>NC_054390.1:7692684-8948415 GCF_001625195.1 Drechmeria coniospora | reverse complement strand
TGCCTCGAACCTTTCTCCTCTCCTTGTTCTTCTCAAACTTCTTCCGCTTGTCCCTCCCGTGCTTCTCCGGCTGCGCGATCGCCTCAATCTTTCTCTTCGTCGACCTCGCTTGCCGCCTGGCCTTGACCTCGTCGCGAATCTCCATCAGTGCCTTGCTGTACTCGCCCGTGCCCACCCGCTTCTGCAGCGAGTCCATGAGGATCTGCGCTCTCGTCTTGACCCCCTCGAGCTTCGTCTTGAACACCTCGTCGTTGCTAAACGGTACCGGGATCGATGGGTCCGTCAAGTGATGGAGCGGCGCCAGGATCGTCTTGAGAGATGGTCGAGTCTGCTCGTCCGACCCTCTCCGGTATACCGTTTCCAAAATTTCCATCGCCGCCACCTTGGCGTGCATGGCCTCGCCTCTCGGTCGGATTTCCTTTCGCAGGATGTGGGATATTCTCCAGAAGAGGAAATCCAGGTTCTTCTTGCTCTCGTCATCCTCCTTGTCTTGGTCCCCGTCACCTTCCTCTTCGTTCTCCTCCCCTGATTCGTCCACCACGGTAGATGTCGCTGGGAGGAATGAGCCTAGAAAGACGAGAACGTGCACGAGCTCGGAAGCGAGTGCCTCGTCCACCTCGTCACCGTTCAGCGTGCCCAGTGAAACGCGGCTCAGCTTGTACACGTCATCCAGCGTCAGCCGGAGGCCGTGCGAGCCCTCGATGGTCTCGCCTCTTGACCTGCTACCTTTTTGCGTCGCAAAGTCAACGAGGTACGAGTTGATCAGTTTCACCGTAGCCAGCTTGACAGAGGCCTTGGGGTGCCGCAGGCAGCCTGCAACATCTGCCCACAACTCCTCCTTGTCCGCCGACAACGTCTGCGGGCGCATCGTCGTTGTGAAGAGCCGGACGACACCAAGCGTCGTTTCGACTAGCTGCTCATCCATGCCGCCAACATCATCCGCGCCGAGAATCCCTGCCGCCTTGTCAAGCACAAGCTTGCAGTCCTTCGCGTTGTTCTGCGCATTTTCGTTGGACTCGAAGTAGTAGCCGAAAACTTGCAAGGCCAGTCGGAGAACCATGAGGTTGCTGTCGCTTGCTACCCACGAGCGCAAAAGGGTCAGGTATTTCTGGGTTCGTTCCTTGTCCGACTTGCGGAAGATCTCCTTCAGCAACTCTCCGGCGGACAGCCTGCACTTTTCGCTCTCGTCGTTGGCAAGGACGAAGAAGAGCGGCAGGAAGCATGTTCCCGCGACCTCTTGAACGAACTCATCCGACGACTTCATGAGCAGCAGGTGGATAACTTCCATGACCGACAAGCGACCGCCTTCTCGCTTGTACTTGAGGTTGGCCACTACAAAGTCGAGTTGCTTGCTCCAGCGTGCCTTTTTCTGCGGGTACTCCCGGATGAACTGGAAGAACGCGCCACGAGCCAGGTCTCGTGTGTCCTTATCATCGTTGCTGATCATGACCGTGCCGACATGGTCTACCGTGTCGTAGACAACGGCAGTTTCAACACGACGATCCAAGACAGACCGCAGGAAGTTGAAGGTAACATGCCGATACAGTGGCTCGGTAAAGTCGTCTTTGAGCTTGCCGAGAAGCATGTCAATCGCCGGGTCCTTGATCGGGGTCTCTCGGCGGTCCCGAAGGACCACCGCCAGCATCTTCAAAGCGGCCTGGGAGAGTTCGGTGGTGGTGGATGTCGACATCGATATGCACTTCGTCGCTTCCTTGACCGCCACTTTATACACGTTGTTTCCATCCTCCGTACCGAGCGGGACTTTGACAATGACGGCCAAAAGTCGGAAGGCGGCTACCTTGACCTCATCCTCGCCATCAATAATGGCATCGCCTAGAATTGGAATGAAGCCTGCGAGGTTGGTCGGAGTTCGTAAGCTGTCATACTTTTTGAACATGGATCGCAGAATGTCGACGGCAAACCGGGCGAGCTTGTATGTGTGCTTCGCCGCCCTGCCGCGCTCGCCACTCTTCTTTGCTCCCTTCTGCACCAGGTACTTCTTGACCCTTGGATCTATCTTCGGTTCCTCTTGCGGCTGTTGCGCTTGATACGCTGCTTGAATAACTTCGTAGCAAAACACCAACGTGTCTCGACTCTCGGCGGCTGGGTTTTGCAACAGACCGGAGCCGATTCGGGCCATCAACGTATCAATCTTGCGCGCCATCTTCAAGTCGATCCGTTGCATGAGGAGAGCTTGTATGGGCTTGACGAGATGAATCAGGTGGCTCACGGAAGCAGTCTTGGCCACCAGCTCCATCGAATCCTGGCTCTTGCTGCTCTTGATTTCCTTCATCTGGTTTGTGTATCCTTCGGCATCTTTCTCCTGCCCGATAACGCCAAAGATGTCATCCATGACGACGGTGACGATAGGGCCCAGGCAGTGATCCAGGTCGCCCGGCGAGAATGTTGGGACCGTCGCCAAGAGAATAGAATGCATCGTGTACGAGAGGACGTGGAGTTGGTAACCTCGCGTCAGTGCGCCTCGCAACTCTTTCAGAATGAACCCAAAGAAGGACGACCCCAGAATGACGGCAATCTTGACGAGCGTGTCTCGGGCCATATCTCTTGCCTCCAGGGACTTGCTGCGCAGAATGTGGCAGATGTCTGTCAGAACGCCCGCAAGTCTCTGCTCCGCCTGCTGCGAAGGTACGAGTTTCAGCAGTTTGACGATGACCACGCCTACCGGCACGCGGTAGCTGACTTCGGATTCGTCCTTTTGATGGAGGTGCTTGATCAGAGGCGGTAAGAAGTAGTCCAGGATGTCGGTGGACAACTGTGCTATGCCTGGGCACGTCTGACACAGTCTCTTCGCCGAGGTCGACAAAGTATCAGGCTGGTCTACGTCGTTGACGGCGGGCACTTGTGCTTCCGAAGACAGCACCAAGGCATCCGAGAACTTCCCCAGGAGTCGCAAGGTCTGTTTTTGCATTTCCGGACGCGACTCAATATAGCTGCTGTATCGATGAAAGGTTGTCCGCCAATGATTCCAGTGCAGCGACAATGCCAGGCTGCCGATGACATTGATCGCTTCAGCGCCCACGCCGTGGTCGTCGGCTCCGTCCTCTCGGCCGAATATGAAGTGCTCCAACAGGGGAATGAAGAACTGGCCCACGTTTTGACTGCTCATCTCCCTCGAAGAGTTTGCCGCATCCAATGTTCGAAGCGCCTCGAGTTGTCTGGATGTGGCAGGGCTCAGGATGTTGAAGAAAAAGGTTGGCTCTGACGAGTCGTCCTGGAGCTCGTCCAGGAGGCCACCCATGTCAGCGACTGGGGCCCAGGTTGGCATCACAGTCAAGAGGAATCCAAACACTCGCAGGTTTTCTCGCCGCACCGTCTCGGACTGCTCGCGTGCACCAGAGTAGATGGAAGGCAGGAGGATAGTCTTCATTTGTTTCTCGAACTCCCCTTTGAGATGGGCAGATGGACAGTCTGCAGCATTCTTGACGAAGCGGCGCATGCCATCAGCAGAGTTCGAGGAAAGAACTCCAAACTCTTCGTCCGCCTTGATGAAGAACAGCAAGTTGTGCAGGAGTGGCATCCACTGTTTCGGTGTCCAGGGGACGTCCCGGTCCGCCGATATCGCGTTGAAGGCTGCGAGACGCCTGTCGTAGTCCGGTTCGTCCAGTCGGCCCGTCTTGAAGCAGTTCAGCTCCTGGCAGAGGCTAGCAACCTCGGCCACCTCGGCGTCCTGCTGAGAAATCGCTATCAGCGCGCGCGACAGGGACAGCCTGTTCTCTTTGTCCTTGAAATAGCTGAAAAGCGATGCCAGCGTGTCGTAGACCTCGCCCAGTAGACCGGTGTCCTCGGCAGCGTCCGGCAACCCAACAAAGCTCTCGACGATCAAGAGAATTCTTCCCTTCGTCTTTGGGCTCACCCGGCGTGGCGGTTGCTGAAGCAAGAAGCTGGAAATTCGAATGACGGATTGTGAGTTTTCAAGGTCCTGAAGGATGGGTGCAAAGGATAAGATCGTCTCCACGCAGGCCTCGAGAAGATCCATGCTGATGCTTGGCGTCTTCAGAATGGCGGTGACGTTTGCCAGCATCGCTTTAGCGTTTGGATCGAGAAGCTCGGCCTTGATGACCTCGTTGAATTCGGACTCAATGGCCGGTGCCAGGGCGATTTTGACTAGGTTCTGGAGCATGCTGAGGATGAAGACCTTGACGTCATCCTTCGTCTTCTCCATGGCCAGACAGGCGATGACCTTGGGAAGAATTCCTTCAGGGACGCTCGTTCCATGCGGCGCGAGGAACATGGCCACCTTCGGAAGAGCTGACCAGGTTGATATCAGGTGCAACATGCCTGACACCCCTTGGGTGGTCTCGACAGGCATGTTTTCGAGCCTCGGAGCAACAACCTCCTCAATGATCAGGTCATGGTAAGGTGCCCATTGGAAAACCTGAGCGTTTTGAAAAAGAGCCGTCAAGCATTTGATACCTATAGACCTTGTCGCTTTGAGGAACGACTGAAGGCCAACCTTGGCCGTGTTTTCTTCCGCGTCAGTCTCTGGTTCGCCGGCGGCGTCGGCGCCAAGATGCCTGCATGAATAGACAAGGCAGTACAGAACAGCGTTGAGCAGGGTGTCCATGTAGTGGTCGACGTTGGTTCCTAGTTCGGATATGAGAGATGAGATCATATTTAGGAAACCCATCTGCCTCCGAGCGGAAATGATGGCATCGCCGAAAATCTTTTGTCTTTGACTTGGCGGCACCGCAATTCGAACGTCCTTCAATTTTCCCGCAGCAATGTCGAGGAAACCGCCCATGTCATCGATTGACAAGTTCCGCAAAACAGCTAGACGCGTCGCGTGGAGTCCGTTTTTGCCACTTGCGACGCCCTTCTTCGAGATGGTGCGGCCGTAAAGAAGCCGCAGCAAAACAGGCATCAGTTCCTCGCGATGTTCAGGCTTGATGACGTTGTTCCCCTGCAAGAAAACAGCCAGCTCGTTTTTGAATCGAGCCTCGTCAAGGAGGTACTCGAGGTTTTCCTGGTACATCTGGATGCCCACCTGCTTCCAGGCCAGTATTGCTTTGAGAGTAAGTTTCTGCACCTCGACATCACCGTTCTCCATGAGCTGGACAAGCGTCTCGTAGACCTTCTCGTGCTGATACAGCACTCTAGGGTTGAGGAACTGGGAAAAGACACCCAAAAGTCCCTTGCGATCAACCAGGGACCATGACGACCCCTCGCTCTGGCCCGTACCATCAGTCGCATCATTGTCCCGGTCCTCGTCATCGGCGGCCCAGGAGAGGAAATGCGGTACGAGCTGGCGCGAACGCTTTTCGGCAATGGACGGCATCGCGTTGAAGACTTTTAGGGCTCGGCTTCTGGCGGTCGAGGCGATTGCCTCAACGAGGCACTGCGTCTCGTCGAAATCTCTGAGCAGCATGTCGTCGGCCTTTGCCACCCGATCCAGCATGGTACTGGCCAATTTCTCGAGCTCGGCGAGTGCAGTACACTCAAAGTCGGTACGGACGGGGCGCTGCCAGCCATTTGCGTCGGCACTTGGCGGCGTCCAGCGAATAGAGGGATTCTCTAGCCATTGGAACGTGATGGCCGAGACCGCCTCCTCGCCGGGCTTGGTTTGGGCGACAATCTGGAGGGCTTCGACGGCACTGTCCCAGGCAGGGGATAGCTTGACGTTCAACATGCCGAATATAAACCTCGGTATCCCTGTTCCAAGCCAGGAAGCATGGTGTACCGAAGCGTACTGCATGGCGAGCTTGCGCAGGTGCATGGCAATGGTCCTTGCCTGGTCAAGACTCAGTGGTGTCTTTCCAATCTCCGCCATTGCCTCCACGCAGTCGCGAGATTGTTGGGCGGTATCCAGTTCGCGCAAGAGTTCCAGGGAAGCCAGCTGGACGTCGCGGGAAGGTGAACTTAGGTTCTCGACGAGTGACTTGATAGCAGGGTCCTCTTCGGTCGAAGGTCTGTCGATACCAGGTCCAGGGGGCGCTCGAACCTGGTCGTCACTGCCCATACGCTCGCGTTCATAAGTTACATAGGCCTGGAGGAAACCGGGCGACCGTGCAAACCGCGGAACGGCTGCGCGGAGCAGGGGGCTGAGGGATGTGTCCACCGAGCCCGATGCCTTGCTCATGCGAAGGTACGCTTGAAATCCTTGGCCGATGATGAAATGAACTTCATCGGAAGCGAGCGAGGACGACGGGCGAAGGGCGAGCTTGAGCTTTCGCAGCAGCAACTCGGCAATGCGAGCGTTTGTCGAAGGGTGAACGGCGGTGATTTCCAGCAGAACAAGGAGGCCAGCATATTTGGGCAGGCATTTGCCTCTCCAAACCTGAGGATCCTTGTCGTACAGGCCTTGCTCGGGGAATGGAGACACCTCTAGCCGTTCGAAGTTTGATACGATTTGGTCCTGCCAGGCCTGGGGAAGTCGACAACAGTCTTTTTCGCCCAGAGGTTGGAACGCTCGATTCCGAATCATTCTTGGGAGCAACACACAGAGGATGTCCTCGTTCTCCCCCTGCGACCAGTGCGATGCCATAAACCTAAGGGACTTGGTTAGTATCGTCGCGAGGGTGCGCGTGGAAGGTCGAGGAGCACTTGCCTCTGAAAGTCGGTTCGGAACAGACTCCCGAATCTACTCGAGTCCAGGTCGCAAAAGTGTGCGCAGAAGGGAATGAACCACGGCATGAGGGGTTCCCGAGTCAATGACTGGGTGAAGAGTGCCATGTGCGGTATCAGAGCATCCATCGGGGCATGATGCAGGATGGTGGCTGCTTTCGACACCACAGCGGTCCACAGAATATCCTTCTGGTCCGGTCGGATCTCTTGGGCCGATTTGCCCGTCATGCCAAGGATGGAAATAAACTCGGCCATGAGCCGGTCCCAACAATTGCGCATTCTGGTGCCCTTGCGTACACCCGCCATGACGGCAAGGATCTTGATGAGAGGGAGCGTCCGCCATTGCGCGGGCGTCTCCTGGAGCTGCTGCTTCCGCGTCTGTATCGTGTCCAGTATCGCGTTGGCGGTGTCGGTGAAGGTATCGGAATCAGCGTGGTGGATGGTGCTGGTCAAGACGCCGCAGACTAGGTCGACCCAGACAGGCTCTCGGTCCAGCCCGCTCTCCTCGTCTGGGATGGCGTCGATGAGGGCGGTGATGATGGTTCCGCCGACTGAGTGGATCGTCCTGTCGGTGCCCTTGATCGCCTCGGCAAACATGGTCATCAAGCCATCTCTGTAGAGGGAAAATTGGCGGTCGCCTGCCATGGCTCGAATGTCGCTTCGGACATGTTGGATGAACGAAGCGAGGGCCACTTCTCGGTGGGACGGAGCGGCTGCCTTCCTCACGAGGAAGCTCATGGACTCGGCGGCAAACCGGGCGATGTGTTGAGGATGTCGAGCTTTGCCCATCAACGCGGCCATGACGTCGAATGTCGGTCTCAGATCAGGAACCAAAAGTTTCGAGAGGTACTTGAAGAGGAAGGCGAGGGATCCAAACACCCACTCGATGACCTCGACATCCTGCGGCTTCCCGGCGATGGCCAGGAGCAAGCTCAGGCTTTGGGCGTAATGCTTCTCGAACCGAACACCCAGGTCATGCGCAAAAGCGGTCAAGAGATCTAGTAACGGCTCGAGGGCATCCTTGTCGTGGAGGGAAATGTGCTCGGCCAGCAACTGCATGATCTTGTCCTCGAAGTGAAGGATCTGCGGCAGGCTCTCGGAGATGGGGTAGACCTTCGTCCTGAAGGAGCAGAAGACTTTGGAGATGTTCAGCTCGCCCCATTTCTGAAGGCCGTTCTGGAAGTACGACGTTGTCGCCGAAACATCCTCCGTGTCGAGATCATGCCGGCGAACTTTGCGCAGAGGTTGCAGCGAGTTGAACTTTGCGATTTTCGTCGAGAACGACTCCCACCGATGGTTCTTCTGATGCGGCGTCGAGTACTTGTTCTTCCGCACCTTTTCGATGCGCCCAGATGATTTAGAGGGCATCGTGGCGGTTGGAAGAAAGGATGTGAAAGAGTTGCCTTTGGCGATAAAATCGCCCCCGACCTGTTCTGTACTTGGTCTGCATCGAACGGCAGCTCCCCACCATCAAATCGAAGTTGGCAGCCTTGCAACTTTTTTTGGGGGGGGGGAACCGCCGGCAGATATTCGGCAGATCCGATAAGCCTGTGGGGGTTCCACCGGAACACCACGCACCAATCAGAAGTCGGGTGGAACCTGCTTATCGGCAGGCCTATCGTGCTCTGGAGCAGCCTCGTCACTCCCTCACTTGCCCTCCAGCAATTGTGAGCTCTGGCACTCCTTCACTTCTTCACCTCCCACACCTCCCACAACACCCACAACACCCACAACGCCGACATCACCCACATCTCCCACATCTCCCGCACTTTCTGCACTTCCTGCATGCACGGATTCAAGCACGCCTCTCGGAACACCGAGGCCAGTGAATTGCCATAATGGCAGCTCCCAAGATGTATGTTTATAGCTGCTCGCGGCCCCTGCCATTTCCTTCTCCTCCTTCTCCTCCTCCTCGACCGAGTCTTGCACGATTGCTGACCCACGCAACCATCCAGCGTTGTCTTGGGTAGCCTCAATGGCGACCTCGCCCCGGCCTTTACGAAACTGGCTACGCTGCATGCGAAGAACAATTTCTCCATGGCCATCCTCGTCGGCGACGTCTTCGCACCGGCCACCGATGATGGCGTCATCGCTTCGCTCATGGATGGGACTCTCGAGGTCCCCCTCCCAACCTACTTCACCGTCGGCACACATCCCCTGCCGGCCCAAATCGCCGCCAAGGTCGAGGCCGACGAAGAGATTTGCCCGAACCTCCACTTCCTGGGCAAACGCAGCATCACCAAGACGTCCGACGGCCTCAGAATCGTCTCCCTCGGCGGGCTCCTCGACGCCAACCTCGTGGGCGGCCAGTCGAAGGAGCAGCACCTCCCCTTCCACAGCGATGACGACGCAAAGGCACTCAAGGGCGCCAACAGCGCCGACATTCTCTTGACGTCCATGTGGCCCGCCGAAGTTTTCCACGGCTCCAAGGTCCAGCTCGAAGCCGCTCAACGCGCGGCGATCCAGAGCAGCCAGTCAATCGCAGAGCTGTGCGCCGCACTCAAGCCTCGCTATCACCTATCGGCCTCCCCAACGCCCTTCTTTTACGAGAGGGAGGCCTTTGTTCATCCAGTGACGGGAGATGGCGAGGTCGCTTCCTTCACCCGCTTCATCTCCTTGGCACCGTACGGGAATGACGCCAAGGCAAAGGCCATGTACGCCTTCGGTCTGAACACGTCGGACGTCTCACTGCCTGCCGGCGTCACGGCCTCCCCCTTTGCTCCGCAGAGGAAGCGTGGCCGAAACGACGACGCCGCCTACAGTCGCTTCGGCCACCAACACGACGCTCAGCACGGCCGGCGAGGCAAGCGACGACGCCAATCTCCGCCGCCGGGGCCCGACCGCTGCTACTTTTGCCTGTCCAACCCCAATATCTCGTCACACATGTGCTGCAGCATCGGCGACGACGCATACATAACCACGGCCAAGGGGCCCCTGCCCACGCCCACCACGTTCGCCGCCGAGGGTCTCGAGTTTCCCGGCCACTTCATCATCATCCCGCTCGGCCACGCGGCCACCATTCCTTCCATGGGCGATACCTCGGACCCCAACGGCGACGCCGTCAAGACGTACAAGGAAATGACCCGTTTCCGCGACTCTCTCCAAGCCATGATCTCGACCAAGTCTTCACACAAGCTCGGCGCCGTCACCTGGGAGATCAGCCGCGATCGCAACGTCCACGTCATCTGGCAGTTCATCGCCATCCCCGCTCCCCTGATCCACAATGGCGTCGCCGAAGCCGCGTTTCGTGTCGAGGCCGAAAACCAGCAATACCCGCCCTTCCAGGCCAAAGACCTCGCCCTTGGCGACCAGGCCGCCTACGGCGACTTCTTCCGCGTATGGCTCTGGGCCGACAATGGCGAGGACAAGATTAAGGGCAAGTCCCTGGTCATGCCGCTGCCCTCGGACCTTCGCTTCGACCTGCAGTTTGGCCGGCGCGTCCTGGCGAAGCTCATTGGTCTGGAGAAGCGCTTCGTCTGGCAAGACTGCGCCCAAGCGGAGGAGGAAGAGACCAAAGACGTCGAGGCCTTTCGCGAGGCCTTTAAGCCTTGGGACTTTACCCTGGCCTAGGAAACAGCTGGGGCCGGGACCGATATTGGACGGATTTGACCATGTCGGGTTTTGATACTCGATCCCACCGTCGGGCTCTGTGTATCAATATATACTCTTATTCATTGCATCATGAGGCGTTGGTTGGCGTGTTCCCCCAGGTCGCATAATTTGATCCATCGACTTTTCAAAATCCGCCCCCATCGATAACCCCTAGCGTATTATACATCCCAAGAATTGTGCGGATCGCATTGTGTCCCGACACAATCAGGCTGGGAGGCATGCTTCGAATAGATTGGTCGATCGCGTATCATCAATGTGCTTGCATCTCATCATGTTTTAGAACATTTTATTGAATTCCTTCCATGACTAGATACGACACTGCCTCGATCGGAGGGTTGGAAATCCCCGTAACGGCGCTGAGGTTAAATGTACAACCGGCAACGCTCGGGAACGCAATACCAACACCACTTCGCGACCATGTGCAATCAACTAGTTCTACAAAGGCAAGGGCTCGGCGCCGACTTTTTCGTCGCGCAGTAGTGCCCGATGCAAGTCGCCGGTGCGGGGGGAGGGGTGGGAGGTCTCCCATTAGGGAGTATAAACGTAAAAAGGAAACATGTCATCGTCTGAGGGTATAGCCACGGGAGGAGGCGATCGGGTATTTGGCTGAAAACTGTTTGTGCGTGCGTGTGTGTGTGTGCGTGTTTGTGTGTGAGGATGGGTGGATGAGTGGGTAGGTGAGTGTGTTAGGAGAGAGTATTTCCGTCTTGGTGGTGGTGGTGAAGGCAATTCGACAACCCAAATCAGGCATGCGGTCCGGCGATCAACATGTGCAAAGGGAGGTGGCAGTCTGATGGTGGGCAAAATGGCGAAGAGGCCAAACTGGGAATCGGCAGGTCGAAAAAATCGGAAAAAGGAAAAAAAAGGAAAAACGAGAGTGCGTAGTCTCTGAGGTTGAGGAATGCGGTTCCCGAGACATGTCTCAGAGGAGAATCCGCCGGATCGGGATAGGATGAATGGAGCTGCAAGGGCATCGGTCTGAATCGGGGCAAATGAATCACACTGATATGTGAAATGATTCTGCCGCAATGCAAAAAATGTTCCAGGTCTGAGGCCGATCGGCCAAGTTGACATGGACGAGAGCAACAGCGCTGGGTGCCGACCGCGGGCGGCGGAGAAACGGCACGAACAGCGTGCCGTCGCTGTGCAGAAACAGCAACTGAGGGTGCGTAGACAAAGAGGTGATTTGCGTCCTTTTGCCTCGCTAGTTGGCCCCGTCCGTCATCTGCGCTGCAGGCAGTTTGAAGGGGCAAGGGGGGGTCGCAGGCTCAGTACGATGCCAGTCGACGGGCGGGAGATCGGTCGTTGAACAGAGGCGAGTGGCCGATGGTGGGGATGATGGCCAGCCTCGAGACCGGTCGACCAGGCGCCGTCGGGGAGTCGTTGACGCGCTGTCCAAAGGCAAAGGTTTGGGCGCGGCCCAGGCCCTTGCGAGCCTTGAGGCGACCCATCTCGCGCTCGCAGGTGCGCTGATGTTTCTCGTCCGACATCTCGACGTATTCCGGAGGGAAGCATCTGTTGCGGTGCTCCTTGAAGAACTCGCTGTAACCGCCATCCAGGATGTAGACCTCGGGATACATGAGGCGCGGATAGAACTCGGCATTGATACCACGATCCTCGGAGCGGATGTGGCGCGCCATGAGCGGTGCCCGATGGGCCGAGTACTCGCAGTGGAAGATGAGCAACGTCTTTCCACTCATGGGCGTCTGGAAGAGCTGGGAGCCAAGCAGTTCCTTGTCATTGTGGTTGACGGCCCCTTCGATGTGGCCACCCTCGTACTCGTACTCGAACCGGCAGTCGACGACCATTCTCTGGTCAAACTTGTCCGTGTACTTGCCGTCGAGGATATCCAAAAACGTCTCACGCGAGATTCGGGGGATCGTATCCGTAGGGTCTTCGGGTAGGAAATGCGGCAGCACGAGTTCGTAGGCTTCTTCCATGTCCACGACGGACTGGAGGCCCGACGAGGAGGCTTCTTCGGGGTCGAGCTTTGGTTTTATCACGTCAGCGGGGTGCTCGAACATGCTCAGCGACCGTCGAAACTGCTTTCTGCTCCGGAGAAAGGGATTCGACTGTCGCCGAGAATGGCAGTTCAAGGGCGAGCCATGCCGGCCGCTGGCGGCCGCCACGACGCCGGTAAAAAGAGGTCTGGGGCGCGAGCCGGAGACGATGGAAGCGCAGGGGCTGTTGGCCGAGTGCGGTCTGCGATCCTGCGGAGGGGATGCGGACTCGAAGCACTCCCCGAGAGAGAGGGAGGAGCTCACGTGGCCCAGGGTAGAGTCGCCGCCAAACTGGAAGGCAGGCGTCGGGGCTTCGGTCTGGGCCCTCACGGGGACGACGGCGGTTGTGCTCAAGCCTTTCATGCGACTAAGAGACGGACGACGAGGAGCAGCAATCTTTCGGCTTCGGGAGCACGTCAGCACACGGGCCGGGGACATGGCAGGAAAGCCTGACGAGACTCACTCGGCCACTATGGATTTCGGCGGCTCCAGCGAGCCCTGACGGGTGATGGGAGCGGGAGAATCGAGCACCATCTCATCATTGTCCTCCACGGTGGGGGTCAAGATGGGCGTCGGCGACCTGACCTCGACGAGGGTGGAGAAGGGCGTCTTGTGCGGCAGCGGCGACATCTCCATGAGCTCGGTCATGGGTCCTGGCGAGGACGACGGAAGGGGCGGCGTGGTGACAAACTCTGCGTCAACATCAGCATGGCGGCCCGCGAGGACGAGACGGTTCGCCGGCGAAGGGGGTGGGGGAGTGGCCTTACGTCGGCTTTCCATTCCGCCCATCAGGTTGGCCGTGAAGAGTGCACGCCTGGGCGTGGGAAAGTGAGGACTGGGAGGAGGAAGTTAGCGGGCATGGCGGGAGGTTGCAGGGCAACGGGGCAATGCAACCAACCTCGCTTCGTTGTCGATGCGAAAATTCTGGGACAGATCGGCGGCGAGGCTCGCGGCCGGGGATGAGCCCCGTACATCCTTGACGCTGAAGTAATCGGCACTTCCCCGGTGCAGCTGCTCACGAAGACTGAAGGAGCCGGCGACGCCGGCAGCACTCGAGTACAGGGAATGCGGCCGCGGACGAAAGATGTCCCTGCTGCCCCAGGCAGGAGCGGGAAGCATGGGGCGGTGCAGAGCCGCCAAGGGTGATGAGGCCTCCATGCTGCCAGCTGCTGCGCGGGGGGGGACGGCCGAAGACTTGCACGAGACAAGTCGACGGGAAGCCAGCCAACTGCGGTTCCTATGGGTGCGTGTTCCGTGCAAGGCAGAGAAGGGCAACGAAGGTGACGGCGGCGGTGTTGTCGTCGACGACGGTGTTGAATGAACAAATCGCTCTCAAGTCACGGTAACGGGTGCCGTGGTCATTTATGGACGGGCCAGGCACGTTACGGACAAAGAAACAGACGGGTTCGGTTGCGAGGGTGCACAGGCCGGTGCGTGTTCAGACGTGACGTCGGGGCCGCGTTCTGGCCGAGGACAGGACCGTCGGGGTCGGGCGGTCGGGAGGAGGGCTCGACGGCTATCGTGGCTCGCTATGCTCGTGTCGAGGGCATCTGGAATCGACGTTTGCCTCGGGATGAAAGCCCGTCGTGTCCGCAGCAGGCTCGGTGGTGGTGGTGGTGGCGGTGGTGGTGGAGGGGGGAGGGTCGATGACGCTCGTCGTGCGTGCACCCGGCGGTCGTCGATTCGTTCGGCCTCGACGCCCAGTCGTTCGCTTGAACAGGCGGTCCGTCCGTATCGCTATGAGCGAGGCCGGCAGCGGCAGGGCATCCGGCTCGGAGGTGCGAGCGGATGGATGGATGGTGGGCGGAGCAGAGTGGGCGGTGGGCGGTGGGCGGCGGTCGACGACGGTCTGGTGTTGGTTGCCGCTGCAACACGAAGACGATGGAAGAGACGGTCAACA
This sequence comes from Drechmeria coniospora, assembly GCF_001625195.1. NCBI lineage: Eukaryota > Fungi > Ascomycota > Sordariomycetes > Hypocreales > Ophiocordycipitaceae > Drechmeria > Drechmeria coniospora. The sequence goes on along the minus strand of NC_054390.1, from coordinate 8,934,321 downwards.
GGCCGAGCAAAGGGTCCGCGGTGGCAGCCGTCTCGTTTGCCGTCCGGAGCAAGGGGCAGATGCAACGACAAGCCGTGAGAGGCAGTACGGAACGAGAGGGGGAGAGGAAGGAAAGGTGGGTGAGGGAGCAACGCCTTTTCAATGGCGGTGCAACGAACGGGACGGAGCCAGGCCCAGGCACAGGCACTGGAATAGATGGAGATGGACGTTGCTGGGGGTGACTGATAAAAGCGCCCGAGACGGAGGTGGGACTGGATTGCTCAGGTACCCGATACCTGCTACCTCGAGGTACCTACCTAGGACCCATGCCGCCTCGCGGCGGCGAGAGAGCCAGGACCCGCTCGGGTTAGCACCGCCTAGTCGGCTGCCCTGTGGGCTCTGGAAGGGCAGCCTAGTGCCTGGTTAGCAGGCACCTGCTAGCGGCTAAAACACGTACCAGGGGGGGCGCCGTGGTGGGAATCGGGCCCGTCGACGGTTAGGCGGCGGATGGGGACAGGAGGTTGTCGTCACGGTACGGGTACAAGCACAAGCACGAGAAGCTACGGCACAAGAAAGTACAGCAAGTACGTACCCGCAAGCGCACAGGCACGGAGGGCAGGACGGCCAGCCAGCGCAGCACACCGACAGGACGAGAGGAAGAGGGCGTGCGGCGGCGGCAGCTTCAGCTGCTCAGCAACCCAGGACGGATGATATTTCATTTCGGCGACCAGCAGCGGCGGTGCTCGCACTCGGTCTGCGTGGACGGTACGATTACGACACAGTTATACAAGCACTTGCGTAAATAAGCATGTGCGGAGCAAGTGTGGCACCTGCACTTGAGTACGTACTGTACCGTACTGTACTTCAGTACTGTACTCGCTCGCATTCGTACAGGGAGTGCTGCTGGTGCCTGCACGCCTACGAAAGCACGCTACAGAGCGCCGGTACGGCTGTTGCGAGGACTTCACAGGAGGCAAGTAGGCGTGTTGACGGCAAGGGCCGCGCAGGTTCCATGCATCCCAACAGCACGGATCACGACGCCTGATTCTCTCGAGCTCCCCCTCCTGCTCCAAGTGGACTCGTGAGATGAGGCTTGGAAATGGACCTTGCCCTCCAACGCGAGCGAGCAAGGATCAGTGGACCAACAGTCCTAGGCGGCCGCTGGAGGGAGCACAGCCATCTGCCAGCACAGGCCGCACTTGGACTATACTGGACGTCGTATAGGCCGTACGGGGTACATGCCGATGGGATGCACGAATCTATACCGACAGCCTCACGCTTCGTCCTACGAGTACACAAACAGCATGTACGAGTAAGGGCAAGTACATTCGTGCAGATGCATGCAAGTACGAATACGTATTATATACTGTACTCCGTACTCCGTACTCTGTGCAACAACCATGTGCAAAGGATGCGAGCACGAACAAGCACGAAGTATTAATACTGGTAGCTATCATCCGTACCTGTAGGTACTACTGTAGGTACCTGTACTTGCTTGTACGGACATATAAGTACAGTACGGAGTACGGGTGTGCACGAGTGCAAGCACGCCTACCAGGTACCTACTAACCTATGCACGCGCATACACCCTACATGTACGGCGTACCTAGCAGTCACCCAATACTCCGTAGTTGGTGCATACTTGCACGTAATTTCATGTACTCCGTAATACGTAAGTACAAGAACGGAGTACAACTAAGCCGTATTGTGCTTGCATGAGCAGGTAGTTGTACAAGCAAGTACGGAGTGCGGAGTACAGTACAGTACTGTACGGAGCACTTGCGTGTGCAACATGCACCGTCCTGCACACCAGCTTGTATTGCACGCAAGTAGTTGTACGTACAACGTACGTATTTGGGCTGCGCCAGTACGAGGTATTGGTACTGTACACCTCCGCGTACGAGAATGTTCACGCACACGTACGTGTATAAAGGTGTTGGAAGCGCTAGGATCGCAGGGGGGTCCCGGCGCGAAGGCGCGGTTGCTTCAGCGAAGGGCGGGGCGTCGTTGGCCGGCGTCTCCCTCGTCACCTCGCATTTTGGACGGCTTCCCCCAGGGCGGGCGAATCATGGCCAATGCCTCCTGCCGGGGCCCGACCTTGCTTCCTGGTACTAGGCAAGTTTTTGCTCCCCCACCGAGCCGGCGCTTAACTCGAGGTGAATGAGCAGGCTCCAGGGGTGCAAGGAGTACGTCTGCGCGGAGTAATACGGAGTGCTCCGTACCTGTCCCGTACTTCCTTACTCATGTGCATCCCGTCGGTCGGCACGAGGTCGGAAGAACTTCTTCCCTCCTTATGCACCGATGTTGGATGGACGCACTCGATGGCGAGCGATGGATACAGGCAGTCCCTCGTACGGGCTTGCATTGTTGTTTATTCGTAAAAGCATCGACGAGGCGGAACGGTCGTCTGCACGGCACTGCCCTTTTGCGGTGGGCACGCATGGCCGACGGATGGACCATGGCAGGCTGCCAGCGGTCTTGCCATGAACATGACAGCACTGTGCACCCTATTTGTGCTGGCGGTGCGTAAGGGCGGTGCGTCAGGGCGGTGCGTAAGTACTGTACGGTGTGGATGTACTTGTTGTACAGCAAGTAGGCGTGCATCGCCTGTAAATACTATGTACTTAGCACCCAAGCACGGAGCACGGAGTACTACAGTAGGTTAGTAGGTGGTACACATACTCTGGACGGGACTAGGCACCACCTGGTGCTGAGTTGGTACCGAGGTAATTACTAGGTACTGAGGTGCCGTGCAGAGTATCAAGTGCAGTACTTACTAGGTGCCTAGTACCTATACCTACTAGCTTGGATTGAGCACTGCTGGGACAAGGACAGCACTGTAATTACAGCACTCGCCGAGGAAATGGTTGGCCGTGCTAGGCCCTAGTGCGTTACCCCGTACCGACTCCGGATTCCGTCAGCGGCCGTGCGATATCTCGCCGAGCTGGTCGGTGTCTTGGATAGGCGAGCACGCACTCGCCCGCTCGTCATCAGCGCGGATTCCAGCTGACCGTGACTTGTCCGCGTCCAGCCACGACCTGCTGTTCCATCCGAGAGGCTACGGGTGCGGGCGAGCGGTGCTGGCCAGCTCCGCACCGCGAGTGCCGCCGTCCATGGTCTGCCTGCCTGCTGCCGCCTCAGTGGGGGCTGTCTCTGGCCCTCTATGGGTCGGCCTCGCCAGGCTGAGACAGCCAAGGGACAGGTTGACGGCTGACAACCGCTTCCGCCATGCTCGAAATACCTACGCAGGCTTGCCGGGAGGCCATGACAGCATACCTGCCGCCATGGCTCCGTACGTGGGAATACAGGCAACCTTGCGCCTGCGACGAGGCTGCGAAGAATGCCGCCCAGGAGACTCGAACCCGGGGGTACGCAAACGTATGGTCGCACGACATCGCCATGCGCCGCAGGTACCGAGCACGCACGCCCACGGGTGCGTTCATCGGCATCGGCGCCGGGACTGGCAGCAGCCGCGAGCTTGCACGGTATTACTGCACATGCAGTACGTGCGCAGCCGTCCCTGCCAAGGCATGATGAAACCACGACGCAAAACCCCGCGCACGGGTTGCGAACAACATCGGGCAGGTGGGCGAGGGGCGAAGGCGAGGGAGCCTCTCCCCATGGCCAATTTCCATTGTCCAAGGCGTGCATCGCCTTCGAGTCGCAGTCTCCCTCGAACCCAAGGTTCGGCCGATGCAACGATTGAATGAAGCCTTCTTTCCCCTCCCTCGAACGTCGACCCATATCTCCCTTGCGTTGCTGAACGCCCAGAGTTCGTCGGCTGGCGCTCACGTGCCGCCCCGATGGTTCAAAAGGTTCGCCACCGGCGTGCATGTAGGGAGTCGCACGAGGAGGATGGCCAATGGCAGATGGGCCGTCTCATTCGATGGACTCGAGGGGGCTGCAGGAGTTGGCCTGATGGCAGAGACAGTTCGTCTCCCTGATTGTGCGTGCCCGACGTGCCCTCGACCGGACGACGCCAAGAAGGCTTCCAGGTACTTTGGTGCGAGTACCAGCACACAGGTAGCAGGTACAGCAGGTACACTGTATACTAGGTAAGTAGGTACTAGTAAGTACTCGCACTCGGTACTCCGGACAGCCAGGTGCGTAAGTAGTACTTGAGTACTCCGTAATGAGTATTAATTATTACTGTGCATTCGAACAGGCAAAGTACCGAGTGCATGTGCACGCATGTGGTCGCCGACTCGTCGAGACTCGGTCACGGAAATCGAGATGCTCCGTCGCTGCCGCGGCGAATTGGTGTCATCGGGCGCCTGCTAGACGGCGCCGCATCTGACAAAGGGAGCAACCGCGCGACAGCTGGTCCCGAGCAACAATACCACGTCAAGGCTTGCTCCGTGTACGATGCGGCATTTGTCCTCGTCGAGCGCACCAAAGTACGTGCTCGGTGCATTCACATGCATGCATGCCCGCCCGCTCGCGCATGCACGATGAGAGTCTACGACCGAAAGCCGGAGCTTGGTTCGCATGCAGGAATCCATGGGGCTTGCCTGGCGTCCATCGGGGGCACGGTACCAACCGTCTCTGTGCATCGGCAGCATACTTGTGAAATTACCACCAGGTAATTACTCGCAGTGGTCTACTTGGCCTTGAGGCGTCAAGGTACAGTTCTGACGGCACTCCGTATTACTTGCAGCATCAACAGGTGCACAAGTGCGTTTACATGTATGAAGAACGAAGCTGTTGTTAGTACGTGTAGAAATGCAAGTACAAATGCAAGTACTTGTATTTGTACAGCACCTGCACGGAGTACTTGCAGTAATTAATACGGAGTGCTGGAATACTCTAATCATTTGGCCCTACTCCGTACACCTACTCCGCTCTGGCCTGGTACATGTTCCTTGTGCGGTGCTAATGCCGTACTACAGTACTATTACTGTATACCTAGTATGGTACCAAGTAGCAAGTCTACTGTAAATGTACACGAACTTGCACATGGAGGCGAGGGCAAGTGCAAGTAGCTGCTCAGTACTCCGGCAAGTAGGTTAGTACGGACTAATACAAGTACAGTACACCTGCAGCCTACCAGGAGCCTCCTGCATGCATGGGCAGCTGTTGGCGGTGTTGCCATGTGCAGGCAGGCACAAGTACGTACGGCAAGTAATACGCCGTGCTCGCTGAAACATTCGCAATAACAAGCAACTGGCTCGGACCGCCGACGTTCGGGGTGGGGGAAGCCGAGGAGCGAAATGGGAGAGTCCCATCATGTTCATCATGGCCATGGTTGATCCCAAACACGGGACGGCATGCCGCATGCATCGTTGGGCGATGAGCGCCTGAAATGGGTGCACGGGCGCGCGTCGCATGACTACGTACACCACGTCCACATTCAGCAGCGCGAGGATCTGAGTAATATTTAGGTGTATGCAGTCCATGTACAAGATGGCGTGCAAAGGCAAGTCGTCGCGTTGCATGCAGACGGCGGGCACAACCATCGGCCCGTTCTGCATGAACATGAATACGAATCGAGGGCGAAGGCGAATGTGTTTATGTCGTATCGAAATGCACAAAGTACGTGTGCGCAGCACTTGTGCCGCCATGAGCATGCACCTACGGAAGTCTACTTGTAGGCGCCAGTACAGTAGGTGCCAGTAGGTGCCAGTACAGTAGGTGCCAGTATAGTAGGTGCCAGTACAGTAGGCGCCAGTAGGTGCAAGTAGGTGCGAGTAGGTGCAAGTAGGTGCAAGCAGGTGCAAGTGGTTGCAAGTACTCTAGTGCAAGTACGAGGTGTACAGTACATGTTATAATTGTACTCGCAGTACTCCGCACTCCGTACTCCGTAGGTGTTCTGTAATGATTAGTGGTAGGTACAGAGTAATACCTAGTCCACCCTGGCGAATGACGTCGGATTCCCCCTTCTCCGCTTCCCCGGTCACGCTCGCTTGCCTCCAAGCAATGCATTTGTTCGACCGCCCTAGGGCTCGTCTGTGCTTGTTGTGCGTCCACGCATGCCTGGCCGTGCGAAATCGTCCCCGGCCCATCGTGGTACGTACTACGACGTGCAAGTACTGTACGTGCTGCAATCAACCCTCCTCGGGCACCGGAGGACCCGGCCTGGATGACGGATCGTGGATGATCGTCATCAGGCAGCACGAAGCCACGGCGGGCTCGCGAGCGTGCGCTTGGCTGGCGACTCAGCCGCGAGGCCAAGGGCCCCCGACGCAACCTGCATCGTGCGTGGCACCGTCCCCGGCCTCTCCGGCTGCTCGCGGCTCGTGCGTCCTCCGTCCTCCTCCGTCCTCCGTACCTACGCCGTGCCACAGGCGGCAGGCATCAAGCAGGGGGCTCCGTGCTCCGTGCTCCGTGCTCCCAGACACGTAGTCTGCAGCATTTTGTTTCATCAGCAACCTGCCTGATGCGGACGGGCAAAGCAAATACCGGCCAAGCTGCGTCGGTCCGTCCCAAGGCTAAAGGCGCTCGCGAAGAGAGCATGGCTGATCGACGGTGCGGAACGAGGAACGAGCAGCGGCAAGAAGAAAGAGGCCCCCCATGTGCGCGGCTCCTGCTGTCATCTGGCAATCCCCTCGGCCGCCCAATCAGGTGGCCATGCGCTGCCGAAACACTGCCTCGACAGCTCAGCTGGCATTCATTCTTCCTAATCCGGGCACAAAAGGCGCGACAACCCCGCTCGCCCACGTCGCCTCACCAACTTCAAAACCGGGAACCCTGCGCCTCCTGACGGCAGGTGAGGGGAACAAGAGGCAAAAGTCGGTCGATGCTCGTGAAAGCGCAGGAATAATTAATGCTCGCACTCTTCCCGACGCACTCTACTGTACTTGCATGTTTGTGCCTGCTCCATAGGCTAGCTGCTCGAGGGCATGCAAGTATTACTTGTGCACCTACTGTAATTATTGCTGTACTTGTATGTTCTCACTTACTAGGTTCAAGTGCATGCACTTGCAATTGTGCTGTATTACTCTGTACCCAAGTACAGTACAAGTGCGGTAGCAGCAAGTACAGAGTAACTCAAGTACAGTAATTACAACTATCCGTACAGTACTCCGTACAGCATTACTTGGCAAGTATTTACAATTAATACAACTACACCACAGAGTACAGTACTTGGTACGTACAGTAGAATGCACAGGTACTGTCCTTGTAAAGTAATTACACCTGCCGGTACATGCACGCTCATCATGTCCTCGCCCGTGCAATCTATGCCATCGCCATTCCGTCCTCTGCAGGTGCCCGTTTGAGAGTGGCAAGGGTGCAACGGCCGTGCAGCTGCCTGCGCCGCGCCGGGGACCCTGCCATCCATGCGCACGCCTGTTCTGTTCCAGTCCGGCCCAGCCAGACGGACCGGACGATCGACCGCTTTCAACGTCTCGAAACGCGCAGCCCAAAGTAAACAAGGCACTAAAAAAAAAACCTCGCGTCGAACCCCGCCGACCGGCCCAGCAACGTCGTCCCCGTGCGCGCCATCACGTGCTACGCTACGTCCGGGCCAACGCGGCAGCCCTGTGCGACGCCGGCGCCGGCGTGACCCACTCATGCTCCGAAACCCTGCAGCGCACATGGAGGACGGATGACCCCTATTACGTATGCGTGGTTGTATAATTTGTTCCTCGTCGACCTGCCACCGACCGACGGCGTGTCCATGCACGCGCTACATGTGCTGTACGTGTGCACCTACGCACGAGGACACGCTCGCGACCGCCGCCGGTTTCTCCATGTTGCATTCGACCGCAAACGACGTCTACGCCGCCGCTAGGTTGTTTCGAATTCTCGCCCGCCGCTCTCCCGCGGACGTGGGCGAGTGCGTGGTATGCGCATTTGTACCTGTACAGTTAGTGATGCGTACTAGTACGAGTAAGTAATATGTTGCATGCTTTTACGGTACGGAGTAATATAGTGCAAGTAGTGCAGTACATGCAAGTACAGTACCGTACAGTACTTGCACTTGGTAATTACTTACGGCTTCGAATGCACCTACTGTACTTGTACTTGCTTGTACTGACTTGCATGTACCGTACTTGCTTGCTTGCTCCAGCATAGCACGTAAGTATTAATTCCTTGTTCACTCCCCACGCCATTCCCATTCCCCAGATGCTGGCCTCGACTCGGGCCCTGGCACTCGTGGCTCAGCCCGCCGATGCATGCTGTCGGTACGGAGTAGGTGTGCAGCTAATACGGAGTGCATGCAGGCCACCATCTACCGTCGTTCAGCGGGACCTGCAGCCGCAGCAGGCTTGCGCTGGCACCGTAGCCCTGTGCGAGTTGACCGACCGACAGGCCAACCGCCGCCGCCAGAAGCAAAACGGAACGGTGCAATGCCAAGTGGCAGCCAACTGGACCCTGCGTCGCTGCGGTTACCACATCTCGACCGTTGCAATAATTATTCAACCGCCTGCGAACTTTGCAATTTGAGAAACATGGTAATGTCCGTACTCCGTATCCGTTCTCCGTAATGCTCCGTAAACCATCCAGCTTTTCTTCTGTGCTCGGTCGGTGACGAATACGTGTTCGTACGCGCACATCCGTGGTGCAAGCCGTTCATAACTCATGTCCGTGCCTTGTCTGGATATTGACAGGGTGGGAAAATATTCTCGTCGCCGGTCCCGGTCAGCTCATTTGCAAAATTTCTCCATGGACCCTTACCTAGTAGTATTCCCTGGCAGGAGCGGAACCTTGCACTCGCCTACTCCTGGTAGCATCATTATCGATCGATACCAGCGTCCCACGAAGCTGGTGCCATGCCGAGGCCGGCAAAAAGAAGCATTCGCAGCGGCAAAAATTTTCCCCAACCCTTTCTTTTCCATGCCATGTCTGGGAGCAATTCCCGACAATCAGACCGCAGAGTATCTGTAGCAACGAGTCCGACGATGACCTGTTGACTTTGGCAACGACAGGACGGAAAGTTGATTCGATTGTAGAGCACAAGGTGTCCCCTATTCTTCCCATTCCCTCTCGCAGCAGAAACCAGTGCTAGTACAGGGTAGGTTTCTGGCATGCGGTTCTAGTTGCAGACCCTAGTCGGTACCAATAACTGTGCTTGCATCCATGTACTACTAATTAGTACCAACCGTTCTTTTACTGCGGAGTCCCTATCAACAAGTACGGAGTGCGCATTGCTCGTACTATACTTGCTCGTAGTGCCAGGTATTCATACCTAGTACCTAGGCACGCAGTACTTGTACCCAAGTATCCGCACGGAGTACTCCGTACGTACCTAGTAAGTAAGTACAGTACTGTAAGTACAGTACAGTACTCCGAACTTGCAGTAATAATACCTGTTTGTGTGGCACCAAAGACGCTCATGTACCACAACTACAGTATAGTGCACAGTGTAAGAAAGTACAAAGTTGAACGAGAAAAGGGTGCACCAATTAATTGTATTTAGTACTTGGCATCGCTAATCGGGACAATTGTTCTTGTACTCCAGAGTACTTGTACTCTTATTATATATACTACTTGTATATTGTTTGTAGGTGCATGGAATACTGATCAAATACTTGCACTTGCCTGTGTACATGTACGGATACGCATTTCACCTATAATATTACAACTACTTGCAAGTAATACTTCAAGTACTCCGTGCACGCAAGTACAGTAAACAAGTACTTACTGCAGATCGCTCGCTGCGGCCAAGAGACGGTCCTCGTGGGTCCTGGTGGGGGTGGGGCTCCAATGTTGGCGGTGAGCGGCGGCAGAATATCATTCTCTTGGGAATTTTCCGGTTCATCGTCGTGATGCTTGATGCGAGGCAGTGATCCATGGACGGGAACCAAGGCAATTTGCATTCGTCGTAAAGCACCACATCAACCGACCATGGCCGGTAAACGGAAGAGAGTAGCCAAGGAGGGCACCAACCCCTCGGGTCCGGCAACCCAGAAAAAGGCCAAAATCGACAGCGTCCCGCGTGCACCGACCGCTCCAGCAACGACCAACTTTGAAAAGAAACCGTTCGTGGAGATGCCCACGGGCGACGACCGAAAGCGAGAGGCCGCCCTGTACGAACTTCTCGGCAGCGAAGATGCAAACGATCGAATACAAGCAGCCGACTGCATCGTTTCCAGCTTGCTGGCCGGCGATGGCGTCCCCGAACCCGTCCTGCAACGACATCTCGACCGACGCCTGTTCCGCGGCTTGGCAAGCGGCCGCAACGCCTCGCGCCTCGGCTTCAGCCTCGTCATCACCGAGATCATGGGCCAGCTGTTTGGGAAAGACTCGACCCTTGGCGCCCGATACGGCGGCTTGACCTTCGAAAAGGTCCTCGACTTGCTCGTAGACAAGACCCAAGCCGTGGGCAACATTCCGGGCCAGGAAGAGAGGGATCATTGGTTTGGACAGCTCTTTGGCCTCGAGTCCTTTGTGCGATCGGAAACTCTATTTGTCGATGCCTCGAGGTGGAACGCAGTCCTCGCCCTGCTGTTGAAGCTGAGCATCAAGAAGAGCTGGCTCCGAGCACAATGCGGCTGGGTTACCGTCCAGGCCCTGGAGCAGATGAGCCGGGACGAAGTGGAAAGCACGCTCCAGAAGATCGCAGATGCCGGACTGGCAAAGACGGCAGAGGGAGCCGCAGCCTGGCTTGTGGCCTTGAATCGATATCCGGGCCTGAAACCTCCCAAGCCGTGGGGCAACCCTCTCTCGAGCAAATCGCTCGGCGATTTGGCTGCTGTCCTGAAGGAGAGCTTCAAGGATTCGACGAGAGACCCCAACGAAAAGGCCCACAGTAACGGAAAGCATGCCAGCTGGACCGCCCAGCTGCACTTTGTGTGGGACATAATACTCGGCTGCTACGTGAACGGGGGCGCCGGAGCGGACGCCGACGGGCTGGCTCAGTTTTGGAATCGCGTCGTCGACGGTAAGAAGAGCAGGCAAATCACGCGAGCGAGCGAGCACATGCTAATGGTCCGACCAGATGGCTTGTTTTCCAAGAACGCGACGGATGGCCAAAAGTTCAGAGGCTTCATGGTCTTTCAGAAATTGCTCGAGGGCCTCGCCGATCGCGATGAGAAGCTTGGATGCTTGTTCAGCAAGAACTTCTTGACATGCTTGATGAATCAGTCTGCCAAGGAAGACAGATTCCTTCATCGAGCGGCCACGAAGGCGTTGAAGACCATCGAGACCGTCGTCGCCTCCCACCCAGCCACTCTTGTACCCGTTCTGGAAAGTCTGCTCGGAAAGAACGGCGCATACAATTTCGATCAACGGACTAGCTCCAAGACAGTCGACAAACTGCTGCAGAATATCAGCCAGGACAACGCAGACGGCGCCTTGAAAATTATTCGACAGCCTCTCGCGACCTTGAGCCAGAAGGATAACGACGCGGCCACTGCCACACTGCGAGTCTACGCAGACCATCTCGCCAAGGTGCTCAACGCCTTCGCCACGAACCCGTCCGGAGCGGATAACAAGCGTGGAGTTTCCTTCGGTCCTGTCCTGCAAGAGCTTTCCGGCTTGGCGTACTCGAATCCAAAGGACGTTCCGGAGAGCGCGCTGACGGAAATCATCCGGGAGCAATGCCGTTCTCGCATCGAATCCTCACTGGCGCGACTTACACGGAATGCCGAGGACCTTGCCACCTTTTGCCGTGCAGTCGCCTCCATCGACCCGGCATCGAAAAACATGACGGATGAAATCAGAGGGGCCATGACGGATGCCTTGGCTCGAATGACGAAGCTGCTCAAGCTCAAATCGAAGAGCCAAAACGACAAGAGCCTGGCCCATGGTTTGGCCATGCTCCATGCCATCTCCATCTTCCAACTCTACAACGAGGACCCGGATGCCATGGAAGTTTTGAACGACCTCGCACAGTTCTACGAACGACTCAATGCTGGCAAAGCAGGAAGCAAGACGGAGGGTAGCTCGGAGCTGCTGGTGGAAATCCTCCTCTCCATGGTGGCACGCCCGTCGTCGCTGATGAGGCAGGTGTCCCTGCAAGTGTTTGATACATTTACGAGCCAGATTTCTGCCGAAGGACTCGACCTTTTGACCGGGCCGCTTGCCTCGGGAGAGAGCACGAAAGGCCAGAAGGAGCTCTTTAACACGGACGAAGACGTGATGGACGTGGACGATAGTGGCTCATCGGACGACGACGTGGAGGAAATCTCCGACGTCGAAATCGACTCGGATGTGGAGTTTGTCGGCCTCGTCGGCGCTGATGAGGACGAAAGCGAAGAGGCGGAGGAGGAGGAGGAAGAGGACGAGGAGGGAGATGACGAGGAGGGGGATGACGAGGAAGCGGACGAGGAAGATGACGAGGAAGATGACGAGGGAGACGACGAGGACGGGGGGAAGAAAAGTAGTGGCCGGAACCAGGAGCCTCAGGACCTCGATGAGCTATTCGGGAAAATCCTCAACAGCCATCGTCTGGACAAGGACGTCGACGCGGAGGAATCCTCGTCAGACGGCGACATGTCCGACTCGGAGATGCTCGCCCTCGACGAGAAGCTTGCCGAGGTCTTCAAGCAGCGCTCCAAGGCCCGTCCGGACAGCAAGAAGCAGAAGAAGGATGCGAAGCAGTCGGTGGTCAACTTCAAGCATCGCATCCTCGACCTCCTCGACGCGTACGTCAAGAAGGAGGCGCTCAACCCCATCACCTTTGGCCTCCTCGTTCCGCTCCTGAACCTCATGCGCACAACCTCCACAAAAGCGCTCGCCAGCCGCGCCTGCGAGATCGTTCTCACCTACCAGAGGGGCATGAAGAAGGCCCGGAGCACAAGCAAGGAAAACGAGGTGGCGGAGCCGCCGGCCGCCGACGGGCTGCTCCCTCTGCTCGTCGAGGTGCACGACGAGGCGGGCAAGGACAACGCACACGCGTACGCCAAAGCGGCCAGCGCGGCCAGCTTGATTGTCGCCTCGGCCATGTTCGCCGCGGACAAGGAGGCCATCAAGCAAGTCGCGGCCGTCTACGGCCAGACGCAGTCCAGCTGGGTGCTCGGCGAGGCACGGGTGCAAGCGGCCTTCTTTGCCGACTGGAACAACTGGTGCCAGAACCATGCGTCACAAGCCCGCGTCTGATGACGGGGAGGGTTGATGGCCGTCGACATGCATCGTACCAAGCGCAGGGGTTGTATGTAGAACACGTCACTTTGAATCACCAGGTCGCCGGCGTTACGCTTGGCCAACATGTAGGGAGTGGAACACGCTTCGTTCGGAGCCGGCGCAAGATGCATCTTTGATCCTGCCAGTGCGAGGGATAGTACAATTACCCTTGGGGGCGTCACCGTGGCCCCCCCCGGCTACTCCTCCATCTTGTCGTCGTCCTTCTTGTCATCTTCATCGTCGTCCGAGTCGTCCTCGGCCTTTGCTAATCGCTCGGCTTCCTCGCGCAACTCCTTTGGCACCTCGACGTGACGGCCTTTGGTAGGGCCGTCGGAGCCGCTGATCCACGTCATCTCCAACTCAAAATCCTTGTCCTTGTTGTCCTTTGACGCGGCGTATATGATGCGCGCCGCCTCCTTCACAGCCTCGTGTATGGTTATGTTGCCCGCCGGCAGGTCCAGCTTCTCCAGCTCAGCCTTGGCCGCCTGTCGTCCCTTGCCCGTGGCGGCACCGTAGTAGCCCCAGTACAGACCGCTCGGCTCGATCATGTAGAGGAAGGGGCCGCCGTGCTTGCCGGGCACCTTGCCACCGGCGCCGCATTTGGGTCCCGAGCCGACCTCGCCGTCCATGGGGGTCTCGTCCGAGGCGTCGAAGCCGGCGACGATGGCGGTGATGCCGAAGGGTCGGACGGAGCCGTACATGGTGTAGGCTTGCAGGTAGCCGCCCATGCGGGAGGCGAGATCGGATGTGGGAATGGGGGATTTGAAGTTTTGGCGCCAGCTCTGGGACTCGTCACGGGCGCGGTCGACGAAGTGGCGGCCGTCGGGGACCATGCCGGAGTATGCCTAGAGCGAAGAGGTTATCGATGCGGACACCGAAACGGGAGCGAGCGGAAGCGGCCATACTGCTCCGATGTGACTGTCGATGGACGCGATACGCTTGTTCGCGCCGGCTTTCAAGAGCTTGGAGCCGACGACCTTTTCCACGGCCAGGACGACGCCATCCTTGCACCGGATGCCGATGGACGTTCCGCCGTTCTCCACGGCCTTGACTGCGTACTCGACCTGGAAGTTACGGCCGTCTGGCGAGAAGATGGAGTTGAGGAGATCGTAGCCGGTGCCTATGGACGTCTGGACGGGAGCGGCCACTCGTCAGCTTCGAGGCAGCTCCGCCGAGGCTTGGAGAGTGCTGGGGGGGACGGGAGCGCTCACCATGATGCCTTTTAGCTCTCGACAGAGTCGTCGAAACAAAGGGCGTGTTATGGGGGAGGGGGGGAGTGGTGCGTTGCGAGGGTCAAGGTCGAATGGAGATGTGAGGTCAGTGTGGGCATGGAGCTCCAGCAAGCATCAAGCGTTGGCAGTAGGTACAAGGCACCAACCAGGCAGCCCGAGAGCTGCGTACTTTCGCGCATGGCCTATGCTGGCAAGGCTAGGCAAGCCAGCCGTGCCGTGTGTGCCTGAGGCGCAAAGCGCAGCTCTAGCCACATCTGAAGTGGGCCTGGGACAAGATCTGGCAGGAGTGGCTTTCGGGTGTGGCTGGCCTGCATGTTGTCCGTTGCACACCAGCGACGGCAGGATTCGTCGTCGAATCAGTTCTTAATTACTCGTGCTTGTGATAATACACTGTCCGCGGGACACAGTAGAGACTGCACCGCATTAAATGCACCATTCTGTTTGGTTCGTTCATGGCGATGCCGCCCTCACCAGAACCAAGTAATATGTTGTTAAGGCCACGGGACCCGAGAGCGCAGTATTCAGAGTACTAGGTACTAGGTAATTACTAGGTCAGGTCCGTACTCGGCAGTACCTGCAAGTACCTGTAGGTGTACAGTACTTGCAGCTACTGATAGATATACTAGATATAGTACGTACTTGTGCCTACGCCTAGTAGTGTGAGTAGTGGCGACGGTGGCCATTGAGGGGTGGCCACAGGTCTTGTTGCTCTGTAAGTATGGCGATTCGGCTTGAGACTCCGAGTACCATCAAACACTGCGAATCGAGTACGAGAACGACAAGAGCGAAGTGTGGAGGGACGATATCAGAAGCCTGTTGGCCGGCCGATAGTGCATTCATTCATTTTCCGTCTCCAAATATGGCACGGCAGATACCTGCGTAAGCATTGGTCCTCCGATTTCGGTAGGGTACCTTAGTAGGTAGGAAGATTACCACTACGTCCAAGTACTGTACTCCGTACTGGATGCTGTGGTGCTGCAATACTGCAAGGCACAGCACCACAGTAGGTACCTATTGGGCACTATTACGTGCTGTGCACCCCTCCCCCCCCCCCTTGCTTTCGCTGACAACTCCCGCCTGCGCCGCGACACTCGTCCGGTTTGGTACTCTCTCGTACTCGTGTGTACCCGTACATGAAACTACCACCAAATAATTACAGCACGCATCATCCGCGACCACGAGAAATACAATGCAATCCACGGCGCCTTAGGCACTGGCAGAAAGGCAAACGGCCGACCTAGACCAGGACGAGCAAGGCGATGCTGCCAAAGACTGGATAAAATGCATCCCGTGACAGCCAATGTGGCAGTGCCACGACCAAACTGTCTCGCGTTACAGATCCCCCTCCCCCCCCCTACTTTGTGCAGCCTCATGACCGCCTCCTGTTTCTGCATCAAGTCGATGCTCCACGCAGCCGCCCAAGGCCATCGGCGTGCATCATTTTTTTTTTGTTTGCACTTGGAACAGATTCCTTCATCGACCTCCTTCCGAGCTTCTTTCTCCAAGCACCATGCAAAGTGCCGAGGCGACTTGACATCGACGACGATATTCATCACGCTTCGACCTCGACCCTTCATTCCATCCTCCCCGCCGGGCCTAAAGCAACTAGCGGTATCCCGAAGATTGCTGTCCACTACTCCGTACTATTGGCAGACATACTTACCGACGACTGCTAGCTGGGAACCATTACTAGCACCCACGTACGCCGTCACCCCCTCCAGTGCTTTCCATCCCGCAACCTCCCCTCCGCGGCAGACACAGACTTCATACAGGTGCGAATCAAAGACGGGCATCCATATCCTTTCTTTCCACTCGCTCCTTTCGTATTGCTTTCCACCCTTTGCTTCGTCAGGCGTCAACCCAGCCTTTCCCTTTCGCGCAGCGACGAATACCCCTCAGCTGCATGCCAGCTGTCGGCCCCCCGTCGAAGGTGTCTTGAACCCCGCTGCATCCATCAACCCAGCCGCCACCTTGACCAGGCTGTGACGGAGAGAGCTCGTTCGACTCCAGACCCTCTCTTCTTTCCTTATTCCCTCTTCCATTTTTCTCTTCCATTTTTTCCACATCCCTCTTCCGTCAAGATATCTTGCTACGAGGTATGTTGAGTGCATGGTATTCACGGCTTATTGACTACGTCATCCTCACAACCCCCCCTCTTCACATGGCCTACCTGACAAACCGATGCTGCAGAGGAGCCGTACCGCCGCACCAAGATGCAGTCCAAAGGGCACCAGGTCCAAGATGACCTTGCCTCTCTCTTCTCGCGCAACTTGGACTTGAATCCAGAGCTCCGCCGACCAGCACCCACCGAGCTGCCGAGACAGGAGCCGACCCCTCCCCTCAGTACCCCGCATATCGTGTATTCCGTTTCGCAGCACTACCACCATTCTGCTCATGCCGTGAAACCATCCGTCGAACATGTCGAGCGAGAGGTCGTTTCCGTGGAGGAACAGTCGCCGCGACCGACGTCGGAGCCCCATCTGAGCCAAGTGTTGGCTTCGGAGACGATGCTTCGCAACTTTGGCGTCGACGTTGGCATCCTGACGCCCGCGCAGATGCACCTATTCTGCCTCGCCGGCGAGTCTCAGCGTTTGCGCCTCGTCCAGCTCTGGACCATCTGCCCGCCGAACAGGGGAGGGGGGATGCCCGATTATGCATGGAGCAGCACGACCTTGCAGCAGGAGGAGGACCTCGCCTGGGAGCGATACAACAATACTCTGATGGGCGAACACGCCGGCAATCTTGTTCGTTCCCAAGTTCAACCCGTCGGCTGCACCTGCGCCCTGGTTAGCCACTGCTGCTGCAACGTGGAGCCGTATATTTCCTGCGGCTACGAAGAGCTCATGCGGAGGGGCATGGAGCGAGACGCCGGAAGCCGTAACCGGGATGACCATGGCCATACTGGCGTGGCCGTGAGTGGCATCAACTACACCCCGGCAACCGACCCTGTCTACCTGGGTGCCGACTACGCGAGAAAGCAGCTGGCGATGGACAACATGGCTTTCCAGCATGGCACCCTTGAGCATGGATATGGCGCTCAAGAGGATGCCACCATGGAATTGTAACAAACTGGCTCCATCAACTCGACTTGCACACGGCAAACGAAGGCAACCAACCATTGCGAAACTGCAGGGACTGGCGGGATGCTAGCGTAGCATGTCTCATAATGTCGGGCACGCGTTTGGACGGATGGACATGGGACAATGACTTGTGTGCTTGGAACTGGAAAGATGAATCGCTGGTTGGCTTCAGACTGTGGCGTGCATCACTGCTGATGATCTATCTGGGAGGTGTTCTGGAGCTGCCATCGCTTGAGCGTTGACTTCTTTCTCATCTTTTATACCATTCTCTTTTCTCCCATCTCCCATCTCCCATCTCCCATACTTCCCCAAACCCCCACTCGGTACGGTGCGTCAGGGTTGGCTAACTGCGTCCCTAGAGCCTGGTGGCTGCGACAGCTGGAGTGGAGGTATGTGACCCCTTCCCCCATGGTCCCCGTTGCCAGACCAGGCTTCGTCGGCGTGCCACGCATCGCAGCATTTGACGTCGGCAACACCTCCCTCATCTGTGCTGGTGACTCGGATTCGTGACCTTGTGCAACTCGTCGATGAGACTGTTCGTTGATGCTAGCAGAGTGAATGACAAGTACTGCTCGTTCGTGCAGCTTGCCAAGAAAAGCCTTCGTTGATGATAGAAAAGTGAATGACAAGCAATGCTCGTTCATACTGGGGTATTATTATTACTGCTTTCCTTCGTCCCTTGTGCATATATCATTCTCGTGTATCGTCTGCCGTATTCTAGATTCTAGATATCCGTCTTCTCCAGTTTCTTAGCCAAATCCTCCACCTCCTTGTCCTTGACCTGCACGACGGGTTCTTCTTGAGCCTCCTCGGCCTCCTTGACGAGCTTCTCAGCCCGCTCCTCGGGCTCGATTTCCTCTTCCTCCTCCTCCTCCTCCTCCTCCTCCTCGCTATCCTCCTCCTCGAGATCGCTGAGGCTGTCGACACCCCACTCATCCTCCAGAATAACATCACCGGCAAAGTTCTCCTTGCGCTCGTCGAGCAGCTCCTGGAGGGCAAGGATCGAGTCGTCTTCCTCGGAGAACTTGTTTCCGTTGAGCTCGATTCGCTTCAGCGCCGGCAAGGCACTCTTGGCAGCGGCAGCGAAGCCCTTGACACCTACTGCCGTGATGTCATTGTATTGCAACCGCAGCACCTCGAGCTGAACGTTCTTGCCTCGCCCGAGGGCCGCCGACAGCAGGACACCACCCTTGGCGCCCAGCAGGGAGTCTCCGATGCCGAGCTCGCGAATGAGGGTCCAGGTCGGGGTCACTTTGGCCAGAGCCTTGGCGCCGGTGAGTGTGAAGGTGTTGTCCTGCAAGTCGAGAACTCGCAGCTCCGTCGCTTGGTTGAGACCCTCGCTGAGGAGGTGAGCGATGCCCTCCTGCCGGATGCCGTTCTGGACCATCTTGATCTCCTTGACCTTGCTGTGCAGCCGAAACGTCTTGGCCCATGCCGTCATGCTGCCGTTCTCCAGCCGGTTTCGTCCGCAGATGACCGTCTCGAGATCAGGCACCGTCTGGCCCTGCTTCCGAGCCGCCTCCTTCTTCGCATGAAGCTCGGAGAGGGAGTCGGCGATGAGGATGCCGGCGTGGGGCCCGAGCCCGTTGTTGTTGAGGTAGAGGTGTTGAAGGGGAACGTGAGCGGCGAGGAAGGCGACCAGTGGTGCCTGCGTGTTGAGACCGAACGCGTTGTCGTTGAGGTTGATGGTGTTGAGTTTCGGCAGGTTCAGGATCGAGGTAAGAAGCGACGACAGGGCATCGGGGATTTCGGACAGGAGTCTTCCCGTGAAAATATCGGCAAGGTTGGCAACCTGCATGACGGGTCAGGCGTGAAACGAGGCGTCAGACAAGCCGGGGCACCGGGGAAGTCCTACCTTGAGGTTCTTCTTCGTGGCCAGGACTTCGCCTAGCAGCTTGCACGCTTCGACGCCGAGCGTGTTTCCGAGCAGACGGACCTCCTCGACGTCGTTGGCACGGAGATCGGCGATATGGGCCTCGACATCGGCGGCCGTGTCGAGCTTCAGACCCTTCCCTTCGAGGGAGAAGACCTTGCTGGTGTCAAGCATTATGAGTTGCGGAGTGATGCAGAACCAGCAGGAGCAGCCAGAGAGATGATACGAGTCGGTAAGATTCCAAGTTGCTGCGGCCGAGCGAGAGAATGGCTGTTTGGGAAATTGTTATGGTGGGGGCGGGGCAACGGCGGGAAAAACGGTGCCTACGGAGTACAGTCTCCGTACTTGCGGAGTACTCCAACCACGACGCGCGTGAGAGGGATGGTACCTGGTACCGGGTGCAGGACATCCTTTACGTGACTAGCAAAGTACTGGGTACCCGGCAGCGTGAGCCAGGCACCTACAGGCTACCTTTGTTGGTGCCTAAGTGTACTACCTGGTAAGTACTGATGGAGTATTACTGCTGTATGAACCACTGAGGAGTGGTAACTCCAGCGCTACATGGAGCGATGCAGTGCACAAGCATGTACTTGTACTTGGCGAGGGGAGCCAGTGCCGCATGCATACTGTACTAGGTATTAATATGCGATGCTTTACAGTGCCCTGCCCTGGGCCTTGCTCAGTTTGCAAGTACTTGTACTTGCAGCAAGTACAGGACTTAGCTGTCCACTTACTGTAATTAAGTGTCCCTACAGCACATGTATTCCGTACTCCATACTTACACCTACAAGCATTGTACTCCGTATGGGATCGGAGTACAGTACATGCTTAGTATTCACCAACTACCTACCGAATACTTGTACTTGTGCTCCATACTCCGTGCTGTACTCCGTAGTTGGTAGGGTTTAATACTAATAAGCATCATTTGCAAGTAAGTACTGTATTACTCCGTACGGAGTACTTGCACTTCTCTTGCCACCTCAGCCGTCAGCTCCACCGAGCTGCCCCGGCCAGTGTTGCCTCGACCTTCCCACTGCACGTGACTCGAGCCAATCAGCGTCGGCCCATTTCGGAACAACGCTGGATTTTCTCCATGACCACTACAGCTGAGCCTTTTCGACCTCGACTCGAGATCGATCTCACCCCCCCTCCCCCCCCCCATATCGACGTCTCGTCCTGATCTCGACTCTCCCTGCGCGTACGGTACAACTTGCCGATCATGTTGGCAAGGTCCTGCTTGCGCTCGGCGCGCACCATCAATGGACTTCGGAATGGCGCGTCCACCATGTCAAAGGTAGAGCCACCTATCCGCTGCGCAGGCCGCGAAGCTTCCCGTTTGCCGAGGGAGCAGCATGGCCGACCCCGGCGGGCCGAACTGCATGCCGAACTGCATCGGGGGATGGTCCGAAGCCAATTGAACTGATGCTGACCATGTTCGTTTCGTCTAGCGTGCTGCCTCGACCAGCTCGGGCGCTGCCGGTGAAGCGGCCCCTGCACGAATGAACTTGGCTGCCATCGCCTCGACCACCGTCGCCGCCGCCTCCCTTGCCTGGTACTATCACCTCTACGGACCTGTCGCCCACGCTGCGGCCCCCATCGAGGAAGGGTACGTGATGCCCTGGCCATGGCCTTTGTCCGCAAGAGTTCGCCGTTGGCGGAGGCGACTCCCCTGTGCGGCAGGCCTCGGCCGCGTGCGACGTGTCGGATTTCGGCGCCCGACAATCACTTTCGCGACCCAATGCTAATGCCTCATCGCAGCATGCACTCTACCAAGTACCCTTGGGTTCACCAGCAGTGGTTCAAGACATTTGACCACCAGGCGTAAGACTGCCGCCACCCCTTGCTCGGCAGGTCCTCCGTCCGATGCTGATGACGTACCCTTTCTAGTCTCCGGCGAGGCTTCCAAGTCTACCGCGAGGTTTGCGCCAGCTGCCACTCCCTGGAACGAGTGCCCTACCGAACGCTTGTCGGCAGCGTCCTGACCGTCGACGAGGCCAAGGCCCTGGCCGAGGAGAACGAGTACCCCGGCGAACCCGACGATCAAGGCGAGATCCAGATGCGCGCCGGAAAGCTCGCCGACTACATCCCTCCCCCCTACAAGAACGAGGAGGCTGCCCGAGCCGCCAACAACGGTGCTCTGCCGCCGGACCTGAGCCTCATCGTCAAGGGCCGCCACGGCGGATGCGACTACATCTTCAGCTTGCTGACCGGGTACCCCGAGGAGCCTCCCGCCGGCGCTCAAGTCGCTCCCGGAATGAACTTCAACCCCTACTTCCCCGGCACCGGCATCGCCATGGCTCGTGTGCTCTACGACGGCCTCGTCGAGTACGAAGACGGCACGCCCGCGTCGTCGTCGCAGATGGCCAAGGATGTTGTCGAGTTCCTCAACTGGGCGGCCGAGCCCGAGATGGACGACCGCAAGAAGATGGGCATGAAGGTGCTGGTTGTCACGTCGGCCCTCTGGGCCCTGAGCGTCTGGGTGAAGCGGTACAAGTGGGCGTGGCTGAAGTCGAGAAAGATTGCCTACGACCCTCCCGCCGAGACCAAGGTCCGCCGCTAACGACATGGCCGCCTCGTGGCCTCGCATGTATACTAGTCTCCCCCTGGAACGGCTTCCTTTGTCGGCGGAGGCGGGTAGAATGGAGGTTGATGTTTTGAAAGAAGTCGAGTGGCAGCGGCAGGTAGAGTGTAAATCAGACGTACGATTTCAATCCTTTTTTTTGTCGAAACATTTTATCTCTGGCGACTCGCCAACAGCTCGCGACTTGGATGAAGGATGAAAATGGTTGACCTCCCAACGGATTGGTGGTGATTGTGATGGATGCTGTGTCGTGAGAGAGTGTGCATGAACCGCTGCGAGCCAAGCGGTCGCCGCACGAATTGGTACTGTGAATGAGCGGTAATTACTACTTGTACAGTACTTACGGAGTACTTAAGTAAGTACTCATAGCGTTCCCGCACCCGTCACGGTTGGTGGTGGAGACGCGAGAGGGCGGCAATGGGCGCTACGGAGAGCGCTGTGCCGCTGTAACCGCCACCAATGAGAACGGCGCGCAGGCGACTCGGTCAGACGGACTAAACATAGACCGTGCACCTCATCAACGAAGCGAGAGGCACCTCGAGCGACTTACCAACCACCCCAACCCAACCCTTTCCCCTTATTCGACTTCTCCTACCCATCTGCAGCCACCTCTCGATGTATGAAGCCTCGGACAGTGGTTGAAGCCGAATATTCGGGCTCCTCTCTGCATATTGCTCCCATCGACCAGCGTTTGACTCGAGTTTTTTACTTGCCTCGTTTCCACACACGATGCCATACATGGGTGGCGGTCGTGACGCCTCCGACAGCCTGCACCAGCTCGGCCGCAAGCGAAGACGTGAAGACGACGATGGCGGCATCTATAGGCTCTACAGTCCAGAGAAGCAGGGAAATCTCTACCTGCTGACCCCCTCACACCCGGAGCTCCCCCCACGCAAACTGTTCCCGCTGTCGAAGCTCGCGAGGATACTGAGCGACGACGACGACGACGATGACGACGACGACGCGTTTTTTCACGATGAACCGGTACCACACACGCACAGACCGAGGCAACCACCTCCCCAGCACAGACCGCTGCAAGGTCAGAACCAGGGCCGGCCCACCCCCGGTGGCGAAATGCCGGTCCTCCTCGCGCCTTGCCACATCTGCCACCGCAGACCAACCAAGAAATCAGACGTCGACTCCTTTGCCGTGTGTCAGGGCTGCAGCCTACAGACCTGCTTTGTCTGCATCAGAGAGTGCCAGAGCGTGCCTCTGCTGTCCGACCGGGACCTTTTCGTCCCGCCCTTTAGCACGACCATGACGGATGCCGACGTGCCTCCGAATCAACAGCGGCCACCGCCACCTCGCCGCTTAGTGGACTCTACGCTCGATGAGCCGTGCCGAAAGAAGACATCCGACGGCGGCATGGGATGGGATGCTCACGGTCACCGTTCCGTCGTTTGCAGCCGCTGCTGTGTCGAGAAGGGACTGCTTGGGGAGGTGGTGTGCCTAGGCTGTCTGTCCGGTGCCGCGACGAGCACTTGATCCGATCCGATCATACTGCATTATTTTACGAATTCACGACCACGACCGATGCTGCATGGTACACACTTTTCACCCATGGCTGACGAAGAAGGAATGGCGGCCACGTCACATAACGCCTGGGCTTCGTTTCGACGGCTAGCGCACATGCGGGGAGAAAACTCTCAACAGAAAATGCTGATTTTTTTTTCTTTGGCGAGAGCATAGGCGGTTTATATTTGGTCACGGCGCATCGAGGAGTACAAGATGACGGGAACATCAGTGCATATTCTGCGTTCAGAACAAGCATGAAATTCTTTTCGAGCAGCGTCTCAATTTGATCGTTTCGGCTCATGGACGAGTGGAGCACACGGCCTCGACGTCGCATAGTTACTGTACACACATCTGCTTTCCAGATTTCCAAGCATGAAGCACCGAGAGGCTTGCCTCTAGTAGATCTGATCAACTCCTGGACGACGTTGACATGACGGCCTAGTGGTACTACGGCACCCCGAACATGCCGGTGAATACGACGCCACTCCCTCACTGTATGCTGATGCAGACATGTTTGGATACAGTAGTAGTTAACCAAAGGCACTTCTATGGAGGTCTTGTTTCATGGGCAATTTTCGGATGTAAAGTGGTAGTAACTGTAGTGGCTGTAGCGCAGTTGTGTGTGTCTGGTGGTGTCATGACACCGCTGTCCCAGACAGAGCCTGGGAGTCCTCCTTGTCCACAGCAGCTTCCGAGCAGCATGTGAACTCAGAGTCGGTACTCCGTGTCATTTGATTTGCTGGCATCAGTATAACAGGATTATACAAGAGACGGGCTCTGCTCACACTATGGTGGTCCGGCTGATATTCTAAGTAATCTATTCATTACTATGCAACATACTTAATAACCTGTCTATAGCAGGCAAAATCACAAGCAAAGTGGTTGCAAGTGTAGGGTAGCCAGGAATACTGCACTTGCAGTACTCCACACACTGTACCGAAGGTACGGATCACCGTAAGTACAGCTATTACTCGTACCTGAACGTAATTGTACGGCTAGTTGTACTGTGTGAATTACCAATTACGAATATTATTAATTCGAGTATCGTAGGCATTAAGGAATTAATCTGCACAAGTAGAGCCAGCTCCATCCAGGTGCCTTGCACTCAAAACCGCCAATCTAAATGCAAGCATGACGAATATAAGTAATGCTCTCCAGAAGGGTGTTCCGAATAATAACATCTCAGTAGGAACTGGTATCAAGCGTATGGATTCAATACCCAGAGTCGGATTCGTTCTCTCCACGGGTCTGTCGATACGAACACCTTGCACGAGCCTCCCGTGCTGTACGCCCAAGCCGTTCACCACTGATACGTAGAGCATCGTGGCAATCGAGCGACCTGATGCCGAAAAGGCTTGTGATTGTCATTGCAAACGCCGGAGCACTCTTGACCAATTGCCGGCGCAAGCACTTCAAGTGAGCATATCGTCATCGTAGCAGTTGGTGGCATGAGCATCATCAAACTTCTTACACAAGGCGATATTTATGGCCCTGCTAAAGGCATTCACCATGGTCCCATCCGGTTCCACTTCGGTTGCCAGCTGGATCGCCCGAGTCATAAAGGGCGGCATTTCCCACGCCCAGTTGGGCGCTCCGGAGGGGTCGGCGCCAAATTTGACCGGATCGTTGTATTCTCGGAGGATTCCCGTGCAGGGGATCGCTGCGTCGGCGTCCTGTGCATACGGCATCGCATCAACCACTTCGAGCTTGCAGGGGAAGCCCGGCGTGTCGGTAAAGGCGCCCTCGAGTATCGATTTGATGGCCGAGAATTTGCTGGCGAAATTGGGATCGATGGCGGCCACGCACATGTAGAGCGGCTTGCTTGTAGCATTGCAGCCATCGGCGGAAAACCAATCGTAGCTGGCGCTCGTGTCCCCGTACTCGTGCAGGAAGAGCATGTTGGTGTCGGGCGTGTGATAGATGTCGACAAGGGCGGGAGGGTTGAAACCGAGGCCGTGTCTGTTCCGTTCAGCATAGTCACACCTACACAATCTCGCCAGTCGGGTCGCCCTCGGAGGGGGAGCTTACAGGGTGATTTCTGGACTCGTGCCCAACGGATGCGGCATGAACCAAGATGCGTGGAGGGCGATGCACGAATCATAGTCATGACGAGCAGCGCACAGGCTATCCTCGAAACCCCCACAGGGGCGCAATCCGAAGATGTTGAGCCCCAGGGTGGGAGCGAAGTAGTCGCCGAGAAATTCGGTATAAGTATCGCAGGCACCTGCGTGTATCACGATCCACTTTCGAGTCTGTCGGGCTGTTGCCGGAATGTTGTAGATGACGTAGTCGCAGTCCATTCGCTTCCAACCGTCGGCAGTTGTCACCTCGAGACCACGACATGTCGGATCCGCCGCCAGCGAATTGTTGCAATAAGGAGGCGATCCGAGATAGCAATCTCTGATGGGCACCTTGGCGAGGGCCAAGCTCAGGAGGCTGCACAACGCAATCCAACGTTGACCCATGACGACGTATCTTTCCACCCAAGCTCGCTTCGATTTGCCCGAGTAAGGAGGTCGAAATAAGGGACGAAGGGATGAAGCGAGAAGAAAGAGAAGATGAGAGATGACGCAATTGGTTTCTTTCGTAGCCTTGCCGCGAGTCGGGGATCGTTGCATTTATACGGAGACATGCTGCTTTTCGGAGTCGGTGTAAGTCAGTACCAGTAGGGGGGGGGGTGGGGGGTGGTGGTGGTGGAAAGAGCACTGTGAATCCTAGATCAGGCTAGGCCTAGTTGGGACGGCACATCGAACCCGCAACTCAATGACGACGACTTCACTGTTGTTTGAACTTTTCACGGCCAAGTCGTAGTTTGCCGCCTTCAAGATGACCATGAGGGCTACCTTGGCTGCGTGCGGCATATTGCGGACGATCGCCGTTCAGCAGCAATGCGACACCCCAAACCTACCGCAACGCGTTGTTTCTGAGACCAGACATGAACCACCAGATCGATGACCAGCCGGATGCGGAGCATCACGAAGCTTCACGATGACGTACGAAGTAACCGGCCAGGCTGTTCGCAGCGCCGTCACCATCAGATTCTGCGTACTTGTGAGACCTGCGTTTGAGGCGCGAATTGCTCGCTTGTCTGCATAGTCCAGCGTTTGTTGCTCCCGTCGAGGACCCAACCCAGGGGAGCTGGAAAGAAGAATGCTGCCTGGAAAATATGGCTCGATGACGGCCGCACGAGCGACGATGCATGGCATCGGATGGAACGACAGTTGAAATAGGCGTTAAAGCACACAACGACCTTGTCGAAGGCGGCATATAGCAAACCCCAAGGATTTGGCATCTATCGTGCAACGGGCGTGGTTCGAATAGCTTCCATCTTCTTCCATCCTTGGCTCGTCATTGCGCCCTGGGTTGAGATGTGGCGCAGGCATCTGGCGGTGCGGAATGCCACGTACAGATTAGCGCCATCGGCTCTCTGCGCCCGGCCAAGCCACAGGTCGACACGCTTTAGTCGGTCGGTCACGAAGGAAGGGATTGCTCGATAGGCAATCGTCGAGAATGTCAGCGCTGCCAGCGCCGCTCACAGCGCACTCGCGTGCCGGACGGACCATCAGATTGAGATGGCACGAACCTGCAGCCTCCAGCGGGAGTTAGGGAGAGGAGCCGGTCACGGAGGTGTTGCCATGCCCCCAAGCGCAAATGCCATGGTGCAAGGAACGGACGGATCATTATCTCGCGGAACACAACACCGATCCATACCTGCAACATAATGACGCACGCTTGGGCTTGTACAAACCGGCATCAATTGCCATGTTGTTTGATGCAACAACGTGAGAGTTCTGCATGCAGGCAGCAAGTACGCACAGTATGCGATGGAAGCCGCGAGAAGGATGTCGGCGACTCGTGACCCACGGCAGGGAAGCATGTGTGTTCATTGCCTCCTCTCGACATGTTGAGGCGCACTCTACGTTTGACCTGGACACCGACAAAACCGACAAAGGGCTCCAGCTGATGCCATGTAGATTTCGCATGGGTGAATTCTCTCATCGAAAAGCACGCGCGCGTCTAGGCAGCGCCGTCGCTTCTATTTCAACGCTCCGGGCCGCCCAGGCCCATCTAACGACGCGGATTATTCGACTTACAATCTTCCTTGTGCGTCCATGGCCACCCTGGTCTTGCACGCATCATTGACGGGTCCTTGCCTCTACCGTCATCGACTTGACGGGCTGTGCGGTGGTATGCAGGTGACTTCAACGGCACCTCGGGCAAATGGCTTGCCTAGGAGAGTTGGCGACCTCTCCAACCACCACCACGTCGAGCGCAAGGATCCGCCGCAGAGACCGAAGCAATGATTGCTGTGCAGCGACATCATCGTCGACGGGATAGTAGAGTGCCGCTGGTTCCATCGCAAACCGGGAGCCAGCTGGCGTAGACGGCCGGAAGCAGGTCTTAGTTGTATTGCATATACGTCGCCGTCGAGTTGAACTTGAGGTTGCCTTTGATGACCTTGTCCACGGCGCTGAGGAAATCCTTCTCCGACGCCACCTTTCGTCGCGCCCTGATGGCGAACATGCCCGCTTCCGTGCACACGCTGCGCAGCTCGGCGCCCGTGGCGTTGGGGCACAGGCGCGAGATGAGCTCCCATCGAATGTCTCGCTCGACCGACATGCTCTTGGCATGGATGCGCAGGATGTTGGCCCGCCCCTCGAGGTCGGGGAGGGAAAACTCAATCTTCCTGTCGATGCGGCCGGGCCGCATGAGAGCCGGATCGAGCGTCGACGGTCTGTTGGTGGCAAACATGACCTTGATGTTTCCTCGGGCGTCGAAGCCGTCGAGCTGGGTGATGAGCTCGAGCATGGTCCGTTGCACCTCGTTGTCGCCGCCGGCTCCGTCGTCGAAGCGGGCACCGCCGACGGCGTCGATCTCGTCAAAGAAGATGATGCACGCCTTCTTCGTCCGCGCCATCTCGAACAGCTCGCGCACCATCCTGGCTCCCTCGCCGACGTATTTCTGGACGAGCTCGCTGCCGATGACTCGGATGAAGGTGGCGTCGGTTCTGTTGGCCACGGCTCGCGCGCAGAGCGTCTTGCCGGTGCCCGGCGGTCCGTAGAGCAAGGCGCCCTTGGGCGGGTCGATGCCCAGGTTGACGAAGCGCTCGGGAGACAGCAAGGGCATCTCGACGACTTCCCTCAGCTTCTCCACCTGCTCCTTGCACCCTCCGACGTCGCCGTAGGTGACGTCGGGCTTCTCCTCGACCGTCATCATGGTGACGCTGGCATCGATCTTCGGGGGAAGGGGCAGCATGATCTGGTACTTGTTCCTATCCACACCGACTCGCATCCCTTCCTCGATGTCCGTCGGGCTGACGCGGTCTCCGAGCTGGACGACGAATTTGGCGATTTGCTTGACGTTGATGACATACTTCTTCTTGGACTCGTCGCCCTTCTCGTCCTCGATGATCTTGGTGCAGCGCGCCACCTGGAACGGTTGCTCCTCGGCCATTCTTTGCCGGTCGGCCGCCACATCCCACATATGGGGTGGCGCCAGACCGGTATCAGACTCCTGTGCGTTTGTTTCATCGTCAGCCGGACCAAGAACGAGACGGGATCGGATGCGGCCAGGACCAAGGCCAGCCGCCACCGTCGTACCTTGACACCAATCTTGTCGTCCACGCTCTGTTGCTTTTCCTTGATTTGCTTCTCCAGCTTCTTTAATGACTTCCCGTAAGGCGCCGCGCCGTACGTCTTGAGCACTTGGATATCCCTGTTGGCCGCCGCGTCAGCCGTCGAGGCCTTGGCCGAACACTCGGGGGCGTTTTCGGCTGCGCATACTCATCCGTGAGGGGAGTGATCTTCTTCTCCGGTACTTCATCGTCGGCAAACGTCTTCTGGTACTTCTCCCAGTTTTGGCCGGTCGCGGAAGGCTGCCATTGTCAGCGAGGAGGCCGGAAGCGAGGGTTTGGTTGGCAGCGCCAAGGGGAGGGCTCGCGCACCATGACGCAGACTGGGGGCGCGTTGGCCGATTCGTCTGAGACGGGCAGAAGCCTCTGGGTGTCCTACACGTCTCGAGATGCGGCGTAGAGAATGGCAGGGGAGCAGATGCCTTGATGGGGTAACAGAGTAGCTGGTCTTGTCGATGGCTTTTGTGATGGGAGGTTGTTGCACAAGAAGCATTCCGTAAGCTCAGCCTGCCTGATTGACCTGAGCTCACCGCACGGACCCACAGCTAGGTGTAGTTGTACATGTAAGTACAAGTATGTAGGCACTGTGCTGTACTCTGTACAGTACAAGTGGTACATGACCTACAAGTACACCCAAGAGTACGGAGTACGGAGTAAGTACATGCATCCGCGGTTCACTGTACTCTACTTTGTAGTTTGTACTATGTACGGGTAGTACTTGTACGTACAGTGCAGATGGCTAGCACTTGTACTTATACTTAGTGCGTGTGGCTAGTAAGTACTTGCAAAGTGCATGTGGCTATTACTGCACTTACTTGTACTTACTGTAAACTTGGTGCATGTGGCAAGTGCCTGTACCTGTACCTGTAGCGTACCTGTACCTGTCGCTGTACTCCGTACAGTAGGTGTACTCCGTGCAGCACATGTACAGTACCTTGCATCGGAAGATGGAGAATCTGCTGGCCCGGTCCAAAAATTCTAGCTGCCTGCTACCCAATGTCCTGCCGTACCAAGTAGAACCCGATAGATAATCACCGTCTGCCAACGACTGTGAACCGAACCAGAGCAGGCGGCAGCAAACGTTGGGATCCCATTCACATTCAACGCCCACGACTCTCCGCCAACGCGACGCCAAATCGACGAGAGAAGGAAGAATCCTGGGCCCAGAAGAAAGCGTCGCAGCCATGTCCGCGTCCGCCGTAGCCAGCGGCAAGTCCCAGAATGCCACCTTCAGGGTACGGACCGCGTTTGCTTCCTCGGAGCTGGCGAGCGCCCCGCTGACAGGGTAGCAGGACAAGGAGAAGCCGATGGCCGTCCGGTCGTCCAACATTGTCGCGGCCAGAGGTTCGTGCCCGGTCCGAGACTAGAGCGCTCGTGCGGCAAGGTGACTGACAGCATGGCAGCGGTTGCCGATGCGATCCGAACCTCTCTCGGCCCCCGAGGCATGGACAAGATGATCCGGAGCGGCAAGGGCGAGACCATCATCACCAACGACGGCCACACGATGCTCAAGAGCATGTCGGTCATGCACCCGACGGCGAAGATGCTCGTCAACCTCGCCGGCGCCCAAGACGTCGAGGCCGGCGACGGCACCACCTCGGTCGTCGTCATCTGCGGAAGCTTGCTCGGCGCCGCCGACCGGCTGCTGTCCAAAGGCATCCACCCTTCCGTCATCTCCGAGGCCTTCCAGAGAGCAGCCGGCGCGGCGGTGGAGGTGCTGCACGACATGTCCCAGCCCATCTCCCTCAGCGACACCGCTTCCCTCCTGCAAGCGGCCAACACGTCGCTGTCGTCCAAGATTGTGTCGCAGTACTCGAACCTCCTCGGGCCCATGGCCGTCAACTCGGTTACCAAGACGATCGACATCAAGACGGCGGATAACGTGGACCTGAACAACATTCGAATCATCAAAAAGGTGGGGGGAACCATCGAGGACAGCGAGCTCGTCGACGGCCTCGTCCTCAACCAGCCTGTGCTGAAGAACGCCGGCGGACCGGCGCGGATGGAGAAGGCGCGCATCGGACTGATCCAGTTCCAGCTGAGCCCGCCCAAGCCGGATGTGAGTTGACGGATGCCGATTCCCTTGCGGCCGCGCGCCGGAAATGAGCCCAGACCCCGCCCCCGTGCTGACTCACCGACTCGCTCGGCGGCAGATGGAGAACACGATTCAGGTCAACGACTATAGGCAAATGGACAAGATCGTCAAGGAGGAGCGCCTCTACCTGCTGAACATGGCCAAGAAGATCAAGAAGGCCAAGTGCAACGTGCTGCTGATCCAGAAGTCGATCCTCCGCGACGCCGTCAACGACCTCTCCCTCCACTTCCTCGCCAAGCTCGGCATCCTCGCCATCAAGGACATTGAGCGGGACGAGGTCGAGTTCATCTGCAAGTCGACGGGATGCAAGCCCATCGCCGACATCGAATCCTTCACCGAGGACAAGCTCGGCTCCGCCGACCTCGTCGAGGAGGTGCAGTCGTCGGGCGCGCGCATGGTCAAGGTGACGGGCGCCAAGGCGACGGGCAAGACCGTCTCCGTCGTCGTCCGCGGCGCCAACTCTCTCATCCTCGAGGAGGCGGAGCGCAGCTTGCACGACGCGCTCTGCGTCATGCGCTGCCTCGTGAAGAAGAAGGCGCTCATCGCCGGCGGCGGCGCGGCCGAGATCGAGATCGCGGCTCAGCTGTCGAAGCAGGCGCGTGGCCTGACGGGCACCGAGGCCATCTGCTGGAAGGCCTTTGCCGACGCCATGGAGGTGATCCCGACGACGCTGGCCGAGAACGCGGGCTTGAACAGCATCAAGGTGGTGACGGACCTGAGGCACCGGCACGAGATGGGCGAGAAGAATGCGGGCGTGAGCATCAAGTCGGGTGGCGTCAACACGAACATTTCGAAGGAGAACGTGCTGCAGCCGCTGCTGGTGAGTACGAGCGCCATTGAGCTGGCGGCGGAGACGGTGAAGATGATTCTGAGGATAGATGACATTGCCTTGACGAGATGAAAAGGACGAGCGCGTGCCGGCGGTCTGGGCATCGGGCGTCGGAGGAGGTCGATGGTCGATGTCGATGTACATTGCGATGGCGGCGCAAGGACGACTACCTAGAACGAACCTACCGAGCACTGCCCACCCAGTTCACACCCCCTGCTGCTAGATATTACCAGTCAAGCACTAGGTAGTGTCTGCCGACCGCATCCTAGCACTTGCTCGGTGCGATGTGAGATGGCCGTGGCCGACGTGGCCATGAACGAGCTCGCAGCCTGCTTCGAGTGGGCACGTACGCATGAATGATACACTCTTGCGTATGGGAGAGAGTTTCTACACGAGCCACCCACATGGCCAGCACCGGGGACAAGCACAAGTAAGGGTATCCAGGACGTCAGTGCTCTGCAGGCTGGGCACGGATTTCGCCGGAAGGAAAGGCACCCGTGAGCGGCTTGATCTCGACGTGTCGTGGCTTGCTTGAACCTTGTGCGCTTCAGACTTCCCGAGCAGCGGAAGAGATGGCAAACGGCGAACAGTAGGCTAGGCGTTCGCCAGTCGCCCAGGCCGTAGCACTAGGCCTGGTCCATTCCACCTTGTGCCATTCATCTTTCCGCGCAGGCGACGTGCAACACTATTGACGTGACTCCGCCATGCGTGCCTGCTAGGCTGCCATGTAAGTATCTGGGGGCAGACTTGGTAGAAGAATGGAACCATTATAGGAACCAATCCTAACAGCGCCGTTGCTTGTAGTTGCGTCATATCGATATCGACAAGCCTGGCTTTTTGCAGCACGCAGGATGAAGAGCGTCCAGCGTCGAAATGAATGACGGCTCGTTGTGGTGTGGTTGTTGGGCGAACGGTACGAATTATTGGGCGAACGCTCCGGCCTCGGAGGGGCAATTCAGAGACCGACCGGTCATCTGTTGTCCGGTGGGTAGTCGGTATCAGATGGCAACCAGTAAGAAAACGATGAGTGAAGGCAGAACAGCCGGCAGAGAGGCAGACAGAGAGGCAGGCAGAAAGGAAGATGGAAAGCAAGGCGGAGGGCAAGACGGAAAGCATGACGGAAAGCAAGGTTTTCCCGGCTCCGGACATGTTGCAAAGCAGCTTCACAAAAAGTGGCAGAACCTCGCCGCTAGGCTTTTCCTGCTCGAGTCGAGCGACTTGACCGTGGTCCAATATTGGAATCTGACAAGGAATATGCAGATGCAGTTTCCCGTCTGCGCCCTCGAGACTGCCCAGAGGCGCAGAGCCTCCGAGGGCGAGTTCGACCAGCTCGCCCTCAAGGTCAGCAGGGACCTCAACATCGTCAAAGAAACCATCATGACGCGAACCGATGGCCATGAGGCGGATGCGATCCGTGCTGGCGAGAAAGAGTCTGTCGATTGGCTGGTCGACGGCGTTGAACTGGCGACCGTTAATGGCGAATTGCCACGGGCCGGATAGGATGTAGACGACTGAGTCGGGAGGGAAACCGAACTGGATGGAGGTGAAACCGATGGTCGGATGACGTCTCCCTCTTCCTGACCAAGTCCTGCCCTGTCGTGCCTTCTGGGATGTCGAGAGGAGTTGGCCAGCATGCTTCCGAATGTGGCCTGAAGCAGTTAGCAAGCAGATGTTGGATATTTTCCGTGCATGTTAGACGACGCCTCGCAACAGACTCGGCGCCCCTGATGGGCAAGATGAATAAAGTTGAGGGTATCTATATTTTATACATTGCCTTCCCGAATCCCCCGTTTTCCGTCCATCGCCTTGTATCGTAGGTAAAGCAGCACTCGTAGTGTACACAGCGCTCGTCGCTCGGAGGAGCTCGCTGATCCATTATTTTCTCCGCCATGTTTTCTCCGCCCAGCATGTTGTCATGTGGCCATATGCTTTCTTATACCTTGAACCCGTAGCTCAGCATGCACGTCTTGTACTTGTCGACGAGCGACTGGCAGTCGGCGGCAGGGTCGCTGGCGTTGGAGAAGAGCATGCACTCGTCACGCTTCGACTTCTCGTCCTTGCACACGCAGCAGGGCTGTTTCGGCCGCCGTTAGCACGCCGCGGGAGGCCTGGCGCATCAACCCTGCTCGGCGCCACTCACCTTGGGCTTCGACGAGGCTTCTGTGGAGGAGGCCGTCGTCGCGATGACCTGGGCTGGCGCTGCGCGGTTTTCCGTCAGCGGTTGCACGATGGCGCCTTTCTGGGACGGGACGGCGGCATTCTCGTCATGGACATACCGATGGGAACTGCTTTGGAATCCATCCTGCTCTGCGGCTGTCCAGCGGGTGGTTGGATTGTCGAAGGGATGACGTCCCGTTTCGGTTTGCTCGTTTTTTCCCACCTCTTGGTGTAGGTGACGTCGTACTGGTAGGGATGGAGATGGCTGATGGAACTTGGGTGGGAGAGCATTTCTCAGCAGCCTAGGCCAGTCACGGACACTGAGAAGCTAAGACGTAGACACCAAGTTCTGGTAAGTACAAGTACGGAGTGTACTTACTGTACAGTAAGTACGGAGTACGGACCTTGGACCCTATTTTTAACCCCATTACAGTACGGAGTACGGAGTAATTAATAGCATAACACAAAATCAGGTACGGAGTACGAAGTAAGTATTACTCCGTACAGTAATGGTACAAGACTTGTAAACCTACTCCGTACAACGGGCAATTGTTATTAGCTAATATCTACATGTATGGAGTACGGAGTATTACAATACATATACTCTGTGTGGAGCACTCCGTCCTACGCACAGTTCAACGACTTACAGTACAGCACTTGTACTGAAGTGTATCAGTATCTGTACAGTACACTTGTACTTACGATCGTTACTCCAAGTATGGAATGGACTGCCTGCTGCTGCCTCGCCATTTTCATTACATGGCCTCTAAATACTGCGTAGCCTCGTCGATTCGAAAAAGGCCACACTTTTATCTCCCTAACAACCTGATGATCCAAATGATTGTTGTCTACCACATCCCAACCAAGTCAAGATATTCTTTTTTCCCTAGTGTTTTCTCTTCTATCTATCGGTAGCGTGACACAGCAATCCTCTATCAACGGCTTCCAGTCAACGCACCAAGCACATACAGTTTAGGGTATAGAAATCGTAGACCGATTGCCTTCCAATATTGAGTATTCGTTCGATCCCAGATATTTTATTGCAAGTTGTACCAAGCCTCTGTTACTGTACTATGTCTCCGATAGATGGCTTGTAGACTATTGTCGCATGGTAGGGTTGGTGCTACTGTAATGGTGGAAGCTTCTAGAGGAAATGAACTGGTTGTAGGTAATGGGCTGGCCGCCATCCGATTGCGTGTGCAGACACCCAGGACAATAATCATTGCTTACCAAGACTGGCTATGGAGCCTTTCTGATCATATGCGGCGCAAGGCCCGCCGGAATACAGCATGCAAAGCCCGTCGCGAGGGCTCTGCAGCATAGCTCCGGGTGCCACGCGAGTCGCCAACCGCCGCTGGGATTGACGGAGTGGCCATGGCGGGCGCAAACGAATGCGGTTGGTTCGCACATGGTAATGAAGGCGAGTGGCGGACGAGGCATTCGTTTTGCCCATTGCCCTGTCTATCCTCCGATCCCGGGTTCAGACTCGCGAATCACCACGGCCGAGTGGAAGCCCAAAAGGTCCCGAGCGCTCAGGGCGTGCGGGACAATGAAATGTACGCATTTGCGTCATAAAACGTATCAGAAAGGGTCTGCATTTCTCTGGAGACGGACGATGCATTCAGCCTGTTGCTCGTTGGGGTTGGCATGCCTGGTACACGTGTACTGACAGTACGGAGCATTGCCGTGTACCTCTATCCTACTAATATCGGATAACAGTGCTAACGGGAGCACGTACGAAGCATGTACATACTGTGCATACCTAATGCAAGTACTGTACGGAGTACCCGGAATGGTTATTATTCGTTCACTACGGAGTACGGATTGCTTTTACGGTTTTACCACTTGCTGCAGGCACATACTGACATGTAGAAACCAACTTACTAAGGTTGGCGGTTGTTCACGTTCCGGGTACCGAGTCCGCAGGCATCCACTGCTGGCGTGCTGTACTTGGAGGCACCCGTCCAGGAGGCTAGTGCTTCCAAGCTCTCCTTCCCATATTCATGTCGGGAGTCGGCATCTGGCCGTTCCGAGTCCGCCTCCTGATGAGTCAGGACGTGGACGCTGAAAGAACCAGGTCGAACGAGACTCCTTCCTCACCGCTTCTCTCCGCTTCTCGCTTCTTCTCCCTCATACTACACCACAACTACGAGTAATAGCCCATGACGTGTACCGAAGCAGTCGGTATTGTTTCGAACATCTCCGTCCTCCGTTCGGCACATGAAAATGTACATGTGCTTGCGTATGCTTACTTGCAGATAGGCCTGTCTGAGCCACGCAGGCCCCCACTGATCGAGGCAGCGGCCGACTCGTCACCACACCATCTCCCCGCCATTCATCCTCCAGCCGATTGCTGGTCCGGCTTCGAGTCCAGTGGCACGCATGCTTGAAACCCAAAGTCTCGCCTCCGCCTTGACATCCATGCATCCATACCCCTAGCCTGCGCTTGCGGCCGGGTTGCTTACGAGAAACGGCTGAGCAACGGGGTCCAAATCCCGCTTCCCGCTGTAAGTCGTGTGCAAGTGTCGTTATGCCATGGTGGTGGCGAATGACGGCCGCGTGGCGACGCGAGGCCTAGCTGATGCCTCGCCGAACCAGAACCCTAACGAGAACTAGCATGTGGGTGCTTCCGTCTCGTCCGTCGGGAGAGTTTGCCGTTGCTGTTGCCTGGAGGCCGTCTAGCGTCTAGTGCGTTGACGCGTTGCCATGCACGGCCAGGCAGGCAGGCAACAAGTCGTTACGTCTTGATTCTACTCCTCTGGTCGCCCAACGTCTTTATAAATCTTCTTCTGCCTTTCTCTTGTTCCTCGTCCTGTCTGGACAATCGCTCGACGGTGATTGTCCATCTTCCATCTTCCATCTTCCATCTTCCATCGTCTTCAATCATCCGCCTTCCATCCTCTCCACCTCGCAAGACATTCAACACTCAGTTCACTTGACCATCATCAACATGGCTTCGCAAGACCAAAACCGGCCTTCGATGCCCCACTGGGACTCTGTCCCGATGCCGTTCCGTGAACGCGGCGATGGCAACACGGGCAGCACGGGCAGCACTGGCACGGCTGATCATGCCACTCCCCATGCCACTCCCCATGCCGCTCCCCATGCCGCTCCGCACTCCGTCGACAGCCCCTTTGGATTCCCACCATTTGGTCCCTGGTTTCAACCTCACCTGTATGGCCAACATCCACCTCCACCACCACCTCGAGGCTGGGACCAATGGCGTCGGCATGACTTCGACGGCCATCATGGCCATGGGCAGCACCATGACTCTGGCGGCAAAAAAGCCGAGGCCGATTTGTACGTGGACGAAAAGGGCAAGGAAAAGGCCTCCACGCGAGCGAGGAACGAAGCCGTTCCCGATCCGGCCGAGATGACGCCCGACGAGGACGATGGTTCCGCGCCCCCTGCTGACGGCCCTACCTGCGCTTCCGCCGACGGTCGTCGCCGTCGCGGTCACGGTCGCTGCCGTGGAGGCATGCACCGAGGCGGCTGGTCGCATCGCGGACGCCATGCCGGCCCCCCCTTTGACTTTCCCACCCTCATGCGTGGTGCCATGGACAGCCCCTTTTTCCGCTGCCTCCAGGACCAAGCCCAGCGCTTCGCCAGCGGCGTCAATTTCGACGCCGCAGACGGCAGCAGCAGCTTCACGCCCTCGATTGACGTCTTCAATACCAAGGACGCCTACGTCCTCCACGTCGCTCTACCTGGCGCCCGGAAGGAAGACATTGGCCTGACGTGGGACTCCGACAACGGCACCCTCAATGTCGCCGGTGTCGTCCATCGTCCCGGCGACGAGCATTTCATTCAGACGCTGTCCGTGGCCGAGCGTCGCGTCGGCATGTTCGACCGTCACATTGATCTGCCTCCAGCCGGGGCCGGTGAGAAGGAAGAAATCGACGCCTCCGGCATCACGGCCAAGATGGAGGACGGCATCCTCGTCGTTGTCGTGCCCAAGGCCGAGAAGGAGTGGACTCAGGTCCACAAAGTGGAGATTGCATAGCTGTCATCGTAGCAGGTCTCCGTCATGGCGCGCGGCGAGAGGCTGACATCTGATTTGTTGAGCTTGCTTCCCATGAGTACGTAGTGCAAATGTAATAACCAGAGAGAATTGCGAGAACATGTACAGAGCTCATCACCGACCATGTGACTGATATCAGTGCCCGTGGGCCGCTCTCGCCACGGCCGTGCGTGGGAGTCAATGCCAATCTACTATGGCTGATCCCATCAAGCCGAGCGTGTTTTTCGTACTCCAAACGGTAGAGCTCCGCGAGCCCCTTGACGGCGGTCCAGAAGCCAATGGTATACAAGGCCATGGTACACAAGAGTCGAGAGCAAGCAGAACTCAAGGCAAAGCGCAGCAGCGCACCATCAGGACATGCAAACAAGGATGGAAGCGGGTGGTGATTGATGTTAGAGACTACCATCTACCGACGAAGAGGGAGGGGACGTTGAACCAGGGAAAGTGGAAAAGTGAACAAGCAATCGCGCTAAACCTATGCCATGGGTATATGCTAGAATGATACAGTCGGAATGGAGTGTAATACTGGTCCAAGAACCTTCAGTATGGGGAAAGGGGGGGGGGGGGGGAGGGTGGGAGTATTGATAAAGACAGGTAGCAACAAAGGTGCACGGTAAACTACAAACGTCAATCCCAATATAGGCTCGAACATTCTTCCCAAAAAAAAGCCGATAGAAAAGAAATGGAAGAAAAGGAAGAGAACAGAAGAGACAAGCAGAGGCGAGAAGCCAAGGGTGAGTGCTTCGACATTGGCCCCCGTACGAGAGGGAAGCGGCCGTTTCATTTGTTCATGTCGCTGACAATCTCCTCCCGTACGTGGCGGCACCAAGTCAGGAGGGCAGCCTCGAAATCTTGCCAGACCTCGGGTCCGTTGTCGTAGACGATGCCCAGGGCGTCCACCTTGAGCAGGACCTCGAAGCGGAGCTCGGCGGCCTTGACCCAGTAGCGCAAATTATCCGCGCACCTGTAGGGCTTTTGCGTGTCGGTGTGGTAGGTAGGGATGGTGCCGAATCGTCTCCTAGACTTCTTGACCGCCGCGTTGTGCAGCTTGACGAGGCGTAGGCCACTCTGCATGGCGAGGAGGAAGGCCGTCGGTGCCCCTGGCGCTTCGGCGAGGGGCCTCCACTCCGGCAAGGGGCCGGCCTCGGGGTCCATGGACAGGAGAAAGGCCCTCTCGCGCTCGTATTCGCTGCCGGCCCAGTCGTCGCCCAGCCAGGTCCAGCTACCCTGCTCGGCCTTCTCGGCCTCCTCCACCTCCTCCTCCTTCCGCAGGATGCCGAAGACGCTGTCGACCCAAGCGCGCATCGTCTTGATCTCCTCCTCCTTCATGCCGCCCTTGAAGTCCCGCGTGGCCATCTGCTTCAAGACCTCCATGACGGCGAGCAAGTCGGCGCGGACCTGCCTCTCGGGCTTGATGGAGTCGAGTCGGTCCGGCATCTCGTGCGCCGTGTAGTACATCTTGGCGGCCCGGATGGCGAGGGTGACGACGTCGAGGATGTGCATGCCTTGGAGCCGGTACCAGCCGTCGCTGTTTTCCTCGGGCATGTTGGGGTACTCTGGCGCGTCGGCCGGTTCCTCGAAGATGCCGAGCCTGCGCTCCTCCGCCTCGGTCAGAGCGCGGGCGGCGTTGCGCAGCGTGCCCTCGAGGTCCGCCTTCAACTCCACTATCGTGGGCGGCTTCGGGACGTGCCGCTCCTTGTGGTGATAGGTGCTCACGGTAGGCGGGAGCATGCCCGAGTCGGATTCGGCGAAGCTGTCCTCGAAGTCGTCGCCGTCGTCGCCGTCCATCTCGACGGGGGACGACACGACGGCGGCGCCGGGTGACGTCGTGCCGGGGCTGAGGATGTGGCCGCCGTCGACGTCGGCATCGGACCCGACGATGAGGGGAGCGTCCCGTGCGGCGTCGACCGTCGACAGGTGCAGGGCCGAGCGCTGGCCCTGCTTCTTGCGCGCCAGCTGACCGCCCTTGCCGTCGAGGAGACCCGTCCTGGCGAAGTAGTACTGCAGGTGGGCGATGCTGCCGAGGCTCATGACGCTCTCGCGGGACCTCGCGCTGGCGGCAAAGTAGGTGCCGAGCGGGCGGACGTAGCCGCGGCGGCTCCGTGCCTTGCGATCGCCGCTGCAGCTCGACTGGGCCGACAGGTTCGACAGGTCGGAGTGTGAGTGGAAGGAGCCTGAGGAATGACGCGAGGTCAGGTCACTGCCGAGAGAATCCCTCGAGGCGACGTCCATGTCCGTGTGGGACCCGTGGGAAGCCGAGGAGGCGATGGAGACGCAGCGCGACAGGTCGGGGCAGGCGCCGATGGCCAGCGTCGGCGAGACCCTCGGCGACGAGGGCTGACATGTCTGCTCTTCGTTTCCGCTTGCCATTGGGAAGACGTGTGCTGCAGCGAACAGCATGGGGGGGGGGGAGCCGGCGCGGGCGCGAAAGTGCTGTCTTCCGCCGGGCTTGCTTGACGTTGTCGCTTCGGAATCGCGTCCTCGGCGAGGGCGAGACGGATGAGCGGACGGGATTGACAGCAGAGGCTTCGGCAGTGACGAGATGGGTTCGCCGCAGCTGCCGATGATGGATGGAGACGGCTCGAATATGACGATGGAGCCGAAGACGATTGATGGAACAGGCCGATGCGGAGGCCGTGGGAAGCGGACGGAAGGCGTGGTCACGGGTCAGACTCCGCTGCCGAGACGAACGATGAATCGAATCGGGAGGGGGGCTCGTGGCAGACGTTCCGAGGCGAATCGTCGGAGGGCCAGGGGCCGGGCGGAAAGGCCGAACCTGGTGGGTGGGAACGACGAGGATGAAGTTGCCTTGCGTCGGCTGGCCGTGGTGGAGGCGACGGGAGGGGTTGATGGAGGGATGGGCAAGGTGAAACCAAGCTGAGGTGAAGCCGCCGCGACTCCCTTTTCTTCTTTCCGAGAGGACCTTTCTTCTTCTCCTTCTCGTTGTTCTTCTGAAAAATGAAGGCGGCAGATGACGGCTGCTTCGTCCGCCGAGCGTCGCCAGGTGAAAATCGTCTCCGGGTCGGTTGACGGTGACGAAGATGAGGCGAGGCGGTCCACGATGGACGTCGACTCGGGGATGTGCTCGTTGCCGGGAGAGAGTGGCGAGGTCGTCCAGCGGTGGTCTGCCGTCCGTGCGTTCGGAAAGGAGTTTGTCGTCGAAGGTGCTGCACGGAAGTGCCGAGTATCGCTTACTGTACGAGTACAAGTAAGTACTGTACTTGCACGCACTGTGTCGAGAGGTAGGCACGTCGAGGCAGGTGCGAGCCTCGAGCGGACGCAGTTGCCCGATGGATGCTCTCCGTCTTGCAAAGGATGAAGGCGGTACTCCGTACGGCCTTCCTGTTCGGTACGACCCTACATACGTTTGCGCAGTTAGTAGGCAGTGGGTGGCGGAAGGTGCTGGTTGCTGTTGAGCAGAAATGAGGAAAGAGCCATGTAGCCAGGCGAGTTTTTAACACTGCCGTCATATCCCAGGGCAACGTACAAGGGGAGCGAAGCGCTACTGGTCGGGCAATCTCCCTCCCCGCCGCGACACTGGAATGTTTTGCATCTCACGCTACCTACCCGTTCTGCTAACTATTACTAGTATGACTTGGTAGATGGACCAAGGCGGTTGCCGGGACGGAGATGTTGGCGCGGTTAATGAATGTGGGGCTTTACGGTAGCAGGATGGGCTGCAAGAAATCACGAACCATACAAGCTCTTGTGCTTGTACTGTGCGTCGGCACTGTGCGTCAGCGCGGAGTACAGGTGGTCATAACGTTATAGGGTACTTTGTTGGTGTACGGGGCACTTGTACTCGTACCCTTCTGCGCTGCGCGGACCCTGTGCGGCACACAGTACCTGGTTCAACGAGACGCACCGTGCCACCATGCGTGTGATTCATTGATGGTGACTCGGCTGAACTGGCATGCCCAAGTCGGCATGTCCTGCTTGTACATGTACGTCGGCACGTATGCTCGTCAGGACTGGCGCGGCTGGGCAGCAGGGCATTGACGACACGGCAGACCAATGCACTGCTGGTATTTGCACCGAGAGTTGGGAGCTCGCCCGCACGTCTCGGGGGGTGCGTGAGCAAGTCGAAGGGCAAAATTGCCTGCACAGGAGCGCAGCACTATTTGATATTGCGGGCTGATTACGGAGCATTGCTCGGCGCTTCCATTTACAAGTACAGTACAGTACGGAGTACACCTACAGTAGTTGTGCACTACATGTACTTAATTACAGTACTTGCATGCAACAGCTGACGGTACTCATGCCCAGCACTGTTGCTCCACGGTGAAGGTGTACCTGCACCAATTCGAAAGCATGGAATACATGCACACTGTGCCTTACTCCGTACTCCGTGCTTGTAATACCTACTACTGTAGGTACCTACAACTAGGGCACAATACCTGCTACTACAGTACTGCACAGTAGTTAGTTGTACATGTATACTCTGTACGGAGTACTGACATTCTGGGACTTGGCGACGAGGATGAGATTATTACCGAACAGTTGGCTTGCTCCGTTCCGTAGCATGCTGTGTGTCGTGGGCACAGACTCGTACTGCACAGGGGGTGCAGGTAGCGTGTCGTACCCATAGTTTTACTGATATACTGGTACGTACATGTACATATACAAGTAATAAGTACTAAAGCACTTGCAGCTACTCCGTACAGTAATAATACCTACCTACTGTACTTGTCGGTAGTACTTACTTGGGTGTACGGCATGGCGAGGTAGCTTCGAACCTGCATCGTCATGAATATCGGCACATCCCTGTATCGGCGACGATGGACGCGTTCTTGGACAAAAGTGGTACTGCTAGGTGCTGGAGGTTTGAACAAGTACTGTACATCTATTTGTACTCGTACGGAGTACACGTGCATAGTACGGAGTAATCAACATACAAATACTGTACAAGTAGGTGTACTTGTATGTACTTTGGTCTGCCCGTAGTTGTACGGAGTACTTACTCGGCTACTTGTACGGTGCGGACGGCGGGGTGCCATCCCATGCATTGCCAGGCAGTTGCTGTAAACGCTGCACTCACCGCTCCAGGGCACCATAGTGTAGAGTGCTATGTGGTAGGTAGACTGTCGTATGGCGCCAGCTGCGACCGCACAGGTCATGGCTACCTAGTACCCATTGCCGATTGAGCCCCTTACGGAATATTTCATGTATGCTGCTGCATGCACTCTTTCACCAACGCACAGTCCTGCCTGCCTATGACCAAATCAGTACTTCGTACCTCATGTTTGTTTAGACCGTCAAACGCAAGCACGGACACGGTGGGCCTTGTCGTAATGGTGGGCTGGGGCGGCGATGGCACTCTACCGCCTCCATCTGGAGGTCCAAGTGCCGGGCCTTTCCCTTGCAGATACGGCATAGAAATAATGCCTAGTTCACGTGTGCATGGATGGTGCAACGACGAGCAAATACGAGTACGGCGACAAGTATGACGCAGGAGAACTCGTCCGTCCCATCATCGGCTGCACGGGCTCGGCCTGCACATGCTCGCTGTACAGCTTAGCAGTCATGGTGCAAGCAGACACGAGTCACCCGTGTTGGTGTCGGCATGCCTGTAGGACCATTGGCTGCGCAACAGCGACGGAGAGCACGCGCGGTAACCCCCCACAAGGAGCAGGTGTCATGGCGGGAGGCGGGTACGAAAGATACT
This sequence comes from Drechmeria coniospora, assembly GCF_001625195.1. Lineage (NCBI taxonomy): Eukaryota > Fungi > Ascomycota > Sordariomycetes > Hypocreales > Ophiocordycipitaceae > Drechmeria > Drechmeria coniospora. The sequence continues at coordinate 8,890,654 of NC_054390.1, read as the reverse complement.
CGAGGGCATGGCGATGGTGTTGGATGCCGCTGCCCCGACGTTGACGGCGCTCAATTGACTTTTTTCCTTTCTTTGTTTTCACAGCCACTCGCCGCCGGCGTCAAAGCCTTTCGATGCCCTCGCATCGGCTCGTCCGAGGAGATCATCCATCGATATTTCGGACCTGCTTCTCTCACCGTCGGATGGTCGCCTCGACGAGCGGCGCCGAAGCAGAGCCTCCATCGCCAATTCGTGCAAACCTCGATACACGAGGAGACGAACCGCTACCCTAACCCACTGCGGAGAGTGGGAGGGAGATGAGGTGGCCACAAGCCTCCCTTTGGCACATCGACTACGGAGTACGTGTTACGGAGTACAAGTATACTTGCTTACTAGGTACTTACTAGGTACTGTACCTACCTACTTACGTTTGGGTCGTCGACGACTGGCCCGTACAGCACATGTATGTACATGTGCATGTATGTACTACTTGCTACTGTGTAGTACGCTCGCTCTGCCATTAGCGCTACTTGAGTAGTAACAATATTGACTTGCCCTCACCCCAATGTTGGGTAGCTGAGGGAATGTACTCCGTACTCGGCACTGCATTTTCGCGGCAGTTGCAGGGACATGGGTGTCCATCCTGTGTCTTCCTGTGCTCCGTAAGTAATGATAATGCTCCGTTCTGGCGTGTCGTCTAGTTGTGCTTGTGCTTGGGGGGTCTGCTCATTGGTTGAATCACCACCATCAACTTCCATTCCACCTCTTGCGACAGGTACAACTACAGCAGGTTGGTGTACTGTACTTGTACATGCACCTGCAACTGTTAAAGGTGGATTAGCTACCTACTAAGTAGAGGATACTGCTGGAGACAACGAGTACAACGTACTGTACTCCGTGCCTAGTAGTTAATTGTAATTACCTGCCTAGTACTGAACCGATGCTAGCATATCAAGTCGAGCAATAGTGCTTTTCTCGTGGTTAGTCCTCATCATTCTCCATCGCCGACAAGGGTGAATGGTTGGATGGGATACCGATAGAGGCTGCGGATGTGTCGCATGAACAATCAGCCTGGGAAGCTGATCCGGACACGTCTTGGCTCACGTCGTCTTCACGTCTTCGTCGAAATCGCACACGTACTTGCGGTGGGAGATGCGGACTGGCATCTCGGTCAGCATGCTCGTCCGCCCTTTCGCTTTCTAGCTGGCAGAGTCGCGCCTCCTCTCCAAGATCCACCTCCCTCCACCTCCCTCCACCTCCCTCCATCACACCCTCCACCTCACTCCATCACACCCTCCACCTCACTCCACCTGCCACCACGACTGTCCAAACCCAACGGCTTGGACGTGTCTGGTGAACGTGTGGGTGCAAGCTTTTGTCTGGCGCGGCGCCAGTCACTTGCCCGCCGCGCCGCGATCTGACTTTCTGTCCGCTTGTTCACCTTGGCTTCCTCGCCGCCGCCCGCCCGTCCCCGCCTTCATGCTCGTATTTTCGCCTCCGTCACTTGGCCTCAATCTCCCTCCGTCATTTCCATCACCGAGCCGCGTTTCGGTTACATGCCCCTACCCACACTTTGGGCCTTTCGCCGGCCGCATCTGCGTAATCTGCCGCACCTCAATCGACGTGCAGGTACGGAGTTCTCCGTGCACGTGGGTGCCGGTGCAGCCTCTGCAACCCCTGCGACGTCTGCAGCTCCCGCATCATCCTGCAGGGTCCTGCTGGCATCCTTTGCCGCGGCCAGCCAGGCCATCCCAGCAAATCTCCCGCTGGCGTCAGCAGCCTCCCCACCCGTCGTCGCTTCGGCTCCTGCCTCGTCGTCGTCGCTGGCGGCTCCTCATCGACCCGGCCCGTCCGTCGAAGCGGAACAGTTCGTCGAGTGCGGCGGAGAGCGGCAGCCTTCTCCCACCTGCCTTGCGTCGGTAACCGTCGACCGCGACGTGCTTACGGTGCTTTCGACTCCGAGTGGCCTGCATCGTCCCTCCTCCGTACAGTACTCGTGCGCGAACGACCTGCCGTCCTACGGGCACGCGACGGCCAGCTCGCTGCTTACCTTGCACGAGCGCCCCGTCGCCGTTAATTGAGAGTTGGGCATCAACGCCCCTCCTCCCTCGCGGGCCTCCGACCGGGCCTTGCCTACCCGACCCGACTCTCCACTGGTTCTGCTGCTCCCTCTCCGTCCGGCAAGCCCTGGTCACGTTGGCCCGTTCGTTCGACCTTTATTTACAGCCATTACACTGTTACACGTACCTCGTCGGCCCTCGTGCGGCAGGCCGCAAAGCAGAGGCCGATCGGCGACGCGGCGGGTCAGGCAGCGAGCCAGCCAGCCCTCGTTCCATCCTTGCTGGACGATACGAAAGGGGACGGCCCTAGGTCGGTCCAACCGGTTCGTTGCAGGGGGGTCGCCCTGCCCAACCCCCTGTGCGAATAAGTAGCACCACCCACCACCCATGGCTGCCTCGACGTGCGCCGACCGTCCATCGGCTGCGGAGATGAACACCCCCATGAGCGCCCAACGAGCCGTCACATCGCTGCTTGGGCCTGAGCGGCGCGATGACACTCCCGCCCTCGTGGTCGACGACGACGGCGACGGAGAAATGATCAGCAGCGCTGGAAGCACGCCAGCGGCGGCACCAGAACCTGCGGCGGCACCTGCAGCGTCACCTGCAGCGGCACCTGCAGCGGCACCTGCAGCAGTACCTGCAGCAACAGGAGCACCAACAACACCTGCAACGGCACCAGCGAGTAATAACGCTGCTGCCGCTGCTACTGCTGCCATCACCTCCATCATGACCGCTAATTCCCCCCCCAGTCGAGACCTGGGCCGTGCCGACATTCCAATCGAAATCTCGCACCCAGCCGCCCCGACCAGCGCCATAACCCCCCCACCCCATTCCCCGTTGGCATTGCCATCTGCTGCCGTTGCTTTCACCACCATCACTGCCGTGTCCGACCTCAATTTTCCCGACCCCGTCGTCGTCACCACCTCTCCCGTCACCGACGACTTCGACTTCGACTTCGCCTTCGACTCGCACGCGACCGCCGCCTCTCCCACCAGCGACGACGGTGCCGTGGCCGTCAGCCGCACCCCCTCCCTCGACGCTGCCGCCTTCTCTCCCGTCGCCTCTGCCGACAACTACACGACGAGCCCGACCGGCCCTTTGGCGAGCACGCCCCCGACCGACCGCAGGAGCATCGACCTGCCCGTCAGCACCGGCCCGACGACGAGCACGAGTGCTCTCGGCACCGGCGCTCTCGACACCGGCAGCTTCGTCAGCATCGCCGCCCGCAACCGCAGCAGCATAGCCGGCTACGCACCCGCCGCGCCCCTGTCGTCCCGGTTCGAGTCCCCGTCTCAAACCAAACGCCAATCCCTGCCCTCGACCTCCTTCTTGCCGTTCGCCTCGCCCGAGCCCTCGACCGTCCGTAAAACCTCCCCCGGACTGGCCGCCCGCCTCAGGGCCTTGGGTTTTGGCTCGCCGAACACCCCCTCCTCGCTCTCGAGGCCCCCCGTCGACGCCGTCGGCGGCCGAGGCGATCAGCTGCGCCAGCTCGACGAGAGGCGTCTGGTTGCCTCGCTCAGCGCCGTCATCTCCAGGCGAGGGTGGTCCAGGAAGGACGCTGCCGCCGACGTCGACGCCCCCGCATCGACCATGGCCTCGTCGGCGCCCGCTTCCTCCGCTCGCATGCCGCCCGACGACGACAACTTGTCGGGGCCCATGGCCATGGACACGTACAAGTATCGCCTGCCCGATCACACCAACGGCAACGGTACCAAGGTGACGCTCGACACCCGACGCGAGCACCTCGAACGCGGCGCCCGTCGCTCGTCCCCCAGTGAGGTACCCCCTCCGCCTCCTCCCAAGGACCCGCCGCCTCTTTCCTTCAAGTCCCCGACCTTGAGGTCCCCGGGAATCACGTCCCCCAACGACTTCGTGCCGGGCCTCAGCTCCTACTTCACTCCGGGCCACAACCGGCCCGGGTCCATCTACACGCTGTCCCGCGTTTCCTTCGCCAACCAGCTCGCCCAGCTGACGGCGCTGCAACTGCCCGACGCCGAATCCCTCTCGAGCAAGGTCTCGGCCATACCGACGGCGACGGCGGCGGCGAGCGCCCTGATGAACGCTGCCGAGCAGATTCGCAGCTGGATTTCCAAGGCCCAAGAGGTCGTCGGTGGCCTCGACAGCGAGGACGACGTCGAGTGGGCCGCCGCCGGTGGCAGGGAGGGCCTCGACGAGGTGGAAAATGCCATCGTCCGCTTCGGGGACCTCATCGACGTCTACGTCGGTGCCATCGAGGAGCTTCAAGGCCGCGACGACATCGTCACCGTCGCCCCCGCCGATCTGAAGCATGCCGTGAGCCAGATGGATTGCATCCTCGAAGAGTGGTCCAAGATCCGCGCCAGCCTCGAGACCGTCCGAGGCCAGGTCGAGATTGCCCTCGAGTGGGAGGAGCTCTGGGCCACCGTCTTGGGCGACATCCAGGACGAGGTCGACGACCTCGGCCGGCTCGTCTTCGAGATGGAGGAGCGCCGCCACAGGAACGTCGCCACCGGGCCGCCCGCCGCCGCCGACGCCGCCGACGCGAACGACCTCGACACCATCGTCGAGGACACGCCGCCCCATGGCGTCCGCGCCCACGGCCCGGCCCGCTTCACCCTGCCGCTGACACCCATGAGCCCAACCTCTCCCGCCGCCGCCGCCGCCGGCCTGTCGCACGAAGACTCGAGCGTCCTCGCCCTGTTTGCCAGGATGCAGCCTTTGCGAGCCTCCCTCGACTTCCTCCCCATGCGCCTCTCCGTCTTCGAGGCCAGAGCCGAGAGGTTCTTCCCCACCGCTTGCGAGGAGCTCGACGTGCGACGGGAGAGCCTGGACGCGAGCTACAGGAAGCTCGAGGAGGACGCCGAGTCGCTGCGCAAGGAGCTGGGCGAGGATCGATGGGTCATCGTCTTCCGCGGTGCCGGCCGCCAGGCCCAGAAGATGCACCAGTCCGTCCATCGTTCCCTGCTCAAGCTCGGAGAATCCATCGACGCCGGCCTGCACTTGACCAACCTTCCGTCCATGATGAAGAAGGTGGAGAGCTACGAGGCCAAGAAGACGCACTACGGCCCGGCCATCGAGCGAGTCCTCTCCATCATCGACAAGGGCGTCCAGGACAGGATCACCGTCAACGGCGAAATCCTTCGACTCCACAGCGAGCTGCAGTCCCGCTGGGCCTTCCTGAAGAGCCAGATGCGGGACATGGATGCCATGCTGGAGGAGATTCAGGTCGATGGGAGGAGCCAGCACCTGCGCGACTCCGTGTCCAGCATGCTCTCCAACGACCGATCGACCGTCGGCAGCGGCCATGGCACGCCTGGAAGCTCGCCGCCGTCGTCGGTGGCCATGTCGACCCTGGGCTTGGATCGATCGCCTAGGGCGCGCAAGAATACCGCGGTCCCGTCCGCCGGCAACAGGAGACATTCGTCACTTCCCGCCCCCACTGTCCAGGTAGGGCGGAGAACGGGCTCGCGCCTGTCGACGATTGCGAGCTCGAGCGCGACGCCCATTTCCCTCTCCTCGAGCGCGACGCCGCGTCCCGGATCGACCTTCGGCCACCGTCCGGCGTGGAACAGATCGACAAACGTCGCCGACAAGGGCAGTTTCATCCCGCTGACGAACGCGACGACGCCGAGCCCGTACTCCAAGGCGACACCCCAACGACCTGCCTCGACCATGGCCATGTCGACACCCTCGTCGACCGGATCCAGACTACCCACGCTCCGGACACCCGTCGCACGCGCTTGGTCCGAGCCGCCCAAGGTTGACGTCACACCGCCGACGACGAACTATTCCCGTGTTTCCTTTCGAGATCGGTTGACCTCCCCGGGCGCCAATGCTCAGCAAACGGGGCCCAAGCCACGGCTGGCGAGCAAGATGTCCATGTCGGCCCTGTCGGCGAGACGCCGTACTTGCATCCAACCCACCGAGCCGAGCGCGGCGGAAAGCCAGCCGATTCGCCCGGCAACCTCGCACGCTTTTACGTCCCGCCGAACCAGCCTGCTTCCCCTGATGAGAGGAAGGAAGGAGGCGAGCGCTGCAGACTCGACGCCCGCTGGCCGTTCCGCGACCCATAAGACGACTCCAGCCGATGTCCACGATTCGAGGCCTCGCTGGCGCCATTGAGCCGTTTGGAAGACCGATCCCACCCCTTTCGGAACCCTCTTCCGTTTCACGCACGAAACATAGGCTGTCTGCCGACGCTGCAACGACTGCCATGTCTTGTGCGATATGTACATGCAATGCGATGCAGAGGCTCCGCCTTCAAAGCATCAAGGACCACTTGCGGGCATCCTCCGCCCTGGTTCAACTTTGTTTCTTTGTAATTTACAGAGCGCGGCGCACCGGGTGAAATGATGACACAGAACACGCTATAGAGTTCAGGAAGGTCGGTTCCGTATCACCCAACTGTTTTCGGCTACTTGTACAAGCCCTTGTTGGTTTTTCGCCATCCCCTTTGCTCGTCACCACCACCGTCACCATTGGACTCTTCCTACAGCAGAAGACGCCGCAGTCGGCTGGTTGGTCATGTAGCTAGCACTCTGTCATGGGAACTAGAGCATCATCCTGACCTGATGGAATGAATGATGGCTAGAAATACCCCCCTTATATAGGTCACGACGCAATGTGAAGGAATCGAGACATAACCCCCCGACCCTGTGATGTAGCGGACATGGTTATCGCGGCCATCTCCTTTCCATCGGCAGCAGCCAAGTGAATTTATACTGCATTCCCTCTATTGTCGACCCTGAGACTGCAATCAACGTCGGCCTGATTTGCCTCCTTACATAGGCCTTTGGTCATAGACTAGCAGCTAGTTGTTGAAGCCAGCACTCTTTGCAACGTCACCAAGCGATTCCCCTCATACAGATGCTTGGAATATTTTATGTGCAACTAACTATACAGCCCTTTGTCAGGTGGGGGACTCGGAGCTCCTCGACTATTTATCCCGACTCTTTGCCAACGTTCCACGACCTTCGAGGATATCGTCATGCGGTGCGAGCGTACACAATAACGACGTCGACCAACTGAATAAGGACGAAGAGCTGTGCTCATATATCTTCAGTCATTTCCAGAAGCCCCACGTACGTTGCCAGTCAGGACTGGCAGCAAGACGGGACCAGGCGCAGAGGGCGGCCAATGACATACTCTGGAAAAGGCAGAAAAATATGTTCTTCAAATAGTAGGCATGAGCCCGATCCCACCTCCGGCTTTTCTCACAATCTTCCCATCCTTCTTGGGACCGCCGCCACTCGCCGCCGTGGAACGCGATGCTGCATTCGACGAGCTGCTGGCTCTCCGGCTGAGACCACCGCTAACTTTGCGCCTGGCTGGACCGCCGGCACCTCTTTTTGAAGATTTTCTGCCATTTCCCGAGAATTTTCTGTTGCTGCCACTCTTGTACGAAGATTTTGCTTTCGTCTGAGGTTGCTGAGCGTTGAGCCCCTCCAGTCTGTTGTGAAAAGCCTCCACATCTGGCCTCGACATCGAGTCGAAGTAGTGGGAGTTCTCGACTTCAGACTCGCCCTCATCAATGTCAACATCCGAACTGACAAGGTCGACGATGTTTTGATCGTCTGGACTTCCCTCATGAGCAGAAATCATCTCCTGATATGAATTGTGGATTCGGCGCAGGAGCGGCAGCAGCCTTGGCCCATGCTCTCTGACTTTATCCGTGTCAATGCCTGGGATTTGGCTCATCTTGTCAAGTGATGTCGTCCAGTTCGATGCCATTTCCTGGAAATCTCGCTGTGTGAAAAGGGGCCTGCGGATCTCTTTCTTATTGCGGATCTGTTCCTCCATCCTTTGCGCCTCCAGCACAAACTGGTTGACGCAGTCTAGACGGACGTCTTCCAGGGAGTCCAGTTGCTTGTTGGCGACAGCCTGTGGCCCGGCTCTCCTCTTCGGAGCAGGTTTTGGTGGACGATGAGGAGGCAGCGGATGAAATGCTTCATCATCTTCTTCGTCATCTTCGTCGTCTGGCATCGCATCATCCGACATGAAAAAGACATCGTTCGTTTTGCCACGTCGAGTTGGGGGAAAGCCCTCATCATCTTCGCTGTCCGCCAATATGGACCGACGCTTCCGCCGATCGACCGGTGAGGACACAAACGTAGATTGCGGTCCTGCGGCTGCCGGCTGGTCTTTGGACTTCTTTCCGACTTTCTTCGCCTTCGATTTTGTCGCCTGCGACGTCTTCCTACCAGCCTCTGTCACCTGAATGGTGAGCATCAGTTTGCGTCGCCCGCTCAGGAACAGATCGGCAGTGGATCCCAGTTCAAGGTATTGAGTTGCCATGCCGTACTTGGTGACGACGTTGTTCTCGGAAAATGCTTTCTCGGCCGAGAGACGGTCGATGATCCGAACAACCTCGTGCTTCTTGAGACCTTGGGCGGCGTCTCGCCACTCGTCCCAGTTTTGCGGCTCATGGTCGGGGTACTTCTTTCCGAGCAAGATATCGGCGCACTGATTCGCCGTCAATCGCCTCTGATGCTGTACTACCCGAATCGCCGCAACTGCCTGGGTGGAGAAGTCTTGCAGCTCAAACACCAGACCGGCTTTGCAGTTGTCGCAGGACTTGCTGCACTGTGACGGCGTAAAGTCTTCTCCAAAGTATCGCAGAATTTCCGTCCGCCGGCAGTCTGATTTGTTGTCGCAGAAGGCTGTGACTCGGTTCAGCATCACCATTTGCCGCTCCTTCTGCTCCCTGCTGCCCTCGCCATCCTGTATCAGTTTCTTGAGGACTCGTATGTCCGCCTTTCCATAGTACAGGATGCAGTCGGATGGCTTGCCGTCTCTTCCAGCCCGGCCGGTTTCCTGATAGTAGCCCTCGAGGCTTTTGGGGATGCCGTGATGGACGACAAACCTCACGTCGGGTTTGTCTATGCCCATGCCGAATGCGATGGTCGCCACGACCACCTTGACCTTCCCCTTCTGCCAGGCCGTCTGGACTTCGACCTTCACCTGGGGATCCATGCCGGCGTGGTAGTGTCGGGCGGATATTCCGTGACCGGAGAGGGATTCGGCCACCTTTTCCGATTGCTTTCGGGAGATGGTGTATACGATGCCGGTGACGCCTGGGTATTTCGAATTGATGAGCGCGGCAATGTTTGCCATGGCGTTGGCATTTGTGCCCTTGGGTCGGACCTCGTAGTAAAGGTTCGGGCGGTTAAAGCTCTGGGAAAAGACCTGACAATCCGTCATGTTCAGGTTGTGCTTGATATCGACGATGACGTTTTGGGTTGCCGTGGCCGTCAGGGCCATGACGGGCACGTCGGGAAACCTCGTGCGGACCTGTCCAAGGGTCTTGTAGTCTGGACGGAAGTCGTGACCCCACTGGCTGACGCAGTGAGCCTCGTCAATGACGAGACGTGCAAACTTGCCTCGGCGGTGCAGGTTCTGCATGGCGTTGTTGAAGACGGCGTTCTTGCTGACCATCTCGGGAGTGACGTATAGAAGCTCGACAAAGTGCTCCGGGCAGCGCTCGTTGAAGGCGCTTATGACTTGCCGCTTGTACTCGGAAGAGCACTCGCCATTGAAGGCAACGGCCTGGATTCCGAGGGCTTTCATGTGATCCACTTGGTCCTGCATGAGGCTGAGCAAAGGGGAGACGACGATGGTGACCCCCCTCGACCTCCCCGACCTTACCACGGCAGGAAGTTGGTAGCACAGCGACTTGCCGCCGCCAGTGGGCATCAGCACGAATGCGTCCTTGCCCGCCAACGTCGCGTTGATGGCCTGCAGCTGGTTTTGCCGAAAGCCCTTCATCCGGAAGCGATCCTTGAGCATCTTCTGCACCTCGGGGGACCACGGGTGTTTCATGAGCTCCGGTGGGATGCTGAGCGGGGGCAAGACGGGTGCCGCCTGCGGCTTCGAGTTATGGCGCGGCTTCGGTGCCGGGCCAGCATTGCCCGAAGTTTCCGAGAATACCTGGCGAGATGCTGTCAAGGATTGGCCGAGTGATTGCCGCGTCTCGCAGTCGTGAACGAGGGCCAGCATCTCGGCGTCGTCGCTGAAGTCGCTGAATGCGTCGCCAGCCAGGTGCGCCGCCGCCCTCGGTTGTTGGTTGCGGACGTCCGACTGCGCTGCTCGCCGACGCGATGCGGAGGGAGGCGGCATCATGTCGTCCAGATCGGACAGGTCGTGCTCCGAAGCGAAGAATTGGCCTCTCGCGATGGCGGAGGAGCGAGAGACGATCGAGGCGACGGGTAACTCCCTCGGAAATGCCTCACCAAACATGCCGTCGTCCTCCTGCGACATCAAGCCTCTCGTGGAAGCACTCGCGGCGGCACGAACCGGCTCGTTCCGGAGGCGAGACTGCGCGGCCGCAGGCAACTGCGTTTGCTGAACGACCTGGGTTCCGGCGGCGGCGGTCAACGACGATTCCCTGGAGCGGCGCGACATGTCGACGACACCGCCAAAGACGGGCTGCGTCCCGAAGACGACCGTGCTTCTCCCATTCCTCGCACTCGAGCTTGGCGGTTGGGCAGGTTCCTGGAAGGCCATGTCATCGAGGCCCGCTTCGGCCAGCACCTGGGCGAGCTGCTGCTCTCTTTGCTGGACCCTATCCGTGAGCTCGTCGAGTTGTATCTCGTCAAGGTCAGTGTCGAGCCCCTCGGCGTAGGAATTGGCCACCTGCCGGGCAAGCGTCTCGCGCTCGAGGCAGAGTGAACGGTACGAATCCATAGAGCCAGAGACTTCCTTGATGGCCCTCTGCTGTCGGAGCAATCGCTCTCTTTCCGCCTTGACCCCATCGCGTTTTTCTTTCGGCCATCTTTCGTTGATGGCTCGCGAAAAGTCTTGGCCGTTTTGTTGGATGTGCGACTCGAGCAAAGCGTGCCTCTGGGTCAACGACTGCGGATTAGCACACAGAAAGGACAGCAGCTTTGGTGTCTGGCTCGAGGGAGGGGCCAATGGTTCGAGCACGTTCTCGCCGGCCGTTGTTCTCTCCAGCGACGGCGATCTCGCAGGGCCACGTTGGTGGTGTGAGGACGGCAAGGGTTGAGACGGCATTGAGGTGTCAAACCGCTCCGGCGAGGGTTCGGCGCGAAACGGCACCGATTCCACGTTCAGCTTCGGCTCCTGCTCCATATGACTTTGGGACGCCGCACCATAGGCAGGGGGTGTGACAAATTCGTCCTCGGAGTCCGGGATGTACTCGTTTCTCTCCGCCGACAAGGGCATCTCGACATGCGGATTCTCTCCATGCCCGAACGACCAAGAGAGCGCCGGCTCGGTCACAACCTTTTGCTTTTTTTGGTGTAGCGTAGCGCTCGGCGAGCGGTTCGTGGCCATGCCGTCACGTCGATCCGCCGCACGCTTGGACGGCGATGACATGTCCCTGACGGCGGGGGGCAAGCCGGGCGTCGCCTTGGTGCCGACGGAGCGCGCATCGGCTGGCGTTTTGACACGTCGCGGCTTCACGCTGCTCGAACCGGCGGCTCGACGAGTGGTGCATCTTTTCCCGGGGGTTGATGCAGGAGGATCGGTGCCGAGAATCTTGTACACGTCTGGGAAGCTTTCCTCATGGGTAGAATCGTCGCGGGTGATGGCGTCGCTCTTTCGTTTCTTCGTCGACCTCGTCGGCTTTGGCGACCAGTTGACGACCTCTTCATCCCACAGGCGTGCGTCGTCGGCGAAGTCGAGGGAGTCGACGGAGACGGCGGTCCTCTCGGTCAAATCCATGCAATCCAGCTCACTCCCGGTCAGGTCGAAGGTGATGCTTGACGACGGCGGTCGGGCGGCGGAACTTGACCTCGAAGGCGATGGGGCTGGCTTCTTTCGCTTCGGCGTCGCAGAGCGTCCCGTCCCTGTCGCCGTCAGCTTTCGACGTCGAGCCGAGGGTGTGCCGATGGCGATGTCAGCCGTACCGGCAACGTGTGATTTCTGTCCCGGACGTGCTCGGGCTCGCCCATCGGCCGTCCCGGGCGGAGATGAAGGCCGCTGCGGCTGCTGAGAAACGAGGAGAGGCTTCGTGGGCTTCGTGGTCGAAGTCAAGCGTCCCATGGTGGGCTCCTCCACGGTCGGTTCGTCCGGAAGGACCGAGTCATTTCCCCGTCGAGCCGACGCATCCACAACCGTCGACGGGCGATTGGGAGATTGGCCTCGGACCGCAACGGCACGAGAGGAGGCTGAACGTGCCGGAGAGGAGGCAAGAATCCGTTGGTGATGCGATGGGGAGGGCGAGAAAGGCGTCGGGTCACCGGCCCGAGGGTAGGTGTGTCCGGGGGGCTTGGTCAAGGCGACGTTGTTCAACAGCCATGAAATGTGCTCGGAGAGATTGTTGAGAGTCATGAAGCCTCGGTGTGCATGCCAGGTGGTTCTAGCCGTTCCAGGATGTCCTGCATTCGAGGCTGCCGAGGTCTATTATATGCTGCGGTAGGCTCGAAGGTCGAAGCATGTCCGCGTGTGCTGGTGCTGGCCCTAGCACGCTGGGGTGCCCGCCATCTGGTGCCATCTGGTGCACGCCGCGTTCAGTGCAACGCGTTTCTTAGTCAGCCAGGTCGGAACGCGATCACGTGATGACGAAGCAGGCGGACAGCGGATACAACGTTGATGCGCTGCCGTGGTGCCGAATTGCCGCGAGGAATGGGGTTAAAGTTCGGGTAGTTGTATCGCCGTGGATGCAATTTGAGTAATTATTACTCTGTATTACTCTGTACATTAATTACTCCGTCAGTACGGAGTACTTCAGTAATGCTCCGTCAGTACTTCAGTAATGCTCCGTAAGTAAGTACGGATACAGTAATACTCCGTACAACAGTAATTAACTGCAATTAAATATTACCCAAGTACTTGGTACTTGACCATGGAAGCAGATCCTTCCACTACTAGGTACTCACTGTACTATAGTAGGTACTTGCAGAACCTGAGACCTACAAGTATTACTACTGTACTTGGCCGTCTGTGACAGCAGTAGCCAGATGAACACCAAGAGACCGCTTTCTAACCATTACCAATGCATGTAGATGTGTACGTGGTTATCTAGGCGCATGTCCTGCAGGCTATTTATTGCCACATTTATGAGCCCGCAGTGTAAATGTATGTTATCCCAGCAAGCTTCCCTACTCCGTATTCTCTACACCGGATACAAATATACTGGCATGCATACTAGGTATCAATGCCCCCAACCCCACTGCAGGTATACTATACGCACAGTACAAGTGCTGCACTGGGTGTACGGTAGGTGATTCGGCGGTGCTCCGGACGCCGGTCGCGGCTCATACTGCCGTAGAGTTACTCGTACACGTAGTAGTAATAGAATACTACAGGAATAGTCTTCCCCGAGGATCCCACTTACTGTACTGTACGGATACTCCGTTCTGAGTGGGAGTTGCAATTTTCTCCACGGAAGCGAAGAGGCGCGCCGTGGGTGCAATCGCATGTACATGACTTGTGAGGACTCGGTAGCGCCTCGACGACAGAGAATACAAAGCACTGTAATTACTGCACAACTGCTCCGTGCTCCGGACGCCGTATTACTTGTACACCTATTGATACATGGTACTACCGACTAGGGATCCATGATGGAGCCAGACCACGATGCGTGCTTGCTCGGCCAAGGTTCCCTCTCACGGATGCACCGTAATACTGCCTCGCGGGAACGAACATGACGGCTCTCGCAGGTGGCATGCCATGGCTCCCCCATGACCCTTGTCCCGCTTCGTCCGTCGTCCCATTCCCGCCGGCGCGTCGCCCCCCGTTCAGACCAACAGCGCAGCATGGCATGCACGACTCCTCAACCCGTCCCGCAGCATGCCCTATGCCGGCCGCGAGAGGTGCTCCGGCGCCAGCGGCAAGAGGCTCCGCACGAGCGGGCAGCAGTAGGTCTTGTGGCCGGTCAAGCATTTGTCGCCGTCGCCCGACGGGTCGCCGTGATGGGCCCTCCAGCCGTCGGGACAGGTGCCGTCGCAGAAGGGTGCGGTGCCGAACCATTGGCAATCTTTGCGCGAGCGGAACATTTGCCACAGATCGCGCAGGCGCTGACGTTGGCCAGGCGTATGGTCCATGCCGCACGTTCTGTCTCCCGTCAGCAGCCGATCTCGCAGGCTCGTCTCCTCAACTTACACAGGCGTGACGTCCATGAAGTTGCCGACAGGGTCCAGGCCGGGCAGATGGGGACAGGTGTCGAGCTTTTGGGGACAGCCAGTGGTGGAATTTTGCGAGGCGGGCGTGTCGGCCACCAGATCGTTTTCCCCGGCGCAATCGGATCCATGATACGGGTGAAACAATCCGAACCAGTGTCCGACCTCGTGGACGAGCGTCTTGAAGTTGCCCTCGAAGTAGTTGAGCAGACAGGCGTCGCGTTTGTAGAAATCTGGTTTCCCCAATTCCAAGTTGGGATAGGAGCATTCTCCCATGCGGCTCCAGCCGGGATCGAATCGTCCGATGGTGTTGATGAAGATCAGGTTCAGCGCTTGTTCGTCACCCTGATGAAGCTCCGAGATCATTTCCGTCTTGCTCCAGCCCTTGCCCCACCTTCGATTGAAGATGGTCCGGACAGGGCGGGGAACGAACAGGAAGCCAAAGGGCCGGAAAAAATCCTGGAGCCACCCGGCCATCTTGAGGATGTGTTCTTCCTGCAGAGGAGGCGAGCGGGCTTCGTCAGGGACTTGCATCGTCTCCAGAGGGGAGAGGCGTGACGCACCGTGGGACGCACATCGTCGGCCGACGGTGCGATGATGTTCAGGTAGACGTCGATGGAAACGAGCCCGCCTTCGTCTTGGCCGTCGACGGTGGAATTCGATAGGCTCCGGCGGGCAAGATGCTCGTTTGCGGCCATTGCCTCGTGGAAGCGTACGAGTTCCGGGCAAGGCTCCTCGACGTAGCAGGGAAGCATGTCGACGTCGTCATGATGGCGTACGGAACCGACAGCCGCATCACCGATCAGGCTGAAATCAGCATCGCCGATGGCGACGGCTGCGGTGGGAACTGCCGTGAGCAGCAGGCCGGCGACGAGGGTGGCGACGATGGACATGATGGCGACGACGAGCCGAGCGAGCGAGCGAGTGAGGGAGGGAGAGGAGCTTGCGAGAAACGAGGACGGCGGGAAAGCACGCAGGCGTACGTGCGCGTACTCGTCGACCGTACTTGTACTTGCGTGCCGAGTTCCTTGGGTGCTCGCAGCACTCTGTCCTGCGCACTTGCCGGCGGATAGGCGTAGATACCGTACATGCAAGTAGGTAAGTAAGTGAGCAAGTGAGGCATGCTCGCCACACGCACGGAGCACCCCGTGCGTGCACTCAGTGGTACTGCGAGCAAGTAATAGTTGTACGTACTTGAAGTGCTCCGCCGATGGACGCAAGTGCCGAGGGTCGAGGAGGATACTGTCTGTCACATTTCCCCACGCATGACGAAGTACGATGCGGACGGTGGAGTGGCCGACGGCTAGCGGTATGGTGGAAGGATTATTTCGTAAAATATTCACCCACGACGGGACCGATGAGGGGAATTCCGAGCAACGACCACGCCGGCAGCATGGGGACGGCAGCTCGCCTTGCTTCATGCCGACCAGGCGCCCGCCAGCGCCCGAACGATGCCCGTGGAAGCGATTCCGTGGAAGCAAAGACAAAGGTGAGCATCGATGCTCGGTTCTGCTGGAGCCAAACCTCGTGGTTAGCGCGACGCTTGTTGACGAGCGGGGATCCCAAGAACCGGGTTACGGGCAGCCATGGCGGCGACGGCGCCATGTAACGCAGCGGTGGTGATGTCCGCCTTGGTGGAGAGCAGCCATGGCGCACTTTTGCCGCAAACCCTGCATGTGCAGCGCTTGGAAATGGTCGACGAGCAAGTACAGTACTGTAGGTGAAAGTACTGCACACAATGCCGACGACAAGGGGGTCCTTCAGGCCGGGAGGGGCCGGGGATGAACAACCGTGGGTGGTTGCGGGCTATTACTTGACCTACCATGCCACGGTGAGCTGTCGGGGAGCTTTCGGCCGCCATGGGCGCTGCATTTCCCTGGCGGCATCCAGCTGTAGGTGTACTTGCAGTATTGCTCAGTGCTGTGGTTGTACTTGCTCCGTACTGCACATGTCAAGCGCTGCAGCAGGCACCGGGCGATAGGGAGTGCACACTGAGTAGGTGCCTAGTGCTAACCTGGCACCTACAGCACTGCAGTGCTGAATCGGAGGTGGGCAGCTGCTCCTTGCGTTTACCGACTATTAATTACAAGTACTTGGGTTCGCGCTGGTGCAGTGCAAGTACATGCATGCTCGTAGGTACCGCGAGCAGATGCACACGACGTACTTGCACGGGCAAGTGGGAGCACGAGTACGGCGCATGTCCATGAAGGTGTTTGTTCCTTGCCACCAACGCCTCCAAGTACTCGCAGGCCAGGAGTCAAGGTGACCCAACCTTCGAACCAGGCTGGATGATGCCAAAAGGGATGCCAAAGGGGTGCCCGCGGGTACAACACTTCGTATCAAGAACTGGTACTGCCGAAGTACTGGTACGTAAACTGGCATGTGCTGCGCGTATTATCAGCCAAGTAATAACTTGAGCAGGCACAAGTGATCAGAGAGGCAATGAACATCATCCTATGTACGTACTTACTGTAACACTTGTACTTGTCCGATGAAGGTGTTTGTAAGTAGTATTACCTAATACGATGCAGTCTTTTCTCCTCTGCGGCGCCCCACAGCCGACGGAGGGATTCCAATGCCGACGGAAGGATTGGCGCCTGCAACTACAAATCGTGATTTCATTTGGCCGCCCTTGAACTATTGCCGGGGCAAACCACCTAATTCCTGTAATTGCAAGGATTCGGGGACCTGCAAGCACTCGCTTCTTGCATGCTTCCAAGATTACGACACGTAGGTAGGGTAGCATTGGCAGGGGGTACGGACTACTCCGGGCTTGCAAGGACGACCATCGATTTCCAGTGCTCCACCACCACCCTAGGCGCTGTATTACTTGGGACTTGTTCACCTACAGTACTAGGTAGTTACGTGTATGTAATTACCTGTAATAACTGCACTCAAGTCGTGCCACAGTAGTGCACCTACATTGACAAGGCTTATTGCATACCGTGCTTGCCTTGCTCGAAAGCAGGTGAATATCGATACAATGCAACATTGCGATGACGTTTCTACGAAAGGCTGGAGTGCGACGCCGGTGCAGATGCAGCGATTTATCATGATAGGCAAGCATCTCCAAGCAAGTACTTGCAGTACACACACCTGAAGTACTTGGGCTATTACTACTACTAGGTACCTAGGGTATACTAGAACGGAGGGCACGTACGATTGTTGCACAATGCTGTACTGCAAGTACTGGGTAGGTTTGGTGAGCAAATCCTTCTCGCCCCGCCACCATGCTCTGTAATTACAGTAGTGCGGCATTCCCATTACATGGGTGCTGTAGCCTGTAGGCGCTAGTGCTTCCTCGACAGCACAAGCACTGCGTTCTCCCGTCGTGCTTGACATGGCTGTGCATCCTCTTCTCGTGGGTCGTGAAAGAGGCCGATAGGTCGTCGTCTTTTTCGTCCGGACGGACCGAGGTGCAGCAGACATGAACGTGCGGGCATGAATGGCCTTGATGGCATGTCACGTTGTATGTGTCGACCAGAACCTCGACGTAAGTACCTGCTGCGATGGCCACCCTGCTCGCGCCGCCTTTACGGAGTACTTACTCACTACTAGGCACTAAAGTAATAAGTAATATTAATACTCACCTACTGTAAGTAAGTACTGCTCTGCAGTCACTAGACAAAGTGACGATTCAGTTTTGGTAGCGCTATGGAGTACGCCGTACTAACAACACAAAGTGAATCGACGCTTTGCCACCCCACCATCCTGTACTTGGGTGTGCGGTACATGTACTGTGGTGCTACAGGTACGCCAATGTACTGTGGTGCTACAGGTACGCCCGTCACCATACCATGGCGCACCCAAGTACGACGCCAGTGTAGCACGCCCAAGTACAGCGAAGCGCCCTCCAGCCAAGGCATCCCAGGAGTGATGGATGGTGGTGTGGAAATTCCGTAAGCATTCATTCACCGCATCTTTGCCGGCGTGCTCCGTTTAGTGCAAAGCGCGGCGGGGATTGCACGACGCTGCAGTAATACCTGTACTGATACGGAACGGTGCGCCGATGCCGTACATCAGTCCACTGCAGTAGGTGTATACTTAGTATGACACCATGAGTTGTGCCTTCAGCAGGTATTATACCTGCACAGGTAATAGTGCGCCGTGACAAAATGGGATATGGCTACGTACCGAGATTTCAACTGCGCTCTCCGTACGGGTGCATCGAATAATACCTGCTCCGTAATTACCATGTGCCGGCATGTACAGTAAGTACTTGCTTGAATTTGCAGGCGAGCTTCGTAGTAGTCCTCAAGTATTAATGCAGTAATTACAGCGTACATGTGCATGTACGTCGGACACCCAAGTGCGGTACGGAGAGTAATTACAGCGCAAGTATTCCTTGTCGTTTCGGGGACGTAGCATGTCCATCCTTCGGCCCATCGCCCACCATCAATGCTGCCCCTCCCACGTGGCTCGCGATGCGCCCGTCCCCCGCGGAGGTTGCTTCGATGCCGCCGCCGTCGGTGGACGCATTCGGTCCCTCTCGTGGACATGCGCAAAGCAACGAGGCAAACGTCTACAGTCGTGTGCTGCAGAGGAACATGCACGAGCGGGTGGAGGATGGTGCAAGAAGCATGGAGAGCTCACCGTGGCAGCAACTCATGCGATGCGTACGCTTACAGTGCGCCAGTGCATGATAATGCACTGTGTTGGCCCTGCCCTTGGAGCTGGTTCTGGCCGACGGAGCAGCCTGAACAATGCGCAAACGCGTTGGAAAGTGAAGGAGAGAGAGAGCCACTCTCGGCGGCATGCAGTCAGTTTCTGCTTGCAATCGTCTCGTACGAACAGGCCATTACTTGCATGTGCAGTGTTGCTGTACAGTCCACAAGTACAGCCGTTTGAAGAATACAACTACGGAGTACAGTATAATTAATTACATGTACGGAGTACTTGTGTAGTAGGTGAAGTACTGTACTTTTGTGCAAGTACTTATTTAGGGTGCACCTGCATAGGTGTGGGTTAGGTGTGCAAGTACTTGGGTACGGGGGGTGGCAAAAATATCGAGTCAATTTGTACGAGTAGCAAGGCCAAAACAGAATCGTCATTTTTGTCCAGTGACTCTACCTACCTCATACACCGCTGAATTTGTGTCGCGGCTGTCGGCGACCGTGGGGCTTCTCCGACAGCCGCTTCCGGCCTACATGTGTGTGCGCCGAGCCGTTCGGCAACCGGTTTGGACCCGCTCCGGCGGGAACGCCGTGCGCAGAACGTGATTGGCTCGATGAGACCGACGCCGCAACCGTCGACTTTTGCTCAGCCGAGCAGACGAGATGTCTATCCCGTTACTCCGTACACCCTTCAGAAATGATATAAAAAGGCCCAAGAACTTGTCCATGCAGAACATGCCCGCTTTATCACTCATGCCCATACTTTGCGCCGGCGTGATCGAGCCAAGATACGCCCACGTCGGCCATGTTCGAGCAGGAACAAGCCGACGAGCTGCTGGGAACCATGCACTTACTTATGTCCGCGAGCCCTTGCATCCGACGGAACCCGTCCGTCCGCCCAAGTCTTTCTTCTCCCCCTCTGTCTTCTCCTCGAGCTCTCGTACGCAATGCAGCCAAGCATGCATGTGCATGCGTGCAAAGTACGCAGGCGCCGCGAAGAAGCCGCCGTGCCGGCGTCTCGAACCCTCTTCCCCACTGCGCCATGATCTACTAGTGGCGATCCACCCCCCGGCACGGCTGTCGGACCTCCATCGGCGAAAGAAACATGCAACTACTTATAATACTAGGTAGGCACTTCGTGCTTGGTTGCGAACCAAAAACTCTGCCTTTGCCGTTACACTTCCACGCCAAAGCAAATCTTCCTTGCCCTCGTTCCGGCGCCATCAAACGACTGCGCAGCGCAGGTGGCCGGTTCGAAACGGAGCACGGCATGTCGTCGTCCACCACCACCACCGGCCACCCGGTGCCCACCTCGCCCGTAGAGCCGACGGCGGAGTGCAAGTCGATGGATGAACCACCGTCCTCGGCCTTGTCCAGGAAAGCTCGCCTTGTCCATCATTTCTCTCAAGATGTTCGATCATCCACCTTTGCGGAACTGCAGCTTGCCATCTTAACCTTCTGCACCGGCATGCAAGGTGAGCGACCCTGACGGCAACCGGCGCTCTCGGACGCCCGCTGAACAGCTCTTCTTAGATGCCACCACCTTCCCCGACTATCATTGCTTCGCCTCCAACCAGACGGGAAACACCGTCTTTCTCACCTTGGCCCTCATACTTCCCCATCTCAACGGCGACGCCTTCATCACGTCCAACATCGGCATGGCCCTCGGCATGTTCCTCGGAGCCGGCTGGCTCACCGGCCAGCTGAGCCATCTCATTGGAGCTCGGAAACGATGGTGGCTGGTGCTCTGCAACTTGATCCAAAGCCTCGTCGTCTTGGGTGCCGCCGCCGTGCAGTATCGCCACGGCACCGCCGACAGAGGCCCGGCGGCGCTCGCCGTCGTCGGCATGCTCGCCTTTGCCGCCGGCAGCCAGGTCGTTCAGTCGCGAAGCCTCGCCATGACGGAGATTAGCACCGCCATGGCGACGGCCGCTTGGGTCGACTTGATGATCGACCAGAAGCTCTTTGTGCGGAAGAACCGGCCACGGACTCGACGCGTCGTCTTCCTCCTCGCCTTGGTTGCCGGCGCCCTCGTCGGTGCCCTGGTCTACAGGGAGGTGGGTTCGGCGACGGCCATTGCCATGTCGGGAGCCGGAAAGGTCCTCGTCACCATTCTCTTCATCTTCACCCCTTCGCAAAAGGAGGAGACGCAGGATCCGTCGCCCGCATGACCGTCGTGGCCTGTTACGAGCAGAACCGGGTCGGCAGGGCCGGCCAAGGTGCGTGACAAAGTGTAGGCATTGCCATCGGGAGAGAGCGCGGAATGGTCGCCGCGGCGCCGGCATTGAGCCAGCGGAACCCGTGACGAGTCAGTCTACGATGTGGCTCCATGAGCAGGGACATCTTGCATATTGAATGACGAAGAGACGTTTATGACATTGCGCATGCGTGTTGTTCTTCGAGCCACGAGCCGACCAAAGTAAGGCGCGTCTCGACGGGGAGGATGGAATTCTCAATCTCAAGCGGCGACCAGTCGCCAGCCCGCAAAGTCGGGGCCCGTCGCCCCAAGCTTCCTGGTCCGGCAGACGGCGGCGAATTGTAGGCGGTGCGCGAATTGTAGGCGGTGCACGAATTGTCCTTCAAGCGGCTCGCGTCGCCGGTGCAACCATCCGTCCTGTCCTCCTCTTCGTGCCATCCCTCTGGCCGCGCGTGCGCGCCGCGTGAGCCTCCAGCCAAGCACAGGTAGGTGGGTGGAACGGGGTGCGGAACGGGGTGCGGAAACGGGGTGCGCGTCGACGAGGAAAATGGTCCAGCATGGCGGCAACTTTCCACTTCGTTTCGCCCACCCCTTTCCGTCATTTCTGTGCGGGCACGCCTTCGCCCGTCCACCTCGCTCCGTCGTGCTGTGCTAGTGGTGGAAGAGGCGAACGTTCTGCTGCACAAACGTCATGCCGAGCTTCTCGGCCGTCTCGAAGACGGCGCCGTCGTTCTGGCTACCGCTGGGAGCGGCAATGTACTTGACGCCCGACTTGACGGCACGGAAGACGTTGTCGATGAAGGGGAACTGGCCGTTTGTCAGTGACGACGCCTGAACCGGCTTCTTCGGCGCGCCGAGCTCAACGACGCCCGCGGGGGTGGGGGGATGCTGCTTACAAAGGCATCGCTCGATACGCAGACGTTCTTCAGCTGCTTCATCCACGCCTCGCGCTCGGCGGCCGTGAAGGCGGGAGGAACCTCGTCGAAGACGGCCTCGAAAGCGTCCCTCTCGGCGCCGTCCTTGGGCAGCTGGCCGCTGACGAGCAGGTCGATGGCGTTGCTCTTGTCGGGCCGCTTCGTGCCCTTCTTCCACTTGATGCCGAGGACGCGCTCGTGGAAGCGCATCCACCAGTTGTCGGCCTTGTCGCCGGCGAGACGGGTGCAGTGGATCCGGGACTGCTGGCCGGCGCCGAGGCCGATGACCTGGCCGTTGTAGGCGTAGCAGACCGAGTTGCTCTGCGTGTACTTGAGCGTGATCGTCGCGACGGTGAGGTCGCGGGCGGCGCTCTCGGGCAGGGCCCCCGCGTCCTTGGGCGTGATGATGGTGCCGAAGGATTTGGGCGAGATTTCCACGTCGTTGCGGTGCTGCTGGAGGCTGACGCCGTACACGGTCCGCGTCTCGGCCGGCGCCGGCTTGTAGTCGGCGTCCATCTGGAGGACGAGGTACTTGCCGCCCTTCTTCTTCTTGAGAATCTCGAGAGCCGCCTCCTCGTAGCCGGGAGCGATGACGCCGTCCGACACCTCCTTGGAGATGATGCTCGCCGTGGGCACGTCGACGATGTCGCTGAGGGCGATGATGTCGCCGAAGCTGCTCATGCGGTCGGCGCCGCGGGCGCGGGCGTACGCCTGGGCCAGGGGGGACGTCTCGATGCCCTCGATGTCGCTGACAAAGTACACCTTGCGCTCCTCGGCCGTCAGGGGCAGGCCGATGGCGGCGCCGGCGGGCGAGACGTGCTTGAAGCTCGCGGCGGCGGGCATGCCGAGCGCCTCCTTGAGCTCCTTGACGAGCGGCCAGGCGTTGAGGGAGTCGAGCAGGTTGATGTACCCGGGGGAGCCGCAGAGCACCTTGAAGGGGAGCTTCCCCGAGGCCGTGAAGGCGGCGGCGGGCTTCTGGTGAGGGTTCGCGCCGTAGCGGAGGGCCATGAACTGGTCGCCGGCGCCGGCGTATTCCTTGCGGAAGAAATCCGAGATGGCGGCGTCGTAGTCGGCCGTGTGCTCAAAGGCCTTGAGGGCGTATCGGTTGCGGCTCGTCTCCGTGATCTCGCCCTGCTCGAGCTCCTTCAGGAAGCCGGCGTAGTCGGTCGGGTCGCTGAGGATCGTCACGCGCTTGTGGTTCTTGGCCGCCGCGCGGATGAGCGTGACGCCGCCAATGTCAATCTCCTCGACGGCCTCGGGGATGCTGACGTTGACCTTGGCCACCGTGTCCTTGAAGGGGTACAGGTTGCAGATGACATAGTCCACCTTGTTGATGTTCTGGTCCGCGAGGTCCTTCTCGTCCGACTCGAGATCACGCGCCAGGATTCCGGCGTGCACGGCGGGATGAAGCGTCTTGACGCGGCCGGCGAGCATCTCGGGCGCCTTCGTGATGGCGCTGACATCCCTGTTGCGGTCCCAGTCAGCCATCGGACCATCCGTCAGCATGCGGCCGCCTCAGTTGTCGTACTCGACGGGAAAGCCAGACTCGCGAATCATGCGAGCGGTGCCGCCCGAGGCGAGGATGCGGACATTCTGCTGGGCGAGGCCCTTGGCCAGGTCCAAGAGGCCGGTCTTGTCGTAGACGGAGACGATGGCGATCTTCTGGCTTCCAGACATGACGGGCGGCTGACTGTCTGGAGCAGGTCAAGCGCGGGATGTGATGGGGGTGGGATTGTGAACGGTCAAAAAGCCCAAGTCGGAGGGGAAAAAGTTTGGCGGGGTTATATTAATTATACCGTGGGCTTGGGCGGTGATGTGATGCCTGCCTAATTCAGCACCACGTTGGCCCACCGGGAAACACCTACGTAGTTGTACTTACCGTACTGTACTTAGGTACTGTCTGTACTGTACTTACTTAGGTACTGTACACCTAAACCTGCACCGAACGCAAAAGTACCTCGGTACCTTCTTACTCACAATCCCCATTGTGTCATAGGTGCTCCGTACTTTGTACATTCAATTCAAGTGTCAACACTGTCAAGACGGATACGGATACACGAATAGTAATTATTCAATCAGCAGCAGTACCTACCTAATACTCACTTACTTATTTAGACCCCAATCGATGTTCCATCGTTCGGGGGTACCTCTTGGCGGGGATCGTTGACGCCATATCATGCCAATGTCTGTACTCCACTGCAGTCAGAATACTGGTAGGTGTGCTTGTAAGTAAGTACTTACATGTACCCCGTATGGCGTCACTTGCGCCTACATGTACTTGAGTACCTACCTATGCAGTGCAGTATTAATAGGAATATTCCGTATCTTTAGCAGAGAACGGAGTACTGCATAGGTACGGGGTACAGTAGTTCTGCTTACAGTACTTACACTTACTTGTACATGTACCTGGTCATCTCCCTAGTACTTGTACTGTAATTCAGGAGATGCTCATAGTACCATTAGGATTAGGTATACCTAAGATTGGTGCGGCTGGCATCACTGCCAAGTGTTGCCTAAAGTACGGAGCACATATTAATATACAGTAAGTACGTCCGGATCGCGGATCACTCCGTACAAGTACTGGTTTAGTACCCAAGTACTTGCTGTATTACTGTAACTTGTACGGAGATGTACTTACGGAGCACAAGTACTAAAGTAGAACCCAACAAACAGGACGTTGTGTGCTGCAAGTACTCCATACAAATGTGACAGTATGAATGTACTTGAAACATCATAAATAATGAGTCTAGGAACATGTACCTGTCTACCGAGCAGTACATGTATATGTAGTAGTCAACATCTCCCCGTAGGCACTTTCCTCCGTACTTTGGTAATTGCATGCTTCAGCCTCAATGCCACAATGCACGCATCGCAGCCGAGGCACCCAGTTGCCCACGATCGACGAAATACTCATTCAATTGCATCTCCGACTGTGATACTTGCTCCTTCGCAGACTCCCCCGCAAGCGAAAGCCCACAAGTCGGTGATGTGGACAAAAACTCAATTGCTACATTGCCGCGTTGCTGCCTGGCCTGCCGTTCGAGACGGTGAAGCCGTTGCGGAAAGTGCCATCGTGCATACGTGAACGGTGTACTTGTACTTGTGCGGTCGTGATGTGGTAATCTTTCGGCACATATAGCGTGCCATGGCCGCTGCTGCCTGCTGGCGGATTCTCATCACCTCTGCAATATAAAAACCGTCCGTCTCTCGTCTCCGACGGTGAGATCGGAATCATTTCTTTTCTCATCCGTCTCACCGCGCCCCTCATCTCACCCCCTCCCCTCTCTCGCCTCTCCGACGCATCACACCGCACCGCACCGTGCTGTGCTTCTTCATCCACGGATACCATCGATCCGCCGCATCGGCAACGACGATTGATTTCCCCTTCCACATCTCGCAAACATGGCCGCATTGGACACCATAACACTGCCCGCTCCTCACCAGGAGCTGGTGAAGCACATTGCCCAGAACCCAGATGCGTCCATGGTGGACATTGTCGCACCCTATCGCGAATACGAAGCCTGCCTCAGAGCCATGTTTGCTCAGGATCGTAAAAACCCGGTTCTTGATGACCCCTATATCAATGTTGTCCCCCTCTTCACCGACAACACCAAGGACATCACAACGCGTGCCAGAGATTTGTCTCAAGAATCGGACGAGGAGCAGGCAAGGTATATCATGGCTCTCCCAGACGATAAACGTCGGCTCCACGGTTCACCAGCCACGGTCGCCGACATCTCCGCCTTTCAGCACAACTTCAACGTCTTTTCTGAATCGTCTCTCGTCGAGATGGACTGGAGCAATGTTGTCGCTGCCGGCTCCTCCGTCGTCAATTGTCTCCTGCCTGTGCCCGACGAGTTCACCGGGTCCAAGCGAAAGCTTCGAGAGTACTACCATGAAAAGTTCTGTCCAGCATCCGATGTTGACCTCTTCTTGTACGGCCTCACGCATGACGAGGCCATCGAAAAGATGAAGCATATTGAGAGGGCCATTCGTGATGCCCTTCTAAACGAAGTTACCGTCGTCCGTACCAAGTACGCCGTCACCATCGCCAGCCAGTACCCTGTGCGGCATGTCCAGGTGGGTGCTGCCGTTCCTTCGCTGCAGATAATTTCCCCTCCTAATTCCGTCCAGATCGTCCTACGAGTCTACAAATCCGTCAGCGAAATTCTAACAGGTTTCGACATTGACGCTGCCGGAGGTGCCTTTGACGGGAAGCAAGTCTACGTCACCCCGAGGGCCCTAGGCAGCTTCATCACCCAGATCAACCACATCGATCTCACCCGACGCAGCCCGTCGTATGAGAATCGTCTCTCCAAGTATTCCCATCGCAACTTTGAGGTGTACTGGGCCGACCTAGATCGGAGTCGAATTGATCCGACCATCTTCGAAAGGAGCTTCGGCCGAACCCTCGGGCTCGCGAGGCTCCTGGTTCTCGAGCAGTTGCCGACAACCTCCGCACGAGAGGACTATCTGAACAGGCGACGAATGGAGCGTGGAAGACCGAAAAAGCACAACAACTACAGGTTCGCCATCAGAAGCAACATCAAGGACTCCCATGAAGATGAGGTTGCCGACTGGCTATCGGAGGAGGACGTTAGCAATTACCATACCTTCACCGTGCCCTACGGAGAAAAGTTCAACGCCAAGCACATCGAAAAGCTTTGCTACACGCGAGACTTGCTGCTCAATGCCGAATGGAACCAACCCAAGGAACGCAAGGTGTACCTTCATCGCCATCCCGCCTTTTTTGGCCGTGTCGACGACATCGTCGAGGATTGCTGCGGATCCTGCCCCACGCCTGCTTCGCCAGAGGAGATCGAGACTGCGGATAAGGAGGCCGAGATCTACATCTCTGGGAAGCTCTCGTTCCTCATCGACAACCCCGGACGGCAGCAAATCGGTTCATTCAATCCCCTGACCGAGGAAGACTGGACTGACATGGCCTATGTCGGAAACACGGCAAGCCTATGCCAGTCTATTGTCGATCAAGACGTGGATGCCGTTCGCAACTGGCTGATGCAAGAAGATGCTAATCCGAATAAGCGGGACTACACAGGAAGGTCCCCTCTTCATCTTGCCGTCATGACTTCGTCGCCCGAGATTATGAAATGTCTCGTTGACCACGGCTGTCGACTGACGGCGAGGCTGGCGGATGGAAAGACTGCCCTTCACCTCGCATCTGCAAGGGGAAATACGGAGATGATCCGAATATTGATGGAAAGGAGCATCGAGAACGAAACAGCGGAAGAGGAGAGGCTCTCAAAAAGACACGATACCCTTCGTCGAGGAAAATTGAACATCCGGGACGAGGCTGCTGAACCTCTCAGCGACAAATCCGAGGAAGCCGAGGAATCCGATGGCGAATCCGACGGTGAACTTGTTGACGATGCTGGAAGTGAAACAGAAGTTCATTCAGTAGCCACCGGCGGTTTCGTCAAGGTAAAGAATAATGACCAGAATGATGGTGGCGTCATCGCCGACGAGTCGGACGATGAACCCGATTACTACCAGGTTGATGTTCTCAGCTGGGATATTCCATGCTCACCCCTCCATCTGGCCATCGCCGAGGGCCATGAAGAGGCTGTTAAGCTTCTATGCGATGTAAGTTCTGCCAGCCATCTTGCTCCGGTCCAGACACTGACCTCGAACAGTACGGAGCGGACTCGATTCTCCCCGTCAAGTTCCTCGAATCAGACTCCGACAGAACCGCGGCCATCTTGACGCTGACGCTCGCCTTGTCTCTCCCACCAGAAAAGGCCAAATCCATGGCTAGGCTGCTCCTTAAGCTTGGTGCCACCTCGTCTCAAGCCGACTCGCAAGGTTACACTGCTTTCCAGAAGTTTGTCGATAGCGGAAAACATGACATGATTGACGTGTTGCTTAGTGAGGACAAGGCTGGCATCAAAGTGGCCATCAACCATCTCGTCTTCACCGGGTACGGCTGGAACCCTCAGCCATACTCTCCGATTCATAGCGCTGTGGAGAAGGAAGACTCAGTCCTGACACTCATGCTTCTGAATGCTGGTGCCAATGCTCAAGTCGACTTTGACGCTTGGCAAAATTCAGCCAAGGTTTCGCCGATTCATTTGAGCATGGCGAACCTGGAGCAGTCTCGCAGGATGTACCACGGGCACACCGAACAGCCGCTCATATTTGCCATTCGCACGGGCAATTTTGATGCGGCTGTGGCACTCCTGAGAAATGGTGCGGATCCAAACACCTTGACGGCAGAAACCCAGGGGCGGCTTGCCGATCAGCACACACACGCGTATCCTTGGGGGGAATCCGTATTGGACCTGGTGCGAGATCATGTTCAGAAACTGAAGGAATATACTGGAGAAACGCCGAACCGCAACAAACCTTTTCTGAAACCAGGGATGGATGAATGGATGCTTAAATATGAGCCCGGGTCATACCAACACTGGACGGTTTCGAACGATGTGGAGCGCATCAAGAAAGATTTCGAACGAGACGACATCCAATACGAAATGGAACGAAAGCGTCTTGAGAGTTCCGCGGGAGCAGCTCAGAAGAAGGAGGCCATAGAAGACGCCCTGGCTGGTTTATTGAAGCTGGAGACAGTTTTGAAGGACAATGGTGCCAAGCCATTTGCCGAATTGCATCCTGATGTTACGCAACAGGACCAGGCAAGCAGGCCAGCTTTCAGGCATCTGGAACGGCAGAATTATGAATTTACCTTCAGGTTCACTCTAGATAGTAGCATAAATGATGCCAGGCGAGACGGATACATTCAGCTGTGAGTTAGCATGCCCACTGTTGGAGCCACGTTGGTACTGACCGCAAATAGCATGGAGGCTGCATGGGTAGGAAACTTGGAAAATATCAAGTCGATGACTCTCGAAGCGTGGGGTACCGGGAAAGACCAGGCGCCTCTCAAGGTTTCCATTGCAGACCAATCGGGAAATTCTCCCTTTTCTCTGGCCTTCCTCCGAGGGCACCACGATGTCGCTTGGGGGATTCTTGAAATTTTGAAGGCTCAATGGTCACCCCCCGAAAAGGACAAGCTGCGATATAAGATGAAAACCGAGCGTGACGACGACGACGAAGAATATCATAGCGAGGACGACGAGAGCCAAGGGTCGGTCGACGAACCTCAAATTGTTTCCGAAAAGGTGGACAAAACCTTTACCATTAACGACATCGGCAAGGTTTCCATGCAGGTGGAGTCTCACACAAAGCCCCTGAATGAGATCTGCAAAACCGTCCAATGTTTCGTCGTCGGGAATGCGGAGGTAGCCAAAGAGCACGAAAAAAGAAGCCTCTTTGGGCACGTTCTAGCCGTGGATGATGCGTATGGCCTCAAGATCCTGTTGGATATGGTCCAGCGCTATTCTAGTGATGGGTTTTCCGATGATGATGGCGAGGATTCAGGAGAAAGATTCACCTTCCCCGAGTCTGACTTTCGATGGGCTGTGGAGCATGGCAAGACCATGCTGCTCGGCCAGATTATCAAGCGAACTGGTGCAGGCATCCCGCTTGATCACCTCGTCAAGAAGAGCGGTGTTGAGGTCGACAAGGGGAAACCACGGTACTACGAAGGTCTGACCGTGTATGGAAAGAAGAGGTAGGTCCCACGTTCGCAAACCCGTTTCTGCGTACCAGTCACATTGACCGTTTCTACAGACAGGACTGGGCTACAGCCGGACGCGGCATGGTGACGAGGACCAGTGGATTGAGAACACCACCACTTCTTCACGCCGCCTTGGGTGGATCCCTGGAAGGAGTCCTTTTTTTCTTGAGCGATACACCTCATCGGCTGTATCGCGAGTTTGGCATGTCCAAAGCGGCTCGGGATGACGCGCGGCTCCAGAATCTGAGGGAAAGCCCGAAGGGCTTCGACCGGGCCATCTCAAAATGGCTGGATGCAGACAGTAAGTCGTCGTATCCGGACCATCGTGAGCAAGGCGCTTTCTGACCATTCGATAGACGATTTAGTGCTGCACTGTGCCGTACTCAGCGACGTCGACGAGGAATCGGTGGAGCTCCTCGGATACCTCGTCAAGGAGTTTCCGGAGTTTCTCGAGAAGAAGACGAGCGAGGGCGATACCCCATTGATGCTTGCCTGCAGGCTAGGTCGTGTCGAGTACGCCAAGCTCCTGGTTTCCGCCGGTGCGAACCAGTCAGTCAAGAATGCCGCGGGCGAGAACATTCTCCATGCCGCTCTCGTCGGCAACCCCACGGCCGACCAGGTCAAGCTTCTGTTCGATATTTTCGACTCCGACTTACGAAGTCACCTGTTCTTGCAGCGACAGAGCCTGGACGAGGATGGAATGACACCTCTGCATGCCTGGATCTCGTCCATTTGCGGCGTATCTGACGCGAGCGACGATTCATATTATCGTTATCATCGCCACCGCAACAACCGGTTGCCCAAAGGGTATGGCGACCAGAAGGCTGTTGTGGCCATGACGAAACTACTTTTGGGCTACTCTGGAGGCAAGGAGCTGGACATGCTCAACGGCGCGGGCGAGACTTGCTTGCACACTGCTGTCAAGTGCGACATGCTTTCTCTCGTCAAGCTGCTTGTCGAATTCAAGCCCCAACTTTTGCTCCGCGAGAACGCCGTTGGTCGTACGCCAGTCGAGATTTCTCATGACCGGCTGCAGAGTCAGATTTTCAAGAAGCCTGACATGATTATCTTCAGACACCACAGGAGAGCTGGCGTCAACGGGCTCATTGAGAAGTGCGCGGACGATTTTGACACGAACACTGCGGTCAAAATCGACAGCCCTGAGGTCTTCAAGGCCAAGATTGGCGGTCTCGGTCTCAGCGGCGACTACGATGCCAACATCCTGGGACTTGTTGCGGCGGCGATGGGTATCGGAGAGGGGGAAACGGAATCGTATCCACCAGCCGACATGTTGAAGAAGCTCATCTGGGACTATTGCTCCACTGCGCTCGCCAAGCACGCTGGCAGACGACGACTGGTGAGCCTGAACGAGGCTAATGATGTGGCCAGGAGACTGGGCGAGAGTTACACGACATCCCGTTACTTCAGCGTCACCAACCGTACCTACGACGTCGATGACGACCAGAAGCCCGAGGATGACCAGACATCAGAGGATGGCCATGATGATTTCGTATCCGACTTTGTGGTCAGCGAGACACGCATGAGCCACGCTTGGAAGTTTTCTGACTACGAGGCTGAGAAAGCGGGTACAAAGAGTGCTCGATGATGGGGATAGGCAGTGACGGCGTGGGGACGGGTTGGGGCTCGTGGGTGTGAAAGATGATTACTGAGGATGGCAGAAGTTTGGCACGCACGAATTCGCATCTCGCTTACGGGCAAATTGAATACTACACTGCTTGAAACAGCTTATGGACTGGTGTAACTTTGTAGTGACATTGTTCGTGACTATAGACGTGGCCGCTTTGATGGGTGGACTACTCCCCGGGCATGCTCGTCCGGACTTGGCGGACGGCTTAGCTCCCGTCAACTGGTGAAAAACCGACGTCTCATGGACAGGGCCCGCAGATGGAGCCGGTACAATGAAATATTCCTCTTCCATTCAACGAGACAAGCAAAAGCGGCATGGTCCGCTTACGAGATGTAGACAACCGCCTGAGGCGAGCCATCTCCCCAGAGGCCAAGAACGGCCATGGCAAAGCCGACTGCTGCGAGACCAGTCCGGACAACATAGGCCTTGGCGAAGGTCTCGACCTCGGCTCTGACATCCTCACCATTGACGTTTTCCATGTCCTCCTCGCTCGTCGCCTCGCTATGGACGTCGCCTAGGACTTCGTAGCTGGAATCCATGCGGGGCGCACGAGACGAAGCCTTCTTCGGAGCCTGCTGATTTCGGCCACTGGGACAGGTCGTCGAGGGCGAGAGAAGCCGAGGGGCGGCGGTCGAGAGGACGGCGAGGAGGGAGGTGTAGAGCAAGTAGGGGTGGCGGACCGAACGAGGGGAGAGAACGAAGGAGAGGAAGAGCGGGGCCGATGAGAGGGCCGTGAGGGCGAGAACTGGGGATCTGAGAGCCGCGGTGAGGGATGATATGGCGGCGGAAGCGGAAGCGGAGGATGGAAGACGGAGAAGGGTTGGGAGGGTGAGAGTCGAGACGGTGTAGGAGACGCCCTGCGATGGCATCAGTCAGCCAACTTTGCCACTTCTTCACCAGGCCACGGGCAACCATGATGCGCTTGCGGCGCCAGGCCAAGGATGAAGGGGTATGATAGATATGATGCCATATAATACGATATCCTCTCCTGCACCCCTTTCCATCGGCGGGCGAGCAGACTATCATGATGACCGGACGGATCAGGCATCGGGAATCGGGAACGGATCCAACTCACCGTCAGCAGGCCGAGGGACACGGTGCCCACGAACTTGAGGAGCGAAACCGCCCTTGTCACGGGGCACACCATGGTGGCTGGCTGTCTTCTTTCTCTTTCGCTTCCGTTATCTGCGTCTCAGTTGTATTGGTAGTATTTCCGAGGTGCGGGTCGATAGGGATAGTGGCGGCAGAAGTTGGAGTAGAATGGGGATGCGGACGAGAGTGACGGAGGAGGCGAACTACGGCATGTTTTCAGAAGGTCGAGGTACGTACCTATCTGTGTACAGTAATGAAGCACTGTGTGGACCAAGTGGCTGGGCGGGCACGCTGCCTCGTTGATGTATTTGTACAGTGTGTACTGTACTTCGTACAGTACGTGAGTTTCAAACTGCATAAACGCATACGTGTGGATAATGCATCTATTAGGACGACGGATATTAATTACTCGGTACAATGAGGGGTAATAGCCCCTCCACCCTAAATGCTCCACCCTATACCTTGAGACGCTGACATGAACGATGGAAGTCAACGATGTGACTTCACACTTCCACTTGCAGTACGTGCAATACATACAGTATAGATAGATGGATCAGCTGCATCACCCGTTCTGGACGAAGGGAACTGCATCGTTTCAAATCATACCAATCAACAAAATCATTCTATTCGATCGTTTCAATACTGCAATGCACATAGAATCACGAAATATGAAAGATGGTGGCGATTTCAGTGCTCGGGTGCCTCGAATACTCTGCTCCTCCGATGACGCAACGACATCAAGCTTGCTTACTCGCTGTAGGATAAGGCCTCTTCAGCGGCGTATCTTCTCTTGGTCCTACCGCTAAACAACGCGAGGGTGCCATATCCGGCCACTGATACCGAACACGACGAACAGTGTGGTCGCTTTATCCCACTGCATTGCGACATAGCGTTTGGTGTGCGCAATAGATGGCCAAAAAATGGCGACGGAGCGTGTACCCAATGTAAATGACACTATTGCATTCAGGTGCTGCCATATCATTATCCAATAAGTCTCGTGGCTGGTTTTTCCTGGTATCTTACCAAGCCTGCAAAGGGACCAACCATGACTGTCTCAGCGTCCGCACCTAGGCCAAGGCTGCTCGTGGCAATCTCGTCACTGTAAGGGTACCGACACCATTACCCCCCAGCCATTTTCTCGAAGGCTGGAAACCAAGAATTTCCGGAATGCAGGTCGATAGGGTTGTTGTCGATAGGGTTGTTCGGAGTCCAAGGGTACTCCTCGGCGCTCTCCCGATGTCCTCTGAGAAATGGAAGAGAAGGCTGGTAATGGATTGCCACACTTTGATCTCGCGAGTGTCATCTTGACTAGTCCCGATATATCGTGGACGGAGGGAAATACATGTTATGCGGCGACTCGGACTCTGTCTGGTCATGGGTCGGCAGCAGAGGTGATGGCAAGAGCACCAGCTATCGGGGTTCTGCTCTCAAATGTCAATGTGCCAATACCCGTCTCTGATTCATCGGAGAAAATATGGACGGGCTCTTGGTTTGGTCTGTCCCCGACAACCACGTGCCGGGTGGTGATTCGTGCCTCTGGTAGATTTCAGCAAGAAATTCTCGACCCGTACTTGTTCTGACGTTTGTTGGGCAAATGAGGCGGGCATGGCATCGGAGTCCGTGTAGTTGTAGGTGGTAGGTGTAAGTTAGGGTGCGAGAGTCCAAAGTGCTGTGCAACGTACTGTAAGTACATGTAGGTGCAATCCAGCTGTATAGTACGAGTACTTACATGTACATGTGCTTTCAGTAAGTACAAGGTAAGAACCCACTGCTACAGTACTGACTTACAGTACTTACGTGTACTTGTACATATGCTTGCAGTCCGTCTTCATCCCACATTGCTGTGAGGGTCACTCAATCGCATCATCGGTGGATCAGCGAACGACGACATCCAGGCCTGCCGTGTCGTCTGCAGGCACCGGTCAGGCACCCGCGTTCCCTGTGGAACAAGACCGTCTCCGACGTCGTCACCGCCCGTCGGCCCACGCCCACAAGGGATGCCACCGAATGGATTACAGGGACAAGAAATCAATCAATCACAGGTTCGTCGGCCGAGTCGGTGCAGTTCAGTCGAGGATGAGGGAATTCATCGATTGCATCGCCATGAGCGGCAGGAGATGAGCGTGACAGCAAGTTGATTCATCGGTGGTGGTACAGAACACCAGTCCAAGCCCTCTCCCGGCGACCTATGTACATG
Source organism: Drechmeria coniospora (assembly GCF_001625195.1). NCBI lineage: Eukaryota > Fungi > Ascomycota > Sordariomycetes > Hypocreales > Ophiocordycipitaceae > Drechmeria > Drechmeria coniospora. Next base: position 8,856,301 of record NC_054390.1, on the reverse strand, counting down.
GTACATCGAAATACCGAGCCGGTGATGGAGCATCCAGCGTCTAGCAAATGAGAACGAGCACCTCGCAAGAACTTGAGCGATTGAACCGGACCGAATGAGCTGCATCGGACCACATGGTGCATCCGCCATGGTTATGACGATGGCGATGCGGGACCCGACTTGGGGCCGAAGCGGTCGATGGAGCTGCGGATGCCCGTGTCGACCCGCTTGGCCATCTTCTCGAGCGGCAGCCTATGCTCGACGCGCTGGACGACCCGAGCGATGGGGGGTTCCAGGCGCTGGACGGTTCGCTCCACCGGCTGCGTGACGTACGAGATGTTGCGCTCCCATCGCGGCGCCCACTTGGTCGTCTGCTTGGCCAGCCGCTCCTCGGCGCCGGGGACGAAGAGGTAGAGAGGAGCCAGAACGCCGACACCGGCTGCGCCGATGCAGAAGACCTCGGACGTCTTGGCTCGGGGGAGCTTGGGGACGCGGTGAAGAGGCATCTTGGACGAGGACGAGGGCGAGGATGGGACAAGTGGCGACGGCGAAATCAGTTCCCTGCCGTCACGCGTTAGCGAGGAGCGACGAGTGGCGAGCTCGCCCCGGCACGCACCTGAGAATGAGATGGGACTGCGTCCGACGATGGAACAAACAATCGTCTGTAGGAGGTTGAAGAAGTTGAAGCCGGACAAGGGGATCGGATGGGAAGGAGACGAAGACAGATGATGATGGGTGGCGGCGGCAGCGTCTGGAAGAGGAGAGAAGGGAAAGGGGAGGGGAAGGGTTGATGAGGTGACACTCTTATTATAGCTAATACCGAATCGGCAGATGGCGTGTTGCCATCGTCCGCAGGGGCATGGCAGCAGGACGCCCATCTTGGTACCTTGGTACCTTGGCACAATGCTGATCGACCCAAGGTTCATCTACAGTCCGGGACACAGCCCCGTACACTGTGCACGCTGAGGAGATACCACGTACGCTACGAGCGACTACACCATGCTAGGCACGGATTTATTGAATGATTTTTGTTCCTTTTCTCCGCCGTTGGGAGCCGGCTTTGGTCACCTCGGCCGCGACAGCCAGATGGTTCCTGTCCATGCAAAAGGTGTCGGGCGAGCGGGGTGACTGACTGAAACCGGCGATGGTGCACGCCCAACCTCGTGCTGCCACGCCGAATCGCGACCATGGCGGATGGGAGACCGAGACGGTGCGCTGCCTTGCGTCGACGCGTGCAGGACTCAAGACCCTCGGTGCAGGCTGGGCCGTGTATTGTTACCAATACCTGCAATGGCATACATGCTGGTACGTCAAAGGGCGCTGTAGGGATGATTCGTAGGCCGCTGGCCTTTGGCTGCTCGGAAAGGTACGATACGATGGCCCTCCCCTAGCCCGTTGCGGCGAGCCTGGTCGCGCGCCGTACTGTGTCGTTCTCTGTTGGGAGACTGTCCTGATACCTTTCGAGTACGAGCACCCCAACCGTGGCGCGCTGGGCTACGCCTCCTCCTCTCCTGCTGGTCACTTGTTTGGACTGCCGCCGTTGCTACCTTCCCCACATGAGTCACGACCTTGACGGTGGTACGTACCTGCACAAGGCGAGGAAGGTTCGAGCGACATGGCCATTTCACGTGCTTCCTTCCCCTTGACCTTTTTTCACCTTCTTTCCCCATTAGAACACACACACACACACACACACACACACACACATGAAAGCGCTCGCACACAGGCATCGTCGCCGTTCTTCGTCGACAAGAGTTGCGAGTCCGAGCATGACGGCGTCCCACGGATTCATGTGCCGACTACTCCTCGTTCTAGGCAATGACGCAGGGGCCAGCTTCCCCGCAAACAGGCTCCACCCCCAGGTTATGGGCCCACTATTGCCACGCCATGGGTCCTAGGCGTGACGAACGAGGTCGGGGATGCTCCGGCATGGCCTCGCACTTCCCACTGTACGCATGACGAGGGAGGGACCTTGCAGGGTGCTCGGGACCACTCCTCTATCTCCATGGTAAACGACAGTCTCCCCTTGGCCGTTCCGGAATCCACTGCGACGTTTCAACCGCGAAGCAGGTGCGAAACGATGGCAAGCATCGTGTTAGTTCCAGGGCAGATGATACATACATACCATGCAAGGAAGATGCACTGTACAGTGTTGTATCGGGTCGTTTGCTCCGCCACGAGTTACCAGTTCGTCTGACAGGGAGGTATGGATGGCCAATTGTGCCGAGCGCCGTCGAATCGACACCCGGCAAGCGTCTCGACCGTACGGAGTGCATGGAGAAATTCGATGCACGACCCGCGCGAGATCTTCCTGTCTGCATCTGGCAAGTGGTACTCTTTGCGTAGTAACGGGCGACGAAATGCAACAACGCGCTGCAGCACTGTCGACTACCGCACAAGCGTGCCTAGCGAAGTGCGGTGCGTTCCTAGACAGAGAGCTCGTTCGTGCCTGTTAGGCCAAAGTAAGCATACAGGTGATAATTACTGGTGTTGTATTGTCTTGAGAGGACAGCGGATAGAGTATTACTCCGGACTCCGTAAGTACATGACCTAGGAATAAAAATGCTTTGGCTCTCCTGCGCAAGACATGACGTACCTGCTATCTTGTAGTATTTTTCTCATAATAATTACAACGCAACGTACGTACTCCATACGCCGTACATACAAGAACAAAATAGTAGTAATGCTTCGTACACCTACTTGCGTACTCCGTACACTACTGCAAGTAATCATCCCTACGGACTGCATCTGCCGTGATGCTGACTCTGCAAAGCGGACTTCGTTCTTAAAGTGGGTCCGAATGCCGCAGCATCTCTCGGTCCAATTGTCAAAGTACCAAGCAAGTATAGTTGCGCTGACTAAGTCGTTTGATGCACGCACCTGCCAACCGCCTCCGCGTTCATGACACGCGCATGCCGAACGGTTGCGAGAACAGAGAAGCTGCATCGGCTGCTGGTAAGCACCGACTTGTCCATGTCACGAGGTGCATTTTGAAACATCATCGCGAGCGATCATGCCTTCGTCATCGACACCGCAAACGATGAAGCCGAAGAAGCTGATGACGTACGGCTCATCCTCGTGCAAGAAGCCATCGCTGAGTTCGACGCCGACGAGAGACAAGGCTGCATCAGGCACCGAGATAGCCGAGAAACCGCAGGGCGGCCACGACGCCCATCGCTCGCCTCTCGAAAAAAATGCCGCCCCCAACACCCGAGCGCCGCAGGTGCAGGCAGCCGCCGGCAAGCCTAGGGTCAGGTCCGGGCCGGCGGCGGAGCAGCACGACCTCGTGGCTCGCAAGAGAGATCATTCGACAGCTTTTGGTGCCAACACGGTCCCAAGCCAAGCCCTAGCGGCCAAGTCCAATCCAAAAGGCGAGAGAGCCACGGGGACGCTGGCCACGGGCGACGGCAAGACTTTGAACGGCACCAGCAACCATCCACGGCCGCCAAGACGACCAATAATGGACGTGGACGATGCATCAGATGCAGAGTCGAGCGAGATCCAGCCACCCCGACGCCATGCACCCGGCGAGGGTGCGGCGGCCAAACCTATGCCGTCAACGCCCAGGCGCCGTCGCTTGATTGATGCTCTGGCCGCCCAGCGGACCAGGAGTCCGGAGCCGGCGTCAATGCCGGCCGACGAGGGGGCGTCGCAGCGGACCGACGACTCGACCGTGTCGTCGCTGCCGTCCCGCTCCGCCTCGGCCCAGGACCTCCGTCTCCGTGGAGTCGACAGGCGGGGGGCGACGCCTTCGAGAAGCCGAGTCAAGTTCACCTACAACAAGAGCAGAAGCAACTTGAGCGAATCGCGCCAGGCTGGAGAGAGGGAACCGCCCTCGCTCGAGGCCGACGAAGAGGAGACCATGTCCTCGGCCCCGGGTCTGTCGAGTCCCAGCACGCCGGCTCTCGTCGTCGAGGAGGACCAGGACGATGACGACACGCAGCCTGCCATCAAGAGCATACACGAGCTGCGGCGCGCGGGCGCGAACAACAGATTTTCCGACGAACTCGACGACCTGCTCGGCAGGATCGGTGCTCCCGACGGCGGCTCTCTGACGATGCGGAGAAACGCGCTCTGCGAGCTGGCGAGTCGATTGCAGAGGGACAGCTTCGCGGGGCAGTTTCGCGACCACGGGTCCCGCGACAAGGTCGCCAAGGGCATCGGCAAGGAAGATGACGTGGTGAGCGGCTTTGCCCTGACGGCCGCGCTCATCGTCTTTCTGGAGTTTGGTCCGGCGCCGCATCTGCTGCGTCAACTCTGCAACCAAGGCTTAGGCCGGCTGCTGGGCCGGCTGCTACGAACGACCGAGGACATGGACGTCATCGCGTCGCAGAGGCAGACGAACCTGGCGCGAGCGGCCAGAGCCTCGGTCCACGGCGTCAAGGTCAGCCTGACACGCATGCCGATCTGGCATGGGTCGCCGCCGGATCGGCTTTCGCCTCGGACCGTCGCCTTGCGACTGCTGGAAACCGTCGCCCGATGCTCCGACGGTCAGCTGCTGGAGACGGTCGTCGGGGACCTCGAGCGGGACCTCATCCGGACGGCGGCCGAATGCGCGGCGGCCGAGGGCGAAGCGGGTGTCGACGAGGCTCTCGTCATCACGGCCCTCCAAGTGCTGTCGAGCGCCGGCATCACACCCGGAGGCAGCCATCAAGGGCCCGGCGCCGCCGAACTCCCTGCGAGCGTGGCCAGCATGCTGCCGAAGGCGCTCAGGCGTTGGCCTGACGAGCGAGGGGACACGGCGGTGGCGACTCTGAAGCTGGCCATCAACATCACGAACACTGCGTCGGGCACGGCCGCGTTTGACGACGGCAGCCTGCTGTCACGGCTCGCCACCTGCATGGCGGAGAGCTTCGGCAAGGCGCAGGAGGCCATCGACAACGGCCGGCTCGAGGACGACATGTACGACGGCCTCCTGCTCCTCCTCGGCCTCGTCATCAACATCGTGGAACACTGCCCGGCCGCTCGGCTGTCGATGGGAAACGAGCCGCTCGGAGCGCTCGTCAGCCTTTGGCAGGGGAACCAGCTGGCCGCAAGCGAGGTACGTTCCCTCCCAGCCCGCACCATCGTCGCCGCGCCGGTGCAGGGTGCTTCCGCGCCGGTGCACCATTGCTGACCTGCCATCTCGAACAGGCCGATTCGGTGGAAATGTCCAAGTTTAGCGTCGCCACGGGCTACCTGGCCGTGCTCCTCGGTTATCTGTGTCTCGCCCGGACCGGCCGGCAGCTGGTCGAGGGCACCGACGCGGGCATGCGCGGCTTGATCACCTCGATCCGCGACTTCGCCGTCATGCACGAAACGGTGGACAGCAAGACGCACGAGCTCGAGCTGCTCGTCAACGAGCTTCGACAACAGATGCACTCTGGCCGATGAGGAGGCGACACGACGTGGACGAGCGAGCGTACAGTCTGCGGCATGATTCGACCGGTGAGAAGGACAAGGTCGCCGGGGGCCATGCGTGTCGGGCTAGAATGGCGAGAGGGGGGATTCCACTCGGTGCACCGGTATTTACTGTGTATTCCTTGTTGCATATTGTTCGGTGCAGATGGACATGGCTGCCCACTCTGGGCATGCATCCAAAGGCAGGGGAGAAGCCGGGCGCGGCAGACAGAGGTAGTGATGACATGATGCGACGACTCGCACCCAACTCCATAGTACACGCCCGATGATTACGTATTGGGATGCATTCCTGCCGTCCTGGGAAGGGGACGGGACAAGGAAGCACTCGAGTCAGGGGCAGGTTGCAGCGCATACCGCTTTCGATGAGGAACCTTGGACGGAAGAATGTGGGAGAGAAGGCGAGAAGCCCGAGGGCGAGGGTGAGGGCAAGGTGGAGGGTCGAGGGCAAGGTGGAGGAGGGTGGAGGGGAAGGTCGGGAGTGGGAGTGGGAGAGGGAGAGGGAGGGAGGGAGGGAGGGAGGATGGGAGGGCGGGAGGATGCATGCATGCGATGCGAGCACCTGCACGTAATCATAAGGGGACCCGATGGTGCCGACTCACCCCATGCCGATGCGGAAAACAAGGCCGTGATGGCGACCAGTTGCTGAGGCGGCGACGGAGGCGACCGCGGAGGCGATATGGAGGTGGGCGACCCCGAAGTGCATCAGCGTACAGTAAGTACAGTAGGATAAACAAGACGGTGGGTGCTGTGTAGGCCGTATTGGTGCCGCATTGGCGAGTTCGTTAGCACTACTCCCTGCACCCAAGTGCAGTAAGTAGGTACCTATGCGTTACAGTGAAGAGTACGGGTTCAGGTCGTGCCTTGGTTGTCCTTGTAGTGGCTAGCTCCGCCGTTTGCTTCGCTGCTTGCTTGCTTCCGGCTTCATTCACCCCGCCATCTCCCCCTCCCACCCAACCCACACACCCCCCATCAGCACCCAACACCCACCTTCCAGCGCCCACCAGCGCCCACCAGCGCCCACCAGCGCCCATCTGGCACCGACCAGCCACCTGCCAGACGATCGCTCGTCCGTCTCCGTCCAGTCCTCGATCATCCGCACACCGTCCATCGTCCGTACTACTATAATGATTCCTTCTCCCCCCGGCATCATCATCTCCCCTTTCTATTCTCTGTACACCCCAACCCCTACGAACGCTGCTCGCGCCCAGCAAGCCCGCGTTTGATTTTTCTTCGAGCATTCCCTAATTCCCTCGTCTCTCTTCCTTCGTCCTTCCCCGCGCATCTGGTCGATTGCCGTCGTCGTCGACAACTCCTGTGCTCCTCTCCGACATATCCCATCCCGAGCAGTCCCTCCTTCGCCGCGACGATAGCGATCCGGTCCGATCCCGCGCGAGCCCCCGATGCCAGCGCAACGGCAGAGAAAGGTGGCCATTGTTGGCAGTCGGTCCGTCGGTAGGTCGCCATCGCCACCCCCTTCCTTCGTGCCCGCTCCGGGAGGCCGATTCCACCTCGGCTGCTCCTCTCCGGCTGCGACGATGGATAATCATGCAAGAAACGGGCGGCTCGACTGACAGGTCGCTCACCGTGCGTGCAGGCAAGTCGTCGCTCGCCGTCCAGTTTGTCGACGGCCACTTTGTCGAAAGCTACTACCCGACGATTGAAAACACATTCAGCAAGACGATTCGGCACAACGGCCAGGACTACCTGACGGAAATCGTCGACACCGCCGGCCAAGACGAGTACAGCATTCTGAATTCGAAGCACTTCATCGGCATACACGGCTACATGCTCGTGTACTCGGTCTCGTCCTTGCCATCCTTTGAGATTGTCCAGGTCATCCGCGAGAAGATTCTAAATCACCTGGTAGGTCGCTCCCGCGTCCCCTCCTGCTTCCGAGCCTGGCCTCATGTTTTCTTCTCCGCCGCACCTGTAGGGGACCGAGTCGGTGCCCATCGTCATCGTCGGCAACAAGAGCGACCTGCGACCCGACCAGCGGCAAGTCAGCGCCGAGGAAGGCAAGAAGGTCGCCGAGAAATTCCACTGCGGCTGGACCGAGGCGAGCGCGCGGTACAACGAGAACGTCGCCCGGGCCTTTGAGCTGCTCATCGCCCAGATCGAGAAGTCGCAGAACCCCGGCGAGGCACCGAAGCAGAGCAATTGCCTTCTCATGTAGCCGTTTGCCTGCCCGGAAGTCGGCCAGGCGAGGAGCCGACGTCGGAAGGCTGCGGGCAGCTTGCTTCTACAGCACGAATACGTTTTCGGGCCCACGACGGGGCTAGTAATGGTTCAGGATATGTCCTCATCTTCTATTCGACGCCCGAGACAGGTTCAATTGTCCGGAATAATAATGAAGACGCAAAAGACTCACCCGCTGCCGTACAAGTATGCGTCCATCATCGGCACCACCAGCCGAGAGACACATTCAGTCGGGCTGCATGCACGAGAATCCAGCCAAGGCCGTGACAAAATAAAAGTGAAGCTGTACCGAACCCACCGGTCGACCCGTCGCAACTCGGCCCAACTCGTTGCCACGGATGGCTCTACAGTTTTGCAAGAAAATAACCCTAGGACCAGCCGGTAGATCTGTCCCTTCCTGATGCAAAGGACAGACGAGAAGACGGATGCGAAAGGGTTGGTCAATTGCCTCGACACATGCGATCGCTGTGCGTGTACGTTACTACTGCCGTCTGTACTCTATCCGGACACCGCACCTGCGCGTTGACCTCCAACTGGTGTACCTCTTTTTCTGTCACCCCCTCGCTGCTGTGTGCCCCACCATGCCATGCATGTCTTGCCATGTCTTGTTTCGACCCCGCCCCCCCACCAAGCTTTCTGGAAGTCTTCCTTTCTCCGACACCGACAACTCGTCGTGACTCTTCCTCTCTACCCTGTCATTGCCGCCTCCTGAACCTGTTCATTCCGCCGCTTGTGCGCGACTCAGCCCTCTGCCACGAGGTAGGAAACCCTTCCGTCTGCCGTATCCATTCCTTGCAGCATTCTCTAGCTCCGAACGGTGACTCAAGTAGCCTCCCCCCATAGCTCCACGGTCGAGCAAGCCGCACCAAAGTAGCCGGGAACGAGCAACGATAACGACAACGACGGGCCACACACTGCAAGCAAGATGCTGGACGTCGTCGATTTCATAAAGGAGAGGGGGGGTGACCCGGAAAAGATCCGCGAGTCTCAGCGCCGTCGGCATGCCAACGTCGAGATCGTCGATGAGATCATTGACCTCTTCGAGGACCACCGCCGCAGTGCGTTGCCCGTCTCTCGTCCTGCCTTGATCTGCCTTGCTTCACAATACAATTCTCACCGGACTGACATTAAACGGCACGTTTGCCCTGTTTAAGCTCAATACAGTGCCACCCAAGTCAACACCAGGATCAATGGTGTCCAAAAAGAAATTGGAGCCAAGAAGAAGGCGAGAATGCCGTTGGCGGCCATCGAAACTCCGGAACGACTGCTAACTGTGTTTCTCAGGCCAAGGAGAATGCCGACGAACTCCTTCAACAAAAGATGGAGCTTGAAAAGGAAAAAAAAAGCCTTGTCGAGTCGGCTGCTCAGAAGGAGGCCACCCTCAAGTCCAAGATCAGGACGATCGGCAACTACGTCCACGATTCCGTCCCCGTCAGCAACAATGAGGTATGTCCCGGGCCCGTTTGTGCCCAGAGCGCCATGTCTCGGCCGACTCTTTCTCCTCGCCGAGCCCCTCGTTTTCTCATCGCTTCTAGGATGACAACGCAGTTCTGCGCACCTGGGCCCCCGAAGGCGTAGCGGTCGAGAAGCGCAAGGTTCTCTCGCATCACGAGGTTCTCCTTCGGCTCGATGGCTACGACCCCGATCGCGGCGTCAAGGTTGTCGGTCACCGCGGCTACTTCCTCCGTCAGTGGGGTGTCTTCCTCAACCAAGCCCTCATCAACTACGGACTCGAGTTCCTCACCCAGCGAGGCTACACCGCTCTGCAAGCCCCCCAGTTCATGCTCAAGGACTACATGGCCAAGACGGCCCAGCTCGAGGACTTCGACGAGGAGCTGTACAAGGTCGTCGACGGCGACGCCAAGAACGACAAATATCTCATTGCTACGTCGGAGCAGCCCATCTCGGCCTTTCACGCCGACGAGTGGCTCATTGCGAAGGATCTTCCCATCAAGTACGTTGACCAAAACACACGCGGAAGCGGATAAAAGTGTTGGCCTGTTCGCCTGCTGACATGCTCTCCCTTCTTTCCTCCTACCAGGTACGCTGGGTACAGCTCTTGCTACAGGCGCGAGGCCGGATCGCACGGTCGCGATGCCTGGGGCATTTACCGTGTCCACCAGTTCGAGAAGGTTCGTCAACACGCCACCACCACCATGGCTGCGCCCGTCTGACTTAATATCCAGATCGAGCAGTTCTTGTTGACGGACCCCGAGAAGTCGTGGGAGGCGCTCGACGACATGATTGCCGTGTCGGAGGAGTTCTACAAGTCGCTCGGGCTGCCCTACCAAGTTGTCGCCATCGTTTCCGGCGCGCTGAACAATGCGGCCTCCAAGAAGCTTGACCTGGAGGCCTGGTTTCCCTTCCAAGGCGAGTACAAGGAGCTCGTGTCCTGCTCCAACTGCACCGACTACCAGTCGCGAGCGCTCGAGATCCGTTTCGGCGCGAAATCCCAGACAGACACGAAGAAGAAGTACGTGCACTGCCTGAACGCGACGCTGTGCGCCACGACGAGGACCATGTGCTGCGTGCTCGAGAACTACCAGACGGAAGAGGTGCGTACTCGGCCATGAAGGGGCACGCGAACAAAAGAAGCTAACAAGCCGTAGGGTCTCCGCGTTCCCGAGCCGCTCCGCAAGTATATCCCTGGTGCGCCGGACTTTATTCCCTTCTCCAAGGAGCTCCCCAAGGAATCCACTTCGCAGAAGCCGCTGGTGCAAAGGCCAAAGGGTGGCAAATAATGTGCCGACGGAAAGCTTGTTTCCCGGTGTCACTTGGCCAACAGATGACCGTCGACGCGAGCCTGCGTGAAAACGAGTTATCGGTCACCACAGTTTGCGGTAGATGGTGAACCGCGGTGGAGAATGGCATGAGCGTCGGATCTGACAATAAAATCACGTGCAATATCGATCATGGACCGAAGAAGTTTGCTCGCGTGCCATGTCTAGAGAACCAACTGAACGCGTATGCGTACTGGTGCGCGAGTTTGAACAAGGACAGTGTTGGGTCGGCTGCTGGAATGACTGTATGCGTATCTGGGTCACGGCTTTGAGGCAGCATGAGTCTGACCGTCGTAGCGAACAGACTCGATACGGCCAAGGTGACGTATGCCTACTTGACTCGGTGAACGTTCATTCCACATGCAAAGTCGTTGTGAGCCACAACCATTGGCGACCCTTACTCAGGCATAAAGTGTTGTAAATGTGTCGCGGATTGGTCGAGCAGCTGTTTCTCTTGTTCGTTGTTGTCGACACACGTCTCCTGTGACCAGACACGCAGTGGCGGTGATGGAGATTCAGCAGCCGTCAGAAATACTGCAAGCCCTCCGATGCTGCCGACCGAGACAAACAGTTGGTCGGATCGAAATGTGTACTACGAGCCCGCTACTGTGCGGACGATTCTCGTGCTTCGCGCCCACCCCAAGCTCACCATGAGCTGCACGAATTGAACTGCTTGTTTTCGATTCAGCCAATGGCAGAACATGTGCAGAGGTGCCGTCAATGTTTCCAATGTCGTGGCTTTCTTATTTTTCAGAAAATTCGATGTCACATTGTTGGTATTGAGCGTCAAAGAAGGCCAAAGCCATGTATTGATTTTGGATCCCTCACCACGAACCCTAGGTTCAATCCCCTGCGCAGCCGGTAATGCGGCCAGAATAGGGGCATCGAGCATTGTCAAGCCCATAAAGTCGTACCGCCGTGGGCTTCGGTAGTTTGGCCAACAAATGAGGTTGGAATTCTCTCGTAAGAAAGGAGTCGCCGAGCTGCTGTCATGCACAACCACCGGATCTTGGCCACGGGGGTGTCATGGGACTGAGGGTTAGGCAAGCTTATCATGGCGTCTTGTTCGCCAGCTCACGAGGCGCTTTCGGGATGTTCCTTGAACCAGGCCTGCAGCTTCTCCAGTGCACGACCTCGGTGCGATATGGCATTCTTTTGCGTACCGTCCATCTCGGCAAATCTAGCTCCCAACTGTTTCAGACGCGGGAAATCACAACGGAGGTACAGGCGGCGGGTAGTGTGTGGAGGGACGATGGGGACAACGAACTTACGTTTGGCCTTGGTACTCGAAAATGGGATCCCAGCCTACCAGAGAGGAAGGTCAATCAATGAATGAGACGTTCAGGAAGGAAACGGACGATCGTCGAGGTGCTTACCAAAGTTCGACGGCCCCCGCGGCGGAACAATGGACCCCTGTGACGAATCATGGACCTTGGTCAGCCGGAGACAGTTGCTTGATTCGGCTTTCGCTGTCATTAACACGTACCGCGCAGCGACCCTGGAAGAGGACGGGTTCGTGGCCTGGGCCAGCAGAGAAGCCAAAGGTACAGACTGCCTCGGCGGATTTGTCCGTGTAGGCAGCAAGGAGATTGTTCAGGCCTTGATGTCCGATTCCCGACAGAAACCACTTTCTTTGGATCCGTAGACGTGAGCAAGGGACGGGAGAGAGTAGCGAGCGGGGGGCGGTGAGAGAGTGACAAACATGTAAGGACCAGGCAGGCCGTTCAGAGCATTGAAAGACAGGGCCGTGTCCTCGACCAGGACCGGTCCGTTGACCAGCTCGGCCGCTCGCCGGCACTTGGAGATTGTGACTTCTTCGATGGATCCCTGGACCTCGTCGAGGTCGAGCGGCCGGCTGTTGACCTCGATGGCGGGCTCCAGGATGGCCTTGACCTCGCGCAGTTTGTTGGCGTTGCCCGTCACGAAATTGACCTGCGGCGCCATCACGTTTGTCTATCGGAGATGGACGGGGGGTTGGTTGTGGTTGGATGGGATGTGTGTTTGGTGAGTGTATGAATATGAATTAATTCATCACAGTTCTTTCTCATGCTTGGTCATGATAATTCTTTCCACATACTCGGTCGTTCCTACCATGCAAACGTACTTGTACGTACATGTAAATGGACCTGCCGCCTTATCAAACCCCGTTAAGTGCATCTCGGTGGTGCGCCTGAAGTTGGATCTTCATATATTGACCGACCATCCATGCATAAGGGAATCGACACGCATCTTGCTGCCGGCATATCACATGTATCTAACCAAGAAAGAGGAATGACTCTCCTTTGGCAGCGGCCGGCAAAAGTTATCAAGAGCAAGACATGTTACAAAACTCCGTGCAATCTATGGGTATGATAAGAGGCACCGTGCCTTTTGTTTCTCTTCCTTCCTTCCGGCTTGATCCTCCGTTTCTCGTAGGCTCAAAAGGTAGACAATCAAGCAGAGGACGATGCATTGTCGGCTTTCCATTGCTTCACCCACGCTTCGACGCGATCCAGGTTGCTGTCCATCTCCTCAAGGCTATTGCTCGTCAGCTCAATGACGATTTCCTCGTCATAGGACTCGCGCGCCTCCTGCAGCAACACCTCCATGATTTCCGAATCAAGATTTTCCTGAAGCTTGGCCTCGGCGTAGTTCCTATGCGTGCCCGCTCGCCCGTCCACCGCCCGCCCTCGGGGCAGCGGCGTCGGTGGCGGTCATGTCAGTTGGTCGAGCCGGCCGAGAAGGAGACGGGGGCTCGAACGAATGGACAGGACGTACCTTGCTTTGAGACGATCGTACAGCGTTGTGGAGTCGACACGGAGGACGACTACAAGGTCGATCCAGCTGCGGGGGAAGAGATCGCACGCGTGCCAATCGATGATGCAACCGCCCGCGGCGACATCTTCTTCGATTGCGTCTAGCAGCTGTGCGTTGTCAGTTTGGGCGCCTCATGAAAATTCTCTCATTCTTCATTTCATCAGATATCCCTCTCAGACCCCCGTCTCATTCGTTCACTCATTCACACGCTCGACTGACCTTGTCCTCGTCAACGATCCAACTCTGGTACTCTTCACTCCAACCCTCATGACACGTCTTATCCTTGACGACCTGGTTCACCGATATGTGTCGTAGACCAGTCCTCTCTACCAAGCTTTCGCAGTGTGTCGTTTTCCCCACCCCGGGCGTCCCCGTGACGATGATATTGGGTGACCGTCTCATCTTGTTGAAACCGACGACGGCGACTTCGTCTCCCGTGAGAAACTAGGACACAAGCCTTCCCTTCTTGATTTGGAGCTCGCAAGAGAAGGGAGACGAAGGGATCACTTGCCACGTTCGCCGCACCGTGTTCGTCGCAGATGGACCGACGTTGAGATGAATTGGGCGTTGCTTGTATTGAAAATTCACAATCTTGTACCAAACAACGATCCGTTGTTAGCGCCTGAACCACTGGCGTGCCGACACCCAACTTGGGCCCGCTCCTAAGCGATAAGAGAGTGCCGTCAACCCCGATAGGCGCATATCATTGCGCCTTGTTCATGGCCCAAGTACCATCTCGGGTCCTTCGTCACAGTACAATACTTACTTCGTACGGAGTATAATAATACTTGGCGTGGAAATTGGTGAGCATCACTCGCAGCAAGTTGGTGCAAACGTGCATCGCAAGTGTTAAACAAGGCACGGGGCCATGTTGCATCGTGTAAAGGTAAAGGCAAACAGGTCTGGTAGATAGATAGTAGGTAGGTTATCATTTGCAAACCAATCGTATCCCACCGCATGTACTCCGTATCCGTACCTCGTCAATGAATCATACCAAAGTGACGACACGACTTACTGTGTCTCCGATATTAACAAAAGGCTCCTTCATGCGCATTCACACGCGTGGCATGCACGCCCGCGCAGTTGCATGCAAATCACCAATGCGAACTCGTCGTCGTCGTCCTCCCGCCGCCTTGCTCCCGCCTCCCGCCGCCCTCCGCTATGCCGCATCCCCTTTCCGCACCGCGTCTCCCAAAAGTACATGAAATTGTGCTACACGAATCGTATGCCGTCGCAAATGACTGTGATGAGCCTGTCTAACATTTGCCCTCGTCGTATCATCTTGACGCCAGCAAGGGAAGGAAAGGAATAGGAAAAATGGAACCGTAGCCGTGCAATGACCAGCAAATGCAACCCCCCCCCCCCCCCTCCCGCGCGAACATGCATGCGAGGCGAGGCGAGGCGAGGCGATGCCATGCCATGCCGTGCCATGCAAATGCCGCCTCGCCGTCACGGCGGATTCGTCTCGAAGCCAAAGGCAACCTACTGCTCGTGCTCCGCCTCACCGCCCATCTCGTCGCCGGCCTCGGCCGTCTCGTCCACCTCCAGGAGAGGCTCCGGCCCGTCGAAGCCGGCACCGTCGGCGTAGTCTAGCCTCTCTTGCTGCGCAATCGCCTGCGCCGAGACGATTTCCGCTAGCCGCTTGAGGCGTGGTGTTTGCAGCCCTAGAACCGGTCCCGTGTTAGCCGTCCGCATCGTCCCAACCCGTCGACGCCGATCCCTCCGGTGCACTTACAAGATGGAGTGTACGTTTCGAGAGCCGTGATGGACCGCGGCTCGGCAATCTCGTACGGGCCGCTGTCGTCCATGTCCACCGCCTGCAGGAGCAGCACGTCGCTTTTCTCCGTCACCCGCGACGCGACGGCCTTCATGATCTCGCCGTTGATCGGCTGCTCGTAGTCCGCCACGAGGTACTGGTTCAGCAGCTTCTGGATCTGGTTCGGCGACAGCATCCAGCAGATGTCCTGGATGATTTCGATGTCGTTGAGCGTCGCCTTCTTGAGCTGCAGCAGCTTCGTCGCCTGCATCAGATGCTCCAGCTGCAGCGTGCCCTCGGGCATGTCGTGGCTCTTGCACCACTCCTCGATGCGCGTGATGTTGTAGTTGATCTGGAGACCTCGCTTCCAAGACAGAAAGTTGCGCCGCATCAGCAGGTCGTTGAACGCCGTGACGCCCACGAGCCGCAGGAGCTCCGTCACCGTCTGCATGATGATGGAATCCTCGAGGTAAAAGGCCTTCATGGCGCGGAAGACGCTGTTCAGGAGGCTCAGCAGGTTGTCCATGCTGTACGCCGGTCCCGAGCTCGACTGCAGCAGCTTGCCGAGGAATCGGTTGCTCTCGTTCGTGATGAAGCCGGGCAGGGATTGCGACTCGATGATGGCCGGGATGATCATCTTCTGCAGCTTCTTCTTGAGCACCTTCATCCACGTGTGGTAAATGTTGAACTCGAGGCTCTCGAGGTCATGCTTGACAATCTCCAACAGCCGGTCGTACTCGTAATTGTCCGTCTTCTGCGTCTCGTACCAGTCTTCGGCCAGGAAGACAAAGGACAGCATCTCGTGCACGTTGGACAGCCAGAACGCGCCGGGGTTGATGGCCTCGTCGCCGTCGTGCTGCATCACCTCCTGCTGAATCGATTGCATCACGTTGGCGAGGAATCGCTCCGACTCCTTCACGAACCCGTTGTTCCACATCTCCGACGTCACCAGGTTGATGAGGTACGAAGGGAACAGCACCTCCTTGTCCGACGGCGGCGGCGTCGTGTTGGGCGAAGGGATCTTGAGATTGCGGATCAAGCCCATCGTCACCTCCTCGTTCAGGCCGTCCTCGTCCGCCAGGAGTGTCTCGAGCTCCATCTCGATGTTGTCGGACCCCGAAACGTACGTCGTGCCCGTCAGGTTCTGTCGATGACCGCCGCTGGTGACGGCCATCGAGACGGGACGGGGGTTGTACGCGGCGCTGAACCGATCGAGTTCCCGCGGCTCGGCTCCGGCACTCCTGCGCTTCGGCTTCTTCGACGATACGAGGTTGATGAGGCCGGCGGATGCCGCAGGCGCGCCCGATCCGTTCGTCAGCTCTCCGTTGACAGGAGCCGCTCGCTTCGCCACCTCGAGCGCGTCCCTCAGGGCCTCGAGCTCCTGGCGCAGGCTGGCATTGTCCTTTTCGTGGTCGCTGCTCGTCCGCCTGGCCGCTTCCAGCTCCGAGTTGGTCAGCCGGAGCGACTCACGGAGCTCCCTCTCCTCTTCCTGCATCCGTTTGATGTTGGCCGACGATTCGTCAAACGCTTGCTGCAACTTCTTCATCTCGTCCTCCATGGCCTGAAGCTTGGCCACCGCAATGCCCGCCTGGTTGGCCTCCGTCTGCAGCTCCTTGGTGCGAGCCTCGAGGAGGTTGTGGCGAGACTTCCACGATTTGATCTGGCTCTCGTAGTTTTCCACCTGGGAGGTCATGTTCTTGTTCTTCTCCTTCATCGAACCAAGAGACTGCGTCAACTCGACAACCTTGTTTTCCAACTTGTACGAGATCTGCTTCAGGTCGCGCGCCTCCTCGCGCCTCGTCTTGTACTCGCGGCGGGCCATCCTACCGCGCCAGAGGCTCTGAACCAAGGCAACCTTCCTGCGGTACTGCCTCCACGTCTGCAGCTGTCGCCGAGAGCGCCATGCTCTTTGAATGATGATGGCGGCGTTGCCCACCCGAGTTTCCATGATGTGTTTCCGGCGCAGGTAGCCCTTGGCAGCTGACTCGATCAACGTCATGTCCTGCCTGATGCGGAGGAATAGTTTTCGTTGTTTCTGTCCGCGCCAGATACGCTGAACGGTCGTGGCCGCCTTGACGACGCGCAGTTCCTGGGCTTGTTTCCTTGCAATGAAAGCCCTGGCGACGGACTGGGCGAGGATGACGGAGTCGCGAGCCGCCAAGTAGCGACGACGATAGAACTTGGCCCGAAGATTCTTCTGGATGAGGATGGCACAATCGTTGAGGCGCGTCGTCCGGAGATTCTCGAGGAACGCAAGCATGCCCGCCCGGAAGAAAATCTTGGTCAAGCCCAACTGATACTTGTCGAGACCTTTGCCGGTGCTCGTGCCCAAGGCCTTGGTCAGGATGGCGTTGGCCATGGTGCGGATTTCGGACGTCCATTGGTTCGAGTGCACAAGCATGTAGTATCTCAGGGCAAACTCCTCGTACGTCCAACGGGTCGGATATCCCGCGCAGCTAATCCGGACCGTTTCCAAAACGCCGCAGGCGCGCAGCTGGCTGAGAACCATCGGGCCCTCAAACTTCCACGCCTCTTTGGCCTCGTTCGGCTTGATGCACCTGATGTAGTGGACGTCGGTGTTGTTGATGGTGTTCATGAGCTCGATGAGCGACGACCGGAAGATGCCGCCCAACGTGGGCTTCCTGTTGACGGCGACACCGATCTTTCTCCCAGCAGCGGGCTTCACGGCATTCGACGAGGCCGAGGCGAGGTCCTTTTCCCTCACCGCCGATGCTGCCTCCAACACCTCCTTCAGGAACGGATTGGCCGTGGCTCGGAGGATGGTCATGTGCTCATCCGGCACCGTGTCTCGGTTCTTCTCGATGAAACCCTCCGACTCGTACGTGACATCTATGGCGTAATGGCAAACGGTGAAGGATGATTTCCCGAACCTCGGCTTCTTGTAGAATTTGTGCTGCTTGTCCGCCGTGAAGTTGTGATGCAATTTCGTGACGAACTGGTCATCTGCACCCATGGGAAGGCGAGACTCTTCGTCGAGGAGAGACAGGATGCCCATTTTTCCTTCGATGAGATCAATGCAGGGTTGGTTGTCGGAAAAGTCGATAAAGGTCCAGTCGATTTGCTCTCTCAAGTACTCCTCCTGCTCCAACTTGAAGACGTGCTGATTGAACTCTTGCTGCAGCTTTTCATTGGCGTAGTTTATGCAGAACTGCTCGAACGAGTTCTTGGCAAAGTGTTCGAATCCGTAAATGTCCAACACGCCGATGAAGGATTGCACACGGTTCAAAACATCCTCGGTGGCCAGGCTGTGGTTGATGATGTCGACCAGCCAGTCAAACAAGCTGGAGTAGATGAACTTGGCGACGGAATCGCGCACGACGATGGCCTGCGCCTGGCTTAGGTTGGACGTGATCTTTTCGCCGCGGGTGACGAGCTGCTTCTTGACGATCCACTTCGCAAACTCGGTTGCGTTCACGCCGAGGATGCCGCAAGCTCGCTCCAGCGACGGTTCCGTCGGCGCAAGGACACTATCGTTGCGCGACGCCGTAATCTTGACGTTGCCCATGTGCAGCAGGGCGGCCAAAAGGCGGAAGATGTCGGCCTGTTGGGTGTCGGAAACGCCAATCGTATGCAGCGACTTCTTCGTGGCCTCAAACTCGGCCTTGTCGTCGACGCCATCGATGGTCGGGCAGTTTCCCTGATTCAGATACTCAAACTGGTCGACGGGAAGAATGTCGAGCTCCTGGCGTTGCTTGTCGGACGCGCCGGCGACGAGCTGGTAAAAGATGTGGTAGTTGCGCTCCTTGAGCGGCTGGAAGACGAGTCGTGACCGCTCAAGCAGGTATGTTCGGATTTTGGCTCCAATGATGCTGGTTTTGTCATCAAACATGATCTCAATGTACTTGCCGAATCTGGACGAGTTGTCGTTGCGCGTCGTCTTCGCATTGCCAAATGCTTCCATGATGGGGTTCGTGGCGAGGATTTGCTCTTCAGTTTCGCTCATGGCCTCGGTTCCGCGTTTGGATCGAGTCCCGGGATTATCAGGGGATTCTCTGGTCGCAAAGTAGCGCATAATATACTTTGCGCTGACCGTCTTGCCTGCTCCGGATTCACCAGACACCACGATGGTTTGGTTCTTGGTATCTCGAATCATGTCCCTAAAGATTGATGATCAGCCAAAAAGGGGGGCGCGAGGAGACGAAGCATCGTTCCGCAGCACGAACATGAAGGCTTCCTCGGCAATGGCAAACAGGTGGGGTGCCTGCGTTGCCCGTTGCTTCCCCGCGTACACCTGCACCATTCCATGCACATATAGGGAGTCGACTCGGGCAAAGGGGTTTGTCGCGATGAGAACTATTCCGCTGTATGTATATATTTCTTTCTGCATATATCGTAGCCGGATGGCTTGGAGGACTGGTGCGTCGTCGTGAGCGGCGTCCTCTCGCCGGTGGACAGCTGGGCGGGGGAATCTTACCGGCGGGCTCATTGAGATGGGAAAGATTGGTGAGGTCATCGCTGGCCTCGAGCATGGTAGGGTTCATCAAGGGGGGTAAGGAGGGGTCGTTGCCGGTCTGAAGGCCTTCGGCCGGCACCTCGATGGTCTTGGTCTGTCCATGGGGGCCACCAAAGGCGGTCAGCACGGTGACGCTTCGAACGGTTCACAGCAGGGTGCCGAGGGAGAGGACCGATGAACGAGGCGCGGGGCAAACAATACCTCGCCATTGTCAAGCTTGAAGACGAGCTTGGCTTTGGTGCCCTCTATGTTCTTGCTGACGAGCTCCGAGGCGACCCAGCCCTCGGCAGCGTCGGGCTGCCACGCTCTCGTGCCAACATCGTAGTACGTCGATGCCATGGGGAAGCGGCCAGCGGTGGCGGTTGGCTGGCGTTTATTCGACGCGTCCCGACAAGCGGACGGGAGGAAAGGAAAGGGTTGACGTCAATGGGATCGGCCGACGGACAATCATGCGAATGCAGGTCCACGACTATTGTCGGCGCGTTCGTCTAGTCGTGGTTGCAATCTCGAGCCAAAGGGGAAGGGAGGGGGAGGGGGAGAAGGGACAGGATAGCCGCCGGGGTCCAAAATCGCCCGTTGCCGAGCTGAAAACAAGTATATCCGGGAGGGGGAGTCGGGGCTGTGTTGGTGAGAAGGGGGAATGGAAGTTCGAGGCTTCTCGACTGACGATGGAGGTTGGACAAGGGGTAACTGGCTAATTGATGCCAGCACGCGTTTTTCGGGGTTTCCCCTTGGGAGGCTGGAAGCGCGCAGGCACAGGCACGGAGTTCTAACCTTATCAGTTGGTACGTCCAAGTACAAACGGCCGGACACCCAGCCGTAACTTTTCCGTACCTGCAGCACCCACGGTAGGCGAGAGATACTCGATGGGGGCGAGGCACATGTACCTTTACAAGTACCGCCTGAACTCGCAGTTAGTAGGGATGGTGCCCATTGCTGAATGGACACGCCCGCGCTTGAGTACGTAATGAGAGCCGGCGAATGCCTTGATGGTACATTGGTACCTCAACAACCAACCAGACCGAGTGATGTAAGTAAGTACTTGCTTACTTTCTTGCCGTACCTGCTTGCTACCAGTAATACCCAAGTACTGGTAAATACGGGAGACTCGCACACTGTACAGAACTTGCATGCTTGGTACTTACTTTACTACTTACTTACACTGTAATACGGAGTACTTGGTTGTACTTGAGTACAGTACTCACAGTAGGTTGCACGTTGCACGTCGGGGACTACTTGGTTGATTGTGATTGGTATTGGTTGTTTACTTACTGTCTTGCAGTTGTCAATACGCCGATCCACAGGTCACGACGGGCGTATCAATCATCGGTTGTTTGCGAGTCCCTTGAACAAATGCATCAATATTTGGTTCAAGAGTGTGATTATTTGAAGCCGCATTACGATAACAGCGAAAAAAAAAGACCATTTCGTTTAATCGATATTCATTTGTCCTCCAATCCAATGTTTGCGCGTTGGGGCGCCTAAACATCAGTGGCTCCGGCCCACGTGTGCTTGCACCATTCGTAGATCGGCAACATCGTCAGCGCCAAAAAAGGAAAAAAGAAAAAAAAAAGACGATGCAAAGGGATGCAAGGTTCCTGTGAAACATCGATCTATACTGATATAGTAGTAACTATCTATGACTGTGTGTTGAGATCCAGCCTCGGGCGTCTCTACCATGAGAGCAACCCCGTTGCGGTGGTGCCATTCAATAACTGCGCCTGAAAACGAACCACACCCCCTCACTCTCTCCATCCTTGCCATACCTGGAAACTCCCAGAACGTTGAGTGCTGTGGAATCGTTATTCAAAAGGGAAAAAGAACAAAAATGACAAGAACAATGCCACGCTAGGTTGGCGCCCTGTTGACCATGACCATGGGGCAAATGAGCTTTTTAGTAGAGGACGCGAGTCAAAATGCAAGCTACGTGCGTGCGGCTTGTCAGTCGGTTGTAAAATCACTTGGCAAGAACGTATGGTACGTACAGCTAAGAGCCTGCAGGCTGTCCGAGATGTCTTTGATCTCGCTGAAGCGTACATTGCTAATGTCCGCCATGAGGTAGGCAATCTAGGCGACATGCGCGTTAGAGAACGAGGGCGGGCAGTACCGGAATATCAAGATTGAGTGGATACGTACGTCGCCTCTGCTGTCGCTGATTTGCTTGTCGACATTGTGACCGCCTAGAATCTCGTTGACTGCCCGTCGTTAGCTTCGCCGTCGCGTCATCCGGAGGCGGAGTAGAGTTACCCTTACGCAACACGCCAGGGACATTGCGATGAATGTAGATGACCTGCAGCCTTGTTCAGCAATCGGGGTTTCCGCCACGGCCCACAGGCACCGCCGTGGAGGATACGCACCCGTGCATGGTCCTGTTCATCGAGCGTGAGGGACCGCAATTGGGCTTCGGGCAAGTTGACGCTGCCGAGAGTGATGCCCTGGTTGATGTATCGCACGAGGGCATCGGCCACTGGAGACAAATCGTCAGCGCAATTCCCGACAAGGGAGTCGGGAAGGAGGCTCGGCATCGGAGGAACCGACCTTCGAGGCCAATTGCGCGCTGCGCTTCCTCGGTGCTACCGCCAATGTGAGGGGTGAGGATGAGATTTTTCAAGCTGCGCAGATCTTCGCCCCAACGGTTCAGGTCATTGTTGAAGTAGTCGCCGTTGGCCGCCGGTTCGTTCGGGTAGACGTCCAGGGCGGCGCCGGCGATCTTGCCGGATCGCATGGCGTTGATGAGGGCGGCGATGTCGACGACGCTCCCGCGACTGGCATTTATGAGATAGGACCCGTCCTTCATGAGATCCAGCTGGGCGGTCGAGATCATGCTCCGCGTCTCCGGAAGATCCGGCACGTGCAGCGTCACGAAGTCGGCCTCCTCGAGCAGGTCGTCCAACGTCGGGACCTGGCGCGAGGTGCCGAGGGCCATGAGGGTGACGACGTCGTAGTAGATGACGTTCATGCCCATGGCTTCGGCGAGCACGGACAGCTGGGAGCCGATGTGGCCGTAACCGACGATGCCGAGCGTCTTGCCCCGAACCTCCCAGCACTTGGCGCTGACCTTGTTCCAGGTCCCACGGTGCATCTCGTTGGAGCGGTCGCCGAGCTGACGGGCGAGCACGATTATCTCGGCGATGACGAGCTCGGCGACGCTGCGGGAGTTGGCAAAGGGGGAGTTGAAGACGGCGATGCCATGGCGAGCGGCGTAGTCCAGGTCAACCTGGTTGGTGCCGATGCAGAAGCAGCCGACGACGAGCAGGTTCTTTGCCTCGGAAAGGATTCGCTCGGTGAGTTTGGTCTTGGAGCGGATGCCGATGACGTGGACGTCGCTGTTTCGGTTGCCGTCTGGTCAGCGAGGAGGAACGGATGTTGGGCAGGCACGGGAAGGGGCGGACCGGATCTTTTCGATGAGCTGATCCTCTGGCAAGGATGTCTTGAGGGTTTCAACCTGGTAGCCCTGTCCCTTGAGGGTTTCCTGGCCCGCCTGGTTGATGTTCTCGAGCAGCAAAATCTTGATGTCCTGCGTGTTGAAAGGCTTCAGGTGCTTCGGTGCACCCCGCGGAGTCGGGCCGCCGAAACTCGAGGGCGGTGAGGTCATGGGCAGTGTCGGGGACGCCGCAGGATTGCTTTGGTTCCAGCTGAGCGAGACGCGCCTCTGCGCCGTGGATTGGCTTTCTTGGATATCCTTTGCCGGCATCATTTCGTTTCTCCTTGACCTAGTCGATGTTGCGAGAGATGGAAGACTTCGCAACCGATGGGTGTGAGTCGTCCGATATATCTAGCAAGGACGGAGTAAGTAAGTAGGTACTTGCTTGCACTGCGAGTGCTTGTACTTGCTTGTACAAGTTCAAACCGTACTTGTAGGTGCCCGGTACCTTGGGCGTACTAGGTACCTTGGATATAGGTCTGTTCGCAAGTAATTGTCATCTTGCCACGAGTGCATAGATGTACATGTGATAGTACCCTAGTACTTACGGAGAACTTGTTACCTGCCGCGAACTATTGTACATGTACTTGTACAGCAGCTGGGTGGGTACGAGAGTACAACTAGTTGCAGGTGCCTAGGGTCCCCACAAATAATACCGGATGTGGAGCCAGGTTCGTACCGTGCAGTTGTGATTTGAACTGTGCGAGGAAAAAAGCGGTATTAATACCATGAAGGCTCACACAATGATTTGCTGGTGCGAGATGGCAGTACTCGGACGTGCTGTTGCTGCAATAGAACGTCTTGGTTCAGTCGCTGTTATTTTCAAAATGTCGTTGACAGGATTCACTGTAGCCGTCAATGCATTTGCCAGCTACCAACCGTCACTCTGGATATGATCCTCCCCAGCTGGCACTTTAGGATAAACACTGTGTTGGGGACGCTGAGAGAGGTGTACATGTACGCACACTAATACAAGTAGCTGTACGGAGTACAAGTACTTAGAGACGGCAGATACCCTACTTGTTTACTTGCAGTCGAGTAGATGCATTAACTCATGTCCATGGAGATGTGTGAGGACAAGTAATTGCTCAAATCCTAGTGATGAAGGCGTTCGAGGGAGTCCTAGGGCACCTGGATGGGCCGAAAATGACGACAGATTTCGCGCACCCAGTGGTAGGGTGTATTATAGTGAGCCACGATACGAGTTGATGCACGATACGAGATGAACGTTGCTGTCAAGTACTCCGTAGTGTGCATGTACAAGTACTTACAGGACAACTTCTCCGTATGTACTTACTCCGGGTAGAGAATGTGAGACGAGAACATTTTTGAGCAAATAGGTGGACACACGAGGTGTAGCCGCGGGACACATCAAGGTATGGAGTTTGTGCAGATATACGGAGTAGGTGTACTTACAGTACTCCATAATACTCTGTACTCCGTACTGAGAACTTCTTTGATGAGAGGGTCTGGGCTGGGATGCCGCTGTTGCAACCCGCACCGCTGCATGCCCGTCCCGCGGGTTTCCCGTCTGACCACGCCACACTGACCTGACCGGTACTTGTCTGGTTCACCACAATACTACCTCAGCAAGTATTACGGGTATGGGGTAACTGCGGTCTACTAATTTACAAATGACGACTGACAAGTCGAGAACTACTCTATAGTACTTGCACAAGAACACCTGCTACAGTGCTCGTATGCTAGGTACCTAGGTACTCATGCGGAGTACCTATACCTGGAGTTCCTGTACAGTAATTACATGTACAGTACAGAGTGCAGCAAGTACACATACTTAGGCACTAGGTATTACTAGGGTACGTGCAGACTTGTGCGCACTTACTGTGCAGTACTGTAAGTACTTACTTACTAAGTATCTAGGAGCCAAGTGCCTGCAGTACTCCGTAAGAACTCCGTACTAATACAAGTACGGAGTATGTACTACGTACTCCGTATTATGTGCTTACTTGCACTGGGCACACCAACTTACTAGGTACACTGCACACCCGCCTGTGCTTCCCGGGCGCAGGGTCTATTACTAAGTGCGCAACTCCTACAGTTAGTACCTACCTGAGGTAGTGCCTAATTACCTAGTAGGTACCTTGTATCTTGTAGTATTGATAAGAACTGTAGTATGTAGGTACCAGTTCAACTCTCTCCGTATCTACAAGCACTCTGATTGAGAACTGGGGTTATAGAATCTTGCACAGGAGAAAGCGGTAAACTCACCATGCCCGAGCGTGAGTACTGTGCTTGTCGTTTCAGGAACCAAGAGATGGTGCAACTTTGATTGTAAGGGTGACGCAAACACAACCTCTACTTACTGTTTGACCGTTATCGCTCATGTGGGTAGTTCCGTCGCTGCGCACTGTGATTGCTTGGTCATCGGCGTCATGACTCGCTGAAAACCTTTTCTTTTCGTCGCGAAAAAACCAAGAGCAACAAAACTCGCTAGTCTATTCTGCTGGCGGGTCGCAATGCGCATCCCCCAACCCCAAAACGTCACCCAGCGTCCCGATATTCGACGAGACCCGGGAGTAATACTTACTGTACGGAGTACATGTACGTAGTAATACTGCTTGTGTGAATGGGACATCAATGGAGATTGGGACGACAACCAAGCACACACTTGGCCGGCAGCATCTCCTCTCCGTGCAATGGTTGGCGTACCCTTTCGACGGCGTGCCAGACATTTCTGCTCATCATCTGCGAACCGTTCTGACAAAGGTATCTAGCTAGGTTGATTGAGTATTACGCCGTTTTTACTGTGGCTCGAGGGCAAAGAGAAAGAAAACACGATATGAATACTGTATGCCGATCCGCATACGCCCTTGCATGTTCTATCAAATAGATCCAGAGCCCCCATCTCGCCGACCGCTCTCCTCTCCATCGTCCGCTGCCGTCCCCCCAATTGCATTCATTCTTTCCCTTCTGCTTGGCGCGACAAAGGATCCCGCTCTCGCCGTCGGCCTACCTTGTGGCCCGTGCCGCCCTCTCACGACCCTCGCGCTCAGCTCTGCTTGCACTCTGCCGCCTCCTGCTTGGGCTTTCCTGAGTCGTCCTGAGGGGGTGGCTGGGTTAGCTTCCGTCATGGCGCCATCTTCATCGCCGTACTCACATCCTCGTCCGACTCGTCCTCTTCGTCGTGGTCCTCGCTCATGTCGTCCTCGTCGTCATCCTCCACGTCTTCGAAATCGCCAGCCTCGAGGTCTTCGTCGTCAATCTCCTCAAAGGCGAGAGCCTCGCCCGTGAACCAGTCGACGGCACGAGGGATCAACTTCTCCTTGATGTCCTCGCCGAGCTGGTAGTCGAGCTCGAGACGTTCCTCAATGTCCGAAGCCATATCGTCGTCCTCGTCGGCCTCGTCCTCGTCGTCGGTGGGCGCCTTGGGCGGCGAGAAGAAGTTGAAGAAGGACTCGGTGGGGACCGTCTTCTTCACGATGCGCGTCTGCTTCGTGGCTGCGGGGGCTCGCTCGTCAGCACCGTCACCTCGGCCGGACCCGCGGCACCATCGGCGGCACTTACTCTTATTCCTCTGCTTCTTGGACTCGACGCGGACCGTGAGATCCTTGCCGGGGAACCACTCGATCTTGTCGCCTTCGGCGTGGTCGTAGATGAAGTCGCCGCCGTAGCCGCTCTCGGTCTGGTAAAAGTACGTCTTGGTGATGATCTTGTTGGAGAAGAATTCGTTGGTGCCGAACTCGAAGAGGAGGCGGAAGCCGGGCTTGTCGAGGTACTCCATGCGAACGTCGACGAGGTGCTTGAGGGCCGCCTCGTCGCGGTCCGTGATCATCTCGGCGAGCGTCATCTGATTCTTCATGGCCGACAGCCAGAACTCGGGGATGCCGGGCACGTTCTCCGCCATGTCCGGCTGCTTGGGGGCGCTCTCGGAAGGGGCACCCTCGGCGCCGAGCAGCTGCTCCTCGTCATCGCCAGCCTTGACCTCGTCCTCGGTCGGCTCCACCTTGCCGTTGATGATGTCGGACCGCTTCTCGTACAGAGGCGTGAACTTGGCAAAGTACTTCTTCTCCAGCTGGAGCACCTCCTCCTGGAATTCCGCCTCGAGCTTGGAGTGGTCCTTCTGGATGCCTTTGAGACCGGCAACCCGGCGGCGGACCGGCGTCGGAAGGGACTCGATGTAGCCCGAGGAGCGGCCGATGAGGGACCCGAGCCGGCCCTGTATCATCTGGACGAGCTTGGGGTTCTGGGCAAAGATGGAGGCCGCGGCGGCACGGTCCATGTCCTCTAGGCCGAGGGGAGGGGCGTCAGCGAACGAGGGCCGCCGAGGCGGGTGGCGACGGGACCCGAAAACTCACCCTCCATGATGCTGGCGACGCCAGGCTGTTGGGCGTGCGAGGAGATGGGCGCATTGCTCGCGGGCGTGTTCTGCGGCGTGCTAGAGGAGGCCGGCGTCATCAGCATGTCATGTCGTCGAGGCCGCCGCCGAGGGGGAGAAGGGAATGGCGGGGCCAAAGGGAGGGAGGGAGGGGAAAGCCTACGGAGCCGTCACGTCGGGTCGCTTGCTACGAATGGGCTCGGCCATTGTGCTTGCTCGTCTGCTTGCTGGTAGATGGCAAAATTGATGCACAAGCACGCCGTTGCAGGACGAGAGAGGAGGCGGATGGGAATGCCGGGGATGGTGATAGGTGGATGGATGGATGGTTGGATGAGGAGGAGGAAGGGAGAGAAAGACAATGAGACGGCTGTTTTTGATGTTTGGCCAAAACGCGGTGGGGTCGCAACCAGAGTCGCCGATGCGGGCGAGATGGGCAGGCAATTCGTTCGCAATGGCCGGAGCCAGAATGAACAGGCAGGCAGAGAGAGCGGTGGCGACGTCGTGGGGAAAAAATCTTTTGGCCCACTGCGTGCAGCCCCAGCTTTGTTGGGGCCGGGGTAGGGGCCAGCGAGGAGGACGGTGCAAATAGTGCACTCGAACGGTATTATGCGTTGTTCGACGCGCTGCCGTCCGGAAATTGGGTACCCTCCGGCCGCTAGCCATGCAGGAAGGTTGTGCCCAGAAGGCCGGTGTTCGTCGATGGCGCCAACAGCACAGCTAGAATCAGGGTGCATTTCAGTGGGATTAGCCGACCCCAGGCGCTAATTCCATTGATCGTTGTACGCACTGTGCGCCGTGTTCGAGAAACGTCCTTGGGTAGGGGTACGCGTACAGTACAAGTACAACCATTTAGTAAGTAAGTACTCCGGATAGTACGGAGAACTTGCAAGAAAATGTACGGATACATGTACATGTACTTGGTTGTACTTGATTACATGTACACCAACTACAGTACTACTCCGTCCAAGTTTACGAACTTTTTCACATATTACGGAGTACGGAGTACAACTATTACCTTAGTACTAGGTATTGAGTAAGTACACTCCGTGATACTGTTCTACAACTACAAGTATTGTATGTACTCCGTATGCTGTACTTACTGTACCTACCTGTGTGAGTTAATACTTACCAACAGGTAATTAAGTACTAGGTAGTATGCATCCAAGACACCTACTTGTACTGTATACGTGCGTACTTACAGCATACAAGTCCATGTACGTACGTACAGTAAGTACCTGTAGTCCTCTGCTGCGAGTACATGCACATACAGTACCTATGTACAGTATACAAATATTTGTACGTGAGTACCGAGTACAGTAAGTACTAACCTAAAGTCCTCGAGCACAACAGCCGAGGCAGCTTATGTAATATGCTGCCAACGGCGCTTAACCCGTCCGAGAGTCCGCTATCGATGCCAACTGAATGAGACTGACTACCAGGTATTATTATTTGGTCACTACATGCACACGGAGACTCGAACAGTTCAAGCTCTGCTCCGTAATCATCGCATTCGATCATACGGCCTGCTTTTGACAATCAATGGAAATCTAAAATTCCTCCCCGCGTCCGCCATGAGGCCCTTCGTTTGGTAGACATCGGCCATGGAGAACGTCGGTCATTCCTCGAGGGGTCGTCCTCGCGAGGCCCAGCCCGTGGCCGATCGTAACCCTCAAGCGACCCTCTACCGCCTCAACTCGAATCAGAGCAGCTCCAGCATATTTGAGAATGTGGAGATGGCTCACGAGGAGGTGCGTCGCCTCCTGCGTCCCCCCTTGGTCCCAGTGCTGACGGCCCACGCAGTTGTACGCCGGCCCTGTTGCTGAGAGCTTGCCGACCAGCGTCTCGGCTTTCTCCCACCGCCGAACCCGTGCCGATTCGACGGCTAGCTTTACGTACTACGAGGAGGATCAAGAGCCGTCTCCTGACGCGCATAATCACGCCGATGATCTGCGTAGGCCAAGCATGAGCGACAGCTACTCAAGACGCAGCATCAGTGACGTGGGCGACGTGGGCGATTTCGAGTTCAGCGTTGTGGACGATGACGACGATTCTGAAGTCAACGAATATCCGGGTGCCGGCGATGAGTATCTACTCCGTCGCTGCTCCTCCACTCACTCCCGCGCTTCCGTCCACGCCCGGCTTCTTCGGCGCGACAGCACTGGCACGGCGGCAAGCTCGCGCCGAGATGGACGTACGACGCAAAAGATTTACATGGCAAACGAGGATCTGACCATTGTCATTGCCGGCTTTCGCACCAGTTCCGCCGGCTACGCCGCCCATCTCCTTCTTTGCATTCTCACCCTTGGTTTGGCATTCCTGCTGTTCCGCTGGCTTCCGCGATTGTATGTGGCCGTTGTCGGTCGGCCATGTCCTTTGAGAGACTGCGATTGGGTCGTCGTCGAGAACCAGTGGGGAGAGCTGGCCATCATGCTCGTCAGGGCGCAGCCGTTCAATCAGCCAGTTTCCTCGGTGTTTGGACTGCCAAACAAGATGTACTCGTACGCACTGGACGAGGAAAGCGACCCATTGATGGATCATCTTCGATCCCTAGACTATCGTTACGTCCGCCTCTTATTCCACCCCCTCAAGGACAAATTCGTCTTATCCGCCGGCTGGAAGGACCCCGAATGGACCGATGTTCGTATGGTGCGATCCGGTCTTGATAGTGACGAAAAGATGACCCGGGAGGTCATCTTCGGAAGCAATCTCATCGACATTGAGCAGAAGCCAATAGGACAGCTACTTGTTGACGAAGTAGGTTTCCTCCCGAAGCTCGACGAAATCGCTGGCCACCTTGCCGCTGATTCATGCTTACCGGTGCCGTCTCAGGTGCTGCATCCGTTTTACATCTTCCAGATAGCCAGTCTAGTCTTGTGGTCTGTGGATTCTTACTACTACTATGCAGCCTGTATTTTTGTCATCTCGGTCGGCAGCATCATGGCCACGCTGCTCGAAACGCGCGCGGTGAGT
The DNA here is from genome assembly GCF_001625195.1 of Drechmeria coniospora. NCBI lineage: Eukaryota > Fungi > Ascomycota > Sordariomycetes > Hypocreales > Ophiocordycipitaceae > Drechmeria > Drechmeria coniospora. The sequence continues at coordinate 8,826,190 of NC_054390.1, read as the reverse complement.
CTGACATCCTTCTGCTCGGACCGTGTTTGCTGAGTCGAGCATGCAGACCATGAATCGTCTGCGTGAAATATCCCGGTTTGAGTGCGACGTCAGAGTTCTTCAGGATGGCTTTTGTACGCATTTCGACGTCCTTGCCATCGTTCTGATGCTGACGTGCTGACCCCGCGTGTCAGGGAAATATGTCTCATCCAGCGACCTCGTTCCTGGCGACATTTACGAATTGAGCGACCCAAATTTGTCGCAATTCCCAAGCGACAGTATTCTGCTGAGCGGTGACTGCATTGTTAATGAAAGCATGCTAACTGGTAAGCGTTCGCTGCTCGTCATTGCTGGCGACGGAATTGCTCGTCAGTCACTGACCGGTTCCAGGCGAGTCCGTTCCGGTATCGAAGCTTCCCGCTACCGATGAAACGCTCGAGGCCATGGATTTGGGAGCAGCGTCTGTATCGGCCGAAACGGCAAGACATTTCTTGTTCTGCGGCACCAAGATCATTCGCGCACGACGACCACAGGAAGACCAAGATGGCGATGCTGCAGCCCTCGCACTCGTCGTCCGGACCGGCTTTAACACCACCAAAGGTGCACTTGTCCGATCGATGCTGTTCCCAAAACCCTCCGGCTTCAAGTTCTATCGCGATTCGTTCAGGTACATAAGCGTCATGGCCATGGTCGCGATACTCGGTTTCGTCGCCTCGTTTATCAATTTCTTGCGACTCAAGCTCGCGTGGCATCTGATTATTGTTCGAGCCCTGGACCTCATAACCATCGTCGTTCCGCCCGCTCTCCCCGCAACATTAACCATTGGCACCAACTTCGCCCTCTCCCGCCTAAAACGCAAGAATATATTCTGCATCAGCCCGCAGAGAGTCAACGTCGGTGGCAAGTTGGATATCATGTGCTTTGACAAGACGGGCACAATAACCGAAGACGGGCTCGACGTCCTCGGCATCCGCGTAGCTTCGGCGGATACGCACAAATTTGGTGACATCATTTCGGTAGCACCTCGAGTCACGCCGGGAGTTGCTGCAGGATCCAAGGGACCGAGTTCCTTGCATGCAGCGCTTTACACAATGGCAACCTGCCATTCTCTGCGTTCCGTGGATGGGGAGCTGGTTGGCGACCCGTTGGACGTCAAGATGTTCGCTTTTACGAATTGGACTTTTGAAGAGGGAGAGCAAAGGATGGGAGAGGCCGAGGATGGCGAGCAAGGCGGCCTGGCCCCTTCGATTGCGCGCCCAATCGATGTGCGAAGTTCCTCCCGACCATCCATCTCCGGCTGCCCGTCGTCTCTTGCGGTGCTGACACATTCACTAGGGGTCTCTTGAGCTCGGCGTGCTGAAGTCGTTTGAGTTTGTCTCGCAACTACGACGCGCAAGCGTCATCGTGCGCCACTTTGGACGAAAGAGCGGTGACATCTTTGTCAAGGGAGCGCCGGAGGCCATGCGAGAGATTTGTCGCGAAGAAAGCAGTAGGTGATGTTGCCCATTTTCTGCCCGCTTCCAGGGTGGCTAATTTGGTTCAGTTCCGAGCGACTATGACGAGCTCTTGTCGTTCTATACCCATAAAGGATACCGCGTCATTGGCTGTGCGACGCGCCATCTTTCAAGACTCAGCTGGGTCAGGGCGCAGAAGATGTCGAGGTCCGAGGTCGAGAGCGGCCTCGACTTTGTTGGCTTCATCATCTTCGAGAACAAGCTGAAACCGGCGTCGGCCGGCGTGCTGAAGGAGCTTCGCGACTCCAACATCGGCACCGTGATGGTGACGGGAGACAATATTTTGACTGCCATCAGCGTTGCGCGAGAGTGCGGCCTTGTCGATCGCCATACCCACTGTTTCGTTCCTCGTTTTGTCCGGGGTAGGTGGCTTGTCAGTCACGCTGCGACGACTCGATGGCTGACGACAAGTAGGGGATGCTCGTGATCCAACTGCCGAGTTGCAGTGGGAGAGCATCGACAACAGCATTTATAGCCTTGACAACACCACGTTGCTGGTAAGCCTCTCGCACAATCTTCGCCGGAGATGGGGGCCGCTCTGACAAGAATGGAAAGCCTCGACCCGCCCCACCGGAGGGTGACGTCTCGCTCCCTTTCGACATCTCTAATCTCCGATACTACTCTCTCGCCGTGAGCGGAGACGTATTTCGGTGGATTGTTGATTATGCGTCTCCTGAAGTCTTGCAAAGGGTAGGTCGAATTTGGTCACCACGTCGTTTGACGCCCAAGCCTAAGTCTGCGTGCAGATGCTCGTTCTCGGCAAGATTTTTGCAAGGATGTCCCCCGACGAAAAGCACGAATTGGTAGAGAAGCTGCAGAGCATAGACTACTGCTGCGGGTTCTGCGGCGACGGAGCCAACGATTGCGGGGCGTTGAAAGCAGCCGATGTGGGAATATCGCTGTCCGAGGCCGAGGCGTCCGTCGCCGCCCCCTTTACCTCGAGAGTGTTTGACATCCGCTGCGTCCTGGAAGTCATCAGGTAAGCGATGGCCCTGCATGGCCAGACCTAGACCTGCTCGCCGCTGACTCGCATCGATGGCAGGGAAGGGAGGGCGGCGCTGGTGACGAGTTTCAGCTGCTTCAAGTACATGAGCCTGTACTCGTCGATTCAGTTCACATCCGTCAGTTTCCTGTACGCCAAGGCGTCGAATCTGGGAGACTTCCAGTTCCTCTTCATAGACCTCGTCCTCATCTTACCCATTGCCGTTTTCATGGGTTGGACGGGGCCATCGCCGGCTCTTTGTCGGAAGCGACCAACGGCGGACCTCGTATCGTTGAAGGTCTTGACGCCGCTCCTGGGTCTCATGTGCGTCTGCATCTTCATACAGAGCGTGGCGTACGTGACGGTCCGAGAGCAGGAGTGGTACATTCCGCCGAAGCTGAAGCATGATGAATCAAGCATCAAAAACTCGGAAAATACGGCGCTGTTCTTGGTATCGTGCTTCGAATACGTCCTGTCCGGCGTGCTGCTCAATGCTGGACCGCCGTTTAGGCAGAGCATCTTTTACAACTGTACGTGCATCCGCGGTGGACTACCCCGTTACTTGGGCGAGTTTGAAGGGCGAAGAGGGGAAGGCTAACGGGATGAAAAGGGCCGTTTATGGCAACGATTGCTCTGACGTCGGCGGCGACGCTATACATGCTGCTGGCTCCAGCACATGGGCTCATGAAACTGATGCAGCTGACGCGAATGAGCTGGGATTACAAGCTGTTCCTTGCGGAGCTGGGGGTTATGTATTTGATGATGGCGTGGATATTCGACAAGTATCTCGCCGTGGGGCTCGCGAGATTCTTGGCCGTTGCAAGAGAACGGATCACAGGACGGTCCAAAAAGCGCAAAGCGTACAAGATTATTCGAGAGGGGATGTGGAACTGATAGATCTGCTGGGTGCAAAACAGGACGTTGATGGCTGCGAATGTACGAGTAGATGAGATGATGAGCCGATGACGCATGGCTACATCGCCAAACTACCGGGTATGGACGGAATGGTGCTTCGGGGCAAGAGGTCATTTTGGCGGTCCCTCGATGCTGGGGAGAGGCAATGGTCGACTTTGCATCAGAACACGAATTTGAGCACTCGGTGGTGACACTTGGCGTCTGGTCGAACGCGTCTTTGGTTCCACCTCGACACCCCTGTCCATGAGGTCATACGAATGGCTGTACTTGCTTCGATTCGGCGCGGCACCCGAATCCTGAGTCGTCACTGGCGACGGAGTGCTGGCAGTCGTCTATGTCATGGAACGAGACACGAGCATACGTCGCACCTGTTGCACTGAGTGAAGACAGACGATACGGCTGGTGCGACGCGGTACAATCGGTGACAGTTTTCTACACGGCGGCATCAAACGGTTTGCGCACGAAGATGCCGAAATCTGTTCCAGGAGCATCTGGGCAGGGGAGGCTGAGAAGTACCGGTGCTATATTTGACACGTAGAGATACAGCCGCTGACGCATCGCCAACTGGATCCGTCCCGGGCATGAATGTCGTCCCGTCGTTCAGTGGTCCCAGGGGTGTTTCCAACCCATCAAGACAGGGCCTGAATAGGAGCAAATGAGAGTTAGCTGGGAAAGGCAAGCGGTCGAGACTTTATGATCGAGGGACTGAATCCGTACCGTCCTTCTTGGCTCTGTACATCAGCTACATTCTCCCGTCAGCACTGCCCGTTTGCGTCCCGTTCTCACGTCGAGAGGATGCTAACTCACCCAAAACCACATGCCGGCACCGAGAGCAGTCGCGGTCAATCGGTATATCGGAGCCACATGCGGCACAGGAGGTCTCGGGGGACCCATGGCAGGCGGAATATGAAGTCGATGTGGAGGAAGGTAGAGATGCGTTTGGCGTGCCTGGAGCAGAGGATGCGCTGAATGAATGTCCGTTGTCAGCTTTGGCTACTTTGACAAAGGCTTCCGTGTTGGGGAGGCGGCTTGTAGAGCTTTCCGCGGGAGGAGACCTAACCTGATTGCCAGGAGCCAGCCGTGTTCGTGATGATGCTGTCGATGAGTTGCGACTTGTGAGGAAGCGGATTGGAGAATTGATCGCTGACTAAGGTCAAGCGCTGAGGACCTAGGAGGAGTGGGGCCGCATATCCAAATGTGCAAGTGTGCAGTAAGTAGAAGTAAGCAAGTACGGAGTACTTGTTACAGTATACTGATTTCCACTTGTATACAGAGTACAGTGTACTTGCTTGGACGGAGTAGGTGAACAAGTATAAGTACATACTTGAGCATTTAATACGGAGGAACAAGGACGGAGCGCAGCGTGCACTTTTGCAGTATTACATAGGTACTTACTGTACGCTGCAGCACAGCAGGTACGTACTTACTGTACTTGGGGTAATCCTACCAAGGAATCGTCTACATGCCGTCTACATGCATGTATTGGAGCGCTCTGTAGTGCATTTGTGCATGTCATAATACACTACTAACTGCCTATACTGCCTTATTCACTACTGGCGAATACGGAGTACTTAGTGCTATAATACATACTGTAGTGTCCATGACGGTGTATTTGGTATTACATGTTTCTTCTTTGGTGCAGGGTTCATGAACTGACGGATCGTCCAGCATGGCAACTCCTCCCTGTCTCAATCATCCTGGTATCGTACGCATTCGCCATAAAGGGCAATCCCACGAATCTCCCCGCGGGACAAGGAGTCAAGAAGCCTAGGTAACGTACAGATTGTCTCTGGAATTCTAGTGATATGTTTGGAACCCGACCTCGGCGGACCAGCAATTGATTTGGGCCATGCCACAATACCATCATACTACTGTACGCCTCTCAGTATTCAAGTTGGCCGGCAAGCACCTGGTCTTTATCATGACTGAGCAATAGGCTGTGAATAACCAATCCGCAGTACTAGCATTCCGCGAAAACGCGCCAGCGAACGGCAGCAACTGCGGCAATTAAGGAACCATTCACGAGCATAGACCATCAAGTTCACAAGCCAATCTTGCGTCAAACAACATTGGACACACCTGTATTCGCGGGGTACTATGCTGACGATGTGCCAGCTTTAGTCAGCTCGTGCCGTGCACTTGAAATTACGACAGCCTGCTGTTATCGCATGGTCAGAATGCTTCGAACAACATACTGTATACATAATACGTTATGATGGATTGGCCGTATTGATTCATCCTGCATAAAGCTCCGCATAGCAACATGAGCGAAACAACGAGACAACCAAACAACCCAACAATCAACACAAAGCAGCATAAATGCACAAACAAGCCACTTGCTCGTACTTGTACTTAAAGCATTCTAGAACAAAAGCGCCCCTCCCCCTCCCCCCCCCCCCCCGCCCATATCCCCTCTACCCCGAAAAAAACATACGATTCGATTGCAAAAAAATAAAACGACTCGGGTTATACTTGACGTAATATTTTGGCTGGCAATAATTTGTGGCATATCGGACGGATTGGTTGTCGCCAGCGGTCCAGCAATCCGCAGATGACACTTTCTACTTTGAAGAGATTGTGTTGTTGCCAGCTAACACCCTGAACCTAACCCTTGTGATAGAACACAGCAGGCCGCATCAACACAGGTAGACAAAAAGAATGTCACTTACGGCGTCACGTTTTCTAATGCAAACTCATACATGCTGTTGCATTCAGTCACATCATATTGTTATTCCTCTCGGAATTGTCGAGCTACTTTGCTGTTAGCTGCCCCCTACACCTCATGCGACCGACAATGTCAGTACCAGCCCACAACGCTTATCCTCTTTCTTCTTCTTTTATTTTTTCCTTGGGAACCAAGATGTTGGGCAACCAAACTGTGAGGTAGCGGCGAAACTGTTTCGAGCTGCCCTATCATATCGCATTGAGTTGCTGTGCATCTTGGCAGCTTGGCCGTACAACGCATGCCATGTACGGGCCCCATTCATTCGCAAACGGAGATTTGCATGGCCCACCTGGATCTCAAGCAACGTTTGTTGACGGTGTTGAGATGGCTGAGCCACATAATGTCAAGGAAGGCCATTTGTTGTTCTGGCGGTGCCCACCGGCTGGTTAGAATCGAGGGCGTCGAGCAAATTACCGCTGTCTGGCGGGCTTTCGTGGTTGCCGACTCCAATCTGGGTGGCAGATGGCGGCTCCACGGCTGGTGTAGCAGGCACCGACATGGCAGTTGACGTTTGTGCCGGGGGCTGGTCATTCGGTTGCACAACAACTGGCCAGATGAATTGGAATCCGGCAGACTGGCTGCCACCGGTAGAATCCAACGGGCCGAAAACATCATCATTCGGTGTATTCAGAACAGGGCGGGGCAGGATGGAGACGGTCTTGCTCCCATCCTCCTCCTCCATGATGGAACAGGAAATTGCCCTCGTGGGGGTCGCTGAATCCATATGCTGTCGTGTTGGAGAACGTGGAGATTTGCGGAGCCAATGTTGGAGATTCTGGTTATTGCTTGATCAGCACAATCTGATGCTGACTGGTTTCGTAGCTGTTGGCACAACATACTTGGGATCCGGCCAATGATTCTTTAAATACAATCGACGGCTGGTTGGGTGGCAAAACAGCCCTCGACGCAGGCCCCAGGCTCCTTCGTTCACGGAAGAATGCAGTATCACGTCACTGTGAGGTCCGTCCTCATAGACGAGATGAGCATGCCTGACGTAATTTCACCGGCTTTCTGAGCTATGACGCATAAGACGTGGCGGGTGGCGGATAGCCAAACCTTGTGCTTGGAGTGGTGGAGTGAGTGGTGCGAGGCTTTGGCCTGAGCGGGCCGCTCGCACGCTGAGGTTCCCAGCACATGCCCAAAGAAAGAAGAAAAACATGTTGCAAGAGCCGGCTCTCCATATGTTGTGCATGGCTCCTGAGAGGCTTGGTACTAATTCTGCTACACCGAATATCCTCCTTTGGCAGGTGTCGGTGTCGTTCGCATTGTAAAGACTCGGATATGTTGCGATAAGGGCAGAAAGGGCAGTGCACTCACTACAGAACTACGGCTAGAGTCGAGTGCCCTCGCGTTTTATTTTCTCACGGTTGACATGAAAATTCCTCATGTATTGGCAATATCCCCTTGCCCTGCCATCGTATCACTTTTCGTGGCCATGTTTTGTCACTTGCATACTTACATGCAAGTACTCTACTGTACTGTATGTCTTCAACTGCTAGCCCAACGTTGACAAAAGTTGAGAGCCCAGAGACACTTTTTATGGGCCTATAGTAGGTTGCGGCGCAATAGTCAGTCCCACTTCCACGAGATGAGAGAGCTGCATGGTGTTCTCGTTGTCTGTTCTCGTGCCACAATGCTTGTTGTGCTTGTTGAGAGTATAGTTGTCTGCATGCTTCGTATATCGCTACATCCAAATGGCTGATGTACTCAAGTATTCATGTACTGTTAGCATTGAGCAGCGGCAGACACGCCATGTTGGTCGTATCGCCGACATTGGTCACAGCAGCTATCAGTTATCATTTAGACTGGGATGGCACTTGAATACAAGGCCAATCAGTGACTTCAAAATTTCGTTCTCGTTCAAATGATTCGCGGTACGGGCTAGGCCACGATTAAGAGCCTGTAAACCAAGGGGCGGAGAGGAGTTCTTCACGGGCAGCCTCAACAGTAGTACGGTATGCAGCAAGGGCGAAGAACAGTGTTCTTTACGACAAAAAGTAGCAACTCACCATGAATTGCGTAACGAATTGCGTGCCATGGCTATTTGTTACGTTTGGAGTTCTATAATGCGGACTCGCGGTAATACCTCAACCAATAGACCTAGGCCGAGGACTGGCCTAGGCCTGGCCTAGACCTTCAAAGTCCATGTTGCAATTTCCTAATCGGGTTAACTATATGGAGATCGTTGTGAGACAGTGCCCAACACACAACTCCGCAAACATGGACATGATTCACAATCTACTTACTGACTGTACGTGTAGATGCACTTGCCTTTACGGCCCTTGCTTCCTGTACCGTAAGTAATACATGGACCTGCAGCGCAAAGGCCACAGAACAACGGCGGGAGCAAGGAGAGTTCTCGCAAGCGAAAACATATAAATATGGCGTTGAGTGCGCCGACAATGTCTCCGTTGCCCTCACATACAACTCGCAACCCCTTTCCACTCCCAGGGCACTCGTTTGAAATAGGCACTCTCCACAATGAAGTTCATCGGTACCATTCTATGCGCCACTTGCGCTCTCGCAAGTGCTGTCGACGTCGCAAGAATTCCCGGCTTCGAGAGACTCGGAGATTTTGCCAAGACTGCCGGCCATGGTAAACCGGCCGCCGCTCAGGCGCTGCTACAAGTACGGCGCGTGACACGGTCCCTCACCGAGACGAACGAAGCCTTCGACAAGGAAACTTTCGCCACCGATTCGGATCGACTCGCCAAAACCATCAAAACTTCGACCGAAATAGTACAGGACCCGGCCAGTTATTCAAATACGCAACGCTCGGGCCTTCTGGGGCCCACCATAGGCATTGAGATTGAATTTTCCATATTGCGGACTAAACTAGACGGCATGAAGACAGACATCGAGAAGAATGGGAGTTGTCAATTAGTCCGCGAGACACTTGACACCATTGCATCTCGACTATCCAATCTTGCCGAGGCCATAAACGCCATGGTGCAAGGTGATGTGATGGCGCTGCAGACTTCCGTCCTCTTGCGTCTCCTGGAGAAGATCAAGCAGGACTTTGCGGCAGAACATTGCAAAGACTCGAGCGAAAAAGCCTGAGGCGACGTCGGTGAAGGGGGGTTGTTCTGTTGAAAACGATATCATGCAAGAATAATAGCTCGTCAATTTCGCTTGCATCGCTCCCGTGCCGACCCAAGGCTCATGCCACACGTGCAGAGTAGAGGACCAACGAAGGGCTGTGAGGTGAAAAGCACGTTTGTCATGGCAGGGGGAACTCCCGCCTGTGCCAAAACCGTACCAGTCGTTGACAAGGACTGGCGTCTTTGATGCACACGTGACTTTTTGGACGAACGAACAGCGAGTACAAGTATTTGTACTTGTGCTTTGCCATCTTGGATCCCACATCGCATCGTCGCCAGCCTTGCCGTAGCTGGACTACAGCTAATACTACCGGGTAGTATCGGGGTGCTCTGTGACTACATTCACTCCACTGTAACGGTCATCCTTTCCATCGGATAGACCATCGTACAGTAAGTACACAGTACGGAGTAATACACAAAGACATCATCTCGGGTGTCATGGTTGTGCAAGGAATAAAGTAATGATTTGCGGCGAGTTTTACGCCGTATTCCCTGCCTTAACATGTATGTATGTGTGTGTGTATGTATGTATGTATGTATGTATGTATGTATGTATGTATGTATGTGTGTGTGTATACATGTCCTGTACATGCAAGTACATGGGTAACTACTGTAAGTACATGGGCAACTACTGTAAGTACATGGGCAACTACTCTAAGTACATGTAAGTACTTGGACTCTGTGTCGTTACAGTACTTGTTTGCTCTGGGCACTCCGTAATTACTCCGTAATTACTCCGTAATAATAATACCAATCGCACATTTGCGTGCACCTACATGTACTTGGTCCGTGTACATCTACTTCCGCTCCTTAGTACAAGTGCATGCAATGTATGTAGTTGTACATGTACTTACTGAAATGGACTAATGCATCACACCAATAGCGCCTGTGATTTGCCGCCTGACGTACAACTAAGTACATGTACTCTGTTAGTACAGCAAGTATTACACCTACGTCAGGGGGCACATGTACCTACGTTGCACTTCTGATAGATGGTTACAGGCATCAACATGGCGCTATTTGCCTCCTAATACTAGCACCACGCCATTACTATTACCTCGCCCCTCCAATGCCACGCGGTTTCGCCGGCACATCGCAAGCTGCCGCTCGGAGTGCCGGCTGCTAGCAGCAGTTATTAGTTACTGCTCGTCACTAACCAATGAAAGGCGGTACTATTGCCCAACTATTGGCCTAGCAGACCGTACCCTCCGTCTCCGCTGCATCGACCCATGGCGGTGCGGAGTTCGCTTACTAAAATTCACAACTTGCGCCTGCCCGGTGCATTTGTCCTTCCACATCCAACCGTTCTTCCATCGTCTGGACACGTTGACACCTCAACCTCGGACGGCGTAAACTCTGCACACCTAGCTCGCTGGCAGGGCTCTGTTACTTCATATTGAAGCCATAATTCGTGCATCGGCGCTTTTCCTATCCTATACATACGAATGCTCCGAGTGGATGCGTGGCCGTCATTGCGTCATCGACCCGGCATGAACATTGTGCAGAACGGTTCCCGAGACCGAAGACTCGACGAGAATTAGACACGGCATCCTCCACACCGCTCAGATCAAGATACGCATACAGACACAGATAGATACACCTACCTCGTTGACGATACCGCAAACATGGCGGCAGCAACAAACTCGACGCCGCAGATTAGCTCCAAATCTCCCACAATCCGTCGTATACGTAGGTTTCGCCGCCATCAGATCCCCTCTCCCCTCCCCCCTCTCCCCTCCCCTGGACTGACAGACAGCCGCGTACGTCTAGTCCGAGAGGCGGCCGAAATCTCCAGCTCGCCGTCGGCAGACTACGTCGCCGAACCGCTCGAGTCGGACCTCTTCGAGTGGCACTTTACCCTCCGCGGCCCGCCCAACTCTGCCTTCAGCCAAGGCATCTACCACGGCCGCATCATCCTTCCGTCCACCTATCCGCTGCGACCCCCGAGCTTCCGCTTCACCACGCCCAACGGGCGCTTCGAGGCCAACCGTGAAATTTGTCTGAGCATCAGCGGTCACCACGAGGAAACGTGGCAGCCCGCCTGGGGCATCCGCACCGCCATAGTGGCGTACGTCACCCGTGTACCCCGCGCAGACGCCGAGGACTTTGCTGACGACATCTCCTTGCCTTGCAGTCTGCGGAGCTTTATGGAGACGAGCGCACGCGGCCAGCTTGGCGGGCTCGAGTCGCCCGACTCCGTCCGCCGCCGCTTCGCCCAGGAGTCGACCGCCTTCAGGTGCTCGACCTGTGGCCGCACCAACGCCGACATCATCGCCGAGTCCGAGAAGCGGGCCCAGGAGAGCTCGTCGGCGGCCGCGGATGTCGAGGTGCCCCATGACCTGCGCATGGGTTTCAAGGACGAGATGGAGGCCAAGAAAGCCGCGTCCGCCGTCAAGAATGACCATTCGGACGCCGCCGCCGAGCTCGCCGAGGGATTTGTGGCGACGACACCCATCTCGCCGAGGAGAGACTCTCTGCAGTACGCCGCGCCGCCTCCCCAGTCGGCCGTCGTTACGAACCAAGTCACCCATCTCTCGCGCCGACAATCCGTCGCCCCGGCCACCCCCTTGGTTCAACGGCAACCCCACCCGACACTCCCCAACCAGCCAAACGGCGTACCCTTGTGGATCGACAGGGCCATCGTTGTCCTGGGTACCCTCCTGACCGTCTTGCTTCTCAAGATCCTGCTTGGCATCTGACGGCAAGCGAGCATCGGCACTCGCCCCATGATGGCGAGACTGACGCACCGCGCGCGTCATTCGGAAGCCAATGCATGCCGTTGGTGGCTGTTGCTGCAGTACTCTTGGCCCGAGGAGGACGATGTGCGGAACCAACCTGGCTCGGCGGACGCGAAAACTCAGGCTTCGTCCGCCGTGCGTCCGTCGTGATCGTGACAACCGTGCGTCCGTTGGCAAAGATGCCCACTCGGAACGGAGCATGCAAGCCATGACGTCGACTGTGGACGTGATGAGGAGGACTAGGCGGTGAAATACGGAATGCGTGAAAACCGGCAGCGGCAGTTGCGGGCAACGGAAGTGCCACCTTGCTGGATATGGAGACGAAAGAAATGCCATGGGACGCGGGAGACTCGGCCAACGAGGGCACCACATGATGCCCATCGCTTCCGCATGATGCCCATCGCTCCCGCGCCATCGGCACCACGAGCGTGAGCGAAGCTTGATGTGTGACTGATTTCATGAAATCGAGCATGATAGGGTATCGAGTTTGCACTGCCAAGGAATACAATTAACGGAGCCAAAACGAAAAAACGAGAGCGCCGATGGCCGTTTCACTGTGGCATCGACCACATGTCCAATCTCGCCACTGTGCCATCTCCCTCATCGCCCAACATGCACGGGATCCCACGCGCCTGCCGGTGTGTCGCTGTCGCAACTTGGCCGTCGGTTCATGGCGACTTCGGTGTGGTCCTCGCTCGCCGCATACCGGCTTACCAGGGCCTCGTTGCTGCGCTGCTGCTTCCCGAAGAGCTTGCGTCCCGGCTTCGGCCTCGCATCCTGTCGAAGATATTTACGGAGCATCCGCCAGCCCTCGTCGGGAAGCTGGTTGACGGAGTCGTTCAACGTATCAATGATGAAAGGGTTTGCTGACCCCGGTCCGCTCCGCGTCAATATATGGCAGACTATTATTGGGAGGCTCGACACGCGTCCGAGGTGACGGCTTACGCATGAGACGGATGCCGTCCTCGCCAGCATCTGCCGCGAGATGAATCCTCGTCGAGTTGTAGCACCGGTACCGCTGCTGCAGTTCCAGCATGCACCTCCACAGCTCGCATGTTTCCTCTGGCGTCAGGCCCTCGCAAGTCGACGAGGGGCAGCCCTGCCAACCGCGGGCCTCGTTGCTGTCGATGCGGCTCATGGAGAGGCAACCTTCACCACTCACTCACTCTTGCCTTTTCGTGCTCGAGTCGAAGTCTGCCGAGCTGAACGACTACGTTGGACTGTCGTCGTCGTCTCCGGGATGCGCCGTTGCTGCCCTCTAGGAGGTGGATGGAGGGGAATAGGAGAATAGGACCTGGTGAATGGGATGTTGGATGTTGGATCGGCACTTATGTCCATCCGCGGCCGGCACATTTTCGACAACTGGCGGCCCCACCGCCTGGCACTGCGCTGGCTCCCTACGATGCCATTCTCGCCCCCCGGCAAAGGGTTTTCTGTCTGCACGAGTCACTCTGCGTCATGTGTCTCAGTCCTGGCGGTGGATTGCCGCAGCATCGGCTTTGGCAGGAGGGGTAGAACACGAGCGATGGACGGGGTGAACCAAGGTCGCGACATGCCGTCTCCCCTGCCGCCCTGTCGAGCCTGCATGCGCCTGCAGCGAACGCGCAACTATCACTCCACCGCAGCGCTTTGACGCACCCCAACAACGCGGGTGGCCGGGTCAAAGCCGACGGGAACGTTGGGTCGATCGGCGGGAGGGTTTCATCGCTGACACCTCAACCCTACACCACATGCGGTGGGCACGGCGCCCAGAGTCGGTCGCGAGTCGGAGGAGCGAAGAACCCTGACGAGCGAATGCCTGCCGCACGGCAACCACCTGTAAAAGACGACGTACGTGACCGAGGGGACTTGAGAGAAGAATGGAGGGTCGAACGGTCGTGGCAGCGAGTGGCCCGGCACGAGGAGGTCTAAAAGGAGGAATGGCCACCGACTAATGCAGTGCCACGCATCATGGAGCCCGATTGATGCCCAACCACCCGGCCACACGACGCCGACGCTCCGCACCCAACGAAGCCGGACTCACGTTTCCGTCCTCATTTGGGTTCCCACGCAGACCGACCTCAGGTTTGCTCGCAAATTGGCTGGTAATTGAATGATTTGCAGCAGCTCGACGAAGCGCTGCGTAGGGATTTGGGTTTGGTCCTTCACTATGCAAACGGCCATGTTTCTGCCTCGGGAGGAGATGTATCAAATGACACTGTCAATGGCTTCCTGTATGGCCCCGAGCTGAGCTGTGCTCATGCTCTCGATGAATTTACCACAGCTAAGCAGGGCTCATCCTCACAACCGTGCCCAGCTTCTCTCGGCGGCCATTGTGCCTTTCCCAGTGCTACCACAAAGATCACGCCGAGCTTGAGACCTGCTCCCTTTTTGCACATGCATCCTGGTCATGGCTGACCTCAGTCTTGATTCCGAATGACCAGAAGGCGTTGGCGCCCGCGGGGCGAGACCCTGCCCTCCGGCATATGTTGGACGAAATTGCATCCTTGGTCCATGTCCATTCTGTTTCCATGGCTGCCTCTATTCCAACCTGCCTGCACGTGGACAAACGATGATGACAGGCATCCATCCGGACTGTCCGCCTTCTCGTCATTCGCGTCTTGCATCATATCGTAGCCACCCTCCAGCCTTGCGACATTCTCGTTCATTGTCTCTTCATCAGAACCAGCTGTGTGCGATTCGTCGTCTTTAAAAATCAACGAGGCAGACTCGGACGAAAACGCGGTCGACGAGCACGAAGCGTCGATACTCCTACACGTCATGATGGTGAACTCTCGCAGGCTGGGCTGGATGTGACCACCGCCCTGGGATGCCGACTTCGGTGTTTCGGTACTGTTAACACTGCGCTTTGTCTGCTTGAGACTCTCCCATGCTGCCGAAATAATCCCCCAGGCGAGTCGCGTGTGTATCCCGGCACCAGTGTTGTTGCGGGTAGGTGCCGTCGGAACGCTCTTTAATTCTTCGTTTCCCTGTCGGAAATCGGGAGCCTCATGTCGTCCATCTAGAGAACGGACCCGAGGTTAGCTGCTTGGTAGTCACTGGGCTCTCACCAAGATGAAGGGGCGGGGGGAAGAAGCACCAAGGACGTACCGGCTTGGACGTCGCCGAAAAGTCCCATTCTGCGCCGCCCGCTTTGTCTGCTGCACGTTCCTCCAGAGGATAACCTGACGAACAAAAGGGCTTGTCTCGTCTTTCGTGTTTGTTTGTATTTAATTGAAAAAAGCAACCGATCCTTCTTGGTAGCGGGCGAACAGAGTGTGTGTCGGTTGCTTTGGCTCTGCAGTTCCCTTTCATACCAGGCCAACAATCCTACCATGTCATCCTTTATAGACGAATTCGAATATACACTATCGGGTGCAGTTATCTTGATCCGGTCAGTGAAACGCAACCGTAGCAGAGTTCCCCTTTACACAGTGATTGAACGCACTCATCACTGACGTCGTCAGGTCTCGGATGGAGAAACACACCTGGTCCATGAACAAATGCCCGCTGCTGGGCCGGATCAAGGTGGATGTTGCGGCGTGGAAATTTCATTGACTCATCTTTCTGCCAACGTGAATAGTCCCATCTGATGAATTAAATACCGTGAAACGCTCGTACCTGGGCCTCATGCTAGACTCTCCTGGAGTAAACGCTCTATCTGCTTGATGGTCGTTTCCGTCGTCATCTGACTAGCCATCAGGTACAGAACGTTGCCCAAGACCCTCGAGTGGACATTCCACGGGCGAGCAGCGCCAACCTCAACCCCCTTTCGAAGAGCCTCCCTCAAGGTCAGGGCCGCGTTGCTGCTGTAGCCGGTGCCAGCGTCGTCCCTGAGGTGAATTGCAAGCACACTGCCGAGCGCCCAGGCCCCCTTCACAGTAGCTTTTTGCTGCGACAAGTATGTGACCAGGCTGTGAGGCCACACCGACCAAGGGAGATCATCCGGACCGGCAGTCTCGTTCAATACCGGGGTGCGCCACCCTTGCGCCTTGGCCCAGTCCCAAGCACCGCGTGCGTCCATGGCCTGCATCTCTCGCAGGGACTCAACGGCAACCTGGCAACCAACAGGATGGGCCGTATAGCTATGACCGTGCAGCAGCGCGTCTGTCTTATCACAGGTACCGAAGGCGTCGAAAATGTGCTCCGAGGCAAGCGTCGCGCAGAGCGGGACAAGGCCACCGGTGAGCAGCTTGGCGTGTACCGAGATGTCAGGGTGGACGCCAAGAAATGAAGATGAAGTGAAGCGGCCGAGGCGGTACAAGCCAGTGAAAACCTCGTCAAAAATGACAGGCAGGCCGCTCCAGTCGTGCGAGTCTTTGGGTGAGGCGGGCGATCCGCCGCGGGTGTCGAATAGATGCGGCGACTGGCGGACGACGTTGACGAGCGTCCGCTGGAAGAGAGGGTCACTGTGAAGGTCAGGAACGGGGTCACCGGGTAATGAATGAGTGGCAACTCACACAAGCTCCATGCCACCGGCGCCGACGACGACCGGCTCGATGATGAGGGAGCCAAACGTGCGACCCTGGCGCTGAAGCGTGGACAAGACTTTCCGGATGTACATCTCGTACCCTTCATGTTCCCCGCGTGACTCTCGACGGTCGAGGTCAAAAATGGCAGCCAGAGAGTGGTACGACGTTGGGTGGCCAAGATCCTTTGTTAAGCCGGCGGGGGCCGTCACCGTCCACGCGCCATTGACGCACAGGATGCTTGGATAGTCGAACCAGTATCCCTTGCCCTCGTACCACTCGACCTTTTCGTTGAAGGCGGAGGGCTCGGCCATGTCCATGGCGCCCATGGTGTCGCCGTGGTACCCTCCCCGGAGCGCCAGCATGCCGAGTCGGGCATCCACAGGCCAGCCGTAGCGTAGGCGTGCGGCGCGTAGAGCCATCTTGGCGGCAACCTCGGTGCCGGTGCTGCCGTTGTCGGAGTAGAAAACGCGGTTGAGCCTCGGGTTGCGCATACCGTCGAGCAGCGTCTCGGCGAGCTCCAAGGCGGGTGCGTGAGCGGAAGCGGCGAAGAGCACATGCCCGTACCGGCCTGCAGCGTAGGCGGCGGCAAGGGTGAGGTTCGGGTTCGAATGACCGAGGCCTTGAGTCCACCACGAGGCGGAACCGTCAAAGGAAGAGCGAAGGAGAGGCTGGCGGTCCGCGTCAGACGATGGTGCGAGGGTCTGGAAACAGTCGCCGTGAGCAGAGTCAACGGTGGTGATGTCCTTGGAGTCTAGTAGGCTGTGCTGCGTAAAGGGGTACCAGATGTGCTTGTGTGCCTTGGAAGCCAGGGAGTGCAGGGAGTCAATGCGGTGAGCGTGGCGGGAGTCTAGGTGATGCAGTATCTGGCCAGCAGTCTCCTCGCAGTGGCCAGAGGCGTAGTATTCGTCCATGGCGTCCGCGTCCCGCTGGCAGTCTTCCAGCCGCCCAGGAGGCTCCGCGATGCTCGTAACAGGAAGGCCATGGCGCTCGGTGAAGTAGTCGGCGAGGAAAGTGTGGTTTTTGTACTTGGCATTGCGGAAGAGCAGGACGGAAACGACATCGTAGCCTCGAATGTGAAGCGACTCGAAGGCGGCTATGGTCTGGGAGATGCCGCCGAGGCGAGGGTCGGCGACGAGGACGGTGGGAGCGCGAAGGGGCATGTACATGTCGGCCTGGGTTGTTCCCGATGGAGCGGGAGAGTGGACGCCGCCAGCAGTCTCGAGGAACAGCCAGCCTGGACCCTCGCTGGCGCATTGGGCGGCAAAGTCATGACACCGGGCGAGCAGGACATGGTCCGACGGGACGGGCTGGCAGCGTCGGGCACGTTAGAGATGGCATGCCCTCCCCTCCAAGGGGAAGGGTCTCAAGGGAGGGACGACGTACTTGTCCAGATGCCGGAGCGGCGAGGTGTGGACTCAAGGGAAGCTGATACTGGAAGAGAGTTTTGCGCGTGGTTGTGGCGGCAAAGCGTTGAAGGTGTCTGTTGGAGTGGAGGCGGACGAGGTAAGCCAAACTGTCATGGATTGCTCGGGTGCAACCGACTCCAAGGCAAGATGGGAAGGGATGGAGAAAGGTACGAGGTTGCGGAAGACAAGAACGAACAAATGTGGAAAGTGACGCGAAAGAATGACGCAAGAGAGGTGACAACCCGGTTAGATGGCACATAAGAACGGCACAGAGCAAGCATGCAAGGCATGACAACGAGATGGACGGTAGGTACTCCGTACGTGTGCATTGGTATGAGCGGGACGGAACGAGAATCATGATCGCTTCTAGAGGACATTTAGCCGGTCAGCATGCGTGTCACCTGTTCTATGACGGTAAAACAAGGGAATAAAGGGACGAGAAACGCCAAAATGGGTGGGTGGACTTGCACCGTTCATCAGCCTCCTCGACGGCGCCGGTCGAAACAGGCTTCAAAAATGTGACAGTCTCCTGCTGGCACCTTCTCTTGGCTGCACGGCTCAAGAGCGTCGCGAATACCGTCTTGCCCACCTCCGTGTTGGCGCCAAAGATCTGGTATACTCGAAGGTGGCGCCAGAGAAGCGAGGCGATGGGCGAGTTCATGGCATCGCTAAGATCCAAGCTGTATGGTTGTCGACGTTGACGGCGAGACCGATCGAGTGGTGCGGAGGAGGAGAGGGGGAATCGGAGATGAGGAATCAGAAACACGAGACGAAAGAGGGTTGACCGTGAAAGACGGGAACGGGCCAAGGATGTGCCGTCGTCGTCGAGTCAACCCGTCTCGGTGTGTCGTTGAGGGTTTGGGGGTGCTCTGGTTTTTGTTGGGCCGCCTGATGTCTCCCCTGATGTGGCCGGTCAACAACATGATATGTGTGCATGATGGTAGCAGCTAGCAGCAGTCAACAAGGATGCGGCGGCAAGGAGCAGACGGGTGTCGACACTCACTTCTTTTCTCGGTACCTTTGAGAGGCAAGCTGGCGAGGCATTTTAGGGGACATGGTGACAAGGGTTCGGACGCTTCCCACTCACCTCCATGGAGATGGCCTCCACCTCGTCTCGTATGAGGCACTGCGGCCAACAGTTACGTGCAAGTACAGCTTCGGAACGGAGTAATGTCAACGGCCGTTGCAGCCAACGATGCCACCTTTCTTGCCGCTGTAGGAAACGCAACTGCCAAGGCTTTTTTGCCAGGCCTGAAGGCGGGAAGGAGGCCCGTCAGTACAGTGCGAATACTTGGATACCAAACAGTCGTGGGTCGGCATCTCGACCTACTCGTATTTATGCTCATGGGAGTCATAGGAGAGAGACATCTACGAATGCAAGTGCCAGGTGAGTTGCTGCCACGGAGACGATCGAGCCAAGATGGGCAACACAGGCGGCCTCGACGACATCTACTCTTCGCTTCTTGCCCGTCGCTCCTCCGAGGGTCGTCTGCGCCGCCTCACCGTCCCGGACCCGGCCATGGTGGACTTTTCCTCCAACGACTACCTCTCCCTCTCGACCGATGCCGACATCAGACGAGCGTACCTCTCGCGCTTGCGTTCTCCGTCCTTCTCTCTCGGCTCCGGCGGCTCGCGGCTGCTCGACGGAAACACGGGACTTGCCGAATCCCTCGAGGCCAGCATCGCCGCCTTCCACGGCGCACCGGCCGGGCTCCTCTTCAACTCGGGCTTCGAAGCCAACGTGGGCCTCTTCGGCTGCTGTGCGCCCCGGCCCGGCGACGTGATGGTGTACGACGAGCTCGTCCACGCAAGCGTGCACGACGGCATGCGGCTGAGCCGAGCCAAGAGGGTCCCCTTTGCGCACAATTGCGTGAGGGGAGACGCGCGGGCGTCTCCAAACGAGAGCCTCGACCGTGTGCTGACAGCACTCGCTCAGGGTGAGCACGGGACAAGCATCAGGGCGGGCGGTGCCTGCGTCTTCATCGCCGTCGAGAGCATCTACAGCATGGACGGCGACGCGGCGCCCCTCCAGGACATTATCGACTGCGTTCGAGAGCGGCTACCGCGGGGGAATGGGTATCTCATCGTCGACGAGGCCCACTCGACCGGCTGGGCGGGAGCACGAGGACGGGGCATGGTTTCTCACCTCGGCCTCGAAGACGGCGTATGGGCCCGCGTGCACACGTTTGGCAAAGCCATGGGCTGCGCCGGTGGTAGGTCGAACCCCCCGCCGCCGTCCTGCTTTGGAGTGCGCCGACGCTCCTCCAGCCATCGTTCTCTGCTCCGCCACGACGAGGAGATATCTCATCAACTACGCGCGGAGCCTCATCTACACGACGGCCATGGGCTACCCCGCGCTCGCCGCCATCCAAACGGTGTACGAATTCGTCGAGAGCGGCCGGGCCGAGCGACGTCGAGCACACCTCGAAGGCCTCATGCGGCATGCCCACGGCGTCCTGGCCTCCCTCGGCGCTCGCCACGGCGTGCCGGCCGAAATGTTCCGCGTCAACCGAGGGCCTCCGGCGTCGCCCATCATACCCCTGTTCACGACGCAGGCGAGAAGGCTCGCCCGGCACTGCGAGGGGAGGGGGTTCACGGTACGGCCGATCGTGGCGCCGACGGTGCCCCCCGGCACCGACCGGGTGCGGCTGTGCCTGCATGCCGGAAACACGGTCGACGAGGTTCACGGCCTCTGCGAGGCAATTGGGGACTGGCTACGCGGCGCATGGAAGCCGGAGGCGCGCAAGACGGTGGAAGCCGAGAGGGGACAGAGTAAACTGTAGAGGTGATTTTTGCAAACGGCTCCGTGGCTGGCGTCTGCTTCATTCCTCGTGGCGTCGTTGCCGACATGCTCCGTCGTCGGCCCCCGCCGCGGCCGTCTTGTCAAAGCTCCTCATGGGCTCCAGCCCCCAGCGGCCAAGCATGGCGCCGTCCTCGTCCCAGCCGTTGCAGTCGGTCGTCAGCATCTTGTCGCCCGTGAATATGGCGTTGGCACCGGCCATGAAGCACAGCGCCTGCTTCTCCTCGGACATGGCCTTGCGGCCGGCGGCGATGCGGATGATGGTCTCGGGCATGAGAATGCGGCCCGTCGCGACGGTGCGCAGCACGCTCGTGAAGGCGACGGGCAGGGCGTCGCCGAGCGGCGTCCCCTTGATGGGCACGAGGGCGTTGACGGGGAAGCTCTCCGGGTGGGTCGGCAGGGTCGAGAGGGTATGGAGCAGGCCGACGCGGTCCTCGGACGACTCGCCGAGGCCGAGGATGCCACCGGAGCAGACGCTGATGCCGGCGCGACGCACGTGGCTCAGCGTCTCGAGGCGCTCGTCGTAGGTGCGCGTGGTGATGACGGAGGGGTAGAACTCGCGGCTCGTGTCGACGTTGTGGTTGTAGGCCGTCAGGCCGGCGTCCTTGAGCTCGCGGGCTTGGCGCGAGTCGATCATGCCGAGGGTGACGCAGACCTCCATGCCCATGGCACGCACGCCCCTGATCATGTCGGCAATGTTCCGCAGCGACGACTTGCGGCCGCGCATGTCCCGCCAGGCGGCACCCATGCAGAAGCGCGTGCTTCCCTTGTCCTTGGCCGCACGAGCGGCGGCGAGCACGGCTTCGACCGTCTCGACACGCTTCGCCTCGAGACCGGTGCCCTTTTGGTAGCGCGTGGCCTGGGCGCAGTAGGAGCAGTCCTCGGTGCAGCCGCCCGTCTTGATGTTCATGAGGGTGCAGAGCTGGACCTCGCGGCCGCTGTGGAAGCGCCTGTGCACGATGCTCTTGTTTGCCTGTCAGCCGAAGCGTACCGTGACGACGGTGGACGGGGAGACGTGCAGCTTGATGAGCCAGCTCGAGGAGCGGCTGGTAGTAGATGGCGGCAATCTCCTCGCGCGTCCAGCTCGTCCGCGAAGCCTTGGCGGCGACGGCACGGCGAAAGATGTCGTCCGCCTCTGCTTGCCGAAGAGACTCGGCAGGCCGCGCGGGAGGGGGCACGAGCTGATGGGGTGCCCTAGCCACTTCGGCCGGCGCCGCAACCGAACGGCTCTGCCACCGGCGCCATCCTGCTCTCAAGGCGAGGAGGGATTGTGATGCTGTCGACGGGTGGTGGCGGAACGAGCTCCAGGCGGAAACGAGCATCGAGGCCCTCGCCATGACGAAGCTGGCCGGGATCAAAATTGAGCAGGAAGGAAGTGACGAATGCCAGCGAGTCAAAATGAAATTAAGCAGACTGTCATGTATCGTGACACGGCTACCACCATGCACCGGTTGTTCGTCCAAGTCGAATGCTGAGGCCTGTCTGCCGTTTGCCGTCTGCACCCTGTACTCTGCACTCTGCAAACTGTACGCTATACGCTGTACGCTGTAATTATACGTTGTACTCTGCACACTGTACGGAGTACTCTGCACGTTGCACTCTGCACGCTGTACTCTGCACTCCCCACGGCGTGTTCGGCAGTCTGCAACGCTGTGCGGCCCTGAGGGCGCTTGTTATGGCTGGAGAGCGATGCCATCGGCCAATGTCATGGGGCGACCCGGTGGATAGTTCCGGTGGATGGTTCGTTCCACTATGATTGCAAGTGCCTCCCCCCCCCCGGCTTGCCCTGCAGATCGATTTCGTCCATCCATGTCGTCGAGCGAACCGGTGGATCGTTCGTTCCACTTTGCTTGCAAATGCCTCTCCTCCTGGCTCGCGGCCGGTCGTGCGGCCGTGCCATTTGTTGGCAGGCATTTGTTGAACCAAACGTTGAGCCTCATCTGCCATGCCTCCACCCCGTCACCGCCTGCTCGTTGGCGGTCGGGGATGAGTGGTTGTTGAGTGACGAGGGCGACAATGATACGGGAAAAGGGACACGTACAGTTATTACTGTTCAAGGACGAATACGAGGGTCATGGGGCGGCAGATAAGCTGGACGTGGCCGTTGTCGAGAAATGGATATGGGGAGGAAAGCTCAGACGAAGCTGTCGAGCGACCCACCACCAGTGCTTTCCTGCGAACTGTACGGAGCACAGTATTTGGTACTTGGTCCAGTACCTAATTACCTACCATACAACTACAACTGTAATACCATGCACCAGCCAGCTGTACTATATCACCAAGTATTACAGAGCATTACATGGAGCACGAATGCAGCAAGCCGTATCTGCAGGTTCTGCCGAGTGCCCTTTGTGCCCCTTGTGCTCTTTGGATGCTCCTGGTATGCCCTTGTGCCCCTTGAAGGCTCCTTGTGCTTCTTGTGTGTTTCTAGTGCTTATTGTGCTTATTGTGTGTCCTTGTGTTCCTTGTATGCTCCCTGTATGCTCCCTGTGCTTCTTGTGTGCCCTTGTGCTTCTTGTGTGTTTCTAGTGCTTATTGTGTGTCCTTGTGTTCCTTTTATGCTCCCTGTATGCTCCCTGTGCTTCTTGCGTGCCCTTTTGCTCCCCGTGTGCTCCCCGTGTGCTCCCCGTGTGCTCCCCGTGTGCTCTTTTGCCACTTGTTACCATTGTGCTCCCTGTGCTCCCCATATTACTCGTGCTCCTCGTGCTGCTTGTGCCCCCTTTGCCCCTTGTGCCTGTGCTCGCTTGTGCCCTCATTTGCCCGCTTGTGCCCAATTGTGCGCTTGCCACGAAAAGGTGGCAAACCAACAGCCGAGTGCGCCGAGTGCAACGCCGAGCTGGCCTTTGCCCTCACACTGCGTGGCAGCAAATTGCGTCATCACTGCGCGTCGGAGCCTCGAGGCAGGCAGTCAGGCTGACAGCCGGCCATCATAGCCTGGCGCTGCGGGGTAGCTTCACTGGCATCCAACATCCAACTCGGCTTGGTTGCCGCTCGATCGAGGACATGGCATTGCGTTAAAGCCACGGCCGATACCCAACCTACCTCTCGCCGACAAGGAGCAAAAAAGTGATCGACGACATCGGACCCAAACGTGATCGTTACGCATACGCCAAGACCCTCGAGCGCACGTACGAGCATCGCCCCTTTAGACGCATCCGTACGTGCTTGCTGCTGCAAGTGAGATGGCAATGGCGAGACCAGGAGCACACGGCACCGAGTGAGTGGCACGGAAAGAGAACGAGGGAGGGGGAGGAGGGGCGCGGGGGGGCGCGGAGGAGCAGCATCGTCGCCCGCCCGAAACGCCGTCACCGCACCGTGGTCTCGATCGCTGACTGTTTGGTCGCTCCCGTAGCCTCGCCGAGCTCGCCAGCTACCTCCTCACCAACGGCCCGCGCAAGGTGCATCCGGCGTCCCGTCGTGTCCGCGTCGTGCTCAACCACAGCATCATCGTCGACACAACGGCCGCCTCCCACGTCTGGGAGCACGATGCCTACCCCCAATTCTACATCCCCCAGGACGCCCTGACCGGCTGCACCGTCCGGGACCAGCAGCTGATCCGGGCCGACGGCTTCGCGCGCGCCGCCACGGTCGAGCTCACCGTCCCTGCGCGGAAAGGCATCCCCGAGCACCGCACCGACCGCCTCCTGCGCTTCACCGACGACAGGAGCCTCGGAGCGCTGGCCGGCCTCGTGCGGCTCGAGTTTGGCGCCATGGGCAAGTTGCTCCCTCGTCCGCCCTGCCGCTCGTCCGGCTGACCGACCGACCGACGCATGGCAGACCAGTGGCTCGAGGAGGACGTGCCCATCTACGTGCACCCCAAGGACCCCTTCAAGCGCATCGACGTGCTGCCCTCGTCGCGCGCCATCCAAGTCAAGCTCGCGGGCAAGACCGTCGCCCAGGCGCCAAACGCCGTCCACCTGCTCGAGACGGGCCTCCCGGCACGCTACTACATGTCCCTGGCCGCCGTCGACCAGTCGGTCCTGCGCAAGAGCGAGCTCGTCACGAGGTGCCCCTACAAGGGCGAGGCCGAGTACTACGACGTCGTCGTCGACGGCGAGGAGCACAAGAACTTGATCTGGTACTATCGGCTGCCGACGCATGAGTGCGCCGCCATCGCGGGACTCGTCTGCTTCTACGGGGAGCACGTCGATGTTTTCCTCGACGGCACGCTGCAGGTGAAGCCCTAGGCACCATTTCCCATCTCAAGAGACTGCCGACGGCCAGTGTCGGTGCGACTGCCGGTGACGGCAGTCCATGGCCACCGTATCTGAGAATGTTGTTTCTGCTTCCTTGTGCGAAGAGAAGAGAGCAACATTGGAAGCGACATGGTGCGCTGGTTGTGCGTGTATGCCGTCTCACTGTCGCCATGGCGAGAAGGATGGGTGCGGAGCAAACGGTAATACATTTCATCATGCAATGAATCTCAGGTACCGAAGCACTGCACGTACTTACCTATGTACTGCAAGTACTGCAAGTACATAAAGTAAGTATTACTGCTCCGCGATGGTACCAAAGTATTAATACTGCGCGTGCTTAATTACTGCCTGGTAGTGGTGGTGCTCTGCTTACAAGTCATTGCTCCGCAGCCAAGGCACATGTGCCCGTGCGGCGGGGTTGGGGGTTGGGGGGGGCACTTGGATGTGCAAGCACTGTGCGGAGTACTCCGTAAAATAAGTAACAAGTACGGAGCACATGTAATTATACCTCATCTCGGTACTTGGATATGCCGGGGTGATGGGCAGTACAACTACAGTACTCCGTATAAATAACTGGAAAAAAGTATCATGATGTAAGTAATAATATGTAATAATTCTCCGTACATGTATTTCTGCGAGTAAATACACCTATGCAAGTAAAAGTACATGTACTCTACTACAAGCAATTAAGTAGGTCCACAGTACTTATATTCGGCTTACGGAGCAATACTCCCGTCGGAATTCAGGCACACCCATGGACCCGTGGTTCATTTTCGTTCTCGGGCGTACAGTCACTACCTAGTGGAAAAAAGTGACGATTCAATTTCGGTTGCGCTACGGAGCACCGCTAACTGTGAAGTGAATCGACACTTTTGCCAAACCCCACTATAGTACTAGTACTACGCACACAACAGTTAAGCACACCTACAGTACAAGCACACCTACAGTACAAGCACACCTACAGAACAGGCACACTTATAGTACAGGCAAACCTACAGTACAGGCACACCTACAGTACAGGCACACCTGCTTAGGTACTTATAATATTCTGTACCCCAGACTCTGTGCCGTACGGGAAACGCAAGTACTTGTACGGGTACTGACTGTGCAAGTACCTGTATTGCAAGTGCTACTCATCGAGGTGATGGACATGCTAGTACTAGAACTTACACCTACAACTACTGTTCTACGAACTCTGGAAGGAACTTGCTACTAGGTGCCTAGTAGATATATCTGTACCTAGGTGCAAGTACGCCCGCCGTAAGTACTTAGGTGCGTTCATTCAGCATTTTGACCGAGCCAGTGGGAATCGTACCAGCAGGGTCGGAGTAATCACTTCTGACCGAGTCGTATATTTAGACATTTCGTCTGGCCCGCTGAGCGATTCCCCGCTGAGACGGCGGGGCGACCCATACTCGACCATGTATACACCGAATGTCGCGAAGCTGAACCAACGATCCTGAGCCCGAATCGGGATGAAAAACAAATGCATGTGGAATCTCTACCAAAATTTGATGTACAGTGGTTACCGTTTCGCTCTTGACGGTGCCATGTGCACTGCTAGCGCAGAGGATCAGCAGCATGGGCGCTGCCGTTGGTAGGTTACCTCAGCTGCTGGTGAATGAATTGCCGGCACCTGAATGGATGCAGTGATTATTAATGCTTGAGTACCGACTGCGCATCATAGCACCTGTACCTGCTGACAGTACCTGTGGCTGTAGTTGTAGGTGCAAGCATGTACTGTGCTCAATTGTACTACGAGTATTCCCTATTATTCGCACTCGCTCACTTGACCGCCAGAGTATTGATGACTACTGACTATTACTACCGTGCGTGCGTACGCACCTCAGTACCGGCCGCCTTCTCTTCTTGCACTTACAGTTCTTCTCCATGCACTGGTGTGGGATGCCATTACGTACGCCCAGCTGGTGAGGAGATGCCAATGTCACCCTTGCCGCCGAAGGATTCCTGGTTCGCTGCGGCGAACCACACGTCCCAGTAGCTTGGGTTTTGCAACGTTCATGTCCGGCTCGTCGATCGATTCCGCCAGTATTTCACCTCGAGGCCGCGTCGACAACCTCGCCCGTTTCCGTCATGCACGCACACAGTCTCTCGTGGCCGCGTTACGGTCATGGATTCGACCGGCACGGCCCGTTTCCGCCTACTCTCTCTCCTCGTCCTCGTCGTTGCCCTCTGTCAAGCGTCGAGAGCCGGCGTCGTCGGTGGACAGTTCAACTATGACAGACTTCCTAAATATCAGCCGGCCGAGGCCTTGTATGCGGATGTGGGCGTCATCACTCTCGACCGTGACGCCTACGAACGAGGAGCGGTCCACTTCACGAGCCGCGCCACCATACCTGTCGGTGTCGTCGACAAGGAAGACTTCTTGAAAAAAATTGCCGTCGAGTTTCAGTATTGCAGCGAGGAGTACTTTGAAGTGCTCAAAACGGCCGAGAGACAAGGTCAGCCCACGTCTCAGGCAGCTCGGAGCCTGTTCCGAACTCCCAACGCACCGGCTGTCGTCTCCGCCTTTCATGACGGCAGAGCCGATGATTCCATCGTTTACCTCGCCTCCTCCCAGAAGGGAGGGCACAAAGCGTCGGACGCCGTCAGAGGCCACCCTGAACTGATGGCCGAGTGCGCCACGCACGGATTTAAGGGAAAGTGCGCCGAGTTCAGCGCCATCGAGGAGTTCTTAAAGGTCGACGAGGGCGGCCTGCTGAAGTACAAAAATCTCGAAAATTTCGGCGGCAAGGCCATCATGGTGGCAACCAAGCACCATTCGTACACGGGATCCATCGAAATCTTGCCTGCCTGCACCGGAGGTGCGGCGCCGGTACGCCCCCCCCCCCCCCCCCCCCCAAGCCAGTTGAATCGAGCACTGACGCTCGAGACGTCCAAGAGAACCAGGGGATGCGTCCACACTCTTGACGCCTACGGCATCAAGCAACTGGCCGACGAGCCCGGCACCGTCTACAGGCTGCAGGCTGATCGGAAGACGGTGTTGAAATGCTCCGAAGCGAACGAATCCGCCTGTAAGGATTCTTACCGTGATGAAGTCCCCGAGGGAGAGGTGACGCAGCCGACGGAGGGAAAAGAAGGGGCAAAGGAGAGTGAAAATGTCTGGAAAAAGGAATGGGAGCACTTCAAGGACGACAGCTCGTCAACGCAGGAGCAGATGGAAGTGGAGCGACTAATGGGGAAGGAGGCTACGATGGACAATGAAAGGGAAGGGAATCGACCGATGGAGATGGAGGCCAAGTCGAGCAAATCGACGGATGACCATGCCCTAGAATCGATGGCCGAGTGGCAGGCGGAAAGCTATTTCCGCTCGACCATGGAACAGCGCGGCTATGAAAAGGTCTTGAAAGACATGGGCCCCATCTACGACAAACTCAGGGTCGGGTTCGACAGGGGCTCGATACCACGCATCACTCGCATAAAGTCCATGGCGGGCAAGATTTCCTTGCTGGCCCCGGAAATGGCCATCATCGGCTTGCCATTTTTCGCTCTCAACATCAAAAACACCTTTACGAACCCCAACTCGACAGGGTGGGACAAGGCGGCGGCAGTAACGGACATCGTCCCCTTTCTCGGTTGCTTCGTTCACATGGTCGCCGACATCAAGCATGAGCAGGAGAAGCAAGCGGAGCCGATAAAGACGATGAAGGTGGCGGCCGGAACGGCCCTCTGCATTTTGGATAACTTTCTCCCCATCTCCATGATATACGACATGGGCAAATCGCTTCCCAGCTTGGTGGGCTCGGAGAGCAAATGCCAGCAAGGAGCTGGCGGCTTCGAAGCAAACCGGGATATCGCCTGGGACGTCGAAACGGGCGATATTGTCGCCCGGATCCGCTCCGATGCCGTCTTCAACGATGTCAACCGCATCTTTCAATCGCACCAGGTCAGCACCATCTTCCGGGCCTGCCAGCGAGCTGGCGACCTGCAGGCCTCCCTGCACCTGACGCAGGCGATGGGTAACGAGACGAGCTTGACCAAGTCCGATGTGGAAATGACGTTGGCGGAACAAGTCGATCGGGAGACGGAAGAGAACAAGGAACTCGTCAAGAAGGCCGTTCTGGCCAGAATCCTCAACTCGACCCTGTCAGCAAGTCTCGATTTCAACGCAAAGTTCATTGGCCAATACAAAGCCGAGTGCGATGGGATGAGGCTAAGTGATATTTTCATGTTCGGTTTTGACATTTCCGGGCATGTTGCAGCACGCCAGAGGTTCATCGACTGGCTTGAGCTGCAGAAACCGCTACCCCCAGACTTGCAACAAAATCGGATTGAAGGGGCGGTGAACGAGGTGATTATGCGACTGCCATGACGAGTCATGGCTCATGGAAATCATGCCCCGGCCGGGCGCTTGTACAGCAGAAGCATCCAACCGTGGCCTGTGGGAGTCGACTGGAATTTGCAATTCGGACCATCTGCATCTATACTACCTCAAGAGCATAAAGCATTCAAAGGTTCTGGTGCTGGAAGTGAAGAAGGGCGGACTTGCGATGGTTATGAATGCATTTTCCCCCTTGCTCTGCGGTATGCTAGTAGCCGAAAAGGCTGGCACACTCAATCTCTCCGACAAAGGAAAAATATCAGGATGCCATCGATCCTCAGCTCGGCACCATCAGATCATACCGCTCACAGCTGGGCGCATGCCAAGCCTGGTCAAGCCCGTCTGCCACGGACTCCTCAACGGGCCTCCCGCCGCTCTGTCAGTGTCACAGTCAGACCAGGCCATTGTTGGTATAAGACTATTGTTTCGGCAGATCAGGCGACGCGGGCAGAGAGGGCCCGAAGCTACTCCAGCGCACCCATATCATGAAGCACCTCGACGTGATACAATGTTGCTTCGGATGAGAGACGACCTGGCAGCAACAGGGAGGGCTGCTTCCGAGACATCTGAGAAAGCTTTGCCTCGACTTCAAACTGAGCTACCATTAACTTGCGTCTTCATCATTTCATTGCACGCAGTTGGTTCGTGTCAATCAATTCTCACTACGCAGCATCACTCCTTGCACCATCTTCATGTGAATTGAAACTACGCCCGCTT
The DNA here is from genome assembly GCF_001625195.1 of Drechmeria coniospora. Taxonomy (NCBI): domain Eukaryota; kingdom Fungi; phylum Ascomycota; class Sordariomycetes; order Hypocreales; family Ophiocordycipitaceae; genus Drechmeria; species Drechmeria coniospora. The sequence goes on along the minus strand of NC_054390.1, from coordinate 8,796,324 downwards.
CCTGGAAACCATTCTTATCAGTCAGATTTTATTGGCTCCTTAATCCCTCGACTTGAGCTTGGTTCTCCCAACAATCTGCGGGAGGCAGCGGTATTGAAGAGACCAACGCATCCCCTGAAATGGCAAACAACCCACTTAAGAGATGAGCAGCTGTATTAGAGACGATCCGATCCATTGACGAGACGCAGAGCACTCTTGAGGCTCTCTTAAAAAGAGATGAACAGCTATGTTAAAGAGACGATTCGATCCCTCGACGAGACGCAGAGCATTCTTGAGGCTCCCGTGAAGAGACAAACAGCCGTCTTGCTCAAGGCCTTTGGCACGACACGGGACATGTGGGGATGCAGATCTTGGGAATGTGTGCAACGTCAAGGTTGTATCAAAACTAGCTCTCAAGTAGACAGAAATAGACTCCCAATGCTCCTACAATGCTCGCATGAATCGCCTCACATCACCACTGAGCGCACAACTGACACTCCTTCATCCTAGCCAATGACCGTCGTCGTGGCATTGTTTGAATACAAGCTAAGCCTTGACCCTGCACCGCAGAATACATTCTTATCGCCCGGACAGCGAAAGCTGCACTGAGAATCTGTCATGTTCCTGCCAGGAGTCGCCCCCTTGTTGCCAGAGAGATTGAGCTTGTTGCCGCACCAGCACTCACGGCCGTACTCTACGCCGGCCCATAGGTATTGATAACACGTGCTCAAGCACAAGGCAATCGTCATGTTGACACCGTCGTTTAGTTTTTGACCTTCGAGGAGCCTACCGGCCGATGGCTCAGACACGCAAGAGTAGTACGTGAAGTTGGCATTCCCGGGCCAGATGAGAGGACCACTGGGAGTGGTAGCCGTCGATGTCGCAGCCGTCGATGTCGCAGCCTTCGATGTCGCAACCGTTGCCGTCCTTGTCGACTGCATAGTCAGTGTTGTCTTCGACATCGACGTCGTGATCGCCAAGGGATTGGTAGAAGTCCCATTGGCGGTCGAGGGAGCACTTGTGGGGAGGATGGTCAAGGGCGTAGTGACGGTAGAGGCATTGCCATGGACAGGTTCGGCAAGGCTGGCTGCCGTTGTTGTCGCTGCCCCAGTTGTCGAGGGAGTCATGTTCTCCGGAGCAAGTTTGATGGTTGAGGAGGACGTCGAGGGTACAGAGGAGCTTGATGCCTGCGTTCCAAGCCGGTAAACGTTCAGTCTAGAAGGACCACCACAGTACTCTGTCGAATTATCTGGGCAAGTTAGCCTCGCAACTCTTTTCGCGCATTCCGTTACGTACCGTTGCATGTCATGCTGCAATCTTTGTCCGGAGCAGGGACGGAACCTGCACCTAGGCTACTGCCGCACCAGCACTGCTGATGTTAGCCGCTTGTTCCCGTCTTGTATCGACTGATTGTATCGACTGTTGTCTTACCTCGCCTCCATACTCGACACCGGCATAAGCAAAGGCCCGATCCTTGCAGGCCGTGATGCAAGCGGCCACGGTCCGCTGGTCGGTAGGCGCACCCTTGGGGAGGGCGCGGGCGTTTGTGGCCTCGGTGTAACAGCCGATGCTGTCGTAGCCGGCAACGCCGGGATTGACTCTGGGTCCGCTGGTCGGAGGCCGGGTCAAGTTTCCATTCCACTGGAGCGAGTCGGCAAAGAGTGATATGAAGCTTCCGCCGTGAAGCGTGCCCTCGCCGTTGCCGCCGCAGACTTGGTTGATGTCGCCGGCGCAGTAGTAGTTGCAGTTGACGTCGTCGACCTTCTTGAGGGGGATGGCGTTTCCGGCCCAGCATTCGCGATGATACTGCGTGCCGCAAAAGATGCTTCCGGCGGCACTGCAGGCGGCCATGCACCGCGCGTTGGTGAGCAAATCGTCGCCCGACAGCAGCTTCGGAAGCTGCCTGCCGGGGGTGTTGTCCTGGAAGCAGCCAAGGTAGCGGTACCGCCCCTGGCCGCCGGGCAGCAGAGGGGGTGCCTGCTCGGCGACGGCGTCGCAGTGGAACTGCACAAACTGCTTTCCCAGAAACGGGTCGTTCGTGTTCAAGGTCCACTGCGCCGCGCCGCCGTACGCGTCCACGTTCCATTGCGATTTGGGAGCGGTGCAGCTGAGGACGGCGGTGCCGCTCTCGCCCGGCGCGAAGGAGGAGCCCTCGGCAAGATCAACCTGGTTGGCGGCGCGGACGATGCTCCTGACGCCAAAGGGCGGCTTCGATACGGTGAGCGACAGCTTGACGGCGCCGGGGGCGGCGGCGTTGGTGATGCGGAACTTGAGCGACCTTGACGTGTTCTCCGTCACGTTGCCGAAGCGGAAGGCGGTGCCGTTGACGTACTCGACCCAGCCCTGGCCATCGGGTGTCTGGAACTCGAGCAAGGCGGTGGCCGGCGGCCCCGAGGAAGCAGCAATGGCGACGGTGCCATTGCCGCCGTTGGTGGTGAACTTGACAAAGGCAGCATAGGTGCCGCTGGTGGAGGAATCGAACTTGACGTTGACGGCGGCGCCCTGGTTCGGGTCGATGGTGGCGGGGATCCGCTGCAGCGTAAACTTGCCGACGACGAGATCGCCCGGGCCGGACCACGGCTGAAAGGGACCGGTCGAGCTGTTGGCCGAGAAGAGGACCTCCTTGAGGAGGAGCGGAGAGTTGCCCCTGTTGGAAACGGTCAGGGTCTCGGAGACGCCGTCGGGGTCCTGGCCGGTGACGAGGCCCTGAAAGGTGACGGTGTTGGGGCTCAGTCCCAGGAGAGCACCGGCGCTGCGGCCCGTTCCCGTGAGCCTCGCGTGAGCCGTCGTGCTGAAGCCGGCGACGTCGTTGGTGGTGTTGACGACGACGTCGTCGGAGATGAAGCCGACGCGAGCAGGGTTGAAGACGGCATCGACGGAGAAGGACTGTCCCTTGGAAATGGGGAGAGGAAGGGGGGGCACGGCCTCGATTCGGAAATTGGCCTTGTCGAGATCGACGCCCGTCACGGTGAGATCGATGTTTGCGACGCAGCTGAGGGGCTTGGGCGCGCTGCTATTCCTGATGTTGACGCCGCCAAAGTCGAGGGGCGAGGTGCAGTTCAGCGGCGAGTTCACGGGGGCGCCAAAGGCATAGAGGTATCCCTGGGTGGTGCCGACGTAGACGGTTCCGTCGCCGAACACGGGGCGGCCGAACTTTGTCGCTCCGGGAACGTTGAAGGAGTTGATCATGACGAGCTTGCCATCCTTGGGAACGGCGTTGAATATCTTGAGGTTGAGACCCTGCACGTCGGTGACCCAGAGCAAGCCGGTGCCTTCCTGGCCGTTAAGCGAGGTGACGGTTCCGTGGCTGACGCCGAGGATGTAGGCGTTGGCGGCCGGGGATTCGGCCACCTTGGCGAAGGAGGGTCTGCCGGCGTTGCAGGAGTACTTGAAGACGCTGGTCGGATACTGCACGGGGTTGACGTAGACGTAGCCTCCCTCGAGAGGGTAGACGCCGGCGCCGGCGTAGACGCTGTTGGGATTCTGGTAGACCTGGAGGACGTCGTCGAGGCCGTCGGGGCCGTTGCGGTAGCCTCCGAGATTGTCGAGGTTCAAAAAGTACGTCTTGCCGCTCTTGCCGGTGACGACGCCGATCCTCTTGACGTCGCCGCAGGCGAACTGGCTCGGCAGGATCTCGAGGGGACTCGTGCCGAGATCCTTGTCGGCGCCGTCGAGAGCCTGCTTCTCCCAGGGCATGAAAAAGTCGACGAGGTTGAGGCTGCCGTCGCCGTTGACCGTCATGTGCAGGGCCGCCTGCTCGAGGGCCGTCGGCGGGCTGAAGCCCTTGACGGGCACGTTGGACAGCTGGGAGGCGTACCCGTTGCCCGTGGCGAGGAAGATGGATCCGGCGTCGTCGGAGGAGAGACCGCCGCCGGACATCCAGATGCCACCGCCCTTGATGTCGGCGGGAACGCCGCTGCCCTCGGTGGCCCAGGCCTCGACAATCTTGCCCGTCGTCCTGTGCCAGCCGATGATCCACCCGGTGAAGTCGTACTGGACGCAGTGGGAGCCAAAGGCGGCGTAGACGTACTCTCCCGTGTGCAGCAGGGCGGGACGCTGAAGGTGCACGCCGCCGGCGAAGACGCGAACGGCACTGTTGGTGGCGACGAGCCCCTCGAGGTCGAGGGGGAAGTTGGGGCGCTCGGACAGGTCGTTGGCGTCGACGGCGTGGACGTAGTAGCGGCCGTTGGCCCTTCCCTGGGGCCCGTCGCCTCCGTCCTGGTTCCGATACGTCTTGGCGGTGAGGTAGAGGGTGTCGGTGTCGGGGTCGACGACGCCGGTGGCGATGACGCCGATGGTCGGGTTGATGTCGACGCAGCCGTCGAGGTCGTCGGTGAGGAAGGGGATGTGCAGGTTTCGCGAGGCAACCATCTCGCCCGTCTTGGCGTCGAGCTTGTAGAGGTTGTTCTGAGTCGTGGCCACGTAGACGAACTGTCTGGTGCCGCCGCTGGGCGTGTAGACGAGCGGCTGGGAGAAGATTTGCTCGGCACTGCCCCTGTAGCGGCCGGGGAGGAGGCTCCGGAAGATCTGGCCAAACTGCGAGCTGCCGACGACGGCCGGATCCATGTTTTTGGTCCTGGCGACGCGGAACAGAGGCGAGACGTTAGCTCCGTCCACGAGGAAGGCCACGACCTGCTTGTCCTGACCAGGCCTCGCACGACGCGGCGGCGGCAGGGAGCGACTCACGTCTGGTAGCCGGCACGGGTGTTGTCGTCACCCCACGTGATGGTGTCGGAGGACCCGAGGCCGCCGGCCAGGGCTGCGAGGCCCGAGACGAGAGCGACGACGGAGGAGCCGAGTCCCTTCATGACGGGCAACGATGGGTGCCGGGGATGAGCGACATTGGTCGTCGAGTTTGTCGGCGAGGGCAGGCCTGATCAGCTGCGGAAGCGGAAGCGGGCGGACAGAGGATCGAGAGGACGTCGACGTGGCGGCTGAGACGATGAAGACGCCGACGGAGCCTGGCCATCCGAGATGGAGAGGAGTTGCCGTGGTGGTCGAACGGCCAAGGAGGCACGTGGGTCAGAGTCAGGGTCCAGAGAGCAAGTCGGTCGAGGGCCGTCGACGTTGCACCCAAGCACCATCCAGCGTCGCATCGGATCGACCAATTCGGGAAGCTGCTGCAGGCGTGGACCGGGATCCGAGCAGGATTCTCATGGATCGAGGATGGAAAAGCCGGTCTCGCGGCGGGCACCAGAGCGAGGGCCGAGCTTGCCCATGCGAGCGTGTCCATGCGAGCGTGCCGCCGCCATTCGTCCATCGTGAGTGAGCGATATTCGTTTGGACGGCGAGGCCGAAGGCTCGGGGGGTGGACCAACGACGAAGGTGATGTCCTAGACATTGCAGTCCGAATGGAATGGACCAAGACAACGGCAGGCTGTCCGACGATGGACTCGTTGGTCCGTCTGGCGACACTACTCCGTACGTACAAGGACACATATCTGTACTGTAGGCTGGAAGATTTTCGAAGCTTGTCTGGCGCCTGCCCGTGCTGCGCCAACTTCTGCATCGTGCCTGCCTCGACACCGCCAAGGGTCTTTTTCGGCACGACCTGCCCGGTCGGCAAGAACGGCCGGAAGACATGCCCACCAGGCCGGCGATCTAGCCTAGTTGAGCGAGGTACGACGAGTACCAAGAAGTACCGTCGTATTATGACGCGGGGGACGACACTAGTATTACAATGTACTTACTCTGCACAAGTACTGGAAGTAAGTCCAGGATTGTTCCAAGTAATACCCCGTACGGAGTACGGAGTACAGTAGGCAATATTACAAGTAAGTACAATTGTGATATGGCAATAATACTCCGTACTACGGAGTATACGGAGTATTACTGTACACGTATGTACCAAGCACAGGTGGGGCACGAATGTGTGTCCAGTGCTTTCCGTACTCCGTACTCCTTTCTCCGTACTCCGTACTGTTGGTGTACAGTAATCGCCGCACATGCACGGAGTACGGAGTACTTGATCGTGTAAGTAACGCGTACTGTATGCCGAGAGTACAGTAAGTACTTGTACATGAATACACCGAAGCACAACTCGTCATGTGCTGTACACGTATTTACTCTACAAATAATACTCCGTGCTGCACATGCAGATGTACGAGTAATTTATGTGTAAACGGTAGAGCATGGTATTCTGGCAGTTCTGCGTGTACATGCATTTAATGCTGTATACAGTAGAGCATGGTACTCTGGCCGTCCTACGTGTACATGCATCGGCGTGTACATGCATTGGCGTGTACATGCATATACATCTCGTAAACGGTAGTGCAAGGTGGCCATCCTACGTGTACATGCATTTACATTCTGTATATGGTAGAGCATGGCATTCTGTATATGGTAGAGCATGGCATTCTGTATATGGTAGAGCATGGCATTCTGTATATGGTAGAGCATGGTATTCTGTATACAGTACAGCATGGAATTCTGCATACAGTACAGCATGGAATTCTGCATACAGTACAGCATGGTATTCTGCATACAGTACAGCATGGTATTCTGCATACAGTACAACATGGTATTCTGTATACAGTACAGCATAGTATTCTGTATACAGTACAGCATGGTATTCTGCATACAGTACAACATGGTATTCTGTATACAGTACAACGTGGTATTCTGGCCGTCCTATGCGTGCATGCATTTGCACTCTGTTAAATGGTAGACCATGATATTCTGGCAATGCAATGCGTTCATGCATCTACACTGCCCTGGGTAAACGGTAGAGCGTGGTGTTCCGGCAGCACTATGAGTGCCCAGTACTAGGTAGTTGGACGTGTATTTACAGGGTGCCTACTTACATTCATATCCCCCCCAACTGCATGGCAGTCATGAGCGCGTGCCTACCGATGTATGCACATGGGCATGAGCATGTACAACGTACGCGCAACCAATGCAATGAAACCTTCGCGTTCAACCTCTGTCGACAGCCGGTGTAGAGCAGCGAGAAGATCCTAGCGAAATAGGGTACTTTTCAACTGCGTACGTACATCCTACCATGTGCCTCAGGCGCCTGTACTACCCGTAATGGAAAGGCTCACCCGTTGATTCGGTGGCCGAGTCGCCGTCGACAACGACGGTGGGTCGATGCCTTGATGCGTCAAGGGAGCAAGCCTTTCCTTGAAATGTACTGCCTTGGCGTCGTCAGTCGTCTACTTCGTCAGCCAGTGCGCCCATTGTGCTGGCCATCGCAGGCGGCACTCGTCAACGTCTCACGCCAACAAAGCCAGCCACGAGGCTGTGGCTGTCCCGTGGCAGAGAACCAATCGGAGTCATGAGGCGGACGAGGCTTCGTATGCAGGGACCAACACATGCATGCGCAAGAACGGCACCGTACATGTGCCGCATATGGACATGCTCGTTCATTCGGCATACAAATATCAGGAATCAAGCCAGATAATGATTCATATTCGTTACGGCCAGCTGAAGTCAGGGCGGTGAGAAAGTGGGCAGAATGCGAAGCTGCCGAGGTCGTAGCCGGCGCGGTACCTGGAGCATAGGAGGGGCATTACTGCTGTATGACACGAGTGCTTGCTGCGTGCGTCTGCTGTACCAAGTAACCGGTACTGACGCTGTATTCGAACAGTGGCTGGTGTCGGTGCAGTGTCCAAGTACAAGTACATTACGTTGATGCAAATTTATGTACCGCACATGATGTACGCGTAGTTGAGGTGTACTTACTCTCGGTGTACGGAGTATTCATTTCGTTGTACATGTACTTACAGTACAGTAGGTGTGCGGAGTACTGTAGGTGTCCATTTTCCGTACGGAGTACACCATGCTGTAAGTACGGAGTATGGCAAATATACTTAGTTGTACATACAGTACTTATACAGTACATCTGTGTACGGAGTACACGTGCAGAGGGCTTGTGCTGTACTGTACATGTTTCCGTACGTAAGTACAGCACTCCGTAAGTGCTTCGTACTCGTGTTCAAGTGTACCTGTACAAGAGTATGACCAGCGAGACTTTTGGATCGTGCCAAATTCGAATGTACAGGTACGAATGCAGTACGGAAACGTTCGCACAGCCACGAGTACAGGTACATGTACAGTACATTGTGCTCTTGCATGTGCCAGCTGGACGTCCCTTCGTCGTTAGTCATGCCCCGCTAATTGCTACCGCCTCCACGGGTACATGCACGAAAGAGTACTATGCTAGTACCGATGAGGGGCGAAATAACCTATCGGCACCCGGATGCGTGATAAGGTTATCGGCGCCGTATTCGATCCGCTCTAGAGCCGTATTAGCGTGGGGCCGGTCCGCTATCCGGCCCCGGCCCCCACCAATTGGTGGTCCGGATCTTGGGGAACCGGCCATCGGCTCGCAACAATACAGGGCAGAAGAATGAATCTTCGATATCCGACCACTCCGCCTGCTAAAAGTACGCCCAAAAGCAAGCTGCAAGGTACCTGCCTCCTGTCGCCGGACCAGCCAACTATTGGCCGCTTACGCCTTCGTGGCATCACGCCACTAGTACCTACCCCCGTGAACTTTGAAGATCAGAACACGCAGCTGCTTTCGTAACAGGTCACCGTTGCTTTCTCCTCCGTAGCTACCTCGTACATATAACGTCTACCGTGACCGTAATACGTCACATGCCATCGCTACGTCGTCCATCTGCTGCGCAACCACGTCCTCGTCCGAGGAAAGATTCCCGTCCTCCTCCCATCTCGTCTGCCGTCCTGTTCTCGCACAGCAACAGTACGACGACAAAGGCCCCCGTGTGAATCGTGGCGACGGCTCGCTCGCACGCTCAGATGCTATCTCCCTCCATCTCGCCCTTGCTTGCCGCCTTGCCCCTGGCGCACGCGTTGCAGATACCGCTCAGGGCCCACGAACGCACTCCAAGCACTTGTCCGGATTACACAAAATATTCCCAGAAACCCCATGAGCCGCTTTCCTCCGGTCCGCTGGCCCTGCCCTTTATGCGGCCGGCGCCCGAGTGTCGGACGTTTACCAGTCCTGCCGTCGAGGTAATCCCCCCCTCCCCGTCCTCCTGCGCCCCCCTCCTGACGTTGCTGGATAGCGAGTCATTGGGGACATGAAGCAACGAATTCGCGACCCCGACCTCGCCCGCCTGTTCGAAAACACCTTTCCTTCGACGCTCGACACGACCGTCAAGTACTTTGACCCCACCGCCAACTTGGCCTTTATCGTCACGGGTGTGAGTCGATCCGAGCCCGTCCCTCCGTCCACCCGTCCCCCTGTCCCTCTCCCAAGCAATGAAGCTAACCCGCCGCCGCCTTGCGTCTAGGATATAACGTCAGTGGCCGTGCCTCTCGTCGTCTCCCGTTTGATTCCTGGCTAAAACCATCTACAGTGCACAGTGGATCCGCGACACGGGAAACCAGTTTGCCCACCTCGTCAACCTGTTGCCGCAGGACGAAAATCTCCAGGCACTCGTCAAGGCCGTCATCAACACCGAGGCGAGATATCTGTCACAATTTCCCTACTGCGGTACGCCGTCGCCCGACGCGACAAGATAGAATGGACGCTGACTCGTTTTCCGGCAAAAAGGGGCCTTTCAGCCGCCGCCAGAAAGCGGACTTGCGCCTTCGTTCAACGTAAGCACCTTTCGCGCCTGGCACCATCATGGCCATCCGTGCATCACATGCTCACCTCTGCTAGGACTGGGCCGCCGGAGTCACCGTAAATCCGTACGTCTTCATCAGTGTGTATGCAGCAACGCACGTCTACATCTTGTTGACAGCCATCCAGTCCCGTCGATGACAAGCTCGTGTTCGAGTGCAAGGTACGTCCTCAGTCTCCCATCCTCCCACCCTAGTTCTTGCGCTGATGCACCATCGTGAACGCCAGTATGAACTCGACTCGTTGGCGAGCTTTCTCAAGCTTTCGAGGTCGTACTATGACAGCACCGAGGATGCATCCTTCATCAACGACAATTGTCAGTCGCTTTCTCTCACCATGACATGGCCCACTGTGCAGTCTTGCTCACTCTTTCACCAGGGCTCGCCGCCGTGAAGCAAACGCTCCGCGTTATTGTAGAGCAGTCTCAGAGCTCCGAGGTCGAAGGAGAGTCCGTAAGCTACTATAATTGGACGGGATCGCTGGGATCGCTGGCACCCCGTATTCCGAACAAGGGCAACGGAAAACCCGTCAAGGCGAATGGGCTCGTCGCCTCTCACCATAGGCCCTCGGATGACCCATGCTTCTACAGTAAGCCCCATGCGGTGCCGGCACGGCGACGGGGATCCCCTTTGGCTCATCTTCTTGACGCGCAGAATTCATCACGTCCGTCAACGCCATGATGGCCGTGGAACTCGATCACATTGCACGCATTCTCGAGCAGGAAGCAAAACATCTCGACCACCTATCGCGGGAAGCTCGCCGGTACTCGACCCTCATTCGAGATGCCATCTGGGACCACACAATGGTGGAGGGAGACATATTCGCCTACGAGACCGATGGCTTCGGCAACCAGTACATCATAGACGACGCCAATGTGCCTAGCCTCCTCTCCCTGCCATATCTCGGCTTCCTTGATCGAAACGACCCGACGTACAAGAGGACGAAAGCAAAGATGTGGTCGAACGAGAACCCGTTTTACGCCGAAGGGAAGCAATTTAGCGGAGTTGGGTAGGTGTTCGAAACGCGACTCGCTCGGCTCAAAGTCACTCACGCTTTTCAGGGGCCCGCACGTCAGTCCGGACAGTCCATGGCCCATGTCGCACATCTCTGCCATCTTTGGTACGGACGACGACGACGAGATCAAGGAGCGGCTCGCCATGATACTGGAAAATACCTCGGGCTTGGGGCTCATTCACGAAAGCCTCTCCGTCCACAGCTCAAGCGCCTACACCCGACCCTGGTTCGCCTGGGCAAACAGCTACTTTGCCGAGATGATTCTCGACCTAGCCGAAAGGAAGCCTCAACTCATCTTCGACGACGATACCCCTTATAGCATCAACCAGGACGGCACCCGCATCGACGACGTGATTGAAATGTAGTCGGTAGTCCGTTTTGTCTGTCGCATTTTGTAGCATTAATGTCACGCAAGGCAGAGGTTTTCGTTCATGAAACAGCAACTCTCGCCGGAATACATGCACATGGATTTGTTTTCCTCTTTCGTCTTGTAGCATATAACAGTCGCCATGATTCATTGGTGAGAATGGTTGACAACGTCAGCGCAGGCGTCTTTTGAAATATATGGATCTACATTCTAATATTCTCCTTCGCCATCGATGAACAAACGAGCATGCTCGAAAAAGGCAACAAGATGACGTTGCAATGGTCCGTATTGGCTATCCCTCGATGTCTCGCTATATCGGGCGATGGCTTACAGCACCCGAACCCTCTCGCCTGCAATTTGATATTCAGCATTACGCGTAGCCCAGTTCGTGTTTCCACTGCTCTCTGGCTGCATCTGGAAGCGTTCCATTTCTCGATCTCCTCCTATCTCGTCTGTTGTTCCAATCAAGCACTTCCAAAATTCAGCGGACGTACCCATTTCAGAGTTGGGTTGTCCAAGGAGAAACGTGGCGACAATCAAGGACAGCTGAACAGCTTCATATCCGTCGGCCATTACGCATCCCACCTTTTCCGTCTGGAAACCGGGCATATTTGCAAGCATCGCTCGCTGCGATTCGTCCAAATGCTTCACCATACGCGAATTCGAGGGCGTGATACGCACCAGGTGATGCAAGTTCGCCGCCTTATTCTCGCCAAGAAGGCAAGATATTTCCCTTCCGTCTTCACCCTGGAATCGGATATAGTGAACATCCATTTTTCTGTTTTTCCCGTGTAGGTGCAGTTGTGGGTAAATGGATGACTTGGGTGTTATATATAATCCTTGACGTCAAGTAGGCTATTATGGCACAGTGCTATGTTGCAGGTAGAGGCGCGTCTGAGGATGCGGCAGAGAAAGGTTCAATGCGAGAACATGGCATCGTTTATATAGTTGATGCTTGCAGTATGTGCGTCCTTGTTCACCTCACAGGCTCGACCCTCTCGGCCATGATGCAGGATCTCTACATGAACACGCCGCGTTGAACAGCTGTCCATCACCTGTGACAACTCTACCTGTGGCCGTGGATCTTCGTAGCATGCCGTTTCACAGATTGGCGTCACTAATGGACGGAGTAGGTGCTGCATTAGATGTTGTGCTTGCTCTCACTTCGTCGTGCAACACAAGAGGAACCTGAGAAGCACACCGAGGCAGGTTAAATCTACATTTATTCTCAATAATACGAGAGCCATACAGTCATTGACATTAGACTCAGGTCGAAGAGTTGGCTTCGCTCCCTTGAAGGAGGGCAGGAAGCTGTGGTGGATGTTGATGATGGACGACAAATGGGCTGTACGACGCTACTAAAGTGCCAGGTTGGATTGTGCCGTGAATCGTGGTGGCCATGATGAAGCAATATCATGCGGTAAAACTTGTCTGTTAATCATTTCAATTCTGAGGCAACAACAAGACATCATCAATCCAATACGCGGTCAATGGTAGTCATATTGTCTTCCACAGGTTCACGCACCGTCCCTTTCGCATTCCTTCTATTCCGCCGAGTCTGCGAGTGTGTATCATTTTGGTGGAGTTAAATTCTCGACCTATTCTCTGAAAAATACCACGAAAAGGGGAATTATGAGGGTCGAATTTGTTGTCATTGAGGTGGTGTTCATCCACCGCTGGCTCAGGCTGGGATAGATAGTTGGCTCGGCATGTGAGGAGACTGCAGACAAGTACGGATTCTCCCAACCAACACGGTCGGCTGATGCATCGGGAGTGTTTGCAAGTCAGCCTCGGTGAAAGGGCTCATCCGTGTCCGATAGAAGCTGACCGGCAGCGAGAGAATGTGCAAGGCTGGGCATATTTGTTGTTATCGCAAGCGGAAATGCATCGTTCGTCCTGTGTAGTTTTACCCGACTGCTGAGATTCTAGCTCTACTGTTGCATCACCTAGCATGCGCTCATCCCTTTGAAGGGTCGGCGGTTGACGATTTTCCCACAGCTGACGGTTATATCGAGGCCTTTTCCTCTCCGGAGAGGGCGTGTCAATAGCCGAGTCTCGAGAAGGTCTCGGCGGTGAAGCGGACACGGGACCACCGCCATCAGATACTTTATTTGCATTTTTGGGGGAATCCATCATGGGTAGAACGATGAATGATATAGGGAGCTGTTTTGGAATTTTCTGGGAGTGCTCTTTTTTATATTCACCTCTGAAGACGAACAATGAGTCGGAGGAAGGTGAACAGAGAGCGAATAGATTTCCTTTGACAAACCGACGGCGTTCGCATAGAAAGGTTGTGCTCGTGGCCGGAACAACAGGAATGGGTATGAATGCAACTTTGCAGAACGGCCGGCAGGCAACAAACGCGGCGAAATTCGAAAGCAGAAACGAGGTAGATGGAGTCATGCATGGCATGCGACTCACGAGGGTAGGCCGAGGGAACAAAATGGTGGTATTGATTGATGAGCCGATGAGGCCGTGATTTGTCCTGTTCCTCGCGGGCCACCGTGCCGTCTAGAGTGAGTAGAGACACGCACGCAAGTTTGCACAAGTGTCATCGGCTATGCCTGTGACAAAAAGGAAGAAGGAAACAGAGATGGCGGAGTAGAAGAAGAAGAAGAGAAAGAACGCAAAAAACGGGAATCGACAGGCCCGAGATCCCGACGAGCTTGAGAAGAAGCGGAATAATATACCCGTAAAGGCTCCAAGCAGGCCGGCCTGTTTCGGCCGCGCCGTTGGCCCATGCCGTTATTGCCAGCCCCGACAGTGATGCCGACGCAATATGTACAAGGCAATAGGAGGCATGCTTCAACCCCCGTCCCGTCTATCGCTCTCGTCTCGCCAAAAAAAAAAGAGATTCTAGGAGCATCTATAGCCAACCGGCGCCGTCGACGGAGCGAACCAAGGCTGCCGACCTAGTTGTCAGCCACCGGCTCCGTCTACTCTCCACGGGGCTTCCGCTTCGTCGCCGCCTTGGGGCCCTTGTTCATGAGGTCCCTCTCAGTCATGTAAAACGTGTCCTTTTCGCGCCTGAACTGCTCGTGGAACATTTCCAGAAAGGGTCCGGGCAGCTGGCCGCCGACTTCAATCTTGATCTGGTCATGCTTGCCAGTCCACAGGTGGCGGATGAACTGGCCCTTGCAGTGGAGGTCCGTCTCGGGGAAGCCGTTGGCCTCGGTGCAGGGCAGGACGCGGATGCTCTCGTTGAAGCTGTAGCGCACGTAGTTGCCGAAGCCGCCCTGGTCGGTGGGCTGGCCGGGGGCGTTGAGGCGGTACTTTGTGCATTCGGGATAGGGCTCGCCGTCGTCGGCGCACTTTTGCCAGGCGTTGAAGATCTCGTACGTCTTGGGGTTGTTCTGGGCCACGATGAAGCCCGTGTTGAGGTAGATGTTGCCGAACTGGTCCTTGTTCCCGTCGACTTCGGGATCTCGGGCGAGGCCGAGGGAGTTGTTGTCGGGGTAGAGCTGCCAGTAGTTGAGCAGCCACTCCATGGGCAGGTCGAGGCGTTGGAAGATGGCGTCGGAGTCGAGGTAGATGCAGACGTCGTGCTCCTTGAGGATCCTGCCCATGACGGGCGGCTTCTTCCACGAGCTCCGGCGGTCGGCGTAGTCGTCGATGGCAACGTAGTAGTACCGGTAGCCGTGAAGTTTGGCTGGCAGCTCGGACGTCAGCTGGACTCGGCACCGTCTCGAGCAGGACGGGGCAGGGCAGGGCAGGGCGCACCGTATAGCCAGTGGTTGAGGATGCCGGTGGACAGGCCGTGCACCTCGGTGGCCCGTTTCCACGTCATGAGATCGGGCCCGAAAAGTTCCTGCGACTGGTTGAAGGGTCGGTTGTCGAGGTCGATGATGCAGAGGTTCTCGCCCAGGTGCCGCTTCCAGTGCGGCGGGGCGGGCAGGGTCCAGTTGAAGGCGCCAAAGGGTTGGTAGTTGTTGTCGTCGGGTTTGATGGACGGATTCCTCAGCTGCTTGAGGTAAAACTCGCGCAGCTCGCCGGCATACTGGCCGGCCGTCCCTTCGCTGAAGGGAGCATGGGCGTGGAGGCCCGACGAAGAGAGGCGCACCCTGCGCAAGGTCAGCCCACGGTCCAAGGGAATCGTCTCGTCGACGGGAGCATCGAGGTCGAGGGAACGAACCGGTAACCTTGCCGCCAAAGATGGAGATTTCGGAGGGCGTCGAGGCCGAGCGTGACGACGACGCAGACGGCGACGAAGGCGGCGATGGCCGTTCCCCTCGAGGTTCGAGCGGAGCCGCCGAAGATCATGGCGACAACATGCTACCCACGGCTCCGAGGTGTCGGAAAGGTGCCGGCGCGGGCGAGGTCACGGCCGGGCGAGGGCTGGCCGGGATGGTGTCGGTGTCGGGAGGAAATGGAGAGACGCCGCCGAGGTCGGAGAGCGATGGCGCCGGGGTCGATCGAGGAGCGAGGCGGGGGAGGAGGGTGGGGTGGGACGCTCGTGGGAGTGGAGGAGGGGGCGCGGTGCCGGGCGGTGACGATGAGGTGCGGTGACGATGATGTGCGGTGACGATGAGGTGCGGAGACGGCGATACAGGCAGTGGTGGTGGTGGTGGTGGCCGGTGATGGTGGTGGTGGTGGATGATGGCGGTGGTGGTGGGTGATGGTGTCGGTGTGATGCGTGGCTGTGATGCGAGGTCGAGACGAGGCAGTGAGGGAACGGAGGAGGCGGCGGCTTCGTCTTTCTCGTCTTTTGGTCTCCAAACTCGAAACGGATTGCCACAAAGGCGAACACGGAGGCAACGGGAAGAAAGGAGGGGGACGACGAGGACGGAGAGCGAGGTTGAAAGTCAACGTCTACAATAGCGGGCGAGAATGGAGGCCAATGGACAGAAGGGTATCGGTGGACTCGGCACCACATGTAGAGGCAGGCAAGTACAAGTACTTATTAACTATGAAAATGCACCACAAAGCATCACTCCTCCGTACCCATTCATGCTATATAATACTAAGAGCACGCATTTCGAGTGCTGGCGGACAAAGGAAAAGGGGGCGGTGGCGGATACATGCTCTGTACGGCAAGTACAAGTACATCTGGGCGAAGCTTGGCGCACGAGCGCGCTGGCCTTGGCGGCGCCCACCTTGGCATCTGCACTTTTCATGGCCGTCGATTTGCGTCCTCGAGCGCTGCCTTGGTCTGAACGCGTGCCTCTGTTATTCCGGCGCGGGAAAAGGGGGAAAAAGAAAGGCTTGGTTGGCACGAGGAGGACGACGAGGACGAGTCGCCATGGGCTTTGTAGGTTTCTTTGGCATTCACGTTTGCTGGCAAAATTCATTCGCACTGGCGCCCCCGCCGTGGCGGCAAGCTGTGCCGAAAAGTACGTACTTGGTTGCAACTTAGTTGTACAGTACAGTACACTCAGGTGTATGCAAGTACCAGAAATACGGAGCAAGTCTATACGGAGCAAGTCTGAACGGAGCAAGTCTGAACGGAGCAGTCGGTACGGAGTTCATGGACATGTACAAGTACATTCTCGCACACCTCGTGTACGGCGCGTAACTACTTGAAGCAAACGCGTGATGTGTACTTGTACATGGACTCGTACCTGCCCGAACATCGGAACGAGGCGTGTGGGAGAAGCAGAAGGAGCTGGAGAAGGATGAGGGCATGAGGGCAGGTGCAGACCAGGAGCAGCAGGAGCTGTGGTGGGGGCGGCGGCAGCGGAAAGCACGAACCCCTGCCTCGGCAGCGTCGCATGCATGCCATTACGCCGGCCGGGATGGCACTGGGGAAGGAGACATTACGGTATGGAGTACGGAGTACGGAGTACTGTACACGTACTTGCTTGCAGTACAGTACATGTACGGGGTACTCCCTCCGTATTACAGTACTTGCTTGCTTACTCGGTACTGCAAGTACACCTACTGTACGGAGTACAAGTACAGTACTTGGCACACTTGCAACTACAATTGCATGCAAGTAAGTACTGTAAGTACATGTGCTTACTTGCAGTATCGCTACACCTGCCGTGTACGCTTAGTTGCAAGCAAGTATGCGTAGAAGAATCGTCTTGGACGAGCAAGCATCTGCTGTACAGCCTTGTTCAGAGATTCGGCCATTCAATCGTTCAATCCGCACGTAGGCGTACGTTGTATGGAGCACTCCGCGCAGGCATGCATGTACTGTACATGTACTGTAAGTATGCATCTGTGCACGAACGTGGACATGTCGGGTAATACTTGATTCCTCGAGGCGACGTGGAGGGGACGAGAGTTGCCTGTCATCGGTCTGCCAAGCGCCGACCCCTGCATCCCCAGTCCGTTTCCTTGGAGCGAGCAGATGCCGTACGTCCATCGAGGCTGTGCTTCCCGAAGGCAACCATGCATTCCTGGTAGCCGGTAGGGCTATGAATAATTGTCTGCGCATCCACGAGGACCGTCGTCGCCTGGTACGCGTGGGACGAAACGACGTCACCAGAGGGGGAGCATGTGCCGGTCACTTTGGCCGGATGCCATCCGTGCCTGAATTCCGACGCCGCCTGCTTCGGCGGCTGGAAGGTCGGGATGCATGGCGATCCTTCGGAGACGAATACTATTCGTACAAGGATGTCGCAAAAAGGCCGAGGCCAACAAGGGGGATGGACGTTTGGGTTGTGTCTGGGGCAATTGTGCTTGCTTGGCGAAATTTCTGCGGCCATGTGCACGGAGTATTACTGGTGCAACGAGGGTACCTACTAGGTAGGTAAGGGTTCGCTGTACTCTTTACGGAGTGCGCTGTGATTAATACTCGGTACTGTACTCCGTACTCCATCCTCCGTACCGTAATGGCATCTTCATGGAGCGTGACCCCACCATCACCTCTGTGGCGAGGAGGATGGCTACAGTGCTTGGGCCCTGTACTGGGGGCTAGGTACAGTGAGTGGGATGGCAAAAATGTCGATTCAATTTGCACGAGTAGCGCCACCAAAGCTGAATCGTCACTTTTGTCGAGCGGTGACTGTACGCAGCAACACACCATGGCAGGCACTGCCTATTACCTACCAGGTACCTACTAGTAATATACAGTGCACCTACTGTACGCCTACGCCAACTAGGTACCTACTAACAGTACACCTACGCTCCACGTACCCGGCACGGCGCTGTAGCGTACTGCTATTAGCAGAGCCGCATCGCACGCATCCGCCGGTATTCGTAGCTGGCATGCTAGGGACGGCGCCAGCGGCCGGGCCTCGTCATCTGTCGCCTACGGTGAATGTGCACGCATTGCAGTCCAGCGAGCGTACGTGGTCCCCGAGACATGTCCGCGTCATGGAGCGTTCTGAGCCGCACGTGCGGGCATGAAGCACTGGTCAAGCATTACAAGTGGGTGTCGGCGTAGGTGGACAGCACGTCCAGTGGCCATCACAAGTGCGCTGTAGGAACCCCCCCTAGGCAGTACCTAGTAGGTGATGTGCGTCACCATTACGGCGCCCGTTCGTCGTCTTGGCATGCGCCGCGTGGCCTGTCCGGCGCCTTGGCACGCCCGCCGCGGGCTCGGCGGCCTCCTGAAGATGATGCGCAGGGTGAAAATGATGCGAGCGTACGTCATGAGAGAGCACGGAGACGCACCGAGTGCAGTCAGTGGGCATGTAATTACATGTGTGTACAGGAAGTAGGTCTGCAGTACATGTAGAGACTCGGTGCGCACGGCATACGTCGCCTGGCCTGGACGCCATATGCGGCATATGGCATCCAGCATACCTGCTTAGTACCTACAACTACAGCACTCCGTACAGTGCAGTGCTTACACCCAAGATGCAGTAACCAAGTACGCACAAGGCACTTACTTGGCTTGGTACCTGAGCTCCCAGCACGCCCAAGCGCAGTGCGGCACTCCGCATTTTGCCCTCCATGGGCTGCGACAGCATGCTGGATGACTTCACATGGTGACATTGTCCAGCGCAAGCACCCTGTCCCGGCCCGGCGATCAGCACGTACGAAGCAAGTGCTTGGGAATGCGAGCAAGACGCGACGACCCTCCGGCATGGCTTGCTTCCTTCGCTGCACGCACGCAAGCAGAGCACCCGCGCTCCGTACTCTCATCCGCTTCTGCGCCCATGCCTCCGCCGCGCCTTGATCTGTCGGCACCATTCCCGGCCGTGAGCGGCCTGATAGTCGCACAGTCTCGGCTCCACGACGATGCTCACCATGCCCGCGAGGCAGATGCCGGCGCTGTCGCTCACCGTCGCCGCGCCGAGGCTAAACTCGCGCTCCTCGGCCGGCACCTCGTCCATCATCTCGGCGAAGCAGTTGACGTAGACGGCCCCGCCGAGCAGGCCCTCCCAGAAGATGACGAGGAAGACGGCGTGGACCGACGGCAGGAAGAAGAAGAGGGCGTGCAGCGTCAGCAGCACGAGGTTGCCGACCTGCAGCATCGACGGCACGTAGAGCCGGTGGATGCGCAGAAAGGGCGTCGACGAGCGCGAGAGGAAGACGCCGAGCTGGTAGAGGAAGCCGTAAAAGGGATAAAACTCGCGAAGCTCCTCAAAAGGCGACGACTCGACGGGGAAGAGCAGCGTCGGCGCCACGCCTTGGTTGATCGTGTACTCGGCCACGTACACGAGCAGCAGGGGCAGCATGTACGGCACCATCAACCCTCGGACGCGCCTCAGCTTCGCCCCGACCGAGCCCGCCGCCTGCGTGCTCGACGGTCCCGGCGCCAGCAGCGCCGACGACGCGGCCCCCCGCGCCATGCCTCGCATCTCCTCCTCGGCCGCATCCCCCTCCGGGACCGGCTCGTAGTCCTTGCCGGGCCGGCCGTAGCCGAGGGCATCGCGCGGCAGGACGACGAAGAAGCTGACGAGCATGACGACGGGCAGGCACGCCGAGAGAAGCAGGCTGCCCCGAACGCCAAACCCCCACCGCTGCGTCAGGACCACGTACAGGCCGGCGCCGACGAGGCCGGCGGCACCGGTGCCCGAGCCCCAGCCGACGAGGCTCACCGGCCCGTAGTGGTGCGTCAAGCCGAGGAAGCTGAGCTCGCCGCCGCCGCTGCTCATGCTCGCGAGCACGATGCCCGCCATCTTGCGGCCCGCGGAGCCATCGGCCGGCGTCAGCGCCACCGCGAGCATGCCCGTGGCCGAGAGGGCGACGAGGACGACAACGCGCACCCGGTACGGCACGAGGTGGATGAAATATGGCGCCGTGAGCTTGACGAAAAAGGACGGCACTACATCGGCGAGGAGGACGATCCCCTTGGGCATCGAGCCGACGAGGTCCTGTGCCGCCGAGAGGATGATGACGTAGAGGACGTTGTTGATCAGCCCTGCCCATCCCACCCCGCCACCGTCAGCCAACAACACCGATCGAGCACAGAGCAAAGGGGGCATACCGAGGAGCCAAAAGGCAACGAGGACCCTCGTCTCGACCTGCCGAGCAAAGGCACCCAACCTAGCCACCCACGACGACGAGGGCGCGCCAGCCATCGGCAGCAGCCCGGACGAGGAGGGAGCGAGGTTCGTCATGGCGAGACGATGACGGAGACTCGGTGCATGGCGGGGTGCGGTGCCTGACCGGGAAGACTTGAGAAAGCGAAGCGATGCTGATTGCTGCGTTGGAAGGCGTGGAAGATGGACGCGTGATCGCCTCTCGCACAAGAACAAGTGTATATCGCACCTGTCACGAGCTCGCCGCAGCGTAGGTACATGTACTTCTACGGAGGTTTCGTACAGAAGGCAAAGTAAGTACAAGTACTCCGTACAACTACAAGCTTCAAGTCCACGTGAAGCAGCCGCACTCCGTACGCTGAGACTGTACTTAATTAAGTAAACCGTACGGAGTAGTTGTAAGTATGTACTTACTGTACTGGCACTCACATGTACCGTCACTCGATAAAAATGACGGTTCAGTTTTGGTAGCGCTACTCCTACAAACTGAATCAACATTTTTGCCACCCCACTGCACGACGCACAGCGGCGCAGTAAGTACAGCACAGACTAGAGTACAAGTGACGTGAGTACCCCAATGTACACCAACTGTCCATGTAAGTGCAAGTCTACTTATAGAGTACTCCGTACTCCGCTGTGCTAGGTAGCTTGGACCCTGGCGCGAATGGCGATGCGGTTCGTTCCGCCACACTCTCGATCCTGTCCATCCGACGAGGCGGTGCATTTCCGGCTCCAAATTTCTCCGTTCCAACGCCGTACACTGGCTCCATCCACCGAGGCGGTACAGGATCCGGCTCCAAATTTCTCCGTTGCAACTCCGTGCTGGCCCGTCCCGTCCAACGATCGGGCGGAAATACGACATCGCATTACATGGTGCTCAACCCAACAATCGCCCAGCCCTGAATCGTCTTCTCTCGGGACCTGCGAGCCTTCTCTGTAGCAGCGTGTCCCGGCATGGCCGCCGACGCAGAGGCGACATGCCCCGTCGACCACAAGACGCGTGATGCGTGGCTTGCCCAGGCACGAGCCGTCGAAGCCTCCAAAGCGCGCGTCTCCGTCGCCGCGGCTGATTCCAACTCCATTCCCAACGTCAACTCCAGCTTCAGCGTTGGCTCCGGCTCCGCGCCGGGTGCTGCCACATGTCCCGTGGACCATGCGCCCCTGCCATCGAGATCCTGGACTCAGACGCTCTCCTCCTATTTCTGGACGTCGCCCTCGGCGGCTCCAAAGGCACCTGCTCGGCCCGCGCCTCCATCGTCGCCGCCCACGAGTCTCGACCCGGATCGTGTCGTCTCCAGCATCCCTCGATCCGTGAGCTCCTCGTCCGACGTGCTCCCCGTCGGCCACGGCGCCTCGGCCAACGCCGCCAACCACGAGATCGAGAGCGGCGTCGACGCCTCGGGCAACTGGGTCTATCCCTCGGAGAAGATGTTTTTCGATGCCATGAAACGCAAGGGCTACGACGCTCGCGTCGCGGACATGAAAACCGTCGTTCCCATCCACAACGCCGTCAACGAGCGCGCGTGGAAGCAGATACAGGAATGGGAGGCGCCGTACCTCGCGGCGTCAAGGTACAGACCCCCCCCTCCCCCTTCGCCGTCCTCGAGACGGAGCAGTGTCGAGGACGGCGCTTCGCGACGACGCTGACTCGCCGCAGGTGCGGTGGCCCGAAGCTCGAATCGTTTGCCAACAAAAGCGACCGCATGACGCCCACGGCGCGCATCAACACGCTGCTCGGATACACGTCCCCCTTCGATCGCCACGACTGGATCATCGACCGCTGCGGCACGCGCATCGACTACGTCATCGACTTTTACGCCGGCCGCTCCGATGGCAAATCCGTTCCGAGCTTCTACCTCGACGTCCGTCCGAAACTGAATACCTGGGAGGGCGTCAAGATGCGCACCAGGCGGTGGGTGGGCATGGCCTGAGTCGTGTACCTCGCCGCGAAAGCCAACAGCCGCCCGTGTGCCGTTCGAGATATATTAGCATTGCGTGGGCGTTTGGAGCTGCATGTACAACTTGGGGAGGAATGGACCAGATAGATTCGGCCCAAAATATGTGCATTGTGAAGAAGAATAATTTCCCTTTTCCATTCTCAAACCCCCCCATGGCATCATCTTGCTCCCATGCGTACGTCATACGTCAGGCTCCAACGTCAACCAACTGCCTGCTCCATCATTCGGCCTTTTGTTTGCCTGTCAGATCGGCGCAAAGCCGCGCGGCATCACCGGGCTCCAGCGCCGCCGCCTCGAGATCCCAGCCTCGCTTCTCCAACTGTCTCCAGAGGGCCTCGTCGCGCGCCCCGGGATGCTTCACACTCTCCTGCCGTCCCTTGTCGGCCTCGCATCGATGCCTGGCACCCTCCTCGCCGCCATATCCGTGCGGCATGCTCTCGTCCATTGCGCTGGCCCTTTGCGCCGCCATGAACCAGGCGAGGATGGCATGCTTGGCCTCGGCACGCTCCCAGAGCAGGATCTTGATCTTGCCCAACCGGCCGGCGGCGTACGGGTGGATGAAGCTCGTGTGCATCGGTCCATCCACCACGACAACCTTGTCCCTGCTGCCTTCGGGGCCCATGGCATCCGTGTAGCTCTTGCCAAAGTCGACTCGACAGACGGGCGCGCCCTTGGCGTTGGTCGTTGCGTTGTTCCAGAAGAGGATGCGCTCCTCTTCGGCCACTTGCCGGGGCGATGGGACGACCCCCTGCTTCCGGTAGCACGCAAAGATCATCGATGCCCGCTGCTTGTTCAGCGTCGTCAGCTGAACGCATCGCACTCCCTTGTAGTTCATCCAGAGGTGGGCCATGACCAGCGCAATCACCAGGCAGAGGACCGCTCCGCGATCCTGCACCAGCTGGACGAGGGCGGAGCCGGCGACGAGGCCGATCAAACCGACAGCCGTCTCCTGGCTGGCCTCCTTTGCGTTGAGCTCCGAGAGGTTGTCCCGCCGAGCGAAATGCAGGCTCAGGGCAGCCTTGCTGGCACCAGCGGCGACGCCGCAGATGGCTCGCATCGCCTCGCCCGTGCAGAGGGCTACGACCTTGCCGTAGGGGCCCAGGAAGGGGCTGTAGAGCTCGAGAAAGAAGGCCGCGTCGTTGAGGACGTCGGCGAGGAAGCGATACGTCTTGGCATCCGCTTCGATCATGAGGCCGAAGCGGTGGGCGAAGAGGATGGTGGAGATGCGTGACGTCGCGTCCTTCATGACGGTGAGGATCATGGCAAACGTGGCGGACGAGTTGGCGTCACCCACCCCCAAGCCCTCGAGCAACGCACGATTGGCCAAGAGGGAGTTGATGGTGGAAAAGAATGCCTGAAGCGAGTCGTACGTCTGGTAGGCGGCGTAGTCACTCGAGACCGAGGCCGGGAATCCGACGGGAATGAAGACTTCAAACAGCAGCCTTAACCAGCCGGCCACGGGCCGGACCGCACCACGAGTGGGAGCCGCTGCATGTGGCGGTTTCTGTCCATCCCCCTCCCCCCCAAGTTAGCAGAGGCAACGGCACGATTTGCGTTTCTTGCCTCTCGTCACGACTTGCCTGCATGATGCGACGATTCGGCATGTGAATCCATCGCTTCTGGCCAAAACCCATCGTCTCCACCTCGACAATCTCCACCGAATCTCCCGAGTTGACGAAGCGAGCGACGCCAGGGCCGTCGACTCGCTGGCCCGAGTCATCATCCTCCTCACCACGACAGATGAGGTCGGCGAGGTCGAGCCGGGGCGGGCGATTCACGTCGTCGTCC
Source organism: Drechmeria coniospora (assembly GCF_001625195.1). NCBI lineage: Eukaryota > Fungi > Ascomycota > Sordariomycetes > Hypocreales > Ophiocordycipitaceae > Drechmeria > Drechmeria coniospora. The sequence goes on along the minus strand of NC_054390.1, from coordinate 8,772,246 downwards.
GACGCCAGCGGCAGCGGAGGCGCCATAATTCCGCGTCGATGGAAAAGAATCAATCGTGTGATGGTATCGGCATGCTGTGAAAATGCATTGGCAGAAAATGAGGACCAGCTACCTGCCTCATCAACGGCAGAGGGTTCCGTTGCGGAGGATGGATGGGTGCCGATGATGAGAATGGTAGATGAGAGAGTGTGGTTGTGGTTCAACAGGGCGGCGGTTTTAATACTGCAATGCCGGTGAGGGACATTGGCAACCAAGTGGTGCCTGAGGTCAAAACGACGGCGCACGTGGGAACCACAAACGGTCAAACAAAAAGGACACGACTAGCAAACAGTCGCCATTGATGCTGCGGCAAGGAGCACTTTGTCAAGGGCTGCACTTTTGCTGCATGTAGGCCATGCACATGCGAAACGGACTTTCTACTCTAGGTCCTCCTCGTCACCTCGCCATCCTCGCCAACAAGATGCTCTTGCGTCCGGAGAGGCCCCTCCCCTACCGAGGTCATGATGACCCTTCCGACGCCGTCCTTTAGCGCGCATGCCGTTGCCTCGTCCAGCTTGACGACGGAATCGATACTGTCACTCGACTTCCAGCCCGTGACATTTCCAAGAACGGTGGAGAAGGCGCCCAGGACGGCCGGGGCGTTCTCGTTGAGGTAGTAGATGACGCAGTTTGGACCGGCATCGAAGGTGTAGGCGGCAATGGTCCTTCCGGCCTGCGCGTTGATGGACTCGACGGCGCGGATGGCGGCCTTGGAGACGTCGTTCATGTAAAAGATGGGCGGAAAGGTGTCGGCGCAGCAGGCGTGGAAGGAGTTGGACTCGCGCATCGTCACCTCGGCAAAGGTGGAAAAGTCCTTGCCCCGGACGGCCTGCTCCATCCTGTCCATGCTCGCGGGAACGACGTGGGATATCCTCCGCTGGAAGAGACCAGAGGTGGCGACGGTCTGCTGCATGCCCGAGGTCGACGAGACGCCCTTCTTGGCGGCGCTGACGACGAGGATGAGGGCGCGCATTTCGGGCCAGTGGGAGGCGGGCGCGACGAGGTCGGCCATGGAGTCGGTGCCGTCCGGCTTGCTGCCCATCCTCCAGGCGACGTAGCCGCCGAAGAGACTGCGGCAGGCGGAGCCGGAGCCCTGGCGGGCGATGAGGGAGAGCTGCGACGGCGAGTCGGGCAGCTCGTACAGGATGGCCACGGCCTGGACGAGGGCGGCGAAGCCGGCGGCCGACGACGCAAGGCCCGCGGCCGTGGGGAAGTTGTTCTCCGACACAATCTTCAGCGGCATCGCCGAGAGCCTGGGCAGTGACGGGTCGGCAGCCTCGAGGTTGGCCCGTCGGGCACGCAGCTCGCGGAAGCAGGCCTGCGTCCTCGCGCCGGATATGTCGAAGAGTTCGCCGTTGAGGGTCAGGCTGTCGGCGCCAAACGTCGTCGCGCACGAGGCCGTCGTCAGCGTGCGAAGGTCATCTTGGGAGAGCGTGACGGATAAGGAGCTGTTGGTCGGCAGGTTCAGCTTGGTGTCGCGTTTTCCCCAGTACCTGCCAGGTCAGCGCAGAACTCGCCAGCCGCTTCTTTTCCGTCAGGAGCGTACTTGACGACGGCGATGTTTACGGGAGCCGATGTGGTGGCTCGGTAGACCTTTGCGTCTGCTGCCATTGTCGTGACCGGGAGGGAGGCAACAGCTGGAGGCCCGGGTGGTTCGCCGTCGGCTACGAGATGTCGATTCCCGGCGGGATGAGAAGGCAGTCGACGGCGCGTCTTCTGGGCCGGCAGATACCGAGCGACTAGGTATAGGGATGGTATAGGGACCGACGTTGCGGCCGATGAAGCGAATGGATTTTTGGTAGATGGATCGTCGCTTGTGGTTTTGTTGACCATGGACGGAGGAGGGGTATTTCGCCCATGGTGGGGTTGGAGCTGCCATTGAGTTGAGAGTGGAGCACGCGTCAACGACAGTGCGGAGTACGGAGTAAGTATGTTGCGCACCAAACCAGCCACAAAAAATGGGCGCCACAGTCAATGTGGCTTTTGTGAGTGCTATATGCGACAGAGTATTTAAGTATTTAAGTACTTACTGCACTGTAATACTTGCTTATACAGTACACGCCGAAGTGCTTATGAAAGTGCACACATCTGCTGTATTGACGAGTAATTGATTATTATTCGTACTGCATATTTTCTTGAACCGGTATTAAGTCTCAAGTGCTCTTGTAAGTACCCGCAAATGTATTACTTGTGCTGATACTCTGTACCTGTACATGATGCACCTAAGGAGTAGATCCTTTACAAGCATATTACTTGTGGGTGCAATCGCTTGCAATGTACTCCGTACGGAGTATTCAATGTAGTACTACGGAGTACTGTATAACTGCATTAATGCATTGCACAATAAACTAGGCGAGTCTGGCCATGATTTTATGCAAGAGTATTATTTAGTCTTTCTACTTTTATAGTCTATCCTAGACATCCCCAAAAGCGTGTCAATACTTGATTGAGAACAAATTGGCAAGACGGAACGGATGACATGCTGACATAGCAACGGAATCAAACTGAGCATAAATGGCTATATAGCGAAACAGTACACACCGCAAACGCCCTCTGATCAAGAGCATTCTTTGCGGATGGGAGGTCAGCAAACGGAACGGCCATTCGTGGCGAAGCTGCCCGCGAGGTTCTACTATTGAGATGCCCTAGCTGTTACGTCTGGGCTTTCCTAAGTGATAAACCTAGGCTCGAGTTTATGTTGGCAGAAAGGTCAGGGCGTCTCTGAGCAACAAGTTGAATGCTACGTTGGTGATAAGTTATAAACCGTAACCAAGTAAGGGTATGGTCAACACTTGTATTAAACGCTGATTAGCTGTCTATCTAATGAGTGAATTATACTAATCGACAATATATAGCCAATCGGATTACCGAGGAACTTGGTCGTCTCGAGCGCGAGGAAGAGTTGGCTGAAGAGCTCATCCTATAGCGGCGCTGCCAGCAAGAAGAACAGTTGCGTCAACAGGATAAGCAGCTTCGCCAGTCCTAGCGTAATATGGACAAGGCTTTTAGCCGTTTGCTGTGTTTGCGAAAGATGAAACGTCAATTAAGAGAGCGTGGTATCGGGGTGGCTCGTTGTGATTTTGCAAATTTGTAAGCGATAGAAGACGCTGATTAGAGACAAGAAACTCGTTGAAAAGATTTTGGAAAATGTGCATCGACAAGAGGCGGAAGTAATTGCGCAAGTACAGTCTGCTTGTTCCTCGGATATTATCGATAGGTTGGGAGCTTGCTTCTGGTCTTTCTTTGTCGGAGATTCCAGGCGAGGTAGCTCAAGGTCCTGTTGTTGACAAGGCGCTTGGCAGCGCGTCGGAATCATAAAAAATATATAATATATATATTTATTCCTTCCATGGCATCAGGTTGCTGATCTGCCTAAATATCCCCGAGTACCAAACAGCGGAATTTGGACCGCGCAGTGTCTTCCATAAATCGTGCATTCGAGTAATCTTACCTGGTGTAAATCGCATGCGACAAATATCTGGTTAATAATCCATAAAGTTGGAATTACCGTCCAATCCGGAGATACCGTCGCAAGAGTCTTGTTTCCCATTACAGCTGAGTTTCGGACGCATCTGGGCGGGAGTGTCGTCAACGTAGTCGCCTTCACCATAACAATCATTACCCTCAAACGGATGAAATAAGCCAAGCCAGTGGCCAACCTCGTGGGTAAGGGCTCGACCAATTCTACCGGCTTCCTTGTAGTGAATATGATCGGACCTAACCATGACGAAATCTCGGTTCCCAAAACTTCTTCGATTAGGTAGGCTGGCAGCACCACCACGAGACTCATCGTCCTCCCATATTTCATCGACTATATATACGTTGAGCGTACTATCGTTTCCTTGATACAGGGCCCTCTGCATTGCCCGTCTACCAGAATCGATGGCCCAATCGGCGTTGTACGTCCAATCGGCATCTTTTATCCGAAAGGAGAAACCTGTTACAGCAAAATCCCAGTTTAGTTGATGTAACTGGTTATCGAGCCTCGATCTGGTTATAATGCTCATACTATTGCTATGTTTAGCAACAGGCGGTGCGACAACATGAAAATATATGTCAATATTGACTTCTGGACGTGGCTCGCTACGACGAGCCAACGTCGATTTTTTCATAAAGAATTCATGGAGGGCGACAAGCTCCGTAGAAGGCCTGTCGATACCGCAGCTAGCGTTTTCCGGTTGTTCTAGAGTTGTGGCTACTGTAACTGTAGCTGCTAGGGCTACAGTAAGCGAGCGTATAAAGGTAAAAATAATGAGATAGGAGGGGCAGCGAATATTAGGGAGTGTAATGGTACACCAGGGGGCCGTCGATTCGTGGAAGAAGACTCGAAAAATAGATTTTCAAAAGTTATGTTTTGCTTAGTTATTGGCGCTGAAAATACCGCCGTAGAAGGAACTGGCAATAGGTTAGATTCTGAAGTAGCTCACAAGTATTCTCTTCTGGTCCGCAATCCTTCTATTTGACGAGATCTTGGTAATTTTTATCTTTTTTTCATACATCAACGATCCGCCCGACTTTACGGAGTAAGTATATTCCGGTTCGTTTTTCGATTCAATTTCGTAAAATGGTTTGGCGTTCCTGTTCCTGAGCGACATTTCTAATACTAAGATGTAAATGATTAGGTAAATTTATAGTGTTTAGTAATGAAAGTTCATAGGTAGCCTTTGAAATGACTCGTTTAACTCGAAATAGTCCAAGCTTTTTGTTATCCAGTTTGTCGATTGGTCGCATTGTTTTAATATTTCATCGTAGTAGGTAATTACACCATATTTCCTTTTCGAAATATTAATCCCTTCAATCTTTTCTTATCATAGTACAGTACTTAGGTGGTCATTCAATATACAACGAATTTAAGTCCTTTTCCCATTTCTTCCTGCAGTTTTCGTAAATTATTCTGTCTGTACGTAGTAACTACTTATTATGGCTTGCTCTGCTTGTGGGCGTGTCAGCTGACTCGGTATGCTTCGGGATTGTACTGTATCCATAAGTAAACGTCAAGAATACGGGTATATACACTGATAGAAACACTGCCCAATAAAGATACTATCCTAATATATGCTGCTCAGGGTTAGAGCTATGCCTCCCTACTACCTGCGGCTACTGGCTGCAGTACTACTGCCAGCCGGAACACTTACTATTGTACAATTTGTACAAGAAGTACTCCGTATTAAGTCGATTATATATCGACCTATGATTCTATGTCGACCAATGACTCAACGTCAACCACCAACACACTATTGACCAAGCATCAACCGTACTATCAAGTAGGACCTATCCCGCACTGCTACCAGCTGTCACCGTGCAGCAGCCCTACTAGACAATCGACCAACGGTCAATTGAATGCACCATCAACTACCGATTGACCGTTCCACCAGCCAGTTGCATAGACCAACTGGCTATTCGGAGTTGCCGACTAAATGAATAGACAGATCATTCGGACCGGCCAATCGAACAGACCAACAGACTATTCGGAATTACCAAAGGCAAAGATCAATGGACTGTTCGGAACAAGCCGACAACTACATCCTCATCTATACTGTCGTTACCAATTGTGGTACTACCTCCTGAACATAAATAGTCCTGTCCTTCCCGTACTTTACTTAGATGGTTAATCGCACTGCGTTTTTATAATCGTACCCCATACATTGTAATTGCACACTTGCTATTACAATTGTATTGCATACATTGCAATATCCGCACTTCTTACCCAGTTACTAACTGGCACCCATTCTGCTGTTACCAACAGCCTGATTAATCCCCTAGTCCGTGCGATATACTTCCAACTGTCTTTCTTGCAAATTGCAACAAGTTCTGCTGGAAACTCGTCAACATCTGAAATCAGTCGCTTACCTCTCGATTCACTCGTTTTCATCAGGTCATTGTACGGACAGGTTGAAGGAGGGATACAGCTGTGGCTTGTCGCGCGTGCCACCCAGAAATATCAACAAGCGGCGGTAGACACATGGATATGTAATAGACAGGCGGGCAGCATATGAACCTAGGTAGGCAGGCGAGCGGTGCTTAGGCAGGCTGGCAAGCGGATAAGCAATAGGCAGGCCGGCAGTTAGGTAGCCAGGCGGGTAGCATGTAGGCAGGTAGACGGGTCGGATGGTACCAGAGGTTGCAGCCAACAAAGGCACAGGAGCCTGCCGAAGGCACCCCCGAAGAAGAGATGTGACTTTCTCGGTGGATGCAAAGGACGGCCTTGCGTGTTGATGGCAGGGCCTGATCTGCCATGCTGAAGCTTGCAAAAGAGTTTCCTGCGTTGGTGTATTTCGCTAGCCTGCTTGGTCGACGACATGTACGTTGCGCGATGCAGGCATAACTTTTCGCAAACGTTTCGCCGTAGAATCCCGTCGTTCTATTTAACGTCATGCTCGGGAGTCCGACCTGGCGTTGTTTGTCTCCCTTGTCGACTCCCCCGGCTGAAAATTATGTCACAAACATCAATGCCATCCGACACGGCTGCACCCGCGCGAAGACGGCCCGGCCGCTCACGATCGCCCGATGGTTTCAGCTTGGCATCACAGCAAGTCGATGACCAAGTCCTCACCATTTGGGCCGACGAAGACTTCGAGCCACGAGGCGTCCGGCCGAGGCGAGCGTATTACGGCAACAACGTACCCGCACTTGGCGACATTTCCAACGGTCAGTCTTTTTCCTTGCTTGAAAGGCATCGGTTTGTTCGAGATGCCATGGAGAAACACCACACATGTGCGCAGCAGCAGAACTGGGAGTGTCGCGATTTCGCCCAAAACGTCGTGCAAGATGATCGCATATCCTTCGAGGAACAGGTAACGGGCGTCTACGACTGGACATACCGGGAAAAGGCCGAGAACGTGTGGGACTGGATCGTCGGCAACAAATACGACGAGAGCTGGACCGAGGTGCAAAAGGTCGAGTTCCGGAAAATGCTTCACAGGATGGGAACGCTTGCCAGGGCGGCGGCGAAAGGACAGGAATTTGACGAATTGGACCGGCATTTCTTCCAAAAACGAGTCGTGCGCTTGAGGATCCCCATCGAGGTCTTTGCCGAAGACTGGTGCCAATATCGCTTCTTTCCCGTCGGCGCGTGCCGACCGCGGCACAAACGGTCCCAGTTCAACGCCGAGGACCAGCGGAAGATTGATCAAGCATACCCGGAATATTGGGCCGCCGGGGAAGGGCCCCCTGCGGGACAGTCGGCCGGCACGGCGTCGCCATTGAACGGCCGAGTGAGTGGCCAGGACGCATCGTTTGTACGATTAGCAAACAAGGCGTACGGGCAAGCACGCAAGTACCACCTGATTTTGTGAACAATTGTTCAACACCTTATGCATTCTCCGACAATTATGGGTTGCATCTGTGTCGCCTCTTGCGGCCCTCTTCCAGCGAGCTTGAAATAGCTTGGATTAGGAGGAACAGAAATGCCGACGACGTGGTGTTGTGGCCTGGTGCCTGACATTGGCAGAATGCTCCATTCAGGAATGAGCATGCATGACTAAGCCGTGAGATGGTGAAATTGAGCCCTCGAACCTCGTAAATGTTGCCTTGCTCGCTCTACCATTTTACACTGGAAGCAGCTTGCAGAGAGTGAGCGGGCTTTTTTTCGGTATTCTTTCGACTCTCAAGCCCATTCCACCAGCTTCGCCTTTGCGTTTTTGATCGTCGTCATTGGCAATTGTGAAGAAAGCACAATCGTTGACCGTGATCGGGTTGTTATGACGTCATTCTGCGAGACAGAAGTAATGCCTGGCACCCGCATCAGCTATCCCAACTGGCAACTACCGGCATCCACATGGTGATTTAGATTCCACTTGACCCGTCCGGCAATAATCACGGACAGACAGCGTGTCGCACCATGAGCCATGCAGCTCGACGGGCAACGCAGCGTCTTGCCCAGCAGGCACGAAGCTGGTCAGGCAGGCCATCCGCGGCCCTCAGTCCGGGCTCGTGTACGTCCACCACGAGGTTGGGAGGTCGGCACGCCGCCAGCAGGATGACAAGGAAGGCGCCGGACGGGGAGGAGCGCCAGACGACGCCGGAGAGCGCCCGGAGAAGCGTCAAGAACCGGCCTTGCATGCGGGAGCGGAGTAATGCACTCCTCAAGGCGACGGCCAACGACCCGACGGGTGGCGATGAGACGCACGGTACGCATCTGTGCTCTACGTCATCTGGTGACATGCCTACCCATCAGCTCCCGTCGTGCAGCCTGTAGAAATGGAAACTCACTCACCTCATCCTTCTCGCAGGACGGCTCCTGACGACGCCGACCCGATTGCTCAAGCTGATTCTCCCGATACCCTTCCACCCCGAGCCAGAGCACATCGAGGCGAGCTCTGAGGGGCGAAAGGAGTGGGGTGACAAGGCCGTCGAGCCGTTGGCCCTCCTGATTCATCCGAACCAGCCGTTGTCGTACCTCGAGCGGCTCATTCAAGCCGAGATGCCGCCGATGCGGGTGCGTGGCCGAGAGAAGCTCCCGGAAATTGTCTTCCGCGCCGAGGGAGAGCGCAAGAAGGGCACAGAGCGTCCGATCGATGACGGTCGAGGGGGCGCCCATGTCGCCGCCCACTCGGGCCTCGGATGTCAAGGTCCGGCGAGACGCGACACAACATGGGTACGGTGGAGCGGCAGCACCGAGGTGGGCGACTTCATCCGCGACGCCGCCCGCCGTCGCGAGTTTGCCGTGGCCATCGAGGGCCATCCCCGGGCGTTGCGGGTGGCGGTGCCGAGCTTCGAGGATCGCACGCACTACATGCGGCTCCGTCTGCGGACCATGTCGCGGCAGGTCGAGGTCATGGCGGGCGTCAAGAAGGAGTGCGACGAGCTCGCCCACAAGGGCGCTCACCGTCTCGCCGAGGGCGGCTTCGTGCTCCTGTCGTCCTGGTGGGGCGTCGTCTACTACGTCACCTTTCACACCGACATGGGCTGGGACCTCGTCGAGCCCGTGACGTACCTCGCCGGCTTGGCCTCCATCATGGGCGGATACCTCTGGTTCCTCTTCATCAGCCGGGACCTCAGCTACAAGGCGGCCATGAAGCTGACGGTGACGAAGCGGCAGAAGGCCCTCTACCAGGAGCGAGGCTTCGACCCGCAACGGTGGGAGCAGGCGACGCACGAGGCCAACCTGCTTCGAAGGGAGATACGAACCGTGGCCACCGAGTACGACGTCGCGTGGGACGAGATGAAGGACCTCGGCGGCGAGAGGATCAAGGATGCGCTGGAGCGGGAGAGGAAAGGGAGGAAGGGCGAGGAGAAGGAGGGCGAGGAGAAGGAGGGCGAGGGGAAGGAGGGCGAGGGGAAGGAGGGCGAGGAGAAGGAGGGCGGGAAGGAGGACGAGAGGAGGGGCGACAATGAGGGGGCAGAGGAAGCAATGGCAGGGGAGACGTCCCCGACCGAGAAGAAAACCGTGTCGAGGTAAAACCCGGAGCAACCAGATTCGTCCCGACTGATTGGATAACGCAACCAAACGATTGCCTGGCCCTTGCGGTATTTCCGAGGACACAATCCGCGGCATCTCTACCCGCACCTGGCCATTGGAGTCGGGGGTACACGCATCGAGGGCTGGGCAGCCTCATGGAAGGGAATGCGTGTGGCAACCTGTAGCCGTGGGTCTGCGTTGAATGACTCTGCGTAGCATCTACCCGTCGTGAACGAAATGGACGTAGTCGGCGAGAGTCGTCCGATGGCGATGGCGGTGTCGGAGGTGCGGCGAGGAACCGCCATGACGTTTCGGCGAGCCCGACAGATTGCGTGGCTCATGGCGCGACGAAGGAGATTCAATCACAAGTCCGGCAGGTGCTGCTTTCTCTGTGCTTGATTATTTTTTTTTGAGTGAGCATGACGCGATGATGGGATGTTTGTCGTTTCTTGTAGGTGATGCCGTACGATAATTCGTGCCGCACCACGGACGGCGGCCCAAGTACGGAGTATGGTGTGCCCATATGTGCATGTTCAAGGTGGTGTCGGTGCGTTAGGCTGGTGTTCCATTCGTTTCCATTCGATTCTCCTGGACATTCGTACAGAGCAATCCTCGGTACTCCGTACAGTGTACAAAGATGCATGCAGGCGCTGTGGAAGACATGTTGATCAGACACAGCGTTCACCCATATGAATGGTGCCTATTTGCAGTGAATCACAACAGCGTACTCCGTACGGAGTGCAGTTGTCGGTTGTACACTACACGGAGTATACTTGCAGTCAAGTAGGTGTACATTCTAATGTACTTAGGCCCAGGTGTAAGCACAAGTAAGTACGGCCACCTGCGGAATAAATGTACCTGGTTGTACTCCGTACTCCGTACTGTAGTTGCACATATACTCGAGTGTAGCCACTCATAATGAATTATTCCTCCGCACTCCAGTACGCACTTGGACAAGGCTGTGATTACTTTAGGTACAACTAGTCGTACTGGTTCCAAGTACCATTACAAGTGCTGGTGCTGGTTCCAAGTACCAGTACTGCGCACACGTACTCGTTGGCGTACTTGCCGTACTCTGTACTTCCTTGCACTTCGATGTCGATGAGTGGGGTGATGATGAAGCCACTCGACCGATCGGGTTGCTGATGAAGAATACTTGCAGAGTACTTACTGTACATGTCCAGTACTTGCCGTTGTGTACACGTAAGTAAGTATTTCACCTGCTCGACTACTCGTACGAGTACTCTGGGCAGCTCTTCAGTATGTGCGCGCAACAAGTTACAGTACCTTGCCGCGGCGTACCCGTCACCTACATGCACATGTACACCTGAGCACTGCCGTACTTACGTGCTACGCAATGAAATGTGCCGTCGATGCCAGCCGGCCATGGCAATACTCGCCTACCCCGCAAGCATCGCCAGATCGTCCGTCAACCCCCGCCTCCCTCTTCCTCCTCGACGAGAATCATGAACGATGCTGCGCCTGCCAGATGGCCAGATCTTCACCGTCACGCCCGTCTTCGCCGGCGTCGGCTTCCGCAGCCATGAGCACAGCGCGCACCACCACCCGTACCCGGTCGGGTGGACGACGGTGCTGCACACGGAGGAACGTGTCCCCGTCGGCGGCGAGGCTGGCGGCGGCAGCGTCAGCCTCGGCCATAACCGCAGCCAGAGCTACCGACAGAGCTTCAGCCAGAGCCGCGAGGAGGTGACGACGCCGACGACGCCGTCGACGCCCGTGACGCCCATGACGCCCATGACGCCCTCAAGGGTGGCGAGCAAACGGTACAGCTCGAGCTCCAACGCGAGCATCGGCTCCGCCTTCGGTCCGCCGGCACGCACGAGGACGAGGCCCTTCACGGAGCCGACGCTCGACGGGGACGTCCTCTTCATCTCGTCCATCTCGAACCCATCGAGCGCCGAGTTCAAGCCGGCGGCGAGCCCGACCCGCCAGCTCGCCATGATGCTCTGGGTCACGCTCTACTGGTACTTTCACCAAGCCGAGCCGCCGAGGCGCAGCAGGCACAGGCCCTCGCACCATCATGGCCCCGACTGGAGGATCAGGATCCGGCGCGACGGCATCCTCCGCGGCCGCAACCTCATCCCCAAGCTCGAGCGCATGGGCCTCATCGCCTGCGAGGACAGCACCGTCGGTGCCGACGGCGACGAGGCGGCCGACGGCGACGGCTGGGGCCACATGTTCGCCTCGCGTCGCATGTTCTGGCAGATCCCCGGCCGCCTCTTCCTCTTCTCCCTCCAGCCGGCCCGCGTCCCCTCGTCGTCCTACCCGGGGTCCCCCGTGGGAAGCCGGCCGAGCTCGCCGAGCCGGCTCGAGGCCCGCGGTCCGCCCCCGCAGTCGCCCCCTCAGCGGTTCGACGCCGACTTCCCGAGCATCCCCGTGCCGCCGACGCCGACGACGCCGGGGTCCTTTGCCGCTTCCGCCTCGGGATTCCTCCACGGCCCCGGCTTGGTCTCGGCCATTCCCGTCGGTCCCTTCCAGTCGAGCTCCCACCTGCCGACCTACTACCCGCCGGCGCCGCTGCAGTACGTCGTCACCGACGGCGTCCGGCACCCCCTCCGGCCGAAGCCGCCGCGCATGGGCGAGGTCTTTTACACGCGCTTCGTGCCGAGCCACGGCCAGTACCTCGCCTTCCGCGTCGCCTCGTGCTCGCCCCAGCCGGTGGCCTACCTCGGCCCCGTCGGCCCCAAGCCGCCCGTGGTCGGCGGTGGCATGTCGTCGATGAGCGACAACGCGCTGCTGCAGTCCTGGCACGTCATCCCGCGCATCCGCGAGTTTTGGGGCGACTACGACGGCCAGGCGCTCGCCGCGAGGCTCCGCGACAAGCACGCCTTCCCCGTCATCGGCCTCTGGGACGGCGTGCCCTTTGGCTACTTTGAGATTTACTGGGTCAAGGAGGACATGCTCGGCCGCCAGGTCGGCAGGGACAGCGCCGACTGGGATCGCGGCCTTCACGTCATGATCGGCGAGGAGTGGGCGCGGGGCAGGGTGCCGGCCTGGCTCACGGGGCTCGTTCACTGGTGCGTGACGGCCGACATCCGGACCATGAGCATCTGCCTCGAGCCGCGCGTCGACAACCACAGGTTCGTGACGCCCCTCTGTCATCGTCGTTCTTTCTCCGTTGTTTTATTTTGCTCTCGTTTGCTCGTCCTCCGACGGCTGTGCTGTCATGTTACCATTCAACAGAGGAAGAAGGGCTAACTCGATGTCTCATCGTTGGCAGGATGATGCGCCACCTCGAGGCCCTCGGCTTCACCAAGGAGAAGCTCGTGACCTTTCCCCACAAGAAGGCATGGTACATGAAGTTGAAGAGGGAACTGTGGGAGGGGCCGGCATTGTGACCATGATGGTGAACAAGTCGACGGGTAGGGCCGCGTTGCATGGCGAGCATGTGCTGCAGTGTACACGTGCATCATCGTGTGTGCCCATTATTCTCCGTCGTGACGAAGGGAAGAGATGACTGTTTGGAATACGAGGCCAGCGTCAACTCAACGCCGCTCTGTTCCGAATCCAAGGCGTAAGTGCGAGTGCAAGTGCGAGTACGGAACTCTTCGGATCAAACCTTCGGACAGCGTGTCGTTTGGGCGTTGCGTTGCCGTGCCGGCCGTGCATACGGCACCTAGATATAGTTGTAAACATATACAGAGTACATGACCTGTTGGGTCTGGTAGTATGCCGCAGATGACGCCTTCTCATGAATTGATAACCGCAACGGGACTGTTTTCCAAATAGACTACGGTCCACAGTTGGATAGTTTCGTTCCTAAACAGATGCGTGTCTGCAATGCTAAGAGGACGGGTTTATGAAGTTGATTTTACTCACCAAGAGTCGGGATCCCATAATGAAGCAAGCATCCATGTCTGCAAATACGCAGGCCTTAGTGGCCAGGGCTGGATCGTTCCGGTTGAACTATGCATTATAGCAATATATAATGGCGGAACGGGAGGTTTTCATCGAAGAAGCGCCGCTTCATGTGGATTTTGACCAGACTTTCCAATTACGCGTTTCCATCTATCCTTGGTCTACAGAAACAAGGTTAATCGTGGGAAGCGTTCCCGCGGCACCATCCGTTTATGCTGGCAAGAAACGGAAAGGTGGAGAGCGGAGAGGGATGCCGATGATGGCGATTGTTGCAGGCAGGTTTGCACGTCACACGTTCGGGAACGGGGACTGTGCCGGCGGCAGCACGTCAATACAGCAAAAGTAAGTATCTCTAACAGCGCAGATCATCAACAGACAAACCTTCATATCTATCAGAGACATCAAAAAATTGCTTCTACGACGTCCTGAACAGACTGCCTGGGACCTGACGGCACGCTTTTGGCAATCGTTGAGGAGAGGGATGCGAACTCGGTACCGCATTTCACAAGCAAGCTGCTGGTACTCTTCCAAAAGCTTTGAGGGATACAAATTCCATCACGCGTTCCTCCGAGCAGTTTGTTCACCTCCATAAGTTTGGCATAATATACTAGTCCATCTTTCCCGAAGGTTCGTGAGAGTCTATGAAATCAGTAGCTTCGGCTTCGGTAAGGTTGTGCAACTTGTAAATCGTGTCTTCGGCACTGTTTACTGCATCGGAGAGTTGCGTACAGCTAGAGTGAAGGGCGGTGGCCGGTTCAGCGTTAACAGCCTAACCCTAGGCTGTCACACCAGGCCACTTACCATAGTAATATATAGCTACCCTATAGTGTACACATTATAGGCCCGCAATTGCATCAGTTGTGGATAGGACAGCCGCAAGTCTTCGTCAATGATGCCTTCACATATTATAATATTGCCCTCATTTTAGGACATACTTGGTAGCAAAGGCGTTCGTACTCCATAAGTACAGACTAACGATTGCATCGTATTATTTTCCTAGTAGATAATGGCTTCAATTTGCCTGACTCAGGCGCACTCTGCATAGGGTGCTCGCAACGCATTGTGAAAACCGGTGATTTCTAGTCTTACATGATGGACGGGAAGGGTGAGTGGCACAGCTTCGACGTCACAGCTACTTGAAACTCCCTCCTTTACGGCACCATGCTCGCCACGGAATGTGACATCGACGACAACTCGCATCAGTGCCAGTTCACCGCACACTGGCTTTACTGTAAGTAGATGTAGTTGCATGTACGGTAATACACTTTGACCCAGCATTGCCGCCAATACTAATACGGCGTACTGTTTGGCCCTTTCCTACAACGGTATGAATAATGTTGACGGCGCCGTCGAGGAATCCACTGGTGTTTCGGGTGGTGCCTCGATCTGGAATTACCTTTAGAGAGATAGTAGTGCCGAAAGGGCGGAAAGTCGCCGCAGGTATGCCGAGGTTTCTCACCATCGTGGAAGGCTCTGTGGGGTACAAGACGGTAGGAAGAGTAGTAAGTAATAGTAGAGGATTCGATCATTACAAGTTGAGAGTAATACCACCTGGGCTTGCGCGTAAGACTCTAATTAGTGCCCAGTATTATTTGCATACTGAAACGGGGTGTCCGATGGATATTACGTACTTGGGTGGGCTCTCGTAGCTTCGCCAGGGTCCCTTCAAAACACAGCATTCGTCTGCAAGGACTCCGTAGTTGTACATACTTGCACATGTACTTACAGTAGGGTATAACAGCCTTACTATGGAACATGATTATTACTTCTATTGGTGGAGAGTCGTGGAGCAGTAATAGTACTGTAGGCTCCGCATGCAACGGTAGGGCTGGATATGCCTGAACGAAAATGTTGGTAGGGTCTGGGGTTTGATGGTAGTCAAATCTAAGTAAGTACTACTTACACAGTGCTCGTACGCAGGCAGACTTTGAACGAGTGAGGCGGAAGCGAGGCAGTGCAAAGTCATGTCCATGTTATTCGTCAAAGGTCGTCACGTCTCTACCTGTCCGCCTATTATCTACCAGAGCTCCCCGAAATGCTTCGATGATTGGGTCATGTACAGTAGTATCGTTGACTCATGGGGCCAGGGAAGAGCTGGCTGTCGTGTGCCGAAAAGAGTGATTATCCGCCGTAACTCCGTACCAAGCGGCTTCGTACAAGCAAACTTGGGGCAAACTCCTGTGCTTGCCCGCCCAGGGCATTTGTCTCCGGCCTTGATCATATTGCGAGGCTGTTTCGCGCGCCGTCCTTGTACGTTCCTGTGTACCGACAGGCAAGCATGGGACTTCTTCCCCGACTTTCCCGAGCGTGCCCAACCTCGACGGGCGCGTGGCCAGATAAGGATATGGAGGAAGGCTTCGAGATGGTGACGGTGTACGTTCGAGATTTCGAGAAGCACCTCACTCGCGGCAAACTTCACGGTACTTGTCCAATGCGCACTGGACCTAGTTCGAATCCGTGAGCGTGCTCTCCAAGCCGTCGGTTGTGTCCGTGCAAGTGATGATGGTATTGTGTCGTCTTCACAATCTTCCTATCCGATTAGAGGGACCGGTATGTCACGGACCGTAGGCGTCCACATTTTCTCGGGCAACGTGGTGAGCGCGGCCGGGTTGGGTCCAACCGTGCTGTTCAGCAGATCCCAACGCTCCGCGCATACCAGGTTTTCCCACAGCGCGTCCATGAGCGGCGTGTCGGTACATGCGAGCCGCCACTCGACTCTGTCATCCTTCGGGTCGCCCAGATGATAGGCTTTCCACCCGGCCTCTGCGCAGACTCTGGTGGCATTCGCCAAATCGGTGGCGGCATGCGAACGGTAGAAATCGTTCGTGGTCATGTTGATGGCACGTAGGTTTACGACAAGGGTGGAACAGCACTGGTCCTGGGTACCGGCTACCCTCGCTGCGCGCACCACGCAGACGTCGCGCAGGTACGTTGGCTGGATATGAGCCGAGTTGTCATCTATACGCAGCCACGTCGGCATCGTGTTGTTGGCTCAGCAGGGGAAACCTGCCGTTGATGAGGTCGAATCTTTGTTCCGTCGACAGCTGCCGTGTGTATATTTCGTCGATGGTGAGGGTGGCGTGTTCATCCTCGATTCCGAAGGAGCAAGGGGCCCAACCGAGACTTATATTTACTTGCGTCGGCCAAGACGAATGAGCCAGCTCACAAGGGTACTTGGACGCCGATGAGCTCTGATCCGTCTTGTCGGAGATCTCCGGAGAAGATGTCCGGAGAGATCGCCCAGGGGCAGGCGGTACAAGGGCTGGCACCGCCTCGTCGGCGCCTGGCTTGTCCATATTTTGCGGGCGTGCCTCTAGCAAGCCGACACTTGTCAGAGGCGAAAACAAAGAGGAAAACAAGAGGACCATGGCGGCTGGGGGGGGGGACGCAGGAGTGCCGATGCGGCAAATTGGCACGCCTACGCGACGGATCCTGCTGCCTGTGGCAGCAGGGGGTGTCCGCTCGACGGGTCACACCCACGAACGAAGCATCGTCAGATTGGTGGAAATCGGTCCGTTGGTGTTGTTGTGTTGTTGCCGCTCGCCGCTAGGTGTCCATGGTGTCCATGGTGCCCGCTTCCTGCGCCGTGAATAGATGGGAAAGTGGACACGGTTAGGTAACTAACCACAACCACGCCGACCTTCATAACCCCGTTACAAGCGCGGAGCCCTTGCAATAATACAATGACTTGCAACAATAAAATACGTGCAATAATACGTCCAATAATACTCCAAGCACAAGCATCTGGCGCGACAGATGCCATGAATTTGTCGACCCCGGGGCCTTGTAGCAGCTGAATCAACATCTGCCAACAGCTGAATCAACAGCTGCCCACAGCGGCAAGCGATGAACAGTAATGGACGCGATTCGAAGCCGATGGACCAACCGCTCGGGATGTACGGAGTACTTTTGTCTTGGTTTACCATGGAAGGATTGGCTTAAAATGGGCATCCCATTCTTGGTGCCTTTCCCATGGGCTTTCGCCTGTCCTCCATGCGCATTCCTTCCATTTATTTCAAGCGATATTTTGTCGCATCCATGGGTTGCTCGGTACGGACGAGGGGGTAATATGAATGCTTGCGGGCAGGATTCGTTGACGCCATGGTCGTCGTTGTTTTCGCTTTCCATTCGGCATGGCGCCTTGGCGTTGGCTGGGGCGGGCACCCATGGTGAGATTGGTATGACAACTTGCTTGATCCCTCCAAGACGTCTCCCGAGGCAGAAGGTCGAGAGGCAGCAGGGAAAGCGAGGGACGACAGATTTCCTACCGTACGAGGCGGTTAAGCATGTTTGCCGAGACATGTACACCTGGGTAGTAGGTAAATAATGCATGCCGTAATTCCAGAACGCAGGTGCGAAGCCATCACGGCCATCGACCGACCTGTTCCAGCAGTCATTCTGGCGCCTTGACCGTCTCGCTGCCCCCAGATGGCCAGGCATACTCGGCGCCTGTCGGACTTTTCCATCGTTTCTCGATGATTCTGTGCCTTCTGCATCGTATCCTGAACCGTCCATTCACCTGCCAACCGCTTCGCATCCGCAGCAAGTCCATACTTGACCGCCGTTGCCAGATGCTGGCGAAGCGAATGAAAATCACGTGTTGCGTCACGCTGGCTGGCTGGAGTAAGCCACTGGAGTAAGCCACTTGTTGCACCAAACTGGACGACAAAAATATGGCCGCCACAGTCAGTGTGGACTCGCAGTTAGTACAGTACTTACTCCGTACGTGGTAGTGTGGTAGGTTGGTGTTGCGGTGGGGTGTCAAAATTGTCGACTCAAGTTGTAGGCGTAGCGCTACCAAAACTGAATCGTCACTTTTGTCAAGCGACTGTACTGTACTTGGGTAAGCACTGCAAGTATGTCTGGCAGCCTGCCTCGCCCAACGCATCGTCACCGGCGAGGTCGACATGTTGGAACCAGCAACTATCCATGGCGCCGCAACGGGGACCGAAATGCCATTCGGATAGCCAGGTGCCCATCGTTCGGCACAAGTGCGCCGCACGCACCATGGCGACGCCGTGGCTCGCGGACCAAAGCGCGGCTGGCGACGACGAGGGCACGCGGCGAAACGGCGCACCTCGCGGCGGAAGCACCGTCGTCGATGGAGAGCCCGACCGGTCCACCCATCCAACGACCCAAGTTCCGGCATGGCCGTTCTTCGGAACCCGGCACCCCATGGTCAAAGTCCAGGTCGGACGAGGCGAAGCTCGCACCCGCGAACGAAGCCAGGCAAGGCGGCAAGGCTACCGGCAGCATGGTCAAGGACCTCCTCGCTCGGCGCAACGCCACGTCGGGGCAACATTGCACAGGCGTAGGTCGGCCGAGCCACCGGGGCCGGATTTGTTGCGAGCTTGCGCAATCCCGCGCACCGTGAGACATGCCCCGTCCAAGCACAAGGTGGAATCATGGTGAATATCCGGGGCCCGGTCGCCGTCAGCGACATGTGAGCCGCGAGTGCAGCGCAGACTTGGGGTGCCATGTTGGTGCCGGCTGCCTTGATTTTTGATCTTCTCCCTCGTCACCTCTCCCACGACATTTGTGCCATGACAGCTCGCCTGCACAGATTTGCGATGGTTTGGGATCCGGCGCTTCGGATCGGTCAGGAACACAGGATCTCGGAAGGGGTCGATCGGAGCAATGGTGCTGCTTTTGAGCCCCGGACCCGTTGGCGAAATGGCCAGC
Organism: Drechmeria coniospora; assembly: GCF_001625195.1. Classification (NCBI taxonomy): domain Eukaryota; kingdom Fungi; phylum Ascomycota; class Sordariomycetes; order Hypocreales; family Ophiocordycipitaceae; genus Drechmeria; species Drechmeria coniospora. Next base: position 8,753,246 of record NC_054390.1, on the reverse strand, counting down.
AGCAGGGGGTACCGACACTACGGCATTCTGCAGATGTGGATGCATACATGCGCATTCCTGCGAGCGCGCCGATGGGCCCGCACCGTGCTCTCGGCCGCTCGCTCGTGTTCGAGAAGGATATATCCGTCGACTTTGCGTCCCGCCCCGACGAGCCTTGTCGTCCGAGAGGGTGTGGCATGGATATGCTCCGGGACTAGGGAGCACCGCAGCTCGTGCTCGTATCGTGCCGTCGTATGATTACCGAATTCCGACGCCCTCGCATGCGTACGCCTCCCACGCATACGTATGCACCCTGCCAGCGCAGCACACCTGCCGCCATTCGCCAGAGAACTACCGGCACCAGGGAGCGCATGCGTTTGTAGCCTCGATCCGGACTCTCTCTTTGTCCCAGGTTATTTTTTTATTTTTATTTTTGGCGTCGTCCTCGCCGGCCAGAGCACGACATACTGTCCTTTGCCCGGCAAAGGTGGAGGAGCATGACAAGGACGCATCCTGCTCGTTTCCTGTTCGAAGCAAGTACGTACGTCGACCATCCCCTCTCGCCGACGCCGTCCATGTGCGAGGCACCGCCGGAACGACCGTCGTCCTTGTCGTCGCGTGCTGCCAAAACGGCAGGTGGTACTGATTCGATCGATGATCCTGTTCCTCCTGGGTTGCGTGTCTGGGATTCGGTGCCAGCAAAATCCCACCACACTCTCTTGGCGGCGGTCCCATGCTGTGCCGTGGTGCCCCGCGGGGGGTGCAACCGAATCGACGAGTATCGAATATAGGTGCACGGAGTACGAGGATGGAGCAGAGAAGGCGACCTCTTCTTCGCCGCGGGCGGGCGGGGTTGTATTTCCCCCGGTGTGTCGACCAAATTGGGCCTAGTCGGGACGCTTTCAAGTCGTTTATTGTATTATTGTCCCTGTGTACAGTACAGTAAGTGGTTAATAATACTCGTAATACGAGTACGGAGCACCGATACTCGCCACTCAAGACCTCATACCAGTGTCACCCAAGTACTGTAATATACTCGGTACTTGTGCTTGGAGGTGCAAAGTGCTTGCCGCTACCGTATTTCGGGGTGCATGGGCTGTACTCCGTACCCATTGGCAGAACTCTACGGAATAATACCACCTACTCCCTCCTTATCAAGTGCAGTATTACAAGGAATACTCCGTACTACTTACTTGGCCACTTTCGAGCAGCTATGAGCTAGTCTGGATTGGGCAGTATATATGCTGCTGCAGATGTACGGAGTACATGTAGGCACATACTTACGACAACGCCTACGCTTGTGTTAATGTCAGGGCGAACACAGAGTACTGTACGGAGGGGTTGGAAGCGAACTCTCCGGAATACGAACACGATTCACGGATGCTGATCCTTTCGTCCCAAGCATGGCATCCAGGCATGAAGCAGAGGACCTCGAGGTGGCGACGAGGTGAACGGGAGACGGCACGAGCTGATCCTTTCGTGGCAAGCTTGGCATCCTGGCATGAGGCATGAAGCAGAACATCTCGAGGCGGCGAAGAGGTGGGAGGGAACCGGCGCGAGCTTGTGCTCGAACGAAACATGGACCTCGGGCGGCCGAGAAAAAAAAATCCAACGCCGGTCGGTCGTGGTGCGGAAATGTCGCTTCTCGTCGTGCCCTCGTCATGGCCGTGTCGCCGTTGTGCCTACCGCCCGCTCTCCCTCGCCGTTGTCGTTTGCAGTCGAGTTCAGCGAGGTGATATTAGCAGGAGGCAAGCTCTCGCCAGTAAAGGGTCGACCAGAGGCACTGAAAGGCCACACGTGCCACGTGGGTGCACACGCGGCACATTCTACCAGGGCATGCACGTGACGTCGTGCAGAGGAAGGGGAGAGAAGCCGGTGCGTGGCAACGTCATCATGGTAGCAGCGTCTTCCGTCACCTCATGGCACCCGGCTTCGCTTCTCGACGGCGGCGTATCGTACTTCATTTCATCTATAATTACATGCTTCATCGCGGCCAACCATGGCTGCGATGCAGTCTACCAAGGAAATAAAAATCTAGTTCATCATGACATTGGACCGAACATCGTCAATTCTCCTCGTCTCTCCATCCCGCCCTCCACTCTAGGCAAAATGCAACACGTCGGTGCAGTCGGCATAGCTTTTCTGTTGGGCCAAGACAACACGTCAGCATTGCCTCGCATGATTGCTGGATGCGACAATGGCAATAAACCTACTTTGCACTCGGCTGATATAATCGGTGTCTTGCCAGGCTTTGGCTCCGACCTCCTCGCCGCCATCGTCTCCTCCGCCTGGGAATCGACGGGCGCGGAGAGCGCACCGGCGACGAGGAGAGATGCCAGGGTCAAGGCGGAAAGGGCGAGTCGGGAAAGCATTCTACTTTTGCGTCAGCCCATGGTCGTCGTCGGCCTCGGGCGCGAGAGAGGGTGTGGGGAGCCGGCTACTTCAGTGCGGGATGTGGTACGGGCAGCGGCGATTCCTGTCGACGTTGGCACGAGGTTCGAACACGGCAGGGCGAGTGGTGGGATGAATGGTAGAATCGTCTGTCCGAGCCTTTGCTCGTCGTCCTCGAAGCCGGCGAAGGTGGTGCCTTTTAACGACGCCGTTGAGCCCGACTCCGACCACATTCCGCAGTGGAGCCATCACCTCAGGCGACCGACAGTGGCCGACAGTCGCCCTGGCCGGATCCCCATCGAACCAGCTTGGCCAGAAAGTTGGACGTCTGCACGCCATGGCACCGGTGATGGCTGACTCGGAAGGAATCATCCTATGCCATGGAGACGTCTCCTCCGCAGCGATGACGGTGTCGGGGCGCTGACCGTTTCGTGCCAAAGGTCCGCGCAATCGAGGCAAGACGACACGGTGTCGGAGAGGGACGTTGTTTGGGACGGATCAACGACTGCGCCGCGTATGTACATGCGACGGCCGCTGGCCACCATCCACCGCGTATTGCTTACAGTTCACTTACGTACAAGCGGTGGTTGGTGTACTTACATGGGTAATGCGTCTTGGTCGCGGGCGAAGCATCGCGTGGATGATCCCACCCACCCCACCAGACCGGAGTGCGGTGCGGCGAGGAGGGAGCGCGCTAAACCGTGATAGGCAGCTCGCGCATCTGGAGAGAATGAGGACAAGAAGGTGATGCTCGATACGCCTCCCGGACAGGCAGATGGTCTCTCCGTCGTCGTATGCTGTAGTAAATGCCGTAGTAATATTCCTGCGCAGGTAGCATGGGTTCCATGACGGAGCCGGTACGGAGTGGTAGAGGCTAGAGGAGTTAGCAGCGCAAACACCGGTGCGAGCACGAGCGTCAGGATGGAAAACATAGCAGAACAGCACGCGCTGTAAAGTCGATGCACATGCGCTGCATTTACAGGCCAACACAGCTAGCTGTACGTTGCCTGCACCGGCCACCGTGAGGATACTAGGTACCTACCTACCTGCGCTTGCAGGTGCTCCCGCACAGGACCTGCACGGTGCCGATATGCACCTGCGCCCAAGTACCACTAGGTCTAGCACTGACGGTGCAGATGCAAGCACCCCCTCCCCCCAGATCCCCCACCAGGCCGCGGCTCGCATCACTCGGAGGGACAGAGGCCAAGGATCAAGCTAGCTTGGCAGGTCCATCCTCCACGTTGGCGAGGAAAGGTCATGACGGCTTGACGGAGAGACCGTAGCGCGGCGAGATGGCGGCAGCATCCTTGCTACCGCTCGCTCGGGAGGACCGTGGCGGCGGTCGTCCAGCGGCGCAGGGGTCATGCGCAGCCATGTAGGTGTATTACGAGTACAGTAATACTAGTACTCCGTACAAGGAAGAGAGCGTAAGTAAGTGAAAGGAGTGATAATACAGGTTCAGGTATTGATATTACTTGCCGTAGTAATACCAGTACTCGTAGGGGTACGGCAAGTACATGTACAATCACTATAATACGCTGCAAGTAGGTGTAATTTCAACCAAGTAGTATTTACCTACTTATTACTTACTCCGTACAGTACTTACTTATAAGTACTGCAAGTAATAAGTGCTCCGCGTGTACGGAGTACGGAGCACAGAGTACGGAGCACGGAGTACTAGGTACATGAATGTACAACCACTAACCTATATACCAAGCGCTCCGTACGCCGTACTTTCATGTACTGCCTACACCTTCCTACCAGTGCTCCGAATTAATGCCGTGCACTGTTATGCTAGCTCGTCCAAGCCCGGAACACAGTAAGATTACTTGTATTACAGAATACTCCGTACCCGTGCTTGCTCGTACGATTATGTAAGGACGTTACCTAAACACTTAGGTAAAGCAAGCGTGCATGTGCTTGCATGCGCGGAACGCTTTACGCGGCCCAAGCATCCCGCGCAGCCGTCGGCATTTCGCACATAGTTCCCACGACAATACGTCCAGTGTGCTCGGTGCTCGGTGCTCGGTGCTTGGGAAAGCGTTGACTGATGACGTTGATGCTGTTGCTTGTAGAGGATGCGCGTTGGTAAAACGCACGCTGCAGGAATTAATATGGGGTGCGGCCATTGACTATCGGTCAGTGGATGGATGGATGGTACTTGGATGCCCTGATGAGTTTGTCGAGAGCACAAGTACCGCACAAGCATCGCTTTGGCCAAATTGGGTCACGACGCCGTAGGACAATCGCCCAGACACCGTGGGATCAGGGTGGGGTGGGCCGTATTGGAGCCTTGCGCTGCTATTTCTGGCTCATGCTTGATGTTCATTATTTACATGTGCTGCAACACCAGCAAGCGTACCCAAGTACGACTACGTACCTATTACTACTTACACGTACTTGCTACCATACATTCGAACGTGGTTCGGCGGTGTTGCATCACGACCCAACGTCGCCGTCGAATTTCGATGCGCAAGCACCCGCGTACCGAGAAGTCGTACGCTTGGACGACGGCCGTTGCGCGAGTCGTTCGCATGCCTTGCCATACAAGCACGGCACGCACCTGACGGCAAGTGAGTGAACGGCGCGAATGCTATTGCTTCGGCGCACTGCACATGCAGGCCGTAGGCGACGAGTACTAGGTAGGTACCTTGGAGGTAGGCGGAACGGCCACGGCGAGCAAGCACTCCGTCAAGTACTCCGCAAGTACTGCAAGTACTTGCGAGTTGGTTCACCTGTAGCGCAGCTTGTTGACGGTGCCTTGGTGCGCGGCGGAGTGCGGGGTGCAGGATACATGCATGTACGACGTAGCATTCGCTCAGTACTTGCTTGTTCGCCCTGCCACGCCTCGGTATACCGTACGGAGTGCAGCAGCACTGAACGCAGTACTCGTGGACGTGCAGCGCAGTGCCTCTGGTGGAATTGCACCATACGCAAGTGTAGGTATGTAGGTGTACGTGCCGCGTAGTGCCTCTGGTGGAATTACATCATACGCAGTACCTTATTATTAGTTATTATTACGTGCTAGGTACCAGGTGCTACACAGTACGGACTTGCAAGCAGGTGCCCTGTGCACAACGCTCCACAACCAAGAGGTACGCTGCACTTGTCATCTTATTACGGCCACCAGTACGGAATAATACTGCACGCACGCTCGTTGCCCGCTCGCGACTTGGAAATATCCCATCAACCCCTAGTGTGCCAATGTACAAATCGTTACAGGGAGGTACAGTGGTGGCGGGCACAAGGGCACCGACGGCAAGTCCTGCGCTGAGCTGAGCCATGGAGAGAGCGTGCCGTCGCCTCGTCGTCTAGGCCTCATTCGGTCTAGCCAGGGTGGGACGGCGGAGGATGTATTTCCAAGTTTGGGTCGCTTGGGAATAGGATGAGTCCGAGCCCGCTCGAGGGCGCTCCCTCGCCTTGATGCTATTCCCCCATGAATCCTCCTCGATGAATGAACACGGGAAACCTGTGCGGATGCGGGTACAAGAAACGATGGTCTGCGTGCAAAGTATTACCTAGTACCACCATGCTCGCTCCGTGCTCGCTCCTACAGCACGTACCATAAGTAATCATTACATGTACCGTACCCAATTCGTATGACAGGTATTATTGATAATACCGAGCACTCCGGACATGCACCGGTGCTACGTACTTGCGTGCACAATCCCGAGATGGACACACTTGTGCTCCGCATCCCTTCGACTCGTCAAAATAGGTACGTAACCAGGGCGCAGCTGTAACGACAAGTACCCAAGCACGCAAGTTCGCGTGCTGCGGCGGCAAGTATCTATTATACGTGCTCCGTTCTGCACCGACATCCATGTACAAGTACTTGCGCACTGTGCATCGTGCAGTGCTGCACAGTACGTGCATGTGCATCTCTACAGCAGGTGCTTCTCCTCGTGCTGCCACGCAAGCACGTGCAGGTGAAAGGCACTGTGTCCTGCATTGTTGCTCGTTCCGTTCTTGCAAGTACTTGTCGTACCGCACGGCGTATTCCTGCGTACGGTGCCATTTCATGTACTTGCCGTGCAGGTGTACGGAGTGCATGCACCGTGCAGTACGTCGTGCTCACTGTACGGCACGTACTTGTGCGAAGCTGGTCATGGCCATGGAGGGTGCAAAGAGCCGTCTCCAACCCTCTCTCTTCAGCCCCGGTGTCAGTAACAACATGCGCTGTGGCGTTGGCTGAGCACCGTGCTGTCCCGTATCCTGCGCCGTGCTTGTTATTGCACCGTCCGGCACCAAAGTACAAGTTGATATTACCTACCTAGTAGTAATAGTGCCTAGCCACCGAGCTTGCTGCACATTTTCGTGAAGGCAACGCCAGCACAGCACCATAAATACAGTGGGGGGCAAAAATGTATACTGTAATCAGTAATAAGTACTCTCCATTTGCAGTGCACTCCGTACCCATGACCAGGTCACCCCTCGCAGATCGCACCCACCACGCTGTACATGTGACCTATACAAGAACGGAGTACACGAGCCGTGCTCGATTACCTGTGCAGTATTAATGCGCAGTAATACTGTACAGTACTTGTACAGCTACGCACTGGTGTGAACATCATCTACCCTCTGCGGCACGGCATAGAATCGAACCGGCAGTGGCCCGTCATCCCGCGCACCCGTGAGTGCCATCTACGCATCGCCTGCTTCGGCAGTTCGGACACCAGCCGTGCTTATGGCCCGGCATGCACCGGCCGCATCGCCCAAGTGGCCATGTCCTCACGAATGCCTCGTCCACGTACGCACAAGCACCGCCCCGGACGCTTGATTTATCGTCGCCGAGGGCACAGGTATCCGCACAACGTGCACAAGTGCAGTGCAGTGCACTGTACAACCATCAGTTGTCGCAGCAGGTACGGAGTACTTACTTGTGTGTGCTACTTCCCAATCTGCCATGACTTGCACTCCGTACTGTGCTCCGTGTACCTGTACGTCCGTGCTACTTGAGCGATACAGGTGCTGCATGTACGGAGCATGCCTACCCGCACACCGGTACGCGGGCACCATGGCCCACTGCTACCTGCCACGCCGTACCTGGTGGGTACCGTGCGGTACCCTCATGTCCAATGCACAGTACTTGGACTTACACGGGCACGGCGGCGACGCATCATATTACGAGGGATGGAACGAAGCACTGCTACGCCGTATTTTTCATCGATATCTCCTCTCGGCGCCACCGTGCTAAGCTGAGGGGGACCCCCGCGATCTTGCATCCTCCATCGGCGTACGCCAGACGAAAGGATTTCTTCCTTTGCCTGACTTTTGCGTCACCTCCCGAACCATGATGGCGGTCATGCCCTCCCTACCCATTCTGCTCGGGAACCTCCCCCTTCCTCCCCCCCCCTCCCTCCTCCCCACCCTATCGGCGTCATGATATAATATGCCCTGCTTCCCGGCACTCTCATCAGCCATGCCGACCACGAACCATCGTCTCCCCGTCTTCCCGTCTCCTCGCGAGCTCGCCGCCTCGTTCCGCTCCTCCATCGCGAACCCTCGACGACGTCCGCCTCGCCTGACCTTGCTTCGCCGCAGGAGCCATGGTTGCCTTTCGACTATCGGGCCTCGCCCTGCTGGCGGCGAGTAGCATCGCTCGAGCTGCCCCGACGACGCAGGACTGGCAGACGGAGCTGCAACCCGTCGTCGCCAAGTTCGTGGCCAAGAATCCCTTCCTCGGCTTCGTAAGTCCACGCCAACCTCGGCCATCTTCGTCTTCCCCTCTCACCTCGGCCTCCTCTGCAGGCCCTTGCGAAGCTTGTCGATGGAAACGGCGAGGAGACGGACTGGACAGTCTCCATCGTCTGCGATGCCAAGCAGGTGGAGGATTACCCTTCCTTGACGCGCGCCGTCGACGCTTCGTCGGAGCATCACTTCTTCGACAGGGTGTGCAGGGCATTCCAAGTCTGTGCTGGCCAAGACCTGGATCGTGCCAACGCCTACCACACCTGCACCTTGTCCGCCGATAACCTGGGTTACTGCCAGCCTGAGTGTTCCTACGTGACGCCGTGCTCCCACCTGACCCCCACGGATGATCTTCGCCGACGGCTCGATGGCGCCCACTCCTTGGAGATGCTCTCCTTCGTGCGGCCCTCCAACATCACAAACCCCGACTATCCGTGCTCGAAGCCTGATGGTACGCTGCGGGGAGAGGCGCCAGGCACCGAGTCCACGCAACGGGGAGATGCCGTAAGCGCAGACCTCTTGCGGGACTTCAATTTCTATTCTCAGCACGCCGCCGCCACCTACTGCAACACACAGTACGGCAACGACCACAAGATCGACTGCGAAGGAAGCTGCCCTCTCGTCGAGGCCGCCAAGGTCCAACTGGTCCATACATTCTAGTAGGCCTCCTTCTCCTTTGCGCTCTTCCGGAGCTGTCGTGCTTGACTGGTGCACGACACCATCGTCGGTGGCCTTGTTGCTGACCCGAGCCTTCGTAGTGGCGACGTCTCCGACATCAACGGATACGTAGCCATCGACAAGAAGAGAGAGGAAATTGTCCTGGCCATTCGCGGTTCCTGGAGTGCCCGAAACTGGTGGGCTGACGCTCGTGCTACGTTGGACGACTGCCCCTACGTCAGGGGTTGCGGCATTCACACCGGCTTCTACAGCGGCTGGCGGGATATCAAGCACGGAGTCATCGACGCCATACAGAAGAGCTTGCTCAAACATTCATCCTTTAGAGTCGTCGCCACTGGACACTCCCTCGGCGGCGCCATCGCCACCATCGCCGTCACCGAACTCCGCTCCATGGAGACGATGTCGAACAAGACGATAGATGCCTTCACCTATGGCTCGCCGCGCGTCGGCAATGCAAAATTTGCCATCTTTGCCTCGTCCCAACCCGGTACGATATATCGCATCACCCAAGGCGGTGATCCTATTACCCGCATGCCCGCCATCGCGTGGCACTACGCCCACACCTCCCCCGAGTATTGGATCGACGACTCGCGGGACGATGCAATTCTTGATCCCAAAGTGACCGACATCGTCAAGTGCATCGGCATGGCAAACACAAACTGCACCCTCGGCACCCTCGGTGTCGACATCTTCGTCCATCGCAAGTATTTTGGCGTCATCGATGGCTGCCGCTCCTTTATCCCCGATTTCAAGCGAAGCCAGGAAGTCCAGCAACAGCCCCCATCCGAACTCACCCTCGGGGACGCGGAGAAAGGTTGGATCGAGTCGGACCGAAACTACGCCTTGGAAGCCGCCGATGTAAGAGGGGCAGCCAATGGCATCCGACCTATACCGGCTCACGCTCAGGTAAAAATCGCCTTGTGAACTGAACCTAGGCGGTATTATGGGGGCGACATATTCTACCGGCTCATGCTCGGGTAGAAATCACCGTCATCTGAACCTAGGCGGTATGGGTACGCCATGTTCTATTCACGCGGCGAACGAAACAGTCGAAACGAAACCATGCTCTTGAATCAAGTCCACGGGTAGATGGGTCCTACATCCTATGCCCGTCGCGTTCCCGCCGTTCCTGTTGTCGGACGGGTTTGTACATATATAGAATAAACACATAAACAATAAAATGCCAAGTTCACAGCAGAGCATCCAGGGCGTGACCGACTTATCGGGTCGGGACCTTCAGGACCTTCAGGGCACACCCCTGATCCATATCATGTCCATGACCATGGCCATAGGGCACATCCCCGATCCATATCATGTCCATGATCATGGCCATGACCACCGTCGCAACCTCGCCCTCTAACCCACCCACCGACGAGCGCTGCGAAAGATGCGCACCCAAGGTCCAAACTCTCCCCATTGGCCAACCGTCTGGACCGGCACGTAGCTCGCCACGTCCGCCAGCACCGTGCGCTCCGGGTGAGGCATCATGGCGACGAATCGTCCGTCCCTGCTCGACACGCCGGCAACGCCGCCGGGGCTGCCGTTCGGGTTGTACGGGTACTGCTCCGTCACCTGGAGCCGGTTGTCGACGTATCGCAACGGGATCATGCCCGCGCTCGAGAGCTCCTGCGCCGAGCTGGACGAAGGGAACTTGGCCCTGCCCTCCCCGTGAGAGACGACGACGGGCAGGGTGGAGCCGTTCATGCCGTGGAAGAAGACGGACGGCTTGCTCTCGTCCTCCTCCACCTTGACCATGCTGAAGCGGCCCTCGAATTGCTGGCTGTTGTTGTCGACAAATGACGGCCAGTGCTCCGTCCCGGGGATCAGCTCCTTGATCCTCGTCAGCATCTGGCATCCGTTGCAGATGCCAAGAGCAAAGGTATCCGGTCGCTCGAAGAAGAGAGAGAATTCGCGCCGAGTGTTCTCGTGCATCAATATCGACTTGGCCCAGCCCCGGCCGGCGCCGAGGACGTCACCGTACGAAAAGCCACCGGGTGCGGCCAGGCCGGTGAAGTCGGCGAGCGAACGGCCGTCCAGCACGTCCGTCATGTGGATGTCGATGGGCTCGAAGCCGGCGGCCTTGAAAGCAAAGGCCAGCTCGGCGTAGCCGTTGACGCCCTGCTCTCGAAGAACGGCGACGCGAGGCGTCTTGCCGAACAGGGCGGGGATGGACGACGACAGGGGTAGGATCTTGTCCGCTGGCGAAAAGGTCAGGTTGTAGGATATGCCGGGATCCTCCGAGTCGCCGATGAGGGCGTGCTCGGAGTCGGCGCACGCCGGGTTGTCCCGCAATCGGTGCATCGAGTGCGACGTCTTCGTCCACCACCGCTGCATCTCGACGCGGTCGAGGTTCGCAAACGTGCCGCCGGCGTAGCGGATCGTCAGAGACTGCCTCGCCTTGGACTTGACCACGCCAAACTTGCGAATCAGGCCGGGGGGCGGTCCGCAGGTGGCGAAGCACCGCATGAAATTGATCTCGTCCGAAGCCCGAACCTGGAAAACGGCACCGAGCTCCTCGTTGAAGAGGGCGTTGATCATGTCCGACGCCTCCCCGGTTCTGGAGATGCCATCCATCATCATGTCGACACCGCACCGGCCGGCGAACATCATCTCGGCGATGGTCGTGATGAGACCGCCGTCCGACCGATCGTGGTACGCCAAGACGACTCCGCTCTTGTGCAGCTGGGACAAGGCATCGTAGTAGTCGGTCATGAGGCCAAAGTTCTTCATGTCCGGAACCTCGTTGCCGATGGCCCCGAGCGATTGGGCGAGGGCGGAACCCCCCAACGCCTTGCGCCCCTCGGCAAGGTCGACGAACAAAAGGATGGTCTCGCCGACGTCCTCGACCCGCTGCAGCTGCGGAGTCCACGTGTTTCGGACGTCCTCGACCACCGAAAAGGCCGAGATGGCGACCGAGACCGGCGCCGTCACGCTCTTCACCTTGTCCTCGTCCTTCCAGACGGCCTTCATCGACGTCGAGTCCTTGCCGACGGGGATGCTGATGTTCAGCTCGGGGCACATGTCCATGCCGATGGCACGCACGGCCTCGTACAGAGCCGCGCCCTCGCCCGGGTGGTTGACGGCAGCCATCCAGTTGGCCGACAGCTTGACCCGGCGCAGATCGCCGAGGATGTCGGTGGCGCCCATGTTCATCAAGCTTTCGGCGACGGCCATCCTCGCCGAGGCGGCCGGGTCGACAAGTGCGAGCGTCGGCTTCTCGCCCATGGCCATGGCCTCGCCGGTCCGCTGCTTGCCGCCGAGACTGAAGGAGGCGGCGGTGACGGCAACATCGGCCACGGGAGTCTGCCACGGGCCGACCATCTGGTCTCGGGTGGTGAGGCCGCCGACGGTGCGGTCGCCGATGGTGATGAGGAACGATTTCGAGCCGACGGCAGGCATCTGGAAGACGCGCTCGACGGCCTTTGTCAACAGCTCGGCGCCGCCGAGGCCACTGCCAAACTCCTTTCGAAGAGATGCCAGGGCATCAAAGGGCGGGAAGCTTGGCTTCTTGGACGTCACGGTACGGTCCTGCTGCTGCTTCGGGGGGAAGAGGGCATCCATCGGCAGATCGATCGGTCGCGGATACTCCCTGGACTCCCTATCCGTCAGGACCAGCTTTGCGACGCCATCGGCGTCCTTGGATGCAACCGAGCCGACATCGGAGAAGCCGCATCGCTCACGGCGACAAATACTGGTGAAGCGGTTCATGTTCTCGGGGTTGATGAGAAGCACATATCGCTCCTGCGCCTCGTTGCACCAAATTTGGAGAGGGCTCATGCTCCGGTCGGCGCTGTCGACCTCTCGAAGTTCGAAATTGCCACCGAAGCCGGCATCCTTGACAACTGCGCACGTGTCAGCGACAGGCCAAGACGAAGACGGACCGAGGGCGGCACGCTTCGCTTACGTTCAGGGAGGGCATTGGACAAGCCACCTGCGCCGACGTCATGGATCATGGCGATGGGGCTATGGTCCCCGAGGGCGGCGCAAGTGTTGATGACCATCTGCGCTCGCCGCTCCATCTACAACGACGAGTGTCAACCGCAAGCGCAACAGCGTTGGTCGTGAACGGGCTCACCTCGGGATTGCCGCGCTGGACGCTGTTGAAGTCGAGGTCCGCATTTCCTTGGCCGGAGGCGTTGCTCGAAGCAGCACCGCCGCCGAGGCCGATCAGCATGGCCGGCCCGCCGAGGACGATGACGCGAGCGCCTTCGTGAACGCATCGCTCGTCCTTGAGCGCGTTCTGCGGGCGGACCGTGCCGACTCCGCCCGCCAGCATGATGGGCTTGTGGTATCCCCGCCAGTCGTTGGCATCGGCGGCCGAAGAATCGGCGGCGGCGGGCACAAGGAGCGTACGGAAGCAGCCGGTGAGACACGGGCGACCAAATTCGTTGTTGAAGCGGGCGCTTCCGATCGGGGCCTCGAGCATGATGTCGAGGCTGCTCGCATAGTGAGCGGGGCGGCCGATGTCGGTCTCCCAAGGCACAGGGTGATCGGGGATGAGCAGGTCGGAGACCCAAAATCCAGCGAGGCCACCCTTGGTCACGGAGCCCCTGCCGACGGCGGCCTCGTCTCGAATCTCTCCGCCAGAGCCGGTGGCGGCACCTGGGAACGGGCTGCAGGTGGCGTCAGCTACAGTCGCGAACCGAGCGGTTCATGGCGCGGGGGCATGCATGTACGTACGAGATGGCGGTCGGATGGTTGTGCGTCTGTGGCGGATCGGAATCAGTGCTGCCCTGCGGTCGCCGTCGCCGTCGATTTACCGACTCACCTCTACCTTGGCCAAGACGTGGGCCACTTCGGGCGTCAACTTCCAGCTTCCCGTGGAGTAGTCGGGGGACCAAAAGTTGGCCAGCTCTCCTTGCAGGACGGCCGCGTTGTCGCTGTAGGCGGAGACGGTGTAGTCGGGCGTCTTCTTGTGCGTATTACGAATCATGTCGAACAGACTGTTGTCCTGGCGCTCGCCGTCAATGGTCCAACTGGCGTTGAAGACCTTGTGGCGACAGTGTCTGCGAGGCAGGTCAGTCCGTAGGCACCGGGAGGGGGGGCGGAAGCGAGTGCACGGGAGACGGACTCGGAATTGACCTGAGCAAACATGAAAAGCTCGACGTCGTGGGGGGGGCGGCCGAGGTTCGTAAAGACATCAACGAGGTACCGCATCTCCGAATCGTCGAGGCTGAGGCCTTTTTCCTTGTTATATGCCTGCAGGACGGCGAGAGGATCCTTGCCGTGGGCAAAGATGTCGACGGCCTCGAGCGAAGCGGGAGCGGCGTCCTTGAACATGACGTCCAGGACGGGCATCTCGAAGGAGAACAGCTCCGTCATGCGGTCGTGTAGGACATCGCAGAATGAGGCCTCCTGACCATTTTCCAAGTCCTCCTCGAAGTCGACGACCAGGAGGCGTCCTCGCTCGATGCGTCGAATGTCATGCTGAAGCCCGCATACGTGGGCAATGCTCGTCGCCTGCGAGCTCCACGGGGACAGATAGCGGGGCGTGATGTAGAGGGTGACGGACTTTCCGCTGCTCTCGGAGTGAAGAAAGAGCTCGGCATCGGCATCCGGAAGCAGCTCCTTGACCTTTCCGAGGACGGACTTGGCGGCATCGGCAAGGTCGACGTAGTAGACCCATTGGCCGCGAATGTGCTTGATCTTGGGCTGGCTCGTCTTGTTTGCTCGGGCCACGAGCTCCTGGGCGGCCGAATCCGTGTAGCAATCGCTACCGAGGAAGACTTGGTGCGGCATGGCTGGTGAGTAGTCGATCGAACCGGTTCGAGGCCTGACGACGACCTTTATGAAAAGGCTTCGCGCAAGATCGGCACCGAATTCGTTGCCGTCGAAGGATGATGCCCCTCCACGCGCGTCGACGGTTGATGAGAGTTTGTCGGTGGGGGCGGGGCGTGGAGGGGGAACGGATTCGGATCAACCATGTTCCGCCAGCGGACCACTTTTGACCGCCATCGAGAGCCGTTTGCTGCAACCCAACTGCCGAACCAGCACGACGTCGCCCACATTGAATACTACTCTCCCACGACCACGGATAAGACCAGAAGAAGGACGAGAAACGAAAGGCCAAAGGTGGACGAATCGGCATTGATTTTCGGCAGCCAAAGGCCGCGCCAGGCTGCACCCTAGACACAGTGGATTTGGGCCGACGAGTTGCCAAGGAGCAAACATCGAATCGACTTTGTCGGCTCGAGGGACGTGAGTCCTCTACGCATCATGCCCAGATGCCCTGCTGGATTTTTCCTTTCATGAATATCTGCTCGCTCGTCGTTTGAATTTATTTATACAATGCTTTGGTTTTTCATGCCAATATTATTCGTTCATTTTTATCCATATTACTAGATCATGTGTCCTTGCATTTTGCCGGTCCGTTCTAGTCACCGTACAGCAAGGCCCTTTGGCTTTTGATGCAAACGTTTTTTCTATCATACATATTATATGATCACACGTCCTTTTATTCTGCCGATACGTTCTCCTCACCGCACAGCAAGGCTCTTTGGCATTTGATGCAAATATATTACTACTATTATACGTATTATTTGATCACGCGTCCTTTTATTCTGCCGATACGTTCTCGTCACCGCACAGCAAGGCCCTTTGGCTTTTGATGCAAATATATACTACTACTATATATCTACTATTATACATATTATTTGACCACGCGTCCTTTTATTCTGCCGGTACGTTCTCATCACCGAACAGCAAGGCCGCCTGTGCCCCTGCCCACGGCGCGGCCATGACAAACAAGCACTATGCATCACTTTGTTGAACTCGTCCAGCGGGCTTCGCGTATTCGCCACCGTTGTACCGGCTTTTCGCTCGTATCGTGGGTCCATACTTGAACAGGATCCATGGGATTGGCAGGAGAGCCAAGGAGACGAAGGCGAGCAAGCTCGTCGCCCAGTCGACACCGAGCGCGCTATACACTACAGCAGCAAGTCAGCATCGGCTCGTCTCGGCGGCGGCGGCGGCGGCAGGCGAGAACCCCTTACTTTGAATGGTGAAGAGCGGGAAGGCGCCGGCGAAAGCGTAACGCGCAAAGTTGTTGGCGCTCACGGCGCTCGCGACGACGCTCCCGTGATAGGTGTCGGCCGTGTACTGGATGGCGCTGACAAAGACGCAGAGGTTGCCCCAGGCGAAGGGGATCATGGCGACGGCCGGGCTCGCCCACGAGATGGCCGGCCGCGCCGTCCAGGCATACCAAAACAAGCCGACTGGCAAGCCGACGCAGGAGATTATGGCGGGATACAGCCTGTGCTCCGGCAGCTTGACGGCCTTTTTACGATATATGGCCACGTCGCAGAGGATGATGGTGACAAGGCCGATAACACAGCCGACGGCGATGGATAGGAATATCAGCCCCGACTGCTCGAGTGAGAAGCGATAGACGAGCTGGAAGGTGTACGGCACGCCGGCGAAGAAGCTGAAGAGGATGCCAAAGTTGACGGCCACGTAGAGGCTCAGGAAGGTGACAATGGGTTCGGTGAAGAGCATGTGAAGCGGCCGGGTGAGGCCAACCTGGGCAAAGGCGGCCAGGCGGGCGAGCAGAGGATCTTGCGGCGGCACCTTTTCGCCTCGCTTCTTGGCCAGGCGCCGTCTCAGGATCGGTGCAAAGGTTTCGCCGTTGAACGGAGACTGCACGATGCAGAAGACGGCGAAGAAGATTAAGCAATACTGCGTCCAGCGCCAGCCTTTGCGGTGGACGATGAAGGATCCGATGACGGGACTGCGAGACGAGACGACATGAGCCATCGACGAGCAGCGAGGGGAGGGGAGGCAAGGGATCGGAGCGAGATGGGAGCGAAACAGGGTAGGGGTGGGGGAGGTAAGGAGGCAAGGAGGGGGGGGGGACACGAACCCAAAGGCAGGCCCGAGAAAGGGCCACAGGATGGCGACGGCAGAGGCTGGCCCTCGCGACTGGAGCCTAAACGTCTCCTGAATGGTGGCGGCCATGACGGACAGGAGAGGGGCCCAGCAGAAACCTGCCATGAATCGAAGGAAGCAGAGGGCCGGAAAGTTGTGGGTCAGGCCGGCGCCGAGGGTGAAGAGCGCGCCGAGGGGCATGCCGTAGAGGTAGATGGGTCGACGGCCAAAGGTCTCGGAGGCGGGACCGGCGACGACGGGACCGGTGGCGAGGGCGAAAACGTACATGACCAAGGGGACGAGGGCCGTCGTGCTGTCGACGTCGAACTCGTCCATGAGCTGGGCTCGCGCAGGACTCATGATGGACGTCGCCACGGAGCTTGACGGGCCACGTCAATCCATCGAAGAGCGGAAAATACGGGAATAATGGGCGAATGGAGCTCACGAAGTAAAGGCCATGGAAGATATGTAGCAGATTTGCAGCGCCTTTTTCCACGCCGGCCAGTTGAGGGGGTTCGATGGATGCTGCTCCCATTCATTGTCGGCGTCGTGGAGCTTCGCCGCCACCTCGACGTCGCTTCCATCCGATGCCGTCGTCGCCATGTCGATTCAAGTGTTGAAGGTGTATCTCACGCACGCGCTGCAACATTCCACGACGTATGCTGGACGGGTTCGCACCGACGATGCACTCCGAACGGACGGATGGATGGGTGGCCAATACAGACTTGTCATGCAGCAAGCTCGCAGGTGGCACGATATCGCAGAAGTAGCCAAGGCGGCAGCATAGGGTGGGAGAAGATTGCCACGAGATTCGCCATCAACGCTGGTATCGAAACCGAAAATACGGCTCGTACTGGAATTTTATGCATGATTTCGTTTGCTCGTCATCGAGGATCCTGTCGCGGAGCTGGCCCCGATTAGTGATCACAATGCCGTGCAACCGACCGGCCCCACATTTGCCGAGGTGTGGCCCGTGGATCCACACGGGTCCATTCTCCACGGAGTTTCTCGGACACGGCCACGGCACGCGGTACTGTGTACGTACTTACTTAAGTACGGTAGATGTACACCGAAGTACATCTCCATGAGTCGTCCGCTGCCACTGTTTGCCGACAATTCCTCCCAGTCGTACCGGTTCTTTGGCTGAAGGGGTAAAAAAGTACATGAAGCGTACCTAAAAAGTACTTGGAATCTCGCCCTTGTCCTCTGTCGTTTGCCACGGAGCGTTTCATAAAGGTCTCCTGCACTTGCAACTACAAGTGGTTGTACATGTACAGGACTTTGGAATGGACGAGGAATCACGCCAAGCACCGGGCAAGTACCGGTACTGCAAGTACAAGTACGGAGTACTCCGTGCGGAATAGCGAATGCAGATATCCATTGCGATGTACTTACTTCGTAACCCCAATAAATACACTGTACTGGTAGGGGAAACAGCCAAGGCACATGTTCATGTACCTACCGAGTGCTGTAGGTGGGTGTACTGTACTGTGTGCAAGTGTACTCCGTACAGTACAACAGGTATCAAGTACATGGTCTGAGTACATATACGGAGTACTGAGTACATGTAATTACAAGCAAGCACATGAACGTCCACTCTTCGGCTACTTGAGCACAATGAAAAAGAAGTCAATGGCAATAGGCATCGACGGCAGTGAGAGCCTGCAGTAAGTGTACTTGTGAATGGTAATATGACCTCGGCCACCCATGGCTTTTGTGTCAAGATGACCGAGTAACAAGGACGACCAGTCTCTGTGTCTGTGACGTGACGTAGCCTGGAATGCAACGCCCACCAAAGCCCAAGCAAAATACCTAGTACGGAGCAATGCATACTACTACTGCAAACACTTGTACAAGTAAGTACACGTACATTTATGCCTACAAGGGAGATGCCGCGGCGGCTGGTAGATGGCCAGAGCGAGACGCGGTAATTCAGTACTGGTACATACATGTACTTGTACTGAAGGTTCGAGGAGCAGGAAGCAAGTACTAAATACATACTTGTACTTTTAGGTGCACACATGCTCGTACAGCATGTACAAGTAAGTAAGTACATGCAATAATTAATTACAGCACAGAACCCAAATGTACTTGAGACGTGATATACGTGCAAGTACGGAGTACTTTTGCTATAATATTGCTCAGTAAGTGCCTGTACGGAGTACAGTCCAGGAAAGTATTTGTACAACTATCCCAAGTACAACTACAACTACAAGCAAGTATAGTTGCCCTTGTACAAGTACTGCGATGTGGTCAGTATAGTTGTACAGTACCTAGTACTTACTTGTACAGTACTTACTTGTACAAGCAAGTAAGTATTAATAATACTGTCCTGTAAGTACTTAAGTAAGTAGTTGTACTCCGTAGATACGCTTGTAATCAGCGATTGCCTCGGCTTCGTCCATCCTACTCTGGGCCCCACAAAATAGTTCTGGCGTGTCTTGAATGCCACCTGCTTTTGTGTACGTAAGCAAATACAGAGTACGGAGTACGGAGCAAGTACTCCGTTCGCTCCAACGTCTTTGCCGTGGCAAAAGGCTTCTCGTCACGCCCAGCATCGCCAACGGCCAACATGCATCCCCGTCTCACGCCCTTTGTAGGCCGCGCCCTCCTCCTCCCCAAGCTCTTCGTTCGCCCCTCCTCTTTCCAGTCTCGCCCCGCACCCCCCAAGCTGCCCGCCGACGAGCAAATCGAGTTCGAGCGACTGCAGCGTGCCGCCGCCGTGTCCTCGGCATTTCAAGCCCTCGATGGCGCCGTGAACCCGTCCCCATCGGCACCGGCGGACGCGAACCTGCCGAGCAAGGCTACGTCGGAAGAGCAGGTGGGCGCCGACGCCGACGCCGACGCCCTCCAAGGCCTCATGCGCGGCGCGCCCCCCGAGTTCGAAGGCGACGTCAACCCGAAGACGGGCGAAGTGGGCGGGCCGAAGCGAGAACCTCTGCGCTGGGGAAGCCAGGGCGACTGGAGCTATAACGGGCGCGTCACCGACTTCTAGCCGGCTTCCTTCCACCCAGACACGGAACGCCAAGGGGAGGGATGGCGCTATGGCTGCCACCTGCTCATCAAGCTCTCCGCGGGAGCATGGGCGATGCTGATGAGTGCCTCGGAGGCCCTGCCTAGGTCACGGGGACCCGAGAGGGCGTTGCCCTGCGCTCAACGCAATGTCAAAGTCATGTCGGCGCAAAGGTCCAGAGTCCTGCTGTCGGGCTGGCCATGAGCTTGCTTGGTATTCCGATGCAGTTCAACCTGTGCGAGCCGAATCCGACCCGACGTCTTTTCATCGCAAGCGCCCCCCGGAAGCCCCCAAAGCCCGCCCCCGTTGGAGTCGTGGATGAAACCGAGACTTGTGCGCATTCGAGGGGGCTGGCGGCCGGCGGCCGATGCCCTTGCCGCACTGCACCGTACCGATCGATGTCGGCGGAGCGGTGATGTCAGCGTAGGCAACCCGCAGCAAAGGGGTAAAAAGTACACTAGAAATGGCATATTATTGTCTCCAATGGCACGTCAGGCATGCGTGTTGCTGCTGTGCCGGCAAAGATCCCAGGCGCCTCCACCCGACCCTCCGTCTTACTCGTCCTTGTCGGCGGCCTTCTCGGCAGCTCCGTGTGCCGCCTCCCCCTCCTTCGCCTCCCCCTCCTTCCCGTCGCTGGGTCCATCGCCGTGAGCGGGGTGACGGAGCCGGTTCTCCTTGTCTCCCTCGCTCGGCTCGCGCCCGCCGCTGCCCTCGGTCTTGTCCGCGGCCTGTTCCGTCTCCTCCTGGCGCCAGTTGGGCGAAATCTCGCCGACGAGGGCCCTCGTCCGGTCCTTGGCGCCGTCGGCCTGCCGCGACGGCTCGAGCCCGTGCATGTTGCCGAAGCTCGTCGTCACCTCCCTCATGGCCTTGCGCATCCGCTCCCTGCGTGCCTTGCCGCGGAGCCGAGCCTGCGGCTGTCCGCCGTTCTCGACCCAGCGGATGCTCCGGATCATGTAGCTGATGCCGTCGTGGGACGCCTGACGGTCCCCGAACCGGCCGCCAAACTCGCGGCTCGAGATGCCGTGGCGCGTCATGGCGGCGTAGCTGTACAGCTTCGGCAGGATGAGGATGTTGACGTGCAGGTCTCGATCCGGCGGGATCGACAGCGGCCCCGAGGCCGGCGGCGACGTGATGAGCCCCTCCGAGTCGGCGCCGGCGGCATCCTCCTGCTCCTGCTTCCTGCCCTTGCGCCGGTCGCCGTCGTCGAGGTCGAGCATCGAGCCGTCGACGTCGTCGGCCCACTCTCCCTTGATCCAGCCGGCGTGGATGCAGGCGGCGACGACGTCCGAGTCGTCCGTGTAGACGTCGGTGCCCCAGAGGAAGGCCCTCGACGTGATCTCCTCGCGCGCGACCGACGAGAGGTGCACGCGCGGCACCTTGACGGTGAGGGTGCAGTTCTCCTTGCCGTCGATGACCTCGGACGGCAGCGGCTTCGGGGTCGACGCGAAGCCCCTCTGCGTCGGGTTCGTCGGCAGCAGCCGTCCGGGTTGCAGGCCGGCTTCGTAGATGAAGTCGCCGAGGTGATGGCGCGGCCGGTTCGCCACGGCGTCGAGCACCGCCTTGCTCGTCACCGTCGTCTTGGGCTTCGGCGGCATCGCCGCCGGGCTCGCCGCCATCTGCTTCGCCTGCGCGCCCGGTGCGCGCGCCGCGTGGTGGTGGTGGTGGTGGTGATGGTGCGGAGGCGCCGCCGACTTGTCCGTCGGGGAGGCCGTCGGGGGCGCGCCCTTGAGGTTCCGCAGCGGCGTCGCGCCGACGGCCGGGGACGGCGTGCCTTCGACGCCGTGGTGGTGGTGGTGGTGGTGATGGCTGCGCCCCTGGTTAGACACGTGAGACAACCCTTGAAGGACGGGGGCAAGGGCGTACTGGTGGTGGTGGTGTTGGTGCGCCTTCGCCCGCTTGTTGGCTCGGCCTCCCGGCGTCGCCCTGCCCGAGCTGTCGTCGTCCCTGTTGTCCTCCTCCTTCAGCTTCCGCCTTCGCGCCTTGGCCTTTGTGCCGCCCTCGACGGCGGGGCTGTCGACGTCGTCACGCTTGGCGGCCGCGTTGGGGTTCGACGACGCGCCGCCGTACCCGGCGAGCGGGCCCGAAGCGGCCGAGGCGGACACGCCGATGCCGCTGACGCCGCTCCCGATGCCGGAAAACATGCGTCCAAACTCGCTCTTGATGCCCGGCTCGGCCGCGGGGCCGGGCTGCTGAGGCTGCGCCCCCTGGACCGCCTGGGGCAGGGGAGACGCGCGCCCCTTGCGGTTGATCTCCTGGACGGCCAGCAGGTTTCGCTGGTGGTGGCCTGGCCCGGCCGGGTCGTCGGACGGCCTGCGCAGCGGTTCGAACGAGGGTGCCGCCGCATGGCCGGCACCGTACGCCATGGGCGGCGGCGGCGGTGGCGGCGGCGGCGGAGGGTGCTGCTCCTCCCTGGCGTGGGCGAGGGGGGCGTGCTGCTGCTGGTAGACGTGGTCCATCCGGCCACGGTCGGGCGACTCGTACTGCGGCGGCGGAGGGTGAGGGTGTGGAGGATGAGGATGGGGCGGGTACCGATCCGGCGGTGCCGTCGGGTACGCCGCTCCCTGGTGCGGCGGGTAGGACGCCGGCGGCGGGTAGTCGGGGGGGCCTCGCTGCTGCTCCATGGGGGCACGGTAGCTCGGCTCGGCGGCGTGTCGGGGCCACTGTGCCTCTCGTGCGTCCCGCGCGTCCCGCCCATCGCGAGCATCCCGCTGGTCGCGGTTGTCGGCCGGTCGGCCGTAGGGAGGCGGGTGGGCGTGAAGAGGCTCCGAGTGGCTCATGTCGTGCGGCGACATCATGTGCCGCGGCGCATCGCTGGCCGAGTAGGCACGCTCCCTTGCGTCGCGATCCCTCTCGGACGGGGGCTGTCGGTCGCGTTCGACGCGGTAGCGATCGTCGAACGAGTAAGGACGCATGCCCGAACGCTCGGGGTTGTACTCGATCCCCGGCCGCCCCACGTCCTCCCGACGGGCGTATGGATCCTCGGGTCTCGACATGTCCATGGATCGCGCGCCCATGGCGGCGTAGGACTGCTGGCTTCCCGGCGGAGGCGGAGGCGGCGGAGGCGGCGGCCCAGCCGACATCTTGGTCGTGTCCCTCGCCGCCTCGGCGGACACGGACGGGTGTCGCGAAGGGTACCCGGCGTGCGGCGTGCCGTACTGCTGCACCTCGGGCGTCGCGTAGTGGGTGCCGTGGGGGGACGGCGCGGCGCCTCCTCGAGGGTCGTAGGGTCGTGGGTGCTCGGGCGTCTGGGGTCGTCGGAACGGAGGGTAGTCGGACGAGGCCGAGTGCATGCGCGGCGAGGCGTGGACGGGGCCGGCATAGCCAGGGCCGGGACCGGGCGGAGGTTGCGACTCTCGCGAGACCGGGGGCCCGCCGAGCATGGAGGAGATGGACATGGAGCTGCTGACGCTGCCGGTACGCGTGATGGAGCTCAGCGCGGGCAGCTCCCGGCCCGAGGGGAAGGCGCTCGGGGGCCCGACGGCGAGCGGCGGCGGCCTCGGGGGCGGCGGCCCGAAGCCCTGGCCGTGCGGGTGATGGTGAGGGGGGGCTCCCGGCTGGGGAGGCGACGTCGGCGGTGGCATGCTGCGGTTCGGCTCCCTCGTCGAGAGCGACGACACGCTCTGGGCACGGGCGTGGCCTAGGTCGGGCAGGCTCGAGCGCGCGGCCGGCGGGTAGTAGGGCGTGTCGGACGTGCGACGGTGGTCGGGACCGGCATAGGGAGGCGGCTGGCGAGCGAGAAAGGGCGAATGGTTGGAGGCGGGCGACGGGGACGCCGTCGGTCGAGCAGCGTAGGCCGCGTTGCCCTGCGCGTAGTCGGCTTCGGGGCGCAGGGCAGGGACGTGCGGATGAGGGTGAGGATGCGGGTGAGGAGGGTTAGGATGCTGGTGAGGAGGGTGAGGAGGGTGCGGGTGAGGGTGCGTGTGCGGAGGGTGAGGGTGAGAGTGAGGTCGAGAGTGGGGATGGGGATGCTGAGCAGGTTGTTGCTGCTGCTGCTGGTGATGATGCGGATGGCTGGCGGCCGACGAGGCAGGCGGCGGTGCTGGTGGTGTAGGCGGTGCGGCCGCTGGCTGGGGTTGAAAGTGTTGGTGTTGGCGGTGCCTCGGATCCATGGTGGCGCGCGTTTTTAGCCTGAAAAGTGCGACCAACCTAGCTGCTAGCAGCGCTCTGGCAGCCCGCCGTAGGGGCCTCTCTGCCTTTGACTTTGGTTGGTCGGCGACCAGAACAGGCGATGACGGGCGACCCCGGATTTTGCGCAGAACCTGTCGCTCGTCACGAGCTACGCTGGCTCGGTTTTTGCCATCAACGATCAAAGGCTCTGCTCCGTCGCACGCTCAGCTCCGCCCAACGTCGACGGTGGAGGGCGAGCCAAGAGGCTCGAGACATGCGTCTCGACGCCAAGGTCTCGATCCGGAACGGGCTGCACCGCGACGGCACGGCGAGGAAGGGCGGGCGGCAAACGACAGGCTGGGCGGCGGCGAAAGGGTGAAAATGCACTCGTAACGTGTGCTCGCAACGGTGGTGACTGGTGAACGAGCAGAGTGGGAGAGGGAGAAATTTGCAAAGCACATGCATGCGGGCGTTCCCCAGGTAAAGACTGGTAGGGTCGCAGGTTATTAGTAGGTACACCGCAGGACGTACAGCAAGTACATCCATGTACCCGCGCCGTACCAGCAGCGTTGGTGGGCGGGGTGGGCTCTCGGGAGATCTGTCACCTACTCGCACTAGTCGCGGTACCTCGAGGCGTCGGCGCTCGACTCCGCGCCTCCGTAGTACGGATGCATGGGCGGTGATGGTGCCGATACCTGCGTTGCCGTACCTCTACCAGCATTTCCTGGGTACGATGTACAGTACCTGTGCTTCACCCCGCTCACGGCGATGGACCCAGAGGCTGTCGGTCGCGTTCGACGCGGTAGCGATCGCGCCGTACCGTAATGCACGTGCATGTACTGTAGTTGTAAGTACTGTCGTTGCAAGTACTGCAGTTGCAAGTACTGTAGTTGTTGCAAGTACTGCAGTTGCAAGTACTGTAGCTGCAAGTGCTGCAGTTGCAAATACTGTAGTTGCAAGTACTGCAGTTGCAAGTACTGTACTCCGTACCTATGTAGCTGTATGTACTGTAGGTGTAAGTACTAGGTACCCAAGTACGGATCACGAGCAAGGGGGAGAATTATTTTGAGTTAGTGCCCGTAGGAGCTCGTTGGCGCCGTCGCTTGGCAGCGAACAAAGGCACCTTGCTGGCTACCTACAGTAGGTACTAGGTACCTAGTAGGTAGGCGAAAGGAGCTGCTTGGGATGGTGGATCCGGTGCAGCTCCGTGGGAGCTTAACGCAGCGCTAGCCCCCGGACATTCAAGCAATGGCACCGCGGACGGAGTACCTGGTCCCTACACTTGCGGGTATCAAGGTACATACCTAGTAAGGTATACTTCATCGGGCTCGTAAGTATTAATACTTGTCCCAAATCGTCGACAAGCTCGCAGCTCAGGGTACGCACCAAGTACTCCGTGCTGTGCCGTAACAAGTATTTTTTGATTCATTCATGCCTGTATGGAGCATATCGTATTTTTCTCGTTTACTTCAAATACAAGCCCAAAGCTCTCGGCACAGCACGGTGCTTGTGCTGCAACGTAATACTGCTTGTACTTACAGTAGGTTTACATGTACTTGCATGTACAGCAGTGTGTGTTTTTTTTCTCGCACACAAACAAGACACTACTGCTCCGGTACGCTCCAGTGTAGGACATGTACGCCAGTGAAGCGTATTACAGTACTTGCTGCACGAGTCCTGGAAACTTGCTGGCGTCAGGTACCCACGAGTTCTGTGCATTTCCATGTACTGTAAATGTCCTCCGTACACCTAGTTGTAAAGCACATGTACGGAGTAAGTACAAACGGATTACTTGTAACTTGGTGTCTGCCTACACGTACAGTACGTTGTACATGTACTCCGTACCTGAGTATCAATACCTGCACTTACCCAACCCTGAGGGATTAGGTACATACAGTAATACTTACTCATTCGGATCAACTACTTACAAGTTCGGATTATTACTTGGTATGTACAACTACTTGCGCCAGGCACCAGACAGACACGGCTACAAGTGCAGCCAAGCTCAGGCATGCACATACAGTACTGTACGTGTACTTGCTGGTACACTTGCACCTAGAAGCAGTGCACGTACAGGTACAGTGCGTACATGGTAGCGCACCGCCCGACGCTTCCTGCGAGCAATATGACGATGCCGCCCCTCGTCTCCTGCACAACCTCGCCACCGGCCAGATCCATCGGACAACGAGGCGAAAAAGACGCTGCAGGTGCCATGCCAACGCAGAGTCCTGGCCGCAGGCGGCTCGATGACGCCTCCCTCCATCTCAACCTTGACTGACGAATCCGAGCATGAGCGCGAGCCTGGACTGCAGCGAGTACGGCAACCAACTGCCTGTGCGCCCGTCACCTTGCTGGCTTCGTATTCGGGCCTCCGTCGACCTTGTCACCACGGCTCTGCGTGCTGAAACGGTGAGACATCACCAGCTCGCCTGTCTCAGCCCGAAGCGAACCACTGGCGACTCCCGCGACGCCCCCTGTCCGGACGGCAACGTTCACACCAGGGTCCCTGGTCTCTTCCCGAACGTCTTGGACGCGTGATGCACATGCTGCCAACGCCCGTCTCATTCATGAGTTTCCATCCTCCTTTGACGATGGGGGGAGTCAAGCAATGCTCGCGCCGCTGGATGAAACTGTACCACAAAAACAGCCATGGGAACACGCCTCGTTCGACTGCCGAACGGCAGGGCCTTTCTCTCCGGTTGGCCAGCTACGACGCCGGGTGTCCAAGCTGTCCCTCTCTACCTCCCCGGCGAGCTTCGTCTACGACAACGAGAAGGATGAATGCCAAGCGACGTGCGCTGCAGGGAGCGAATGGCAAGGCCACGATGCACGATGCATCACGACGACAAGACGCAATCGCCTCCTGCTTTGACCCATCTTCATCGGGTGAACGCCGACGTACTTGGAACGTTCATATTTGTAGAGCGAGAATTGGCCACGCTCTCCGGGACCCTGCCCAGCACCCCCCCAATGTCGTCACGGTCAGCCGGCCGTCACCCACCTTCATCGGGTGAATGCCTACGCACTTGGAACGTTGATGTTTATTTGTAGAGCGAGAATTGGCCATGCTCTCCGGGGTCCTGCCCGGCACCCTCCGCCCCCCGTGTTGTCGTGGTCAACCGGCCGTCACTGATGAACAATGTGGCAGCAGCACGATGGCCGGATTTTTTTCTCACTTGGACTTGAGGACTGGTGTTGCCGCAGCTCGAGATCTGTTCGCAAATTTTCCGATGCAGCAATCCATGCTTCGCCGGGCTCCCAGAGCGTCGAGGTGAGCCGAAAGGCGAGGCGGCACTACACAACACCCAGAGGAACCGATTCTACATTCGTTCGCGGCAAACGCTCGAGCGCTGGAGAATCAATCACCGTGACCGACGCGCATCCATCGTACCAACGGCGTCCTCGGGAGCCTAGGAGTTGTTGACTGTATTGCCCTAGCATGTCATGAGTGAATATCAAACGCAAGAGGGGCAGCACAGTGCCTTCACTGTACCGACTTGACCGCATCGGCTCGTCGTCCCGCATCCATCCTCTTCGACCGCCTATCGTGCCTTCCTTAATTCCCTTTTTCAAAATACCACCATAAACCTGTTCGCTCCGCTGGCAAAGATCTCCCTCGGACTCGGGCTCTCGCCTGGCCTCTCCATCACCTCATTCACTTCTCGGCAACCAAATCGTCGACGAGGGTGCGCAACCGACATGGCGTCCGCCTCACCGCTGCTGCGACAGGATTCGCCGAGCATGGTTCGATTTTTCCTTGCCGACTTTGTTGAGCAAGCGGCGACGAACCAGGGAATTTCCTTGGATGGCCCGTCTCGTCCTTTCAACGGCAGGGCGGCCCACGATCCGCCGCTGCTCCGACCCCATGGTCCTCCAAATCATATTCTCCTGTTTCCGGGCTCGTTCAACCCACCCCACACGGGACACCTGGCGCTCCTGAGGCACATTCTTTTCGCCCAAGGCCCTGGTGTCTCGCCCATAGGTGCGGTGGTTGTCCTCACGGACGACGTCAAACTCGCCGCCAAAAACCACAGGGACGAGAGGCCGTTCTTACTACCAAAGGCGAAGAGGGCGGCGCTGTGGAGGCAGGCCAATGTTCCCAGGGATCGCGTCTGGGTCTTTGACGGGTCCGAGGACGAATGGAAGAGACTCAAGGGGGAGCTGGACACGATCCTGGCCCGGAATGGAATCAGTCTCCCCTTTCACTTGCTCGTCGGCCCCGACTGGATCAGCGTGAGGTCCGTCACGGATCCCAGGAGCTGGGGGTGCCTCGAGGCGGTGACGAGCGACATCTCTCGACGGGTAGATTTCCGTTGCCCTCACTCTCTTCGCCAGCTTCCGCGTTGCTCCGCATGGGTCCCGAGCGCGCTTCCAGATACGGTGCCAAGCGAGGCGGCTGTGGACGGATTTTGTGGTGAGCATGTCGGGCAAGGGCCGCCAACGAACCGCCAACCCAGGCGGCATCTCGCTGAGAGGGGAATCCACGCAGCCATCGATGCACCTCGTCGGACGACTTGGGTCTGCCAAACCCTGAGGAAGCCCCTGCGCCGGTACCGCTTCGTGCCAAGCCAGACGGCCGATCCCCCGCCACGACCGGCGCCGAGCTCGACGGAGATTCGGCGCATCGTGGCAACGTGCGACGAAGAATTGCTGGAGGCGGAACTGGAGAAAACAGCACTCGGCGCCGCCCTTTTGAAAGCATACGCGGTCCAGCATGGACCGTACTCGTCCCCGGTGGCTCGTGAGAAGTCACCGGACCATGTGACGAAAAAGACGCTCGCCGACAGAGCCGTGCAATGGTGAAGGCGGAATCCTTGGCAACCCGGTCAGGACGACTCCATGCATCGTTGCGCAGATGCAAACGGGATGGGAACGAAACCCAAAGGTAGCACGGAGCGCCTGCCGTTTTTCCTTGATGGAGAATGATGCCCACCGTCCTGCTGCGCAACAGTCACGTCATGCATGGCAGTCAGGCAATCGACCCTACGACACACCAAGCACTACCCTACCCTATATACCCTATACCGCGAATTTCTTGTGGGAGAATCTGACATTTCCGTACTTTGTTTTCCGCCACCGTCACGGCACTTTTCCCAGGTGATGCCACCGGGCATGGATCATTTCTTTCTTGCCTCAGAGGCGTCGGTCATTCTACTAGCCGTGTCAAGACATTTGAGCGCACAAGGACGATGGGCACGACGCCGGATAGCTGACTTGACGCTTTCTTTCATTCGGACCTGGACGAGATGGTATGGTTTAGTGCCGCGAGACGAGTATCTGATTGGCGGTATACTCCAGTTCTTGTCGAGGCGCATTCTGTGCGATGCGTGCGATCGATTCGGAGCAAAAGGTTGCAATGCACTCCGCATAGTGCTCGCACACTTAAGTGCTACGCATGCACCGAGACTCGACTACGCACTCCGTCACGTGTACAAAGCAGCACAGCACTTTGTTTTCCGTACATGTACGCAATATTCATGGACAGTACGCATCCTCACCCCGGGGCACTCCCTAGTAGGAGGTCTACTCCGTTCTCGCGGCAGTGTACGAAAAAGCCGGCCATGCACTCGGGCATTGGCTGCAGCGTGCAGGCCCCGGGCCGTGGGCATGCAAGGCTTGGACTCTTCGCAACGCTGCCTGCCGTCGGTTGGCCGCTAGCCTCGATCTCCATGCAGCCAAGGGCTCGTCTGTATCGCCGATGAGACGGCGGATGATGCAGGCTTCGGGGCCTCTGGTCCAGCCGTGCGCCAAAGACCAGGCCTCCGGGACTCTGGCGAGCCGCTCCCAGGCCAGCACATTGGATGCAGCAGGCGCAGATGCGCACTCGAGCACGCACTCATAGGCGCAAGCAACGTGCAGCTCAGTGCAGGAGGTATTGTGCCGTGCGACGGCTGGAGTAGGGAGAGGCGTCGTCGGCATTTTGCCGCGGCACAGACGTCACGTCGACGGGTGCAACTCACGTGGCGTTGACCGTGTGATTCGAAATGCTTGCCCTCCCACGAGGGATACGGGGGGCAGACGATTGACTTATTCTTGATCTGGTGGTGATCTTCGCTCTCGCGTGCGCGTGCTCGCAGAGAGGCGAGCGAGACACGACGACATACAAGACGCCATGGTGAGGGGCTCAGGTACAAGCAAGTAAGCAAGTGTGCATTGCATGTACATGTACTTGCATACACAGCATATGCGCTACGACGGATATACTGACTCCTTGGCACTTGCACCGACAGAACGCCTACTGCAGACGGGTAGGCTATGCTCCAGGTTACTTACCGACCCAGTACTGGCACGTACTGTATACTAGGTACCTATGCATGTGCTTCGGTGGTGTATGCTTATACTGGTGTGCGTGCCACTGTGGGGGCCTGGCCGTGGGAACCGGAATCGTTGCTCATGTTTTCACAGCCATCTCCAGCAGTCTCCAGCAGTCTCCAACAGTCTCCAACAGTCTCCAGCAGTCTCCAGCAGTCTCCGGCCGTCTCCAGCGTCTCCAGCCGTCTCCAGCCATCTCCAGCAGTCTCCAGGTCTCCAACAGTCTCCAGCAGTCTCCAGCCGTCTCCAGCCGTCTCCAGCAGCCGTCCCTAGTGCAGGCTTCCACCGCTCTCCCTCCCTCGTTCCGGTCCGGCCCAAGATGATTCCCGCCCCTCCCTTTCGACGCGAGACCTTGGGCCGCACGTCTCTCTCTCGTCTCGTCCCCCCTGTCCCCCCGGCACCGAAAAAACAAATGCGGGAATCGTGGCGCACTCCTCCCGTCAGCCTCAAGCCTCCGCTGGCCGCTGCGGGCGAAACGGGCGACGAAGCGTCGACCTTTTCGCGCGGCGTCGATGCATGTACTTGTACGTACATGTACACTTGCGGAAGACTTGCACCACGATCGTGGCCCCGTTGGTGCGTTTGCATACCTCCCATTGCCTCCTGCGACTGACCTGCGAGGGCGAGGAAGCTTGCTTAGGACGACGGCAACCTCCCCCCTGGCCACCCCCCCCCGGCATCGAGACCCAGCAGGACGGAAATAGGGCTGGGAGACATTGGTTAGTGCCCTCCTGCAATGAACGCTGCGGCCTCTCGGCGCACAGGGACCCGAGCAGCAGCCGGTATGGGAGATGATGGCGTGCAGTTGGTCTCAGGCAAAGCAACAGGCGAGGAGCAGCAGCAGCAACGGCAGCAGCCAGCACGATGCTGACATGCGATCCTTGCTGCTGCTGCTCGTGCTCGCCTTGCATGCTGCTTGTAAGTATTTGCTTGCGTCGGAGGGGTCCCTCGGCCCCCGCCAATCCATCTCCACCAACAAACCCCATCTCCCCCATCTCCCCATCTCCTCATTCTCCTCATTCTCCTCCATGCTACCCCATTCACACTTGGCCCAACGCCTGGTGTTATCCACCTCTCCCCACAAACACCCATGCAATGCAAATAAGTACACAGACACAGACACACATGGACACGAGCACACACACACACACACACACACACACACACACACACACACACACACACACACACACATACAACTACACACGCAGAAATGTACACGCAAACCCAAGTTTGGCCGGAAAAAGAAAAGAATTTGGCAAAGCAGGCACAGTCGGCCGCCTGCGCACAGTGCCAGTGCACATAGTTGCCTCGTCAGCTCGTCATGAATGGCCGGCGACTCGGAAACGGAGCTGGCGATCGGCGCGTCATTTTTCGAATGGCCAGCTCCGAAAGGGCGTGCGTGCATCCTTTGACATGACATGCTAATAAAACCAGAAGAACGTTGTGTCCAACAAACTCATACCTCCGAGGTTCCACGCCATGGTGGCTCAGGGCGCCTTGAGACACAACCGTACGCGTACCAAGTACAGCTGCACGGAGACTCGGAGTCGACACTTGCACGCCGCCATGCACAGGCGCGGCAGGACAATGCATGCGTGCACATGTGCCGTACTGCAAGTGTCGATGCCATGTAGTACCGGGAAAGGGTGACATGGCGCATGTGAACCGTTGCGTCCGACGAGGCCTCAACGGCGTCCGACGAGGCCTCAACGAGCATGCCGCCGAGCCTGGAATGGCAGTACTGAGGAGTGCCGTAGCGGCACTTGCACGGAGCACGGTGCATGTACTACTTGGAGCACGAGCACCTACTCAGGCACACGCGCACTGCACTCTTTGCAAGGGCACCATGACTTCTGCGGGAGCAAGTACCGCTACCTTGGTTGCTATTACTACCTATACAGTGCTCCGATCTGGGAGCAAAAAAGCACATGGGTGCTGGCAGTGAGTACAAGCAGCTGCAAAGTAATAACTAATACTTGGCTGCCGTCACGGCGAAACGCCAAGGCCAGGCTACGAATCCATGCGAGCTGTCCTATCCCGTGCAGCAAGTATTACTACTTACTAGGTACCTAGTACTTGCTGTACTTGTACTCCGTACTGCCAGGAATAGCCCACAGTACGAATGCAATGCACAAGCACAGCTCGGACTGCCAGCCAGTACCTGTACGGAGCACGGTGGGTGTACGTACAGGTACTTGCTTGCTCCGTGCTGCACAGCAACTAAAGGTGAAATCAGGCATTGATAATTCACCTACCGAATCCATGCACGAGCGGAAACCGGCAGGGAGGGGAGAAAAAAACAAGGCCGATCGCCGAGTAAAACGCTCGTGGTCCGGATCAAAGGCCGTCGTTGGCCAGGCTCGTGCCAACGCCAACGCAATCAATCAAAGCTCGTCCCGACGAGATGGTTCAAAACGCATAGTGCCATGTATGCTGGCATGGCATGCCACACCCGGAGGTTCCCTGCACGAAGAAAACCGGGGGCCCAGTACCACCCTCGGCCCTCGACCCTCGACCCTCGACCCCATGGGCATCGACGGCCGCCTCGCGACCTGGACCTGGACCCGGATCTGGACACGCACTTGGCCAACCCAAGCCCTGCCGTGCGCGTTCTCACAACTTGCCTTTTCCCTGGGCCGAGGTGGAAAGTGTCCATTGGTGCCTGCCTGCCTGCTACCTTTCCTCCATTCGGTCCCGTGCGCTCGCCCAGTGTCCACGGCGCCTTGCCATGGCACCCGTCGCCGGGAGTCACCATGGCGCGAAGCAAAACAACAAAGAAATATGCACCACGAGGCCGTAGGAAATGGCCGGCGGCGTCCAAAAATGCACGTCAGGTTCGCACCCAATGAGATCCAATCTTGCCCCGACATGCCGTCAATCATCCGTCGCCGTGCACCCGTGAAGCGTCCGTGTCGAACCAAGCCTGC
The DNA here is from genome assembly GCF_001625195.1 of Drechmeria coniospora. Lineage (NCBI taxonomy): Eukaryota > Fungi > Ascomycota > Sordariomycetes > Hypocreales > Ophiocordycipitaceae > Drechmeria > Drechmeria coniospora. The sequence goes on along the minus strand of NC_054390.1, from coordinate 8,720,282 downwards.
TGGTCGTGTCCGTCGCCGTCGCGGGAGTGAGGTGTTTCGAGCCAAGGTGCGTGCCGATCGTCTTCCGTTCTTGCCGCCACAGTCCCCCTTGGCCGATGGCCGGGGCGTCGTCCAACGATTCGTCCTCTTGGCCGCGTGCGCAAAGGCGCCTCCATGGGATGGCGTGCCGTCGCTTGCGGCCGGGTTCGCATCCTTTCGCGGCCGCCGTGGCGAGGACGGCGTGCCTCTCGACTGTACCGTCTGCATGAGGTCCGACGAGCTTCCTCGTCGGATGCCGAGCAAGCCGCTACGCAGGGACTTGATGTGGTAGAGGGCCGACTTTGGCCTGCTGCGGTCGAATCATCTTTGTCCAAGGATGATTGCTGGGCTGCTGCCGCTCACGGCAGGCCGCTGCAACAAGGTTCCGCCCGCGTCAGCAGAGGTACCGTCGGTAGCCGGAGGCGAGCGATGCTCAAGGCGCCGCCGGGAGCAATGGCAACCATGACGTACCGCAGATGTCGTTTCCCCTGCGAGGCGGCCAGAGTCAGCATTCGTCGGTAGCACAATCGATGGATGCCCGTGGCTGGCTGCGTTGCGCACCGCCGCCGGATCTCGTACCAGTACTGCTTGCTCACCACCGTCGGCGGGCATCGACGCTGCGTCTCGATGTACTTGGAGCACCACGACTGGACGAGGTGGTAATGGTGCTGGCAGCTCAGCTCCTTCTGTTGGGCCACGTCGTCAGCGGCATCGACGACGGGGAGGGGCATCGACGACGGGGAGGGGCATCGACGGACGTATATGTAGTTGCACATCCTGATCGATCCGCTTTCTGCTGCCGTCGTGGGCAGGATGGGGAGAGCGTTCGTTTCTGCAAAAGATGTACGAGGCGGCGGCCGGCTGGAGGCGAGGAGACGAATATATAGTGGTAAATCGTCCAGGCAGACGGCGAGAGAGAGCAGGCCGAGTGGAAGCGAGGTAACGTTGCTGACGAGACGCCGTGCTCAGGCGGAATGGGGACGGATGGCTGTCAAGCTGGTGAAACGAGCGTTGTGGAATGGCGTTGGTGCATCAGATGTCGTGCTTTGCTCTCGAGGGACGAGGGCTCGGCGTCTGGCGTCAACTTGTGATGTCGAGCAGGTCGATTCTTAAGTGGCATGCGGGCGTGACGAGTACATGTACGGAGTACATGCGAGTAACATGAACGTACATGGACTCCATGCATGTACCTTGCAAGTAATACTTATACTGGCGCTTGAACGTACATGTACGTGTGTGTACTTGAACGTCTGTCGCTGTAGGCAGATTGGTACATGGCCACTACAAGGTGTCGATTTATGTACATGTCAGTACCTACCTTCCTAGTACCTTGCTTGCTGCTGGTGCTGGTATTCCCTAGGTGCAGTGTAGGTACATGTGCAGTAGCCATACGGAGTACTTGTAGTTGTACTTATTACAAGGTGCCTGTTCATGTACATGTCAGTATCTTACTTGCTGGTGCTGGTATCCCTAGGTGCCCTGTACATGTGCAGTAGCCATAATTGTAGTTGTACTTGTTACAGGGGCCTGTTTATGTACATGTCAGTATCTTACTTGCTGGTGCTGGCATCCCTAGGTGCCCTGTACATGTACTGTAACCCTACTTCTAGTTGTACCAGTGGCGAGAGGCATCTAATACATGCACCCGGGCCTGTACTTGGAGGCTGAGCTGAGAGGGACTCGGCACTCGGGAGTGACGACGGAGTCGGTACGACACCCATGCCACCCCTGGATATCCACACCGGTCAGAGGGAACATGCATGTACTGTACATGTACAAGTACAGCGCACCGCTCTACAGTACACCTGTTTGTTCCGCCCGCAGTCCGGTCCATCTCACACCGTCTCATGCATGCCTAGTACTACAGTACTGGGCCCTAGGACCTCGTACAGTACTGGGATTTAGTCTACTCCGTACAGCACTGGGAACCTAGTACTGGGTACGAGGTACTAAGTTCCCTAGTAGTTGGTACTAGGTTAGTACTTGGTTAGTACCGTAGGTACTAGGTAGTCGGGACCTCCCCGTGCCCCTGGGAGAACTTTACTAGGTAATTACTAAGGTATTCCTAGTACCTAGTAGTATGCACCTCGTACACGCACACCTACCTACATACATGTACAGTACGCCTACCTAGACACCGATGGTGAGAGGCCAGTAACATGGCATGCATTCTTCAATGTCGAAAACACACCTACACACACAACACTCCGTACCACCAGTAGCCAATCCCCCATCCTCGTACACGCATCGGTACCTCGCCGGTGAGGTTCCAGAGTAACCGCCAACGGACCAAAGGCGCTTCTGGGGCACGATACCCGTCGCCCATCGGATGGGCACCGCGACGGCCTTGGGAGTGCTCCGTACGGTGGGTGGTGCTGCGAGTGGTTCTGAGCAGCCGTGGGCACCACGGAACCAACAGGATTCCCGCATTCTTTGGCCTCTGGCTCGGGCGCTGGAACGGAACCGGGAAAGCCACAAGCTGAGACCCCGGGGGCCTTGGGGAGAACTCGCAGCCCAAAATACCTCGCCACATCGCCGACTGCGTGGCCGTCATGTACGTACGTACCAGGCACCGAGGCACTTTTCATTCTTGTGTTCATGCACCTGCAATCACACCTGCATGTACGTTGGCCGTTGGTGCGTCGCGGTAAGGGTACAAGTGCGTGACGGATGGAAGCTAGCAGGTTGCCAGCCAACGTCGGGGACCAACCGCAGAGCCATGGACCCTGGTGTTTCCTGGCCCCTTGTGGGGGGGTTTGTTTGTGCCTGGGCGGGAATGGTCGCCGCCCCGATATGTCGATTGTCCAGCCATGATATCCGTGCTGTGCTCCGTTCCGTGGCGCGTGTTCCCACTCCTGTTCACGTACAACGTACGTACGTGTACGGGAGTGCAAGTGCAAGTGCATGCAAGGGTACGAATGGCAGATGAACCCGCAGCTGTACCGTGCCATGCATCGACACCTCTCAACGCACCCAAGGGTACCATGGTATGAAGCGTACACCGTGCTTGGCGCTGGTGTCTTGCACTATACGTGTGCGTTCGAGTAGGGGCAGGCCATGGGCTCGAGCTTCGTTCGAGCTTCGTTCGCTTGGTTGTCCCGCAGGTCCGTGAGCGAGAAGACTGGACTTGTCCGAGCGGAGGGTAGAATCGCATGACTGGTGCCGATTGCCCTGCAGGATAAAACGACACAAACTGGCGAGGAAGCAGATAAGCCAGCCAGTAAGCAAAGGCAACCAGGCAGGCAGGCAGACGTACAGACACCCAGGCGGACGCTTCCCATTTGTCTGCGCCCCGGTACGCCCTACCGGTCGAGGAACCCGGGTCGGCAGGTGACGTCGCTGCCCTTCGTGTCCGTGTTTTAAAACGCATGCCTCCTACTGTCGGGGAGCAGTGTGCTTCGTCGATGAATCAAGGAATCTTCGGCCAGCTGGCAAGCGAGAGGACCGCTTCCCCCGCTGCGTCAGGCGACTCGCCCGTCAGAAAGGCCAAACCCGGCAAGGTCTGCGTCGCCTCGAGCATCGAGCGAGGCCTCAGAGGCGCCGCTGGCTTGGGCGTGCCCTTGTGCTGCGGTGAGGTGCGTCGTGCGCTGTGGTCGTGCTGGCGGTTGTCTCGGCCAACAGCGCGCGTTTCGCCTACCCCCCTCCTTCCCCCATCTGCCACGAGCAACGCTGGCCGGATTGGGCGAGGACAAAGCAGGCAGTGAGAACCTGTATGGATCTGCATCGACCTCGTTCCTCAGGCACCGAATTCTCCTCTCCTCCACGACGAGCTACGAAGCGATGCACGGGGCAATCCATCGTCCACGTGTACAGTACGCTCCACCGCCTCGTCATCGTCCTCCGTCACGGATCATCCCCTTTTCGGGCCAGTTGTCTCATCTCCTGCGGCAGAGGATGGCCTGACGTCGAAGCTGGACGGAAGCCCGTTTGCTGGCTCCTCGTTCCGTTTTGTTCCGTCCATCACCGGGCACCGAATGACGACGTCCCCATGGCATCGACGGCATCCACGCTGCCCAGCCCGAGCTCACCAACGGGCCGTCGAGACCGGCAGGGATTCTTGGTCAGCACGTCCGTGGACCATGTGGCCGAGGTCGGGCGACGTCCATTCGCCTTGTTGCCACTTCACCGGTAGCTGTGCGAGCACAATCATTTCATCACCCCGGCCGAGGACGACGGACGGGTCGACCCTTTGTCGACCCTTTGGCCCCTTTGCTGACGGGCCCCTCTGGTGGTGCGGGCAACTGCCAACCGGCGGCACCCTTCTTTCTGCATGACACGACATAGGCGAGCCCGGATGTGATGAGCAACCTGCGTGGACACCCCTTCCCGTCGGTTGCTGTCTTGACCCTCTCGGAACAAGTCGCCGTCGGCACCCAAGAAGGTGGCGAGTCCGTCCCGGTGCACATAGCATGCGTCCTGGAACGTCCAGGTACGATGAGTCCGAGGGGCACCTTGACGACGATGGAATGAAAAGTACTCCGTACCACGTACGGCCTCGAATCGATGTGGCAACAATTCCGTCGTCTCCGTCGGAGATGCGCCGAGATCCATGCCAATCACCGCGGACATTGCACTGTACGCATTTACCTGCATCTTCGCCGGCTATTGGCAGCTTCCGTGCCGCTGCTACAGGGGCAACGCGCTTCGTCCAACGTCGACTGCGGTGTGCCTTATTGCGACCCAGGGCAAAGGCCGGCCGCCGAACCGTCCCCGTATCGTCTCGGACCATTCTTTCCCCCGGCATTCTTTCCCCCCGGAAGCATGCGTTTGTTTGGTGGTGCACTGCCACGCACCGAGTTCGTCGTCGTCAAGCCTCCGCATTGGTATCTAGAAAGTGCGCGTCCTCCTATTCCTCCTGCGAGGAGTTGCATCATCCGTCCAGCACAACCGAATGTTCGGCCTGCATTCCGTCACCAGTACGGTGCGAGGCATCAGGGCTCGCCCTTTGTCGTTTCGTCGTGCAGTCGGTTATTCCTCGCCTGCAGGTAACCTCGAGACTTGGAACGGAGGATGGGAGCGCAGTCATTGAGCTCATGGCACCAACAGCCGGATGGAGCGCTTGAAACCATGAGCGCAAGGCATCCCTACACCATCCCCCTGCCTGTCACGCAACGTATCAAGCAGGGTTCCTGTGAGACCGAGTGCTCCCGCGAAAGACGTACGACATTGCGAGTACACGGTACCGAGTGCATATTCGAATACGTGTGCTGCTGCCTCGGCATTTGACCTCCCGATTCAGGAACTGGTGAGGATGCGTTGCGCAGGTGTTGGTGGTGGCGGTGAGCCACGTGAACCGACGGATGCACATCAACGTCCCCTCCACACGAGTTGACGCTTTTGCCGGTCGGCATCCTGGCGTACCAGGACCACAGGACGTATAATCTGTCTCTTACCTTTGCCGCCAGCGGCACGTCATCGATTGCAGAGAGATACCCATGGCCGGGAAGACTTGGTTCCGAAGCGGGCTGAGAGTGTCAAACGTATCTAGCTCCACCAGTTCCACGCCGCCACGTTCGAGTACAGTACGGTTAAGAAAACCCATGCAGATTTCGGGCCACAGGGTCACTTGGCCAAATTACTGCGGCTACTTCATGCATTCGTTCGTTGCTAGGCTGCGTGACATTTCGAAACGGTAGCATGCGGAGAGACGGGCCCCAATCGGCGAAGCGACTTAATGGAGCCCGCGCCGTGGTTTCGGGCAGATATACGACGAGGCCAGGCTTTGAGGGGAAACTTGCCGTGGCTGGGGGAACGACGCATCTTGGGTCCCTGTCGATCCTCTCTCACCGCCTCCGAGAGGCAGCCCAAGATCAAGTGATGGGTACGACTGAGTATGCAAGGAAGATGCAAAGTACATGCTGTCTTTCACCTCGCTCAAAGTGTAAGTGGTCTCCTGGATGCTACGCCATTTCATCCCCCGGATCTGGTCCCCGATGAGTCCCCGATGGCCCAACGACTCGTTTCCGCCGTGCCTTGAACACAGAATCGGGTGCAACTAGCGAGGGATGGAAGGCTGGGATGAAAACGCTTCCCACGTGCCCCGCTGCACTGCACCGCACCGTATTCGCGAAGCGGATAGTGCCATGTCGGCTAGTTATCGAGCCGATGTCACTGGCCGCATATTGCCGAGAACGAGAACGGCATGGCAAGGCATGGCAAGGCATGCTGAGACGTCAAGGCAGAGCAGGCAACGACGGAGACGCAGATACGGTCACGGGTCCTGTCGATGACTCCCGATGGCCATTTCGTGTTGACGGCGATCGCCAGGCTTTTTCCACATCTCGAAATGGCCATGCCCAAGTCGCAATCAACAATGACAACCGGCGGCCGAAGCTTATGGCCGATAGGCGTGAATACGAGGGAATCAGATGAAGTCTCAAGTGCAGGGCACTCAAGCCCCACATGTCAGGGATGCCATGAACACATGTAGCAGTCTCATGTACACCATGGCTTGTGAGCTGTTACCGCGCGTGGCGTGAAGCATGACGGCAAAGCATGACGGCAACCTGGGACGCTGAGACTGGTAGACATATCCCGGCATGGGTGGCGCGTGGCGGGACGGCGCCAACTCTGCCGCAGTCGACCACGGCCTGCCTCCGTCCCGTTCAGAGAGGTGGACGGGCCAGCCTGCAGACCTAACTTTAGTTCACTCGGCAACTATCCGGGAGGGGCTCATCTTTGACGAATGGACCGAGTACGCGCACCGCAAAATGCCTGGCGCACTTGCGTTTGAATTATTGAAACGAGCCAGCAGTCGATATTTTCTCACGATGCCGAACGAGCAAACAGGTGGCACTGAATAACAGCGTCGGATCACGCTGTGTTGAACGCGGAGTGCAAAATCATTCAAATTACATGTTGTGCTTTCAGCATACACTCATGCAAGATCACGTATATGAATATCGTCTCCTCCCGTGGACAAGCGTGGTTGTCTCTTTGTGTGCGACTCGCCATGTCAGTGATTCGGTATTGGAGTATACAGGCACTTGTCTTCACACGGAACCAAGAACGGACCGATCTGGAACAGAACGGAACATATTCATTCACTGGAAAAAGGCAAACAAAAGACATGTGGCATTCAATGCAAATGGCTTATTCTGATGATATGCAGCCATCTGCTTCCCCAAGGCAAGCAAACTGCGGTGTTAGTTCAACAGTTAAAGGCAGTAGCGAGCAAGGATGAGTCCCTCCCCGTGGATAGAGACGCTGTCAATTGTGGTGTCGAAGACGACTGCTTGTTCCGCCTTCACCGATAACAATCTGGAACTCTTCATGCAAAGGAGGCCCTGTTTTCTCCTTAATCCCGCGAACCGAATGATTAATCTTCAACCTCCCACGACGTCATTCACAAGCTACGCCTTGTTTGACATCTGAGCCCAGTAAGACTGACATTGTAAGCGAATTCTGTGTGATACCATTGGAGAGCAGAACCGAATCTTGATACCGCTTCATGCGGACCTCTAATCGTGCCTCGTTCTATTCCAAGTGAGAGCAAAAGTACCAGAATGGATGCCCAGGTTCTGAGAGAGGTTTTGTGCCACAGGCGACTCAACACAAATCGTTTTTGCTTCACCTTGAACAAATATTGTTCGCACGGTTGGAGTCAACTTACACATGATCAACTCCTAATAATTACTCTGGTGCATAATAGCAACAGGAAAAACCCAAAAAAGGTTTGAAAAAGCAAAGAGAAGGGAACACTTCGCCCAGCTATGGAAGCGGTGGACGACTGATCGATCACCGTTTCCTGTAGCGCCATCTGAATGAGGCCCAGCTAACCATCCAAAAAGGCCTCAATCTTGTCCCGAAGCTCCGCCAGGTCCTTCAACAAGCTCTCCTCCTTGGCCCTCACGGCGTAGAATGATGCATCCACGACGTCGAAAAATGTCGAGTTGCCATTGGTTCCGTCGCAAACCGGCTGCGGCTCGCCGCTTCGAAGCGCAGGGTCGAGCGCGGCCGTAGCGTTGCGCAGCCGAATGAGGAATTCTTCCGCGAGCTGGATCGTCAGTGACATTTGGAGCCACGGTGACGACTCGACGGCAAAGGAACCAACCGTCACGTCCGGCAACTTCCAGCATCGGAATGCGACGCCAGAGTCTGGCTCGGCGATCTCGTGGCGGACGAGGGTGAAAACGCGTTGGTACATATCCAGCAGACGAACATAGGTCGAAAGAACGAACATGTCGTTGCCCGGGTCTTTGCCGTCCGACCGTTTGCTATCTTTACTTCGGCCTACACCAGAGAGCCGGTCGAGGATGTCGGCTACGCCTCGCGTAAGCTTGAACATCTCGTCGATGGGGAACCCGTTGCCGTCACCCGTCGAGAGACCATTTCCGTTCACCACCACGCCAAAGTGCTGCGGCAGGATGGACGCCAGGTCAAGCAAGCGGGAATTGATATCGGTTAGTTGCGCCATCCAGTGAGATGTCGGTACCTCCCGACTCTGCATGGGTGCGTGGGCTACGTGCCTCAACGCGATTTGTCTCGCCCGGTGCCTCGGTCGCTTCCGCTGACGTCTGTCCGTCCCGACGTTCTCGCCTATGCAAGATCGTCTCTTCGGCGCAAGCGAAGGCACGGGTCGATGAAACGGAGAACCGCTCGAGGGTGAGAACGGATGAGGTGCAACTGGAGCCGGGAATCCTTCCGAAGTCGACGCCAACTGTTGTTCCCAAGCTTCCGTGAACGGTGGTGGATTTTGAAACTGATCGGCCGTCCCAGGAAGCACAGTCAAAGGTTCCACTTGCGTAGGTGTCAAGAATGCCAGCTGCTCAAAATTAAAGTTGAAGTCCCCGAGCTCAAGAGCCGTGTCAGGGCCGGCGACAGGGTGGTGGGCCGTCGCAAAGTCGCCTGCTTGCGGTGAAATGGGTTCTGGGAGCACACGGATCAGTCTTCCGCATCACATGTCAAGGCAGAGCCGGCTGGTCGGAAGAGAAAGGGGCAGATGGTAAGCCGCAGCATACCTGCTTCGGGTTGGATGAGGTTCAGGTCGCTTCCCGTCCTCCGTCGCCTTGGTGATGGATGCCCACTCAGGATAGGTTGCGAGCTTGGAGTTGGATGCTGCTGATGCGCTTGTTGATTCTGCAGCAGCAGGTGCTGATGCTGTATCTGTTGAATCTGCTGTATCTGTTGTTGCTGTTTCTGTTGCTGTTCTTGTTGCTGCTGTTGTTGCTGCTGAGGAAGTTGTTGATGGTGATGGTGTTGCTGCTGCTGCTGCTGCTGTTGCTGCTGCTGATTCTGCTGCTGCTGTTGCGGCTGTTGTGGCGGCTGCTGCTGGTGATGGCTTTTCTGCTGCTGGACTTGCTTCTTATACCGCAGAGAGGGACTGGACTTGCATTCGGCGTGAAGACGCACACAGCGCTCGCAGGCTTCGTCGCCGACACGCTTACAGCTCAGCTTCTGGAAATGGCAGCGATCGCAGGCTTTCCTGATAACATTATCGGCCATGGTCATGGCCATTTCTTCGGAGGAAAGCGAGAGGGAAAAGAGACATGGAGTTGGTTTAAGAAGTGTTGCCGAGGTAGGAGAGACACCAAGAGTATGCAAGCGACCGACGATTGTCTCTTCTTGTCTGAGCCCTCGGGTAGGATGTACCGCGGTCATTGGTTAAGCGGCCGTATGCTTGAGCAATCCAGACCGCCGGTTCGACGTGCATGAGGATGCTCGCTGTGTAATCTGCCCGCCGTGCTTCGCTACCAGGCTCGTCGACGGCGGCAAGCTGTTCGCATGCGAGGAGACGGTCCCGGTCCCGGCTCCTTGGAACGCTGAGACAAGGCCGCCGTCGTCGTTCCTCGACAAGACGACAAGACGCACTAAATTAGAAGCCGACCCTGCAGATTCTCGGCTAGCCAACGTCGCGGCGAATTGACGAGAGCGCCGAACCGTCTTCCGAACGAACAATCGACTGACTGCGATCTGAGACAGCATGCCCGGACTGTGCCAAGCGCGTCCCGACCCAATGGGTCGGTGTCGTTGCAATTTCCCGGAGTCAGGGACGCCGCTCGACAAGGCTTATCGTTTGGCAGATGTGAAGCCGGCTCGGAGGAGGATCGAGGGCAGCTTTACCGCCTCCGGTCCGTCGCTTCGAGTCCTCACGCGAGACTCTCCTGACAGCCACAATTCGCTTTGCCGCAGAATTCTCTGGTCACTTCTCTCTCCTCGTCAAGACTTGTACCACCTGATTTGAGCAGCCTGAACGGTCGTCGTCCGAGTGCGGTAAAGTAGGCAAGTCGACGACCTCGACTTCTCGCATCAGGAGACTTGACGCTTGCGTGGGCACCATCGCCGAGCCGCCATTTAGGGGCTCTCCTCATGCGTTGTGTGCCGTATGCGGCTATGTGCAGATCAGGGCTGTATGCAACTGTGTCACTGCCTTGACGCTGTGCCACCAGATCGACACTTCCCACCAGCGCCTGGGGCCGCGGAGGCAGGCTCGTCGGTAATACCCCAAGATGATGAATGGGGTAGCCACTTCCTACGGCGGCGGGGTGATGAATGCACGTCATGTATCGAAACGCAAATGCGCCCATGACCCCGGCTACGAGGTCGTGAAAGCGGGTGTCGTCGTTGGCTCGTCGCAGCAATGTCCTACGTGGGATCGGTGTTCGATGAAGAGAAAGCAAGCGGCGCGGCGACAACGGCATCCACTCGGAACACGGCAATCATCTGCCCCCCCCCCCCCCCCCGCTCCCTTGGCGGCCGACGACGAGCTCAGTCAGATGGTTCCTTTCGTCGCTTCGGGTATACCATGAACGATTTATGTGGCTTTGGTGCACGAGATCTAGATACCAGGTCGACACCGAGCTCGCCGTCCCGTCTCGGCGGCCATCGTATACGCGGTCGGTCGTGCTGTTCGCGCGTAAAGAGAGGGCATTTCGCCTCGCTCGTGTGAAATCGCGTAGCTGCCCTTCCGCGCCTGAGTAACTCATGCATTACACGTAGGATGCCGTCGCACAGCTGGCATGAGGATTCATCGACTGGACGGATGGTAGTCTTGAGTTTGGTGTAGCCCAAATCCCGACAAGACGGTTCCGGAGCTTGAATCTTGAAATCGGATGACAACAGTCGGTAACCCATCCCGCAGGCCATCCGAAAATGGTATTCAACACATGGTAGCGGCTCGTTCGGGACTTCCTGACGCAAGAACAACGCATCGTAGAGCGGCTTGTGTCACAAGGCGACGCCACCAGGTCCCTGGCCGAGGGCCTTGGCAGCAAAGTGCTCTCATTCTGATGCGGCGACGGGCGGGCGGCAGCATGAGACTTTGGTGCTTATTTCCCTACCCATCTGCGCGGCGGGAGCATCGCCTCGGCGTATGTTGGACGTTCCGATCTATTCCGCCATCAGTTTCGACGAAGGACGCCATGGCCCTGCTCTTCCACTCTGCGTTGAGCGAGAGTAGCTGAGAGGCCGAACGCAGAAGGCTTCGGGTGCCGTTGAAGGTTGCACAAGTTCGGGGCCGCACTGTCAAGGCAGGTTCGGGCATGAAGCTGACGACGGCATTACCGGACCCCATAACCCCCAGGCGGGGTAAACGGGCTCTCGAAAGCCATGTTCGACGGCTACGTGGCAGGCTTGAATCGCAAATGGCAGGTTCGTGTTGGGATGGTTGTGGCTTGGGCTCAAGCGAAGCAGGCGTTGCAAGGCCCGGGAGCGGCAATGAACCTTGTGCATCAGGCGCACAAGATCGGACCCGACGAGCTGGGTCAGATGTAGCGGTGAGAGCGAGCGTGGTGATGAGAACCTGCGTCGTCGCGTCGTCTTCGGTTCTCCCCGTTATCTCCGCTCCTGCAACGCTTCGTCTCTCACTTCGCCGAGCAAGCCTCCACGCGTTCCGGCCGTGTGCGATACATATCAAGCGTGCTTGTGCTGCCCGAGGTCGTGCATCCACGATGAACGCAAGGGCCCAATCCATTTCCCCGGGACCGTCTCGGTGTTCTAAGGTCCCATGACAGTGATGTTGCACATCTCTCCACACCAGCACCCTGTAGTGGTTGGTACATGGCTTGCACGTTTGCCTCGACATCCTGAGGGTAACGAAATCATGAGCACCCTTGTCTGATCATGTGCCTCTCCAGTAGCTCCTTCTGCTGTACCCGACTTCATCCACCGACCGGCAGCGGGGGGTCCAGTAGTCCTCGGCGTCGCCGAGAGGCCACATGGCTATCATGAGCAACTCGTTGACCGGGCACGCCTGCGGCCTCCTCCACGTTGTCCAAGAGAGATCCTCTCGTAACCTTTCCAGGCTCTGGCGACATCGAGCGACAGCCTCGTCCAGATTCGGTGCGCCACCGTCGTTTCCCATCGTCAAGCTCAAGTCGGTCAACGGATCATCTCGCGCCGAGGCCTTCAGGATGACGGCTCGCATGACGAACAACTGGTTGCAGATTTGGCCGACGACTCGCTTCAGGGCCGTGTGGATCATGTCGTCTTCGACGTCCCATCGGTCCCTGTCCAGGTAGGTCGGGAGAAGGTAGTGCACCGTGCAGGAATCGATTGCCTCGGCCGTCCTGTTTTCGGGGCTCGCCACGGTGATGTCGCCCGGAAGGGATGGCGCGTCAAAGTACGTTCTCGAGACGACATCAAGCTCCTCGACGAAATCCGAAGGCGACAGGAGGGTAGAAGCCATCAGGGCGAAGCGGGCCGAGTATCGAGTCACGATCATGTCGACGACGGCCTGCCAGTTGACCGTGTACCTCCGCGGCTGCGTGCAAACCTCGCGCAGGTAGGCCTTGATGTCCCGCAACTCGTCGAGGCTGACAGCGACCAGGCGAGGCAGGTCTGGTCGGTTAGCGTCGGTGTTTGATAGGTCGACGGGGAAGAAGAAGGCCGACACCATGGAGGAGAAGTCAAGGGTGAGTCGGTGTCCGCCTATGCCATCGTATCGTTCCGACGCCGCTCGTGCCCATTGGAACGGTTTCATGGGGTCGTACGGTGATTTGTCCGCATCGGGGTGCAGAAGGGTGCGCTTCATGGCAACGAGATCGATGCCGTTGGAGAAGTTGCAATAGACGACTTCGAAGCCAATCTCCAAGCGCACGAAGCCATCGTACGCCCACTCGGTCATCAAGTCGCAAATGCTGCCGGCACGATCGAGCTCGTCCATGAACGAGTCCCAGGCGGGAGGCGTGTTGTTCTCGCGAAGAAGGAGATCCTGGGTATCAAGAGTTCCCATGTGCGTCTTGCCGGCGCTCATTCCGTCGAGGTAGAGTATTTTGAGATCCCTCTCAGCTCTGTAGGTGTGCAGATAACCCCGCCTATTTTGCTGACCTCGGCCTGCGTCTCTGCGACGGGCAGAAGATGGAATCAGAGGCTTCTGTCCCACCAGTTGGTCATGCTGCCTGCCCGGGAGAGTGACGGACAAGGCAAAGGCCTCGGCATGCTCGACCTCGAAGGCAAGCCACTCGGGTCCTCGGGGTATGCTGTCCGTGTTGGATCCATGATACAGCAGGGTTCCCTTTGGTATCGCGGCGGGGAAGAAGCTGAGACCGTTGTGCTTGACGGCCGAGCCCCATTGCCGACCGGCGGAATGGATGGCGTTGAAGATGTGATGGCAGTTTCTTCCCGCACTCTCGTGGTCCGGTTGGATGGGCGATGCCGAGGCAGCGGCAGCCGCAGGCGTAAGGAATCGTGAGCTGCCGAGGGCCCAAGCAGCGGCGTGGCACTTTGCGAGCCGCATTTTGAGGGCGGCACTGCGTATTTACAGACACCCAAGGACGACACCGGGAGCCGACGGCATGGGTCCCATCGACTTTTGTGTGATTTTGGGTATACGCCTGCCGATCGAAGCGCGTCCAGAGTTCAGAGACCGACCAGGCGTTATCACACCTTTCACGGCTATCCGAGGTGACGGCTATCCGAGGTGACGGGTGACGGATGACGAGACTGCCTATGGGTTCTGCTGACACGGCAGGGCGCCGGCAATATCAACTCCGTCACAGCTCGAAGTGTGGCCCTGCTGAATCGGCGTGGAATCCTGGGGCAGCGGAGCGTGCAACTTCAATACTCGAATCATGCGAGCAGAGTACGGAGCACAGCGTGGGCAACTTGACCGGAACGAAGTGCGGGGAAGCTGTCGGATTCATGCACGTCAGTGTGTCTCGACTGTGCCTCGACTGTGCCTTGAGTGTGCCTTGAGGGTGCCTTTGCGGTACCTCGAAGGTGCCTCGGCCGTGACTTGGCTGAACGTTGATCGTGCGTTGGTGCAGGCACGTTGGTTGCACGTTGGTTGAGGCGATGAGCTGTTATTTCTGCGTTGGAGTTGTTGGTGTGTTGGCTGCCTGCCATTCGCTGTCTCGTCGGACCAATCTGACGATTTCTCGGGCCTCACAACATCACCACGCGTTCCGTCAAGGGCTGGGAGGTGCTAGCTGTTGAGCAAAACGAAGGCCTCCATCCACCGCTCGCATTTATTTCACCGAGGGGGAGGAAGAGAAGCTGGATGAGGGGGCGCTAGAGGGCATTTTTTGGTGGTTCGATCGGTGACGTCATGAGCCACCGATTCACTGCACCGCTCCTACTTGAAGTTCATCGTAGTTAGTTTCCAGCTTCTACTGGGTGAAAACGCGTAGCTGGCCAGGATTTATTGCCAGATATTTTCTTTTCCATCCACCGTCTCTGTACCAGTCGATTCTGTTGTTCCTCAAGTGCCGGACGTTGATTCGCACTCCTCTCGATCCGCTTCGTCCTTCGGTATGCCGATCCCTCTTTGATGCCTTTCCATCCTTCCCTTCCTTCTCTTCCTACTCTTGCTTTCCTTTTATTACAATTTTTTCTCCCCTTTTTCGCCCGATTTTCTCTCGCAGAAACCTCTGAGAGCCTATTCTAGGGCGGGCCACATACGACTGCTATCCCAACCGGGCAACTATCACGATGGAGCCACCGACGACGGATACCACCGGTATGAATCCAGAGCGCGTCGTTTTCCTGCGAGGAATTTCTGCCGGTGGAAACGATTTATCCATCACATCGTACGTGACGGAGGAAAGAAAGCCAGGACCCATCCGTAGCGGTGCCAATGCCACTGGCTTGGGTCAGTCAGTCGGCGGTGCGGAGGACTCGGACGAGGGACTCGGACCGTTGGCGACTCAAATGTCCACCTCATCCGCCGGAGGGTCTCGGAAGCGTTCCTACGGTGAGCTCGAGGAGCGGCTGACGGAGCCCTCGGCTGGCTACGACTCGCGTGTGCAGCTGCAGAGGCCACCTCTGCTGTGCCCAGGTGCGTTTCCGTCCGCCTGCTCTTCGCCGCTGTTCGTCGGTGCGGCCTCCTTACGTCCCTCGCATGACAATAGTGCCGCGGTCGAATGAGAATACCATCTACCTTGTAAGCCTCTTGCGCTACCGTCTTCTTCGACTCACGCTCGTGCCGACGGCGAACAAAAAGCTGTTCCCTGCAGCGGGGACCCATTTCTTCCAAATTACTGATGCAGGACTCGTTATGAACGAGACGATACGGAATCAATCGAGCTTGCCCCTGCTGCGTTTGACGCCCGTGACAACTGCCGTCGACGGTGCCCTAGACCGAGTGGCTCGCGGTGCCCTTCTGGAGGATGTTTGGTCTACGCTGTTGCCCGCTGCCAAGTACGACATGGCCCACCAGCTTGGTAAAATTGTCAAGCTCATGCGCAAGACGACACGTGGCGCCTTGGAAATGTCCGACCACCAGCTTGGCTCCGTCATCTCCGGCGATTACTCGTTGCTTCTCGAGAAACGCCAAAGCAGGACGTATTGGGCCATTCGTCCCCGTCCGACGCAGGCCCAGTTCGTGGCATTCCTCCTCGCCGCCATGCACCCCTCCGTTCCGAGAGCGTTGGTCGGAAGGATAAGTAACCAGTTTCGAGAGACAGCTTCGGTCGTCCTATCTCACGGCGAGCTCTGTCCGCGAAACATCATCATCGACAACACCAAAATCGTCGCCATAGTCGGCTGGGACTGTGCAGGCTGGTACCCGGAGTGGTGGGACTATGTCAAGTTCTTCGAGCCTTCTACCAAGGCCGCCAATGCAGACTGGTACGACTATGCGAGCGAAATTTTCGAGAGAGAGGACTTGCCTGAGCTCGTCGCTTATCGGAGCATCGTCCGGTGGGCCGCTCCGTGGCCCTTGCCATGAGCTCCCAGCTGCTACCCCGTCACCGGCTTCCCGACGTCTTGATGCCGCCGTTGCTTGGAGCGAGTGGAGGGAAGCGCTTCAAGCAAAGGCGGGGTCGTGGATGATTGCCAGGGCCTTTTCTGTGCCGCGAAAGGTTCCAAGCCCAGCCGTGGACCTCGGGGGCGGGCCGTAGAGCCATGCGGCACACCAGGATGCGAATGCGGGGATCTGTCGGTGCGTGAGATGAGATGTAGCCAAGGCCGCGTAGCCTTGCGCTGTCATGTGCATGCGACGATGGAGTTGCAAAAGGCTATCAAGATACAAGCTTTATCAGCCATCTTCATGATAGAATTTGAGCCCAGCACGTTTTCATAATGATACAGTACACACGCCCCATGCTCTATTTCTCAAACCGCTTGGCAACGGTGCCCCAATTGATGACCTCCCAGATGGCACCAAAGTACTCGGCCTTGCGGTTCTGGTACTGCAGGTAGTACGCGTGCTCCCAAGCGTCAATACCGAGCAGGGGCTCGAGGTTGCCGGTGACAGGGTCCTGGTTGGCACGCGTGACGAGGCCGAGGGTGCCCGTCGTTTTGTCCTTGACAAGCCAGGCCCAGCCGGAGCCTTGTATCCCGGCGAGAGCGGCGTTGGTCTGCTTCTTGAGGTGATCGAAGGAGCCAAAGTCTTCCTTGATGGCAGCCTGGGGTAAAGGGCGTCAGTCACTTTGGAGCAACGCTCTGGGGAGGCCACGGAGAGGGAACGACGCACAAGGAGCTTGCCGTTGGGCTCGCCGCCGCCACCCTTGCCGTTTGGCGCAAGGTTTTCCCAGAAGAGGGAGTGGTTGACATGACCGCCGCCATGAAAGTTGAGGAGCGGCGCCTGCGCAGCGGCCGCTTTGGTGTCGTTCTTGCTCTGGGCCTCGTCGAGAGCCTCGCAAGCAGCATTGAAGCTGTTGACGTACGTCTGATGGTGCTTGGCGTGGTGCAGCTCCATAATCTGACCCGAGATGTAGGGCTCAAGGGCGGCATAGTCGTCTGCGGGACGGCGAGGGTTAGCATACTGTCCGAAACTCGTTCCAATTTTCACCAGGCAAGGGACATTGGCCGGATGGACGGGGGCGGGACGGAGCGGGACGAGGAAAGGGACGCCGAGGAGGAAGCTCACAGGGGAGGTCGGGCAGCGTGGCTTTGCCGCGGGCAAACGTCATGGCAGCCATGGGCCTGGCGGAGGCCCGGAGACCGGCGCGCAGGGCGGGTGTGGTGCGAAGGAGGGCGGCCGACATTGTTGCGATCTGGCTGTTCCTCGTCTTCAGTGATCTTGCGGGTGGGAGGATGGTGAGAGGTATTCCCAGTGAAGACGAACTGCACGGTACTACAAGTATAAGTAAGACGAAGGGATGCGGAACTGCGGAGATGATGACGCAGCAGCTTGGGAAATAGAATTCGGCTTACCAATTGACGTGCAGCGGATGGACGGCGTTGGAGAAGGGATGATGTCAATCAAGCTTCGTTGATCCTCGGCACGCCGTTCATACTTTGTAGCTTCAGGTCACTTTTGCGCCGAAATGCGCCGATAATCCGAATGGTGGCTAGTGTCTGTGTGGCGGAAGCGTCTGTGTGGCTGAGGACCGAAACCGTCCGACCGCGCTGCTGTTCTATTAATAATTAATACTCGGATTCTCGCAACGGCATTATTGGTGAGCGATTCGCGAGTCGCGACCTTCAACCTCGACTTCAACCTGCACCAACGGCGAATTGCTTGTGCATCGTTCAAGCCGCACACCTGCATCAGCAAGCCATTGTCAACAATGATATGACCAGAGCGCCAACATGTCGTACTACGATGTGAACTCCATCCTGACAGATGCCGAGGTGCGAACCCCCATCACCGTCACCGCAACGACTCTCGTGCTCTCCCACCATCTAACCCCCGCGGCGATGCAGAAAGTCCCCTGCCAATTCGAGCTCGACTGCCCTTACCTCGGCCACCTCGACAACAGCACGTCGGGACTCAAACCCGGCACGGCTCTCACGCTACCGCTCTGGCTCGCCGAAATGCTTGCGCTCGCCGCCGCTGGCGAGGACTCCAAGGCGCCGCTGACGCTCAACCTGCCGTCATGCCTCTCGGACCAGGTGGCGGCCGCGCTCAAGGCCGACCCGCGAGCCGTCCCGCTGCGAGACCTGAGCGCTCATTTTTACGGCATCGGCGTCCGCATGCTCGATCTCTTTGACGAGCGAGATCTGAGCGCCGTCCTTCGCCGCACCTTTGTCGTCCGCGCCGGCGACGTCGGTCTGCACGCCCGCAAGGCTGACGAGAGCATCGGTGGCCATGGCCAGGAGTTTCTACGAGGACTGGAAGAGTGGGAACGCCTACTGTTTCGTCGCGCGCACGAGGGTGTCAAGGGAGCCAAGGAGTGGACCGAGAAGGTCAAGAAGAATTAATGTGTCTGAGAGGCCGAGGGGGGTCATTTGCTATCGGTCTTAGCAAAAGCAGAGCTGCCCCCTCTGACCTCAGCAGCAACGGTCGCGGTCTCTAATGTGTACGGACAGATGGATATGATACCCTGGAGGAGGATGACCGCATGTGTAAGTATGACTCGATGTTGAGACAATGCGAGCAAGGAAACAACATGGTTAGTCGGGGAGTACGAAGAATGTTTTGCTGCGTGACGTGTCTCTTTATGGAGGCATGTAATAAACTCGGACGCGCCTCCGTGTGTGTGTACTGTAGAGTGTCTATAGGAGAGGGACTCGTATACCATAATTGAAGGGTTTCGGTCAATCTCCACCACCGTGATACGGGCTGCGCCTACATCGGACATTGAACCCCTGAAATCGGACAACATTCTACTTCTATCCCTTCATTGGTCCAACGAACCGGCCCCAACCGAAAATGACAAGAAGCACATCAAGATTGCCTGACTCAACAGGAGCGCGACAAATTCTATAGGACCTGTGATTGAAAGATGAATGGGTGCGGATAGTGGCAGGTTATTGGAAATACTGAGTGTCGGCTGGCTCCCTGGCAACTGCTGTCATGGACAGTCGGCGGTGGAAACGGGAACGGCAGCAGGATGCTTCAATGGATGCTGCGTGGACAAACTGCTTGCTTCATTGCTATCAATCAAAATATTCCCATCATGATCAGAGTATTTGCAAGGGTGGGCTATGCCGGCGAGAATTTGCCGGCGAGACTCGAGTTCCAGGCATCATCGGTATTGAGCGTGTAAGTTGCATTTTTGCGAAGTGAATAGTACCATTCATCACTATCACCAGGAAGCCTTCCGAGACAGAGGGGCTACGCCGAGAAATAGCGAAAAATGTGTCAACCGGTCTTTTCTGGGGCACAAATGGGGTCTTGGTACATCAACCGCACGCTTTCGCTCGATGATGCTTCGTGGCAGAACAAACGTATCCCACCAAACTGATCAAAAATGCAAACGCTCCATACCCGCAACTCCCTCCTGAGCCTGCCGCAGGAATGGACAAACAAGGACAAATGTGAACTTTAAAACAAAACTGCATCGACCGTTTTTTTCTTGTTTTCTCCATATTTTTGATCAAACACGACTGCCAGATTCTCGAGTAACGAGCAACAGCCAAAAACGTCACGAATGTGGACGGTGCAGCGCTCGCGCCGTCGTAAGGCATGCGGGCGAAACGAGACGGAGAGAACAGAGGCGAAAACACGAGGCGGGCTTGTCGTACAGCGTGCAAGTGAATCGCATTCTAGCAATCCTCCATCGGCCACATGATGGTTTCGGCAATGACATCGGCGTCGTAATGCGGCATTGGCGCAGTCGTGGCTGCCGTCAGGTGTGCGAGAAAGGGAGAGTGGCTTCCTCGAGAAACGGCAGGATACTCCGGCGCTGCTTCATTCATGTAATCCATACCCTGAAACTGTGAATAGCCGGTTGCCACTCCGGTAGTCACGCTCATGGCGCCTGCTACATCGTGCATCCGGCGTTCAAAGGGGTCCATCATGGCCGTGCCAAAGGCGTCATTGGTCGCATACGAGATGGAGCCGTTCCCAACACCCGGGCACACGTGTTCACTCTCCAACATATCGTACTCGACGTCGTTCCCGACCTGGTTCTGCTGCGCTGTCCAGTCGCTGGCGACGGTGACCTCTTCGTACCACATCCTCAGGTCCGACATGGGCGGCCAGTCGCCGCCGCCCTTGCCTCCCCGTCTCTCCTCCGACGTCTTGTTCTTTCCTCGTACAGCCTTTGGCTTGAAATGTGTCCGTCGAAGATGAGCGGCGGCATTGTAGTAGGCGCCGTACTGCTTCCTCGAGACGCATGACCTGCAATCGGTGAGCGGGTATAGGACTTGAACGGGCGACTTTAGGCCAACCGTTGCCGGGTCACGACAGATGAACTTCTTTACGGCCACCATGTGCTTGGCGCTCAAATGTCGTCGCAGCTCGTGGTCGCCCCTGAAGCCGTCCGGGTGGTCATCGCACTGATTGCAGTAGACTCGGGGGTGCTTCGGCCGTTGGTACGGTGATCTTGGCGACGGGTGCCGGCCGATCGTCGTTGGTGGTGGGGTGCCGCTTTGGGCTTTGCCGCTCGGCCTTTGCAGCTTGGGCGCGATGAGATTCCGGCTGCCGTTCTGGCGCACGCGCTTGCAGGCTTCCTGGAAGCGTCGACTGGCGTTCGATGCAGTCGACCGTGCGCTCGTGGCGCTGGTGTTGGACGCCGATTTCTCCATGGGCGTCGAGGAAGAGGCCAGGAGCAGAGACTTGCCGTCGTCGACGCCCGGGGGCGAGGCGGAATATGTCTGCGGTAATATGGGCTGAGCAAAGCCGGCACCGAGGCCGAAAAATTCCTGGTCGCCGATGGGCTGTTCTTCAACCAAATCGACCATGCCGGTCGTCGCGCAAGCCAGAGTTGCTTCATGGCCCATCGAAATGAGGTCATGCCCCTGCAGGAGCCGCGAGGAGTAAAGCGGCGATGTGGCATTTTCCAGAGGTCTATCGATAAAGCTGTTTTCCCGCGTCATCGGCTGGGTCAGCTCAATGGTTGATGTGGCCGATATCATGGAAGGGCACGCCGAAGGGCCATTGAAGCTGCTGTAAATGTCTCGTGGTGACAGGTCGGTGCTGGTCAAGGACATGTACGATAGTTCGTTGGCGTCTACACGAGCGAGGTAGGTGGCCGGATCGACGCCGAGCTCCGGGACTGTACCATCCTCTTGGACACTCGGAAGTTGTCGATTCAGCAGGCTGGTGCGGTGGTCCGAGGTGATGTTGGGAATGGAAGCTGCCGTTCTGTGAGAGGGCAGCAATGTCTCGTTCCTCGATCGGCTGGTGGAAGCACTCCGGCTCATGGCAGTACTGGAGGATGACTTCTTCTGGGGACGGACCCCTTTGGGATACAGCCCGACCGGCAACCTGGAGTCGTTTGCCTGTTGCTTGGTGTCACAAGACATACGCGATCAAGCATGGCCAAGGTTGAAACTTACACACAAGGTAGGATCCGCAACGGGACCCGTGCTGGATTGGCCATGTGTGACATCCACTCCAACGTCGACGCCCAGTGTTGTACCGCTGGCGTTGCTGACGTGGAGGGGGGCATTGTTGACGCAAGCAATATTCTCGCCAAGGGCTCTTTTGCAGAGTGCGACTTCCTGCTCGTGTCGAGCCAGGTGACGTTGAAGCTCCTCAATGTTGGTGAGATGCCGATTCATTGTGTCCAGAGGGCAAGACGATGAACGGAGGTACGGTTGATCGTCACGAAATCCAGGGGTTCGTCCGTACAAGTCAAGCAAGGTACACTTTTGGGGGGGAGTTGCGGTCAAGCCTGGATGTGTTCGATAACGATTCGGTGGCAGTTACGTCTCTGATCTGTCGGTTGTCGTTCAAAATAGGAGGCGCGAGTAAGGCGAGGCCGTTGGTGTTCAAAGGCCCGTAGAAGCTTCGTTGTTGATGGTGAGGAGTGGGAGAAAGATCGGATGGCGAGATAAGGACAGGAAAGGACGGAAGCCCCAGGATTGTCGGATGAAGAGTTGCATTAAGACGACAGAGACGGCGACCAGTGGATGGAACGAGGCACCGAACCGACAGGGGATAGGTTCTGCAAGTGGTGATGGGCTGCGATGCCGGGGGGGGGCGAGGAGGAAGGGGGAGTGGGGGTGTGTGCGTTGTCAGGCAGCGACATGGACATGGACTATGGATGTAGGTGCAGTAAAAGAAGTGAATGTGCACCTGTGACGGGTGACGGATGACGGATGACGGGGGGTTGTGACGCGCCATGAGCAGAGGTCGAGCCAATGCAAAGACTGAAACATGTCGATTTGTGGCTGTCAGGCTTCAAGCGGCGACGGTAGTGGCCATTGAGGATGCTTCGTCTCTCGAAGGCTGTATGAATCAGATGAATCTTTGTAGGGGATAGATGATGGGCACGGCGCCCAAGGGCCACGAGATGCTCGGCGAAGGTTTCGATTCGATCCTGAAGGCGACGGGCAGAGAGAATTTGAGTCAAGTTTGGGCGAGGTATTCGGAGATGAAGGAAAAGGGAAAATGGGTGGTCAAAATCAGATACGCACCGGCATCTGCGCAGGAAGGTAATGTCCTGAACGGCACCTGCCTCTCCAACTGAGCACTCTGTACTCCGTACACGACATCCCATCAATATCTGGGTAGCACGATATATGCTTCCAATGAGTATGTATTCACACTGCCATTATTTCATTATTATTATTCTGTTTTTACACCTTCTGCCACCGCGCGAGGCTGTTGATGCCCTTGCCATGTCCAGCATCCTGCGATGCATAGTCATCAAGCTGTCTGAGGGGCTTGCCTAGACGCGTGCCAGATGCCCCTACGAGCATCGTACCGTATCTTTCGTGCAAAGGTGTGGGAGAGCAATGCCCGAGAGATGCATCTGTTCATGCTGCTACACACCTGCGCACCTACAACCTTTACTTGGCGATGTTGGGCTGGCACGACGAGTGGGTATCGACTCCCTGCCTGGCTCACCCTGCTGGTGCCCACACACACTCACAGCCACCGGCGACCGTCCGACGGCGATGGCCAAACATCCCAGTCGAGACCAGCACCACCACGACCCATCGGTGTGCAGTATAAAATCATGCCGACGGAGTCAGCCGCCGCCGCCCTCAACGCCCGGACAAGGTACGCAGACACAAGCACGAGTACATGTACATGGACAGATAGGAACTTGTACAGCCACAATGGCATTTTTTGTATTGTCATCATCAACGAGGATTCTCGACGGATTCCAGGTCTGGCAGCCAGCTGCACAACACCACGACCGCACAACGGACATTGCATTCAACTGGGTTCTGCCATGAGAACCCTCCGACGTATATCAAGTGGCACCTGCCACACCCTCCATGCAAGTTTTGTGGCAGTGATGCTGCAATCCATGCAACGAACAGCGTCGTCCACATCCGGCTCGTCGAGAGGGAGGGGGGGTGACAGCTTGCGGAATGCAGTGTTACGCATGACATTGTCGGAGAATACTTGGTGCTCCTGGGACACGGCTCGATTGCAAATATAGCTGGCGGATGGATGGTCGTGGGGGCAGGGCGGGTTGGTTATGGAGATTGAGCACTTGGACAGTAAGAGGCTGTTGGCGGGAAATTCATACAGGCCAACCGATGGCCAAGATTGGGAGTGGTGGACGGAATCCAAAGCAAACAAGGTCTGGAGGTGTCGACGCCGGACATGTTCGATCCGTATCCCTTACCCAGCATATCGACAACGTCCAACGCGCATCAGGGTGGACTTCACAGTCACGTTTCCATCTCCCACCTTGTCTGGCGAAGCTGCGAATGCGCCGGGGCGACTCGGCCTCGTGGTGCGTGCATCTCCCGGTCAAGGCTGTGCCCTGCCTGCCTCGCCTGCGCCGGGGCCAGACTTGCTGGGAATAATCCCGAGTCCCCGTCCCACATGAGACATGCTCTCTTCTGGCTCCGGATGTCAGCGAGCAGTGTGACCAAGCGCAGACATGGAACCAGGCAACACCTGGCAAATCATGTTTCGTGCAATCCATCCATCGATGCCGACATGTCGCCCGTCTTCTGCTCATCGGCCGCAACGCGTGACGCTGTCCCGTTTGTTGTATATTTTGCATCGCTTCTGCCTGGCTGCTGTGCTACCCTCTTGCTCGCAGGAAGTCGGCCAGTCTCGATTCAAGGGAACCTGGATGATTCCGCGTCAGAACAGGGGGCCGTATTGGATCAGGGACATGCTGACTTGACCCCTACTGTACGTTGTCGGTGTAAAAATACATGCTGGTCGGTATGTGCATGGACGAGTACGTACTCGGTCGACGTACTCGCACTCGCCACAACGGGTCGCCGTTACTGGCCCTCATCACTCCCCAGCAGTGAGGCTGGCTACTCCAACACTTGACCCTCGCCCGGCCCCTGGTCCGATGGAGCTCGTGGAGAGCCTGAGAGCTGAGAGCCCCCGGGAAGCCCGTGGAGAGCCCGTGGGGGCGAGAAGAAGCGCAATGAGTCTTGCCGAGTCTCGTGGACGACACCAAGATGCCACATCACCGACAACGCCATGGACAAAACCATCGACGACAAGGACATCTCTCGGAATCGTCATGGTGCCCCTGGCCCCCTTGTCTTTGATCCACAGCGTGTGTCTGTCTGTCATCAAAGTTATATCCGTTCATCCATATCGCACAGCCACCTGACCTTTGGCACCAGATGCACCATAAGGCTCCGTCGCCGCACGTACCTTGGGTACCCCCAAGCCCGAGAGCCTCGATTTTCTGGGCGTTGCCTCCCTCATCCAAAATCTGCATCCCTTCTCGTTGTTTGTCTTGCTCACGTGGTCCGGCCTGGCTATGCAGCGACCGGCTGAGAAGTCGAACCTCGCCGCCTTTGTTGGCCACTTGGTTTGTCGTGGCCGGTGGTTTCTTATCGCTTTCGTCATCCGTCCTGGTCGGTAGGGATGCGCACATGCCATGCCGCATGTCATTGGGCACTTCCGTATCGCTGCCCGAAAACGGCGGGAGGAGGGGAGGTTGAACGCCAACAGTACCTCGGGGGCGGGCTGGTGTTTGTGCTTGACACCAGAAGAGACATACAGTATTCTCTTGGGCTCCTCGAGTATTGCCGTGCAACTGCGCAACTGCGCTGTAATGCAAAAGGCCACAGTAACCGGTTACTTCCGTGATGGATGATGCAGTGATTCGAAGCTGCCACCAGAGTGTCGAAAGACTCAGAATAGCGGTCCCTTTTCGTCCCCAGCGGACCAAGAGTTATCACATCCGCCATTATTCCTCCATCAATGACTGAGAATGGTTGATTGCCAAGACGGCCATGGCCATGGCCGATCGATCGGTGCCATGATAAGTAGGGACATACTTGTTCATCAAGACCGTTATACTCCGTACTCCGTACTGAAGTACTGTACAAGTATTACTTGCTGTACACTTGAGTGGAATTACTGAGTAATACAAGTAAAGCAAGTGAGTAAATGGACTTGATTATTCCCTGTGGGCCAGGCCAAGGGAAGTGGATGAGCGAGACTGCGGGGTTCCCGCCGCAAGTGCATACCTTGCAACTGCACTAATGCTAGCGGGGCTCTTGGTGAGATTTTAGTTACTGTAGAGTAGTATTATCTGGATGTTCAAAGTCCAGCCGCGCAAGATCGACGACACAATCCCCGCTCGCTGATGGATACCTCTCGCCCAGACGATGACAGCAATGAAGGCGATTCCGGCATATGCCTAGTATTATGCTGAATTTCCCCTTCTCTTCAAACGCCAACGATGGATGGGTCAGGTGCTGCCAAGGGATGCGGGGGTTTGCGATTCGCGTCGATTTGTCGCCTCGATATACGCAACGCACGTGATGCGATGCGAGAAACGGTTAAACTCTGGGTATGCGTAGCACGCCCTCGCCGCCGCCATCAGCTCCAAGCTCCTCACCAAGCAAATCTCTCCTACCTCTCGCCATAACCAAGTCAATACTTAATACTACTCAATATTCGCCATGCCTTCCAGATCAGATGTGACCAATTTCGGCGCAGGCCCAGCGGCCCTTCCTACTGACGTCATTGAGGATGCCGCTCAAGCTCTCGTCAACTATGAGGGCACAGGCGTAGGCCTTGCGGAGTGGTCACACCGGTCGAGCAAGGCTGTGAAAATTATCAACGAAGCGAAAGAAAATCTAGCGTCCTACCTTGACATTCCAAACGACTACGAGATACTCTTTATGCATGGCGGCGGTTCGGGCGAGTTTGCCGCCGTGGCTTATAACTTTGTCGGTGCTTGGGTTGCTCGCAAAGAGAGGGAGCTCGCCAGCTCAGGCCTGGAGCTTCAATCGGCCGTGACAAAACTCAAGATGGATTATATTGTCACCGGTGGATGGTCGCAGAAGGCAGCGGACGAAGCGAAGAGACTCTTTGGCTCGGAGCATGTCAATATTGCGGCGACTAGTAAAAAGTCGGACGGTACGTTTGGAGGCACGATTCCAGACGAGAGCACGTGGAACCTCTCGCAAGATGCCGCCATGGTCTATTACTGCGACAACGAGACCGTTGATGGCGTCGAATTCCCCGCGTTTCCCACCTCCCTGGCGCCGGGGGCGAACGGACCGATTGTCGTGGCCGACATGAGCTCCAACATTCTTTCAAGGACGATCCCGATCAAAAACTTCTCCGCCATCTTCTTCGGGGCCCAAAAGAACCTCGGGATGACGGGCATAACCGTTGTGGTGATCAACAAGCGCTTCCTACCGCAGCCTTCTGCGGACTTGATGAGAAAGCTGGGTCTGCCCATTCCACCTCGAATCCTCGAGTATGACACGATTGCAAAAAACAACAGCCTCTACAATACGCTCAGCATCTTTGAGTAAGTAGGCCTTTTACTGCTGGACCGAGATTGACACTAAATGTGGTGCTATAGTGTGTATGTCGCAGGGCAGGTTCTCAAGAGGCTTCTTCGCCAGCATCCCAAAGTGCAAGGACAGCAAGCCATAGCCGAAGAAAAGGCGCAACTAATCTACGGAGCTCTCGAGGCCCATTCTGATCTATATCGCATCATTCCTGACAAGTCAGTACGGTCACGCATGAATATCTGCTTCAGGATCGAAGGTGGCGATGCGTCGGAGAAAGCTTTCCTGGACGAGGCTGAAAGTCTAGGATTTATGGGGCTGAAAGGTCACCGCAGTCTGGGAGGGATTCGGGCAAGCAATTACAACTCGATCTCTCCCGAGGAGGCGAAGAAGCTTGCCAAGTTTATCAACACCTTTGCATCGCAACGAGGGGCTCTTGCGAACGAACAAAAGTAGGTCCTAGGGCTGGCCGCTCCCTGACAACGGTGGATGTGGAAGAGATGCCTATGTGCATCGACTGGTCCTGTGCACTGCGGTGATTGCCTATCGGGCGATGGGTGATGGGTGATGGATTATGGGTGATGGATTATGGGTGATGGATTATGGGTGATGGATTATGGGTGAATGGAATAGAGGACGAAAGCTAGATTGGAAGATTCCGCTCCTAGGACCGGAGGGGACTGATGGCGGTCAAAGGTACCACGCCTAGCTTGTATGCCCAGGCAACGATGGGGCCGGGAGTAATTTTGCCAGCCATGCCTGAAGTTTATGAGTTGGGTTTGCTTTCTCGATTCTTGGATCTCGTTTCTCCGTGTATTTACTTGCAGTCATATTTGCTGAGCCGCGGGTTCCGTGACAAGGGGTGCGTGGCTGGGGCTGGTGCTGCTGGGCTCGTCGGCAAAACATCGGCAGTTTCGTGATAGTGGACACTTGCAACCGACGACAATCCACCTCCCCAACGTCCGTAAATCCGACGCAGGACCACCAAGTGTTCCATCCTCCATGGTCATCAGGTTCATCATCGCCTCCGACCCCCGCCACCCTCCGTCGCGGCTCTATGTGAGCAACGCCTACCCAGCGGCACGATGCGCCGTCTCAATGTAGTCCTGCTGGCCACAATCCAGCTCTGCCTTGCCCTGCTGCCTGGCTTCGACGTCCACAGTGACTTGCTCGCCTACCCGCAGGTACAGTTCCACGAGACGCACCGCCGCGCGTCGTCTCGCCTCGCTGACCGGTGACTTTTCTTCACAGTTTGAAGTTGTCTTCTCCGAAGGCTCCATTTCCGACAAGGAGGCTCATGAGCTCCTCGAGAGCCAAGCCCGAGATGCGACCGACTCGGCCGACGGCAGCCAGTCCAGTGCGGGCGATGCTCGCGAGACCACGGCTGCCGACGCCGGCAACGCCGCCGATGAGATTTCCTACTCGTACGAGCTGATGAACATGCCGCCCCATCGCTACCTCTGCGCGATACCGAACATACCGCCTCCCGGCCCCGAGAACCAGACGGCCAACGAGCTGGCCAAGGCGGAAGAGGCGCGGGAGCTGAGCCGGGCGGCCAGCAGCGGCTGGGAGCTGCTCAGCCAACTAGAGGATAGATGCCTGTACTTCATGTCGGGCTGGTGGAGCTACCGGTTCTGCGACAACCACGAGGTGGCCCAGTACCACGCCGTGACGGCCATGACGCACGGCCAACCGCCGAGGCGCGACCCTCAAACGCCGGAATACGTTCTCGGCCGCGTGCCTGCGCTGCCTGCCGGATCCGAGGTCGAGGCTCGCGATCGGGCCGGCTCGAAATCGGTGCCGGCTGAGCTCCAGGTCAAGGGCGACCAACGGTACCTCGTGCAGAAGCTCGAGGGCGGAACCATTTGCGACCTCACAGGCAGGGAGCGAACCATCGAGGTGCAGTACCACTGCGTGCCGGGTATGACGACCGACAGGATCGGCTGGATCAAGGAAGTGACCATCTGCGCCTACGTCATGGTGGTGAACTCGCCGCGGCTATGTCAAAACGCCGTATTCCTGCCGCCCAAGGAGACCAAGGCCAACGCCATCAAATGCCAGCTCATCTCGGCCGCCGCCGCCGACGACGACGACAGGTCGACGCCCCGTCTGGAGCAGACCGAAGGCGCCCAACCCGACGGCGTCGGTGGAGCGGAAGGGGAAAAGACTACGGCGGGCTCGCGGGCGGGCGACGAAGCCGGCGACGAAGCCGGCCACGATGCGGCCGAGGAGCTCGGCGTCGTGACAGTCGGGGGTGTCGTCGTGGGCGCGCGGCATGTCCTGTCGGGCGCCGACGAGGTCGGCAAGCCCCCTCTCAAACTGGCGGCGCCGCAAAACACGTTTGAGACGAGCGTGGGCGATCGAATGGTCGACGTCCTCATCAAGGTGGCGAGCAAGGCGGACGGCGGCAAGGTGGAGAAGATGTCGACGGACGAGCTGAAGAGGCTGGAACTCGACCCCAGCGTGGTGGAGGACATGAAGAAGAAGATGGAACGGCTTGCCGGCGACCAGGGATGGAAGCTCGAGGTTGTGGAGATTGACGGCGGAAACATGCGCGAGCTTCGCGGCTTCGTCGACGAAAAGCCCAAGGCCGCCGGGGGCGAGGGGCAGCAGCAGGCGAGCTCCGACGAGGACGACGGTCACGACGAGGAGGGAGGCGGCGGCGACAGACACCACTTGCCGGCGGATGGGCAGGACGAGCAGCAGGCGTCGGTAGGGCAAGACCAGCACCAGGTGCCACACGGACATGGCGGACAGCAGGCGGCGGACGAGAAAGACGAGGGCGCCAAGGACGACGTTCGGGACGAGGGAAGCAAGGAGACGTTTTTCAGGGACGAGCTGTAGACGGATGCCGAACCAGGCCGAGCACGGCGTCGGGTTCCCGGGTAGATGTTCCATGCGAGTCCGAAACGAGACGTCACACACAGTTCGACCGATGACGCTCGTGCATGATATTCCCGGGTGCCAGGGGTGGCATCGAATGACTCGGCGCAGGCAAAATGGCAACGGGTTGCCTCTCGGAAGCCGCACCACAAGCATGCCTCTTCGGGGGCTCCCCATACTCTCCGGTCCGCGGGCCACGAATGCCGAGCCCTTGCATCGTGGATATGCACGTGTACGCTGCAGGCGTTGAGCGGAACGAGACTCTTGCTTGCCATTGCGAGAATAAAAGGCATGTCATGAGGCAACCAGGTGGGAGTTTGAGCTCGGCTGGTGGGCGACGGTGGCGGTAACGACCATGGGCCACTTCCCAATCGCCGTGACGGACAGCACGTGATGGTGGTTCTCCCACCTTTGTGCTGTCGGCAGGGCACCGCCGGCCCATAGCACCACTTGTATAGGCGTTCATGCTGCGGAAAGGGACAGGCAGAGAGGCCGTTCCGTACTGCATAGGTGGTACTAGTAGGTATTACTTGGTTCCCCGAAGTAATTCGCTGCAGGCTTCCTGTGCATGGCCCAGTCAGTGCCTGTCACTTGGCGTCTCGGTGCTGGTGGTTGTGGTGGTTGGGTGGTTAATAGCCTGAGTAAATAATAATTAGTGCCTCGGCAGTATTAATACCTGCAACTACCTATAGGTAGTATTACCTACAGTGGGGTGGCAAAAATGTCGATTCAATTTGTAGGAGTAGCGCTACCAAGCCTGAATCGTCACTTTTGTCAAGTGACTGTAGCACCACCTAGCATTACTAGTACCTAGTACTTGTACGGAGTACTGCTGTGGAATAAGGTCGGAACTACGATAATATTTCGCTGGCGAGGATGATGGTCTGTCGTGCGGAGTACCGGTGAGTACTATGCATGTGGTTGTACATGCACGTGCTACCGTAGTACGTACAGTGATTAGAAGCCTTCTTCCGCTACAGCATCCTTTTGCGAGGCGCCCTTCTTGAAAGAAGAAAGAATTCTGGGGCGGTGGTGAGGCGTGGTAACAAAGGTTTTTCTTGCAATGAGATGTGTGCGGTAGCCGCTGTACTTGTTGATACTTGCGTGGTGGAGGATGTACTCTGTGCAGTAATACTTTGGTATTATTAGTACATGATGCACTCCGTACATACTCCGTTAGTTAGTACTTTTTACCTACTACCTACCTACATAAGTACTGGGTATGTACCTAGTAGTAAGGACATGTACCGGACTGCATTATTTCTGTGCCTGGCCGTAGCTATTCGGCGACGGCCCTCGGCTACAGCGCATGCTGTCAGTTGTTTGGTGCACATGCAAGTACGCCGCACTGCAAGTACATTCATCTGTCTGCACTGGTGCAGTAATTAATACTTGAGCAGTCCGTCAAGGAAATACAAGTGCATTGCCTGATTGGTACGGAGTACAGGCACAACAACTGTAGGTGTACGGAGAACATGTGCATTTGCAAGGAAATACATACAAGTGCAGTGCCTGATCGGTACAAGCACAACTACTGTTGGTGTACAGAGCAAGTACAAGTGCACTTGCAAGTACATGTAAGCACTGTACGGAGTGCCGCAGACTGTAATAATACTGTACTAAAGTACTTGGTCGCAGTAAGTTCTCCGTACTGGCTCGGCCTAACTGTACTTGGATGGGCCCGGGCTGCACAGCGGAAGCGATCCGGAGCGGAGCAGCCCACACCAGGCTTCCCGGCGGCGGGAGGGTGGTTGATTGGTCCGCGCCGGTCGTGTTCGATATGGAGCTAGCTGGGCAGGCGGCTAGGTGGTGGGATTCAGGGGTCGCCGCGTTCCATTCTGGCAGGGAATGGTAATTGGCACATACGTGGGCACGGAGGACTCCGTACTGTACACTTGCACCTGCAGTACATGTACTTGCATGTAATTGTACACGTACAAGCAGACGGTGAGACCTACCATACATGCATTCACGTCAAACATTGGCACTTGCACGCATTCACGTGCACTGCCCCGTACGTCGGCTGTGACAAATGTCCTCGGCCGAGTTGCGCAATACAGGCTTGAAGCTCATGTGCTTGGAAGGCATCAGGCATTGGCCAGGGACCGCCGTCGACGCTGTTCGAGTTCGCGGGCGGGATGCCGACTTTGGCACCGATTTCGCACGCTGGCACAAGGCTTGGAGGCTTCAGCAGCTGCCCCCGCTCGCGTGCTCAAGCATTTGCATCAATGGGGACAAGTGTAGCAAGGTGAGGTCAATGCAACAAGATGAGGTCAAGGAGTCAAGGAGGTCAAGTGATGGTTCCGAGCCTTTGTTCCGTTTCGCCTTCACGCCTGCACGCCGACGTCGGTAATGAATGCTACCTCGGGCACCTGACAACAAAGAATGTGTGCATGCACGCGTGTGTAGTTTGTACTTGTATAGGTCGGTGGACGTACATGCAAATAAAGGAAATAGGAGAGTAAATTGCTACCAAACTTGTCTTCCCAATGTACCTGATACATCGGTAGCCCTGTCTTCAAGTATTATCATCACTGTGCTCCGTATCCGTGCCCCGTACTTGTTCCATTAATGGGTGTATCGGCGCTGCAAGTGCAGAGTACCGTACACCTACTCCGTACAGTACGCCATAATACCTGTGCAATGCAAGCACGGCAGCACGGCAGCAGCATCACAAACGCGCACAGCACGGGCTCCCCTGCCGCGTCCCTGCTTGCCCGTCGCCTCCAGGTCATCTCGAGTAGACGAATAACAATAACAATACCAGCACTCCGTACCGCCCGGTAGTCTGCATTACGTACCTGCTTGTCCTTGCATGTACGGGGCAAGTACGGAGTACAGAGTACGGAGCATGAATACGGAGAACCTGTCGTTCCCTGCACAATCGCTCACCGTACGGAGTACATGTTCTGCACGGAGTACAGGTGTCGAGTAAATAGGCACATTTTATTCCGTATTACTCCGTACCTACTGTACGCGGAACTTGCGTCTTGGTCGGAACCGAGTGCGTATAGATACTTGTAGCGGACACAAGGTACAATGGCCGCGGCACGAGTGCACCGACAAGCGTGACCAAATTGCGGGCAGGCATGGACCCAGGACGGGGGAGTGACAGCCTGGGCTTGTACTGTCGACACAAACTCGAGTACAGATACATGCACTCCGTAGTTCCGCACCGCGAGTCCCTGCTCGAATATACAATTAATACTCTGTGCTCCGTACACCCAAGTACTAGTTGGTAGCGCACGTCGAGGAGCACTGTGCGAACCGTTTCGTCCCGGTGCGCTGCGGTGCCCGCTCGCCCACCGTGGAAGCGCTGTGGCACGCTTGGTCTAGCACCCAGGGTAGCTGCTGTCGGCATGGTGGGAGGCACGGGGGCGACGCCGAAGCAGCTGCTGTGCCCCTGGCGCTCGCTGGGTCGTGCTTGGCAACCTGTCAAAGGACGGGGCCGCCAAATGTCCCATTCCCAGCCACGCCGCACGCCTGCTCCCTCGCCCTTGATCCTGGTGGCTGCATCACCATCGCCAACCCAAGCGTCCGCCAGCCCAGTCGCTTCATTTTCAACTCCGTGGCGAGCCTCCCCCCCCTCCCCCCTTGCGTGCCCATCCATTCCTACGACCCTTTCTTGTTGCTTATTCCTCCCGTGCGGAGCAGTCGTCCCTCCCTACGCCGGCTCGTTTTGTTTCTGGCATTTACAAGTACTCGTACTCGTCCCCGTTCCGACGACGGCCTGGTCCAACGTCGACCATCCTCCCCCAACCCGCCGACGCAACCCTTCTCGTCCGCGGCCGTCCATGCATCACGCCGTTCCTCGTGCACGCCCCCCCTCGTCCCGGTTCGTGGCCTCGACGGCATACCGTACGACCGGTTCATTCGATTACCGACCCGTCACCCTGCTCCCTCTTCGTTTCGTCCTGCCGCTCCGGTCCGAGACGTCGACCAAATAGCATCAAACGCTGCGTCGAGCCCTGCTGCGCGGCCGGACCTTGGCACGTTGCCCATCGTTTCTCGTCGAGCCTGCCGGCGAACTTGGAGCCTGCCGGCGGACTACCTGCTGCCATCCATCCGAACGGTACTCGGTCCGTCAACCGCAGATCCATGCTCCGTCTCTGCATGCAGTGATGCAGCTTGTCATCGCCGTCGAATCACCGCATCCAACACAAACGTCGTCGCTTCACAACGACGAATGAAGAAGCCAGCTGGTGCAGGCACCTGGTTCATGAGTGGGCGGACATGCAGCTCTCGTGAAAGCATCGCTTCCGCCACTGCGTCTAAAGCCAACTCCACCGCCGTCGTCAAGTTATTTTTCACGCCAGATCCGATATCCAGCATTCGAGCGCCTTGGACGGGAAGAGCCTTTGTCCATCGCTCTGAGCCTCGCACCAAATCGTCTCCCCTCTTCTCCTGCCGGCCCGTCCATGCCGCGTGGGCTGCGCAACCCAAATCTTAAAACCTCCCGTCGCGGCGCCTGTGTGTGGGAAACGCCCGCGTCCGCCCCCCCCCCCCCCCCGTCTGCCATCTGGACTGATCGATACCCGCTTGCACCCGATTCACACGCCCATATCCGGGTCCTCAAACGACTGGTCGTTCGAGGACCAAATTATTACTTCACGCAATGGACGACCCGCAGGAGCACCCGAGACAAGGCTTTCGTCCTGCTCATCCGTACGCCGCCTCGAACTCGTCGAGCTCCGTCCACTCGCGCACCATGGCGCCGCAGAGTGCCAACAGTTCGACGACGCACGTTACCGAAGACGCACCGGCCATCCTATCGTCGCATCCCGTGCACCGCTTTCATCACAGCAGCTGCATCAAACCCGCCATCTCACCCCGTGTCGCCTCTCGGGCCGCCGCCCATCCGCCCCGGCAGGGCACCCCCGACTCGGCGCGACCGCCCGCTCTTTCGTCGTATCTGCAGGAGAAGCTGCAGCGCGAGCGCAGGATGGAGAGCGAGCGGGTCACCTTTTCCCCCGCGCCATCTCGGACCAAGACGAGTGCCTCGGTCGATCTAGGGCGTCCGGCCTGCAGCTCACCATTCAGGCCGCCTCTGGAAGCGAACGGCACTCGTCCGCAGTCGAGCACCAGCATCGAGCCGGCAAGGAAAAAGGGCCTCGGGGTCAAGGAGATGGAAAAGGTAGGCGAACGCGACCCGCCGCGCCTTTGGCTTTCCTTGGTTCACTGACGCCGCCAGGTCGTCTCCAACCTGCACAAGCAAAACTTTGACCTCAAGCTGGAGCTCTTTCACCGTCGCGAGCGGCAGACGGCCCTCGAGGAGCGACTCGACGCGCTCGAGTCGGACAAGGGCCGGGTCGAGGACGAGAAGGAGAAGCTGGTCGAGGAACTCGAGAAGCGCGACAAGGCCGTCGAGGAGGCCGTCGCTATGATCGTAGTCCTCGAGGCGAAGCTCGACCAACTCGTCCAGGAACGTCTCACGGTTCGCCGGGTCGAGCGGGAACGCTACTTTTGCCCGCGCGACTACGAAATGGGCGCCAGCCAGGCGACAGCCCAGCCCGTCGGACGAGACACGTCGAAGCTCGAGAGCGATGCCAAGTCCGTCACTCGCATGCCGAGCTTCTTGTCCGAGCGGAGCGAAAACACGGAGAACCTGCGCAACGTCTACCTCGGCGTCAAGGCCAACGTCCACCACCTGCCTCGCGTGGTGGAGAGCTCGCCCGAGGTGGGACATGACAGGGGCTTCGACAGCCCGACGCTGAGCATCCTGAGCGAGAGTTCCTTCGTGAGCGTCTATGGCCAACGGGGAAAGGGTATGGACCACGGACCAACGGTGCACATGGACGAACCCCTCGCCCTCGACGGCTTCGATGGAGGAGACTGGACGACGGATCAGCAAGCGGTCACGGCGCCGAGAAGGCGAGCGGCGTCGGTCAGCAAACCGGCCACCGCTTCCAAACCGCTTCCCTGGTCGAGCACCGCCGTCTGCTTCCACGCCTTGTCCGACATTTGCTACCAACGTGGCCAGCCTCGCTTCGAGCACGTCGACGGCGACGACTATGGCGACGGCGATGACGACGCCGGCGACGGCGACGGCGACTGCGATGGCGACGATTGCTCGACAAAGGGGGACGTCGCCCGGCCACAGAGCCGAGAAGGCGACCCGAGAAAGTCGCAGCGTAAGTCCCCCGCCAAGTCCTCGACCCGCAAGCATGCGCATCAGGAGCAACGCGAGGCCTTTCGGCAAGTACGGACGGATTCATCGGGCGGCGTTCATCTCCCGGGCCAGGGATTGCCGCCGACGCCTGACACCATCTCGACGTCTACGCTGCATCAATTCGAGACGTCGGACGAGCCACCGTTGCATGCCGGCGCCGACGCGCCGGAAGCAACGTCTCGCATCCCTCTCGAAAGCACCTTTTCGGCCCATCGTCTCTCGTACGCCCAACGACCGCAAAGTGCCGGCGAATCGATCACGTCGTTCGGCCGAGGCCACGACTGGGTCGGCGACCACGACGACTTCTCGGATTCTCGCTCCGTGGATTCCAACGCCGACATTTGGCTCCGCGAGAGCACGAAACCCGATAGGACCGGTGTCCGTGTCTCGCCGCATCCTTTTAGCTTCCTCGTCCACGCCGCCCACGGTAGCTGGGAGGTGGAAACCGTGCCCGGCCGCGGCGGAGCCCTAGGGGGAGGTGCCCCCCTTCCGCCGAGACACGAATTCCTGCCAGAGGGCATCTCGGCAAGCACGCGAGTGTTCCCGGCAAAATCGAGCCGGAGATCGACCTTCCACGCGCCGACTGGCGAGCCGGAATCAGCCTCACCGGCCGGCAATGATGCGGCGTTGGAGGGATTGCCCCGGCGTCATGGCAGACATGCCAGCGAAGCGCACGAAAATGAAGTCGACGCGCAGCTTGCCGCGCAGCACCAGCAGCAGCCCCATCGCCAGCCCGCTGCCGACCAGAAGCGCCACCCACCCGTGTCGGGCCATCACGGCGCTCGTGCCGGCTTGCATCGATTCTTTCGCCGTTCGGTCGGTGCCGTGGTGATGAGTCCTGATGCCGACAGCACACCGCCAAGCACTTCGTCGTCGGCCGCGGCGGAGAATTTCAAGGGCGCGCCGCTGTGGCAGCTCAGCAACTGTCCGATAGAAGACGGCGGCTTGAGCGGCAAGCTTCCCCCCATTTTCGGCGACAGGCGACAGGGACGAAGCAACACGCTGGACTGTGCAGGTTTCGAGCACGAGGTCTCGCCGGTGGCGGCCGCCGAAGCGCCGACGAAGCCGCATCAGGACGACGCGGCACCGCCGGACCCGGACCAGCCGCAGGACAGCGCGGCGATGACAAGCTCGGCGACGGGCGGTCGGCGCAAGTGGCTGCCGACGTTTGGACGACCGGCCGCCATCAAGAGCAAGGCAGGTTAGGGGCTGTTCTCTTGGAGGACGCGCCGGACGTGCTAGCGAGGGAAGCAAAAGCGGCGACGCCCGCGCGAGCGTTCCCTCGGCTTGGGTGGGTGTGCGATTGTCGGATCCGAGGAATGAAGCGGAGTGGGTGGATGGATGGTTCGGTCGAGATGGGCAGCCTCGCCTCGAGGTGCGAGATTCCCTGACCTTGCTGCTTGCATTGTTTTCCCCGCCTGCTTTCGACTCGAGGCAAACCGGGATTGTTTTGGCCTTTGGATTCAGGTTCACGTCACCGGAGTACGGGTCCGCAGGCAATGGACAGCAGCACACGGCGATATAGACTATTGAGATTGATCGAAACGAATTTTTACGCGGCAGGTTCAGAATCGGCCACATGAAGGCAACGCAGCCCGAGCGGCATGGTATCCCTGTGCTCGGTGGGTGTGACTTGATGTCCTGCAGGATGGCATTCCCAGCAGCATGCTGTACCCAAGTATGCTTGCTCAAGCACAGGTCCTACTTGGTACATTTAGCATCACTCCGTACCTGCACACACGAATCGTAGGGGCAATAGGAGCACTGGTTGGGCTTGTGGTTGTGGTTGTGGTTGTGCTTGTGCTTGAGGTTGTGCTTGTGCTTGTGCTTGTGCTTGTGCTTGTTTGTGCTTGTGCTTGTGCTTGTGCTTGCATATGTACAGTACTGTACTTGTGCTTGTGCTTTTGCATGTACTTACAGTACTGTACTAATACTTGTGCTTGTACGGAGTATTACTTACTCGTGCTTGTGCTCCGTACTCCGCAAATACTTACTCCATACAGTACATGAATACTGTGTTTCAGCTAGGCATTTGTACTGTATTTACAGCTAGGCATTTGTACTTGGCTGTTATACGTTGAGACTCAAGTTGGCAAGGACTCCCTACATCGATTGATGTCTACAGATACGGAGTACATGTACAGTATTAATACTCCATACATCTACAAATACATACTCCGTACTCCGTACAAGTGTTGAGTATCCGCACTTATATTCTTGAACTATTAGTAAGGACGTGTATATGCTGTATTACGATGCAAGTACATGCCCTGCCCGTATGCGAACCCCCCACCAGGTGCTTACTCTTGCTTACCTACTGTATGTGTAACTAACAGAGTGCTTACTCGGACATGTACTTACTGCATGTTATGCGCACCAACAAAGTACAGTGCTGTACTTGCACTCCCAACATGTACTATACTGTACTTACATAAGTAAGTAAGTACTTGTCAGTACAGAGTAAATACTCCGTGATAATACAGCATGTCGATCTAAGTACTGTACATGGATCCACTGTCCGTCCCATCACTTGCCTGACTGGTTTTTATTTCCGTCACCATCACCGACCAACTTGCCCTTCCCTCGCAGTCCTCGCGTCTCGATGCCTCACCCACCGACTTCTGTCTCGCGTACGATGCTCGGCTGATTGCTCAGTCGCGGAATCGTCCGCATACATCCCTCCCATACATCCCTCCTGCCGCCCTCCTGCCGTCGGCCCATCCGTCTGATAGCGACGGCCGATCCGACAAGGTCGACGAATCCGACGAGGTCGACGAATCCAAACGAGGCCGTCGTCGAGGATCAACGCCTGTACCTCCACCGAACCCCCCCCCCCCCCCCCCTTGCCTTTCGTCGCCGACGAGGAAGTCAGCGATGCGTGCTTCCAGGGCCAACCTCGTCTTCTGGCTGGCCTGGCTCTCCCTCGCCGTCTGGTGCTACCACAACTCGGCCGACGACCCGTCTTCGATCTTCTACAACCCCGCCAAGGCCTACCGCTTGCGCTTCTCCACCGTTCGCACCTCCGAGGTCGACCGTTTCCTGCGGCAAACCAACGTCACCGCTCCCGGGACGCGCCAGGGGCCTCCCCAGCTCTGCGTCGGCATCCCCAGCATCAACCGCACGACCGAGTCCTTCCTTGAGCACACCGTCGGCAGCCTCGTCGATGGCTTGACGGCCGACGAGAGGGCGCTCGTCCACATCGTCGTCCTCCTCGCCGACAGGACGCCCCAGACGCACGCCGCCTACGGCCAGGAATGGCTCGGCCGGCTCGTCGACGAGGTCGTCGTCTACGCCGACCGTCTCGCCGCCAACGCGACGCTGCCCGCCGCCAACTACCATGCGATTCCCTTTGACGTCCGCGGCGAGCCTCGGGGCGACGGGAGGGTCGAGAACATGCGGCTCGACCACTCGGTTCTCGTCGAGCGCTGCCGCGGTCAGGAGGCGCCCTACTTTGCCTTTGTCGAGGACGACGTGATCGCGACGCGAAGCTGGTTTGCCAAGTTCCGATCCGCCGTCGGCCACGTCGAGCGGGAGACGGAAAGGAGCGGCCGCGACTGGATCTACCTGCGCCTGTTCTACTCGGAGCTGCTCATGGGCTGGAATGCCGAGGAGTCCCTCCACTACGCCGCCGGCGTCGTCGCCGCTTACACCGTCCTGCTGCTCCTCTTCCTCGAGCTCCGGCGACGTCACAAGATAGGCCCGACGGCCAAGGGCGCGACGCAAAACTTCAACCACGCCGCCGCCCTCGTCTTCTGCCTCTGGACGCCAGCCGTCATTGCCCTCTTTTTCATGGCCGGTCGCGTCTCGACCCATCGGCTGAGCCCCTTTCCCCTCAGCGGTGTCCGCGAGATGCCCAACTACGGTTGCTGCGCCCAAGGGCTCGTCTTTCCGAACCGCCACCTCGACGGCTTCCAGAGGCTGCTGCGGGATCCGCCCTTTGCCTTTGCCGGCGATCAGATTCTCGAGGATTACGCCCGCGATCACGGCTTGAGGAAGTGGGCCCTCGACCCGAGCGTGCTGCAGCACGCCGGACAGAGAGAGTCATCGGACGGACCGCGCAAGGCCGACGTCTGGAATTTTAGCTTCGAGAGGCTGCATGAATGAGACGATAAGCTAGCCAAGTCCACGCACGATGCTGGCCGCCGACGGATGCTGGAGAGCCGCCCTCGCCGTCGCACACGCTTCCCTGTCCAACGTCGAGCGGCCGAGCGGCCGAGGGGAGGACCGGCGTCCTCGAGGGACATGCCGACGAGGCGTGATCGATGGCCGACTCGATCGACGGCCGACTCTCCCGCTCGGTCGAGCCCCCCGCCTGACCCCATCGACCCCATCGGCTGCTCAACATGCGAATCGCTCGCCGGATTCTCGTCTCTGGTGCGAGCGTCGGCCCTGTCGCTGTCCTCGGCCCCGTCGTTGTCCTCGGCTCGAGTCGAAGCATGTCGCTTGCAAAGTCGAACCCGGCACTCGGCGTCGACCTCGGTCACAAATTTTCTGCGCCTCCTACGCTGGCCCGGAGCCGACACAGATGACCATCGGCCCCTCGCGCCGTCGTTG
Source organism: Drechmeria coniospora (assembly GCF_001625195.1). Lineage (NCBI taxonomy): Eukaryota > Fungi > Ascomycota > Sordariomycetes > Hypocreales > Ophiocordycipitaceae > Drechmeria > Drechmeria coniospora. The sequence continues at coordinate 8,679,751 of NC_054390.1, read as the reverse complement.
CATAGTTGGCGAGTAGAGGCATCTGACGGACAACGCTGCCCTGCTCCATAGCCATGCATGTTCGCGCATGCTAGGGGTGCACACGACCACTGCCCGCAGGCATGCGGCACACCTACGGACGGGGTGGTCGGTATCTATATGGGCATGCCCTTGGGCATGTCGCTCTGGCTCGTCGCACATCGTCCTGGTGTTGCTATTCGGCCTGTGGAAGTTTGGTGCCTGGCCTGGCCTCGCAGCTAGCGAGCTCGGAGCACTGCGCCACTGAATTCCAGCTCCTCGTAGTGCGTTGGGGCGTCTTGTGGCATCCCCCTCGCCTATCCGGCACCTAAGTAATACTGCTAAAGTAGCAAGTAGTGCTCCGTATTAGTAGTGTTAACTAGCAGTACATACGGATAGTGCCTAGCACCTAGCATTATCGGCACACCTATCAACTGGTACATGCCCTTGGCGGTACTTTACCTCCACCTACAGGTACAAGTGTTAGTACGACTACGGAACCATCGTGACGTATTGGTATTCCCTGGTAGCAGATACGTCACCGATCTGGGAATAGGCAAGAAAGGTAGGCCGGTGCATTCACCAACCTCGACCCTTCCGTTTCCGTTTCTCTTCTCATCATCCTTTCCTTTCCTCCTTCACCCATTGACTCCGTCTTCCTCTGCTTCGTTTCCCTCGTCACGCAAGCAACCGCCACGGCAAGATACTTGCCATTGACCCCTGAGCATCATGGCTTCCTCCATCGCCTACCGCCCCCGACTGGTGACCGCCGTAGGTACCCTCGCCGCCGCCGGTCTCGCCGTCGGCATCGCCTCCAAGCTCCTCGTCAAGGAGGCCCATGCCGACTCCCCAACGACGCGGCTCAAGGTCTTCGGTGCCGGGCCCGCCTTCTTCTCCCTGCCGCTGGAGAGCGGCGAGATGGTGAATCACAACACGAGGAGGCTGCGCTTTCGATTCGCCGACAAGGATGCCGTCAGCGGACTGCCGCTCACCTGTACGTCGAGCATGCCAACGTGCGAAGGCGCCGATTCTGACATCTCCTAGCCTCTGTTTTGACCTTTTCCTGGCCCAAGGGGCGGTCGCTGCCCGTCGTGCGGCCGTACACGCCCGTCACGAGCTCAGGTAGGACCTCGTCCAAGCCGGTGAGAGGGGATGCCGCTGCTGACCGCTCGCGCAGATGAGCCTGGATACCTCGAGTTCCTCGTCAAACGCTACCCCGACGGCAAATCCAGCACCCACCTCCACTCCCTCGAGCCTGGGGAGTCGCTCTTCTTCCTCGCCTCCCTCAAGGGCTTCCAGTGGACCGCCAACGCCTTCCGTCACGTCACCCTCGTCGCCGGCGGCGCCGGTATTACCCCCATCTTTCAGCTCGCCCAAGGCATCCTGCGAAACCCGGCGGACAAGACGGCGATAACGCTCGTCATGGGCGTCAACTCGGATCAGGACATCCTCCTCAAGAAGGAGTTTGAGGATCTCGAGCGCCGCTTTCCCGGTCGGTTCCATGCCGTCTACACCGTGAGCCACCCGGTGCCAGGCTCGCCCTACAAGAAAGGCTACGTGACCAAGGAGCTTCTGCAGGAGGTGGCAGTCCCGCGCACCGCCCAAGGGGAGGCCACCAAAGTCTTTGTGTGCGGCCCACCGGCCATGGAGAAGAGCCTTGTCGGTGACCGGGCCACCAAGGGAGTCTTGCAGGAGCTCGGTTACCGGAAGGACCAGATTTACAAGTTTTGATGCATTTTCCGTTCCGAGTAAGGCATCTTCTGAATAGAATTGCTGAATGACGGATATAGCATTCCGTTCCACATCGTCTCCTCAAGTGACTCCATCACCGCGGCAGAATAGGCAGTCACTCAGTCGGCCGACGAATTTACTCCCAAAGCTGCGTCGCATTTGACTATAGTCGTGCTGTGACTGTAGCTCGTCGATTCAAACACTCCAGATCTATCTATTCATTCACTCCACCCCAAGCATTTGCAGGCAGTCACTCAAGCTCGATGCATCAAGAATCTATCCAAAACGTTGCGAGAGAATCGTGGCAAGAAGCATGCTGAAAGCAAAAAGCCCAAGGAGGGGGGAGGGGGGAGGGGGGAGGGGAAGTGGTCATCACCTCCCCCCGCCCCCTCTAATCCTTCCAACCCAGGGTGCATCACACACGATGCTCTCGAATATGCTGGTGGGCATGGTACTTACATGCTGGCCTGAGAAAGATTCGGGTTCTTCACATCCTTTGTCAATACGGTCCCGTTGAGGAACCTGGTCCCTGAATGAAGGATGCGAGTACGGCCAGGATGCGACGTTCTTGGTGGAAAGTCTTGGACCGTGCCGTTGGCGTAGATGATGCCATTCCAGGGAGCCGCCGTCACAACATTGTTGGTCGAGAGTGGCATGGGCCTGGCCTTGGCCAGCAGGGGCGACCTCCGCGGGCTGATGTCACAGTTCTCGCTGATCATGTACAGATTCAGGCCGATGGCCAAGGTATACATCTCCGCACTGAGCTGATTCCAAGCCGTCTGGTCCCTGACGACGATACCAATGTAGTCGATGAGGAGGACGTTGGGCCAGCGCTCGGGACTCATGTTGTTCACCCCCATCCAGTAGAGCGCCGGATTGGTGGGGAGGATGGCCATTTTCTGAATCGTCAACGCCGTCGTCTTCACCGCATCGGCACTGACGAGCCACTGGCCGATGAGGAACCTGTCATCGCTGTTTCCGGGGTCGCCACTTCGCATCACCGTCTTCCAGTCGGCCGCTTGGTCCTGCGCCATGGACTGGGTGTCGGCTTTGTTGGACCAGTTGTCCCAGAAGCGCATCCTCGACGCCTTGTAGATGCCGTCCGAGATCGACTCCTGGGGTACGCTGCTGGTGAGCTGGCCGTCGAGCAGTATGATGACGCAGCCTTTGCCTTCGTTTTGATCCATAAAGTATGACACCTTTTGCCTGTTAAAGGGAACGGCAGCGTCGAGATGGGGACACCGGTTCCGTATGCCCCTAAGCTTGCTAAAGAAGGCGCGCACCATCTCGTCGGTCCAGTATATGGGGCCGAAGCTGGGGATTTTGCGAATCCCGATGAGGTACTTGACCCGCAGGAAGACAATCTCTCCCGGGTTTTCCATGGTGAACCGGTTGATCTCGCGAACGATGTCGTCGAGCGACACCCCTGAGTTGCCAACGGCAATGTCTGCCCTTTCGTCATTGACATGCAGCGTCCAGAAATCATAGTCGGCTTCAAAGGGCGCATTATGCACGGTGGAAATGCGCAAGTCGAACCACCTGGCGCCCGTGCGAAGCTGGTCATACATATTCAGCCCTTGAGTCTGCGTGTTGGCCTCCACACCCAAGGAGACGATCTTGTTGCTGATGGTGCTCATTCCCGAGTCGTGCGTGCCGGGCATTACCACGTGCTGCAGCTGACGATCCTTGATGACATGATACAGGCTCCTCATCCAGTTCCCAGCCCCGTGTCGGATGGAGGTGATGAAGCCATATTCATTGCTGCCCGTGATGACCAAGGTCACGGAAGCCTCCTGGGACGGGTCGAGATACTCGCGCTGGCCCATGTTCATTCGTGTCAGGTCAAAGACTGTACGGCGAGGGTATGCGTGCGGGATATGTGTCGTGGCTCGGATGGTAAACTTCTTATCCGTTCCATCGATGCTGTAGTAGGCTTCCCCGTTGTCATCGACGGGAAAGGTGCCTGCCTTTTCCGTGTAATGCGCGAGGTTCTGTCGGGCATGGCCTTGCGGTACATCTCCAAAGTCGAAGCTATCCATCTGGTAGGAGTGGGTGTGTACCAACTTGAATCGATGCGGCGTCAGGTTGACGATGGTGATGAACTGTCTTCCCGAGCTCTTGACCCTCAGGGGACTCAGGAAATCCCAGTTCATGTAGGTACCGGCTGATGGCGTCTCCGTGCTGTATGTGCGGTCGGCCTTTTGGCAGTTGTCACTAGAGTTTTCGACATTGGTGCTGGTGCTGTAGCTTCCGTCCGATTCGGATATACTTTCAGAGGCAGGCGCTTCGTGCACGAGAATATCAAGATGAGCGCTATGCGAGACAGCAGATGAATCGAGACAGCCCCTGTTGGCCCATGTGTTGACGGCCTCATTCACGCTTCCCAGGGCAGAAAGCGGTGCCGCTATGATGCCTACTGCCCTATTTCCGCTATCCTTGGCCTCGCAAAACTGCAAAATTTTGCCTCCCTTGGTTGCCAGACTCTCGTACCTACCCAGGAGAGCTGACAAGGACGACATCCCGATCCCTGCTGCGGCATACAGACCAACGACTGCATTCCCGGACTTGGCAAATATTCTGGTAGAGAGGCACGACACTTGACTCTGCAGGTACATGGAAAGCTGACTCGCCGCGGAGGCGACATCCCTGGCAAAAAATGGCGAAGTAGGTTGAGCGAGCAAGACTCCCGTCTCGATGGTGGCATTGATGCGCGTCAACCTAGCACCGCAGTCTTGCGCGGGGGGAGCTTTCATGGTATCGTGTCTCGACTCTTCCGGTGTCAGCAATGTACCATCGTCGTCTATCGAGCAGGCGCGGATGATGATGGGAGTGCCAACGTTGCTGGCATTCGCTTCGATGTTGAAATCAAAAACTAATGGCTTGTTGCACCGACCAAGACGGTCAACTCGGTGATATTGACTCCATTGAGAAGAATGCTCTCGGCAGGCTACAGGGCACTCGGCGACGATCTGTTCTGTAACGGGATGGCTAAGAACACATCCGATGGAGAGAAACAGGGCCAACTGGCGATATGTTTGCCCCATCTATGCGTCGATGCTTGAAACAAACGAAGGTGTTTGATAAGCAACAACATGTATGACGGGAAACTCAGAAACAAGTCGAATTGGACAGTTCAACTGACAATGGCGAAATCGGAACCTATATGTCGTCTCGGTACAATCCGGTCCTATCCTGCAGCTACCATGTCTGAGGAAGCTGGTTTCCGATATGCCACCCAAGATATTCAAGCCCCATGTGCTGTCAAGGGCCGCTGGCCATATGAGCTTTTCTCCTGGCCTCTGCGACCGCTGACTTGTTCAAGTCAATTTCCAGCACCGCATGAGCATCGTTGAGTAACATCGTGGATTCTTCATCTTGCGCCATGCGGCATTGGGAGGCGGGGAATCGGGACCCCCTTTCTTTTCCGCTTAGTTTCGGTTGGGTCACGCCGAGGCCGACGTTGCCGTCAAGAGTCATGGGAACGGCCATCAGCAGGCCGGAATGCAACCTACACATTGAGCCGAGCCGGCCTTGAACCTTTTGATTTCTCTGGCCAGAACGCTTGAAAAAAAATGTTATTGAAGAGGAAAAGGGCGATGGGAGGTGTCAGTAAATGCAATACGGTGGTCGATGGCGGCTACACTGAACCACGGGACGCATATCCGGGTGATTGAACCGGCCGCTGGTTTATCTGTCTAGTAACATTGTGCTTACAGTCTCCAATATTTTATTAATCCGTGTGCTGTTCATCTTCTTTCCAGGGTGGCAGGTTGCCATATAGTGCACCAAGACGGATAGGGGGGTGTTGTAGAGCCGATGCGTTTTGCGTCCTCATGATGGCTTCCCACACATTTCCGGTACCAGATTACTTTTTTTTCGGAATTTTCTTCTCAATATAGCCCCATTTGATTGTGTCCGGAAAGCTCAATGACATATGTAATATTTCAAGTGTAAACTGGTATCGGCATATGACATCTAACGCTTTTGGTTGTTCAATTCGCCATGGTGTAGCAGCAGACAAAAACATCAATTCGAAATAGTTTGCCGATACAACGTGAAACGAAATTCGGAAAGGATGCCAAGTTCGGTTCATGGCGATGAACAGTCCATGGTGAGCCGGAAAGACATTTGGATACAAACGACACCAACCTGAGTGAGGAAATAATAGTTCATAATCGCACTTCTGTGGTCAAACTTCTACTATCGCTTTCATATCGGAACACTGGCTCAGACCTCCTTGGGTTGTAAAATAAACAATAAAATGTACACATAAAACGAAGCAAGAACAGAATGGGAAGGTGAAGTGGCAGCAACGCCCAGCATGCCGCCAATTCTTTCTCAACCCTAGCCATTAGTCGGTTCCCGAGCAGCCCACAAAGTTGTTGCCGCTGGCACCGGTGTGGGTGATCTGGCCGACCTGTTTGCAATCTTCGTTGATGATGACGCGATCGGCACCGGGGCGGCCTGTGACGTTGGGGAACCGTCAGCTTCTGAAGCACACAGGAGTCGGAGAAGAAACGGGGAGAGCGTCATGGATGTTGCTTACCGCCGCCGTAAATTTTGCCCGAGCTCATCAGAGGAAACTCATAAAAGGGCCCTTCTTCGCCTTGAAAATAGAAGCCCTCAAAGTTGTTATAGCGATGGGGGTAGCTCGAGCTGCCGGCTCGACCGCCGTCCTGGACGTAGGAGCAGGCGGCATTCGAAGCCTTGCGGACAGCATCAGCCGAGTAGTAGGTTCTACCACAAGTCGTCCCCGCTTCGACCCGCGCCTGTTCGATGGGGGTTGCGCCGACGAGGGCGATGGAGAGAGAGACGAGGGAGACGAGTCCAACAGGCAGCTGCATCTTGGCTTCGGGAATACCTTTCGAATATTCTTGTAAGAGGAAGTAGAGAGAGTCGAAAGGCAGAGTTGATTGGTAGTCTGTCAGGTGGTGTGGTGGTATGGGAACGAAGATGAGATCAGGCCAAGACGACGGGCCGAGCCGAACATTTAAATACAAGGACGAGAAGGCAAAGGGAGTGCAGGTAAGTATAGAGGAGTAGAGATGGTCGGATACAGAGACGGCCAGGTCTGTGGACGGCCAGCAGCCGTCTGCCTGCTCGGCACAGATTAGCAAGACACGGAGGTCGAGAAGGCTTCCAGCCGGTCACCAACCGGCATGAACATTCACTATCTCGTACGAATACTCGTGCTACGAGCGTATATCTCGTGCTCCGTACTCGGTGAGACATGCATGGAACCCATCGTCAGCGGTCGTTACCCTCCGCTGACGGCCTTCCGGGGTTCGGCACCGAACACAGGGGCCCCGAGACACGGTCTGGGAAGGCGAGAATGCTGTCCCGTAGACAGTGTAATACCATTTTTCAGCCCATCACCGCCGTCACCTGAGACCTGTCAGGCTGTCAGCACGGGTCATTTCGCGCCCCTGGCCAGTTGGGAAGGTTGCGACGAGCTCCATGATAGCCGCAACTTGGGGACTGTTAGTTCTTGGGACATGGGTGCCAGTGCCGTCTGGGGTTCTCCGAGTGACCCGGAACCAGGCACGGGAACCTTATGCTTACTTCTTCCTGTAGGTCTATATTTGCATGTAATACACCTACAGATATGGAGTCAGCAGTCAGCACGAACTGAGCAAATACCCTGCCGACTCCACTGGAGATTTCCGAGCACGGCTACGTTCTGGGCTGGTAACCCGGCTCGAACTGCCTGACCTGGCGGAGAAAGAAGCTTGGTGGCTTGGTTTGAGTTGTGGTAGGGAATCGCCGGTATTTTGTACGAGTTTGCTGTCCGCCGCGGCGAAGTAGTAGATCCTTGGTCGCGGATAGCCTGCATTGTGGCAATTCGTGGGCAGATGGGAGCGTAGAAATGCCGTCACATGCTCGCGCTCCTCTCCTCTCGTTTCGATCTCTCAAGCCGAGTCCACAACGGTCGAAAGCCGTCGATGGACGCGGGCAGCGCGAATCCACCACGGTGCGTGCATGCGCCGGCTCCCAACCAGCCATGGTCTTCCAAATGAACGCTGCGTCGTATCAGTCGTTATTTTCTCCATATCAAAGCACAGATCCGGAAAGAAAATGAGGACAAAAATAGCCATCCAACGGCGTCATGCATCTCGATCCTTTGCCAGGCCGGCGCGGCCGATGACCAAAGAAGCATCTCCAACAGCCGGACGTCTCCCCTTCCCTTCTTCCCAAGGGGATGGTCCGGATGGGACCTTCGTATTTGCGTAAGACAGGCCTCCCCCTACCTTCCTCTTCCGACTCTCCACCCGTAACTAAATACTGCGTGGACCTGTTCTCAGCCATCGCAACGGCTTGCCGCAGCCGGTCATTGGCTGGCATGGCAGGGTCCGTCAGCCGAGCCGCCGTTTCGGGGTGCCATCCGGAGGAAATGCCGAAGATCGCTGAGCAGGTCATGCCGACCAGATTTCTCGTGCGCACTGGGGCCATCGCTGCATGAGACGAGGAAAATTCTCGTACGAGCACGGAATACATGTACGCCTTCGGGAACAGATGGCAGATTTGCTCGACGGGCGCGAAATGATGGGAACGAGCAAGGCTTCGAGGGCGAGAGCTTGGGCCGCGGTGAGCAGAGTTAGAAAGGTGTCCGTCTCTAGAAGCCCCGGCTCCGGCTCCGACAGTCATGCCTGTCATGGCTCGCGCGGCAACAAGTCGGACGCAGGCAATCCTATCCGCCGTCACTGGGTGGCCGCGAACCTCTTGGCCTCGTCCCACGTCATGAAGTTGATGAAGAGCCACCTCAAAATCTCTCCAGCGGCCTCGTTCCTGCACCGGAACGAGTCGCTTGGCTCCAGTTGGACGACGAGGGCGCCCCTCGTCTCGTAGTGCTCATCAACTACGGCGAATCGGCGCCGGTCGAGGCCGTGGCGTCGCGCGTGCAAGCCGTGGTCGCTCTTGACCTTTGCCACGTCGCGGCGGGCGGGGTGCAGTGGCCGGTAGAGACGGGGCAGGTCGTCGGCCTCGCCATCTTCGCCGTCGTCCGAGGAGACGTCGACGCCAACGTCCTGAAGGCCCTTGTTCATGGCCCGGACCGCCTCATCAAAGACGTGCCGTCGGCTGTCGGGCAGGAGGTTGTACAGCCCGAACCAGTCGACCGGCTCGGCCGGGGTCATGTCGTCCGGCACGTCAAGCCGCACCGCATACCAGTCCTCGTTGTCGATGCCGAGGGCGCTGACGTAGACGTTGGCGTGCTCGGGCGGGCAGCGCACAGCGTCGTCGAAGCCATGGTACTCGCGCAGGCTGACGAGAAGGACGCCCCGGCGGAGTAGATCCTCGTCGTCGAAGACGATGAGCAGCTTCGAATGGCCGTGATACTCGTTGCTGACCTCCTCCCTGTGATATCGAATCACCTGCTGCGTTGTCTGTCCGCGGAAGAGCATGGGGTCGAAGTTCTCGGCGTCCTCCTCGTCATCGCCGCAGAGGGCACGCATCACCGTGACCTTGTCGAGGTCGGCCGTGATGTAGACCTTGAAAATGGAGCTTTCGGGCTCCGAGTCTGACATGGCTACCGCAGCGTGTGCGTTCAGCTAGCCTGGTCGATGGCGACAGGCGAGTGGCGAGCGGGCGAGCGTACGAGTGGGTGAAGGCACGATTGGGCGAGTCTGTGGCGTGATGTCTCTCCTTCTCCTTCTTCGTACGCCGCACGTCGTGTCTTGGTATCCTCCTTAGAGAGGAAGCACCGTGTGAGCGTCACGAAGTGATGAAGTCGAGGCATGGACAGATGTGCACTCTCGGCAGTCTCGATTGAATACAAGTAACCCGTGCCCGCTGGCCTCTTCCCTGTGGCCAGCTCACCACTTTGTCGTCCTCACCGGGTCGCGACTTCCCCCTCTTCCTCTTCACCGGGTCGCTACTTCCCTCTCGTCCTCACTGGGTCGCTACTTCCACCACCTCCTCCTCACCGGTTCGCGACTTCCCCTCCAACTCCTTCCCCTCCTTCCCTCCTATTCGGATGGCCTGCACATACCAAGGGTTCAGGAAGGACCAACCAAGGTTATCGTGGCAAGTACGAGTCCTCGTGTCTTGTGTGTGATTTCGGACGGTAATGTGATTCGCCGCGTCCGTCGGTCAGCACGACCAGCGTACTTGCATACCGACCAACATCATGTCGACATGCTGATACTTGCTTGCCGACATCACCGACATGCACACTACATATACACCACATATACACACCAATACGTAAGTTTACACACGACATGCACGCCGCAAGCCGGTGACGTAGATGATGCAACCGACGCTCGTCGAGGACGGCATCCGATAGGAGCCATGTCAACCCAATCAACCTCCCGAGATCCCTGGCGCCGAGCCAATGAGGTATTCGGGGCCGACATATTGCTGTCCCTTGCCTGCAAGGGTCCTTCGATTGCCAGGAGCGGCACGGCACGGTAAAAATGGCAGCGCGTATGCATGTACCTCCCAGCGGAAGAGGGCCGCGACTTGCTCTCCAAGTCAGCCGATCCGAGTCATCTCCTTGCCGCCTCTCCGATAGAGGGGCAGCGAGGGTTCGGGCGCTCTCTCGGTGTTGTGTGCGACTCTACATGTATAAATGCCTATCGTGGCCGGTTCCTTGGCCAGTGAATGGCTCGCCACCCATCCCGCTTCGTCCCTGCCTGCGTTTGAGCCCACGGATCGACTCGGACAGTCCATGACAGGGCAACCGTGAACCTGTCCAGAATCTCACGGCATAGAGCAGCCAATCCGACCGTCATCCACTGCAGCGTGCGCGGGGTACAGGCAGCTCATCGGCTGAGCGACGTCTCGTTTGGATCATCCGAGGACAGCGAGAAGCTTTGACCCTTACGGTTTGCTTTTCCACTGCTGCCGTTGCCGCAAGGTGGCATGTTTACAAAGATCTTTTGCTTACCCTCTTCATGCTGCCCATGTGCGCAAGCCTCTATTTCATTTTTATCCCCCCCAGCCCCCTTCTGAGCCCACCCTGTCCTGCGCTGCGTCGCCAAGCGATGGCCTCGTCAGTTACGACCCTTCCGTGGCCATCGGTTCCGACTCTTCCGTGACTATCCATCCCGACTCCTCGGCGGCCTCTGGTGCCAGCTCCTCCGTGGCCGTCGGTGCCGACTCCTCCTCGTGCGCCCTGTCGAACCAGATATACTCGTCGACCTCGCTCTCCAGATGTAGCCCCATCTTGGTGACTTTGTCGTTGTCGAATCGAAACTCGGCGCGGATGGGGGCGGAGCCGCCTTCAAACATGTCGCGCACGTGAGCGATGTACTTGGTCTGCTCGCTGACGTGGGTGAAGGTCAAGGTAAAGCCCATGGAGCGGTCCGTGGCATCGACAAAGAGCCCTCCGTCCTTGACTTCGACCGTCATGCCGTGGTATCCCGGGTTCCAGTACTGTCCGGCGTAGGCCTCGAGCGGCATCTTCTGGCCTTCCGACTCCTTGATGCCGGGGCAGAGCTCTTGCCTCACCTCCTCCACTTCGTCAACGCTCCCCTCGTCCGACATGGACTCGTCCGAGCCTTCTTCCGACTCCACCTTGTTCCAGTCGAGCCGATCGGCCTCGGGCAATCCGATGGCGGCGTCGATGAGCTCCTGCATCAGGATCGAAGTGATCTTGTCGCCGCCGTTGGCGTTGGCGAAGATGACGGCGCCAAATTTGAAGGCGGGGAGGAAGAAGTGATGAGCGGCGAAGCCAGGTATGCATCCCTCGTGGGCGACGACCATGTGGCCGCGGTAGTAGTAAATTTCCCAGCCCGCCGCGTACACGGCAGGCGACGTGAACGGTCGCAGGTCGTCGCCGTAGGGGTTCTGGAGCGTCCGCGACTTGAGCAGCTCCTGGTACACGTCGTCCGTGATGGGGCCTTCCTTGTTCATCAGCGCCTTGACCCACTTGATGTAGTCGTTGGCGCTCGTGACGATGGAGCTGGCCCCCTGCACCTCGGGCGTGTCGATGATGGGGATCGGCCGGTACGACTCCGAGTCCTTCTCCCAGATGTACCCGACGGCGATGCGTTCCTTGAGCCCCTTGCCCCGCGGGCACTCGGGTTGCAGAAAGCTCGATTCCATGCCGAGCGGCTCGAAAAAACGTTGGCCGAGGAACTCTACGAAGCCGAGGCCGGTCATCTTCTCGACGAGATGGGTGGCTGCCGTGTACATCATGTTGTTGTAGATGTACTTGGTTCGGATCGGCGCCGCGAACTGCAGGTTGCGTAGGTTTCTCGTCACCGATCGCGCATCGTCGGGCTTCGCCGCACCATTGTTCATGTAGGAAAGGTCGTGCCTTGAACCGATGGCTGTCAGAGAGCATCCCAGCAACGGCCCGCGGCGCAAACGTACGATGGCATTCCCGTCCGGTGGCTGAGGACATCCTCCAGCGTCACCGAATCGGTCCATTGCTTGCTGGCGAGGACGAAATCATCCGGTAGCAGGCTCGACATGGTGGCCTCGTACTGGATCTGGGGAAACTTTTCATCGTCGGCGATGAGGAGCCCGACCGAGGCGGCCGTGAGCGACTTGGAAACGGAGGCAATGTCGAAGAGCGAGTCGGCCGTGCAGGGCTGGGACGGTTCGAGCGCGTGCTTCCCGTAACCGGCCGATGCGATTGTCTGATCCTGGACGATGGCGACGGCAACGCCGGGCACGTGGTGCTCCTCGAGGAGCTCCTCGACGTGCGACGAGAATTCGGCCGACTGGAAGAGATCCATCGTTACAATGTCGGCCTTGAGCTGCCGTGTGAGCGGTACCGGGAATGGCGGGAAGGACTCGAAGCGGCTCGATGGAAATAGGAGATGGACGGGACACGATTTCGATTATTCCACGGAATAAAATTCTAATGTGAACTTCGGCAACGGATTTTGTAGTTGAACCGGGACGCACCCCGTGACAGCGGTGAAATGGGAAGGAAGAATGCGACTCTGACAACTGACTAGGCGGGAGTGCATTTACCACACAGTATCCACCACCGTGGAAACGTCATCAACTTGCCACCTCACCGTCCCTCCAGCCAACCATCCTTCAATCATGCCATCCATCTCTCCCTCGCCATCACTTATCCCCCCCCTTCGCCCATCCCATCGTAGGAGCGCGGCGGTCCCTGGATCTTTTCTGATTTGGCCGATGCTTCGCCTCATGACGCACCCTCAACAGTGCGTCGAGCAATGCAGCAAAACTCGACCGATTTTTTCTCTTTCGCCGACGGAGGGGAGGGAAGCCATGCCCATTACTGAGAAGGACCAACAGCAATTTTCTTCGGCCGCCAGTTCCGGTTGGTAGTTGGCAAGCTACCCCGTCCGCATGACCATTGCAGGATCTGTGCTCTCGTCCATGGGTCCTTGGACCTGCTATCACTGGTCAGTCATACTGTGGCATCGGGGTGACCAAACATTCTGCTCACCAGACCAGGTGCCTGAAATCCCCTGCGGTGCGAGTCTTCCTGTGCGGTGCGACTTGCCACGTCTGCCTTCGTTGTTTGAGCCTGATGATGTGTACACGGCTTGTACGCCGGACAAGTACGCGTCACTCGCTGATGTCACGGTTCACATACGCAAATGCACTCGACGTCACGACAACACGGTACCTTCTTCCTAGTTCAACACCTGTATATTCCTTGTGAAAAGGTCCTATGTCACCAAGTAGTAAGAATACAAGTCGATACGGAATGGTAATTCATCCAACGGAGCCACGTCACCAACATTCGGGATGGCACGGGCCCTCTATCAGCCTAGGCCTTCCAAACCTTGCCTCTCGCATCAGGCCAAAAGGTCTAGCGAAGCAGGTGTGAGGAAATTTGGATCGACGTACCGCCGTCGGCTTCGGCAAGTTGATGCTACTTAGTTCTTGCCGCCCTTGGGAACGAGGTTTCCGGCAATCTTGACGGCATCGCCGGGCAGCGAGCCGACAAAGCCAGCGGCGTTCTTGGCGAGGCCGGTCATGGCCCCCATCGGGTCTCCCTTCATGACCTTGGTGATGGCATCGATCGGGACGTTGAGGACGCCGTCGGCAAGCTTGAAGAATTCGGCCGTGGCGTCCTGACCCGCGCCAGAGACGCCGGCGCCCATTCCTCCGAGGTTCGCGAGGCCGCTGAGGGGCCCGAAGAGGCCGCCGAAGTTGACCTCACGCTTGACTGCAGGAGCGGCCGAGACGACAGCGGCCGAGGCGGCGAGAACGGTGAACATGGAGGTCTTCATCTTGAGAGAACGGTGTGGTTGTTGTGCCAACGAGTGTGATGGAAGATGTTTGTTAAAGAGCTGACAACCGCTGGTTGTAGTGAAAGAATGGAAATGTGAGTGAGTGTGTTGGAGAATGTGTTGAACGAAAGAAGCTGATTGTTGGTGAAGAGAAGCTGAAAACCGCAGGCCGGACATGGACGGTTATATACACGCCGAGACGACTGCTTCACGAGCCCAACATCGCCGTCGGACGGATGGATTCGTGATGGAGCAGGAGCGCGAAAGCTCGGGGACAGTGTCAATGCTCTTCTCTGCAAACCACCACCCCCTTCCGTGTTCCTCGAGTTTTGACAATTTGATGCAGGAGGCTCGAGCGCTTCGCCTAACCATGCGAGGCTGAGGCTGGGGAGGGCCCGATGTGGCCATCGAACCGGAGAACGGCGGCAGTCTGCCAGCAGGTCTACGCTTGCTTGGACGGAATGGACCGCATGATCCCAACCGGCCGAGCCTCCATGTCATTACCAAGGCGTTATACTCCAAAGTTTACCGTGTTCCGCCCCGACGCACCCGCGTGTCAAGGGTTCGCCGGCACAGTCGCTGCATTCCTCCCTCCTGTTTCAGGCCGAGATTCGGGACCATCTTCAGCCAGCTTCAGCTCCCTTCAAGTAAAATCATCAGGTTGGTCCCGGACAAAGTGTCGAAAGATCCATCGCGATGGAGTCACCAATCACTTCTCTGCGCTTTGCGGCTCCACCGATTCCCCCATGTCCGGGCGGCACACGGACTCGGTGTGGATCCACCCCATGCGGCCGGCCAATGTCCGGCTCCGGTTCGGCGCCGCTTGCACATGCAACCTCTACTTGCACGACGTCGCCGTTGCCTGCTCTCCCCATTTGAACACGGGTCCTGTGCGCGAAAGCAAAGCATAGGCGGTTGAAAAATAATCCGGAAAGTGGAAAGCCTAGCCAAGGAATATTGCTTCTCCTTGGCACCGCAGTCGATGAGGAGGGAACATGGTCTCGACAGCAAAGTCATGCATGTCCGCATCGTCCGTGGTGCCGAAGCGAGGCCCGTTCGCCCGACATACCATCCACCTATCCCTGAAATCTGCCCAATCTGCAAGCCCGGCCGAGTCACGACTGGCCTTGCTCAACCTCATTAGCGGCGGTCATGTGCAGCCCTATCTCGGAAGGGCTCAGGCAGCAGGCAGGCGGTCGGATCGATGGTCCATGTTGTTTCAGGATCTAGCTGGCTATACTCGTACTATTGTGCTGGCCATGACGCCCAAGTACTCTCCTTGCCGGTGCAGCCGAATTTCCGCCTCATTACGTTCATCCATCGGAGCATCTGTCCACCATGGCGCCTTGGGCGGGCGCCCTTCAACCACACTCGGCATGGGCGAAACGCCGTGAGGGGCAGTCCAAGTATCGTGATGTCGAGACGGGGTACATAATCGGCTGTCTTCCCTCCTTTGGCAACGTCTCTTCCGTTCGACATCCAACACAGCCAGATATTCCAGTCTCTCGTTTACTACCCGTTCTCTACCCGATCTCCCAAAACTCACTCTTTGACTCAAACATACTTTTCACGGTTCATAGGCAACCTGTTACAATCATTCACAATGCGCTCCGCCATCGTCTATAGCGCCTTCGTTGCCGGTGCATCGGCCCACGGCCTCTGGATTTACACCGTGGGTGCCAACAAAGTCACCATGCCCGGTCTGAATGGTATGGCGCAGAAAGAAGCAAAGATGCCCTCCTGTGCATTATGCTCTAGCTAACGAACCTCGCAGTGGCCGACGGTACTCCCCGCGACTGTGTCGTCAACGCTTGCGGCGCCCAGGCCGACACGGCCATCATCCGCGACATGGACATCATGAACGGCGTTACGTCCCCGCTTGGCAAGACGCAGGGTAACGGTAACGTCGACCCGGCTGCCGTCATCTCCGTCTTCATGGGCAGACGCAAGGAGGCTCCCGCCAACAAGGGTGCCCAATCCTCAGTCGGTAAGGAGGACGCTCTTCCTGGCCTCCTGCAACGCCGCGAGGAGCGAAAGCGGCAGATTGGTAACCTGTTCTCGGGCATCGCCAATTTGCCCGTCGTCGGTGTCGCCGGTCTCGGTGGTGTCCGCAAGGACTACCCCGTCGAGACTGTCGTCCGC
Organism: Drechmeria coniospora; assembly: GCF_001625195.1. Classification (NCBI taxonomy): domain Eukaryota; kingdom Fungi; phylum Ascomycota; class Sordariomycetes; order Hypocreales; family Ophiocordycipitaceae; genus Drechmeria; species Drechmeria coniospora. The sequence continues at coordinate 8,663,714 of NC_054390.1, read as the reverse complement.
GACTCGGCCGGCCAGGGCGCCAAACGTGGCCTTCCCACTTGCGACGACGACGGCGTCATTTCGGGCGTCTACCGCCAGGTATTTATTGCTCTTCTTCATTCCAAGATGATGGGCGACGTGGACACGAAGCATACGCTGACGGTGATGCCCTCCCACAGGTCAACCAGGACGGTGCCGGTCCCCTCACTGCCGCCATCGACCCGTCGTCTGGTGGTTATGACGGCAAGGCCTTCCAGAGCGCCTCCATCGTCCAGAACATGCCGGGCTTGGGCGTCGGTGGTCTCTCTCTCGCCACCAACACGGAGTTCCCCATCAAGGTCAAGATGCCCGAGGGAATGGTCTGCAACGGCAAGGTCGGCGGTGCCGAGAACGTCTGCATCGTTCGCGTTCGCAACCAGGCCGCTGCCGGACCCTTTGGCGGCTCCGGTGCCTTCACCCAGAGCCCCGCCGCCCGTAAGCGCGCCATCGCCTACCGTCTCAAGAAGCGCTTCGACGTGGGCCGCGAGGACGAGGAGTAAATCGTCGTGGGAAACAGGGGACGGTCATCTCCGGCTGAACTATTGTTCATTGTGTTGGCACTCTTCTTCACCACGCTTTCACTTCACCAGTAGATAGACATGATCTATATAGGAATCATTTGCAAAAATGGCCAATATACGAATTGTCCAAAACTTATAATGGCGGCAGGGGTTTCCCGCGGATCGTACTCCGTACTCGCCTTCCAAATGGTGTCGACTCGGCGCCGCTTCCGAGACATGTGGGTCGTTCCGGCCGGCCCGCCTCCCGCTTACACGGTCTCACTCGGCCGACCATTCAATACCCCGAGCCGATTCAACCCAGCTGTTCCAGTCAATGTCCCCGTCAATATCCATGTCTGTGTCCACCGTTTTCGATTCCATAGGCGCAAAAATATCCAAGGACGGATTCATATCCGCCCAGAGCCAAGCCCCAAAGCCCATTCCAACCGACGGCGGGTCTGCGCCGTAGGCAGACGTATACATATTTGTCGTCGCGGTAGGTTGCTCCCACACAGCCTGGGTCGGCGCATCGGCTGTCATGCCAGGATCGAGTTGCGGATGGCTTCTAGTCTCGGCATCTGGCGCCAATGATCCATTCCGAGCTGACAATCCAGGCCGTTCATGGGCCAACAGAGAACTTGCTTGGGGTACCAACACGTCCGGACGGTGCGGAAGGATATCATCGTCCCCGATGGTTCTGGCCTCGTGTGTAATCGCCGTTTCGCTTTCAGCCAACGGTGATGGCATCGTCACGAGTTTGCGCCACCGCTCGCGGAACGAGTCAGCGCCAGCGCCCGCCAGCGGATCGGTACTCGCCGGTTGGGGTATATGTCGATCTTCTGCTTCCAGGCGTGCCACGGCCTGTGCATCGGACCGAAGCCGCTGGATCTCGGCGTGGCGGTGTCGACGAGCTCTCAACATGAGGGTCCGAAGCGGCAGCCAGACACGCAGGTTCTTGTCCGCGTTGGACCTGTCGGGGATCAGCCAGGCGCTATGCAGGGCGGCCCATGCCCTCTCGACGGTGGGCGACCAGGAGCGCCGAGAGATGACGAGCAGGAGGTAGACGATGGCGTGCCAGTGCGTGTACGTCTGGAAGATCCAGCGCCACTGGCGGCAGGCCCGCTCGGAATTGAGGGCGTCGTTGTACTCGGCCACTTCTATCGCGGCGACGAACAGCTTCGTTCGTATCTCGTCCGAGAAACTGTCGCTAGGCTCGGAGAGCAGCTTCGGGAGGTAGATGATCAGTGTCATCTTGGCCACGACGAGCCGCACAACTGTGACAATCATCCAGTAGGCACTGTTTCCCGATGCGTCGGAATACTGGAGGTAGGTTCGGTCGAGTCTCTCGTAATATTCGTTGAGCAGACGGCTCTGATCATCCAGGCTCGGCGGGCCGTCCTTTGGGTTCACCGTCATGATCTGCCTCGCGAGGTCGTCTAGCTTGCACCACAGCAGCGTGGGCGTCATGTCGGTCATGCCTACTCGCTCCTCGGGCATTTCCTCGGTGTCGGGACCGATGTCGTCGTCGTTGATGTTGAGGGGCATACGAGTGTCGAAGCTGGCAAAGGGAAGGGTAAGATCGGTTCCCTGGTCTTCCGAGGCCCTCGCGTCGAGCATACACACGGCCCACCAGACTCTTCGTCGCATCTCGACTTGGAAGGGGGTGAGGTGGGGGAAGTGGCGGCCGTCACGGTGCAAGCCCAGGGCCTGGGCCATCCTGATGACGAGCCCCGTCATCATCCAGACAAAACGCGGGCTGTCATGGCGTCGGTTCAGTATCAGGAAGATGGCAAAGGCCTGGACGAGGGTCAGGTCGGGCGCGTTGAGAAAGTCTGCTCTTGCCAGCGCATGCTCCAGACCGAGGCGGTACTTGCGAAGGAGGTCGGACTTGGAGTTGCCAAAGTTGGTCGCGACCTAAGCAAGCATTAGGCGTGTTGGATAGGATAGCAACAGAGAGCGTGTGAAGCAGGGGGGTGCAGGATGGGCCAGGAGGGCATAGGAGGGTGGATACGTTCGGGACAGACGCACATCATCTTCCTCCATGGATGCTACGGCGGCATAGTACATGGCAAACAAGAGAGAGTCCTCGGCCGGAGTGAGGCTGGTCAGGTCACCGCTGCGGAGGTCTCGGATCATGCGGTGGACGGTGGGCACATGGACTACACGGGCGCAACTGTTGACGTTTTCGGAGAATACTTGGAGCAGGAAGGGGATCTGCGAGGGCAGCGGGTGGAACTGGCTCGAATCCGGAGGCGGGGAGGTCAGGTTGTGACCAAAGACGAAAGCGTGGCGATCGGAAGGCGTGCGGTCCCGCTCGCGGGTAGAAGTGGAGGGCGTCTCGACTGGCACGTCGTCGTCGTCGTCGTCGTCGTCGTCGGAGCTGTCGTAATCGCCGCCAGCGATACCTTCCGTGTCCATCTTGAGGCCGTCGAGCTGCGGCGGCGAAGAGTTAGAGAGCATGAGCCGGGGTCTACGGGTGCAGAGCACGGGAGCAGGATCTGATCTACGGAAGCAACTTTCTTGCTCACCTCGTCATGAACGCGGGACCAGAAGCTGCTGGAGACGTAACGGCTCTGACCGGAATCGGCGACGACGAGCCTGCCGAGCTGGCTCTGCAACTGCGGGCCCGCGGCAGCCGAGCCCGTGGCCTGCGGAGGCGAGCCAGAAGCGCGGGGGGGCCGGTCCGAGTGGGCGGGAGCAGGAGAAGGGGCAGAAGAGTGGGCACGAGCTTGCTGGAGCTGGGCACCGAGCTCCTGGACGAGCCCTTCGAGAGTCCGCAGCCGCTCCATGACTTGACCGACGGCCGGAGCATCCGGCTGCTGAGTGGCGTCGTGTGAGCGGCCGGTGATGCGATCCAGCCGACGAGCCCATCGCGGCGGCCTGTCGGTCGAGGGCACGACGCAGGCAATGTTGGCCCGACGGCAGTTGGAGCAAGGCGACGACTTGTCACATCGCACCTTGCGGGCGCGACAGGTCACGCAACTTCGGCGCTTTGCCGTGCTCGCGTGCGCATGAAGCACTGGGACGGGGGCCGGGGCCGGGGCCGGGGCCGGGGCGCTGGGGTGGACTGATGACATGGTGGGACGGAGAGGGTCGAGGTTTGGTTTGGGTTGGGATGGAGCTGTGCGAGCGAGGTTGATTGTTGGTCGTCGGCGACGGCTGAATCTAGTCTCCGAGCCGGCCAGCCGGGCTAGCAAGGTGGGCAACAGTAAGAACAGAGCACCTGGTGTACACTATACATGTAAGTACTTATACATGGTTGGTGGTGTAATGACCGTACTCCGTAGTTGTCATGTACATGTACTTGGTACGTAAGTACTCCGTAAGTGTACTCTGCACAGTAGAGAGTACTCATATACTGTACTCCGTATTGATAGTATGTTCTTCGCAGGAAACGACTGATGGTGCTAAGTAATTACTACGGAATACTTACTGTACTGTATATGTACGCACATGTAAGTACTCCGTAAGCAATTAGCAACCCCGTACTACGTAGGGAGGGAGTATTACAAGTAGGGTAAATACATACATTCTTGTAAAATAAGTACTGGATACGGAGTACGGAGTACCTGCTGAAGAATTGTAAGTATACTGTACGGAGTACTTGCTTGCTGACATGTGCGTTGTACAAGTACAACTACTGTACACCAAGGTATGGGCGGAGAATGCACACACCTAACCCGGTTGGTGCAAGTACATGTACTTAATTGCGGTACAGCCTCCCCCGTACATGTACAGCGCTTGCTACAGTACAGCAGGTCCCTGTACGAATAGAATGTACAGTACGAATAGGTGCCCAACAACAGTACGGCCAAGCACAAAACATATCTGGGTTTACAGCGGCGGAGACAGTGTCTTGTGAGGGAGGCGGGACGGGAGCGGTTCGTAGTGCCGGCTCGCTCTCCGAGCCGGTACCTGACTATGCTGAAAGGGTAAATACAGTGAATAATCCTTACAGCGGGTGTCCGGCAACGCCAGTTCATGCTCGGCACTGCGCTCAACCAATGATTTCGCTCATTGTCACTGAACTCAAGCTGATCCATCAACTCCCCCGTTGGCGTCTCGGCATCATTATACGCATCAGCAACGCTCGGATGGGCAACAAACTTTGCGAGTGCATAAGTGCACCTGTGCATGTACGGATGCGTACTCCGCAGTCGTAAGGACAGTGGCATCTGCCAGATTCCACCAATTGGTAGGGATGCATGGTCTTGAATTGCACTGGAGTAAGTATACGTACCTACAGTACAAGTACTCCTGGAATGGATCGTAGTTGTACGGAGTACATGTACTTACAACTAGAGTACTCCATACTCCGTAGGTGTACGGAGTACTTGGATTTTAGTTGTACGGGTACTTTACCTAGGAAGTAGATATACTTAGGTGCACGGAGTATACCTACAAGTACTTGTAGCTATACAGAGTGCTCCGTACGGAGTGCTCATACAAGGTACGCTTGGCACATTTATGTAAGTATGTCATACTTACTTAGCTGTAGTTGAGCACGCTTGCACATCACGTACTCCGCACAGTACTGGCACATGTAAGTACAGTACAAGTAATATAGTGCTCCGTTACTCCGTACTCCGTAAGTACTGTACTTGTACTTGCCTTCAGGCCCCCTCCGGGGCTGGTGGATCGTCGTGCGGGACGGCACTCTGCTTGGCCTCACCGCCGACGGGGCTCCGTGAGCACACCATACCATGTGGGCATTGCCATCATCTCGCGAGCCGATTTTTTTTTCTCGCCGGTCCTTGGCCCTATGTCGCCAAGACGTGGGAAATGAACGGCCTGATCGCTCTGTTGCGCCTCTGATTTTCTTCCTCTGGTGCAAATCCACGTTGTTTCGTCATCCATTTACCTGCCACCATTCTAGTGAATGCCTCGCACCGGCTCACTGGCAGATACTGCACAACCAACTACAGTACACTCACTCACTCTCCTACCTGTACAAGTACGATAACAGTACAGTTACGATACAGTTTTCGTACAAGTTAAAAGGTACCTGGTACGGCACGTCATCCAAAATGCCCATGTACTGCTACATGTAGCATGTAAAGGAAGGCAACGGCGAAAGAGTCATTCGGGCAGGCGCGACCGAGCCGGGCATCAAGAAAAAATACTTCATCCAGCCATCCTCCCCTCACAACCACGGCAACGGCAGCATGGCCTCGAGCAACGACGACACCGCAGCCTCTGTCAACACCGGCGGCGGCGGCGGTGGTGGCCCGGTGCCCGTCGGCAGTGGCAACTCGTTACGCGGTCTCGGGAACCAGCAACACCATGGCCAAGACCATGACCGAAACGATGGTCAAACCCTTCACCATGCCCTTCGCAGCAGTGCTCAGGGAAGCCCTCACGGCCATTTGCACCACCACCATCCTCACCACGCGCGGGATGATGACGTCGAAACTGGCTCCGGCCCCTCCCTCGACTCCGCCGACCTCGTCACCGCCGCCGAGTCGCAGAACCTCAAGCGCGGCCTCAAGCAGCGCCACCTTTCCATGCTCGGCATCGCCGGCGCCATCGGCACCGGCCTCTTCCTCGGCCTCGGCAGCGCCGTCCAGCGCGGCGGCCCCCTCGGTGCCCTGCTCGGCTACGCCACCATCGGCCTCGTCGTCTGCGCCGTCCAGTTCGCCCTCGGCGAGGTGGCCGCCCTGCTCCCCGTCACCGGCGCCTTCGTCCGTCACGCCGAGTTCTTCGTCGACCCGGCCTGGGGCTTCGCCATCGGCTGGAACCTCGTCTACGGCAACCTCCTCTCGATCCCCTCGGAGATCACCGCCATCTGCGTCCTCTTCCAGTTCTGGACCGACATCAACCCCACCGTCTTCATCGTCATCTTCATCCTCCTCACCGCCCTCCTCGGCTTCGCCCTCGTCCGCGTCTTCGGCGAGGTCGAGTTCTACTTTGCCCTTCTCAAGATCCTCCTCGTCGTCTTCCTCGTCATCCTCGGCCTCGTCATCGACCTCGGCGGCATCCCCGGCACCCCGGCCCTCTACTTTCGCTACTGGAGCCGCCCGGGCCCCTTTGTCGAGTACCTGGCCGCCGGGAGCTGGGGCAAGTTTCTTGGCTACTGGAGCGTCATGACCGGCGCCGTCTTCTCCTTCGCCGGCATCGAGAGCATCGCCATGGCCGGTGCCGAGACGAGGAACCCGCGCAAGGCCATCCCGGCCGCCTGCAAGAACGTCTTCATCCGCATCGTCCTCTTCTACCTGGTCGCCATCCTCATCGTCGGCATGCTCGTCTCCAGCGACGACGCCCGCCTCGACGGCGACAGCGGCAACGCCGCCCAGAGCCCCTTTGTCATCGCCGCCTCCGCCGCCGGCATACCTGCCATCCCCTCCGTCGTCAACGCCGTCGTCATCACCTCCGCCTGGTCCTCCTCCAACCAGGCCCTCCTCGCCGGCACCCGCGTCCTCTACGGCCTCGCCCTGAAGCGCCAGGCACCCCAGGTCTTCCTGAGGACGACGTCTTGGGGCGTTCCCTACGTCTGCGTCGGGCTCTTTGCCGTCTTCATGCTTCTGAGCTTCATGAGCCTGTCGAGCAGTGCCCTGGCCGCCTTCTTCTGGCTCGTCCACCTCACCGCCGCCGGCGTCCTCGTCTCCTGGATCTCCATACTGCTGAATCACATTCGCATGAGGCTGGCCTTCAAGAAGCAAAACATTCCTCTCGCCCGACTGCCCTGGCACAATTCGTGGACCAGTACGTGGACGGCACCCTCTCGCTCTCGCACCGAGAATCCCCTATCGCTGACAGTTGTCCCGCCGCAGTCTACAGCTCCTACTTTGCACTTGTCATGTGCGTCCTCATCCTTCTCACCAGCGGCTTCAAAAACTTTGTCAACGGCCACTGGAACGCTGGCGATTTCGTTTCGGCCTACCTGTAAGCCTGGCCACTGCCACGCGACGTCATCGGATCGGCCTCGGTCGCTAACCAGTCGCAGGGACATACCCCTCGTTCTCGGTGCCTATTTGATTTGGAAATTCGTCAAGGGCACCAAATTCGTTGCCCTCTCTGACATTGCCCTTCGCGACGCGCTGGACCAGGCCGATGAAAAGTACTCGGCCCTCAATCGGACGTAGCGTTCCCATTCACACCTACATTGGAATAGAGTCCCGACATTATCTTGAGCAATCGCCGACGGAGGCAAGCGTATGGCATCTATTTTTGCCGCCATTCGAGACTACAGTGCATCCTGCCGCATATATGTATGTCACGGCCGCGAGGATGGGCAAAGCAACAGGAGCCCTTTTATTTTGCATGGTCAAGTAGAAGACGATACCCAGTGCGGCATGAAGCAGTTTCGCTCCGAAGCCAATGCTATTCTCTCTTGGCATGTCTCTCTTTGCAGATGGGGGGGGGACATTTTAGATATTAGATGTATGGGCGAAGCAAAAGCCGCACGACCAAAACCCTTCAGCAAAGCGCCGCGCCATGCGTGGTAAGGGGGTTTTCCCGAAACAAATATCCAACCTCCGTCTCCCGTATGCCGCTGCTTCTCAATTGACAAGACAAAGACGAATGACGTAGGAATGACGCTGCCAAGCTCAGGGGTGCACGCCTTGTCGCCATTGCTCGACGCGCTCGACAGAGCCGCCAGAGCTCACGGGGTGCGCAAACTGCATGGGAATCTGCATGCCCGTCGACATCATGTCTCCGCCATACATGCTCACGCCGGCGGCGGCATTGCGGCCGTAGAAGCCCATGCTGCTGTGCGCTCCCATGCCGTTCATGCCTCCTCCGTAAGTGCCACCCAGGGCGCCGTACGTCGATGGCGACGCAGCAAATCCGCCTTGGAGGCCGGGGTTGAGCGGGACGCTTGACCGGGACATGTTTCCATTGCCGTAGACAGCCGAGGCCGGGTCTTGTGCGTTCACGGAGAGTGTCGAAGCGAGTCCGAGTCCGCAACCGCCACCGATGCCGTCGTTGTAACAACCGCCCCGGAACCCCCCCGAACGTTCCCCGCCGGGCACAGCCAGCGTCTGGGGCATCTGGCTCCTCATGGCAGCCATCTTGGACTCTCGTTCCGTGGCCGCCCGCTGCTCCTCCGCCGCGCGGATTCTCTGCTCCTGCGGCCGGTTTTCGACCTCCGTCTTCGCGTACGCCGACAGCACGCTGGCCATGTTGAGCTGTCGGCTGGCCCGCTTGGCTCCGTCGCCGACAAGGTTGCCGTAGCTCATCTCGCGATCGCGCGCCTCCTTCTCGGCCTGCAGCCGCCGACGCCGTTGGCCGAGCGTTTCCTCCTCCGCGTTCGGTCCCGGCTTCGGGTCCTCTTTGCTCGCCGAAGCGGCCGGCTCCTTTGCCGGCTCCAGCTCGCCGAATTGGCCGAGAAGCTCGGCCGAGAAACTCGTGCTGTCGGGCCGGGCCTTGGGTAGCAGTTCACTATCGTTGGCCTCGGCGAGTCGTCGGCGCCTCTCGGCCAGCGTCTCGCCTTCCACTTCCTGCTCCTCCGGCCCCGCCGGAGGTGGCTGCATGTCTTCCGGTCTCGGGGCGGGGAACGACATGACGCTTTGGCGCTGCGGCAGGACGGGGGTCGGCAGCTCGACGCCTTGCAGCCGCGCTCGGCGCCGGCTCAGCGGCTCGTTGTCTTCCATGTCTCGTCGTTGAAGCAGTCCCATGGGCCGCTCCAGATCCGCCAGGTTCTTGGCACCCTGATGCATGGCGGCCAGGATGGCCAGCGGGACATCCTCGTCGTCGGTGTCGTTGGGGTCGAGGTGGGGTTCGGGTGCCTCCCAGGCGAGGTTGACGCGTTTGTTCCGCCGATGGTTACGCTGCCGCTCCGCGATGGTGTCCATCTCCAGCAGCGTCGCGTGCATGCCGTTGGGGTTGCCGCTTGCCGTGTTCTTGATGCGCTGCATCTGTTCCTTCTTACGAAGCTGAAGCTCGTCCAGAAGCGTGTTCGGCGGTCCGACATAGACGGCGTCCAACTCTTCCTCGGACTCGTACTCGTCTTCCTCCTCCTCCTGTTCCTCCTCGTCGTCGCCATGGTTCGGGCCATTCTCCTCGCTGGGCCGGCCCGAGGCCGTTCTGGCCCACGCGTCGCCTGCTTCCTGATCCGTCCCCGGGGCCGTAGCGCTCGCGAGGCTGTGAGCTCGTCGCTTGTCCTCGCTGTTGAGGCTGCTCCTGCGCTTCCGGAGCCACATGAGCGACGCTTTCTTCTTGGGTGTCGGCTCGGGGGACGGCACGCTAATCGTCGTCGCCGTCGTGGATTTCTTGACCTTGCCGCGCTTCTTCCGCCTCTCACGTCCCGTCGCATTTCCGCCGCCCCCGAACGGGTTGTCGGTGAAGGCGCTGACGGGTGCGCTGGTGGAGGCGTCGAGGATGCTATCGAGGGTGGCCATGGCAGAACCGTCCTTGATCTCGACATCGGCCGACTGCGAAGGGAAATCGAAGAAGGCGCTCGCGCGGAGCTGAGGCGGTATGCGCAGCTGGGTGCCCCTGGACCTGCGCCTCTCCGCATCGAGGGCGGTCAGCCGTGGGGGGCGCCGCAGCTGGTCCATGGTCACGGCCGGTGCTGGGCTCGACGGCAGCTCGTCCTCGACCGGTTCCGGTGGACAGTCGGGGTCCTGGAAGGGCTCCTGCACCAGCAGGGCGAAGGATTCTCGATGGCCGGCGAGGGGATCGGGAAGCCAGACCTGCTCCGGGGAGTCGGGCGGGTCGTCGGCATTCATCATGGCGCTGAGGACGCGGGATCGCCTCTGGTTCCGCTGCTCCGCCTTGGGCCTGCTCGACAGCTTCGGCGGCAAGTTCAGCGTCGCGGGCACGCGAGCCGGATAGTAGAGCATCTGCTGGCCGGTGGTGGGATCGAGATACGACTGCGGCGCGGGCACGGCCCCCGCGGGAGCAAGTCGAGGCGTCGGCAAGTCGAGCTCGAGATCGGGCGGAGCGAACAGATCCGTGTCAAACTGGGGCTCCCAATGGACGCCGTCAAAGTCAACAAAGGCATCCTGGCATTGCTGGAAGGTGGTATTGGAGTGGGACGTCGCAGGTCTCTGCTCGTCGTCGTCTCGGGGGGGCGTAGCAGCGTCGAGGTCGAGCGCGTCGGCCGTCGTTTGCTGCTGGCCCGCGGATGCGAGAGCGGCGGCGTCGTCATGCAGCATCCGATGGAAAGCGTCGGTGCTCGGCGGCTCCTCGGGATGGGATCGCGGCAGCGGCGGGTCACCCTCAATGGGAGGCGCCACGTCGGCGTCGTCGAGCGCCTGCTGGGTCAGCGAGACGGGTTCGGACTCGGATATCTCGGCGAGGGACATCTTCTTGGCCGAACGGACGCTCCGAACGGACGACTTGCCAGGACCGTGGCGGGAGAGGACCGAGTCGAGGTCCAAGTCCGGTCGGCCGGTCGAGGTCTTGGAGCCGGAGCGCACGCGGCCGGTGGTGAGGGAGTGGTTCGGCGACATGACAAAGGCGGCGGGTGAGTAGCCGCCGTGACGGGCGGCGATGTTCGTGGAGACGATGGAGGACGAGGCGGGAAGATGCCTCCGGGGCTGGACGGGCGTCGAGGAGCGGGCGACGTCGCCGTCGAGGGCGGTGCCGGCGGCGTTGACGGAGGCGTCGGTCGAGGCGGCTCGGACGCTGGCGGCGAGGATGGAGGATCGGTGGCTGTCGCTTCGCTTCAGTTCGCCGACGAGATCGCGAATGGCATCGTCGATGGAGCTCGTCATGGAAAGCCTCTCGGCCGTGGCTTCGAGCTGGGCAATGTTCCCGACGAGCGATGCGTTGGGGATGCCCAGGTCGGCGTCGGGCTGGCTCGAGGAGGCGGATCTGGCCATGGGCTTGGGGTGGGCAAACTTGGTGTCGGCCCGGACGCTGGCGGTGCGCAGAGGACGGAGGTCGGCCAAGGGAGAGTCGGGGGGGCCAGCATCAACAAGGGGGGTTGGCGTTGCGATGGGGTCGTCGTGGGGGGTGCGGTTCTCGTCCGGGCCCTCGTTGGGGCTCTCGTGTGCCAGGTCTCGGACGGGGCGTGCGTTGGATGCGTCGGGGCCGCCACCTGAAATAGGCGCGGCTGCATTCGCGGGCTCGCGAGGGCAGAGGCGGGCGTCGGCGGCGGCAGTAACGGCCGTGACCGTCGTCGTATTCCGGCGTGGAGCCTCTGGAGCGTCGACGAGCCGGTCAGCAGAGTCGTCGTCGGGTGGCGCAACGTCGGACTCGGGCGTGTCTGCGGGCGATATGGTGGCGAATCGACGGTGCATTCCAGCCAGGGCACCGTCGGCCGTCCCCTTGTTGCCCAGCTCGACGAACATGTTCAACGGCGTGGCGACGCGGTTCGTGACGGATCGAATCGGGGGCGAAGTCGGGTCCGCCGTGGCCGGCGGCGAGAGTCGCTCGAGCAACGGGTCATGATGCGAGGCGGCCATGGAGCGAGAGTTTGCCGCTCGGGCGGCGGGCCTCAGTGGTCGGGAGTTGGGGGAACGCGACTTTTTCCTCGTCAACAGAGCCGTTCCCCGGCACGGATGGGGTAATCACTCGACGGGGCGAGGCAGGGCAACGGGCACCACCCGCTAGGGGGGTCCGTAGGTGGTGGTAGGGCAGGATGGTAGGCGTGGTCATTCGGCGACGCCCCGGGTGGGAGTCGAGCAGAGGGTAGCCGACGAATGACTTACCGATGTCTCGCTGGAATCTCTGCTAGGCCTCTCGGGACGATGGAAGCGTGAAAGCCAAAAGTCGGGCGTCGGGACCTGAGCACGCTAAAACGGCGGTCATTCCTGTGCCGAGGGGTGAGAATGCGACTCCAGCCGCCGTTGCCTGCACAGCTCGGTTGCCGTGGTGGTGTAGCGTGTCGACAGCGCAGGAGGGCGTGCTCTTCGGACGGAGAAGAGACAAACGAAGGGACGAGCACGGTCGTGCGTACCGGCAGGCGTCGGAGGTGGTGGGAGTGAGCACTAGCAGCAGCAGCAGCATGCAGGTGAAGAAGGCTTGAAGGTGCGAGAGGGATCCGAGAAGCAAAAGGCAAGGCGAGCGAGAGGCTGCGAGCTCCAGGGGCCAGCGGCGGGCGGTAGGTGATTAATTATAAGCTGCGCCGATTGTATCTGCAGGCGTACGGGGTATTATGCGTGTACCGTATCCGTACTGTCCTTGCCGCTGCAAGTACTTGCACTTGTACTCGTACTCGCACCGACAAGCATGTACCGTAGATTGATCGACAGGGACTCGTACTGTACGTAATACTCGGTATCCGCCCCAGGTTGTCAAGGACAGTATTATTATCTGTTGGACCAGGGGGGGGGGGGGGGGGGGGGGGGAAGGGATCCAGTTTGGCCATGAAATGAAAGCCAGAATGACGGGACGAACAAGAGGACGGTGCCTGTTCCGGCAAGGCCAATCGAGGCAATCTCGCCGTCGACGATTCCACGCCACGCGGAACGAGATGACTCGATTTAGGACCGTCGATGGCTTCTTCTTCTTGTTCTTCTTCTTCGCATTCGTCTTCGTCTTCTTCCGTCTTCTTCCTCTTGGCTCGATCGGCACGAGAGACCTTGTCTGGTGACGGGAGTTGGGGTGCTCGACGGCGTTCGCCAGACAGTCGGACGGATGGCCTTTGAAGGCAGATGTGCCACTGTTTGAGTGGATGCTCGCTCTCGAGTCGCAGCGATGGAAGCAAAAGTAGAGAGCAACGGGGACCCAATCCACCGCCCGGCCTGACCAGGGGGGGGGTGCAAGGTGTGTGGGGAGTTGCTGGGTTGCGTACCGATGGCCCCCAAGTCCTGACTCAACCCCACGAAACAAATGGCGGGCGGCGCCGTAACTTGCTCGTCGGGCCTGCGCTCGACGTCGGATTCCGAACGGGATGGAGAAGGGAAACGAAGCTCGACGAGAAGGAAAGAACGAAAATGCTACCCGACGGACGATCGATGGAGGGGACGAGGTTTGTCCTCGGCGCCTGTGGCTGAAGGAGAGTTGATGATGGACGTCTAGTAGTTTTTTCTCGTGGCAGGGTGGAAGGCACAAGTATGGCTGCTGGCGTCTCGGCACTACCCCTACAAATACGACGTGCAAGCACACCTGCAAGTTAGTACAACCAGTTGTACATGTCGTAGGTGTAGCTGTGCTGCAAGCATAAACTACTGTAGGTATGGTACATGTAAGTACTGTACACGTACACAAGTCGGTTATTACCTGTCCGCCTACCTAGTCGTACGCGACGACGGGTGTACTCCGGACCTACTGTAGGTGTACTTACTCGTACAAGTCCTTGCACCGCACAGGTGCTGCGGACAGGTTGGACGCGATCGGGACAGTCTGGCAGCACTGAAAGCAGGCCCACCAGCGGGCAAGCCAAGCAAGGAACGGCTTCGACTTTGACGGCGTGCGCGGATTTGCGGCGACGCTGATTGGGTCGGCGGGTAAACTAGACGAAAATGAGTGGATAGCTCCCCTGGCGACGGCCAGCAACGATGAAGGCGCCTGTCATACCCGTACACCCACCATGGCCACCAAGGTATCGACCACTAACACCACCTGGGCACTAGCATCAAGGCGGCTTCGCCTAGCGGTCGCGCAGCACCGTTCAGCACAGGCTCACGCTGCAGTCATACCAAGTAGGCCGCTGTCGAGACAACGCAGCGGCATGAGATGGGCCTGTCAGATGCCGCCACAACACCACCGTGTTTGCGGTTGCACCAGTCACATCCCGTACCTCCACCACCGACACGCGTACATGTACACCCTCGCACGGTGGGAGGGTTGGACGGCCGCAGCAGCACACACAACATCGACGGCTTGGTCGCAGGACCCGATTCGTAATTTCCGGTGTCTACGGAGACTGGAAGTATTGCATGCAAGTAATTGCATCTTCACAACCTGCTTGTCGTTCTCCGTACAGTACGGAGCACAACTACACCCGCAGTATTGATTAATACTCGGTATGGATCCAGTCCATGTACGGCGGTGGCAAGAATGTCAGCAGGTGCGGGCACCCTCCTCTACTCGCAGGTCACAGTCTCCTCGCTCCGTTCTCAGGCCTCCCCCTAATACTTGCACTCGAGCATTGCTACTTGTCTATGGCAAGGGGCCGAGTAGCCATGGCTCAGATACGGTTGCGACACGTCGCAGGCAGTTCGTTGTACTCGATGGCAGATGCAAACCCGTGCTCGCACAACGACGGCAATCAGGTGGCAGAGTGTCGACGCGGGACTCTGGGCGGGCGCTGCTGGTAGTGCAGTACCTAACCTCCCACGGCGCACAGAGGAATTAACAGGTACCTGGTACCAAGCAACATGGACGTTGCATGCAGTGCCAACCACGGCCAGCCACGGGCAAATACCAACTGTCGGCACGGCCATCAGCAAGAAAACACATGGCACCTACATGATTAGGTCGTCCGTTTCCGTGGGTGGGTAGCATCGCAGCCACGGATGCTGTGCCGCCATGGTCAAACCACGCCAGCAACCTGCAGAAATGGACTGACTGGCCCGGTTACGCTCGGCACGTCAGCTGTTTCACCGACGCAGCAAGTCTGCGGCACACGTATTTGCTTTGTTTCCCCAGACGGGCGCGGGACAGATCCGGCGACGAGGCATGCAGCGCTGGCGCGGCACCAAGGACAAGCGGCGAAGCAGCGAGCACCAAGTAATTACGGGGCCCGTCCGTAGCTATGCACCAAGCCCTTGACCGCAAGAATAGAACAGTGCCTGCAAGCAACTCTTCAGGGTGCCCAGTGCTTCCTCCACGGCATCGTCCAGATGGACCGTACTTGGTAGGGCCAGGCACATGCACATGCAGCCCGTGTTGCCCGTTGCTCGTACGGAGTAATCCCACTCTGTGCTCGTTCATTGATGGATGACCCACTATGCCGCAGTGTTGTCTCCTCGTACTCAACATGTCAAGGTACATGCTTACACCTGCCCTTTCCCTGCCCATGCACCTCGGGTACGCCATTAGGTACCGCAGCTGTGCTCGTGGTTGCAAGTGCACCACAGTACGGAGTACTGTAAGTAAGTACAGTATTAATAGGTCCTGGGCGCCATCTTTGCAATGGGTGCTGTACCTATCTTGCTACTAGGTACCTAAGGTAGTAGGTACCTAGTAGATTATAACTTAGGGAGTAGTACCTACGGGATGAACATGTACTGTACTTGCATGTACAGTAAGCACCGTGGTATCTGGTAATTACTGCACATTGTATTGTAGTCGAGGGCAATCTTCCAAGCTTCCACAGAAGCGCATAAGTACTTACATGTACAGTACTCCGTAGTTGTACTTGTAATTGCCAAGCTCGTGTCGGTGCAATGTGCTCCGTACTGCACATGTGTGCTACGGACATGATGCGGCACAACCTGTTCGCGTACCTACTTGCATGTGCACTTACAAGTGGCTGTACAGTACTGTACCCCGTACTCCGTACAAGGAGCAGGAACCAACACGTACCCAGTATTAGGCTCTGGTAGGTGTACTCCGTATGCCATGCCACATTACTGCCTAGTGGGTACTTACTTGTACTAACCAAGGTACTTGTGCTTGTTCACCAGCAGTAAGCCAGCAGGCTCAGGAGTAAGCCCGCAGTGCTCGGTGTTGGGAGGTCTTGCATGAATAGTAAGTACCACGCCGCAGAGCCTGCCCCTCTGCACCGTGGTGCTGGCAATGGCAAAATTGCGGCTCGAGAACGACAACATGGACGAGGAACCTTGTGCAGTGACCTGTAGGTGTAAATCCTTGGTGCAATGGCCTGTAGGTGTAAATCCTTGGTGCAATGGCCTGTAGGTGTAAATCCTCGGTGCAATGGCCTGCAGGTGTATATACTTGTACAGTGACCTGAAGGTGTATTAGTACTAATGCCGTGTTCAGAGCGTGCATGGTACATGTCGGCAGGAGTCCTATTACTGGGTACGTTCTACGGAGTACTCTACCTCGGTACCTGCGTTCTGCCATGTTGGTGGATGAGGCCCTGAGCTCATCTTCGCGTGGCATCCCATTCCACCCGCCGTCGTAATGAAGTGCCCGCATGCCCACGTACTGTGCGCCAACGCAATGTGCCTCGTGCCGTACGGAGCGCTGCGTGCCGCCATGTAGGCGTGCAGTGGTGCTTGGGGAATGGTCGCACGATGGCGTGTGCCTCGCTTCGTCCATCCAGTCCAGCGACTTCCCACTGACTCATCAGCCGATGGCATCGACGCAGGGCGCACGGCGTGCTGTCGCGGCACCATGTCGGACCGTTGCAAGCCATTGCGTCTTCACCTCGGCACTTGTCATTCCGCACATGGGCAACATGCAGGACGGCGCAGCAAGTGGACGGTACCACGGCAGCATGATGCGGAAACGACTTGGCTGCCGGTATTACCAGTTGTCTCCGCGGCATCGACGCCGTCGTGGTGACTGTGTGGCGACGGCAATGTGACGATGAATAAAGCATCGCATTGTGAGGGAGAGCGGAGAGAAGATTGGCGGCGTTGCGCCTGCCGCGTCGAACGGGACAAGGTGTCCGCGCTGCTCGCCAGACTTGTGTGTCCCTGCAGGAAATGATGGGTTGCACAAGTGCGAGCATCGATGATGAACTGGCGTGGCACGACAGAACATGCCCGTTCCCGAGCTCACACCAAGCTTGGTGGTGGGTGGACCACGTACAGGTGAGTGCCGTTCATGTACTTGGTACGCAAGGATGGAGACGATGATCTTGACGGGAGTCGACCTTCCTGGTGAGCGTACCGGCACGCAGACAGCCGTTGGGAGGGGAAAAGGCATCCATTTTTCCATGGGAAATATCAAGGTCGAAATCAGGCCGTTGCCATTCGAATCAACTCCTTGCGTGCCCGCGCCCAATGCACGCTTCGAGGAGGAGAGAGCCTCTTCTCCATTTCGTGTGCAGGGTAGGCAGCGTCGTCGCCGCGAGCTTGGCTGCCCTGAGAGGTGCACGGGCACGGGCTGGGGCAGCTCTCCTTTCACCGAACGGATACGCACATGTCTGGAACCCGGGCGGAGCAATTCTTTGCGTCAAAACACACGCCGTGCTTGAAAGAGTCGGTGACACCGCTGCTCATGCAGTGGCCGACGGTGCGCTGGAGTTGGCTGGCCCCAGACGGTGCAGGCGCAGCAACGACGGAAGCGTCCCCTTTGACGGCCACATTCGAGTCGGCGGCCGTGTCGACGTTTGACGCCTCTCTAGGCTTGGAAATTGCATACAAGCAACAGACCACCATGGCGACGAGCCGACCTTGTTGGCACCGCTCCCGATGGTCGGAGAGCAGCGATGGAAAAGAAAAAAGACTGTTTCACCGCCAAGCTTAATCCTGACGGTGGGCGGTGGCGGCGACAGCTTCGGCTGGACCCGTAATTACCAGAGAGCACAGGTACTTTGACCAAGCATGTACGGCCGGTGACGTGTACACTTGCTAGTACAGTAATAAGCCTGTCAGGAATGTGCCTAACAACGACACCTAGCACGTTCAAGGTATTTGCACAACTACTAGGTAGGAAATACTACGTACGGTATTGCTGTACTTGCATATTATACGAGTAGGTGCCCAGGTAATGCCTACAGCACAGGTAATACAGATTTCCTAGTACATACCTCCAAGGTAGCATACAGTACAGTACACCTACCTACTAATACCCACGTACCGTGCCGAGTTCTAGTGCAGAGGGGAGAGGCATGGTAACCGTGCGAGCGAAATACACTCCATCACTGCTGAAACTTGGACATTCTGCCATCCGCAAGTGCCTGTTCATTACTGGACCGCGGTGCCATGGATTTTGCTTCCTCGTCATTGCACATTGCACGAAACGACAGTCCCGAATACTTGTCCTGCACTTGCATGCAGATCTGCACATGCAAGCAATTAGTACTCCGTACATGTACTTACTGTACTGTACTGTACTTGTAGGCCCCTTCAGTGCTTAGAGGCTGGTACCAAGCCACTGGCGCATGAGAGGCACTTGGATCCCGCCTAGCACCTACCGTGCCATGCTGGCCGAGGGTGCGTTAGCAAGTACATGGCCCGCGAGGGAGATTCCCGCCATTGTGGCATTGTTCGGGAGGCGGTTCCGGCGACTCTCACCATTCTTTTTTCGCTTCGCCCGCCTCTGCTCTGCTCTGCTCAGGCAACCAGGGGTCTGGCTAGCCTCGACCACATTCCTTCTGGTGGCACGACGGCACGGAATCGTGTCGATGCAAGGCTCTCTTTTGCCGCAAAGGCGCCTGCATGTCCCGAGGATGTTGAGGAGGAGGTGAGCGACGAGAGCGGACCGTCGTCGCCCTCTGGCCCCCTCTCACTCTCCGCCGCGCACTCGCTTCATTTGGTGGGAGCCTGTACCGACGATGCGATGC
Source organism: Drechmeria coniospora (assembly GCF_001625195.1). Taxonomy (NCBI): domain Eukaryota; kingdom Fungi; phylum Ascomycota; class Sordariomycetes; order Hypocreales; family Ophiocordycipitaceae; genus Drechmeria; species Drechmeria coniospora. The sequence goes on along the minus strand of NC_054390.1, from coordinate 8,644,940 downwards.
CGCAACAAACGTTGCGTGGCCGCAAGCGGGGAGCACACCGACATGCCTCCCGCCATAGAGTGCCCTGCACCTACAGCACAGCACACCAACTACTACCTAGGTACCTACCTAGTAGTACTTACACTCAAGTACAGGGCACTGACTGCCAGCCGGAGCCGCTACCGTTTGCTTCGGCCTCCTAATACCTCCTGGGCGCGCTTAGGTTATGACGTGTCTCGTACTAGGAGGTCGCCTCCACCACACTCGACCATGCCGCTTGGTGCCCTCGTACCGGGACAGTGCGATCTCCGTGCATGGCGGGCACGCGTTGAGCACGTTGGGGGGGGGGGGGGCCGAAGGCGGAAGCCCGCCTCTTCGCACCCGTCTGACCGCCACGGCTGCACAGTGCCGCGCTCGCTGAACGTTCCGGTTTCGGACTGTACGAGTACGAGTCCATCCATCCTTTCGCTGCTGGCACTGGCACTTCCAGCCCCACCACGGAGACAGAGGTGAGCCCCACTCCACACCGCAACGGACAGAACATCGCGAGCGGGACCAGGACCAGCCAGGACATGCACCCAGGACCAGGCCGAGGCCAGTCAAGGCCCAAAATCCCAACCATCATCACTCATTGCATGGCGAGCACGAGCCGCGGTGCACGCATCGACCCGTCTGTACATCATTACCTCCGCTGCTTGCACTGCGTTGTCCGGCTCGCACTCGCCTTTGCACCCGCACTCTCGCTCGCCCCTTGGCTCGTCCATTCTCCCAAGGACCAACCGACGGCCTCATCAATTCGCTCTGGTAGCCTCTCCTCGTCGACTCGACGCGACTCCGGCTCTCTCCCTGGCTGGCTGCGTGTCCGCTGCGTGTCCGCTGCGTCTCCCCCCTCCCCCCTCCCCCCTCCCCCTCATCATCACCACGGCCGCCAACCTCCCACGCCTCGCCTGCTTCGTGCTGCCATCGGCCGTCCAATCTCGGCCTCCGACGTCCCCTTCGAACCGTCGACCCATGCTCCGTCCGTCGTCATAAGGTCGTATCCTTCCTGCCACCCCGTCGAGGCATGCCCTCCTGGCCACCTCCCTCCCTCTTCGCTCCGTCGACGCGCGTCCAATGATCCCCCCACCTCCTCGACCCGACCCCGGATCGCTCGACGACACCCTCCACCGGCTCCCTGCCTCGACTGCCCACGGCCCGATGGGCCATCACGATGGGACGCCGAAACGGCGATTCGCCCCCATCCCCATCGAGACGACGTTTCAATCCGTACGCAGCATGGCCAGCTCGGGGCCGAACCCGGAGTTGACGCCGGAGCCGTCCCCTCGCTCGCCCTCGCCGACATTACCCGAGCCGCAACTGCACGCGCTGCAGCGGCGGCAGCAGCCGAAGCAGCAGAGGCGTCGCTTCAAGCCCCAGCTGATCGAGACGTCGCGGAGAACGCGGAGGGCGGGCGATGCCAACCCCGCCACGCGACCGGCGGACAAGACCGACATCACCCCCTACACCAACCACATCTACGTCGCCAAGCACCGGTCGCGGCGGAAGCATGGCGACCTGCAGGAGGACGAACCCGTCCATCACATGCCGCCCACGCGCCGCGAGACCGAGGACGAAGGCGTCAAGGAGTACCTCCTCGAACTCGCCGCCAGGGAGGCGGCGCGCCAGATCGAGGAGGCCGCCCTCGCCGCCTTCCCCAACAGCCGTGCCCGCGAGGGCGGCGTCGCCCACTTCTACTTCCGCGACAGCTCCGACAGCGACGAGTCCGTCGACGACTCCCCGCAGGAGCACGGCCAACCCCCCGGCCATCGGAGACCGTCCAACCTGGACCTGGGCTGGTGGCATAAGCACATGCAGGAGCATGTCTCCCACCTCGCCGATGAGCGCAACGACGACCATGGCGAGCCCAACGACGTCGAGGACACGCTCATGCGGACCGACTCGGACCTGGACAAGATCGACCGGGACGTGCCGCCGGACGCCATGTGGACGACGACGACGACGACGAGAAGGCGACGCGACTCGGACCTTGCCGACGTGCAGTCGCTCCATCACTCGCCCACCCTGGTCTCCCCACCCGACGACGTCGCCGACGAGAGGCAGACCGATGACCGGCCCGTGCTCGTCCCCGTCGCGCAGGTGGACCGCCTCGGCGTCTCCTTGGCCTCGCCCCCCGCCGAATCGCCCTTTGGCCGCCCCTTTGCCGCCTTTGGCCTGCGACCGGAGGACCCGAAGCTCCTGCTCATGCGACAGGCCGCCTCGCCGCCGATGCTCGGCAAGGACCTGACTTTTCGAAGCTGCCCGTCGCCGAAGCAGACGAAGCTGGAGACGGACCATCCCTTTGTCGAGCATGGGGGTCCCCGCGAGCAGAACCGGGACCTCTCGGGCGAGGGGGGTCTCTGGAGAGGATACTGCTGCAGGTCGGAATCCAACGGCGGCTTCACCGTGCCGTCCGACCTGCACGCCGCCCAGATGATCGTTACACCGCAGCCGCCGGGGACCCCTGGCGAGCCTCTCGCGGCGGACCTCTTGAGCGAGGAACCAGACTCCCTGTGGGGATCCTCCCATTCGTTGGACGACGGCATGCTCGGCCCCGGCGCCGCCGAGCACCGTCCGAGGAGCGGCCAGCTGGTCAAGGGCCCGCAGATGCTCCGCGGCATCGACGAGCGGCTGCGGCGCGAAAAGGCCGAGGCCGAGCGGGACGAGAAGATCCTGCAAGAGTTTGACGACGAGTTCGTCACCCAAGTCTTCAACTACCTCTCGCTCGGCTACCCTTCCATGGCCCGTTCCTTTGACGAGGAGCTCTCCAAGATCAGCCGCGTGAGCTTCGACGAGCTCGCCAAGCACGACGAGAAGCAGACGGCCACCGGCCACATGGTCGAGATGAAGCTCCAGGACATTCCCGACGGCGCCCGGTGTCCCCGCTGGCATGCGCTGAAGACGTACATTATCGAGTGGGCTAGGCAGCACCCCGATCTGGACAATCTCGATCCCCTCGCCTGGGGCGTCCGAGAAAGGCGAGGTAGCTGGGCCATCTAGCGGCGCTGCGTCGCACTCGCCGCCCTCCCCTCACTTCAAGTTCCTCCTTTCGCCCCCCCCCTTCCACTTGGACGGCCGTGGTGCCGCTCCCGAGGGCCGTCGTTTGAATCGACACCCTCCTCTTCCTCTTCCGTTTCCACCCTTTTGGGCCGAGCAAGACCAGAGGCGGCATGGCATTGTTGCAGCGGTTCCTACTTCCAACGTTCCTTGGCACCGAGCGCTGTTTCTGGCTGCCTTGCGTGGTTTGTTTGATATACTTTTCATTGGATTGAATGGCTGGATAGACACACACTGACGGGATGTGGTGGCGTGGGCAATGTGTATTTGTTTGTCGTTGGCCGTCTTTGCACATGCCGGTCGGACATACCCATGCATGGCAAACGAGCAGTATCGGGCGGCGAGACAATTGAATCATCCACCCGAGTACGGACAGAGGCCACGATGATGCGTGGATTTTTCCAGGTATCAACTCGTCATATTGCGCAGTCCATATCTACAAGAACGCCAGAGATGCCATCGTAATGAAAAAAAATGACGGGGGGGGGGGGAAATTGGAACAATGAATGCTGCCTCGACGGTTCTAATCCATGCCATGCCATGCCAGCCGGCGGCGCCGGCGCTGTCACCTCCACTTCCCTTCGACCGTCGTTACTTTCTTTTCGCAAAGGACCTCGTCACCTTTTGCAGCTTCGAGGGCGGCGCGGCGGCCTCGACGTCGCTCTCCTCGTCCTCGCCCATGGACTCGTCGACGTCGTCGTGGATGACCTCGTCCTCGTCCAGTGGTTCATCTGCGTCGTCGCCGTCCTCGTCATCATCCTCGTCGACAGAATCGTCGTCGTCATCGTCGGAGGCACCGACGAAGCCGTTCGCCTCGGGTGGAGCGTCGTCGTCGTCGTCGTCGTCGTCGCTGTCGTCGTCTCGATTCCTCCGTGAGCGGACACCGTTTGACGCGCCCGTCTCCCCCTCGACCCAGATGGCATCCTCGTCGTCGTCGGCATCGCCCTGCTGCAGCAGGCCAGGGCCCTTTTGCTGCATCTTTTTTCGCAGGTTCATCTGACCCTCGAGCAGATCCAGCTTGCCTTTCAGGACGAGGAGGCTGTTGAGCCCCTTTGCTCTCTCGGCCAAGACCTTCTGCAGACCGTTCAGGCTGTGGACGACCTTGGGCTGCGAGGCCAAGGCGCCGCCGTGCGAGACGAGGGTCCATTGGACCCAGGTCATGAGGTTGCCGGCTCGGCCGGGTCGTCTGTGGAGCCTGGCCGCCAGCCTGGTCAGGAGGTTGCCGGCGAGGGCGCTGTCGATGCGCTCGATGGTGTTTCGAATCGTCGTCAGGTCCGTCGTGTGGAGGCAGGACTCCAGGAGGTCCGTGTCGTCGGTCCGGAGCGCTTGGGTGAGGACGGTGGTGAGGGACTGGTGCGAGGGGGGGACGATGACGGTTTTCGCCCGCTCGGCAACCGCGCCGGCGGCGCCGGACTGCTGGAGGAGGGCGGGCACGTCGATGGCCTCGTTGTTGCGGAGCAGCTCGCCGAAGGAGGGCGAGGTGGCCTCGCCGTCCGACTCTTCGGCGGCGGCGTCGGCGTCGTCACGGCCGACGGTCTTGCCACGGAGCCCGAGGGGGGTGGCGGACGGCTTCGCACCATCCTTGCCGCCGTTGACCCCATCGGACTCTCGGTCCTCCTCCTCGTCCGAGACGTCATCCTCGCTGGCCTGGTCCGACGAAATCTCGATCATGTCGACGGCCGAGGACGGCAGCGTGTCCGTGGCCGAGACGGAGGCCTTTGACTCGTTGATGGAGCTCTTGGTGGGACGTCTCGCGCTCGACTTGACGACGGGCGCCGCCAGCTTGGCCGGCGCCTTTCTCTTCGTCGACGCAGGCATGGCGGGAGCGACGGAGAGCGGGTGCCGGGGCCGGTCGAAAAGTACTGCGAGGGTGCGGGTGGCTCGAAGCGCTGCGACTTGAAGATGGACGGAATACGGATGGCGACTGCACGGGTAACGAGACGTGGTCGATGGTTGGCTTGTTCAGTAGATGGATTCAAGATCCAAACGCCAAACGACGGATAAACATACTCTTGTGCACAGAGCAAGGACGCAGAGCTAGGCGTTGTGCGCACCGAGTTTTGCGTGGGAAAATTTCACGACTCTCTTGCTTCACCTCGTTCAACTTTTTTCTGGGCCGGCCCCTGCTGGGGTGGGTTGGCGGGTGGGCGGCCGCTGCGTCCCACCGCAACGTGCGTCCGGATGACATAAGCATTCACCATGGCATTGCGGTTCCGAGTCACGTGCCGCTGGAGGTCCCTGTGGAATTGGTGCTCGCGGATCGCCGTGACCACGGGCAGCACGGGTACCAGTGGGCACATGTACGGTGTACTTGCACGGTGTACTTGCGTCAAGTACTTGCGTACAGTAAGTACCTCGCCAGACAGGTGCATGTATAAGTATCCAGGACATGCAATATGAAGCACAGAGTACGACTGGTTGTACATGTACGGAGTGCTGTACTGTAAGAATGTAAGTAGTAATTATCCGGGCATGTTTTGTAAGAATTTAGTGTTGTACGGAGTAATACAGTACATGAACTTTGAACTTTGTACTCCGTACTGGGTACTTACTGCAATACAGTGCTACTGTACTCCGTCGTGGTACCTTGTACATGTTCGTCCTCTCGAAATGGTGCGAGTCAGGTGACTCGCTCTCAATCAATCACCTCATGCCGTGCTCCATCGAGCACGCAAGTACTGTATACATTCAATGCCCCGTTTGAACGATACGCGTTCTGACGTAGTGCGAGGCTGTCGAACCACAGTATCACCGCTTGACGGAGACACAGGCTTCCTTGCTGGTATTCTTGTAGTTGTAGGGGTACTGCACTTGCGTGTGCAGCATGTTACAAACGAACAGAGTACTAGGTACTCCGTACTCACCGCAAAACAAGTGCGAGTGAACTGTAAGTATGTGCTTACTTGCTCTCAAGTACGGCCTTGGTTTGGCATTATCCAGTACTGCACTGTCGTCCCGTTCATAAATGTACTGCACATGACAGTACCAAGTAAGTACTGTCTGTACTCACCCCAGGATGACTGCACCGAGTGTGACTCCCTACTTGTACTGCACACGCACGTCTGGTTTGGTATCCAGCACGGATACTGGCCGCACTGCTCCGTCACGCCCCAACACGTGCGCAGTACGTAGTACAGTAGTAGTGAGAGGCTCATTTCATCGTCCCGACGAGCCGATGACACGCGGGAAATGAAATTCTTGCAACAGCTTCCTCGTCTAGAAGAAAAGGCACGATTGCGTTTAACTTTGTCCTCGCCTTTTTGCCTTTGACGCGCAAGGCTGGCTCACGCGCCGAGTTGACTTTTACGTGCTGGGCGCACGCCGTGGACGCGGTTGCTCGGCATGGAAGCGCAACGTACGTGTGTTACCGTACGCACAGTACTGTTCCGTACCTGGAAATGGCCCCTGATCGTGGAGGTTATCTCGTCGACGGTCCGTACCGTGGCGGTGGCGACGTGGTCGCGAAGCGTGAGCGTTCCCACGACGGAGTTCGCAACATGGAGTGCACGTTCGACGTACGACTGCACGCATGCGTAGGAGTGCCAGTGGCAGTCAAGGTCAGGCACACACTTGCAACGCCGTGCACGCCGGCCACGAGCAGCATGCGACCGGCCATGTCGATGTCGTCTGTTGAGGCGTCGCTCTCCCTACGAGCGTGCATCGAGCATGCTGGCCAGATGGACGTGCAGTACGGAGTAATACTTACTGCATTGTATTACTGTATATACTTGAGTACTTTAGCACTCGCATCTGCGTGCTTGCCGCCTGTGACGTGCATGTTCGTGCTAGAGAAGCACCTGTGGCTAGTGCAAGATGCACCTTCCTCCAAACCTACGCTCCGGTGCCCTAGTACACAAGTACTTACTCAAGCACTGCCGCAGGCACCTAGCGCTGGGAGTTCGCGCTCGCTCATGCCTGCTCCAGCACCTCGACCGCGCGGGACGGAGTCGTACTTGTACAGGTACTTGGATTCATCGTAGTAAGTAGGGGGCACTTGTGCGTAGTCGTGCATGTAGCGGTACCTCCATGAGAGAACCCCAAGTACCCGTACTCCCTCCCTTGGTACTACTCAAGTAAGTACATTGTACGGAGTACTCCCTACCCCTACAGTACTTACTTACCGTACAGTACTCCGTACGGCAAGAAGTACTCCGTATTACTTGCGCAGCTGAATACTAAGCAAGTACTCCGTACTCCGTACTTCCTACCGTTCGGGGGGGGCACCGAGGTGGATGAGTGGGTGAGCATGTACTTATAAGTATACCTCGTACGCCCGACCGTGCAGAAAGTACACGCTGGGTACACAGGCGGCCTACGAGCGGGTGCGGAGCGCTCCTGACGGCACTGTCGACGGCGACCGGCTAGGCAACCACCAACGGGCTTCCCTCCTGCTCTCCCCAGCCTCACTCGAAACTAGCCACACGCCCTCGAGCAAATCACTCGTTGGCTTCCCCGATGCGGTGGATCCCCACCTCGGGCAAGTAAATTTTTCTGCCCCAGCCATTTTCGGCGCCCCGATAAAGTCACATCAACGCCTGCCCGGACCTTGCCTTTCTCTTCTCATAAATACCTTCGCGCCTCCGGTCGGCCGAATTTTATTGACGTGCACGCGCTTTTCTCGCCGACCCTCCCACCCCTCCCCTCCCTCGCCCCCAACGGTACCCGCCAGGAACCTCTGCTCCATCCCGCAAACGCAGCGCCGCGCCGTCATTTTTCCACCGCGTCGAGGTACCGTCGGCGTACCGAACGCACCTCGACGGCACCATACCGCATCCTGCTTGACCTTTGGACCTTGGCCTGCCTCGAAGGAAGCTTGCATCGCAGCGCGCTGTCCCATTCCCTGCCGATTTTCCTCACCACCTCGGGTCGCTCGCATTGTCCATAATCCATAATCCATATTCTCACCGACGTCGCCGCCGACGGCCATCCGCTCCGCCCTTCGCCCGTCGTCGCCTTTTTTCCCCTCTCCCCCACCCGACGCAGTCGCCGCGCCGACACGAGACGACGACTCGCCTCTGGGCACCGCCGGACGAGCACGCGCGCCCGACGTGAGAGCTCCACCGCAGGAAGCTACGCTGCTCGGCCGCCACGAGCTCCCGCACCGCTGCTGCAGCTTCGCATCATCACGACCACGGCAACAGCTCGCGGCCGCCGTGCGCAGTCTGTACCCGTTCGCCCCCGCCACCCGCGCGAGAGCTTCCTCGCTGTTCTCTGCTCGCAGCCCGCCCCGCTCACGGCACCTCGCCGCGCCTCTCGCCCGCGCCCGCGCTCGCTCCATCTCGACGGTGCATTGATCGGGTCGAATTCACTGCCCTCGCTCCTCGACCGGCCCTCCACCGCGCAGCTGCCGCCGCTCCCCCCCCCCCCCCCCCCCTCCTCTCGCAGCCGTGACAGCCGTCAGCGTGCCTGCGCACCGCGCAAGCTCCTGCTCCGTCCCGCTAGCCTCTCGGTGCCTCGTCGCACCTGCCCCTCGCCGCGAAAGCTGACCACCCGTTCGCGCGTGCTTCGGAGAGCTGCCGCACGCCTTTCTCGTCGCCTCCCCGAACCTGCACCTCCGCATCCCTCGCCGCACGCCTGCGCAGTTTCATCCTTGGCCCGATTTCATGACGCGCCGCACTCTCTGAGCCACCACCACAACTGCGCCGCCATCGCCATCGGAATCATGGCATCGCCGCGCCCCGACGCCGCCGTCCCCGATCCCAAGCCGGAGGAAGTGCCTAACGGGTGAGTCATTTCGCCCCTTCTGCCGTGCACCACGCCCAACCCCTCTGTCGACGGAGCGTGCGTGGTCCGCTGGCTCTTGCCCGAGGCCATGAGCCCCGGTGCACTCGTCATCGCTGTTGCCTCGACACGCCCACGCTCGTGCGAAGTCTCGGACTGACTCGCCCAAAAACAGCCACGCGCCCCCGAAAGAGCCTGCCATGACGGAGCCACCCGTGGGTGCATCCGCGAGAGAGTCACGCCCGGAGCCTGCCTCCACCAAGGACGCCTCGACGACGCAACAACGCGCCGGTTCCCCCAAGACGGGAGCCGAGAGCTGTGCCCTGAACGGCAGCGGAACGGCGGATGGCCCGACCAAATCCGACACCGACGCCGTCGAGACCGACGAGGTAGCCCCCAGAACCGAGGCGGAGTCGACGGCCGCTCAGCCAAAGCCATCGGATGGGCCCGAACCGGCCGCAAAGGCCACCGCGGCCGCCTCGACCGAAGAAAAAGTAGTCGAGTCCAAGAAGGACGGTCCGTCTGCGGGACCGGCTCGAGGAGAAGACGAACCCGCACGGGCGGCGAAGCGGTCGACTCCTGCCCGGAGCCCTTCGCGGACCGAGGATGTTGAAATGCGCGAAGCCACGCCCCGGACCGACTCTCCGCCGTCGGGCGAAGCCAAAACCGCGAAAGCAACCACGGGGCCTTCCGAGGCCACCGCCGCCGCCGCCGACGGCAAGACGCAAGACGAAGATATGACGGATGCGCCGGCCGAGAGCTCGGCGGGCGCCACGGAGACGGCCCGTGTCGGTGACGCCGCTCCCCCCTCGCAGGATGCAGCCGCGCTGCCCACGTCCGAAGTTGATCTGGGCTCGGCCAGCATGTCCCAGCTCGCCATCGAGGGAACCGGGAAGGCGTCGCCGGCCGAGGCGTCTCCCGAAGCGCCCATGGCCGATGCCCCGGGCGCCAAGGTCGCACGCGAGCGCGAGGATGACACGGCCGAGGAACCGGCTTCCAAACGGGCCAGGACGGAGCCCAAGGACGACGAGGCGAGCGCCGTCGCGGCTGCCGGCGAGCCGACGGCAAGCTCGTCCACGCCGGCCGGTTCCACCGGCGTGGCGTCCGACGCCCCGGGTCTCGACATGACGGTTCTCACCAGCCTGACGCGCTGGTCCGACTCGGAGACAAACGCCAAGGAGCTGTCTCCCTTCCAGCGCCGCGAGATCCGCAAGGTCATCGGACGCGTCAAGAAGACCAAGGCGGGTGCGCATTTTCGCGACTCGGTCCAGAAGCTGTGGCCCTTCCTCTGGGACTCGTACATTGCCCGCATCGAGAAGCCCATGGATCTCTCGGAGCTCGATCGGAACGTCCGCGACCCCAACAGCTCCATCGTGACGCTGGGCCAGTTCAGGAAGGATCTGGCCCTCATGTTCGAGAACGCGTTGACGTTCAACGGGCCCGCCCACGACATCACGGCCGCCGCCGCCCAAGCCGTGACGACCATCTGGCAGGACGTCCTGCCGATACCGGTCGAGGAGCCCGCCCGACCCAAGGCCGTTCCGAAGGCGAAACCGGCGCGCGAGCCCCGAGCCGTCGTCACCGAATCGGCGGCGCGGCGACAGTCGACGGCTCCTGCGCCGAGCCCCCTGACCGAGACGGCCGCACCCGTCACTGCCACGCCCCCGGAACCGTACGACGATCGTAGGGCCTCGACGGCGACGGACGGCGACAGGCCTAAGCGGACGGTCCGGGCGCCGAAGCCCAAGGATATCGACTACACGACGAAGCCGTCGCGCAAGAAGCTCAAGCCCGAGCTTCAGTTCTGCGACGAGGTCTTGACGGAAATCATGCACCCCAAGCACCACGAGATCAACCAGTGGTTCCTCGAGCCCGTCGACGCCGAGGGTCTCGGCATCCCGACGTACCACAACGTCATCAAGAAGCCCATGGACCTGGGCAAGGTGCATCACAACCTGGCGACGGGGGACATTTCTAGCCTCAAGGACTTTGACAAGAACGTCCGGCTCGTCTTCGACAACTGCTACAAGTTCAACGGCCCCCCGGATCAGGGCAACCCCGTGTCGGTGCTCGCCAAGCAGCTCGACGACCTGTACGGCGCGCAGATGAAGAACAAGGATTCGTGGCTGGCCAGGCACGCGGCCAAGGCGAGCGCGCCCGCGGCCTCGACCTCGAACGCCAGTGACGACGACGAGGAGGAGGACGACGACGGCGAGGAGGCGACCGAGACGATGCCCAACAAGGCGGAGATTGAGGCGCTGCAGGCCAAGCTGGAGGAGGAGACGACGAAGCTGAACAAGATGCTCCTCAGCGCCAACGAAGCCATGATCTTGGTTCAAAGAGGCATCGTCGATATGGTCCAGAATGCTCTCATCAAGGCGGTCAAGGACGCGCAGACGCAACCGAAGAGCGAGAAGCCGGCGAAGAAGGCCGGCAAGGGCGGCCGGGCCAAGGCGGCGGGCGGCGTCGGAGGTCGCAAATCCATCAGCGGGCCCGGCCACGCGAAGAAGTCGGGCGGCGGTTCCAAGAAGGCCAAGAAGAATCTGACGGCGGCGGAGAAGGACGCCATCGCCAACGCCATCAACGATCTCGACGCCTCTCATCTCGATCGCGCCATAGACATAATCAAGACGGACACGGGGCAGAATGTAAGTGGCAACGGGCGCGGCGGCACCTTGAGGCGTGGCTGACTCGTGCGAACAGGAGAACACGGAAGGCGAGCTCGAGCTCGACATTGATCAGCTGAGCACCGAAGCGCTATCCAAGCTGTGGGAGCTCTGCAAGAAGGCTCTGCCGGGCTTCGGCAAGGACCTGGCCGGCGGCCCCAAGTCGTCGCCAGAGGTCGGCCGGTCGACGGCCAAGCAGGGGGCCAAGTCGGCGTCGAAGCCGAAGAAGAACAAGCCGATGAGCGCCAAGGAGCAGGAGGCCAAGATTGCGCAGCTGACTGCCCTCCAAAACATGTACAACTCGGGACAGGAACCGGGCGAGGGCGAGGGCACCATCCAGGCGCCGACGCCCATGGCCGACTCGAGCGACGACTCGGACTCGGAAGAGGAGTAGACGGAACGGCCGCAAGTCGCCGAACGGGCGCGTTTGTACGAGTAAACGACGTGACGGCGGTGCCGGCGTTGGGGTATATTCTCGAGAGGCGGAAAGGTCGTGGCCGGGCGAGGAGTGCGTGGTTCGAGCGGCGGCTAGATTGGCCAGCGCTGGCTTCTCTCGCTGCCCTGCGCTGGTGGGATGGCAGGCCGCGTGCCTTTCTTGGCCTTGGCCGCCATGGCCCGTGGCGTTGGGCGCGCATCGCGACGGGTGCGCCCGCGGGACGTGGCTTTGGGACGCGTCATGGAAGCGGACGGCTGACGACAGCGGAGACGGCGGCCGACCAAACGTTGGTGCCGAGTTTGGATGGCGACGGCGTCTAGAAGGGGTCCGGGGTATCATGTGTCGGCACCCCGCTGGCTTGATGTCGTCGGTCGGCGTGGGGCTCGACCATGGGCGTCTTTCCGACCCGTAGCGTTTGTAGTATTTTCCGTGTATCATACAATAACGTACGCAGCGGGTGATGAACCACAACTTGCACCGCCTGACCACGAGACGGTGAATTATGGCCCCAGGCTGGAGCGGCCTCGGCGTCCCCGGCGAAAGGCAACGTGAACGATTCGACGGCTGGTCAGGTCACATGAAAGAATCCATGCAAGTTTGACCCTCTCCGATTTGGAGCAGGAGCCGAGGTGGGTGTCAACCTCGAGGCCAACTATGTGGCCACGAATACGCACGCTGCTCGTTTCTCGGCGACGCAGGCCCAAGCACAAAGTTAGCAACGTAAGTAGGTCGACCAAGTGACCGAAACCCGGCACGGCCGCCAGGACTTACTAGCTGCATCACGTCAAGAGGCAGGACGGGGTCGACGTAGCAGATGGAGGAGGAAAGAAGGAGAGAAGAGAAAGAGGATCGACGGCGCGAGGTGCGATGGCCAACCGACCGGTCGGCGTCTCACACCTCCCACCCCTCCCGCCCGAGGCCTCACCGCCACTGCGGGTTTCGCTTCGGATTCGATGCCGCCATTGGCACGAACACGTTGAGAAGAAAGGCCGTCTTGATGGGGATGAAGGAGAGCCGGTAGTACCGTGACGCCGAGGGAAAGAAAACGAAGCAGATGGTGACGGATGGAGGCCTCGTGACGTCGGGGACGGTCTATGGTAGGTATATGAGGACGGGGTAGATAGAGGAAGGACGTACCGAGCGCCCCCAAGCTGTGGGGGTTTGTATGTACTGTACATGCGTGGGGTTCGTAGGGAGAGTGTGGTCGGGTTCTCGTGTTAGTGTTTGCACGTACACGTTCATACAAGCAGTAACAAGTATCATGTATCATGTAAATACTCCGTACAGGGCAGGCACTTGCTAGTAAGTACTGTACATATTCGAGATGCAGTACGCAGTACGGAGTACTCCGAACATGTAATAATAATGTACGGAGTACGGAGTACGGAGTACAGCAATACGCCGTGCTATTAAGTAGAGTACAGTATAATTACGGAGTGCACCGACCTACAAGTAGGTGTACTTACACAGACTTGCAGTACCCATACCTGCAGGTACTCCGTATTAAGTGCCTAGGCGACACGTGTGTACTTACGTGAGTATACAGGACCTATTCCAGTACCTGTACTTGCGGGTGTGCTGGTAGTTGTACTTGCGGGCGGGTGTGCTTGTACATGTAAGTACATGTACTTGTACGGTGCTATGCTCATCCACGGTGAAAGTAGGTGTAATTACTCCGTAGTAATCCGTCGTAATTACCGAGTTCACCTCCCTTGCGAACTTGGCTTGGCTTGGCCTGACTTGTCGTCGTTGCAGCGTGGCGAGAGAGACTCCTTTCAAGTTCACTATTCCGTCGCTGGTGGCAGAAGCGGTTGCACCTGCGTTGAGACGTTGCCTCCAGAGAGATGCTTATGGGAATGGGAGCAAGGCGCTCCGTAGTAAACAAGCAGTAAGGAGGTGGAGGTACTATGTAGGTAGGCAAAGCACAAGTTCTCGTACTGTACTGTTGTTGTACATCTACTGTACTCCGCACGTGTGCATGTACATGTATTTCTAGGTGTACATGTGCCTGCAAGTCTACTTGTCATACAGTACGCACTGTGCGGAATCATGTGCAGGTATTACTAAAGCCGCAAGTATCCATCCGTCCATGCTCTATTATTACTAATTACCGAATCCATAATAAAGTTTTTCCTCCTCAACCCCTAGGATCCTCCTCGATGATCCATCTGCCATAAACTCTCCTATATGCGTCGTGGCGCTACCGTCACTCGTTACGGCTCGTCCGACGTTATGGGCACCGGCAGCTGTCCCCTCACCCTTCTTACGCAGAGGTCGACGTGGTCCGGCTCGTGCTCGGGCATAATCTTGCCGTGACGCATAAGGAAATCCACCAGGACGGCGCTTAAACTCGCCGGTGACGATACGGCAGCGGACCTTGTCGCAGCCTATAAAGACGAACTCGTCGACCTCATTGTCGCCAGGCCTCATGATGACATTATTGGCGAGCTCAAGGTCGTAGACGTAGAGGACTTCGGAGTAAACAGTTCGGAGCGCGGGTCGCGGGTCGAGAGGTTACCGTGATAACGCCCGCGCTCCGTACCGACGAGCGTACAAGCTCGGGCGGTAGGGATGCCTCCTTGACCGCTTCGGCGATAATGCAGTCGAGCGGGCTGTCCCTGGACCAGAGGCCGCCGGTGGTCGTACTCCCTCGAGCATGCTGGGGAATATGTAGAGGTATCAGCTGCAGCGGGTGACCTAAATCTTCATCTCGTCGCGCTGCGGCTGGCCCTGCCGAGGCGGAGACAGTGTGGCCGAGCGGACGAAGCAGGTAAGATGGGGGCTACAGGCAGCAATACCAAAGAGGGAGGCGGTATAATAGCTCTCGATATAGATTGAGTTACAGGCGCCGATAACGCAGCAGTACTCGCTATGCGTCCCGGCGAGCGATGGAGAGTCATCCCTTATACTCCGTAGGGATAGCGGCATCGATGGCCTGCTGGGAGGCTATGTTGGCGTGCTCTGATAGCAAGACGCCCTCGGGCGCAGTTGTACCTGGATCGAAGGCTACGGTGCTTGGTATGTAGTGATATACCCAGCCACTGACCGGGCGACATCACAGGCTCCTAGTGCCTTTGCGAGGCCCTGTCAGCTGGTTACCGCCGATGCTAGAGAGACCCCTGGCGGATATGCGGAAGCCGCTGGAAATTACCCCGTTCCGTAAGCCGACGACTATTACCTGTCGTACAAGGTACTTGTCATTACGTATACATGTATGTACCGTATAAGTATATATATATGCTGCAGTTGATTGTTTCTGGGATATACATGCAGCTGTATGCAGGTCTGTAGGGGTAGCAGAGTATAGAGTCGCTCTCTCCCCATTGCACTGCTCGCCTGTGTTAAGGATCAATGCTGAACCCAAAAGAGCAACGGCGGAGCGACATACTACGGCATCTCCTCTTTCGGTAATCTTGATGGTCATGTAGGTCTCCGTCAGAGCAATCAGGGGTAGAAAGTAAAGCCGCTCAGCCGCCGTCGGCCGGTGCGGACTGATCTTTGTTGCGTCATTAGGTCGCAGCCGAGGCAGCTCACGAAATAGGCCGCTCGTTCGCCTGCCTTCGAGTGCAGCTAGGGCTTGCTACGGACATGAAGGTTGATGTAACCCAGTCCCTGCGGCGAAGTGAAAGAAAGGACTCTTGTTGGTATTTGCCCTCGATGGATCGCTACCTAGAGCAGCGCTTCGACCTGGGCCGAATGCGTTCGACCCAATTGCCTCGCTGATTAATTACGTCTGTCCTTACCGATTGGCCACTGAAAATGGATGGAGCTCAATATATCCAGGCAACGGCGGACCAGGATTTCGCGGTCTGTAGTCCACTCTTGTCTCGTAGAGTTCCTCCGTCAGCCGGCCTCGCTCTGCTCGGGTCGCCTTGAGCTCCCGTTCCAAAAGCCTCTCCGTCTTCGTCGCGTATAGTGATGCCGGCATGGGCTACGAATGGCGACGGGACAGCCTTGAAACCGACGCCCACACCGGCGCGGAGCTCATGGTGAGCCGAAATTCTGTAATTGCTCCGATTCTTGGAGAATAGATGTGCCACATCAGGACAAAGGACTATTACGAGTACCCCTCTTTTTACTCGTCTTGGCCCATCGAACTTTGGTTGAGTCGATGGCCAATCCCGTTTGCTGCTCTACACGTGGTCGCCACGACGAACCCTTGAATACCGCTAGGTTCGTAGTTGCTTCCTGATGTGGTCGGCGAGTACCTGTCGACAGCACCGTCTGAGTTGCGGCCGGTCGTCGAGTTTTCGTTACCTCGAGCCTGAGTTCCGTGTGTGTTCACCATGGCGCCGGTGATCTTGGGCCACAGGATGATTCACGCCGGCCGTTCACTATCATTGTACGAAGGAATGTTTTCCATTTCCAAAGATGACTGTTACGGATCGCGGTGTTGCATTACTCAAGGCGTCAAGTAGCTTTTTCGAACCTGAAAGTTGTACTGACTTGCTCCAGACTCTTGGTACGTTAGCCATAGGCTTGTTGCAGGAATGCGAGCAATTATTCCCAATGGCTTCGAAATTTGGAGTTATACGGGCACCCGAGTTTCGATAATTCCTTACAGAGTGGAACGAAATAATAAAGGCAGAAGATACAAATAGCTATCTCGTCGTCTACTTCTACATCGCTTCAAGATTCCAGGACGCCACCGGCTTGCAGCTGTACACTACTGTTACGATACATGGCTTTCGCGTTGGAAGCAGGGGATCGTATCCTGCTTTGTCAATCAACATCGCCACTTCGGGCATACAACAAACAACCTCCATCGTTGAGGTACTTCACGCGCGGCGAAGAATTACCAAGGTCTTCCACTGGCGCTTTCGACCGAATCCCATCAACTGAACCGCTATTTGGAATCATCAAGTTACCCATATTACAGCAGCAGAGAACCGGAGCCTAAGCAGGATGTCGACTTTTGCTTCACTGACATTTAAGTTGCTCATTGAAGAGCACCGCAATATTCCTATTGATGAGCAAACCATATATAGGTATGACAGATATGCGCTAGCTAAAAGAGAGATAGAACATCACATCGAACTGAGGGTGCAGCTGTACACGTCCAAAATAATAGTAGTAGCATACGGTAAATAATAGTGTATTGTAACTTAAAGCTCTCCTTTAACAGGAAGCAGCATAGATGTAGTTCGTCATGTTCAAGTTTGAACCATCACCGGGATCAACTGTAATAGTGTTCTGTGTAGGAAGGCCATAATTTGCAAAAACTGAACGAATAGGATAATAAAATCCTTTAACAAAGTAGTATGACGTACATCTCGTCGATTGTTCAAATTGAGAGCTTAAAGCCCCAAAGGGTGGGTTCAACGGTTGATCACACGGGAATGCAGCCTCCCCAATATAAAAAAAGTCAACCTCGTCCGCATACTCACAAATTGTGTAATTACCAGTGGTTGGCGGTTTAAAATAGCCACTGAAGACGAGGGTATAATTGTTTGCATCAATAACCATTCCACCAAATGTGAAAGTAACTCCAGGGCAATATATCATCTCCGTTTCAAATTGGACACAGCCAACACTTGGTCGCGCGACAAAGGGAACAATCATAGTATCTGTCGTACCGTGATTCAGTCGAGATTTAGACATGTAGTAATCCGGTGATACTCCTACGCCTTCAATATTCGAGTAATATCCCACCTGATTTGGAACATCGGCGTAAATATTGGTATACAAATCAACATTTAATCGACCTGCTCCAAGTGGAATGCATGTTGGAGCTATAGTTTCACAAGCGCCTACCGGTACACTTATGGTGGTAACAATAACAGTTGTGGTACACGGATGTGTGCAGTCGGCTGGTGGTGTGAGGGTGGTGGTGCCATGCAATGACCCGGTTACAGTGGTTGTAACTGCTGTATCAGCGGGCAACATGATGACAACACTTGTCGTGCACGGAGGCGTGCATCCAGATAATGGCGGAATAGTCGAAGTTCGGAATACTGACCCAGTTACCGTTGTTGTAACAACCGTATCAACGGGCCGAGTAATGATAATTCTAGTAGTACATGGATGTATACACCCAGATGATGGTAAAATAGTAGTTGTGCCGGGAACTGTACCAGTAGTGACGGATGTTGTTACGGCCACATCAGGAGGTACTGTAACTATAATAACTCTTGTTGTACAAGGATGTATGCAATCTGATAATGGATGAATAGTCGATGTGGTGCGTGTTTGTCCACTCACCGTGGAAGTAATAGCAACATCTGCTGGGACTGTAACAACAATAATGCTCGTAGTACAAGGGCGAGTACAGTCGGATACCGGGGGGATTGTGCATGCGGTCGCTGTTTGTCCAACTACGGTTGAAGTGATAACGACATCAGGGGGTTCTGTAATAATTACCCTTGTAATGCAGCTAACAACGCAACCAGCTGTTGGTGTAATGGTGGTGGTACCAAACACCGACCCTGGAGTTGTAATGGTTACAACTTCACCCGTGACCGTGATGATGATACTCGTAGTGCAGCTCGAAATACATCCAGGCGATGGCGGAATTGTTAATGATCCTGGAGCAGAGCCAAGAGTGGTTCGAGTGACAATAAAGCCAGGGATGGTAACAATAACTCTCGTGGTGCAACCAAGGATGCATCCAGCAACTGGAGGTATTGTTGTCGTGCCAGCTATGGAACCAGGGGTTGTAATGGTAGTAATAACACCTGGTTGAGTGATGATAACAGTTGTAGTACAGCTCTTAATACAGCTAGAGGCAGGTGTGATTGTTTCTGTACCAGCAACTGAACCTGGAGTTGTTACAGTGATGAATGCACCAGTTATAGTAACAATGACACTGGTTGTACAGCTACGTGTACAACCAGCGGATGGTGATAAGGTTGTAGTGCCAACTATTGATCCAAGCGTTGTAATGGTAGTTATGACACCTGGTTGAGTTATGATTACGCTTGTAGTACAATCCCGGAGGCAATTAGATGCCGGGGTGATTGTTGTTGTACCATCGACCGATCCTGGAGTTGTTATGGTAATAATTGCACCAGTTATAGTAACAATGACGCTGGAAGTACAGCCAAGGGTACATCCAGCGGCTGGTGGTATTGTTGTAGTGCCAGCTATTGATCCCACTGTTGTAACAGTCGTGATGGCGCCAGTCTGAGTAATAATGACACTTGTAGTACAATCAGAAATACAGTCAGAAGCTGGATTGATTGTAGTTGTACCGGCGACTGGTCCTGAAGTTGTTACAGTGGCAATTGCACCTGTTACGGTGACAACAACACTTGTGGTGCAATTTGCTACACAACCCACTGGTGGTAAGATTGTTGTAGTACCGGGAACAGAACCTGGCGTAGTAATAGTTGTAATACCACCTGTTTGAGTGATAACAATAGATGTAATGCAGCCAGTAATGCATCCCGACGGCGGAAGAATTGTAGACGTGCCAGGAGTTGAACCAATGGTTGTTTCTGTTACAATTCCACCTGTAACAGTTATAATGACACTTGTCGTACAGCTCAGGACACAGCCAGAGCGCGGCGGAATTGTTGTCGTACCCACTACAGGGCCAGTGGTAATGACTGTTATAAGAACACCTGGTTGTGTAATGATGATACTTGTCGTGCAGCCAATACAGTCGGACACTGGTACAATTGTTGAAGAACCAGCCATAGATCCTAGAGTTGTTATGGTCGTGATTGCGCCCGGTATAGTAATAATAACACTTGTTGTACAGCTAATAACACAGCCTGATGGTGGGTGGATTGTTGTAGTACCTGACACAGAACCAGGGGTGGTAATGGTGGTAATTGCGCCAGTTTGTGTAATAATGATAGACGTAATACAGCCAGTAATACACCCAGAGGGAGGAAGAATTGTGGATGTACCGAGCGAGAAGCCAAGAGTTGTCTCTGTAACAATTCTACCAGTATAGGTAATAATAATGCTTGTAGTACAGCTTGTAACACATCCCGGTGACGGCGGCTTTGTTGAGGTACCAGCCACCGGACCGGGAGTTGTAATGGTTGTAATCCCACCAGGTTGAGTAACAACGATGGATGTAATGCAACTTGTTACGCATCCAGAAGGAGGCATAATCGTAGATGTACCAGGGATTGATCCGAATGTTGTTTGAGTTACAATTCCACCAGTTACTGTAATAATTACAGTCGTAGTACAGCGTGTAACACAACCTGCAGATGGTGGAATTGTTGTAGTTCCAGCTACTGAACCTGGAGTAGTAATAGTCGTAATGGCCCCAGTTTGAGTAATAATAATAGATGTAATACACCCAGTAATACATCCAGAGGATGGAAGAATTGTTGATATGCCTGGTATAGAGCCGAGAGTTGTTTCAGTAACCAATCCGCCAGTAACGGTAACAACCACGCTTGTAGTACAGCTTGTAATACAACCGGCTGATGGCAGAATTGTTGTGGTTCCAGCTATTGAACCTGGGGTAGTAATAGTTGTAATGGCCCCAGTTTGGGTAACAATAATAGATGTAATGCACCCAGTAGTACATCCAGAGGATGGAAGAATTGTTGATGTGCCTGGTATAGAGCCGAGAGTTGTTTCAGTAACCAATCCGCCAGTAGCGGTAACAACCACGCTTGTGGTACAGCTTGTAACACAACCTGCTGATGGCGGAATTGTTGTGGTTCCAGCTATTGAACCTGGGGTTGTAATAGTTGTAATGGCCCCAGTTTGAGTAACAATAATAGATGTGATGCACCCAGTAATACAACCAGAGGGTGGAAGAATTGTAGATGTACCAGGTGTAGAGCCAAGAGTTGTTTGAGTTACTATTCTGCCGGTTACGGTAATAATGATGCTTGTAGTACATCGTGTAACACAACCTGCTGATGGTGGAATTGTTGTAGTTCCAGCTATTGAACCTGGGGTAGTAATAGTTGTAATGGCCCCAGTTTGAGTAACAATAATAGATGTAATACACCCAGTAATACATCCAGAGGATGGAAGAATAGTAGATGTACCAGGTGTAGAGCCAAGAGTTGTTTGAGTAACTAATCCGCCAGTAACGGTAACAACCACGCTTGTGGTACAGCTCCGAACACAACCAGCTGATGGCAGAATTGTTGTGGTTCCAGCAACTGAACCTGGAGTAGTAGTAGTAATAATCCTACCAGTTTGAGTAATAACAATAAATGTAGTGCAGCTAGTCAAGCATCCAGAGGAAGGAAGAATCGTAGATGTACCAGGTGTAGAGCCAAGAGTTGCTTGAGTTACTATTCTACCGGTTACGGTAACAATGATGCTCGTAGTACAGCTTGTAGCACAACCTGCTGATGGCGGAATTGTTGTAGTTCCAGCTATTGAACCTGGGGTAGTAATAGTTGTAATGGCCCCAGTTTGAGTAACAATAATAGATGTAATACACCCAGTAATACATCCAGAGGATGGAAGAATAGTAGATGTACCAGGTGTAGAGCCAAGAGTTGTTTGAGTAACTAATCCGCCAGTAACGGTAACAACCACGCTTGTGGTACAGCTCCGAACACAACCGGCTGATGGCAGAATTGTTGTGGTTCCAGCTACTGAACCTGGAGTAGTAATAGTAATAATTCTACCGGTTTGAGTAATAACAATAAATGTAGTACAGCTAGTGAAGCATCCAGAGGACGGAAGAATCGTAGATGTGCCTGGTATGGAGCCAAGAGTTGTTTGTGTTCTGGTTTCACCAGTTACTGTGATGATGACGCTTATAGTACAGCTTGCAATACATCCAGGTGGTGGCGAAATTGTAGTAGTACCGGCTGCTGAACCTGGAGTAGTAATTGTTACAATATGACTAGTTTGTGTAATAATTATGGATGTAATGCAACCGGTAATACATCCAGTGGAAGGAAGAATTGTCGATGTGCCAGGTATAGAGCCGAAAGTTGTTTGAGTAACCAATCCGCCAGTAACGGTAACAACAACGCTTGTGGTACAGCTTGTAACACAACCTGCTGATGGTGGAATTGTTGTAGTTCCAGCTATTGAACCTGGGGTCGTAATAGTTGTAATGGCCCCAGTTTGAGTAACAATAATAGATGTGGTGCACCCAGTAATACAGCCAGAGGGTGGAAGAATTGTAGATGTACCAGGTGTAGAGCCAAGAGTTGTTTGAGTTACTATTCTGCCGGTCACGGTAACAATGATGCTTGTAGTACATCGTGTAACACAACCTGCTGATGGTGGAATTGTTCTAGTTCCAGCTCTTGAACCTGGGGTAGTAATAGTTGTAATGGCCCCAGTTTGAGTAATAATAATAGATGTAATGCACCCAGTAATACATCCAGAGGATGGAAGAATTGTAGATGTACCAGGTATGGAACCAAGAGTTGTTTGTGTTCTGGTTTCACCAGTTACTGTGATGACGACGCTTATAGTACAGCTTGCAATACATCCAGGTGGTGGCGAAATTGTAGTAGTACCGGCTGCTGAACCTGGAGTAGTAATTGTTACAATATGACCAGTTTGTGTAATAATTATGGATGTAATGCAACCGGTAATACATCCAGTGGAAGGAAGAATTGTCGATGTGCCAGGTATAGAGCCGAGAGTTATTTGAGTAACCAATCCGCCAGTAACGGTAACAACAACGCTTGTGGTACAGCTTGTAACACAGCCTGCTGATGGCGGAATTGTTGTGGTTCCAGCTATTGAACCTGGGGTCGTAATAGTTGTAATGGCCCCAGTTTGAGTAACAATAATAGATGTAATGCACCCAATAATACAACCAGAGGGTGGAAGAATTGTAGATGTACCAGGTGTAGAGCCAAGAGTTGTTTGAGTTACTATTCTGCCGGTTACGGTAACAATGATGCTTGTAGTACATCGTGTAACACAACCTGCTGATGGCGGAATTGTTGTTGTTCCAGCTATTGAACCTGGGGTAGTAATAGTTGTAATGGCCCCAGTGTAAGTAACAATAATAGATGTGATGCACCCAGTAATGCATCCAGAGGATGGAAGAATTGTAGATGTACCAGGTGTAGAGCCAAAAGTTGTTTGAGTTACGATTCTGCCGGTAATAGTAACAATGATGCTTGTAGTACATGGTGTAACACAATCTGTTGATGGCAGAATTGTTGTTGTTCCAGCTATTGAACCTGGGGTAGTAATAGTTGTAATGGCCCCAGTGTAAGTAACAATAATAGATGTGATGCACCCAGTAATGCATCCAGAGGATGGAAGAATTGTAGATGTACCAGGTGTAGAGCCAAAAGTTGTTTGAGTTACGATTCTGCCGGTAATAGTAACAATGATGCTTGTAGTACATGGTGTAACACAATCTGTTGATGGCAGAATTGTTGTAGTTCCAGCTATTGAACCTGTGGTAGTAATAGTTGTAATGGCCCCAGTTTGGGTGACAATAATAGATGTAATGCACCCAGTAGTACATCCAGAGGATGGAAGAATTGTTGATATGCCTGGTATAGAGCCGAGAGTTGTTTCAGTAACCAATCCGCCAGTAACGGTAACAACCACGCTTGTAGTACAGCTTGTAATACAACCTGCTGATGGCAGAATTGTTGTGGTTCCAGCTATTGAACCTGGGGTAGTAATAGTTGTAATGGCCCCAGTTTGGGTAACAATAATAGATGTAATGCACCCAGTAGTACATCCAGAGGATGGAAGAATTGTTGATGTGCCTGGTATAGAGCCGAGAGTTGTTTCAGTAACCAATCCGCCAGTAACGGTAACAACCACGCTTGTGGTACAGCTTGTAACACAACCTGCTGATGGCGGAATTGTTGTGGTTCCAGCTATTGAACCTGGGGTTGTAATAGTTGTAATGGCCCCAGTTTGAGTAACAATAATAGATGTAATGCACCCAGTAATACAACCAGAGGGTGGAAGAATTGTAGATGTACCAGGTGTAGAGCCAAGAGTTGTTTGAGTTACTATTCTGCCGGTAATAGTAACAATGATGCTTGTAGTACAGCGTGTTACACAACCTGCTGATGGTAAAATTGTTGTAGTTCCAGCTATTGAACCTGGGGTTGTAATAGTTGTAATGGCCCCAGTTTGAGTAACAATAATAGATGTGATGCACCCAGTAATACAACCAGAGGGTGGAAGAATTGTAGATGTACCAGGTGTAGAGCCAAGAGTTGTTTGAGTTACTATTCTGCCGGTAATAGTAACAATGATGCTTGTAGTACAGCGTGTTACACAACCTGCTGATGGTAAAATTGTTGTAGTTCCAACTATTAAACCTGGGGTAGTAATAGTTGTAATAGCCCCAGTTTGAGTGATAATAATAGATGTAATGCACCCAGTAATACATCCAGAGGATGGAAGAATTGTTGATGTGCCTAGTATAGAGCCGAGAGTTGTTTGAGTAACCAATCCGCCAGTAACGGTAACAACCACGCTTGTAGTACAACTTTTAATACACCCAGACGGAGGAAGAATTGTAGAAGTACCGGGTGTAGAACCAATAATGTTCTCTGTTATAATTTCACCAGTTACTGTTACGATAATGCTTGTAGTACAGCTTGCTATGCATCCAAGTGGTGGCAAGATTGTACTGGTACCAGCTGCTGAGCCTGGGGTAGTAATTGTTACAATGTCGCCAGTTTCTGTAACGATGATAGATGTAGTACAACTAGTAATACATCCAGAAGAAGGAAGAATTGTCCATGTGCCAGGCGTAGGGCCAAACGTAAATTGTGTTACTATTACTCCAGTGACTGTAATAACGACTCTTGTGGTACAGCTTGTACTACATCCAATGGATGGTGGAATAGTTGTGGTTCCAGCTACCGAACCTGGAGTAGTAATTGTTACAATATTACCAGTTTGTGTAATAATAATGGATGTAAGGCAACTGGTAATACATCCAGAGGGAGGAAGAATCGTAGATATACCAGGTGTAGAGCCATGAGTTGTTTGTGTTACTATTCCACCAGTAACTGTAACAATGATGCTTGTAGTACAGCTTGTATTACAACCTGTAGATGGCAGAATTGTTGCGGTTCCAGCTACTGAACCTGGAGTAGTGATAGTTGTAATGGCCCCTGTTTCGGTAACAATAATAGAAGTAATACACCCAGTACTACACATAGAGGGAGGAAGAACTGTAGATGTTCCGGGTGTTGATCCAAGAGTTGTCTTTGTCACAATTCCATCAGTGACCGTGACAATAACACTTGTGGTGCATAGTGTGATACATCCCGCCGCTGGCGGGATAGTTGTGGTACCGGCGACGGAACCTGTAGTAGTCATGGTCGTAATGGCACGAGTTTGAGTAATAATAATTGATGTAATACACCCAGTGAGACATCCGGATGGAGGTATGATTGTTGAAGTGCCAGGCAATGAGCCTATCGTTGTCTGTGTTACAATTCTACCAGTAATAGTTACAATAACGCTTGTAGTGCAACGTATAATACACCCCAATGATGGAGGGATCGTTGTGGTACCAGGTTGTGGGCCCAGGGTGGTCATGGTAACAATATTGCCGGTTTCAGTAATAACGACACGAGTAATGCAGCTTGTAGTACATCCTGATGGAGGCGACATTGTTGTAGTACCAGCGACGGAGCCCAGAGTAGTAATGGTCGTGATGCTACCGGTTTCTGTAATGATAATAGATGTCATACATCCAGTAATACACCCAGAGGAAGGAAGAATTGTCGACGTGCCAGGTGTAGAGCCAAGTGTTGTTTGTGATACGATTCCGCCAGTAACGGTAATAACGACGCTTGTAGTACAGCCTGCAACACATTCTAATGGCGGCAGGATTGTTGTGGTACCGGCAACAGAACCTGGAGTAGTGATAGTTGTAATGGCCCCAGTGTGGGTAACAATAATAGACGTAATGCACCTGGCAATGCATCCAGTGGGTGGGAAAATTGTAGATGTACCTGGTGTAGAACCAAGTGTTGTTTTTGTCAATACTTCGCCGGTAGCAGTGACAATAATACTTGTAGTACAGCCTGAAATACACCCTACTGGTGGCGTGATAGTTGTAGTACCGGCGACGGAACCTGTAGTAAAAATAGTCGTGATGGTACCAACTTTTGTTATAATAATAGATGTTGTACAACCAGTAAGACACCCAGAGGGAGGCATAATTGTCAAAGTACCAGGCATTGAGCCTATCGTTGTCTTTGTTACAATTCCGCCAGTAATAGTTATAACAATGCTTGTAGTACAGCTTGAAGTGCATCCTAACGGAGGTGGAATCGTTGTGGTTCCGGCAAAGGAACCTATTGTAGTCGCCGTCGTAATGCCACCGGTTTTAGTAATAATAATAGTAGTTATGCATCCAACTACACATCCTACATTGGGCGGGATTGTTGATGTACCGGGAACCGACCCTATCGTTGTAACAGTCGTATAGCCACCAGTTTCGGTGACAATTACAGTTGCTACACAGCCTATAGTACATCCAGATGGTGGTAGAACTGTTGAGGTACCAGGGGTCGGACCTAATGTAGTTCTAGTTATAACATCACCAGTAACCGTAATGATGACACTGCCGATACAGCTCGTAATGCATCCGGACGGCGGCAGGACGGTTGTTGTACCGGGAATTGATCCTATCGTTGTAATAGTTTTAAACCCACCAGTTTCGGTGACAACTACGGTTGTAATACAGCCTACCACACATCCAGAAGGTGGCAAAACTGTCGAGGTACCAGGGGTCGGACCTAAAGTAGTTCTAGTTATAACATCACCAGTAACCGTAATGATGACACTGCCGATACAGCTCGTAATGCATCCGGATGGCGGCAGGACGGTTGTTGTACCGGGAACCGATCCTGTCGTTGTAATGGTTTTAAACCCACTAGTTTTGGTGACGACTATGGTTGTAATACAGCCTACCATACATCCAGAAGGTGGCAAAACTGTTGAGGTACCAGGGGTCGGACCTAGACTTGTTATTGTAGTCATACCGGCAGTCTCGGTGACAATAATAGTCGTTGTGCAGCTAGTGACACATCCGGGAGGTGGCTGGACTGTAGTTGTCCCTGCTGATGGCCCCAGAGTCGTGCGTGTTGTAATAAAACCCGGTTCAGTAATAATTACTCTGGTTGTACAATCAGATATACATCCAGAAGATGGCAAGACAGTTGAAACCCCTGAACTAGGCCCGATTGTTGTTTCAGTAATTAACACCCCAGTAACGGTAACAATAATACTAGTTGTGCAGCTTGTAATACAACCAGGAGGTGGCAAGATAGTTGAAGCTCCTATGTTCGGACCAATAGTTGTTTTGGTAACAACCCTACCTGTAATTGTAACAATTACAGTCGTAGTACAGCTAGTAATACATCCAGGTGGTGGTTGAATTGTTGTTGTACCCGCTGTTGGTCCTAGGGTAATAACCGTTGTAAGCACGCCTGTGTCAGTAAATACACTTCCAGTCGTAGTTATAATAACTCTGGTAGTACAGCTAATGATACAACCTCGCGGTGGTAGAATAGTTGATGTACCTGATATCGGTCCAAAAGTTAATAATGTCTCCAAAACACCAGTGTCCGTTACGACTACTCTGGTAATACAGTCAGTGAGACATCCGGGAGGTGGTGCGATTGTTGTAATTCCTGGAACAGGGCCCAGGGTTGATTCTATGGTCACACTACCGGGAATGGTAATAATAATTTTTGTCGTACAGTCAATAATACACCCTAGAGGAGGTGGAATGGTTGTTGTACCAGCTGTTGGGCCTGGAGTAAAAACAGTAAGAATACCAGCTGTTTTAGTAACAATAACTCTAGTAAGACATCCTGTTATACATTCAGATGATGGCTGGATAGTAACTGTCCCAGGAATTGGACCAATCGTTGTCTCAGTCAAAATGCCGCCAGTAACAGTAATGATGATTCTGGTCGTACATCCATTGGCGCACCCAGGAAATGGTAAGATAGTACTTGTTCCAGGAACTGAGCCAGGAGTTCTAACTGTCTCGATATAGCCAGTTTCAGTTATAATAATAGTAGTAATGCAACCTGTAGAACATCCCGGTGGTGGGAGAACGATCGATGTACCAGGAGTTGGGCCTATAGTCGTTTGGGTTATGGCACTGCCAATGACCGTAACGATAATTTTAGTAATACAATTTTCAGTGCATCCTGGTGGAGGGGGTAAAGTTGATGTCCCTGGAGTAGGGCCTAAGGTTGTTTCTGTTACGGCACTGCCAGTAACTGTAAAGATAATTTTAGTCATACAGTTTTTGGTGCATCCTGATGGAGGGAGGAGAGTTGATGTCCCAAGAGCAGGGCCTAAGGTTGTTTCTGTTATAGTACCACCAGTAACTATAACGATTACTCTAGTAATGCAATTTTCTATACATCCCGGTAGAGGAAGGATAGTTGATGTGCCAGGAACCGGGCCTAGGGTTGTTTCTGTTTCGGTACCGCCAGTAACTGTAACGATAATTCTTGTAGTACAGTTTTCGGTGCATCTTGGTAGAGGGAGAATGGTTGTTGTCCCCAGAGTAGGGCCCAATGTTGTTTCTGTTATAGCACCGCCAGTAACTGTAACTATAACTCTAGTAATGCAATTTTCCGTGCATCCCGGTCTAGGAAAGATGGTTGACGTCCCAGGAGCCAAGCCTGAGGTTGTTTCTGTTATGTTACCGCCAGTTACTGTAATGATAATTCTTGTAGCACAATTTTCAGTGCATTCCGGTAAAGGGAGGATGGTTAATGTACCGGGCATAGGACCTACGGTAGTCTCTGATATAGTACCGCCAGTAACAGTGACTATGATTCTAGTAACACAGTTTTCTGTACAGCCTGGTGGAGGGAGGATGGTAGATGTCCCAGGAGACGGGCCTAAAGTCGATTCTGTTATAGCACTACCAGTAACCGTAACAATAATTCTAGTACTACAATTTTCAGTGCATCCTGGTAGTGGGAGGATGGTTGACGTCCCAGGAGCCTGGCCCAAAGTCGTTTCTGTAACAGCACCGCCAGTGACTGTAACAATGATAGATTTGATACAGTTACTAATGCATCCTGGTTGAGGGTGAATTGTCGATATCCCAGGAACTGGGCCAATAGTTGTGTGCGTTTGAATCCTTGCTGTAGTAGTAATGATTATTGATGTAATGCAATATTCCGAGCATGAAATTGGCGGGTGAATAGTTGATGTTCCGGGAACTGGACCTAAAGTTGTTTCTGTTAATATGCTAATAGTAGGAGTGGTAGCAACAATGATTGATATGCAGTTTTCCGTGCATCCAAATGGTGGCGGTATCGTTGTGGTGCCTGCCTTGGGTCCAGGTATTGTTAATGTGGTTATTTTTACAATTGGAGGACAGCTGGTATACGATCTAGATAGAATTAGTAGTATACTTTTTATGGATGCTGTATGCATTGGACAATACCGAATAATACTGCTCTTTGCTGCGGAATCATGAGAGCATACAAAATCAAGCGGTTGAACTTCGACATAAACAATTCCATTCATGCAGTCAGTATCTTCTCGAGCGGCAGAATAACAAACTTGATAGAATATAATTGAAAGGAATAGTATTAAACGCATGATTAAGACAACAATAAGAGTTATTTGGCTCTCGATGCTGTTCGTTGCTTGCTATATAACATAGGTACTTTCAGGGATGTAGGTGAGACTGGTGGAAATACTTGAATTCCTACAGTAAGTAGGAGTAGCTTCCCCAATATACATATATATATCTTATCTATACAGAGATATATAGATATAGGGAGTACTGGTACTGTCGATATACCTAAACTTAATATGTTGGTGTATTGGCATATGGTTGGTCAAGTCCTTCAATTAGTTCCACTTATATTGTTAAAACTCTTTCGAGTATTAAATGCGGTATTATTACGCTCTACCTACGTATTGTAATAGGATTGCCGCCTACAGAATGCACTAGCGAGTGTACAATCGAAAACTAGCCCCATAAAACCGGCTGCCAAGGGGCAAGCCTGAAACTTTTTCCCGTACTATATACAGAAGGCGTATGCATTATGAAGTAGGCACTCGTTCGGTGTATTTGCGAATCAAATCCAGATTCGTTTCGGGCCGGTCGTCTGCAATGCCCCCCTATGGGTGGCAGCAGCCATGTTAACGCGCGGTTTGTTCGTTCATATGCATACAATTACATACTTGTCCCTAAATGTATACTTACTCATACAGATACGGAGCTAAAAACACGAACTACCTAGTTGGTAAGGTGTAGGTTAACTTGCAGCTCATGCTTCCGTATCATTTTGCTCGATTAACTTTTACGCCATCGTACGACTTCTCGTTATGAAACTGCCTTTACAACTTTATATGGTCCTGGAGCCAATTTTCGCGTGCGACAAGTCAAATGATGTAAACTGTATTTCTTACTTGTTAGTAGTAATATACTAGTGCCTGCGGTTGGAATGGAATTGCTGCCTCACTTAGGGATACTAACAACATAATTCTATATACTGGGAAGAATCAATATCCTAAGGCTATTTAAGTTCTATAGAGAAATTGGGAGAAGCACAGATTTTAATAGGATAAGACACGCTGAAGTCGGTATACCTGCAGAGCATAGGTCAGAGTAAACTACCTATAGACAGCCAAACAGCCTGATTCTAAACACTGGGAAGAACCAATACCCCAAGGCTGTTTAGCATGGAATAGGATTAAAATCAGTGGAAAGTTCCTCGGAGAAATAAGGAGTGGCGCAGATACCAAAGGGATGAGACGCGCCAAACTAAGACGGAAATTCCACAAGACTAGTATTATTGGCGCTATATTAAGGCGCTTTTGAGGCTGAATGCTAAAAGATTTCTAGCTAAGTATTACTCTATTATAAATATTAAAGTTATAAAATTGACATAATACGTTAGAAAGTATATTATCAGTAAATATCCCCCGCCACTACCCCTACAAATACCAAGTACCAATATATAATAACATTACTCTAGATCAATAGTGTAGTCCTGAAGAGAGAATGAGAAAGCAAACAAACAGATCCCGGTACGATATGAAATTTGTATATTTCATTCATTTACGCAAACGGCAGCCCATTTTTTCAAACGGTGTATATAATATAAACTTCCAGGCTAGAGGTTTTAGGCTAAGTATTGGCTCCATATTAAATATTAAAGTTATAACATTAATGATATGTTAGAAAGTATATTATCAGCAAATATCAGCGTAGCGGATCCCCGAGTGTGCTGATAGCTATTCCCAAAATTATATTCGCCCTTGTTAAGACGGAAATTCTACAAGACTGGTGTTATTAGCGCTATATTAAGGCGCTTTTGAGGCTGAATACTAAAAGATTTCTGGCTGAGTATTGCTCTATTATAAATATTAAAGTTATAAAATTGACATAATACATTAGAAAGTATATTATTAGTAAATATCCCCTGCCACTACTCCTACAAGTACCAAATACCAATATATGATAACATTACTCTAGATCAATAGTGTAGTCCTGAAGAGAGGATGAGAAAGCAAACAAACAGATCCCGGTACGATATGAATTTGGTACATTTCATTAATTCACGCAAACCGCAGCCCATTTTCTTCAAACGGTGCGTATAATATAAACTTCCAGGCTAGAGGTTTCAGGCTAAGCATTGCTCTATATTAAATATTAAAGTTAAAATATTGATGATACGTCGGAAAGTATATTATCAGCAAATATCAGCGTAGCGGGTCCCTAAGTGTACTGATAGCCATTCCCAAAATCATATTCGCCCTTGCTAAGATGGAAATACTACAAGACTGGTGTTATTGGCGCTATATCAAGGCGCTTTTGAGGCTGAATACTAAACGATTCCTGGCTGAGTATTGCGCCATTATAAATATTAAAGTTATAACATTGATGATACGTCAGAAAGTATATTATCATTATAAATATTAAAATGATACGTCAGAAAGTATATTTTCAGCAAATATTAGCGTAGCGAATCCCTGAGTGATAGCTATTTCCAAAATCATATTGGCCCTTGCTAAGACGGAAATACAAGATTAGTGTAATTAGCGCTATATTACGGCGCCTTTGAAGCTGAATACCAAAAGGTTTCAGGCGGAGCATTGCTCCATATTAAATATTAAAGTTATAATATTGATGATACGTCGGAAAGTATATTATCAGCAAATATCAGCGTAGCGGGTCCCTGAGTGTGCTGATAGCCATTCCCAAAACTATATTCGCCCTTGCTAAGACGGAAATACTATAAGACTGGTGTTGTTGGCACTATATCAAGGCGCTTTTGAGGCTGAATACTAAACGATTCCTGGCTGAGTATTGCTCTATTATAAATATTAAAGTTATAAAATTGATGTAATACGTTAGAAAGTATATTATTAGTAAATATCCCCCGCTACTACCCCTACAAATACTTAATACTAACGTATAATAACATTACTCTAGATCAATAGTGTAGTCCTGAAGAGAGAATGAGAAAGTAAACAAACAGATCCCGGTACAATATAAAATTTGTACATTTCATTAATTCACGCAAACAGCAACCCATTTTCTTTTTCAAACGGTGCGTATAATATAAACTTCCAGGCTATCCCCATAAACAACGTCTTACATATAAAAGGACCAACAGACATGCCAAGCCGAAACGATCAAACAAAAACCACTATTTAAACGAAAGAATTCCCAATATAGTAGTTTGGTATACCTGCGGGCTACAAGCAAGAGCGATCCATCTACAGACAGATCGTACTGGGGAAACTAATAATACGATTCTACCTACTGGGAAGAACCAATATTAAAAGGTCATTTAAGTTCCGTAGAGAATTAGGGAAAAGTTTATTTCTAAAGGGATAAAACGCACCAAAGTTTGGTATACCTACGGGAGCTATAAGGAAGAGCAATCCATCTACAGACAGACCGTACTAGGGAAACTAACAATACGATTTTACCCACTTGGTAGAGCTAATATCATAAGGCTATTTAAGTTTCGTAGAGAAATAGGGAAAAGTTTAACTCTAAAGGGACAAGACGTACTAGAATTTGGTACACCTGCGGGCCGCAAGCAAGAGCAATCTATCCACAGACAGTCCGTACTAGGGAGACAAAAAAGTACGATTTTGCCCACTGGGAAGAACCAATATTACAAGGCCATTTAAGTTTGATACTAAAGGGATGAGACGCGCTAAAGTTTGGTACACCTGCGGGCTACAAGCCAGAATGAATATATCTATAGGAAGGCCGTATTGGTGACACCAACAACAGAATTCTAGCGACGTGGAAAAACCCGTATGCCAAGCTATTATAATGGAAGGGCGAGCTAGACAGTGCATAAAGATACGTGGGACATTGCATTGATCCGTATTATTACGAACTACTCCGTAATACGGAGTGGACGAATGGAGATTCTTCCGGAGGATCCGCCTTGTTTTGTCTAACCGCTATAGGGTACGAGTCCATACGGTTATCCTCCGCTGTAGGCACCCAAACGTCGTCGAACCGCGGGCACACATGGACATGGAGCACGGTGTTACGACGTGCCCAGGTACCGCGGGAGAGGTAGGGAGGGTTCGGCTACGGAAAACTAAGCAGCCTGATGCTTTTGACATTAGGTTGGCGTAACGCGCCTTTTCTCGTACCAATCCGCTATTGTACTGGTACGTTAACGTACAGCAATGACACTGTCGTTGCCCTCTCCGCCATCAAGCCGGATACGGCATGCGATAGACTTTCTCTTGGCTGGTGGTGGCTGGCAAATTCCCTCGTGTTTCCCGCCGACTAACGAAGCTGTCTAGCGATGAAGAGAGCGCACTTAACGCCTGCTGGATGCAGAAGATAAGGATGCCTACTTACCATACTACTATCGAGGACTAAGCTGCAAACGATATAATTAAGAAGAGGGGGGGAAGAAAAAGGTATAGACATCTATCCACAACAGGCCACCCTAATCCCGCGGTGTCTCGGCGATGATCCTACGGTGTCTCCGTGATGTGTTTCGATGATGGACTAAGTCGGTCGTTAGCCTGCTTGTGCAATTGTTCATCATGACCTAAGTATGATGCAATATATAGCAGGGGATCCGCTCTAGCTGCGGCAACAACGAATAAATTATCGTAAGATGAGCGAATAATTAACCTGTTAATGTTCTTCTTGAATATGTTATTGCCTATTACGAGATATCCTCAGCGCCCGCCTAAATGGGCGGAAATACTGTAGATACCGTAACTTAACCGCCCCCCCGGCTGCCGGATCGTTAGCGCGACAAAGTATTGAACTCAGTAAGCTACGCTACAAGTAGTTGTACTTGTACGTAGCCTGCTCCCTAATCGTGCCACGCCCCACCTAAAGGTGGTGCTTACCACCACAGCGCGCACACCACCGCACCGCGCACTTTTTCCCTCCTTCATATTCAATTTCCAATATCTTTACAACCATAACAGCTATGGATAATCCAACAGTTGAAACGCGTACTCAGGAGGCTATAGATTATCTTGACGAGTTTCCTGACGAAAAAATTGCAAAGGTTGCCCGACTATTCAAAATCCCTCGTAGGCGCCTACAACGACGACTGTCTGGTATTAGTCCAAAGACCAGTATTCAAGGCCACAATACTAAGTTAAGTCGGCCAGAAGAGAAGGCATTATATCGATATATTGATAGGCTTGATGCTGCTAACTTTGCTGTTCGCCCAGAGTTTATTACTGTCACGATGCGGACTAGCAGGAAGGCAGTATGTGCAAAGACTGTAGAATTTTCGAACTAAGGAGGAAGAAAAGAGAAAACAATAAGTGCGGAGAAGGAAGAGGCTATATATAGGGTGGTCCGTGCATCGCGTGGTACGTAATGCAGAGTGTAGGGTAGGCCAGAAAAAGAAAAACGATATACGATATCGTTACAAGTAGGGCACGCCCCAGCTACAAAAGGAGCGGAAGCACGAAAGCTTGATAATAGGGGTCAAGCTTTAGTCTTAAATACTACTCGATTTCTGAAAGAAGGCTCACTCGCTTACCTGACTGTCTTCGAACTGGCCCGCCCATTACAGGATATCAATCGAGGCTGTTAGTAACAACAGAAAGAGCACCAGTTAGTAACTGGGCAGGGAATGCAGATTTGAATAAGTCGAATGGTAGTGCCAAGATACGATTCAAAAGAAAGACTTGTGTATTCTTCTTGTGCTTTCTTGTGTGCTTATATGCTTGCTTGCTTGCTTCCTATCTAAGAGTGTAAGTTTTAAAATAAAAGGGGAATACCTCTTAAAAGAAAGGGGTAAAATAGGAAGGGTGCGCAGTGGAAGTTCAGTTGCACGGACTATCCAAAATGGATATCAATTAAGGCTGTTAGTAACAGCAGAAAGTGCACCAGTTAGTAACTGGGCAGGGAATGCAGATTTGAATAAGTCAAATGGTAGTGCCAAGATGCGATTCAGAAGAGAGACTTACGTATTCTTCTTGTGCTTGTATGAATGCTTGCTTGCTTTCATCATTCATACTTCCTCCCTATCTAAGAGTGTAGGAAAGGTAGGACCATTTTATACCTGAGAGGTAGTACCTTAATCAGTGCAATGTGTACGTGTTGGAATTCTATCTAATTCCACACAATGCATCTCCGAACAATCTGCTTGTTCCCAATGCAGTTCCAAATACTCTGGTTGAGTCATACTGCCAGTTGGATGCAACTAGCAGGGTTGGTTAGTATTAGGGTTCGGTCGCGACAGTACAGCAGAAGTACTGCAGTAGTCAAGCGGTGCCAGTAGTAGTACTACTAGCAAGCAACTGCTAGTTGCAGTTGGGTGGGTCCTATCGCGCAACAGTAGTACTGTTGGCGGGCAACTACTAGTAGTAGTTGGGAGCGCGTCAATTAACAGTCCGATAAATGATCTTGCTTGGTCGACCAAGTACTACTTGCACGAGACGCGCAATAGTAGTAGATTGGCTGGGCAGTAGTACTGCCATCAGTAATGCCAAGTCGGAGCGAGGAGAATCTGCATAGCAAGTGCAATTCGTCAACTCGATATACTTACTTGTACGTGCAGTACAGTAGTAGTATATTGGCAAGCAGTAGTACTGCTGCTAGGTGTTGCAAGTAGCAATACACATAGGATAGTATCCTATTTGGGTAGTCTTACTAGTATAAATACCAGTAATTTTAACAACTATACTATTATTCCCAAACATCTGACAATACTTGGATATTCTTACGTTTAGTGGATAGACGTTTTCGCCTGTTAAACGTTGCATACGTTCCTACTTTCCATACAAACGTTGTTTCGCTAATTCTGCTTCTCCGCCTTGGACATTACAGGAATATATTCACGGGAAATATGCTGTATACTTCGACAATATCACCTGTCAGCCGTATAACTATACACTCTGATCTTTCAGTTATCGAATACAACTCAATTTTAACAGCACTTACGATCTGTAACCCTGCCAGTTGTAGCAACCCTACTATTAGTAGTAATAACCCTACCAGTAGTGGCAGCCTACTACCATTAGTAACCATACTACTAGTCATGGAGGTTCTACTGCTAGAAGTATACGACGAGGACGTATAGATAGTATAGAGCGTACTATCTGTGTGTGCAAACACAACTTCCAATTCTGGATCTAACTAACCCTAAGCACAATACCCGACATACCAGTGCGCCGATCGACAAGAACGGCTTATCCAAATCCCAAATATACCTTATCCAAATCCCAAATATACCTTCTGTAGCTCTTTCTTCCAAGGTTGGGAAGAATCCCAACATTACCGGTCGTTACCACCAAAGCCTACTAGTTTGTTACGAACCTACCGCAGCTGGAGCAGCCGGTCGGCCTACTTGAAGAATAGGGCGGTAAGACGCGGGGAAGCCATGCACGAAGGTGGACCCCATCTCGTGCTGTCTGTGTGCTCACCACAACCATGCCAGGATGTATAGTGAGGGTAAGTAAGGTGATCAGGGACCATTGGCTCACTACGCTCCGCATGACCACCATGATCACTACTAAACAGTAAGAGCAAGGCGATTAAGACGATCCAACACGATCAACAAGATCAATGAAGGAATGAATAAGTGTTTAGGACAGTCTCTACCACTAGCCAGATAGAACTCTGTTCTTCGGTAATCAATCTAAGGATTTAGTTTCTGATTGAATCATACGTACATCAAAGCATCTTGACGGACATATTGTGAATACAACTGCTCGGCAATTACCAAACTTACTTTCTAAGCGACAGACTTACTTAGGACCCTAATAGGCCTTCGTTACGAGCTCGTCCCTAGCTCGTGTAGTTCCTTCAGGCGCCTTCTACTAGCCGGGCGAAGATAGGCGAATACAACCAACTAATATATTATATGGGCAGCCTCGCAACTGCAGCTTGTATACAGTAGCGTGAATACTCTGGTGTGGCAGAGGCTGGTAGGAGGGGAGGAATTTGTGGGTTGCTGTTCCAGAGTCACTAGGCAGCTGCTGACACTCACTTCATCAATACAAAGATATCAACCAGACTTATCAATGCTCCTGAAAGCTAATCTATCTTGAATGATAATATCTATTCCGAAGACAAATATTACCCCTGCTTACGTCCGTGAGTGACAACACTAGTCCGCTCATGTCAGAATTCTCGATGTCCTAGCAATACAAGTAAAACTTACATCGTAACGGCAAAGTGCATGCTCGGATCCTCAGCGTCTTTCTTGGCCTTCTCCACTAAGTCTTCTATTTCATTATGAGATAGACCCGCAAAACCGAGAAACTTCTTCATCCCTTCCATAAGGGCTTGCAGATCGTGCAAGAAATACTTGCCAATTTTCTTCATTTTTGGGTCCTTGGGCCAAGTTCCGCACGGTACGGGAAAGTATTTCTCCTCAACGTCCAGGAATCCAACTTCGCGACACCAAGTTGCGTACCGTGCTGGCTTTGTAAAATCGCGCCCAATTTTGTTACCGCCTTTATGGATTAGATTAAACCAACGTTCACAAAATGTACCCTTGGTAGTACCATCAAAGTCGGTAATCTCAAAAATATAGTCAAGGAACTCGATGTGCCCCCCTGGATTGAGATTGTCGAATGCCCTTTGGATTACAGATTTGGTGTTATCAAAACAAGAAACGACAAAGCGGAGGTAGATGTAGTCAAAGTTTCGAGAAAAGTACCAATCGTCGTGCTCGACATCTTGTTGAATAAAAGAACAGTTGGGGACTGGGGCTTTTGGCTGAATAGAGCTTAGATCTGTGCCAATGACCTCCGAATCAGGGTTCTGCTGTGCTATATATAAGTTAGTTGCAACTCATCGAACGAGTTCTACTTTCATACCGTATTGGATAGCCCATATACCTGTCCCGGTTGCGATATCGAGGACGTGCTTCGGAGAGGTTACTGCTGCAAGCCCAAGCTTTCCGTCCAGTAACTGGATACACATTTCGTGTTGGAAATCTATAGTCGTTACGAAACATAGCACGTAAATGTTAGTAAGACCGGTGTGTACTTACTAAGGCGATTTTGCTCCGCCTAAAGAGTCAGTCAGCATGCGTCAACCAGAAGCACAATGCTCTCACTTTATCGTTTGGAAGAAAATACGCTTCCTAGTATTAGTTACCAGTACAATATAACAAAGAGGTAGACATACCTCCATCGTGATAGCCATGGTATGTTCTGCCCTCCTCTCCTGATGGAACATCATGCGACAGAGCAGCCCAATTCCTCCGTGGCACATTAGCGTATGTATTCTCGCTAATAGACAGTAGTAATTCACATTGGTATTCGAATGGCTATATCACTAGCATCAGGCGACTGGTGGTCAACCTCCAGCGGCTGTCCCTGGTATGTAAGGATGGCTGTAGACTGTGTCATTTTGACAATACGGTATAATGATGGTGTGACCCTTAAAAATTATACTTGGGTAGCTTCGGTTTGTTCTCGCAGTAGCTAAGAGATGTGCTGCTATATATACCCAGGAAATGTTAATGATAAGCTCAGACGATATAACATAAGCACTGCAGAATCTCGAACATGTGCGCTCTTGACATACGTTGATTAGCCTGGCTCGACTGTCTGGATTATGGTTAGCTCATTGGATGGATTGACTAGATTGGTTACATTGGCTAGACTGGCTACATCGGTTATATTGGCTAGACTGGCTAGACTGGCTAGACTGGCTAGATTGGCTAGATTGGCTAGATTGGCTGCTTATTGGACGAACTTATGCCCGTGTACTTCGTATGGCTGTAAACATTGCTTGTTCTGAGTAATGAGTTCAGTCCTTGGAATGAAAGCGTGAATGATGAGGAATACATTAGTAATACCTTCCCTGCGCCCATGAGACAGGCTGTATATAAGGCATTGGAGGGTTATTCAGAAGAATCATGAAATTCCAGAAGAATATTTCAGAAGAATAATGAAACGTCCGATCTGAAGATATTCAACATAAAAGCGCACAAATCGAACCAAGTTCTCCCGATGCACGCACTGGGTTCAACAATACCACGGGGTATTATATCCATAAGATCGCAGCAATACAAATAAACGAAAGCATTTGAATGGACAGACGTAACGAGCGCTGCTAGTTCACCTTGGTTACGCGGTAGGAGCATGATACGGCAATCAGTCTTAGTGAGAGCCAAGCTTAGGAAGCACTCACGGAATAATACACAAATCCTAATAGGATCAATACCTCAAAAATTAACACCGGTAGCCGAGCCAATTTCTATTATATTACGACTTGACGCTTGCTCCTATATTGATCAGAAGCTAAGTTTACCCTCCAGATAATGGTACCGAAGAACCAACTGGCGACTCAATCTGCCAACGTGGGCGTGGTCCTGACAGCCACCAAATCTCTGGCACATAGTTATCCTTACTCTGCCACTATGACTGCGGACGATCGTGTTATAGGAAAGAGTGGAATTGAACGTACGCTTTTGGCTTGCCGTGCGGATGCAGAGGTCAGTGGGGATAGCGGAGCCAGGCAGCATACAAGCAAGGTTATTATCAGTCATGGAGAGACTACCGTTGCATCGGATGTTGAGCATTGCATACTGCAACATCCCGGAGTGAAAAATGTCAAAATTGTTGGCGTTGATGATGGGAAGCTTGGCGAGGTAGTTGCTGCTTTTGTTTTACGTCAAGACGAGTGGAGAGCTGGTGGGCTGTCCGGTGAGGACGGGCTGACTAAGGAAGGCGTGAGGAAGTGGGCTACGATGAAGCTGCCTGCCCATTCGGTCCCTAAGTATATTTTTTGGTTGGAATTTTATCAAAGAGTGGAGGTTGGTCAGGTCCAGGAGGCGGTATTGCGAGAGATGGCAGAAAGTATGTTGATTGGGTTGCCCGTTGTCGAGCCGTAATACTGGGCCGCAGCTCGATGGTTGTCGCACCTTGGCGAAGCATCGTTGTACTGGGTTTCATTCAGTCATTAATCTCTTTCCTCATTTCGTATTATTTTTGAAGTACTCCATAGAAAATACCTCGGCTTTATGCGTAATCTCCTATTGGGAGGGGCAATAGCAATTGCACACCACAAGTCCTACGTTAGAGGTTCTAGTATTCTAGATCCAAGGAGTACAGACTCTGGACAACTGCAGTAACTATCAGTATTATAGGGGTTCTTCTGCTGCTATCGAACGATGACACATGTAACATAGGCTATCAAGATGGTCCGTATTCCGTATGTGGATTTCAACTCAAAAAATGCAAAGAAGCGACCGTAACAAATAATGGGCCGGGCACCGAGAAAGCCCCCTCCTGATGGGATAGTTTTCAGCTGGCATGGCTTGTGAACACTGGTACATTTTTGTCTAGATCAAACCCTGTAAATTCTTGGTGGGCGATTGAGGATTGTCTGTTGATCCATCTGTTCGATACTCCTGACTTGACAACTGGAGTCTCATTGCCTTGGAGTTGGCTGATGTATTAGACATTGTGGCGATCGTTGGATCGGATGTGGATATATTCCTTGATTGGTGGAAGGGATTGTGTTGGTTCGGTTCTGGGGGAAACTGGTAACAAGAGATCTCTTCTAATGGATTCAATTTGGTACGAAAGGAGGGAAAAGAGGCTGCCCCTGAGCGGCCACTTTTATCCTCTCTGTAATCGTGCCCCATACGATTACGTGATCCTAGTCTACTATTGGCCACTATATACATATAACACACAGATTGGATTGGAGACCGTGTTATCCGTTGCGATGTTGGGGGAAGAGAGTGGAAGCCGTTAAAAGGTATCTCCCTTTGGGAAGGAAGTAGAAGCCAGGGTTATCTTCCTTGTTAGTAAGTCCTTTGAAAGAGTGCTGTGGCAATCGTCTTGATCGGCACGAATGCATTGAAGTGGATAGGGGAAGAAGAAGCAGCGCTTCTTGTAACCGTTGCGGCGTAATAGGAACCAGTTAGTATCTAGGCAAAAGGTGCGCTTTTGCAGCATATGCATTACAGTTGAGACAGTAGGGTGTGATTGTAAAAGAATGCAGTGCGATTAACTATCTAAAAAAATGTACGGGAACATGATTGTTATTAAGGAGTGAGAGCAAGGCGATACAGACGATCCAACAAGACGAATGAAGGAATGAATAAGTATATCGGCCAGTCTCTACCACTAGCTCGATTCTTCAGTGACCAGTATAAGCATTCAGTCTACGATTGAATGAGAAGTACACCAAAGCTTCTTGACGGATATGATTCTGAGTACAACCGCTCAGCAATCGGCCCCATCACTGATAATTCAACCATCTGGCCACCCCCAGGATGTGCGAGTAGTTGCATTACTCGAATAATGATTACGGAAACAGGATTTGTAACAGCAGTTATTACTCAAGGACCAGTGCCTGGTACTACGACTATGCCGCCCACGGGCGGATGCACTACCAGCTGTACAACAACCATTGGACAACAGTAACTGGTGGCTTTAATGCTGAAGCAACTCTTGGATATAGCCCTGGAACTTCAAATATCCCACCAGCTACTGGTTGCTCAACTAACTGCATGAATAAAATTATTTCTGCCGAAATCGGTGGCAATACTACAATAATACCAACGGGTCCAACAGAAGAGAACGCATTGGAACAACTGCGCCAATATCTGGGTGGATTACTACTGGATGTACTACACGAGTTATTATTACTGTCACTGAGGGTTACTTTACTGAATCAACTCTTGGCCACAGAGCAGGAACTTCGACCATCGTACCACCTCCTGGTTGTATTACTGATTGCACCGCAAGAGTGGTTATTACTGAAATAGGCGTGCTTATAACAGTTACAACCTTAGGACCAACAGCGGATACAACGATGATTCACTAACCTTCTGGATATATTACCAGCTGCACTACAACTGTGATTATTACAGTTACAGGTGGTCTTATTACCAAAACAACTGTTGGCTCCAACGAACTTCAACCATGTTGCCGCCTACAGAATTTACAAGCAACTGCATTACTACTATTATTGTTACTCAAACCTGTATTATTATTACCATTACAAAACTGGACCTACACCGGGCACAACAAGAATCTTGCCACCTGTTGGATGCATTACACACTGCGCTACTAGTGTTATTGCAAGAGGTATGCAAGGGGTTCGTCGCGCTGACCGCGTGTGGTGCAGCGAACGGGATTGGAAATCGAGCCAACCAGAGTCCGATTGGCCAAGACGAGTAAGGAGGGGGGTACTCGTGGTATTTTTGTCCCGAGGCGGCACATCTGTTCTCCAAGAATCGGAGTGATCACCGTCCTTTGGCGTACTATGAGCTCTGCGCCGGTGTGGACGTTGGTTTCAAAGCCGCCCCGTCGCCATTCGTAGCCCATGCCGACATCACCACCCGCGACGAAGAGTAACCCGCGTCTTAACTTTAGGAGAGAGATCTTGTCAGACGAATATCCACTGTTCCTGGATAGAGCTGACAAAGTCATTGTCAACTTGAAGTTTGCAATCCAT
The DNA here is from genome assembly GCF_001625195.1 of Drechmeria coniospora. NCBI lineage: Eukaryota > Fungi > Ascomycota > Sordariomycetes > Hypocreales > Ophiocordycipitaceae > Drechmeria > Drechmeria coniospora. The sequence goes on along the minus strand of NC_054390.1, from coordinate 8,602,264 downwards.
GCAAAATCGCCAGGCTGCGAATGTACCCTTGTTGCCGTCGTACGAATCCCCAGCCGGGGTCGGCTTGCGTTTGACTAGGGACCGGGTTGTGCCTGTCTTGTCCCCGGTCTGTTCCTGCGAAGGGTCAGTCGCGGAGGTATCCATTAGTAGGACCGGTAGTAGCCCTAGGTCCTGTTTCCCCTGTTGATGAGCTCCTTGTTGTAGGGCTGTGGTTTGTTCTGAGTATGATTGCATTTGGAGTTGCATTCGGCCAAATTCCGTATGGACTTTTGCCATGAAGTCCTCCATTGCTTGCAGGAAATTAATTTCTACTCTAGCTTACAATAGTTGGGCCTTACTTTCTTCCTAACTGGTGTAAGTTAAGTCTTTCAACTGTTACGGAGTCACCATTCAGCTGTTCTAGGAGTCTGAATGAAGTTTATTAAAAGACTTGCAGGAAGAGAGACTACTTTGTTGGCTAGGGCTTCCCTTATGTATAAGCCCGTTAAGTGGGTCGGTCGGTAGTCCCCCTTGATCGCTATGGTCCTTGCAGCCAGCTGCTACCCGTAATCGGCGTTCTAGCTAGGAGACCTCGCTACTCTCTCACCGGTGAACCCATTGCCTCTGATATGAATCTATCCGGTTCCTTCCAGTGTCGTGGCGGTAGACCTCTGGTGTTCGATGCCTTAGTTCTGGCAACCTCACTTCTCCAGCGTTCGTCAATAGCCATCTGCTCACTTCTTGGCTTGCATTTCAAATAGTGGCTGAAATCTCGCTGTTGTCGTGTCCACTTGGATAGCTCAGGGCCAAGAAATTCAGAAACTGCATCAGCACAACATGAGACCTTCTCCATGGGCACAAGATGCCCGCAATCAAGAACAGCCTGTTTACTTTCCCGGCAGCAACGCCGCCGCTGCCACCGACCCCTGTTCCTGTAGTAGACATCTTCTCTTGGCGACGCTCGTCGGTAGAGAACTCGGACCTATTTCCAAATATATATAGGGTACTAGGACGGAGTTCCGGTAGCCGATGAAGCACATGCACTGGTTCGGGGCGGTAAAATGGGCACCCGGTGTACCCTTCATTTGATATCGGATCCATGTCCAAAAAGTTGCTTTCCGGCTGCCTGGGGTACGTTGGTCTGAGGTATGTGAACAATTCTTGATGCTTCGAGGTTGTAAGCGTAACGCTCGCGTCCATGATTGAGGACTTGGACGGATACAGCTCTGTTGGAGTTGAGCGAAGACCATGTTTAATCCATAGGGCGAACACACGCGGATCCCAAGCCTGGTAATACCTGCTCCTTTGAAACCAAGCCGCTGCCGCTTGTCTCGACGGCCAAATGTCACGGCGGGCTGTAGTGAGTATAGCTGGCTCAACACAACCGTTTGGATTTTGAATAACCGGGTCAATCAGGATCAGTGAATGCAGCAGGCGTGGATGTGCCATCGCGAGTAAACAGCTGTTAGCCGTGTTAGCAACCTGAAGGTAGCAATCATTGTTTGCTTACAGTTGTGCGCCACCCATGCTATGACCAATTCCGATGATGGGATGAGGTATGTCATCTTGCCTCTTGTTGATTAATGTCATCAAATCTCTGGCATGGTCTAGCCAGCTGGCTGGAGCAAATTAGCCTCAAAGTCGTTCCAGGCTGCTAACAACTTACGGTCATTTGCCAGTATGGTTTCATTGAGAACTACGGACTGGCCTTGATTCCACATATCCGCAATCCATATTGCTCTTATTCGCACACCATTTTGTTTCGTTTTCTCATAAAGGTCGTCCCAAAGGGGCTCGTACAACTCCTGCTCAATTTTAGCACCATCTAGTTTATATCATCGGGGCTGGCAATCTTTGGGAAGCCATTGCCATGGGCAGCTATGATGGTTACATCGCCTGGCTGTGGGTTTGGGTTGTCCAGAGGGATGTACTGCTTGACGGAAAGCTTTGGGGTATCCAAGTCTCCGTTAGCCGTGGCTGATAAGTACTCCCTGGTATGTTGGCAGTTGATGGTATGTTCCACAGGGCGGTAGTGTGATAAAAGTCTCACGAATCTCATGTGTGCTCGTGTCCAGAGTTTGAAATTATTGGTGAGTCCTGTACCGAAATGTTTGTGAGGCTGCCTAAATGCCTGAAATGTTCGGCAAGTTACAGCCGACGTAGGCGTTATGGTTGTATCGGTTATCTAATGCGACACACAGTTGATTGTGTGTGAAATTGGAAGTGAGGAATAGCGTGAGTAAGTCGACGGGAGTTGCAAGTCTGGTAGTACTCATTAAATGGGGTTATCGTATATAGTAATCCAATGTTTAACTTTTCCTTGCGAGCATCATCCATTCATCGCGAATATGAAGAAGCTGCAGAAGTAATTGAAGGGTAGTATATTACGCAGCAAGTTGCGTGGCCCTCGGGCTTAAAAGTCTATCAGATTACCAATCAAAATATCAACACCCTCCAAAACTGTTTCAGAAGGCCGTTGATCTCAAAAAAAAACCCCAACAAAATGCATTTGGCTCGTCTACGTGCGGAACTATCGCGCCTGATAACAGGAATGTGCATGAAACTATCCAGACACCTGCCTGCCTAGTGGTTGAACAAGCAAGCCCAGTATCTTGAACGCTTAAGTATCTAACATCCCGAGGATTGCGTCAAGGTGTTTTGGCTATAAAGACCTCGATGTTATGGAGGGAGGGCTTATAGTTCTGCTTGGAAGAGCCAGACAGACACCATTCGTTTACTCCTGCTACATTACTGGAACAGTTCGCGCAACTAACCGTGCCGATTTGGTCGAAGCCTTACAGCCTGAGCCAGCATTGACAAAATTCCGCGCCAATCTCAGGCAGGTTCTTCATTCAATATTACTGACTAAAATGTCGTTAGAACGCTTCAAGAGGATATCGGACCACCTCAAAAAGTTACGGATGATCCCACTAGGGTATACGCCAACCCTTGATGAACGCCTGCCGGTGGTGTTTACGGAGGCTGGCTCCTATCAACCCGCTCCGCGTGCCAATATTCCTCGAACCGCCACAGAATACGCATTAGCATCCAGGCTACGGAAAGCGCATTTCAACTACCTAGAGGTCTTGCGATGTATCCCTCATAGCTTTCTTGCATTCCTTCTTGCAGTGTCTCCCAGAACATGTAGCAACATCAACATCTCGCAGTTTATCACGGCCAATGAGAATAGATATCCTGCTGCCCTTAAGCTCGAGGCCAAGGTCACCATTGCAGCTGCAGCAAGAAGACAAGGGGTGGACCAAAGTCCGAAATACCTGCTATGGATGGATTTAGTGTTTCAAGGTGTGCGATAAACCATGTTGCGTTTTACGAAAAAGCTGACAAATGCAGTACCCGTCATCGGCCCAACAGCATACATCATTGGGACCGCTGATATGACTGCCCTGCGCCGAATTTTCGGCGACTACATCTACGATGCGGTTGAGAATTCACCAAGACGTAGGGAGGAGTCTAAATACGCAAGTTTGTATCACACAACAGAATGTACCCGAACACATGCTCCTCAGTCAGCCTTCCAGGACATGCTGCTATGGATAGAGATTGGGCTTTGCGACAGCATTGCTCGGCAACTCTTCCCAGAAGAATATCGAGGATTATCATCATTTCGAGAAGACTATGAGGTAATATTAACATCAGCCTCTGTCTCCGCCTTGAAATCCATCTTCGGCCCTACGATCTGCCAAGCGCTTCAAGGCAGTCATCTTCGGCAATGGGAGATAAACAGCCAGCTCCACGAGATTACAGGCTGTGTTTCGCTGAGTTTGGGGTCCAGGGAACTCGATTCAGGCATTATTTGCTTACGATTATCATATTCATGGTCCGACGCAATGGCTGAGTTGTACTGCAGAACGTAACTTTGCACAAGAAACGAATACAGAAAGCGGTAGCAAAAACCACATGCACTAATATCTGGAGTATTATGAACTAGAGACCTGCTGGTTATTGTATTCACAAGTCTTGTTGCTTGCAATTACTATTATCGTCCTTCCCGATTAGAGATTACTCATAAAGAGGGAGGAATTTATATGAGTACGTAGCATTCTTGTAAAATGAATAATAAAAAAAATAAATGACTGAGATAAACCCACGCAACGATGCTTCATTAGGCTGCGACAACAATCGAGCTGCGACACAGTATTACGGCTCGACACCGGGCAACCCCAATCAACATATTTTCTGCCATTTTTAAATACCACATTATGAACCAATCGAATCTCCACTCCTAGGGGGAGTGTGGTTGGGCGCTCGTGTTAGTGTTTGTACGTACATGTTCATACAAACAGTAACATGTACGTATCATGCATATTGTATCATGTACATACATAGGTACTCAGTACAGGGCAAGCACCTGCTAGTAAGTAAGTGCTGTCTGTACATATCCGAGATGCAGTACGGAGTAATGCAGCACAGCATTGCTCCGTACTATTACAGTACAGTATACGGAGTACACCTACCTACAAGTAGGTGTAAGTACAGACTTGCAGCACACATGCCTGCAGGTTCTCCGTGTTAAGTACTTGTGCTCGAGCTCGCCCACTGTACGGAGTACGGAATACTGCGTACACCTACTACAGTGCCTTACGCAGGCGATAGGTGTGTTCTTACACGTACAGTACTTAAGTACTCTATACTCTAGTACATGAACTTGCGAGTGTGCTGGTAGTTGTACTTACGGGTGTGCTCGAATATGCACATGTACTTGTACGATGCCATGCTCATCCATGCTAAAAGTAGGTGTAATTAGTACTCCGTCGTAATTACCGAGTTCGCCTCCCTCGCGTACTTGGCTTGGCTTGGCTTGGCTTGGCTTGCCGTCGTTGCAGGTGTCGAGAGAGGCACTTTTGAAGTTCAATATTCCGTGGCCGGTGGCAGTAGCGGTTGCATCTGCGTTGGAACGTTGCGTCCAGATGAGATGCTCATGGGAATGAGAGCGTGGTGCTCCGTAGAAACAAGAAGTAAGTTGGTACTATGTACTCCGTACTCCGTACTCCGTACTCCGTACTCCGTACTCTGTAGGCAAAGCGCAGGTTCTTGTAGATGTACAACTGCACTTACTGTTGTACTTACTGGTCATGCACTGTACTCCGCACGTGTGCATGTACTGTACTTACAGTGCTGCACTGTACAGTAAGTACTTGCATGCAGGTGTACTCCGTGCTGTGCTGTAGCTGTACAATGTACATGTGCCTGCAAATCTGCTTGTAAGCACTGTCATTGTACGCACGGTGCGGGTATTCCGTGCAGGTATCACTGAAGCCTCAAGCATCCATCATCCATCCATGCTCTATTACGTGGATACCAAATCCATGGCCGCCACCGTCTCTTTCGTTTTTCCCCTCCTCACCCTCCAGTATCCTCCTCGATGGTCCATCCGCCATCGACCCTCTCCCACGTGCGTCGTGGCGCCGCCGTCACTCGTCACGGCTCGTCCGACGTCGTGGGCACCGGCAGCTGTCTCCTCACCCTCGCGCAGAGGTCGACGTAGTCCGGCTCGTCCTCGGGCGTGATCTCGCCGTGACGCATGAGGAAATCCACCAGGACGGCGCAGACGTTGGGCTTGAACTCGCCGGCGACGATGCGGCGGCGGACCTCGTCGCAGCCCATGAGGATGAACTCCTCGACCTCGCCGTCGCCGGGCCGCGGGATGACGTCGTCGGCGAGCTCGAGGTCGTAGACGTAGAGGATCTCGGAGTGGAACAGCTCGGAGCGCGGGTCGCGGGTCGAGAGGGTGATGACGCCCGTGCTCCGCACCGACGAGCGTACGAGCTCGGGCGGCAGGGACGCCTCCTCGACCGCCTCGGCGATGACGCAGTCGAGCGGGCTGTCCTTGGACTGGAGGCCGCCGGCGGCCGTGCTGTCGAGCATGCCCGGGAACATGTAGAGGTGGCGGCTGCGGCGGGCGACCCAAATCTTGATCTCGTCGCGCCGCGGGCGACCCTGCCGAGGCGGGGACGACGGGGCCGAGCGGACGAAGCAGGTGAGGTGGGAGCCGCGGGCGGCGATGCCGAAGAGGGAGGCGGCGTAGCGCTCGACGTGGACAAAGTCACGGGCGCCGACGACGCGGTAGTACTCGCTGTGCGTCCCGGCGAGCGTCGGAAAGTCGTCCCTCATGGGGATGGCGGCGTCGACGGCCTGCTGGAAGGCCGCGTTGGCGTGCTCCGACAGCGAGACGCCCTCGGGCGCCGGCGCGAGCGTCACCGTCCGCGCCTCGTCGTCGACGGAGAAGGAGGCCGGCCAGGGCATCTTGGCCACCGTCCTCGGGTGCACGTAACCGTGGGGACGGGGGTCGGGTGCGAGGAGCAGCCGGTAGTAGGGCGCATGGTTGGTCGCGAAGTCGAGGGGAACGCTGCCTTTTTCCTTAGCCAGGCCGTCCGCGTCGCGGGATGGAGGCGAGGACGGGTCGAGGCGAGGGTGGGTGGTGGACTGCTCTGCCCGTCCGTTATGCTACTTACTTGTCAGCGCGGCTCACGCGATCCAGGAGCCGCTTGGGCGGTGCAGAGTGGAGGGCCGACATGGCGATGAAGCTGACGAGTCCTGCTGCTGCTGCGGTGGGCGTGCAAGAGCTGGCCTGGTGACGAGGCTCGAGAACACGCTGTCATGGCGTGTACGGTACATTTGATGCGTAGCCTCTCCCTCGCACGGAGCCGATTAGGCACACAGCTAATCAATCATAAGCCAGCCCAATGATACAGCTTCACTAGCTTCGCGAGTCCATTGGATTCATCCCTTTCCGCTCCCGCCCTTATCCGCAGTTCTGAACCTTCCGAGGGAGCTACGCGAGCTTGTCATGTTGCCGAATGGTGGTATACTGTGCTGGACTGCTGCAGGCAGGTAATACTTTGTCGTCCTGGTCACCACCTAAGCGCACCAACAACTAGAGTCTACCAACCAAAAAGTACGACAGACAAGCATCGAGTGCACTATAATTAATTCATGCTTGTCGCCTGTGAACCACCAGCACCACAAGGAGGTACAGATGTGACATGAAAGGGCGCTGATACCCTACTTCGTACTTTGGGCATCCGCTTTGCTCGCATTCGCCGACTCGCAGGCTTCTCGCGCTTGTCAGCATGAACACGCTCGGTGCCTTCTTGAGTTCGCAAGTCGACGCGGGCGAGATGTGAATGAAATGCACGGCTCGGCGCCGTCATCGTCGTCGCCTGCCGCCATGGTTGGCCGACGGGGCGCTGCTGATGGGCGGCGAGCATAGTGGACGAGCCGATGGCGATGACCTCATCGGCGACCCATCAGCGTGCGCCGGCTCTTGCTGGCAAGTTGCTGGCAAGTGACGCACGGGGTATCGTCTCCAACGGCTCCGCAGGCAGCGTCGACTTGTTTCTCCCATCGACAGCCTCCTCCTCCGGCCCCGTCACCTTCACCGCGTCCCTGACCGGTGCATCATTGGTGACCTGTCTCGTCCAACCCGTCGAGAGCGGCGTCGCCGCAGGCCACGAGCGCGCGTGCCCTCGCAACCCCCTCGGTGCGTCGACGTCGTGCGGGTTGATTTCGACACGCCACGTGGCCCGTGTGTCGCAGGGGGCCGCACCAAGCCTCGTGGTGTCGCCGTCGTGCCCATGGTCGAGGTCCGCCATCGGCGTCATCCTGCCGTCGCGTCTCTGTGCGACGCATGGGCATGGGCCGGGGCGGCGCGGGCCCCTAGGCACGCTCCGCTGGGGAGTGCGATGACGAACCGACGGCACTCACGGCTCCTCCATCATGGCGCCGAGCATCTCATCCCGGCCGATGGCCTCGAGCGTGCTCTCGAGCACCTTGCGGCATCGGTCCCTGTAGTCGAGCGCGAGCCGCTGGTTCGCCGTCAAGAGGTCTACGTCGCCGCCGACAATCTCGACGTCCGTCTCGTCGAGGCGCTCCAGCTCCTGCAGCACCTTGTGTTGAATCACGGCCGCCGTCTGCTCGAGGACGGGACGAGCCTCGTCGGCGACGCGGCCCGAGAGCAAAGCCTGCCGCTGGTGCCGCTCCGCATCCGACCCCGGCTTGCCGTGGTCGAGAACGAGCCGTCTCGCCTGGGCGAGGGTGCGGAAGATGTCCCAGACCATGTCCGGCTGCACGTGCTGGAGCGCGCCCATGACGTCGGTCGGGGGCTCGACCGCGAGCGTCCGCTTGGCTCGCGCGACAAGAGAGCTCGGGTGGGAGAAGGGTCGGCGGGAGATGAGATACTCGTCCGAGGCGACGGGCGCCGACGTCGTGCGCTTCCGAACGTGAATGTAGTCGTTGTGCAGCTTGTCCGTCGCGGGAACGAGGAAGCCGTAGCCGAGAAGCAGCTCCGCGTTCGTCTTCATGCTGTAGTTGTTGAAGATTTGCTCGCCGGCCTGGTGAGCCTTGCCGACCTCGAGCCGGCAGCTGCTACGGGCGTCGTCGAGATGCCAGCGGATGTCCGTCGTCATGTCGTGGTTGCCAATGTCGAAGAGGGGCAGGAGGACGGAGAAGTCGTCCATGGAGACGCCGTCCGGCAGGCCGTCCCGCCGTGACGCGGGCAACACAAGGCTCGGCCTGAAGCTGCGGCTGGAAAAGATGCAATAGGCCCAGTGGTAGAGAGCCGGGGTCAACGACGACGCCGTCAAAGGGCAGCCGTTGCCGTTGCCGTTGCCGTCGCCACCGTCGCCGCCGTTGCCGTTGCCGTCGCCACCGTCGCCGCCGTTGCTGCCGTTGCCCACGACGCCGCCGTCACCTGCCGTCGACAGTTGCTCCATGGCCGCCCTGAACTCGCGCTGCACATCGGTGTTGATCTTCTTCATGCCGACCTCGAGATTTGTTCCCTCGAGAAGCTCCGCTTCCTCGGCCGACCAGAAGGGTGGAAGGGCCCAGCTCTGGGTGTCGGCCGGTTGGGGCAGAGCCTGCAGGTAGGGCCACCAGAACGAATCCTCGCCTCGGAGATGCTCCTTGACGAGGAACAGGCGTCCGACGACATGGGGTGCAAGCCCGGACAGAACTTGGCCACCGAGCCGACTGGCGCTCTGATCAGACAGGGCGTCAAGGTAGGAGAGCGTGAGCGAGGTCGGAAGGTCGACGATGGGCTCGTACGGCTGCACCGGCTTGGACGCCGCTGCATGCACTCGGAACGAGAGACCGGTTCCTGCGTCGTCGTAGACCTCGACCGAGGGATGAAGCACGGCGCCGTGGGACGCGGCCCAATCGACGAGCCTGTCGATTCGCGTGCGCGAGCCCGCCGAACCGTTGACGAGCCTGCCCATGGGTGAAGGAATTTTCCAACGACGCCGTGCCAGTCCGCCCGAGACGAGCGGGATGCAGAGGCCTCGGGGAGGCGAGAGAGCGAGACCGTCTACGTAGCCAGATGCCCGACGGCGCTGAGATGGATGGCAAGGCTCGATGGCAGCGTGACGGAGCGGACAAGATTGTGGGAGCGAAATTCGAGGAAGCGAAGCGTCTGGCTATTTTTTATACATGACGTTGCTGGTAGTGCCAGCCCATGACGAGATGGTGCCGTGCCTAGAGTTACCTGCATCGGAGCCTACAGTACTGTACTTACATGCAAGTACTTATAGTACATGGCGCTGTACCCAGCCACTAACGGGGCGACATTACAGGCTCTTGGCACCTAAGCGAGGCCCTGTCAGCTGGTCACCGCCGACGCCGGAGAGACCCCTGGCGGATGCGTGGAAGCCGCTGCGAATTACCCCGTTCCGTAAGCCGACGGTTTCACCTGCTGTACCAGGTACTTGTCATTACGTGTGCATGTATGTACCGTACAAGTACATGTACATGCTGCAGTTGATTATTTCCATGATAGTATGCATGCAGCTGCACGCAGGTCGGTAGGTAACGGAGGCACAGAGTCGCTCTCCATCGTACTGCTCGCCCTTGTTGAGGATCAAGACTTAACGAAAAGGAGCGACGCCGGAACGACATGCCACGGCATCTCCTCTTTGGGTATCCCTGGTGGTCGACCAGCTCTCCGTCCGAGCAATCGGGTGTCGAAAGTGAAGCCGCTCAGCCGCCGTCGGCCGGCGCGGACTAATATTTGTTGCGTCGTCATGAGGTCGCAGCCGAGGCCGCTCACGTGATAGGCAGCTCGTTAGCCTTCGACTGCACCTGGGCCTTGCCACGGGCATGACGGTTGATGTAACGCAGTTTGTAATACATTCAACAGGTGGCAAGATTATTGTTGTGCCCGGTGTAGGTCCTGGGTTTGTAATGGTAACAACACCACCGGTTTGAGTAACAATTATGGTAGTAATACAGTTGCTTGTACATTCTGTCGGCGGCAAGAGAGCTGAAGTTCCTATATTCGAACTAATGGTTAATGGTTGTTTCGGTAATACGACCACCTGTAGTTGTAATAATCACAGTCGTAGTGCAGCTGGTAACACATCCAGAAGATGGTTGAATAACCGTTGTACCCGCTGGTGCTCCTTGGCCCTAGGGTTGTAAGTGTCATAAGCACGCCTGTTTCAGTACTATTGCTCTTGTAATACAGTTAGTGAGACATCCGGGAGGTGGTGCGATTGTTGAAGTTCCTGGAACCGGGCCAAGGGTAGATTATGTAGTTGCACCACCGGGAATATAAGTTTAGTTGTACCGGCAAGCGTCCAGGCGCACCACGACCAGTGCTCAAGTACAACTATTACATTTACATATACAACTACGCACCGACCATGGGTGCTGCGCATGCTAGTACATGTGCTACAAGTACAGCACGGAGTATAGCACACAGTATTTGCATTCACATGAATACGGAGTACATGTACATGCGGTATGCTGCGCCGGCCGGTATCCTTGCCAGCGTTTACACGTGGACTGATGGTTCAACGGCGTGACCGGCTTGCCGCTGCAAGCCAGCCGTCGCAGGGCCCGGTGCTCGTGACGGATAGACTCTCTACACGCGTACGTGCGTCCGAAAAAAAAACACAAGGCCAGCGTCGTGCGAGCTCGTCGTGATGGCCAACGTTGCTCCGGCCGTCGGCTCGTGCGTCAAACTGCCCCTGCGTCGTCGAACCCGCGGTCCAGTCATCTCAATGACATCCTCCTCGCGTTCCAGCCTCGGCCGGCATGCCTCGGGGAGCGTCAGTGAAACTCGGCCTCGACCCGGCCGTACCGCATGCCGTCCACCTTCAGTTCGAAGCCGAGCCCGGCGCTGTCGACAATCATCTCGAGGGTGAAATCGAGGTTGTCAAACTCGACGCCCCGCGTCGTCGTCAGCCGCGTGAAGAGGCTTCGCGGCACGGCGTTGAGATCCGTCGTGAGCGTGCAGACGTGCACGAGGTCCCGCGTGTAGGCCGCCGGCGGCTCGTCCGAGTCGCAGGCGATGAGGTCGTCCGTCACCATCAGCGACTGGCCCGGTCGGAAGTTGCGCGTGTAGTGGAAGGCGATGGGTGACAGGGGAGACAGGGCTTCCGCCTGGGGCGGCCGAGCGAGCGTCAGCCGAGCGTCCCGCGGGGCTCGGGGCAAGGGCACCGTCGACGAGGGAGGGAAGGGGGGCGAACTCACCTTGGCAATGTGCCACTGCATGCGGTCCGAGACCATCCACCGCTCCCACAGCGGGGACCAGTACCGCTCGCTGACGGAATGCTTCTCCTCGTCGTAGACGGTCGCGTACGAGGTTCCGTAGTGCATCCTCGACTTTCGCGAGATGACCATGTTGCCCTCCAAGCCTCTCAGGACGGCGCCGCGGACGACGGCGGTCCAGGCGTAGACGGGCTGCATCACCTCGATGGACGCCACGTCGGGCGTCGCGCTCGCGCCGGCGTGCGTCGGCCGCTCGCTGTAGGGGGGCGGGGCGGCGCTCGCAAAGTGCTGCTTCAGCCGGCGGTAGAGGTAGTTGCTCTGGCCGAAGCCGCCGACGAGGACAATGCCCGAGACGACGCCTCCCTTGGCCCGCAGGCTCTCGACCTGGCCGCTCACGAGGTCCGTCACCTCCTTGACGACGGGTTCGAATATGTTCTTGACCTCGGCGGCCGTCATGATGAGGAAGCCGGAATCGAGGCCGGCCTCTTCGTCGTCGGGCAAGCCCGGGAACCTGAAGGACAGGGGTGAGCCGACGGACGACGGGCGGGTGGGCGGTGCACCTACGGAACGTTGACCTCTTGGTACTCGTCCTCGTTGAAGTTTCGCTTGACAAACTCCTCAAAGTACTTGAGGCCCATCTGCCAGGTGCGGCCCTTGCGCGTCTTCATCTCGTCGAAGCGAGCCTGGCCAAGCCGGTTGCGGACGTGCTCCTCGAACCTGTAGTTGAGGAAGGCGCTCCCGCAGAGGCCGCCGGTACCGACGGCCGACTCCTCGACGCGCAGAGGCTTCAGGGACATGATCTTGTAGGCGATGAGGCTGCCGCTCGTCAGCTTCGGCTGCTCCGAACCAAGGGGGTCGGCCGGGGGGGTACCGACTCGACGGTGCCGCCGCCGGCGTCGCAGACGATGAAGTTGTCGCCGACGTTGAGGTGGTTCGGCTGGATGGCCTTGAGCGTGTAGACGGCCGCCGCCTCGGGCTCGCTGATCATCTGGATGTCGGACCGGCTCCCCATGCCCGCCCGCTCGGCGGCGAGGAGCGTCGTGTTTTTGGCCGCGTCGCTCCAGACGGCGGGGCAGGTCAGGACGAAGTCGACCTTGGTCGACGCCATGAAGGACTCGCCGTAGCGGCGGGTGAGGGTGTCCATGGTGTGCTCGTAAATCTCCGTCAGGTACTCGCTCACGGCGTCGACGACCGTCTTGCCGAAGCGCTTCAGCTGGGCGGCCGTGTCGAGAGGGCTCACGTAAAAGGGCAGCTTCTGGGACCTATCCAGGAAGAGCTTGATGCAGCGGAGCCGAGACTCCTCGGGCCGGAACTGGAAGCCCCATTTCACCGTCGGATCGGACCCCGGCGACGCGTTGGCGGCAAAGTCGTAGGCAATCTCCGTCGGTACCTTGTCCGAGGTGATGCCGTTGCCTCCAGGCCACGTCTTGATGATCTCGATGTCATCGGGCGTCGACGTGTAGACGGCGGCGACGCTGCAAACGTCAGCCAGGAAAAAGACATGTGCAGGAAGAGAGCCGACGCCGAAGGCGGTGGACCATGCCCCGTAGGCACCACTTCTCGTGCGAGGCACCGTCGGCCCCCATGCCACCCACTTGGGACGCCGGAGACGAGAGGACAGGGGGGGCGCGGGCCGACGGCACCGGTGTGCGGGTGGCCTCGCGCGAACACGGACGGAGTGAGTCGACGGTCACGGGGGCCCTCTTCCTCCCATCCAAGACTCACCCGGAAAAGGTGGTGCCAAAGTCGACGCCGACGATCAAGCGATCGGAGACCACGGCTTGGTCCCTCGCCGGCTCCCTCACCGGCCCGTTGATGGCTTCCGTCGAGCTCGGCGGGGTGTAGCTCGTAAAGTAGTTGCGACTCTCCTGGTTGCGGCGGCTGCCGTTGCTGGTGCCGGGGCTCGGGCGCAGAGGAAGTTTGAGGCTCATGTTGCTGGCGCTGCCGTCGCCGCTGCCGGCGGGCATCACGCAACCGGACGCTCGCGGGTTCTTTGACGGTCACTGCCGGGTCCTCTTGTCCCCGGGTCGCGAGAGGAGTCGGCTTCCCGCCTCATTCCAGCCCGACGCCTCGGTCTCGTGCACGGCAAAGAAGGAGAGGGTGGTGTGGTCGAGGAGGAGTGAGTCTCTCGTCCCACGCCGCAACAGCCAACGTTGCCGAGGCGAAGCTTGCGGACGCTGCGAGGAATAGATAGGATGGGCGAGGTTGCCAGCGACGGAGCCGATGCGACGGCGATGAAACTCGTCTGGCAGCAGATGCACGTCGGCGGTGGCTCGAGTTCAAAATCGCAGCATGGCCGACGAGCTTCGTATCGATTTGTGCTGACGCTGTCGTGTTGGTCACTCGCCAGAAATCGTTGGGTCCGTCGGCTGCGGGAAGCTACCCCGCGACAAGTGGGAGCGGGAGGGTGCCAGTTGACAGGTATTACGTACTAGGACCGTGCTGGGAGAAATATGCCCAACTAGATCGATCGCGAACAGGGATGGCACCGGCGCGAGCAGAATCGAGGGCACGACGAAATGTGGCCCCTGGTACTGGGCACGAGAAGTCGTCGGTGAGGCTATCGAGAATGCCAAGTCGAGGTCATTCGCCACGAGAAGCAAGAGCCGCTTTGTTGGGGGTCGTACTTGCTCTGCTGCCTATCGCTCCTGCCCTCTCTCACCCTGCCACTCCCAGCATCCCAGGAAGGAAGTCAATTTCAGCCCCCGAGTGCGCCTGCCCCGGCATTCCCACATGGCTGCCTTGACAGGTCGAACCACCGCAAGCCACGGCGAGGCACGTGATGACTCTTGGTTGCCTCCCGCCAGCCTGCCGCCTATTTACCGCCTGCTGGTTGCCAACGGCCACCCACAACTAATACCTGTACTGTGCGGCGAACAGGGCACTGAAAACAGCGCCCTTGTGCTGACGATACGACTACCCACAGCGTTCACTCACCCTTCCAATCCGCGAAAGCAGCGACACCGACTGCCCGTGAACATGGACCATCTTCAGGGTATGCATCAATCCAACGGGGCACAACCGAGCGGTCGGTCCTCTCTCCTTTTCCTCTCCGCACTCTCCTGCCTCTGACGTAGTCTACCGTGCACTAATAATAGCTAGTCGCGTCGGCCTCCGTCTCCCTTTGCCAGCCCGACCCTACAGGCAACCGGCCCTCCTCCAAACCACTCGAGCACGTGTGCGGCCCATGTGTGGCTGCCTGACAGATGGGCAGCAGGGAAGGACGCGTCGCAAAGTAGGACGGCCGCTCTAGTTTCCACCAGGCAGCCATTTTGCCGACCCTTTTGCTTCAATCGAACTTGGGTACGCCGTACGCATGGATGGTGGCAATAGTACGGGCTGTGTCGGTCGTTGTCATATCCACCCAGTAATACTGTAAGTACAGTACAGTGTGCGGAGCACTAGTACTAGAATGGTGCTGCTGCCTGTCTGGCGGCCTTGAGGCCTTTTTAGCGTCACCTCACCCATGTCCGTATTAAGAATAGTGAGTGACACGGGGCAGTGCTGGCCCCTATGGGTTATTCCAGGCAACGCCTACCGTTACATGTACAGTATTGAATACCGTTCATCTACAACCACAGCACGTGTGCAGGTGGGTGGCGAATGTCGAATCAATGTGTGTGTTGTAATTAGTAGCGCGACCAAAACCGAATCGTAACTTTTGTCCACTGACTGTACAGTACAGTTCACCTACAGTGCATTTACGGTACCGCTCACCTACAGTGCATGCATGGTATAGCTCACCAAGAGTGCAACAGTGCATGCACAGTACGGAGTACAGTTCACCTACATGTGGTACTCCGTACATGGATGTCATACGGTTCATCTACAGCGACTGTACAGTACAAGTACAGTACCTATTTACAGTTCACCCAAGAACAGTGCATGTAGAAGTACGTAATACGGAGTCCTTGTACTTGCTGGCACGACAGAGTACTAGGTATGGGTACATGTACAGGGCACTCCATGGTCCGTTCATACTACTAAGGTACCTAGCAGTCTCCGCTTGTGCGCTGCATTGCTTAACATCTAATACTTTGTACCTAGGTCTGTGAATATACCGGTACGAGTGCCCTACTGATGTGCTGTAAAACTATTACTCCGTACACTACCTGTACTTGTACTGTGCATGTTTGTTTCAACAGTGTTGGTGATGCCTGGCCCTGCTGCGGCATCATCTTCTCCCCGATCAATTCTTTCATGCTTCACCGCACCCGACCATGACCGAGACGAGTCGGTCGACTGCGAACAAATGAGCGACTCGATTCGGTAGGCACCGAAAGCCCCCATCACTTCCTCATCACTTCCTCGGCGACAAGATGGAACAAGACGGCAAGCAACGGATTGGCCATGGCATGGTATTATTGACTCTCCATTATCGCCGCGGCCGCCACTCCGCGCCGCCAAGATTCCACGGCACCGACTCCGTCTCTGCCACCTATTGCCCACCTAGTGATGAACATGGAACGGCGGACATGTAGAGTAGGGATCCAGAACTCGTCATCCGGCCAACCAAACCAACCGCCGTGTTTTGCGCCGTGTCCAGCTTCCCGCCTGCATCGCGCGCGAGCCCTTTTCTGTTTAACGAATCACGACGTACCCGCGGGCGGGAAATGAGAGAGGTCTAGGACATTCTCGAGTCGTGACGAAATGGATTCGGAAGGCGCCCGACTTGTGTGCGAGCTTGATCAAAGACGCTCGCTTCGACTTGCGCCGTCCGAGTCTCGTCGCGTCAGTGTTTGCCATCCGGCGCGTACCGAGTTACGGTACGGTGCTGGACGATTCGCCGCCCCCCCCCCCCCCCCCCTCGTCCGATAACGGTTGAATTGTATGTAGTAGTCTTGACAAAGGAAACAAATAATGTTCGAATGAGGTAGACGTATTTTGCTTCCAGCAGATGGCAGCCGGGCTCCGCTCGAGCGCGCCATTCACAGTCTATATTGGGGTATTTGGTGCTCAGGCCGCTGAAAGATTGCCGACGAAATCAAGAACGCGGTACATGGCGAATTGATGACTCGTCCTGTCCTGGCTCGAGGTTTCCCGAGCGAGACAATGATGCAGAATGGGAAATGATGCACGACGAACCGAAGGGTGACAAAACGAAAGGGGGGGTTGGATGAGCATCGTCGCCTGGCCGAGCCCGGAGAGGAGGCGCGAGCGAGCGTCCTTGGAAAGCAAGAAACGAGGGCCGCCCGTCGTCTCGTCGTCGGATTCCGGACACGCCATAGAGGCCGCCCGACCGTGCAAAAGGCAGCACGGCCGCGACGTGTTGTGCCTTTTCCTCGCCGAATCAGAATCGGTTCCCGGCAGCCCATATGCTCGCCGAGGCGGATGCACCCCATTCGCTGCCCTCGTAGGGCGGCGTCGGCCACTTGTACTGGTTCTCGGGCTTCCTGTGGAGGTCCAACGGCCTCGGCGCGAGGGCCTCGTGCCCGTCCCCGTACAGCACCTGGTTGCCGTTGGCCGACGGCGCCGGGCTCGGGTAGGGGTGCGGCGTCGCGAGCCCGAGGTTGCTCGCCGACTGCCTCAGCGGCTTGCCGTTCTTGTCCAGGCCGTTGACGGCTCGCCGCGTCGACGACAAGACCTCGTCGAGGAGCTCGTCCTCCTCGGCCGGCGTGTCGTACTGGTGCACGCCGTGCGCGGCTTGGGCTCGGCGCGTGCGGCTCGAGATGGGCCCCGCGCGGGCCGCGCCGATGAGGTTGTCGACCGAGCGGGCCTGCTGCTGCGGCAGCGAGTGGTGGCGCTTCAGCTTGCTGCTGGGCGAGTTGTACTGATGCGTCGGCGGCAAGGGCGAGCGCGCGTCGGCGTTGCCCTGGACGTCGCGCAGCGCCTTGTCGAGGGATTCGTAGACGTCGGCCTTGACGGGACCGTGCTGCTGGTCGGCCACCATGGACGACCGGTTGCTCGCCCACGGCCCGCAGCCGACCTGCGCCTCCATGTCCTCGTACGAGGGCGAGACGGGCGTCTGGTGACGGCCCGAGAAGCGCCTCGCGCGCTTTCGCAGGTGCGAGAAGAAGCTCTCCTTCTGGCCGCTCGGCGGCGAGACCAGTCCGGTGTTGCCGTTGAGAGCACGCTCAGCCTGCTGACGGTGCAACTCGGTGTTGTTGTTGTTGTTGATGCTCGACGTCACCGACAGCTGCCGGCCGACCTTGGACTTGTCCTGCTCGCGCCCGCTCGCGTGGCCGTCGGGCTGCTGCCCGTGGTTGGCACGCGCCGTCACGGCATCCGAGAGCGGCGAGATGGGTCGTATGGTGGGCAGGATGGGCATCGGCGCCACGTTGGAGAGCCCGTTGGTCCAGGTGCTGCGCTTACCGGCGCCGGGGCGTAGCTTTCCGCTCGACAATTCCGACGCCGCCGCCGCCGTCGCATGCACGGGAGGAGGCCTCTGCGCCGGCGGCTCTTTGACCTGGACCTGGACGGCGGCGTACTCGGACGGCTCGGCGCGGCCGATGAGAGACTTGCGGAACCACGACGGCTTCGAGGCCTGGGCGGGGACGCCATCCTTGGAGCCGCGGCTGATGTCCGACGGCTTCCTCCCGAGCACCTTGGAAGTCGACGAGCGGGGTCGCAGGGGATCGACGGCGTCGTGAAAGTAGTCGTGCATGAGGGCCTGCGTCGACGAGGGGCGGCATTTCGGGTCCCACATGAGGCACCACGTCACAAAGTTGCTCAGCGACGACGGCCACTGAGGGGCCTGGAGGATGGTGTCCATGGCGTGCGGCGCCATCTTGGGAAAGGAGAAGCCCAGCTTCCCGGCCAGCCTGGTGCCCTCCCGCCAGTCGCCGCCGCCGACGCGGAGGCCGGCCTTGTTGTACCAGTTGCCGGGGCTTCCCATGATCTCGCAGACCCTCCACACCTGGTCGACCTCGTTGCCGCCGGGGAAGAGCGGCTTGAGCGTGGCGATCTCGACGGCCATAGCGCCGACGGCCCAGATGTCGACGGGGGCCGAGTACTCGCCGGCCCGCAGCAGCACCTCGGGTGCCCGGTACCACCTCGTGGACACGTACGTCGTGTAGGGCAGCTTCGAGTGCGTCTCGCGCGCGAGGCCAAAGTCGGCCAGCTTCACCGTGTAGGTGGGCGGCGTCGAGGGGGGGGTGACGAGGGCCGAGTAGCGGCGGAAGGAGTTGGACGACTCCTGGTGCGACGACGTGGAGACGAGGATGTTTTCGGGCTTGATGTCGCGGTGGAAAAAGTGGTGCTGGTGGATGTGCTCGAGGCCGTGCATGATCTGGAAGAGGATGCTCTTGACGCTCGTGTTGTCGAGGCACTTGTGATCCCTCGACTTCATCAGCTGGTAGAGATTGCCCTCCATGTACTCCATGGCGATGTGCAGCTTCTTGCTGAAGGGGTCGAGGAATATGTCCAGGGCGGGAACGAGGTGCGGGTGGTTGGGGAGCGTGCGGAGGAAGACGACCTCCCGCAGCTCAAGGCAGGGCGCGAGCGAGTCGAACGTCTTCTTCATCGACTTGATGGCCACCTACCGACGGGTCAGGAGAGGGGAAGCATTCGACGGTCGAGCGACGAAAAACGTACCACGGAACCGCGACGGGCGACGTTGGCGCCGGCCGTCCTGACGCGGGCGAGAACGACGCTGCCGAAGCTTCCGTCGCCAATCTCCTTGAGGACCTCGAAGCGGTCCTCGAGGGCCATCTGGCCGTGAGGTTGGCCGCGGTGCGTCAGATCACCGGCGACGGTCATTTTATCGGCCGCCGCGACGACGCGCTGCCCCGACTGCACCCGGCGATGTGTGGGCAGCGGCTACCGCGAAGAATTGTCAGCACGCGCCACGAGCTTCGCTCCGAACCGGAGCGGGACATACCTAGAAGCCAAGGGCGAGCAGGAAGCTCCGTCGGGAGAGCCTCGAGTGCGCTATCGGTGCATGCAGGTGCAGGTTGGACGGGTGCTCGGTGAAGGCCAATAGCGATGGTGGTGCGCCGAACTGGTGCGGGTTGACCGCTGGCGAGGAACGAGACGGCGGACGGGCTGTTTTGGCGACGAAAATGGGCGAGAGAGGAGCTCGACGCGGACAGGGACGCAACGCAACGGGCGGCGGAAGTAAGAGCTGAGAAATGAGCGACTGAATGAAGTGTCGACGCAGCGCCGAGAGAGCGCTGCTATGGCGGGTGGGAGAAAAAGGGGAGGGAGGAGACGAGCTTACCGGCCAACGACCGGGGGAGATTGGGGGGGGGGGGGGGGGGGGTCCTGGGTTAGTAGCTGAGGGCCGCTGAGCACGGAAGGATCCCTAATTAGGCCGCTAAGCCAAGCGGGCGAGTGTGGACACAGAGGCCTGACGAATGCAACTGTACTGTAGTTGTACTCGTGCTCGTACTCGCACACGTACGGTGCGGCAGGAGTCCTCGTTCGTGCACCTCGCGCTCGACGGTACCACCGGGCGAAAGGCGTTCACGTTGGGCGGAAAAGGCGCAACGTACGGAGCACGGGGTCGTCTCGTGCGTGTGGTCGATGAGACGGATGGCCGAAAGGACGCCGCAGAGAACAGTCGAGGCACTAGGGAGGCGAAGGAAGAAAAAGAAAACGGTGAGACCGTTGGCGCAGAGCGTGCGGGCAAAACGCTCGTACTCGTCCAGAGAGTTGCAGGGTGGAATGTCCAGTCAATGGGGAGGGGAAAGGGGGGGGGGGGCGCTTTTCCCGGGGGCGGGCCTGTCGCAGATGAGCCGGAGAACGAACGAGGCGAGAGACAGGCATCGGCAGCATTGGCAGCATGGGTTGGAACTCGGGTGGTCCGAGGACGCCAGCGAGGCCCATGTGCGATGATGGCATTCGTCCAACTCGCCGTGCCATGCGGGAGGCCAGGGCATTGGCAGCGACTGATTGTACTTACTGCACAGTACGTGGATACGCGGACACGAGTACTGTACGTACCGGTACTTGAACTCGAACGAATTCAAGCACAATCCGTACCTGTACTTTTACAACCCAGCAGCGTCCACCCAGGCTACGGAGCACATGTACTAGGACTTGGACACGACTTGAATTCGCCGCGCACAAGTATTGCCACTCGGCGTCCGTCCACAAGTACATGTACATGCATGGTAGATGCACACGTACATGCAAGTCCCTGTACAACCACTCACTCTACTCGTGCTCGTACCGTGCGTGCTCGCTTGTGCTGCACATGAAAAAGCACGGCCACGACGACCCCCTCCGCCGGACGGCGGGTTCGCCATTCGACGGGATGGAGACGATTCAACGGCTCCATGATTGCGGTGGGTGGGGGAACCGTGAGAAGACACGACTCACGCGTTGGAGCCACACGGTTCGGGGGCGGCTGTTTGAACTTTAAGCGTGGCCGTCAAGGTAGCCAGGTACTAGACTCGGTACCTGGATATGAATACGTACTAGCACGCCTTGTACACCAGGTACACCTCGCCACTAGCAGGAACATAGGTCGGTACTTACGTCAAAGCAGTGGGGCGCATTGCATTTGCCATTTTGAGCAGTGCCACATGTAAGTAAGGTGCAAGCCCTTGTACTTGTACATGCAGTGCACAAGCACAAGCCCTCCGAAAAATGGTCGCTGTACAAGGAATAATACTACTCGTACAACTACTGCACAGCACAGTACTCGGCGCAGTACGATACGCCGTGCCCTGGGGTCCCTCTGCGCTCCATGTACATGCACTAATAGCCCATGTGCATGCATAACTGGAACACTTGCATGCATGAATAGGCAGGTAGCTCAGGCGGCAGACATTCTACCGCGCTTCCTCCTGTACGGACGATACACATTACCAGGTAGGCTCCTCAGACTGCTCTACGCCGTACAGTACTGTACATGCACATTATGTACGGCCAGCAGGAGGGTTAGTATTCATAATTTACTCCTACAAGTACTCCGTACAGTACTTGCTGTATTTGCAGGTGTACAAGTATCTCAGTAATTAAGTACTGTACTTACTTCATAGTTGTTAGTCCGTTCTCGCTCTCGTACCTGACTTGCAAGTAAGGACATGTACCGTATCCATGTGCTCGCAAGTAGTTGTACTTACTTGTGTTCAAGCAAGTACTGTATGTGCAGCGCCGAAGAGTTGTGCTATACATAGTACTGCGGAGTACTGTGCATGTACATCCCCAAGTACAGTACTTGCTTTCTGTGCTCTTCACGGCCAAACGCTTGTACCAAGGTACAATTCGGTACGGAGCACCCCGTGCGGAGTACATGCTTACTAGTACTTGTGCATGAAGGGGAGCGCGACATGCACCGAAAAAAAAGGGGACCGCTAGTGCGTCGGACAACTCTGCTGGCGGCCCCACCCTCCCGGTAGTACTACTTGGCCCAGGGGAAATAAATTGCTCTGCTCCAGGCCTTGAACGCTCCTTTCACGGCTTCAAATTGGGCAATTTACTTTGCAGACAAGGGGCCGACGGTGAGAAGAAGAAATTTCATTCCCACCATGCCGCCTTTCGCCTGCCATCCGTCTTTCCGGCAACCCGGCCTTGCCAGGTCGAGAGCGGGAAGCGAATCGGCGGGTTGATCATTGCGTGACCCTCGGATGGGGTGAGGCGGCTTGGCAATTGAACTGAAGCTGGCTGATGGGCACCATACAGTACACAAGTACGGAGTACTGTACTTGAGTACGTGCAGGTGTACTCCGTACTCTGTACAACTAGTACTCAAGTAATACAGCTACTTGTACGGAGTACTTACAGTACACCTGGTGCCAACCTGGACCCGTACGTGTACAGTACAAACACTGTACCCAGGTTGCGCAAGTACTGTACGTGTACTCCGTGCACCTACTGGCACCCACTGTACGAGTGCATCTTAGGCGCAATACGGAGTACTCCGTCATTGTAATACAGTACCTTTACTGTGCAGTGCAGGTATGACTTGCTCTGCTGTGCGAGTTGTCATTCATGACCTACTGTACGGAGTGCTCCGGAGATGTACTCTGCACTTGCGGAGTGCCAGTAGGTGTATTGCTGTAGGCTCGCTGCGTCACTCTTGCGCTTCTGTTGTCGGCTTGCCGCGACGACGACCGCTCCAACGCATCATATCTGCCGCAAACTGGGCGTACCGGTGATGCCTCACCGCGTGGACCATGAGTGCCGCAAGTACAAGTGCTACTATGCACCCACGAGCGACACGTACTTACAGCACCTGTACGAAGTACAGTAAGTTTTCTGCAGTACGGAGTACGGAGTAATATTACTTGTTCTCGTACTCGTTTTGTCGATGCTTGCGAATGCGGGACCCGACACGCCGTTTTCGAAATAGTTGCGGAGCAATACTCCGTAGGTAGGTGGACATGCACAGCACAGGTACGGAGTGCAGTGCTGCGGAAGAAGCGCCTTGTCCAGAGTATCCAAGTAAGTAATAGTACGGAGTACTCCGTACATGCAATTAAGTACTAGGTAGTTGCGCTTGTACGGAGTACGTACGGAGTAGTTGTGCAGGTACTGTACTCCCTAATTACGGAGTACTTACAGTACAACTATATTGCAAAGTACTTAATACAGTGATAATTAATAATACTACACACGTGCTGTACGGAGCGCTCCGTACTGTATTATAATAATTGCATGTAATACCTGTATGGTAGGTGTCCGACCTCGGCCGCACTGCTTCCTTCGCCTGGCTCCGCTGCCTTGTGACTTGTCGCCCGTCCATTCAGTGGCAACTGCTCGCTCCACAACGCTGCAGTCGCGCTGCGTTGGCACCGCCCAAGTGCCCTGTTCGCCACACCGCGATGGCGACTTTTCCTGTTCTGGCCGCCATTCGACCGTCTGACGCTCTTATTCTGGCGTGGCCCGGTCGCCATGGGCGATGGGAACGAGCACTCGTACGCATACGGTGTTCAAGTACCGCGCCTAGTTGTTCACGAACTACTGGCTCACCTGCCTTTTGTAATTCCTGCACTCCGTAAATGTGCTCCGTACGACTACTTACTTGCACCTACTAACATAGTACTTTCTTCATGTACTTAGTGTACTTAAGTAGCAAGTCCCTAGTACTTGTACAGTATATGCTTCGTTTAGTGGCGTTGCTGCTGAAAATGCGCTCGTACCTGCAACATGTCATCCTGTACAGAGTACAGAGCGCCTGCCGCAGCTGCACTCTGCATTACTTACAAGTACACCTACTTGCCTTTTACTGGTACAAGGATACTACCTGTAGCATGTAAACTGTACTGTACGTGAGCATTACCACTGCCGAATAGTCACTATACGATTAGAACAGTTAGTTGGTGCTCGTATTCCTGACTTGCAACCAAGTACAAGTAACTACACTTGATACTGTACTTTGTGGCAGGCCACCTGCTGTGCAGGTACACTTTATATTTCAGCCTGTATCCATAGCGTGAGATTGAACGGCCCTAGTGCAGGTAATTCTCGCGGCGTACCGACATCCAGTGACCTGTGTCCTCGCACATTCTACCTAGGTACCTAGTATCTAAGTACCTACCCAATAAGTACTCCGTACTTGCAAGTACATTGCCAGCCAAACGAATTCCCACATGAGGGCTTTGGCCTCGGGCAACGGCGGCTTCTAATACAAGCGGCTAACCCAATTGGCCATCTTCGCCGTGCTCTGTCTGGTCGTTCCGACAACTCACCGCTCTGCTGCTGATGTGGCCGACAAATATCGCCTTCGACGATTAGAATCGGCCAAGCTCTGTGAATCTATCACTGCAAGTAGGAATGCATCAACGGAACATGCAAATGCAGCCCCCATAGATCGAGTTTGGGGTACATGTACTTACTGCAGGCAGTGCAGCGTGTGCTCTGCAGGTGGCTGGCAGAGGAGTACAGGCCACGGCAATTAGAGGTATTCATGAACTAATACTACGGGCACGTGCTGAAAGGACCACGCAACATGCAAGTACTTACTTTCGCGTATAAAGTTGGTATGCACCTGCACAATAAAGTCCCAGGTGAGGACCGCAGGTACGTACAACTGCAACACGTTCTACAGTAATACATGCCCGGGCGTAAGTTCTTGGTGTCAGCCTTGGGTGCTAATATTGCACATTACTTCGCATGGTCTACCCCTTCCGCCGTGCTCCGTATGCGCACTTGAACATTCGCTGGCGACGAGCAGCAACAGCAGCGGACGGCTACAGTCCTGACACTCCCTGTGTATGTGCGCATGGTGCAACTGGTCCAAATGCCTCGTCACTCGCTGGCCGACTTCCACTTAGAATCACTAGGCGCCGCCTATTGGCAGAGGAGGGGAAGCAGCCTGGACGGCCCGTTTCTGCACGCGCGCTCGACGTTCTCGCGAGTGCGTTTGGATGTACATCTGAATGTCGCCGAGCCGTCCGACGCCTTTCTTTTGCCGCTGCCTCCTGTCGCCGTGTGGCGCGTACGGGCACGAGGTGGCGAGCGGCAGAAGTTCGGTGCCTGAACGTGGCGTGGCGTGGACGGCAACGCCAGCCTTGGAGGGCCAATCTGACCGCTCGTGTTGATGATGATGAACGAGATGGCGTCTGCCTCCAAGACAAGATTTTCAATAGGCCTCCGGCTCGTGCGCTTCGTGGGCTGCATTTCCGTCCATGGCATCGCCCATTCGTGGACATTTTCATCCACGGCAGGTTCGAGATGACCCAGGGCAGTGCTGTCATTTTGCAGGCTGCTGCTGCGGACAAGTGAAAAGGAACAACGCCCGCATCGATGGCTAGCAGCAAACGTCAGGCCGCGGATGCCCACTACGGCCCGTCACCTGCCACCCATTGCATTGTGAAACCCGGCGGCTTACTCCGCGCCTGGTGGCCCGTACTTTGGGTGCTACGATCATGACGATGATTGTACTCTGCACAGAATGTCAGTAATACTTGTACTCCGTACGGAGTAAGTAATTACTTGCAAACACGTTGGGCTCGTGCTCGAACCTTGACGGTGTTAGTATCTACTAGGTACTCAAGTACTGTAATGCCTGGTACTTCCTATCAAGTATTATGTAATTAATCCTTTGCCCCATGCCGTCCCCCGTCATCAGCGACCATGTTGCTCCAAACACCAAGCACGTTCTGTTCAGAAGCTGTGCGCACATGCGCACACACGTACTTGTAATACCTGCACTCGTTTGAGCGCATACTATTACGCATGAAACGCACATGCATGCATACGCTCTGTTTGTTCTCGTTCGTGTCCGAGTCGCCATGCTCTACACATCGCGCTACCTGTACACTACTGCAGGAACTCCAGACTAGGTGCTAGTTACATGTGCATGTGCTGGGTACTGGGCAAAGGGCTCACCATTAGGTACCAAGTATTACGGTGAGATGTGCTGTAATTACCACCTCGTGCTGACCGTGGGCGAGTGCTTGTGCCGCAACTCTTAATACCAAGGTTAAGGTCTTCGTACCAGGTACCTAAGTACCGCGGCGTAGGGAACGCAATACTCAAGTAATGCACGGCATGCCCTGTACAGTACTTACTCCGTACTCCGGTACAGTGAGGACAACTACAGTGCTGCCTCCATGGGCACGAAGGAATAATTACAAGTCATAATATATACTCTCAGGCGAACCTTCGAGTGGCAGCATCACGTCCGTGCCACACGCCGCATGCGCTCCCGCGTTCCAACACGTTTCCTCGTCGCCCCGATTCCAGTCCACCCTCCCGACCATCTCCTGCTCCATGCGAGTGCGTGTGCACGCGCATCATACGGATGCTGCTGCGTATCGCCCGCTTCCCAGTGCCCCGTGCCCATGCCCAAGTACAGGTACGTATCTGCCTGTGCCTGTGTCGTGCATTGTCCTCGAAGCTCGACGGCACGCTTGGCTTGTCCGCCGCCGTCTGGTGCGTACTTACGGTGCCGTCTTGCGTCGTGTGAACATGCTCTCGTCTTCATCGTTGCTCCCCGAGTTCTGCTGTGAGCCAGCAAGGTTGGCAAACATGGGCCTTTCGATCGGATACGGCAAGAAAATGGGCGATATGCAGTCCATCCCGGCATGAGATGACACCCCCAGTTCCCCCGTGGGCTGCGAGGTGCATGGCCCGAGACACGGCCGCTCGCATGCTCTCTTTGACAGGACGCCTTCATCACATTATTGCCTGTACCGGTGCGCTGCTTGATGCATCGTTGGGTTGCTGGCGGCCCGACCCAACAGGCAAACACTCCCACGTACTCGGTACTTGACGTAGGTAATACGCACAGGCAACACACCGCGGGCAGGTACGGAGAATTCTTGCCCGTCCATGTACAGTACGAGTACAGTACGGGGCATCTGCTGTACTGTATTCTCACATAAGCATGGAGCACAGGCCCATGCTGTAGGCAAAGCGTATATGCCTTCGCCCTGCCACCGCCTTCCCCCCAACCGATGGCCACGGCGACGAGAATGAATGGCTCATCTTCATCATCTTCACCAGACTGCCTGCAACTTCTCCCTCGGCGTCAGCACTGTTGCCGCATCGGCCGAGGGGCCACCCCCACGCACAGGCCTTGACGCCATCCCGCCTCCTGAGCCCCGACCTTTTCCTCACGAAGCCGCCTCGGCCATGTCGGACCGTTGGCCTGCAGCAACGGTTACGGCGGTGACGAGCCATTTGCTGCGGCCCGACCCAGGCGTACGCCCTCCCGCTTGGGTCCGATTCCCGCAAATCGCTCGAGTGGTTCCTGTGTCGAGAATCAAGAGCGGCGAGTTCTCGGGCCTGTCCTGGACTCGCGTCGATGCAAGCGGCTGAACAGTTGCTCGCTGCACCACGAGGAACGTCGAAAGGTGGACAGCGGACACGCCTCCCGAATTTTGCTCAACAATGTCGAGTCTCGGCGCCACCGATGCCTGTCTACGCCAGCAATAAGCCAGCCTGTACGGTCGGGCCGGCGTGGTTATGAGGAGGGCGTCTGGCGGACGTCACAATCATTCTCCGCCGTGGCATGATGCCACTGCTCTGGTAGGATACTCCGTGGCACGCATCGGCAAGATGTCTGAAGGGGGAGGGGGTTCCGGTCCGACCCATGACATCTCCCTCGTCCACCTTTCATCCCATCATGCAATGCAGCCAAACATGGTATTGGCATGCTGTGCAACCGCCGCCGCAATGGTGATGATGCACGTCGTTGGTTCCTTTTCCACATCGCACAAGGGTGCGCTACCAACGCACATGCTTCCGCGTCCCAGCACCGTCCATCAACGCCGCAATCAAGACGACACCAGGGGTCACCGTTGTACGTGATGTTCTGCCCGTTTCCGGTACACCTACCGACGCAGAACTCTTCCGCTCCGCTCTCGTATCGCCGAGGCTGGTGTGGTCGTCCGCGGCAGTGGCCTTCTGCCTTGACGAGCTCCGAGCTCCTACCTGCTATCCGTCCATCGGACTACGCCTTGCTTGAACTTGATCTCGTTTCCGTCACCATTGCTTGATCTCGTTTCCGCCACCATTGCTTGATCTCGTTTCCGTCACCATTGCTTCACTTCTCCCGGTGTTGAGCCATGTCGCACCGGCATTGCCTCCACGACCAGCAGCTACGACGATGTGACTGCTGCAGCCTCCCGACACGGCACGTTCCCTTCTCCGATGAATGCACTCACCACTCGCCCATGCGTGCCAGCAAACCTTGGCTCCATCTGTCTAGGTTTCATCTTGCCTGTTCAGCAAGCAAATGCCCCAAATCATGGCTGCTCTCCACGCAAGGTCCAAGGTAGCTGCCAACCTCGAACGCCGCTTGCCTTGCCTTTCTCGCTCTTGCCTTGCCTTGCCTCAAAGGACACCTGACTTCCCATGCTCCTCGACCCACATGGAAGTGCGCTCACCTTTCCATGCTTATGGAATCACATCGAAGCACACTTAAGTGCCTTCTCGTCCTCATCGAAGAACGCTTGCCTTTCTCTTCTTTATCAAGCCATGCTCGCCTTTTTGTTCTCACCGAACCACTCCGAAACACGCTTGCCTTCCTTCTCATCAAACGACATCAAAGCACACTCGCCTTTCTCAACCAGCATCGCCAGAGGCAACAAAACTGTCGAGACCAATAGGCCGACACTTCGTCTTCTCGTCCGCTTCCATTCTATTTCCTTCCAACATTGGCCTTGAGATTGTCCACACTCTGCCCTGCACCGTGCCGCCTTCTCCAACCCCGGCTCCTGGATCTAGCAGCGACTGTTCTTCGACAGCCGCTGCACCGCCCATCAAGGCGTTGCATTCATTTCCTCGTCGGTGTTCACTTTGTCCTTCTCACTCACACGGACATTCCGCAGCCAACGCCCTCGACATCGCCCAGAGAGACGACCAGCCCGCCCTGACAACAATGGCTTCCAGAAAAGATCAAGCCAATGGGAAAAAACGGTGAGTGGGTGAAAGTTCATGAATGCCTTGTCCCTCTTCTGCATCATTTTTACCGAGCGGGACAAAAGCATGAGCCTCCCGCTGATAGTCGACCACAGAAACAACGCTGCTTTACCCGACAAGTACGATCCGCCTCTCCGTTGAAGTGACAGACACTTATGCTTTTTTCAGGTTCAAATGTAGAGTCGGTTGGGAATGGAAGACCTGGGACGCTTTCTCCAAACGCCAGCAGGGTTTGGTCGAAAGAGAGCTCAAGCGCGGAAACGAAATCGACGCAGCAAACACTGGAATGACGTGCCGCGAACACGCGGAACCTCGCAATGAATTTGAGTGCCAAGTTTGTGGCCTTGTCAAGGATGGCAAACAGTTCAGCAAAAACACCAAAAGGAACGGTGAATATGTAAGTGCTCGACCGTGTCACGCTTCGATCCCATCGTTGCTCACGACGCCTTCGAGATCTGCATGAGATGTGTTGCCTGGACCGAAACGCAGGAGCCCGGAGTTACGCCGACGTATCTGGAAACGGGCCATATTTCCATCGAAGAGGAAGGTGCCGGAATATGGTCAGAACGCGACAGTGACGGGGCCATGAATTTCCAGCATGACAAGCCGCCTCATGTATGTATCGTGCCCGGGGGCGGGGGAGACTTTGTGCGAGATTACTTCTGACTCTGGCAGGTTCCCATCGCTGACTTTGCATCCCTCGGACTGAACGAGGGCAATGGCGGCCAACTCACTTACAACAACCCCAGCACGGACTTTGGAGCAGTCGACTGGTCGTCTATCCCTGCCCATGTTCAGGAAGCGCTGCGGGCCATCAAGACGGAGGACATGTCCAGCAGTGTGTCCCAAGCTGAACTGCAGAGCGAGTCGAGCATCACCGGAGGGATGCTGCCGCACCTGCGGGGCCAGGTCTGTCCTGGCGCCTCCTACACGTCCGTAGCAGCTTCCGAGCTCGCGTTGCCACCGCATCTACGGAAACCACATGCCTCCCGTCATCCTACTGCCCCTGAAGAGTGGACGACAATTCAATGCCCGGACAGTGTCTCGACTGCCACGACGCTTCGAGGGGCGAGAAATTACCAGAACGTCCCGGGGGTTCCGTTCAACGCGTGGGGTCCCGATGGTCAAAAGTATTCGGGAGTCAAGGTACCCACGGCATCATCGGCCACGGACGAGGAATCGGCACCTTCCAGCTGGGCCGAGAACGAGCGTCCTGGTCAGCAAAGCGGCTGGCAGCAGACGGTCGAAAAATCAACCAGGCCCAAGGGTAAGGGCAATTGGCACAAACCGAAGCGCTTGACTGCATCTGAGCTCCGACAGCCCGAAGGTTTCATGCCCCGGGGGGTTGTCGACGTTTCACGCCGGGCATTTGTCGATCCCAAAATCGACCAACAGAGAAGAGCAAACTATCGCGAGTGATTGCTCTGCTTTCCGATGGTTCTCTTGTGGCAATGATTGACATTGCCATTTATTTGCTTTGAGGGAGTGTCATGGCAGAATGGAACTGATACAAGCTTGAGGGGGAAAGGATCGCGAACAAGGGGCCGGCGTGGCGAAAGCAAGTTGATTTCCATGTTCTTCGGCGATTCGATAATGAGCAGATAGAAATGGTAGCTAATCGATCAAGCTTGTGAATATTTCAAATGAGGAAATGGCCCCATGCCGATTGTCCCAGGACGTGGTTCTGTCCCGTCCCGTCCTATCTGATGCGGTGTGGCCACCGACGAGCTGCAACAATTCTTGTACATGACTGGCAAAACGCTTTCCACTTCGGCCAGTTCCGTATGTCGCGCCGTTCATCGGGTCCATTTCCTGGCCCTCTCTTACGTCGCATTGCAACGTTCCAATAAATACAGTTGCCACTTCCTCTCTCAACCTCTAGGAAGGTGACTGCTTTTGGGCCTCGCCCAGAAGCTCTTCTGCCGATTCCCTTCTACGGCTCACCTCACGAAATGACGCATCGTTCGCCAACATGCCGCGGCAGCGAGTCGTCGAGCACGGCACCATCGTTCGAGCCGCTGCTCTGCCGCCGTCCGACACACATTCGACCTTGACGGTGCGGTTGCCCCGTCTAGGGGGGTGGCGGCGTGGATGTGGCCGATGTACTTGGTTTACTAGCATGATAGCATTTCCTTTCCCGTTCACAGCTCGCGTTCCTCTTTGGGGAAATATTCCTGGCTGGGGGGGGCATTCACCACCGCTTCGGCGTCGCCCACCTGTCTCCGCTCCGTCACCTCTCTGCTGAGTTTGAGGCGCTTGCGCAGGATCAAGGATGGGGAAGTGGCCCCGGCGGTGTGTAATTGCTATTGGAGGGGTTCCGACGAGGACGAGAGGCGATTCAGATGCATGTAGACATCGGTGCCGTACCTGCACGGAATCAAGGTAAGCTTCATGCACGTGCGCAGACGACGTGGGCCGTTCTCACCCTTCCATGCTGATCAGCTTCAGGTCGCCGCCAAAGTATCTCGCGTACAGGCGCGAGATGGGCAAGCCGTAACCGAATCCGGCCATGGGGGCTTTGAAGTCGCTCTTGTCAAAGTCGGGGTCCAAGTTCGGCGTACGATCGACCGTCGTGTACATGTAGGTCCAGACGAGGGGGATGGCGCTGCGCGGAATGCCGCCGCCCTCGTCGGAAATCTTGATGGTGATGTCCTCCTTGCCCTCGGCGACGATGACCTTGGTGACGGGGAACTCTTGCTTGTCCATGCCGTGCGTCTCGACGACGGCGCGCAGGGAATTCTTCAACGTCTCGAAGAGCATGTGCGACAGGTGGCCCGGGACGTACATGAAGTCGAGGTTCGGGTTGCAGACGAGCTGTATGCGGGGCGCCTCGAACAGGCCGTAGTGGTCCTCGCAGACGAAACGCGCGTTCTCGATGGCCTCCTGGGCCAGGTCCTTGACGTTGGTCTTGGTGCAGATGACGCCGACGTAGGCCGGGTCGCGATGGTGGCTCTGGTCCGTCAGGGCGATGTGCTGGCCGATGAGCATCCGGATGCCGATGCGGGACATGTAGAAGCGATCGAGGAAGGACTGGATGCTGCCGTCGATCTGCATGCGCTGGCGGCGGCGCTTGTACTCGAGGATTCCCTGCGCCATGGTGGTCACGACGCCGTCGTGGCGGCGCTTGATGGTGTGCAGGGTCTGGGCGAACTCCTGGTTGTACAGCTGGAGTTCGGGGGGCCAATCGCCGCTGTCGTCGACCGTGGCAAAGTATCGTCTCGACAACGAGCGGGTCTTGCCGTTCCCGTTGCTCACGCTCTGCAGACCCCCCCAGCCGGAGGACTCACCCTCGCCGATGGAAGGGTTCGGGGTCGCCTCGGAGAGCTGCTGCAGCACTCCGCGACCGGCATGCCTGCCGGGCTTCATCAGACGGTCGCGAACGCCTCTTTCCAGCTCGGGCCGAGGCAGCTGTGTGATTTCCTGCGGGCGCGGGCGGGCGTTAGCAGAGGCAGGGAGGGACGGGGGGCGGGGACAGCCAAGGTTGCAAGGGCCAGGTCGGAAGGGCAAGGTCGGACGCGGCCAGGCAGACATACCTCAAACGACTGGGCGTACCAGTCCTTGACCTTCTGGACGGACGGCATGTCGTTCAAGCCGTCGGGTAGATCCTCGAGCTCCTGGACGCGATGGGCCAAGCGGATGGGGAGCTCCTCGGCGAGGAACTGCGAGGCGCGGAACAGAGTTCCTGCGGGCCGAGGATGAGCGTGGGGGGGGGGACGGCACGGGGCAGGAGGACTCACCGATGGAAGGCTTGTCGCCGAACTGCACCATCTGGCGCAAGCTCACGCCGGTAGCGGGAAACTTGGCATAGTGCCTGATGGTGTCCATCAGCCGTTCGGACGCCTTCCATGACATGGCGGCGGCGGCGGCGTCGCGTCGGCGTCGTTGCTGTGCGGCTTCTATCCAGAGCAGACGCCGCAGGTGCGTTGCATGCTCCGGGGATGTGGAGGATGCGGAGGATAGCGAGGATGCGAGCCGACGGGAGGAGAGGAGAGCGGAGCGGACGGACGGCGAGGGGCGACGGACGGCGAGGGGCGACGGACGGCGAGGGGCGACGAACGGCGAGGGGCGACAAGGAGGGGAGGAGGGCTAGCGGGTCGTCATGGATCGGAACGAGGGATCATCAATCGAAAGGTCCGTCGGCTGTCGGTCGACGGAGGTTGCGCTCTCGTCGTGGCAGGTCGTCGTCGGGTTTGGACTTGGAAATCGAGCTGGGACCGGCGGCGGCAGCTCTCGGCGGCAGAGACACGTCGTTCAAGGAAGGGGTCGCGGCTTCGGCGAGCTGCGGGGCGATTCTGGGCGATTCTGAGTCAAAGTGGCTCCACAGGGATGGCGGATGAGCTCAGCCGGGTTGGCGACTTTGAGTGACGACAGCCTCGGCCCATGCACAGGTATCGATATGCCGTAGAAGTACTCCGTACTGGGCACTCCGTACCGTAGTTGTACTGTTAAGTACCAGCGAATAAGAGGGTCCGGGCGAGGGCGACGAGTGGGGGATGTCCGGCTGGCGGCGAAAGAGGGGGCCGGTTGCGGCAGTTGACGGCTAGCAGGGGATCGCGTCGGGGCGAACGCTGAAGGGCTCTCTGTGGGATGGGGGATCCAGCGTATGTCCAGCGGCGAGCGCGCGCGAGAGGAGAAGAAGGAGTCGGTGCAAGGAAGGATGAGGGAAGAGAGGGTAGAAGGAGGCTCGGTCGGTCGGTCAGGAACGGCGATGGGAACGGACGAACGGCCGGCGAGTGTGGGAAGCGTCGGCTAAGTGAGAGAGGGAGGGATGGAGACAGATCAGAGAAAGGAGGAGCATGGTGTGTGGGGAGGGACACGAGGCTTTGAGGTAGGCCGTACTCGTACTTGCATTTGCATGTACAAGTACAGCGCTGCCCATGTACATGTACTTATTCCTCGCACAGTCGGTAATCGGAATGGTATGAATGGCGGAGGAGGATGTGGATGCTACCGTGGCCAGTGTTAAGCCGGGTTAGCGCGAGCGTCCGATCACGGCCTCGCGGCGCTGCTCTTGAGCAATACCATGGTAGCTGTTGTACTCCGTACTTGCGTAACTAATTATTACTTGTACTATGCGTAGGTGTAAGTGAGCTTGCTTTTGGCACGAACTTACTACCAGTCACAACAGATAGCCAGGAATGGCGAATTGCACATCTGCGGTGGGCGTACGGCACATGCACTATCGCAGCACGTACTGCTTGGTACTTGGACATGATAAGTGCTGCCGTCCGTACTCGGTACCCGGGGGTGTACACGTGCTTGTGCTTGTAGCATTCTGACGCCGTGGTAAGGTGTAGTCGACATGTACTGTAGGTGGCCGTGCACGTACTCGTCGACCATCCGTACGGTGCAGAACACAGGCCATACACATTTCATACCGGTTCCCTAGACAGATTTTCGGTGACGATTGATTCAATGCAGGTTACGTACACTGCGGTGATATATGTGGCCCGATCCTAGATTCGTGCTGCAACGTCATCCATGTCGAGAATGGGATCGGTCTCGGTTCGCTTTCGCGCACTTTGTGACGTGTGAATACGTAGAGGGGGTGAACGGTGAGAGGCGAGAGGTGAGCGGTGCAAGGTCGGAGATGAAAGGATAAACGGTCGAGGAGACGGAATTTCAGGACTAGCAAAGCCGTGTTTCATGGGAAGCAGGCAAGCATGCCCCGACTGCAGGCTCCTAGGCAGCGAACTGTATGGAAGGCGTCATGAGTATGCAGGCAGGAAGGCAGGCTGCAGTACGTACTAGAGCACATGGCCAGTTGAGCTGCAGAGAACTGCCATGTATTGTCCGAAGTGGTCGCTATTGTATTCGTACTTGAGAATGTAAGAACTTGGCTGCGCAACCCGGCCGAGTCTCGTAGTATTGCTTAGCACCTATCTTGGTGGTAGGACAGCGGTGAGCAGAATCCTTGCAAACCACGGGACGACCTTGGTGATCGACCCTACCCTACAGTGAGCTGCGGTGACCAGCAGAGCACTCTACTCTCGTGTGCGCCCGCCTTCGGACGCCTTCGTACGCTCTGTGCTGCGGAGCCATCGTGAGCCGCTGGCTGAGTGGCCGGTTGTCATACAATGCCTGTGATGATGGCTTTTGCGATGGCGGCTGCGTGTCTTGTCGCGAGGCATTTACTGGACCCTGCGAGCGCCTGGGGTCGAACGTGACGTCGACAATCACCAGGACGCTCTCACTGTCGGTGTGCAAGTAGGAGACGCTGCTGGTGTTCAGCGTCCGTACCTGCAACATTTCGTAGATGCTATGTTAGGCTAGCGTATTCGCCCACCGCCTGCCTTCTGCCTTTCCACCCACGACATCTTCTAGAATGTTCGATGCGTAGGAGCCTGCCGCAAACTGAGGAAGTAGCATTTCTGGCTGTTGGCGTGCAGAAATTGTTCGCGATATACTTTAGCCGCGAAATCTGGCCTCGTTGACTCTGTGTCCATGCGAATGCATATTGATATTCTACAGACTGAATAAAAATAACAATACGATGCCATTCTTGAAATGCATGACGCACAATACGATCCCGCCATTCTCGAAATGCACGAAATGCCCGACGAACAATACGATGCTGCCATTCTATATTAAAGGGTATTATTAAATCAAGGATTCTCCATGACTTGCGTCACGCTCGAGATTGCCAAAGTTGGTTCAGGGGCCCCTGGGTTACATCAAAGGTCGACCAACATATTCTTCGCTGGAGATCGCTTGTATGTTGTCTGCAACAAAGTACGAGACGCGGCCGAGGGGAACCGGAACCCCAGCTGGAAGTGCTCAGCTGTCTGCGGCTCAGTTCGCCGCTCGACAAGTTGCGCCTAGCCGCAACCTCGTCTAGCCCACGGGTGGCAAGCATCAACTGGCCGCCATAGCAACCCTATTATTTCCATCAGGTGGCAATGGGCTACCGCCGCTGGTACTGCTACGCCAAAGAATTTGGAACAGGGTTTTGACGATACGAATCGAGATACTCTGTCGCGTATCTTGTCGCTGAGGAGAGCGAAATGCCCGAATATCTTCCTGGGCAGCGAGACGTCTCGAGTGTCGTTGGGTATGCAGTTCGCGACGAGCGTACTGGGCCGTCGGTCGCCGCAGTGTCACTGTAGCGTCCTGAGCCAGTCACTACAGGTACCCAGGTAGCACGGATCACTGGCGATCAGTGTACGACTTGTGCTCTGCACCTGCAGTTGGCCAGTGTTCAGTTTGCTGCATACCGTGCTGCACCCAAGGCCGGTAGCGAGCAATATTACTTGGTAAAGTCGCCGTTGGTTCCGTCTGTCAAAGTACTGACCAGTAAGTGCTTACGGAGTACAGTAAAGTAAGTTCACGGAAGGGACCAAGTTGGTCCTAGCCTGCCAACAGCCCCAATGCCTGCCCCATGTACCCAACTAGCGTCGGCCCACCTTGGACAGACGATTGAGACACTCCCGCTGAAAACCAAAGTCGGTGACCATCATGCTCGAATCGACCATGAGCTTCCTGGCGGCTCGAGAGGATGGGAAACACCCCCCCGCCAAGCACAAGCCCGGCTTCCCACCAGAAGAAGACGTCGCCGGCCAGCCGTTGAGTCGCCGCCGCTCGCAAGATCACGAGGGCGAGGACGACAGGGTTATTGACGGATCCCAGCCTCCAGGTGCGGCGGATCGGGGCAGCGTCGGACTCCCATCGCCCAGCAGTAGCAGCCATCTCTCCGACCTCGACCTGAACCTGGATCCGGACCTCATTTTGGACCCGGATCTGCCCCCTCCCTTGTCCTGTCCCAGTGAAGTGTCCAGCATCCACTTCTCCAGTCCAGGGCCTGGCATTCGCTCCTCTCCACCTCAGCACTCGCCCGGAGCCAGTACCCTCCCCGGCGTCGACCAAGATGCTGCTCGTGCTTCGAGACACGACCTCGCCAGCCGTCTAACCCAGCTTGCCACCGTTCTAATCTCCAATGACGGGTTGGCTGCGGGGGAGCTTGCCGGAGGAGGACAGCTCGACCTCCTCGAACGAGTGGTCGGGGAGATGCTACGCCCAGAGACCTTCGAGCTGCACGCCCGCTCCTGTATCGCTTCACCTCCGGCCTCCTCCCCGATCCCCTCAAGCCTATGCCGCTCGAATTCGCCTCGACAACGCGAGTGGAGGTCCGAGATGGAGGCAACGGGGGCCGACGCCATCGAGAACCCTCCCGGGAGTGGAGCCGAGGTCATTGCCGAGATGCTGAAGCTCAACCACGAGCTATCTGCCGTCGTGGGCAACCTTCGTGCCCGTCGGGAAGAGTCTGATGTGGGTTTTTGCGACCTCTTCTGCCTTCTTTCCTTGTAACCCGTTCAACCATGATTGACAAACACGCCCTCAGCACATACACTATCTCCTCATTGAACGTGCCGAGCAAGCTGCGCGCCGCATCATCTTTCTGCAAAATCGCTTGGCCTACCTGTGAGCCACCCGACACGTATTTCTTCGACAAAGTGCAATCTACTCACATTCCTCCAGGGAACGAGAGCTTCGAGACAATGACGACGAGCTTCTCCAACTTCGCATTCGTCTCAAAGCAGTCGAGGTTCAGATGCCTCCCCATCCTGACGAGGAGCTGCAGCGTTGCATTTCCACCTTGAAAGGGGACTTGAAGGCCCTCAGGAAAAAGCGACCGTTGTCTGAGCTCCCCTCCAGTCCCGAGACGGCTGAAATTTCACTCTTGACGTCACCGTCTCACATTTAGTGACGCGCGACTACTGCACGAATTGACGAGCTACGACATGTTCACGAAACACACCAGCCGGCGCCATGAAATGTTCTTGTTGCGTTGAATATCCAAGCAAAATTCTATTTCTCTTCACTGCTGATCATTGTATTTCTCTCAAACGAGCAAAAAGCAAGAGATGTGTGGTGGTGCTGGCCCTGTTGGCCATGGATCTCGACCCCGACTAGAGGTCTCGAGGAACAATCAAGGATGATGCGGGCCATGGCGTTTGTGTACCATTGACTTTTTTCTGTCGCAGCTTCATACAACTACATCCGTGATTCTCCACCTGGCACGGAGCAGCAGTTCGCCCAATCGTGGCTTACCAGGCTGTCCTGAGCGTGATAATTTTCCCATTTCCTTGAACCTCATCATTCATCATAGACGCGGGGTATCAATCAACCGTCCATCGCGTTCATCCATGGTTTCGGCATGCGGCCGGGCATGCGACCTTTTGGCCTCCTTCAAACCCTTGGACATTCGGAGGTGCCAGTGACGAAAAAAAACAGCCGTTCGGAAGAGCCGTTCGGAAGAGCCACCCCCTGCTCGTGCTTTTCCGCGGGGAACGAATGCTAACGTTACCGTGGGCACTCTTCAGCCGATTCGGCGTGAGGACCAAGCACCCGTCTCACGTAGAAATTCCTCGTATGTTGGCCCTGGTCCCATCTCGCTTCGCCCCTGAAATAACGCGTAGTTGTCCACCCGGTTCAGGGGTTCCGCCGTTCGGCTCGGTGGCGATGTGACCTGGGCGGTGTTCCGGGAGTGCAAGGACGATGCGCATGAGCTTTCATGTGCCGGAGACGCGGCAGCGTGTCTTTGACGATTCGCCTTGGGTTCCGAGCGCCGATACCTGCGGTCACGCACGTAGTGTTGTCTGGAGGGGGAGGCGTCCCGGAGATGCCTGGGTGGGGACGAGCCCTCGACATAGGTCCGAATGACATCCCTCATCGGTCGCTCACCGCGGCCATCGCTTTTTTGCTGCCGCGGGGACCGATTTTGGGGCTTGGATGACGGGACCTCGACGTAGGACGCCCGTTCTGTACGAGTACATCTCTTCCGCCGGCTGTCACCTCGACCACTGTCACCACGGAACGCAGGGCTCAGGCTGCGACAGAGGGCGTCACAGAATGCCGTCGTCCACGAGACGGATAGCCATTCTACCTGGCTCATGGTTTGGTCCCAGTCCATGACTGCGTTGGATACCCACTGCCGCGTCTTGTCCTGCGGCCTGGAAGGAAACAAGTGGCGGGACAATTGTTTCGGCAGCCGCTGAAGTCTGCCATCTAGCGTGTTCGCGTCTGCAGCTGCTATCGGAAGAGTTGCCACGACTCTTGATAGTCGTCGAGCCTCGATGTCAGGTGTCGCTTGCATGAAGGTGACCATCCAGTCAACAAAGCCTTTAGGCGAGAGTGCCGCGACCGAAGGTCTGTCCGCGTCCCTGCTACCCGAATTGACGGCGAAGTACTCGCACTGAAGATCTTTGAAGAGGCGTCTGAGGGCGTAAAGAGATTTTCTCGAGTAAGTGTCAAAGATTCCTGATATTGTTAGTGCTGGCTCAGAAATTGCTGCGCGTGTGGGGGAAAGGGGGTTGCCTACGTTGAAATGGATACAGCTCCTTGTCCACACGGAATTTGCGGTAGAATGTATACATCTTGTCAGGTGTAATGACTGGAGAGCCACGGGGCTCAAACTCATCATTCTACTGGCGTCAGCTTCTCTTCTCTCCGATCATAATGATCAATCGTACAATATACTTTGCCAGGCCAAGCAAAACATTTCGAAGCCGCACAGTAGGCTCCGCGTTGACATCGAACACCCTTCCCCATTGGAGGTCGTCTAAAGACATGAGCTGAGCGGAATCTGGCCTTATCATTGTCTTGGTTCTGTTGGAGACTTGTTGGTGCAATTTTGGGAGAGGACGGTCCGAGAAATGAACCGTTGGGCGGGGCCTTGGACTTGGAGCTCTGGAAACCGCAGGGGGTGCTTCGACACTCTCGGGACGGGAAAGGAGCAAAGGTTTCCTGTTCTTGTTGGGTGATGCGTCCACCGCCGGAGCAGGCGTTGCGCTTCTGTCGTTGGAGCCCGATAGATGTGGCGGGCGTCGGCGAGAGCTGTTTGGAGCTGGCTTCTCATCCAAGATGGGAAGAACAGGCTCTTCATTCAGGGAGGACGTGTCATCTTCCACTGTAGCTTGATAGGGCTTCGCCGAGATGAAATCCGAAGACTCGTACTCCGACTGCGGCGTGGATGCCGCGCTTGATGTACAGGTGGACGTGGGGCTTGTTGAAGCGGAAGAATCTGACGTCTCATTCTTCAGGTTGACTGACACTCGGTCAGCAGACATTGGAACGGGGTTTTGTATGAAGGTCACGTCTACTCACTCCGTTTCTGTAAAAAATCCACAATCTCTTCGACCCATTCCGGGTCGTAGTCATGGTTCATGTTGTTCACGATCCTTTCCTTGAAGACGGCTCTGACAACACCCTCGACCTGTTCCTTCGAGGGCATTCCAGAGAATGTGGTATGGTCCTGGCTCGTGATGTTCATATTGCTCGTATCATTCTGGATGTTGCTGCTGGTGTTGGTGTTGGTGATGCTGTTGCTGTTATTGTGGCTCATTTTGGCCGTGATGACTTGTTCAAGATGCTGCTCTAGCGCATTGGAAAATCGTTTCAGGTCTTGGGAACGTCCAAGGCCAAGACCGACTAGGAGGGTATATATATCTTGGGCAGAGCCGGGCCGTGGCCTCGAAGCTAGGGCTCTTGCACGGGTGCAACGATTACGATGCCGGGTATCACCATCCGTGGCGGGACCCTGTTTCTCCATCGGGTCTAGGAAGACACGACAGATGGATGGAACGAGGGTATCTGGGCCCCGGTACAGGTCAAGATGCGGTGGTCGCTGGAGGGAGTCGATGCAACCAAAGCAACGATGCCTAACCAGCTGCGTGGAGTCTGTGCTTGGTAGGCGGAGCTTGTGCCGATCCTTCGGGATACGGTGCGTGGAGGTGAGGCGATTCCCGTGATTGCCGCCGCTCGAGGCTGACTATGTCGATCGGTATGGAAGCACAGATATGCGCGAATGGATGAATGTAGCTTGGTAAAGTGCGAGTGTGTATGCATACGTTTCCGTAACCGGACGGGCGTGTGTGCCGCAAGGCGTAAGGGATGGAGCGGCAGGGCCTGAATCGGGAAGCCAGCTGTCGCAGCAAGAGAGCAAGCGGCGGCGGCGGCGGTCGTTTGAAACAAGACGACAAGTCGGCTCGGATCGGCTGACTAGCATTCGAGTGGCATGATTCAAACAGATCAAGGTGACGGGACTGCGCAACGCAACATGAACTCGACAGGTGACAACTAGGGGCATCTTGAGGCGGGACGCACCGCTTTATGTGGGCTTCCGTGCCGGGACACGGACGAGGGTAAAAGCTCCGGCTCAGCAAGCTGTAGACGGCTTCCACGACAGGACAGACACGTAGACTGGTGAGATGAAACTGGGTGAAAGAGGCGTGCGGGTGAGCGCGTGGGCGCCTGAGGACGCGAAGCCGTCATGGAAACACCGCAAAGGAGTTGCAGTTGCCTATCGACAGGGGCTGCCACCGGCAAAAGCGAAACAACAGGCGAGCCGGACAGGCCGCGGCAGCCCGCTGCTTTGCCTTGGACCCCTCATTCTTTTGGGCGTGCATGAGCATTGCGTGAAGTCGTATATATTCTGTCCGTTGGCCACCCGGAGCTTGGCGTAGATGGCGCTACGCCGCGGATGCAGGAGAGCCTCTTGGGCGAAAGGTAAGCAACCAGGTAGGCGGCTCGGGTGGCTGCAGTGCGTACGCCATGAGATTTGATGAGGAAAAAAGCCTTTAGTCGACGACGGAAACCTCTGCGTGGCCGTGCGGCGTCATCAGCATTGCTGCCCTGCTTGCTTTGCCTCTTCTCGCCTCGCTCACTCGCTCGTCCTTGGCGTCGACCATGGGCACTCCGTTGCTGCCTGCTCGGCTTTGCACACCACGTCTTACGACAGGAGGCTTGCAGGACAGCGGGCATTTTTCATGGGTGCGGGTGTACCGTGCGAGGGAGGACATGGCGGGTATGGGTCGAGGACGAGGACGAGGAGGACGAGGAGGACGAGGTCAATCCGTTGACTCGAATGGTCGGACAAATTCCATGCACGCTGATCTGCCAGTGTGCCAAGAGTAGGGGAGATAGGCAATGGAGGACAAATAGGAGAAGAGCCTGACAGCGGCAGGGTACACGCACTCGCCACGGATGCCTCGTGTGATGCTCTCGAGGACGAGGACAGAGAGCACGACTGCGGTGGACGCCGATCGGGGGCGAAAAGAACACGAAGATGAAGCTTGGCGGTGGCAAGAGGGGACAGAAGTGTATAAATGCGGATCGGCTTGTTCGTACAGGCAAGTAGCTGGGCAGGCAGAAATGGGTAGGGAGGTACCCCGATATACTGCGTTCCCATGGATGCCCAAGGCCCCAACGGGGGGGAGAGGGGGGGGGGGGGATCTGGCATGCCTGCCAACAGGGTTAACGACCGAGTACAGTCGGAGATGCAAGCTTGAAGATGCAACAGTTCCAGTTCGACGAGCTCATCAACAATTGGCCACATGATGCTCGCGCTTCGTCCATCTCGACTCATCTCGACTCTGCACGGATGGCTCTTGGTCCTACCGTGAGCACGGCACGCACGACGCAGAAAAAGAAGACCATGCCGTCCGCCCGCTCGTGCAACTTGGGCCTCTGATACCTCGGGCATGGAATGGAAGCACGTCGCCATGCACAATGCTGCACATCGGTCATGACCTACAGCCGCGCAGACTTGATGGGTGGGTGGGTGGGTGGACGAGCGAACGAGTCGACTGACGGCCGGCAGCTGCCATTGACGGTCCATCCACGTTCTCCCCCACGCATGCCACCTCCCTCCTCGGCAACCTTGGGCGGCATCCGGTGCAGCAGTGGCCGGGGCAGAGGTGGCCGGGGCAGCCGTGGCCGGGGCAGCAATAACAGATGCAGCAGTGACGGATGCAGCAGCACCTCCGCAACCGCCTCGCCGATTCTCGCTCTCTCACCGACGGCCGGCATGGTCAACAACGGGGGTCAAGGGTCTCCTGCACATCATCCGGGCCGGTGATTCTCGACAACAGAACCAAGAGCCGACCAAGCCTGCGGTGGATCGTGCCGGATGTCGCTGCATGTATCGCGTGGACGCCCATGGCTGGTTGGATCCAAGGTCCCAGATGCATGGTTCAGTCTGCCGAGCCCGTCTGATTGGCCAACGACGGCGACGGATGATGACGTCCGGTGCGGTGCGGTGCGGTTCGGTGAGGGGAGGTGCAGCGTGGTCAGAAAGTGGTCAGAAAGTGAGGCTGCCCGGCAAGGCAAGGCAACTCCCGACTGGCGTCGCCGCCTCGCTCGGGGGCGCAGTCGCAGTCGGGCCATGAGGAGAGAGGAGGTTGGAACATGTTGAACGCGAAATGGAGGCCAGTTGTCAGGATGATACGAGCTGCCGTCGGTGCACGGATGAGCATCTAGTACTAGCAGGTGAAACACGACCATGCATGAGCAAGGTGTACGCTCCTCCCCACGCCGCCCCCCCCCGGCGCCGCCCCCTGAGCCTCGGGTCGTCGTGGCCGGACGGGCCGCGGGCGCGCCAGCTCGGCTCGTCTTCGTGCGGCTACGCC
This sequence comes from Drechmeria coniospora, assembly GCF_001625195.1. NCBI lineage: Eukaryota > Fungi > Ascomycota > Sordariomycetes > Hypocreales > Ophiocordycipitaceae > Drechmeria > Drechmeria coniospora. The sequence goes on along the minus strand of NC_054390.1, from coordinate 8,559,116 downwards.
TTGTACAGCAGATCCAGGAAGCCCCTGGCGAGGTCGACGACGATGCTCTTGTTCGGCAGCGAGCCGGCGACGCCGTAGAGGGCGGCCGAGTCGCCGACGGCCTTGCCCTTGGCGCCCTTGCCCTCGACGAGGCGGGACCGCTCCTTCTCGCGCTCCTCCTCGACGACGGTCTCGAGGTCGCTCACGAGCCTCTCCCACACCTTGACGATGGGCATCGTCACGGCCACGTGGATGGCCGGCGGGTTCTGCAGCGCGTTGAGGTGCCAGCCCTTGGTCGACATGCCGTCGGCGATGTCGTAGATGTTGAGGTTGCGCGAGGTGAAGGCGACGACGGAGACGAGGGGCTTGCCCATGATCTCGAGCTCGCCCGCGAGCGCCGGCGCGTCCCGGATGGCGTCGGCAATCTTCTTGGCCGTGCCGACGATCTTGACACAGGCGTCGAGGTAGCCGGCCTCGCCGACGGCCATCATGCTCGCCCAGCAGCCGGCGATGAGGGCGCCGGGCCGCGAGCCGGCGAGCCCCGGTGAGGCGTAGACGCCGCCGGACCAGTCGGGGCAGACAAAGTACTGGTACGTCCTCAGGGCGGCGGTGCGGTAGAGGACCGTCGAGTTGCCCTTGGGCGCGAAGCCGTACTTGTGCGTGTCGCAGCTGATGCTCGTGACGCCCTTGAGGCGAAAGTCGAACGGCTGCGTCTCGAAGCCGGCCCGCTCGAGGCAGGGGACCATGAAGGAGCCGAGGCAGCAGTCGACGTGGAGGCAGAGCTTGCGGCGCAGCGCCAGCTTCGACAGCGCCGCGATGTCATCCATGATGCCGTGCGGGAAGTTGGGGGCCGAGCCGACGAGCATCACCGTGTTGGCGTTGACGAGACGCGCCATGGCGCGGACGTCGGCCTGGTAGCTCGGCGCGGGGCAGGCGACCATGTGGATCTTGATGCCGAAGTACTCGCCGGCCTTGCGGAAGGCCGTGTGGGCCGTGTCGGGGATGATCCTGTCCGCCGTCAGCGTCGAGCCGAGCGCGCGCGCCGGCCGTCGGTTTCGTCGACGGACACCTACATTTCGGGCTCCCGGATGCCGCGTTCGGCGAAGGCCTTCTGCCTCGCGGCAAGGCAGGCCATCAGGATGCTCTCGGTGCCGCCGGCCGTCGTGACGCCGGCGGCGCCGGGGGGGGCGTGGAACATGTGGAGGACCATGCTGACGACCTCGGCCTCCATCTTGCGCACGCCAGGGAAGACGTCGGGGTGGATGGGGTTGGCCACGGTGAACTTGCCAAAGGCCTCCGTCTGCAGCCGGATGAGGTCGGCCTCGCCGTGGTAGACGGCCCCCGAGACGTACCCATCCTCCCAGCGGGTGTGGTCCATGTTGGCGAGGGCCTCGAGCTCGGCCCGGACGGCATCGGCGGGCATGCCCTCCTTTGGCAGCGTGAGGTAGCGCGTCTCCGTCTCGGGCACGAGCTTGGCCGACATCTTGGCGAGCGACTCCTTCACCTGGCGCTGGACCTGGCCCCGGACGCCGGGGGCGCGCAGGAAGTAGCCGTAGAGGACGCGCTGCAGCTCGCGGTAGAGCTCGAGCAGGGCGCCGACGAGGCCGCGGCCCCGGAGCTTCCAGACGGCCCGGCGGGTCCATCGCAGGACGAAGTAGAAGAAGACGACGTTCCGGAGGCTGCGTCGGGTCCGTCAGTCCCAAGGCCACTCATGTACGACGCATGCACCTCGCGCCATGGCACCTGGCCGCGAGCCTCCGGGGTTCCGACGCCGCAGACGCAGAGACATGGAGCGGAGCGGGCCAATAACCTACAGGTCGATGTTGATCATGGCCAGCGACAGCGTCGGCCTGCGCCGCTTGACCGACTCCAGTCCACCCCGCAGGCTGACGGGCATTCTCGAGCTTCCAGGCATTGTGCCCCTGTCTTTGGTCTGTCGGCCGTCGTGTGCTTCCAATCTCGTGCGTCGTTGGAAGGACGAGGGAGGGGTGGATGGAGCGCCAGCAGATGGGTGCGGGCGCTGCCCTCGCACTTTCCGCCGCGTAGCGCGCTCTAGCCGTATGGAACTCGGCTGCCTGTGCCGAGTGAAGGCGGGGGAAGGCGAGCGGACGCCAAGTACAGCGACGGCGGAGTACGGGTTTCACAGTGCATGTACAAACATGAGACAGTGCGCGAAGAAGCGTGCCAAGTAAGTATACACGTTCCTGCGGTACCTTTATACCAACTCCGGCACAAACGCCGCGCAATGTACTCCGCACCACTACTAGGAAAGTACATTTGCACCTACTCACTGTACAGGCACGGATTTCGGCGAGTACGTGCGAGGAAATGTACGTGCGGAGTTCTTTGGTACTGTACTTGGATCGACAATCCATCTTTTTTAAGTACATTAGTGAATATCTGTATCCTGTACGCCGTAATTAGGTGTACATATAATGCACCGTACTCCGTACCCCGTAAGATACTTACTACTAGTTTAGTAGGTAGTAATAATTAATAGTAGGCATTAGCAGCGTCCAAGTACCTCCGATTGTCAGTCAGGCTTACATAGCAGAGGCGGGACCTCCATTAAACAGTATATTCGCACCAGCTATTGCATAAATCAAACAACCACGCGACCGTCATTTCCAAACGCGCGACTCCGGCAACTCATGATGAACAGGAGCCCATCGCATTATTGGGACTTTTCCCTGTCACAAACCAATTGACGAGGCATATGGGCCCATCTTCAACACGTCAACGTTCAACGGCCTACCCGCCAGCCCTTGGAAATGTGTGAGCAGCTAATAATACCCTAGTTCCGGGTAGGTGGTCAACTGCAAGTCAGGTCAGCCAACCCCTCATCAATCAAGCGGTAAAAAACAAAGCAAAACGGGATCTCTTGTCTCTGTCTGGCACATCTCTACGCCATGCATTCGACCGTCGGACCCAAACATGCGTGTGCACGCCCGAAATGGAGAATAAATGATTCTGTGCAGGCACCCAGAGTTGAATTGCCCGCAGTGAGCTACAGCTACCATCCAGGTATCCACCGTCGTGGGAAAGAATCCATCCGCGTTAGAAGCGGTTCGTACACAGACAAGACACGAACCCGTTGAGCAGCAATGCTCGACATCACCAGTCTTCACACCCCCTCTCTGCCACGCTTCCAAGGCCCAATCGTGGCAAATGCGCAGATGGCGGCTGACGGCTACGAATAGCAAGCGAACTGGAGGTGTCGGTCGATAGTCCCCAACTCATCTTTGTGTGCAGTAGCGCTGCGCAACTCTCATGAGCCAATCGAGTGTCTCGATCCATCCGAATGGAAGTGCCGCACGTCCATGTTGCAGGCATCATCCCGTACGCTCGCGCATTGCCGATGCCTTTACATGAGCTCCTCTCGAAACAGTGTGGAGGGGGAATGAAACCCCCATGCACATTGGCCCCCCCATTGGACCCGATCACGCGCCTCGCCTCGCCGTCGTTTGAACGATCAATTCGTGGCTCATGCTCCATCAAGACGGACAAGGCCGCCATGGGGATGCAATTCCGGTGACGCTCCCCAAAAACGCCTAGGCCGAACTCGCGTCCCGCTCCTCCTACTGCAACCCAAAGGCTGCCCTCCACTCCTGCCTGTATTGGGACGACATGGCCTCGCAGCTTTTCTCACCCTCGTGGGTGCAGCCTGCGAAGAGGACGACAAAGTCGCCCTGCTGGTAGACCTCGCCAGAATCCGGATGCGAGTAGGCGCTAAAGATCCGTTGGGGGACGAGGGCGAGTTTTGACAATATCGTCGGGTGCCACTGCACAATATGCTCCTGCTCGACTGTCAGCCGATTTGCGTCTCCTGCAAGGTGTGCCTGCGTATGTGTGCGGTACGAGGGAGGGAGAGAAAGTGTGAAAGTGTGCGTGTGCGTGCCGTGCGTGCGTGCGTGCCGATCAAGGGTCAGACGAACCAATGTGTGCCTCTCGGCCTTTTGAAAATTGTAACTTCTGTAGAGCGGATCGAACCAGGCCTCGAGAAAAAACTTGGCCCACTCGCCATTCCGGACAATGACGCTGTTGTGCGCGAGACCATCCTTGTCCTGGGCGAGGATGAGATCGGCGTTCCCTCCACGGAGGTGGGCAAACGTCTTGATGATGCTGTCGGGCGGCACGACGGGAAAGTCCTTCAACATCAGACTCTCGAGCTTCGTCGGCTCAAGAAGCACGTCGTCGAGGCTCTTTGTCGGGTTCATGATGTAGGCGTTTTGGTCCAGGTACCAGATGAACTTGCAGTCGGGGTACTTTGTCAAGGCGTGACGCATGGCCATGACCTTGGCCCACGACTTGGGCGCACCGTGGGTATCGTAATCCGACGCCTTGACGACCATGACTTCGTAGCCTGCACGCACGGGTCAGCTTCGTCGGAATGCCATCTGCGACGAGAGCGAAGCAAGCACTCACCATGTCGCTGCCCGTACTTCTCCCGGTTCTCCTTGACGCCGCTCACGTACTCGTCGCTCCACGACACCGGATCGATGACGGTGACGAGAACGACCTCGGGCACGCCGGAAGGCACACGCTCGTGGTACGGGCTGGGCTTGCTCCGGCCGAAGAGCAGGTATATGGCGCCGATGAAGGCGAGGAGCACGAGGGCAAACGTCCTCGACCGGCTCCTCCTCCAGAGCGGTAGCCTTGTTGACCTGGGCCGGAAGGGCGGAGGGTTGGAGTTCTTGCGAGGCGGGTACGCAAAATGCATCGTGGCCAGGCAAGCGGCCGCACGCGAAGCTTGTCTGGATGATCCGGGATTGTCTGGATGAGCCGGTCGAGTGCCGCGGGCACAGATTTCGACCCAAGCTATGGCATCCGCTCGACGAACCGTCCTCGTCGTCGCCGGCGAGATGGAAGCTTTCTCGGCTAGGCGACGAGTCTGCCACCGGTGCCTCGGGGTCGATGATTCGTCGGACGAGCAATGGTGGGTGGGATGGGTGGGATGGATGTCGGGATGAGGTCTGAATCGCGGCACTCAGGGAAGCGTTGCGATCGGAAGCGAATGGATGCTGTCACCTTTGCGGTGCCGGGCGGGTGAAGGACGGAGGATAGTCTCATCGGATAGGTACTAGTAAGGCGCTCCGTACCAGGATAGGTTTATACTCGCACACAAGGTGCTAGCACCGAATAGGCAATGGTCCGGTACAGAACTGTCCCGCTTAGAGACTAGTCTGGGTGTTTGGTTTTTTTCCGTACTTGGCTAGTGCTTGATTTTCTTTCTTGTCCAGGTGCTTGGCCAAATGCACGCACGGTATTACTCCGTAAGTACTCCGTACTCAGTACGTGTATTAAGTATGTATCAAGTACTTACTTAGCTTACAGTACTTACTTCCATGGACAGGATGAAGTAATTAACGACCAGCGAAATGTGTTTTACTTGCTATGACGAAAATAGAGAAATAATGATGGATGATACGGGATTTTGTGCGTTGACTGTAGAATATTCTTTTCATATTTATTTCCGTGCTCCAAATAATCCTGTCAAGAGGTGACCGCGATGGTAAGTCGAGGACATCTCCTTTTCCCCCCTCATCCGACTCGGATCAATGCGATGCGCCACTTTGCCCGTCGTTAATCTTCAAACAGGTATCCATTCGATGTGGCAGGAATGCAATACGCTTTTGAGGCCGTTAAAATCTGCTATAATCCCATCTATTAGATTGTGAAACAGAACGGCTCAACAGTTCTTTAACATCGGCCAGTTGGTGAAATGATGGACGATATACACCGTACCAACGACACCCAAGAGAAGGTATCATCAAGTTGGGTAGATGGATTATACGTACGGACACCTAGAGGCATAACCGGATTTTTTTTTTAAAATGTTTCTTCTTTTTTGTGAATGTTGGACCACGGTGACCCAGCCCCCGGAACACGTCCTCGCTGCCGTTCAATTGCCTCCGTCAAGTGCTCTTTTGCAGCCCTGTCCAGCCCTTTCCACCCTTCCTCTCTCTGAATCCAGTACCTGCCGACGTCCATCATATTGACCGTGCAATTTTCGGAGACTTTGATCTTTTCGTCATCAAGGATGGCAATGCCGAGCGGTCTGGGCCGTGTCCCGCAAGCAGCCCATGCCGTTACCGACTTGTCGCCGCTACCTCGCTCTGGAAAGCTCGTTAACGGCGGAAAAGGCGAGGGCGCAGAGCGGCAACGGGATCTCACCAAAACGGAATAATGGCGGCCACAACCCAGCATGCGGTTTGGCATTGTCCAAAGGCCAGGTTGCAAGCAATCACAGTTGCAGGAGCAGTGGCGCCAAGGGTCACCCCCCAGGTGGCACCAGCTGCGGCATAGCAAGCCATCACGACGGCCGCGCAGCCAGCCTGGCAGGTACCGTATGCTATGGGGCCTGCAGCGGCCGACCCAATAAGTAGGCTCGCGGTAGTCTTGAAGAATCGCATGGCCAAGAAGGAAGGAAAGGATAAACTGCAAATTGGTTCTGATCGAATGGAGGCGGGGAGATTATGAAGGCAGCTTTTATTTCCATCACCCGTCTCTTGAGGTTGGACGCAATGAATTCTTGACACCGAATGGGGTGAACACTTGACACTGGATGCAGTGAAACTTTTGCACTGGATGCAGTGAATTCTTGACACGGGATGCAGTGAATTCTCGAGAGTAGATGCAGTGCATCTGGACGAAATCAATGAATTTGCCATGCTCGCCATTGACTCGACCACTGCTCGCAGCATGTAATTCTGGCGGAAAGTAGCCTGCTTGCTCTCTGGTGCCACTTCAATTGGTCCATTTCTTTTCCCCTCACAAGTAAGGCCGGAATTCGTTGAAATGCAGCGCACCGCGACGTTTACGTGGCTAGGGGTGTTGAGCATAGAATCAACCTTAAGGTGCAGGCATGGGAAAATGCTGCGGAAAATGCACGCAGTTACGGAACGGATGAAGAATCTGCCTCGTATTGAAATATTCTGGCTAGCTATATACTCATCCATATCATGTCGTATGCGCCGACCAACTCTGAGCGCATGGTGTATTTGAACACATCATCGTGCTAGCAGGCAACCACATGATAGCTGGTGCTGCGTTGGCTGTTTTGACACCAAAATTCCTTTTTTTTTTTGCATTGAGCATCTCTGTAGGATCAAAGTTCCGAGGTACCATCCCTTTTGACGTCTCCTCTCCCGCACCACAATACCTGTTGGCTATTGTGGGAAGCAGGCTGAAAGCCTCAGCGGCTCGCACACGCTTGGAAGCAAGCGTACGTGGATATAATTCGTGGCACGACTGCCGCTGGACCGGCTACTGCGTCGTTTTGGACCAATGAAGGCAACACTCCTGCGGCTGGTCGACATCGGTTTTCTAGCATCGTCGGTTCGTCGTTGTCGCTGACGTTTCTTTCGTCTATCCGCCAGGCCAGCCGTGACCACGTGAGTAGGTGTGTACAGTGCACCTACATGAACTGTTGGGAAAGGATACTGTACACGTATGATTACAGGAGAACAGGCAGGGAGCTGCACGTGTACGTAGCACACCCAAATGCACAAAGTACACCCAAATGCACAGTGCATGCTCAGGTATCAAAGTGCAGTCCGGCTTTCATGCAATATTACCTATCAATTACTTGCCAGTACGGAGCACAAGTGCTCCGTACAAATGGATGACTAACCGATTGTTGCCCAGTAAGCAACCAACCACAGATGGGTTTAGTACCTACTCCGTAGAATAATAATACTTGCCGATTCCCACATCATCGAGTGCATCATCCGATCTCCGAGCTGCGGATCGTGCACCGAGCTCTCCATTCGACCTTGCCCCGGAGCCAAGAGACTGGTGCAGGCACCGACCGGCTGCTCATCCCCTGACGGCACGGAACAGGTACGGAACGGAACCGTCGGCCGCGCGCTGGCAGATGTGAAGCGCAACTCTTCAGGCATTACCTTCCAGCACCCGCCCGCAATCTCTTCCGTGACGGAAAATTTTGGGCCAAGCGAGCCGTGGCGTCCTCGACGTCAGCCATCGCTCCCTTCGCTCGTCGTCGGGAAATGACGGCCGTCTCCCGCTCCCACTCCTTCGCCATGGAGAGGAAGGAGAAGGCAGAGGAAGAGCCAAGGGCGACGGAAAGGGAGGCGGCAAGCAAGCACGAGAACGAGTGCGCGAACGAAGCGGGAAAAGCAAAAAACGAGGCGGTCATGGCGGCGACCAACTCGACGACGGAGGCCGCGAGGCCGGCGGAAGCCCAGCAAAAGCAAGGACGGAACGAGCAGGAGGGGACCAGCCGCACTCGTACGCGTAAGTGTCGTCGTCCACTGATGGTCGTCCATCGATCTGCCCATCTGCCTTCATCTCCTGTTGTCTCATCTCGTCACCCGATGGCTCGGCTACTAGCTGCTAGGCCGACACGCTGCCAGCTGATGCCCGAGCCGTGGTGGCGGCACGAGTGCAAGCGCCTGCCGCCGCCGATAGGCATGCTCTCTACCCTACCGACGAGCACGACGTTTGCACTCCCGCACGTTGCACGCACGATACCATATACGTGTACTCCGTACACCTGTCTACAGTACTTGCCTACTTGCCGCACCGAGCCTACCGGCAGCACCGAGTTCACCGGCAGCACCGAGCCTACGAGCAACGGCGGTGCTTGGTAGCAGCGGGCTCCTGGCCAGCTACGAGTGGGAACCAGTCATTCCTACTACATGCGCCGGCACCACCATCGATGCGGCACACCGATGCGGTACGGTGCGTGCTCGGTGGTAGATGATGGCTGCCGTCCTGGCCTGGCCTGGCCGGATGCCAACTCCCCTTCTCTGCCTGCCGACCTTGTCTTGGAAGCACGCCGCACCAAGGGTCTGGTTGGCCCACCGTCGCCTGTGGCGCCGGCCTTGGTCCTGCATTCCTCGCCGCACGCAGCACTATTCCATCAGCCTCATTGTTCCCGACGAGGGCTAGGTGGTCGAGCGAGTGCGCCGACGACGTTGGATGGGTGCGTGTTCGTGCTCTTGCGTGTACACGTAAGTCTGCGTGTACACGTGCAGGTGCGGTCTGTCCGTGTTCATGTGGACGCAAACCCTGCCCGCTCTGTACATGTACATGTACATGTACTTACACCTGCCGGTACTTTTTCTACAGCGCAACTGTACATGCACTGCAAGTACTCCGTACGGAGCGCAGGTACCTGCTGACTCGGCGCGGGAGCGCCGTGCGGCGTACGGAGGATGAAGAGTACTTGCAGCGCTGTGCCTGGTACCCGTCGTGCTTGGTACACCGTGCCCACCGCAGGTAGTACCTGTACATGGTGGGCAGCAGCTCGCCCTTTCCGTCGTTGCGTCATGCACCGCTGCTCGTGCTCGACAACCCCATCATCTTTGCCTCTACCTGCACCGAATACGTGCCTCCTTCATCCCTCCATCCTCTCCTCCGCCTCCTGTCGCCCTCACTTGGCAGCCCATCTATCCTCCTTTGTCTTTTTTTGCTTGCCTAGCACATCTCACCCCTCACCCCTCACCGTTCCCCTCGTCGCCCCTCTCGATCATCACGCCTCGCCCCTCGAACGGCGGCCCTCGAGCTTCCTTTCATCGCCACCCGTCACCTTGCACGCCGGCCGTGCCAGCCAGGGGTGCCGTTTTGCTCCTTGCCACGGCCGCCGGGAGCGAGCGAGCAAAGTGCCGCCGTCCTTGGGCGATACGATCCATCTCTCTCGGCCGATACCTGCCTCTCAGAGGGCCGGGTCGGACGGTCGAGCAAGCTCCCGCACGCACGCCCACTCCCCTCGGGAGCCCGCACATGACGACGAAGTGAGTGAAGTGAGCCTCTGGTGCTCGCGGCGGCCAAGCTGCTGGCCAGTGCCCGCAACGCGACCGGCCCGTTCTCCTTGACGACGCTCAACCATCGACCCTGCCCTGTCCGTCCCCGCCTTCATACTCGTGTCGACCCCGCCAATGCCTCTGCTATCCCCTCCTCCACCCTCCTCCCAATCATCGGCCCGATGGCGACGACAGCAAGCACGCTCGTGTGCCCATCACACCGCCACGCCACCTGCTGACCTTCCGCCTTCGCAGCCGCTCAACCGTGCTCGCCTTCTGTTCCGCGGCGCCAACACCCCGCAAGCGCACGCGAAGCGACACGATCCTCGTCGGCCCCCTCCGAGCCTCTGTCTGACCCCGACGCCGCCATGATCTTCTCCGACTTCTACAAGGGCCCGCGCTCGCCCTTGGCCAAGCTGCGCCATCAGCCCCCTCAGATCCAAACCGAGCCGCTCGAGGAAACCCCCGACTGGCTCGGCGCCGAGTACGCCGATCTCCTGAGCAAGGACAAGACGAAGCAGAAGGAGGCTGTCAAGCGATACCTCTCCGACAAGGTCAAGACGGACTGGCAGTTTACTTGGCCTGCTCAGCCGAGTGCCACACCGCCTCTCGAACCAGAACGTCGGCCGGGCCAGGATGATGAAGCCTGGACCCAGGCTCCACCCGACGAGCACCAGGACGACGCTTGCCAGGACGCTGCCCATCAGGGGGGTGGCCTCGCCGGGTTGGACGGAGCTGTCTCGGACGCCTCGGACGACGACGCCTCGGACGACGACGATGCGCGATCCGTGTACAGCATCGTGTCCGAAGATGCCGTCCACTATCGCCCGAGAATGGAGTGGACCTCCGACCTCTCTGATGACGACGAAACCACCGTCGACCCTGCAGTCGATGCGCACCCTGCCGACGCCTCCGTCCCCGACAAGCGGACTCGCCGCCGGAGGGCCTTGCGAGAGGAGCTTTCCTGGAACGACGGCCTGGCCTGCTTCGAGGCGCGACGCGATGCCTGGACCGGTGCCCGAACCGTCCGCGTCCGCCACAAGCCCGCCACCCCTCCTTCATCCTCTCCCCGCTCGCCCCGACGCTTCTTCTTCCTCCACTCGCTGTCGGCGTCGCCACCCAGCTCGGCGCCCGTCGCCGCCGCCCCGAGTGCCGACGGCTCCGGTACCCTCTCCGACGGCTCGTCGGTGGCCCGCGAAGGAAACGGCCAGGAGCTCAAGAGGCGGCAGTCGTCCATCTCCGACGCAACCTCGCCTCGCCTCCATCCCGTCGAGACCTTGTTGCCACTCGGCCCGCCCCTGCTCCCCCCGAAGAATCCCCTGCGGGCCTCCATCAACCCCAACGTCTACCTCAGCCTCTACGACAAGGTGACGCTGAGCAACCTGCAGCCTGCCTGCCCCGTCAACCTGTCCGACATGGTGCGCTCCTGCGTCGCCGGCTGGAAACGCGACGGGGAATGGCCCCCGCGATCCTCCATCGCCGAGCATGTCATGGCGGCTCGCAAGAAGAAGCGAGCGTCCGCACCTTCGGCAGGGAACGACCATCACGGTACCTTTACGAGGCGTATGAGCTTTGGTCTTCTCGGACGCGACGACGATGATCTTCGACCAGCCAAGGGGATCCGCCGAAGCCTTCAGAAGGCCTTGGGAATTGGTCCCGTCCCTGGCGTCGAACCTGAGCCGGTCAAGGGCGGATGAGCGATGAATCGAGTCGCGAGTTGAGCCGTGGGCCCGACGGCTTGTTTGTGCTTGTCGAGTAACCGAGTTTGCCTCCGATGCTCGTGCCTGCTTCGAGGCTCATCGGCACTGTGCCCATGGGTATCGCGTCGCGACCGAGGGGACGGCCCTGCATGTATCGCTTTCTATCACATCATTGCTGGCGCTTGGCAGATACCACTATACATTTGAATCGTCACCTTCACCTTGTCCGTTTTGACTTGTTCCACACGTCACGTTCGCAAGCACGGCGGCACTGGTGACGGAAATTGGCTCATTTCCAATGTGCCATCGATTTGGCCTATGGCATCTGCATACGTATATATACGTCTCTACACGCATGCATACCATTTCCAAGTTACATGACTTCCGACAACATGGCCTTTGGTTCCTGCACAATAAAGCGTGCCATATCGACCAGCTCGTCGAGCAGACCCTTGGCAAACTCGCCCCAGCTATCCACCGTGACAATCTCGAGCTTCATCTCGTCTCCGTCGATGTAGGCCTGTACCTTCCACTCGCGCAGCGGTTCCTCGTGCAGGTACAACGTCTCCAGCCGACCGCTGGCGGCTGAAAATGGCAATGTCTCCACGTGGGCGACGTCCTGGTGCACGACCGAGTCGAACCAGTCCGGCGTTGTGGACAAATCCCAGTCTGTGCACCGAGCCATGATTTCGCCGAGCCCTATGGCCTCGTGGGCGGACGAGGCGACATGCTGGTGCTGGATGTGCGTGAGGAGATCGAGGACAGTCCAGCAAGGATCGAAGCGTACGCGCACTGGAACGTACTGCCAGCAGGGCCCCGTGACAGCGCCGGCGTTGGGGAAGTCGATGTTGCGGCCGCTGACGACCTCACCGAAGACGACGTCCCGCAGGGAGAGACGCCGGGCAAGGCAGAGAGCCCAAGCGGCCGTGGGGAGGGTGGCCACCGTGATGTCCCTAGGGCGGGAGTAGATGTCGACTGTCCTCTGGACCGCAAAGTGGTTGCTCCTCTCGACGGGAATGTCTGGCTTGAGAATCGTCATGGCAGAGCCGGCGAGAAGATCGCGCCAATACGGAATGCTGGCAGCGGCACATTGTCGGACGACGTGGCCGACGTAAGATGAGAATGGGACCGTCTTCTGGACGGGCTTGCCTTCGTACAGTGCGGAGAGCTGGCCGAGGAGGATGGGTAGGCATATTTCGTCGTACTGCGCGTGGGAGAGGCGGAATATGAGGCATGCTTGGCCAGCCGGAGAAGATTCGACGAGGAACCATTTGACAAAGGCCGAGCCGAGCGGTTGGCTCGTCATGAAATCGAGCCGGCAGAGCTGCCGAGCAAAGTCGTCGACGCCGCTGTCAACTGTATACTTGACAACGGAAGCGCCCAAGTCTTCAACGACGACGCCGTACCCCTGGTTTTCGTGCTCGACAAAGACGGTTCGGAGGATCTCATTTTGGGAAACGAGCTCCTCGCAAGCTCTGGAAAGACGATCCTTGTCTATGGCTGCGTCAAAGAACACGAGCTCGTACCGGCAAGAATACCTTGGGAACTGCGTTGTTCCTTTGACGGCAACCTGCTGCAGCGGAAGGGTAGGCAGAACATTGACAATTTTCCAATCTTTATTCGCAAGCTGCGGTTTCAACGCGGTCTCGACAAATCCGCTGGCGTCCTTGGCATCAAGAAGAGAGTATGGTGGAACAGGTTCGGTCACCTCATTCGTTGGGACCTCCTCTTCCAGGATGCTAGCCATTTCGTACAGAGAACGCTTTTGGAACATTTGCACGACGGTCAACTTGATACCATCGATACGGGCGTCGGAGACGAGCTTCATGGCGGCAATGGAGTCGCCGCCTAGTAAAAAGAAGTTGTCATCGAGACCGATATCGTCCTCTTGAATAGGCAGTACTCGAGACCACAATTTGCGCAGCTTCCTCTGTCGCTGAGAGGTAACCGACAAGCGTTTCTTGGGCAGCTGCTGGAATGCCATGTTGCTTGCTTGCTTAGGACCCGCCTTGACAAGTTGAAGGTGGCCACCGGCATCGTATTTGGCGAGCTTTCCAGTATTGTAGAACCCGCCGTCAGCTTCGCAGACGCGCAACTGGTCCACCCAAGCTGGTGTCGGGACCGGGGCAAGATGCAATTCCCTGGTGCTCTGCACGATCAGCTCACCGACGGCACCAAGGGGGACTGCCCGGTTGCTGTCCCTTGCATCGACAATGCATCCAAGCAGAGAACCCTCGAAGGCTTGGAGAACCGGATCGGCCTTGCTTGCGATCATGTGAGCCCTCAGCTCGCCCAAGTTAGTCTCGGACAGAATTGAAATGTCTCCAAGGCGACCAGTCGCCTTTCCGTACAGCACCTGTGCGACGTGCGTGAACTGATCCAAGATGCGCTGCATCAAGGGTGAGGTCACGGTCGTGGAGTCGAAGCTTGCCATGACAAGGAAGCCTTTGGGGTCGAGGGAACACACTAGCATGAGCGCGTATGTGTTGAACTTGAGAGCCTCCTGGGCAGCCTCGGCATCACCGGCCGGTACCAACCGATTGGCGGGCAAGTCTTCACCTTGCAAGACATCCCCTTCTGTGCTGGGGTGAAGAACAAGTCCAGTACGCAACTCGCACGCTTCGAGAGCGTCCGGGCTAAGTTTGCGGATGTGCTGCAGGCCAAAGTGCTCGTGGGGAATTTGCGCAACATTTTGTTCCTGAATCGCTTGGAGATACTCGGCCACGGGCGTGTCTCGGTCGACCTGGACTCGCACCGGAACGGTAGTGATCATCGGTCCTTCAATCTCTTCGGCGCCCACGATCGGCACATTGCGGCCTGTGAGCGTCTCTCCGAAGACAACGTCATGGCCGTTGATGTACTGAGAGACGACCAGCGCCCACGCTGCTCGAATGACCGTCGCGACTGTGAAGATGGATGCGGGCGAGTTTTCCAGCGGTACATAGACTTCGAGCAACGAGTCGGCCTGCGTTTGGTAACCCTGGAAGGGAAGCGGGGGGAACTGAGGACCGGTGGCACCCTTAAGCTGCTCCCTCCAATACGCTGCCGACTCGATTCTATCCATACTTTGCAGATACTTGATGAAATGCTTGAACTCAGCCGGCCGAGTCAATGTCTGCCCCTGGAAGGCCTTGTTCACGCGATCGACAACCAAGGGCATCGCCCAGCCGTCATACAAGGCGTGGTGCATGGTCAAAACGAAGCTAACGCTGCTTCTCGAAACGTCGTTGATAACGGCATATCGAACAAGTGGCTTCCCGGTCTCCATGTCGTCGTTTCTGTCGGATGTGAGATACTCGTCTAGGTTCGAACCGGAGTACCACTGGAGCTTTCCCTTGACGACGACCTGGACGAGCCCCCGACCCGAGACTTGAACGATTCTCGTTCTCAGGATCGGGCAATCTTGCTTTGCGCTTTCAAAGGCGGCAATGAGTCTCTCAGCCGTTGCCGTGTCTGGCAGCGACACAACTCGCTGCGCGATGTACGCCTCCTTGACCTTGGCGGAAAGAGCCATCAAGGCCTCCTGAAGTGGAGTGCACTGATAAATGTCTTCGACGAGGTCTGGATCGACGGAGCAAAGATTGGCCACTTGCCTTTTCGCTTCATCGGTGTCCCATTCTGCATCCAGCAACGAAAATGGATCGATTGCATGTTGAATTTCATCCGAAACATCCGCTGCTCTTGCCGCCATGGCGCTAAGAGAAGGGTTCGTGAAGATCTCGGCGACGGTCAAAGCCAGACCTTCCTCTCTTGCGGCGGCAATCAGTCTCATCGCTCGAAGGGAGTCTCCTCCAAGGGCAAAGAAATTGCTGCTCTTGTATATTTGGGCGGCTTCGCCGAGAACATTGCGCCATGCTCGCTGCAGCTGTTTCTCCCGATCCGTTTCCGGCTCGTCCTCTCGATCGCCTGCGGAACCAGCGCCAGCGAACCTTTCCCGCGGGATGGAGAGTCCCATCTCACGAAGTTGCTTTCGATCCGTCTTTCCCGAGACCAAAGATGGCATATGGCGAAGGGTACAAAACGCGGCTGGGATCATATATCTTGGTACCCTGGCGCCCATGCTTGAGTGAACAGCCGCCAGGGCCGTCGCCAGCGCAGGGGAAGGCTCAACCGTCAAGGAATCAGCATCCGAGCCTTGGCCCATGTTCGGCTCGGAGAGGAAGGCAACGAGTGACGGTGCACCGTTTTCCGGTTTCACGACTTCGGCAATGACTTTGATGCCCGACGGAAGACAGGTTTGCAGGTGGTGCTCGACTTCGGTCAACTCAACCCGCTGACCACGTAGCTTGACCTGTTGGTCTTTTCTCCCGACAAATTCGATGGATCCGGAGAGACCCGGTTCGTACTTGACCAGATCCCCGGTCTTGTACAAGCGGCCCCGGCGCCCAGGGACGGATTCGCACCCTCGGGTGAGCCAGCGCGGGTCTTCGATGAAAACCTCGGCCGTCTTTTCGGGCTCGCCCAGATAGCCAACGCCCACGACTGGCCCTTCGACAAGGAGCTCGCCGACCTCGCCTATGGGCATCAGGATATCGTGGTTGTCGGGATCCGTTATCCAAATGGACCCGCCCACGCCTTTCCCGATGCCCGTCGACAGCGCGACGGTGTTGTTGATGGTGCAGCCGACAGTACACTCGGATGGGCCGTAGGCGATGACGAGACTGGTTGATTTCCCCCACACGGCGGCATCGCTCGCCGAAATCGGCTCCCCTCCCAAGCCCAGGACGTCCAAGGAGGGTATAATGTCGGAGTCCAGAACGCGAGCGACCGAGGGGGTCATGTGAACCATGTTCGCACGGCTCTTTCGAATAGCACCGCTCAGGTCGTTTATGCGATCGGCTTCGGACGGAACGCAAATTCGACCACCGGTGGCCAAGGTGCAGAGCATGCAGTCGATGCTCACGTCGAAGGCATAGGAAGGAAAGTCAAAGACTCGAGATCCGGGCCCGTAGCCGACGGCTTCGGCTCGCGGAATGGCGCCGCTGGTGTAATTCTGGTGGGAAATGACGACGCCCTTTGGCTTCCCGGTGCTGCCTGATGTGAAGATGACATACATTGCGGTGGATGGCGGTACTCGTGGAAGCCGTTCCTCGAACGAGATGGGCATCTGATCGAGGTGCTCCCGCGACACGGCGAGGACTTGCCCCTCCCCGCATATCATTTTACCGAGCTCGGCCTGAAGAAGGGAGGTGACGACAAGGTCAGCGCCGGTCTGTTCCACGATGGTTCGCAAGCGTGCTTCCGGCTGGCTCGGATCGGTGAGGGAAAAGGTTGCTCCGGCTTTCATGACGCCGAGCAGGGCGACAACGGCCCAGAGGGACTTTTCGAAGCATAGCGGCACGCGGGTGCCGATGTCGACGTGTTGGCGGCGCAGCTGGTGGGCCAGTCGAGTGGACAGATGATCAAGCTCTTCGTACGTTAGCGTTCCATCCCAGGCCTCGACGGCGATTGCGTCCGGTTGGCGTCTCGCTTGGTCGGTGAAGATGTCATGCATGCAGGTTTCGATGGTTGGCGGGAGCGCCTCGTTCCACCTCCAAATCTGCCCCAAGTCGCCCTCGGCTGGACGGGGGACACCGACCGCGCGCTCCGAAGGGTGTTTCGTCGCCACCGGGCAGTGCAAGGAGACATCCGGGACATGAGCGGCTCGGCTCCCGCTGCCGGCATCGCCATCGATTGTTCGCATCGCTCCCGACGAATTTGGTGAAGGAAGATGGGCAGAAGGGAAAGGTAAAGGAGATTGAAGGAGGAGCATCAACTCTTCTTCAAGTTTCGTCGACCATCAGTGCCTGTCCGCGATGCGTCCGACGGCGATTCCGCGGGCATGGTAGGACAGCTTGGCACCGGCAGCTGCAGGATAAGGGTATTCGTCGGCGGGGAGGGCAAATGTACGATGGCGGTGCGTGCTGCGGCGGCGGCCATGCATCCCATGACCCGACGATCTTCTGATCCAATCTCGCCGATGAAACGAGGCCCAGTACTCGCCCTCGTACCGTCCACCTGCTCGGGCTCGGGCTCGGACTCGTACAGACGGACGCACGAACGACACGGGGTGGTAGGTAGGTGGAGGTAGGTGTCGATGCATGCCGCAGTTGCAGTTGCTGGTACGGCTGACCGTTGCCAGCCGGGCGGCGAGGTTCCACGGGATTTCCATGCGAGGTTCCACGGGTGTGTCCGTAGCGAGGCAGCGAGATGCAGGATCGGCAGGGTGGCGGTCCAATGAGGGAGCGAAGACTTGGAGGTACACGAAGGAACTTGCAGGGTTCTGATCAGATAATGGGACGTCGAGAAGTTGTACGCACAAGTAGGGGTATGCAGTGCGGAGCTCACGGACGGAGTAGAGAGTCGAAAAAGGTGAGCGATGGCCATGTGGAGATGGGATCCGTTTGGTTGCGACTTTGAGCGGAGATCCATATGCATATTGTGGTGTTTTCATGTATTAATTATCGTTGTGCGTGCCCTGCTCCGTGCGGAGTACTCGTGTACTAATTCTTCAGGTACTGGTACCCCGACACCTTTTTACAGGTACTGTAAGTACGGAGTGCAGTACTGTACATGTGTAATTACGCCTAGTGTACTCCGTACCTACTAGGTAGCTACCAGGCACCTCGTAGCACTTGTATCTAGTAAGAATTAGTGCAGTGGCTCGGCGTAATGGCATCCTGATCCATGGTACTGAACGCTTTGGAGACGTACAAGTACTCCAATACCTGGTGGTTGTGCTTGCGGCATACCCAGTAGGTTATGGAGTACATGCACATGCTGTATCATACGCTGTCCTCGGTGCTTGTCCATGGAGGTACTCGCTGTACGGAGTACTCCGTACACATGCATTGCATGTACTTTGGGTGTACATCTACGACTCGCGAGTGCGGAGCTGCTTGCATGTATTACTTACCTACCAGTAGTGGGTGCATGCACACACACAACGTAGCAACACCTAATATTACCTCCTGGGTACAATGCGGCACCCAGAGTACATACACTTACTTGCTTGTATATTTAGTAAGTAGTACAAATACATGGACGCGAAAGCTACCAAGTAATTGAAAATACGGCCAAGAAAGTCAGCGGCACTTTGTACATGTAAGTACTAATAGGGTGAGGATAAACGAGGCTGCACATGAATTCATATTAGGTACTAGGTACCTACCTAGGTACCTAGTAAGTAAGTACTGTAGATGGATGTACCTACTCCGTACGGAATACAGGTGTTGAACTTTTCCTGCCGAACCGTTCCTGGCCAGGATTCGCGAGCCGACCGTTATTACACCAGCAGGCATTTTCGCCGCACTAAAGTATGGTGCTACTGCTCCAACAGGTGCTTGCGCATATTTCCCAACAGTCACATGTACTTACTGTACGGAGGACGGAGTACAGGATGAACATTTACAGTACATGTGTACTGTAAGTCAGCAGCACATAATACCAGGACGAGGTGCCAGTTACAGTACTTCCTGTACCCATACACCACAGTGTATCGCCCAAGTACGTGTCTCTCGTCACCTGCTGTTGATGCCCTCACCATTTCGATCTCTCCCAAGAACAGTTCGAGCCAGTCTGAAAAATGGGCGTGTTTTCTTTGGACACATGCCACCTCTCCGTGCAAGGACTCTCAAGTGTCGGACGCATGCTTGAGCTGCCCAGACTGTCAGGCAATAATGCTCCACAAATCGAACAAGTGCTGATGTCCGTCACTTGGCTGGGCGCAATGCTGGGGAACAAAATGCCTCTCACTCCGTCACTTTCATGTACCATCACCGACCTTTTTTTTCTCCGTTCACCTTTACGAGTCCGTATTCGACGTTTGGGGCACGAATACGAGGGTTTACTCATTGCTACATGGTGGGTATTGTTCTCGTGTTGGTGCATGTATTCCGTTCCACTTCCGACGAAAAGCACCGGCTACTGCGCCGTACTCTGTGCTTACTAGAGGCACCTACCTGGTACTCGACGCCGTTATAGTACAAGCACTATAGGCTTACCTAGTACGGAGTACTCCGTACGGAACCCAGGATATGTACAGTACGCAGTACGGAGCACATGCCCACGTAATTACAGTACATATCCATGTGCTCCGCACGGTAAGCGTACTTGTAAGCGGGAATACCAACACTCGGCGCTCCGTACGGAGTTCCTCGGTCACAGTCCTGCGTTTCCTCCTTGTTACTGCCTGTATTGGGAAAGGCAGGACGAAAGAACCGCACGCGACTGTGCTGGAATGCATTAGCACCGATGGTGGGATTGCGGATCTCGTTTGATCTGATAAAAAAAAGGACGCTTCATCCCAGCTTTGCCAAGGCGGCACGCCGACGAGACGTGCGTGAAATACATCCCATGTACCGGTACATGTGCGTGTGGGTGTACACCTATACAAGGACTCCGTACTTACTGTACAGGACTCTGTTAGTACGTTGCAGTTGCATGTACTCTGTCGTGCCCGTGCAGTTTACAACTACTTGTAACTAATATCTAGTATGAATTACTTGCCGTTTTGGAGCACCTGCTCCGCACCAGTACTCTTTGCATCCTTGCCTCGAGCGAGTTCGGGGCGGGGAGTCAGCGGCCTGCGCTGCTGCAGACTCTGCAGGTTCGAGCCAGGGAAGCCATTCGGCACTGGTGTGTACTGTAGGTACTGGGTAGGTGGCCTACAACTACTGTACATGTACTTGGGTGTACCCTGTAGGCACTCTGTACGGAGCACTAGGCTAGTAGTTGTAAGCCCTGTGCGGAGCAAGTACACACGTACTTATGCGCGGAAAACCTGCGTACATGTGCTGGTGCATGCAGATGCAAGTGTACAGTGCGGAGTACACTTGTACTCATGTGCACGTGCCGGTACACAGTACCCAAGGTACGCCGTACACGTAATACCAAAGGCCATTGCATTGTGCTGGAAACAAGGAACCTTATCTGATCGAATCTGATCCGATGATCAGATTTCCACCTCGAGCCGTGTGCCTTGGCGAAGCTCGAAACGCGTCGAGGGCCGAGACAGCCGCCCGAGCAGGTTCGGCTCCGACATGGACGAGCACGGAGCGCCCTTTTGTCGCCATCTTTCCGGGCGCCCGACGTGATGGTGCCTACGGAGTGCGGCAACGAGTACATGTAATGCTCGCACGACCTTGCACGGACGCGGGCATCAGAGACGTGACGAGACCTGCATGCAACCTTGGACCGTCCCGGTGGGCCTTGGCTAGATTTCCCACAGCCTACACTTTTATTTTTCCTCGTCGTACGTTTCCCCGTACGACTTTCCAACCGCCGCGAGAAAGATGGCGGCCATGGCAGCGACGCAAGAAATCGTCGCTCGCCCGTCGCAGAGCCTATCCATCCTCCACGGCCCCGTCGACCCTCCCCTCGTCGACCTCACGCTCGGGGAGCTGCTGGAGCTCCAGACGTACCAGCATGGCACGAACGAGTGTCTCGTCATCCCCTGGACCGGAGCCCGCTGGACGTACAACGAGCTCAACCAGCAGAGCTCCCTGCTCGCCCAAGCCCTGCTCGACATGGGCATCGCCGTCGGCGATCGGGTCGCCATCATGGCGGGCAACTGCGAGCAGTATGCCGCCGTCTTCTTCGCCGTCGCCAAGATAGGCGCCATCCTCGTCATCCTCAACAACACCTACACCAGCACCGAGGCCCTGTACGGCATCCAGTTCTCCGACTGCAAGGTCCTCTTCACCACCCGTCTCATCGGACGCCTGAGCAACGCCGCCCTTCTCTCGGCCTTGCGGAGCGAGAAGGAGGCCGGACGGGGGCCCGAGGTTGTGCTCCTGCGGGGCGAGACGGAAGGATACGCCACGTACGAGGCGTTGGTGAGGTCGAGCCGGGGACGGAGCCGCGATCGACTGAGCCGTACCATGCGACGGGTGCTGCCGCATCAGGTCGTCAACCTGCAGTTCACGAGCGGAACGACGGGACGGCCAAAGGCCGCCATGCTCACGCACCAGTGGGTCGACAGTTGCCGGCCGTTGCCGGACGGAGCCATGGCTAACGTGCGGCAGCAACCTCGTCAACAACGCGCGCTTCATCGGCGACAGGATGCGGCTCGGCTCCGATGACGTTCTCTGCTGCCCGCCGCCGCTCTTCCACTGCTTCGGCCTCGTCCTCGGCCTCCTCGCCATCGTCACCCACGGCGGCAAGATCGTCTACCCGGCCGAGGTCTTCGACATCCCCTCCACCCTTCGCGCCATCTCCGAGGAACGATGCACCGCCGTCCACGGCGTGCCCGCCATGTTCGACTCGCTCTTCCAGGCCGAGCTGCCAGCCAACTTCAGCTGCGAGCGGCTCCGGACGGGCATCATCGCCGGTGCGCCCGTTCCGAGGTACCTGATGGAGCTGTTGGTGAACCGCTTCGGCATGTCCGAGTTCACGAGCAGCTACGGGCTGACCGAGGCGTCGCCAACGTGCTTCAACGCCTTCACCGACGACGCCATGGACATGCGCCTGACGACGGTGGGCACCGTCATGCCGCACGCTCATGCCAAGATCATCGATCGCCACGGCAACGTTGTCCCCGTCGGCACGCGGGGCGAGCTCTGCATGGCCGGCTACCAGCTGCAGGCCGGCTACTGGAACAATTCGGAGAAGACGAACGAGGTCATGGTCCGGGATGCCGCCGGCGTCCTGTGGCTCCACACGGGAGACGAGGCCGTCTTTGACGAGAACGGCTACTGCACCATCACCGGTCGGTTCAAGGACATCATCATCCGAGGTGCGTACTCTGTCCCATGCATCATCAACCTTTGTGTGCCGAGAGGGAACTGACAGGACCAAGGCGGTGAAAACATCTACCCCCTCGAGATCGAGGAGCGTCTCATGGCTCACCCGTCCATTTCGCGAGCCATCGTCGTCGGTCTTCGGGACAAGCACTACGGCGAAGTCGTCGCCTCATTCCTCGAGCGCGTCGAGAACAGCGCCAGGCCAGCCGACGACGAGCTGCGCGATTGGGTCCGCACCGAACTTGGCAAGCACAAATGCCCCTCGCACATTTTCTGGCTCGGCGAGGGCGGCGTGCCGACCGACGTTCCGCTGACTGGCAGCGGCAAGGTTCGGAAGTTTGAGATGGCCAAGCTTGGTGATGCCATTCTCCACCAGCGGGCGAAAACGTCGAGGCTGTGAAATGTGCCTCCTTGCGTACTGTTTTTTACGACTCACGGAAGCGCACATGTGGATACGGGATAAATGATGCAAATAGATGAGTGAGCATACACAATAAAGCTACGTGCTTGGGGATTTTGCATACTCAAGAATTCCTGCTTTTATTGTCGTTGCTGTTGTCGATGCTTGGGGCCGCATCCACACATTCAGGTATCACGGCGTTGGAACACTCGAGGCTGACCCTGAGAACTTGTCATGAAATGAATATCATGAACCACGGATTTCTTGTACTAAAAACGCCTTCTTCCTCCGGGTCCAATGCATCATTTATCGCATGCTCGTTCGCGTCCGCTTCATTTCACCCCCGGCTTTTGTTTTTGGCACCTACAGCTTTGGCACCAACCCAATCTTCATCCCCCCGACGGCCTTTTCATTCTCCGCCAGCGGGCACAGTTGGAAGAATCTCGCCCTCGAGCAGCGCACGAGCGCGCTCCGTTTGTGCGGCAAGTCGACAAACTTTTCGAGGCCGAAGCCGTGGATGAGATCGTACATGATGACCGTCGAGTTCGAGTCTTTGGGTTCGCCGACGACGTCCATGGTGCGCGGCTCGTCGAGGAAGAGGTAGTGCATCAGGCTGCTCCACCAAGCAGAGACCCGGTGAGGCCCGCGGAAGCGCACGTCGCCCACGAGGGAGTGACGGCCGCGGTCAAAGTCGCCGGCGTCGTAGTAGCCGCCGAGCCGGTCCTCCTGTGCGATCCCGACGTTAGTGCATGTCCGTGCATCGCCTGTCCGGATGCTCGACGGGGAATTCTACGCGTCATTCATACCTTGGCCCAGTATACCTCAAAGTAGGCAAAGTAAACGTCGTCCCACTTGGCCAGGATGGCTACCTGATGAGGATCCTCGTGAATGCGGCGCAGATACTCACGGTGCTGTTCCAGCGTGCCGGTCTCGTTCCACCCCTGCGACACGCGTGGGTCGTTTTGCCACTCGTGAAACAGGCGCAGGTGCTCGTCGTTTTCGTAATCAAGAGACACCATGGAGAATGTCTCCTTGAGGTGAGGGATCCATCGACTGTACACGACGGCGCCGGGGGCGGGTTTGGCGGGCCGAATCGGGTGCCAGGCCTGCTGGTACCGACCCGGATCTTGCGGGTCGCCCGCCGAGGCGACCGTCATTGTGTGATGCAGAGGCATGGGAGGGTACGAGGCAAGCGAGGAGGTCGGGCCGGACAAGGACGAGGGTGATTCCTGAGGGCACCACACGGGACGAGGGCCAAAGGGAGAGCCGGCGCCCTGCCAAAAGGTGCCTCGCAGTGCGAGCACGACGCACCGATCCGTCCTCGCAGAGGGTGACCGCGTCTCCTTTGCTCGCAGCGGGTGCTCGATGGCCAGCATGACGTCCGTCAGCTGCCGGGCCAGCGTCGCCGCCTTCTGGCCCCGGAGCTCGAGACGCAGCGTCTCCATGCCGGGGCGGACGGTGAAGAGGACGTAGAGCAGCAGCCAGGCCTGGGCCAGATCCGGGGCCTCGGCGCCGTCCCAGACGATGGTCGAGCAGGGCGATCGTCTCGCGCGCGCCCAGGAGCTGTTGTCGGACGCCGGGGGTAGCTCGCTCGATTTGAGGTCGGTGCGATCGGAGAACAAGATGCCGTCATCGTCCAGCTTCATGGGGAGAGGCGTCCTCGAGGAGGCCTGTCGTTCGCGGAGCTGGTATAGAGGAACATTGGGAAGCTCCTTGCGTCCCGTTGGCCGGACGGTATACTCGGTGAGGTAGGGATGAGGAAGCTTGATGACCGTCTCGTCGGCCGACAGAGACGCCAGCTGGACAACGGCAGCAGCCGCCATTGCGCAAGACGATGCGGAGGAGAGCAGGCAGACGAATGCCGATGATGCCGTGGAGCAGAGAAAGGACGGTTGGAAGTGGAAGTGGAAGTAGAACGACAAGTACAGTATGGAATAGTTGCAAGTATACGAATAGGTAGAGCGAGCGTGCTGAGCATTGGCTTGCGCTTCACCGACAACGATTCTGCCACCCGTCCGTCCGCCAAGTTCAGCACTCGCTTACACGTCACTGCTTGTACTTGCTTGCTCCGTACAGGTACATGTATGCATGAAGACGTGCACCTACTTTACGTATTGTGACCCCGTACAAGTATTTACTCTATTGTACCTGTACTTGCTTGCACGTACCGGCATGGAGTACAAGTACATGTAATATACCTACTGCAAGCACGAGGCAGGCGCGAGGGGAGTTGCGTGCCTGCCATCCCCATCGGATGCCGTTGCGGATCCGTCTCTGTGAAGCGTTTGTCAAGTGCAGCCGGCGCACCTGCTTGCTTGCTGCTCTGTCTGCTTCCCGAACCTCGGACGAAGTGGGGTCGCACAGGTCCGTTTTGCCGTCGCACACACCCCCTACTCGTACACGCCCCGGTGTACTTGGATTGTACTGTACATGTAAGTACTGTACTTAAGTACTGTACTTGTACACCTCTGTCCCCTGATCCAGGTGTTCATGTACTGTACGGAGTACTTGAGCCTAGTTGTACAAGTGCTTGTACTTACTTACACCCACATGTGCTGTAAGCAGGCAGACAGCTAATATAGTATGTAAGTACAGTACATGCACCGAGGACTTACGGAGCACTTGCTTCTACAACAAGTACCCTTCGAGTAATCACATGTACATTCACACCTGGCGGAACAGGTATCGGTACGTTGGCCGTGGAACCGGCCGGGGTAGGGGAGGCCGAAATCCATCATCGCGTCGATTCTTCGACGAGGGAAAATCGCGCAAGAAAATCTCGCAGAGAAAGGACGTCCATACCGGTCAAGACCTGGTCGCCTTGCAGGGGTCATCTTTTTCGAGGCCTTCGGCTGATGTCGGAATAATGCCTTGCGCTTGTTGGTGCTTGGGCCGGGCTGGAGGCGTGCGGATCTGATAATGAGATTTTTTACGAGTACTTGTACATTTGTACTGTACTTAGGTATAGGTACAACAGCATGTACACCTACAGTGCAAGTGCAGGTACGTACTCCGTACTAGACCTAGATATTCATGTACCTTTGCTTACCATGGTCGGACGTGCTTATTACTTTTTCTTTTATTTTACCATAACTTGTACTGTATGGAGTACTGTACTTACATGTAAGTACTAGTATGTACTCCGTACAAAGTTCTCTCTGGACGGAGAACGAAGTGGTTGTTGGAATTACCCTTTCCTGTGCTCGATGGGTTTTCAGTGGTCGCCAACACTGCAAGTACAGTGCTTACTTGGAGATACTGGTACAGTGCAGTACTTGTGCCGAGTACATGTACAACTATGTACATGTACAGAGTACTTGCATCGAGTACCAACCTGCGTCACTGTCTCATAATAGTACGATCAGATAAACATCGCAGCAAGGCATCCCCTGTCAACTTTTTTTCAGCTTCCCACACAGCTGTCATCCGACACACCCACTCGGCAGAGCAACACGACATGCGCCAACACTGACCATACGAAAAGCTGACAAGCACCTGCATTGCATGGACGTGGTACAGTTGTACTTTGCCTGTCCACGAGGCCAGCATACTCGTGCTTGCTCCGTAAGTACATCACTCTGCTGGCACATGGATGCATTCCCTTCCCCTGCTCAGCATCTGCACAAGGTAACGCCGCTGCTCCGAGCCGAATCCCCGGGCGAACCACGAGGCCGCGTTAGGAACGATGCCGGTCTCGGCCTTCAACCATCGTTCAGCGGTAGCGCGGTGCCCGTGACGTGCCCAAGAACGCCTTGGGCCACCGGGTGGTGAACCTCTTCGCTGCTGAGATTGGTACTGACGGCCAACAGCCCAACCCCCGTACGAGCTGCCGAGATCGCCCGGCGCCGCCGGTGGCTCGCATCACCAAACGCTACGCTGTGCGACCGCTCGTGACTTGATGCAGTGGCCCTCCAAACCTGCATCGGCCTTCTCTCGCTCACATCACGCTCGCCTTTCGTTCCGTGTCCATCCTGTTAGTACACTTTGCGTCGCTTCTGGCAGCACAGCGTGCACCGAGGCGCCCGTCTGGCCTCCTATTCTGTCTCATCTCGCCTCGCGGTGTCAAGTGCTGCGGCACCGACATTAGAATACCCCGTGGAGCCAGTTGGTGTTACAGTTCGAGTCACTCAGACTCGACCCTTGTCTCTCGAATCTCCTACCGCATCAGCACAGGCAGCATTCATACCCGTCATCCCTCTGGCTCAACGCCCGGATGGCCCAGTCGAATCCATCACTATTCTGGCTCCTTGAACAAAAGCCTCGCTGTGCAGTAGTCGATTTTGCAGCACGCAAGGTTTCGATTCGCTCGAGCGCGACGAGGAAATGACCGACGAGACGTCTGCCGTCATCGCGGACGGCGGGGGGTTAGGTTACGGCACCTTATCCGACCCCGGACATACCCAGGCCCACCGCGGACGGCCCGCCGGAGAGATCCCTACCAGCGAAGACTTGAGCGGCGGTGACGACCAGCTTTGGCTCCTCGACGACCGTGGCAAGGCCGGCGTCCAGGGCATCGAGGCGACGACGACGGTGTGGACGAGGACGTCTCTTCTGTCGGCCTACGCCGTGATCTGGCTCGTCTTCTTCGTCAACACGATGCAAAACGGCGCCACGAGCAGCCTCATGCCCTGGGTCACGTCGTCGTTTCGCAAGCACTCGCTGACGCCGACCGTCCACCTCATGAGTCAGATCGTCGGCGGCCTCTTCAAGCTCTCTCTCGCCAGGATCCTCGACGTCTTTGGTCGGCCTCAGGGTTACCTCCTGTCCATCTTGCTCACGACGGTCGGGCTCGCCGTCATGGCCGTCTGCCGGAACATCGAAACCTACACCGCCGCCCAGGTCCTGTACACCATTGGCTTCGGCGGCCTCGACTATTGCTTGAGCATCTTCCTCGCCGACACGTCGTCGCTTCAGAACCGAGCCCTCGTCTTCGCCTTCTCCAGCTCGCCCTATATCATCACCACCTGGCTGTCCGGACCCCTATCCGAGGCATTTCTCCACGGCCCTGGCTTCCGCTGGGCGTTTGCCACCTTTGCGATGCTGACGACCGTCGTTAGCCTGCCTCTGTACGCCCTCTTCATGCACAACTACCGCAAGGCGCAGCGCCGCGGCCTCGTCGCCAGCGGTAAGAGCGATCGCACGATGCTGCAGTCGCTTGTCCATCACGGTCGTGAGTTCGACGTCGTCGGAATGCTCCTCATCTGCGCCGGTCTCACCTGCGTCCTCCTGCCCTTGAATCTCTACTCGCGCCAAGATCTCGGCTGGCATTCCCCCCTCGTCCTCCTCTCGCTCGCCCTCGGCATCCTCCTCGTCGGCTTCTTCGTCGTCTGGGAGTCGTCGTATGCGCCCGTTCGATTTGTTCCCTACCGTCTGCTCATGGACCGCACCGTCTTCGGCGCCTGCGTCCTGGCCTGCGTCACCTTTGTCAGCTTCTACACCTGGGATGCCTACTTTCCCTCCTTCCTGCAGGTCGTCAACGGCCTGTCCGTGACCCAGGCCAGCTACGTTTCGCAAATTTACAGCATCGGCTCCTGCTTCTGGGCGCTTCTGGTCGGAATCGCCATTCGCAGGACGGGCCGCTTCAAGTGGTTGGCCCTCTACTTTGGCGTGCCGCTGCTCATGGTCGGCGTCGGCCTGATGATCTGCTTCCGTCAGCCCAACGTCCACGTCGGCTACCTCGTCATGTGCCAGATTTTCATCGCCATTGCTGGCGGCACCATTGTCGTTTGCGAGCAGACGGCCGTCATGGCGGCCACGTCGCATGAGCACGTTGCCATCGTACTGGCCATCGAGGGCGTCTTCGCCTCCATCGGCGCCGCCATCGGCCTCACCGCCGCCGCCGCCATCTGGCAGTCCGTCTTTCCGAGAAAGCTTCGGGAGTATCTACCCGAATCGGAGCTGAAGCACCTCGACGAGATTTACGGACGTCTCGACGTCCAGCTGTCGTATCCCTTGGGTTCGCCCGCACGCATCGCCATCCAGAGAGCGTACGGCGATGGGCAGAAGACGATGCTTCTCAGCGGCACCACCGTGCTGGTCGTCGCCCTCGTCGCAACGGCCATGTGGCGCGATATCAATGTCAAGAACATGAAGCAAGTAAGGGGCAACGTGATGTGAGGCGAATATTTGACCACGAGAAAGGCGTACGCGATGCTGTCCAAATGAGGAGGACCCGAGATGATGTCGGAAATAGAGAGCTCATTCACCGGAGCAAATCATCATGTATTCATTTGTGCCAGATAGGCGTCTACGCCCGTCTCTCTCAGTCGACTCGCCTTGTCCTGCACCTGCTTCTCGTTTTGGGCCTGATATTCCACCATCTTCTCCTGCATCTCAGGCATGAAAGCGCCCAGGAATCTGATGGCTAAAAGGGCGGCGTTGACTGAATTGTTGATGCCCACAGTGGCCGTCGGTACGCCTCGCTGTCTTCATTAGTCCCTCGACGGCCCAAGATGGACGACGATGGGCCTCCTGCGTGGGATCAGGGGACTTACGGGCATTTGCACAATACTTAGCAGGGAATCCATGCCATCCAAATGCGTTGCTTTCACGGGCACGCCGATGACGGGCAATGGTGTGTAGGCTGCAATCATTCCGGGCAAATGAGCAGCGCCTCCGGCGGCGGCGATGATGACTTTGATGCCGCGCCCGGCAGCTTGGGTGGCGACCTCGGCCATCCGAGCAGGTGTCCGATGTGCCGATGTGATGTCGACTTCCCACGGGACGCCAAATTGGGTCAGGATGTCGATACCTGCCTTGAGCACGGGAAGGTCGGAATCCGAGCCCATGGTGACGAGGACTAGCGGCGTGGATTGGGCCATGGTGTCGGAGTTGTCCAAGTCACTCGAATTTCGTCAGGCTCACTAGAGCAGAGTTCGGTGCAACGTTTTGGCGTGCGGTTCTGGTGGGAGAGAGAAGGCCGAATTGCTGGCGGGATCGGAGGTGCTTTTGCTAGGCACCGCGAGCACCGACGATGCAGCTGTACGCATGGAATTTTATACCGCTGGTTCACATCGCCATAGCGGTGAGGCGTAGTACGGCAACACACGCACAAGCACTGTGCTGTAGTTGTGCATGCACTGTATGCAGGAAATCATAGTATGCCATTATGTAATGCACCAGTGTCAATTGACCAATGGCAGCCTGCCGAGCCACTATCGCCAGTGCGCTCCGTTTTTCTCACTGTGCAGCATACTGTATGTACGTACTCCGTACCTTCGAGCTACTATACATGCAGGACTCCGTACTTCCTTTCCTCAGCCTTTGACCACAATTACAACATCAAGCTCCATTGACTGGCCCTTCTTCTCGATGGACTGGGCATGTCGAGTTCATTTTAGAACGCCGGATATGTCGAGATATCGATTCTCAACAGCCCAAAGCCACATGGCAATCCACGACGGCCGTCTTCCCAGCTAGCACATTGGCGACGGCATCCCTCAGGACGAGCTCAAGCTTCTCTGCCTTGGTTACGGTCATGGCATGGACATCGCCAGCACCAGCCGCGGCGGCAATGCCCGCGTAATCCGGGCATGGCTTGAATGAGATGTTCAGTTCTTCGTTTGTTGCGTTCAAGGCTTCCCCGTCGGGATGTACCAGCCTGTATGAATTCCTCGGCGCGTTCCAACCTGCGTTCGTTCGAATCGTTCGTTGATCAGCATCCTTCCTCACCCATCCACCACCACCGCAATCGAGAACATACCGTCATTGTTCAGCACCACGGTCAAGATGGGGATGCTGTAGCGCTT
The DNA here is from genome assembly GCF_001625195.1 of Drechmeria coniospora. Classification (NCBI taxonomy): domain Eukaryota; kingdom Fungi; phylum Ascomycota; class Sordariomycetes; order Hypocreales; family Ophiocordycipitaceae; genus Drechmeria; species Drechmeria coniospora. The sequence goes on along the minus strand of NC_054390.1, from coordinate 8,528,801 downwards.
CGAGATCCAGTATACGCTCCCCGGGATCGAGAACATATAGGTACCGTCACCCACAATCTGGCAGACAAACCGTCCTCGGCCCTCGGCGTCGGTCGCCAGCTTGATGCCCAAAGCACCACCGCCCGACCAGCCGAGGCCGCCGCCGCCGCAGTTGATCCACGAACCTGGCTGTGTTGGCCTGACGTTGTCATGGATGAAGCCCGTGTTGGTCACGGCCTCGACTACCCAGATTGTGTCTTGGGGACAAACCGAACGGAGAACCCTGCTGAGATGACCGGTGCCGAATCGTCCATCCGCACGAGGCTCCGCTGCCTGGGCTATCTTCTCCAGTCTAGCCGCGTACGACTGCAGACGAGCTTGTTCCGCCGCCGCCTGGTCCTTTGCCCTTGCCGCAAGAATGCTGGCTGCGTGGCTCTCTTTGAGGCAGTCGAGAATCTGCCGCATGGCCGTCAGTGCATCCGCCTTGTACCGTGCCTCGGATTCGATGTAGAAGAGGGGCATCCGCTCCTTGAGGGGATCAACGTCTATGTGGAATATACGGGCTTCGTCTATGGGCTTGCATCGAGTTGGGATCCAAGGCACGTCGCAGTCGAGCACGAGGATGAGATCCGCATCTGGAACGGAAGCATCAACCCCTTGCTTCGTCCCCAGCCAGGCCGGATGGTCGGCAGGAAAGCACATGTCGCTCCCGGCGGCATCGAGCACTCGCAGGCTCTTGATGGCGTCGGCCAGCTCAACCAATGCCGCCGGGATCCTATGGTTTCGTCCGGAATATCCGGTAATCAGGAGCGGCTTCGCGGCGACTGCGAGTGCTTCGGCGATGCGATTGGCGTCCTTTGACGGCAACCCCCCCAGGGTAACGGGACCCCAGTGAGGCTGATGGAGCGTGGAAGGCTTCACTTCGGCTTCCATCACCTCCCGCGCACTGCATAGGTACACGGGTCCCTGTGGGGAGCTGGTGGCGAATTGGAGAGCGCGGTTGATCATCTGCTTGATGTTGACGCCCGTCTTGATCTCGGCCGCATACCGGCAGTACTGGCCGACGATGGCCTTTTGATCGGGTACATCTTGCAGCCAGTGAATGAACTCTGTCCGAGAGCCAGGCAGCTCGCCCTCTTGCGTAAAGGGCGACATTCCGGCGAAGATGAGAACCGGCGCTCTGCCGCTCGAGGCATTGTGCACTGCGACGCCGAGGGCCTGGGTGCCGACATCAACGTGGACGATGACGCATTGCGGCTTTCCGCTGAGACGAGCGTACCCATCGGCCATGGACATGGCAACCATCTGTCGAGGGATGATTAATGACCCGAGCGCGGACAAAAGAATACGATGCATTCGTGTCGCCATGAGCCATTACCTCACTGGGACAAGTGATGATGCGCGGGAACGAGCCGGTGCACTGCCCGTTCACCATCGCCTCCATGAGGCCGGGATGATCGGAACCCAAATTGACGAAGCAGTGCGTCACACCGGCCTGACAGAGGGCCTCGAAGAAGGCAACCGATGCTGTATACATATTGAAAGCTGTGCCGATGCTCGTGAACAGGCAGCTTCCTCGGCGCGACACACTTCAGCGAGGCAAATATATCTTTGGACCGCTCATGGACACATCCAACCAATCCACCACGTTATGCTTGCAAGGCAACGAAGGCAACTCGCGTTATATATCATCATGGTAGTAGCGGTACAATACAGACCCATGTGACGGTCATCGGTCTTCTTTCGGGAGATCCGGTCCCTGACTGGAGGGAGCGGCCGCCTTTCGTCCAGGGTTTCATTTGGCCGTACATCTATCTACACGCGCACTCCACTCGGCCATCCCTGACCGACCTGTTATTACCGTGACAATCATTACCAGGATAATTAATCCCTGCACCTTCCATTGGAGAAGATGTCATCGCGACGCATCCTGTTCCTGCGCAGCTGGCCGAAAATATACTGCTTCAAGCACCATCTCGTCAAGGCGCTCAAGGCCCAAATTTCAATCGGCCTACTGCGTTGATGCCGATGTTTCAACCCCGAATGGATATGGCATCTCACTACAACAACAAAAACCAGTTGGCGAGCCCATCAAGGAATTTCATGGAGGGATTTTATCCAGCTGACCCAGTGGAGACCAACGGCGACTTGCAATGCCCATAGGCGACCGCGGGCCGCATCTACAGAGTGAACCTAAAGCTGGGGTGGTAGTCACCGAGGTTATTCCTGACATCCTCTGGCAGGTTCAGTCGGTCGTCGCGCTCGCCCGCGTCCCTTTTTTTGTTCTCCCTCCACATGAGGCCGGCCATGAGAAGGGCGGCAAGTCCTCCCACCCACATCATGGTGAGCGCAACGCCGTAGCCCGTCGGGTAGTGTGGGCTTTCCTTCTTGATGAAGATGAAGCTGCCAATGATGCCGGCCAAGTTTCCAATCATGACCTGGATCGACGACCCAAAGGACCGCTTCCAGTGCCCCGAGATGTTGTTCTGGAGCCAGGCGAGGGCCATCGGGGTGATCATGTAGGCGCCCCCAAAAACGAAAAAGACGGCGGCGAACTTGAAGTCGCGAGACTTGCCCTTCTGGGCGAGCAACATGCCGTATCCGATGCTGTTTATGCAAACGCCGGTGAGGATGAAGCCGACGCGATGCTTGAGCTTATCGGACGCCCAGGCGGCGAAGAGCATCATGCCGCCGGCAAAGACATAGATGGGGATGGTGCGCACCTGGGCCTCTTCCGCCTTCCAGCTGAACTCCAAGAGGATGGTGGGCAGGAAGAAGGTTCCGGACAGGCCAGCTACGCCGACGCCCATGTAGACGGTGGCGGCGAGCCAAATCTTGTAGTCGGTGTAGACGAGCTTGAAGGATGCCTTGTTCAGCGTGTCCATGCGACACGCATCACCGCCGTCGGCCGCCAGACGGCGACGAAGCAACTCCTTCTCGGCCGCGTTGAGGAACTTGGTCTGCTCGGGCCAGTCAATGATGAGAAAGGCAGCCAGCAAGGCGAGCGCCGAAGTCATGCCACCCTCGACGACGAAGATCCAGCGCCACGCCGCGTGCGGAACCCCGTACCTTCGGGCCGCACCGGAGATGGCATAGGCCAAAAGGCCGCCAAAGGCGCCGGCGACGACGGTGCTGCAGAAGAAAAAGGACATGCGCTTCTGGTACTCGTGACGTTTGTAGTACATGGAGGTGACATAGATGATGCCGGGCAGGACGCCGGCCTCGAAGACGCCGAGCAAGAAGCGAAGGGCAACGAGAGCTTGGTATGAATGAACGAATCCCATGCACATGTTGACGATGCCCCAGACGAACATGAGAGACGAAATGTACAATGACGGCCGGACCTTTTTCATCACCATATTGGACGGAACCTCGAGAAGGATATAGGAGATGAAATAGACCTGCTCCGGAAGGTGGTCAGACACGGGAACTGTCTCGGGTGTCGTCACGGTTCACGTACAAAGAGGACAACATTGAAGCGATTCCCTTGGTCAAGCGCCAACTCCTTTTCCATGCCCTGGATGCGGGCATTGCTGATGTTGATGCGGTCGAGAAAGGACATCATGTAGATGACGAAGAAGGTGGGAAAGATGGCGAGATCGAGCTTCCGAACCAGCCTGCGCTCGGCCGCCGAGTCGATTCGACCGTCGGCCTGGCTGTCGACAGGGCCAGAGCTGGCCGTGCGAGGCGATTCGGGGAGACGGTCGCCCGAATCGCCATACTGTTTCTCTTCAAGCGTCGACATTTTGGAATGCATGCAAGAAAGAGGCGAGGAAGGAAGCGCGAGGATCGCAAGTGGCATTCACTCAGACACCCGGAGGGCGGCACAAGCACATGGTCGGTATGGGGCAGCAGACGGGAAGCAACGAGCACGAGGACTAACTTTACAGCACAAGAAAGAGGAGGCGGCAAGGCACGATGGCAAGTGTGGGCAAATGTATACGGTACAAGGTTGGATGCAAGTATGTGTGAGGGTGTGTTTGTGAGACCCTGGTGTAGGACAGCGCTCGGCAGGCCTGCATGGAAGGTTGGATAGCTCAAAGGCACGATGCCATGAGACGCGATGCCATGAGACCGGCTTGACGAACAACACTTGCCCAAGACCATCGAGGCGTCCCCTGAAATTCATGTTTCAACCCAACAACCGAGAATAACGGGGCAAGCTCAAAGGGACTTTTTACGTTCTACGTTTGATCAACACGAAACCAGGAAATATCGCTCTTTTTCGAATAAACGTATCATCATCCAATCTCCCAAAGGCCCCTCGAGCTTGGTTTAACTTCAAAAACGATGCTATAACGGGCAAGGATGTGTCCCGCCGATGGTTGGCAACTCGAGAGAATTAGCAACACTACGAGGGGACCGAAGCGGGACAGCTGCCGCACCTGAAAACTGGAACCTCACTCTATCCGTGATGTGCTGTATTATTACCTAGATGGAGGGAGCCTGGGTGGTTGCGTGATGGCTGAGGGGCGACTGAGGGGGCGACTGAGGGGCTCAGGGGCCTCGGCAGCGAATATGGGGACAGCAATCTGCGGAGCCACGGTTGATGCTGACGAAGTGGGACGAGATGACGGCCTGGTCCGCTGACGGTAACCCCCTTTGCATTTTGTTTCCGCTGCCATTCCGCAAGCGAACAGACGAGCCGATATTGAAGCAAAGGCGGGAGAAGTGGTTCCGGTCTTGACAATGGTTGTTCTTGGATGGCCAAGCGTACACTACGGATAACAATGTATCGAATTCTTCCATCTACAATTATGCTGTATACTTGGTGTACTCTGTCTTCCGCACTTTATTTACGATTGTACTTGTCTGTCATCATATTATATGATCATCATAGTCCGTCTTACGAATTCTTTGCCCAGAGCCAAGAGTTCTGTATGAATCCGGTGCCGTTGAAATTGACCCCTGTGCAAACCAAGCACTGCTCCTACGAAATGAACGAACTGGTCGAATCGCCAACGTCCCCCAGTTCTCGGGATCATGATAAGCAATAACACAACTAACAACATCAACGAGGACGTGAGATTTAAAACATAATCTTGTTATGTCGCATAGCCCGCAATCCACCTGCTCCATGAGGCGACACCCTCCGTCATCCCGGTCCAGGACGTGGCATTTTCTGTAATGAAGTACGTCCCGTTGCTGGAACCCTCGACAACCAACAGCGACATGGTGTGGATACACACATGATGATAAGCAAACGGGGATTGTATCATCGTAATTGTATGATTACGACTCCTTATTCGTGGGCACTGTTGACTACTTACACTTGTACACCTACATGAACGTTCTACCGTGCCCTTAATCCGCCGCTCAATACCACTACCAGTACTCTCTTGTGCCCATACATACATACATACATACCTCTGCTACGCATGCCTCACTAATACCACTATGTACACCTAACATCTCGTACAGTAACTATATAGTACTTACATGTACTCGTGGTTGCACGTCGCCCGTGTCCACGAGTCCACACCATCAACATGTGTATATCCACCATCCACATCATCGCTCCACTCTCTCATGGAGAGAAGGCTACACCTCCGTAGCTGGAACGAGTCAACTAGGCATGCAGAAATGGCAAAGGCGAGCTGTTTTCTACTATTAGTGTCTATCTTTCCTAAGCCAGTGGTGATCCGGACTTGTATCAAACGTGACAATCGATGTGACGACGGGCTATTGTGCCACTGGAAAAGCTTCCATACCTCAAAATTGGCCGTAGCTTTGAAAATACTACCGAGTCAGGATAGTGCAGTCACTTGTTTGCCGATGTGTGCCCCTGTCCCTACCGGTGAAGTTTTTGTTAGTCTCTCAAGCCAACGTCAACGTCGTATTGGTCCTGATCGAGACGAATTCCTCGCAAGTACTGTTGATCGATAGCGAGCAGCGATTGGATTGCGGCACAATGGGACAAGCCTGGACTCCGGCAGGCAGCTGAACTGGAAGTGTACTGAGGAGTGGGCATGACCTAGCCATGCATTCGCTGTCCATTCGCCTCCAATCCCTTCTCTGCACAACTGCAAGTGTTGGATGTTACCTGGTTGGTATCTTGATGCCCAATCTCTACTACGTCCCCCCCTCCGCTCACTTTCACGGGCAACTTCGTTACCACCCTCCCAGAATCAAGGATGGATTGGAAGATACTATGAATTCGACCCCTGATACCATGCTTTCATTGACAGGCCCTGCTATAACTAGCTACCTTGGCCTTCATTTATCATCTGATCATCTCGTCTGCTTTTTGAAACCTGCTCCACTGCTGTGAAGTTGCTGGGGGAGGTTAAATACACCATGGATCTTCCTAAGACCGAGGTAGACCTCAAAGCAGACAATGCTCATCTTGTCTACATTCCCTCCGCCATATTTGCTGTGCTGTGTCCAATCTTTGTAGCCTTGCGAGTATGGGCTCGACTGCAACGAGGCGGCCAGATGGGCGCTGACGACTGGACAGCTATCGTGGCATTGGTACGCGTTTGATTTGACATTGGAGGATGTTCTTGGAAAATTTTCATTGCTGAGAAATTGTAATTCCCAGATATTCACCCTTCTCACCAGCGGATTCTTGGTTGCCTGTAAGTGTAACCCCTATTTTATCCCATCCACGCCACCCAACGCAAAAGACTTTAGCAATTCGGGGACGTGATGAAGAAACAGAGCTGACAGATGCTGCAGCTTGTCGATATGGCATGGGGCGCCATTGGGTCACGATAAAACCAGCCGACAAGTTTGAGACAATGAAGGTAGGTATGGGCAGATGGCGTCCCTCCATCCCTCTCTGGCCTCTTATGTTTCCTACTGACCCGCCGACATCTGACATGATTTGCAGTATTTTTACATGGCCCAGGTGACGTACAAGGCCTCCATCAACTTCACCAAATGCTGTATACTCCTGCTGTACCTGCGTCTATTTCGAATCGTGCGCTGGTTCAAGTGGTCTTGCTGGGCCCTCCTCGGCTGTATCGGCATATACTGCGCTGCCTCGGTCTTGGTCACCATATTCCAATGCCGCCCTCTTGCCCGCGCATTCGACAAGACGGTAGCCGGCACATGCATCGATATGAGCAAGTTCTGGTTCGCCAATGCTGGCTTCTCCATCGGCACCGACATCATCATCCTCCTCCTGCCCATGCCGCTCGTCTACCGCCTCAACGTGCCGCTTGCCCAGAAGGTGGCTCTCGCAGCTCTCTTTGCCGTCGGAACTTTTGTCGTTGCCACCTCGTGTCTCCGCGTCACCACCCTCGACGTCTTTGCGACCTCGCCCGACCACACGTACAACATCGCCAACGTCATGTGGACCATCATCGAGCCCAACGTGGCCGTACTGTGCGCCTGCCTGCCCATCCTTCGCCCGCTTATCGTCAAGCTGTTCCCCTCACTTGGGAGCAAGGGCTATTCCGGTGACGGCAGCGGCTTGGGACACGGTTCAAAATCGCGAAGGAGGTTGACGACGGCAGGTCCTTCGAGAAATGACAAGCAATGGCTCGAGCTCGGCAGTGTGAAGGCGGAAACGGCCAAAAGACATGAGGAAGGCATTCAAAGGCTCAGCTCCAGTGCCGGCAGCGACGAAAATATCTTGGCAGGAAGGCAGACCGGTAGGAGCTTGGATGGCATTCACAAGACGGCCGAGCACAACATCAAATTCGCACAGCAAAGTTCCAATTAACGGAATATATATATGCGTGTATGTGTATATAGTTGCATTGATAAATACAATGACGGAATAGTGAAGAGATATGAACTCGAAACTCAATGGAACAAATCACGGTGGCACTTGGAAACGTTTCCGTTGGATTGTAGATGAAGTGCCGCGAAAGCGGACTGTACATGTAACTGTGCCGATTTATAGATGCCTCGGATGTGATTCATCAAGTATCCTGACAGTTTTGTTGACACTTTACTTTCCCTTTGCTCCCTCGTTCCTGTTCGCGGACTTTTCGGGTTTCACCGTAGCTCTCGCGTCTTTCTCCAAGCATTTTGTGCAAGGATACATTGCCCATTTTATCCTTGGTATAGGCCCCGGGTTCTGATCTGGGGGTTGACTCTCGTATACTCGGCGCCACCTGTTGACGCCGTCCACTGACAAACACTTCGGACACCGCATGAATTCGTCAACCACTTGAGGCATCGTGTTCTCTTAATTGTAAATTTGGGACCGGAATGGATCAGAATAAAGTTCAGTGAGAGTAAATCTCTCGATGATCTTTGGTGATGATGAACGGTGTCGATGCCGATGAATGGTGTTGACGAGAGAGTTGTGCCGAGGGAAGAATTGTGCCGATGGGAGAGCTGTGTCGATGGGAGAATTGTGCCGATGGTAGAATGGTTTCGATCAGCGAATGAGTCCTCCCTGACGCTTGGCCTCCTTCAGAGCTTTATACCTATCGTCTGCCGGACAGTGATTCGTGACAGAAATAGCCTCAACCATATGTGACTCGGTTCTCATTTCAAACATTCAGTGACAAGCTGTGAACTAGCGTCAAGACAAGGAAACGTCTCACTTCTCTTTACGTAGACATAAGTGTATACCATTATTAAGCTTGTTGATTAAGACGTTTAATAATCGCATTGCCGAACTTGGACGTTGAAGTCATCAGTATTTTGATTGTGCCATGCCGAGACCTCACGTTGTCAACACCCATCTACCCATCTCGGACCGTGGTTCACTGTCCTAGTCAAGAAATTCGCTGTCAAGCAGTTTGCCACCTTGCAAGGCTCAGTGAACCGTCCGGGTACGGCGTTTGATTACGACAATGTAGGCATACAAGCCAGTACTTTGCACTACGCGCGAACATTGACGGCGATGCAATGCTGATTTTCTGCAAAAATACGGTGGCACATGTAAAATTACTTTCAACTACTGACTATCATCGAATAATCCAGCTCTTGGTAACATGGTAAGAGTCAATATTTGGAGTAACAAAAGCCCCCCTCTCTATCTCCTTGCCGTTTCCAAGAAGCCGGCAACTCGCTTCTACAAACCTGCGCTTGCTGTTGGCCGAGATGGAATACGGAGAGATCAGAAGAAGGGAATGGTTACTTGAAACAATACAGTAGGGTGGTGGGTGCAGAATGTAAAGCCAAGATTCACCGTCAGGTTCGCCGTGCATGCTTGGGAATCGTATCGGGATCCATCATCATTGGCCAACATCGACAACAAGTTGCGCGTACGGTGAGCATTTCTCGTGCAGGAACTTTGGTTTGCAAATTGCCCAGTGTCTAGTATCCAATTGTTCTCTCACGGCGAATCCAAATCATGGCAAATCATCAAGCAAGTTTGCAGTAAACGTAGCAACATTGCCCAGTCAGCACGCTCTTCAGAAGCCTACTCGAACGCCCAACGCCGTGTTCCCATCCACGTTTGCCGTTGCACAATGCTCCTAGCAAACTCAGCAATCATTCGGTCTCGGTCAAGCTGTCAGGTTTTCCTGCTTTCGGCCACCCATGCCGATCCAGTCCCAGCAGACTGTGTCGGTCAGCATTCCGATGCGGCGGCGATGCGACACGGATGGGACTCACTCGTGAAGCCAAGATCATCGTTGAAGTAGGACTGCATCACCTCCTCGCCGAAGACGGTACCTTCGGGGCCCGAGGCGACGGCCTTTTTGCCGACGGCAAGGCCAATCATGGGTGCGACGTGGGATAGCTGCATCCACGTGGGCTCTTGGCCGAATCGCTCCTTGAGGATGCTCTTGTGAATATTCTGCGCGATGTAGTGACCGCCGTGCATGGCGGCGCCGCAGCGTTTGATGCCGCTCCACCTCGCGAGGTCGCCGGAGCAGAAGTGATGCTCGTTGTTGGGCGTTCCGGTTTCAAAGAGGAGGCTGCGGGCTCGCGTGAGCGACGACGGAGAGGGACAGGGCTCGGCACGGGGCACGGCTTACTTTGGTTGGATCTTGACGTACCCCTCGTCATCGAGGGCCGAGGGAGGCAGGTAGGAAGATGCGGGCGTGCTCTTGGACACAGCCATGATGATCTCGCTGGCCACCATCTTGTGGCCATTCTCAAACTCAATGTCGTACCTCGTCGAGCCGTCGTCGGCGGTGAGCTTGCTCGTGCTCTTCAGCCGGTGGTTCATCAAGACGTCGACGTTGGCCTCCTTGACGAGATCCAAGGCCTTGTCCTTGCACTCGTCCGACAGGTCCTCGGACGACAGCAGCTTGTCGCGCGAGTGGACGAGGGTGACGGTGACGCCGGGCTTGACAAGCTTCAGCTCGGCCGCCATCTCGATGCCGACGGCACCGCCGCCGACGACGACGACGCCATGGGGAGCGTCGTGGACGGCGCGGATGTGGCGCTCGACCTCGAGCAGGTACTGCTTCCGGGTGAGGGACTGCGGGACGACGGGCCAGACCCTCCGCAGGCCGGTGGCGGCGATGAAGTAGTCGTACTCGTGCGTCGTGAGCTCTCCCGTGGCCACGTCGGCCGTGGTGACCTTCTTGGCGGCGCAGTCGACGCTGCGGACGGCACCGTGGACGAAGCGGACGGGCTCGTCCCGGTACCCGGCGAGGTCCTCAAATTTGACCCAAGCCTTCTTGGCGTAGTCGGCATCGGCGAGAGCCAAGGGCGAACCGATCAGGTGGACTAGGCCTCGCGGTCAGAGCAGCTCGGGGACGCGAGAGTTTCGGGGACAGGAAGCGACGCACAGAAGCCGTCTCGCTCGTCGGCGATGGTGATGTCCCAGTGGACGCGGGGCAGGTCGGGATGATGGACGTAGGCGGCCTGGGCCATCCGCGGCGACAAGCCCTGGCCGAGATCCAGCAGGTTGGCGGCCGCCGACAGACCGCAGTAGGAGCCGCCGGCGATGAAGACCCGGACGGTCGGGGTCGGGGTCGGGGTCAGGATGGAGCCCATCGTAGCAAGCTCTCGAGGCGGGCTCACGATGGACGGCAAGGCTGGGACCGTTCCGGTGTGTGTGCTTGCCACGGCCAGTCGCGAGGGAGACGCGGCAGAGGATGCCGACTGTACCAGTTGGACTGTTTGATGAGGAGGAAGCGGAGGAGGAAGAAGTGGAAGAGGAGGAGGAAGAGGAGCAGGAGGAGGAAGAGGAGCAGGAGGAATACGATGAGGAGGAGCACGTCAAAGCTGGGAGAGCGACGATACGGAGGCAGCGACGGTGGCAACTGAGGGGAAAACCGTGTGACGGAGCCACGCGGTGAGCAAAAAGAGCAATAGAGCGATGACGGAGGCGGGTGATGGCCGTGGGGACAGCAAACTGCATGCAAAGACGAGGATGGCGGAGGAATGGAAGGGTTCGAGATGGAAAAGTGCACCGTCAATACGTCTACCACCGGACCGGCAAGGGCTAGATATGACCTGCCATGTTACATCACTACCAGCAAGTACTCGGTACGGAGTACCAGGTACCAAGTAAGCTCGGACTGCAGGAATACAGTACATGGAAAATACAAGTAATGCATGTATTGGAAGCGAGTGGCCATTCTCCGAGCACCTGCCGTCTGCCACAATCCGGGTAGCAAGAGGGTACATGTACATGTAAGTGCCAGTAAGTACAGGCACGCGGATGGGGCGCTTAGGGACCCCGTGCTTATCAGATCAAACAAACCATGGGTGGCCATGTGCTTCTTTCGCCCAAGCGCTGAAAGAACCGAGTTTGGCTCCCGACCATAGCCAGGTTGGGTGTACCCGGGGGTGGGGGTACAGTACTACATAGTTACTAAGGCACCGACTAACGCACAGGTATTACGGAGTTCTTAGGGCACTGTACTCCGTACGGAGCAGAGCACTGTACGGAGCAGAGCACTGCACGGAGCAGGGCACTGTACGGAGCAGGGCACTGTACGGAGCAGGGCACTGTTCGGAGTAAGGCTCTAAACGGAGGACGGAGTGCTGTAGGTGTACTTACTGTAGAGGTACCCCATACTTGTAGCGCTGATGCTCCGCAGCTGTGACGGACTGTACTCCGTACGGAGCACTACTGTACCCAAGTACGTAAGTACTTGCATAGGTGTACATGTGTGTAAGTACAGTACAGAGCAGTACTTGTATATGTAGTTGTATTACTTGAGGATCTTCACCAAGTAACCTCGGTGCACTCCGTACTTGTGCGTGCCAGCGACTCCCTTTCGGTTGCGCCATTTTCCCATCCTCTCATCTGATTCCGATGTATTCCGATTCCGAGTACCTTACTTGCAGTGATATGCATGTCTGAATGTGAACAGCACATCACGTACAGAGTACATGTACTCCATGCGTGCCGCGTATTTACCTCCTACAAAGTACATGCACGTGCTGTACGGAGTACAACTACGGAGTATACTTGCTGTATTCATACTACCAGTTGTACTCCGTACTCCGTATGTCCTCCGTACAGTACGAACGGATTGCTTCTACGGAGTACAGTGCACTAACATGCAAGTACTTACAGTACATACTTGTGCTGCACAAGGACTCCGTACTTGCTTGCAGAATTCATGTATAGTAATAATAGTGCACATGTACGCTGCACTTGCAGGTTCAGAGTACTGTAATCACTCTCGTATCGATGTGGAGAGTCAAGAGGAACAAATGCTCGTAATACGAGTAGGAGTCCACGTCCATGCCCTTGGTCATCTGCGAGTGGGCGCAAGTATGTGCTCACCAGGCAGCACGCCATGAAATTTGGCGTCGCAATGCTCGCCGGAATCTTCTCGGACAGAGCCCGGCACAAAACGGTGGTCGCAGGGGTGTCCTCTCGTCGACGTGCTCCGTTCGCCCGTCGGTTGCCGACGTGACGCAGATGTGCCAAGCGGCCGTCGCCGTCAGAAGACAGGGCAAGGAACGGAGGCGAGGACGCACGAGGCAAGGCTGGCCGAGCCGCGGCGAGAATTTATCTGATCCGAGCGAAACACGGCTGATGGTCGGGCGAGGCGTGCGTTTATCACCTTGTACCGGTACAACTAGTTGTACCTGTACGTACATGCGCAGTATTCCTCCAGGGGGGTGGGGGGAGCCGGGGTGGGAAGCCGCCATGTGGCTCCCAGTGGAGCCTGCCAAACGACGACTGGTACGACGAGAGACTTGATGGTACAATTCGAGACGTCGACGAAGGATTTTCCTGTGCAGGTGCTGCTGCGTTGCGTGTGCTCGCCTCCTCTTCTCCCTCCATCTCCATCCACCGAGCTACCTGCGGTACAGTGCTGCATTGTGCACATGAATGGCACCTGTCCGACCCCCCCTCTTTTCCTACCAGCTCGTCGACTCGGATTACCACTGGCGGCACGAGCCACGACAAGTAGATGCAAATCATGCTCCCCCAACGGTCCACAGCCAGTCCATCATTCGGCCGAAACGGACATGACGACGGAGATGGCTACGGAAAGGGGGATCCGGCTTGAAAGGTCCCCAAACTCTAAGTGCACCTCGACTACCCTGCGAGTAAGACGACGAGCATGACACGAGCACGGTAGGTTCACCTTGGCGTGGATTTTACCATGGGCATCAAGCCAAGGCATACGAGCGGCACCAGGGTACGGTGCTGTGCTGTACGAGCACAGGGACGGAGTCATGGTGGCAGCGGCCATCGTGAGCTGCACCGACGACAGCTTTGGGGCCTTGCCCGTCCCCGCTCTGCTACCTGACTCCTCCCCCCCGCCCGCCCGCCCGCCGATCCAGACCAAGATGCACGATCCAGATCTCGTCACCGCCTTCGTCGCCTCCGTCGCCTCCCATCTTTCTCCGGGACCATGCGCACCTACACCTACACCTACCCGAGCTGTGCTGCGCCGTGCCGTGCCGTACATGTATGGGTGGACGGACGGACGAGCATTGAGCATCGTTGCGTGAGCTTGTTGGCCTGCCGTAGCTCCCTCCATACTGCTGCCGATTCTGCTCCGACTCGCCGTCTGGCCTGCAGCCTTGCTGCGCTGAGTCAGGTGAGCCTTTCGCCACGATGGTAGAGGCAAAAGAGGTCGCTCCTGCCTCGAGCGAGAGAGCCGAGCCTCCTGCCGCGGGCGAGCTCATCGTCGCTCCTTCTTGTTCTGGAGAAGATGCCACGACACCTCCAAAGGCGTCGGAGCCCAAGGCACCGGTAAGCCGCACCGAGCGCCTGCTGCACCGCCTTGATCGAGGCCTCGACTGACGGCAGCACAGTTCCACGCCCAGCTCTTCACCTACTTCCGCCTCCTCTTCTACGCCGAGCCGACATGGTTCGACATGCTGCTCCTCGCCGTCGGCACCGTCGCCGCCGTCGCCTCGGGGGTGCCCTTTCCCGTCATGGGCATCATCTTCGGTGAGCTGCTCGACAACCTCAACAAGGCCTCGTGCGAGATCCAGGACGCGCTGTCGCCGGGGCAGACGCAGACGGACATTAACCGCAAGGTGCTCGTCATCGTCTACATCGCCGTGGCCAATCTCGTCGCCATCTTCGTCTACGCCGTGTCGTGGGGCCTGTTCAGCCGCCGGCTCGAGGCGCGCATCCGGGATCGCTACTTCAGGTCCTTGCTGCGGCAGGATGCCACCTTTTACGACTCGCGCCCCGCCGGCGAGCTGTCGTCGAGGCTCAACTCCGACATCCAGCTCGTCCAGTCCGGCACGTCGGAAAAGGTCGGCCACTGCATCGGCTGCACCTCCTTCTTCATCTCGGCCTACGTCGTCGCCTTCATCCGCGACCCCCCGCTGGCCGTCATCTTGCTCTGCCTGATCCCAGCCTTCCTCCTCAGCGCCACCGTCGGGAGTGCCTTTGTGCAAAAGTTTGCCGCCCGCACCTCGGACGCCATCGCTTCCGCCTCGGCCATTGCCCAGGAATCTCTGTCCCACATTGCCGTCGTCCAAGCGTTCGGCGCCGGTCCGCGTCTCGAGGCCAAGTTTGCCGCCCGCATGCGCCAGGCCCAAGGCCACGGCATCCAGAAAGCCGTCACGGTGGGCCTCCAGGCTGGCGCTCTCTACTTCATCGCCTACTCGGCCAACGCCTTGGCCTTTTGGCAGGGCAGCAAGCAGATCGCCAGGATCGTCGAGGGTGAAGCCGGTGGCGTCTCGGTCGGGAGGGTCTACACCGTCATCTTCCTCGTCGTCGACGGTACGTATGTGCGGCTGGTGGTGGCCGGCCGCTGCCGTGAGACCCTGTCCCGCGAGCCTGTGCTGACGAACCGCCCGACGAGCAGCTTGCGTCATTCTCGGATCCGTCGCGCCGCTCCTCCCGCTCCTCGGCGCAGCCTCATCCGCCTTTGGGAAGCTGCGTGCCGACATCGACAGCCGGTCGGCCATCGACTCGCAATCCGAAGCCGGCGAGAAGCTTCCGACGTCGATTGCCGGCACCGTCGAGTTCCGCGACGTCGAGTTCGCCTACGTCTCGAGACCCGAGCGCCCCGTCCTCAACGGCGTCTCCTTCACCTGCCCGGCGGGGAAGCACACCGCTCTCGTCGGCCTTTCCGGCAGCGGCAAGTCCACCGTCGCCGGGCTCGCGGCCCGCATCTACGACCCGTCGCGGGGAACCGTTTGCCTCGAGGGCCGCGACCTACGCACCCTGAACGTCAGGAGCCTGCGTAGCTTCATGAGCTTGGTCCAGCAGGAGCCTTCCCTGCTGGATCGCTCCGTCCTGGAAAACGTCGCTCTCGGAATCCTCAATTCTCCTTGGCCGGCGCATGAGCGATTCCGTCCCATCATCCTCGGTCCGCACCTTGCCGACGTCGCCGCCCGCGTCAGGGACGGAGAGCCTCTGTCGGAAGCCGCCCTATCGCACGGTCAGCACATGGTGGACCTCGTCGAGCTCGTCCGCCAAGCCGCCTCCTTGGCCGACGCCTCGTCCTTTGTCGAAGGGCTCGAGGGCGGGTACGGCACGCACGTGGGCGCCGGCGGAAAGCTCGTCAGCGGCGGCCAGCGTCAAAGGATCGCCCTGGCCCGCGCGCTCATCAAGGACCCCAAGATCCTCATCCTCGACGAGGCGACGGCTTCGTTGGACTCGGCGAGCGAGCACCGCATCCAGGTAGCCGTCGAGTCCATCGCCAAGGATCGAACCCTCATCGTCATCGCTCATCGTCTGTCGACGATCCGAAACGCCGACAACATCATCGTCATGCGCGACGGGGGCATCGTCGAGCAAGGAACCCACGCCGAGCTCATGGCCTCGAACGGCTCCTACGCCGCCATGGTCCGCCTCCAGAGCGTCGACGCCAACGACGGCGACGACACTCCGTCCCCGACGAGCACCGCCAGAGGCGGCGACGACACCTCGGCCGAGAAGGATTCAATTCTGGAGGAGAAGGCGGCCGAGGCGGGCCAGGCACCGGACGAGGCGGCCGCCGAGGGTGAGAATGCGGCCGCTGGCGCCGGCGCCATGGATGACATCGATTCGCGCAAAGGCGCTGTCGAGGTGATGAAGCAGCTCTTCCGGCTGGCCAGACCGAACCTGCTGTGGATTGTGCTCGCCCTGTGCGCCGGCGCCATTGTCGGGGCCAGCTTTACGGGTGCCGGCCTCATCCTGGGCAACACCGTCGGCAGCTTGAGCCCCTGCCACTCGGCCGATCACATTCGCTGGGCCGGCCGCTTCTTCGCCGGCCTCTTCTTCATGCTCGCCTGCGTCGAGCTCGTGGCGAACTCGGCGAGCTGGGCCGGTTTCGGCTACGTCGCCGAGAAGCTCCTGTACCAGGTCCGCGTCCTCTGCTTCCGGTCGCTCTGCGAGCAGGGGCTGGACTGGCACCAGCAGGGCCGTCGCACGCCGGCCTCGCTCCTCTCGGTCATCACGGCGGATGCGGCCGCCATCGGAGGCTTCAGCGGCTCCATCCTGGGCACCATGTACTCGATCGTCATCAACTTTGTCATCGCCATCACCGTGTCGCACGTTCTCAACTGGAAGATTGCCATCGTCTGCCTGGTCACGGTGCCGTTCCTGCTCGGATCCGGCATCATGCAGCTGCGCGCGCTGTCGAGGTTCGAGCGCAAGCACGCCGGTGCCTTCTCGGCCGCCATTGGCATCACCGTCGAGGCGGTCAACTCGTTCAAGACGGTGTCGTCGCTCTCGATCGAGCAGGAGGTGCTCGGGAGCTACCGGCGCGCGCTCGACGCACCGCAGAAGGAGATGGCGCTCGCGAGCGCCCACGCCAACCTGTGGCTCGCCATCTCCAACAGCACCGGCGCCATGATGTACGCCTTTGCCTACTGGTGGGGGTCGACGAGGATCACCAACGGCGAGGCCACGACGACGCAGTTCTTCATCATCCTCATCTCCATGCTCGTCAGCGCCCAGCTCTGGGGCAACATGTTCACCCTGGCGCCGGAAATATCGAAGGCGAGGGAGGCCGGCTCCCGCGTCTTGAGCGTCATGGACCTCGCGTCGTCCAAGACGCTGCCGGACGACGACGACGCCGACGACGCGCGGGCCGGCGCCGACATCGAGGCCGTCGCCGACGCCGGTCCCAAGCCGAGCTCCGGGAGCGAGGGCGCGACGGTCGTCTTCCGGGACGTGTCGTTTGCGTACCCCGCACGCCCGCACGTGCCGATCCTGGAGGGCATGTCGTTTACCGTGCAGGTGGGCCAGTTTTGCGGCCTCGTCGGGCCCTCGGGCGCCGGGAAGTCGACCATCATGTCCCTCGTCCAGCGCATGTACCGTCCCACGGCCGGCAGGGTCGAGGTGGACGGTGTCGACGTCTGCGCGCGGCACGGCACCGACTTTCGCGACGCCATCGCCGTCGTGCCGCAGGATTGCGCGCTGTTCGACGGCACCATCAAGTTCAACGTCGGGCTCGGCGCGACGCCCGGCCGCGCGGCGACGGACGCGGACATTGAGGAGGCCTGCCGGCTGGCCAACATTCACGACACCATCGCGGCGATGCCCGACGGGTACGAGACGGAGTGCGGCCCCAACGGCTCGCGCCTGTCGGGGGGGCAGCGCCAGAGGTTGGCCATTGCGCGCGCGCTCGTGCGCAAGCCGCGGCTGCTGCTGCTCGACGAGAGCACGAGCGCGCTGGATGCCGAGAGCGAACGGGCGCTGCAGGAAGGGCTCGAGCGGGCGGCCAAGGGCATCACCGTCATGGCCATCACGCACAGGCTGCACACGGTGCGCAAGGCCGACGTCATCCTCGTCGTCGAGGGCGGCCAGGTGGTGGACAAGGGCCGGCACGACGACCTGCTCGCGCGGAGCGAAAGCTACCGCGTCAATGCGCTGCAGCAGATGCTCGGCACCTAGGCAGAGCTGCTTGCGTTTTGGACCGTCGACGCTGCGAGGAAGGTAATCATGGAGGTAGAAGCGGGCCTGCTGCAAAGCGTCTTCCAAGGGAGCAGTGTGCTTTTGGGGGAAATGGAAGCATTGCCGTCGTCGTGCGTCGTCGGGCACGAGCAGCATGGCGGGCGACTGTCCGAGGGAAACCAATAGACTATTCTTGTTCTATTCGTCACTTTGTTACACACGTGGACACCTTTCTATCATTACGTCCTGTCTTATGCACGCCCAGCTCGTGAGCGTCAAGGCATTCATATGTCCAAGGGAAATCAATAGACTATTCTTGTTCTATTCGTCACTTTGTTACACACGTGGACACCTTTCTATCATTACGTCCTGTCTTACGCACGCCCAGCTCGTGAGCGTCAAGGCATTCATATGTCCAAGGGAAATCAATAGACTATTCTTGTTCTATTCGACACTTCTTTACACACATGAACACCCTATCATTACGTCCAGTTTCATGCACGCCCAGCTCGTAAGCGTCAAGGCATTCACAGTATCCAGAAGAAACCAATGGACTATTCGGGAAACCAATAGGCTATTCTTGTCCTATTCGTTACTTCTTTACACTCATGGACACCCTTTTATCATTACGTCCTGTTTCACGCACGCCCATGTTGGGCATACGGATGATTCATTTTTGCGTCCTCGCCTTCCTGTGCCCTCGCCTTCCTGCGCCCTCGCCGCAGCCGGCTCGCCAACTCGTAAAGCTCGCGCGTACCAGTAACGAATCGTTGCCCGTCGGTCCGCCGCGTGTTCGGCACAAACAGGGCACGTCAGGCGGTTCTTCGCCCCATGGGTTGGCCGTCGCGTTCATCATCGTTCAAGCACGATCCCCTCCCTTGGCTTCGAGAGCGCGCGTGACGAGAAAGGGAAGCGACGGTGCGCGTCCTTGTGCAGGCATCGCCGGCAGAAATGCGGGCAAGTGGAAGCGTCGTAAAGTCTGCGGCGGCCATGTTTCGACGGGCGCCCCTCAGTGTCTCATATACGGGTCGCGTTCCTTGACAGCTCGCACAGCTTGAAGCGAAGGCCACCGATAAACCGGCACTCCGAGTGGGTGTGTCTCGGCGGGCAGTCGACCTCGCTGGGATCCCTGTTGCACGCCTTTTCGAGGGCGCACCAGGCCTGCGTCTGCGAATTGACCGATCAGGGCCACCACCCGTTGCTGACCACTTTCGGGTTGGGTTGAGAACAGGCAGGGTTCGTGACCGGTTCGACGGCCCCGAGAACCAGCGGGACGATGCAGAGTACGATGGTTGCCCTCATGGTGGATGGAGAATGCGTCAGGTCGTTGCTGGCGAGTGTTGTCGGTCGACCTGCTCGGCGTGCTCGGGCATGGCCCTGCTTTTATACCAAACTCGGCACCCAGCAGGGACGAGTTTGCGAGGGCAACGAGCGGGAGACTTTGCCTGGGTCATCGTCTAGAAGACCACTTGAAAACTTGGCCACTCTACGCACACCATAGAGGTAGCAACTCCGGATGCGAGCGCCAGCACACCGGCTCGTATTCTCGCCGCGGGATGACGCCGCCTTTCCCAGGTCAAGCACGCTAATCATACCCATTACTTGCTAGTCTCAGGGGGGCCGCAGGGGGGGACGGGCAAGGCTGGAACTGTTTCCGTAATAGATACGCCTTGTGGACACGTCGTCTCTGCACGTTTGCTCGCTGTTGCCATTGGTATTCCGGTGTGCGCATGTGTATCGGGCGCGCTTCCAACCTGTGACGAGTACCAAAGTCCGGAGCAGACCGACGCAGAACGGGGTAGGCATGACAAATTATTAGTAATAGCCGTCGCGCCAATATACAGAACTTGGATCTATAGTGTTAAGCGCAGTATTACTAGTCAGGCACTAGACAAAAAGGACGATTCAATGCTGGTAGCGCCGCTGCTGCAAAGTGAATGGACACTTTTGCCACCCCGGCACTTGCATGGAGGTGTAAGTACAGTGCTTGCTTGCTTGCTTGCTTGCTTGCTTGCTTACTCACAGTGGGGTGGCAAAAATGTCGATTCAATTTGTAGGAGTAGCGCTGCCAAAACTGAATCGTCACTTTTGTCAGGTGACTGTACTTGTGCTAGGGAGGTGCTCGGTTCAGGCACCTATATGGAGTTCCTTACGTAAGAAAGTACCGGTGGCCAAAGGCCTACAACTGTGCTTCAACGTACAGTGGTTGCATGCAAGTACATGCTGTCGGTTCATGTGCATGTATGGAGTTATGGAGTACTTGCAGTGGTACTTGTGCGAAGCACTCGGCGCATGTACCGCTATTCACGGCACTCGGCACATGTACTTGCCGCTATTCACAGCATGCATGTACCTGTCCTGCGCCCAAATCCATGCTCTACTTACTCCGTGCCTGCACTGAAATTCGTTGCAGAACCCTCCGCACACGGGCGGTCGGAGCCAGCGCACGGGTGCTAGCAGCACAGCAAGGTACGTCTGCTCTACGGAGTACTGCGCGGCACCTCCACGGCGTACCGGAGCACACCTACACCGGCTGTACACTTGCCAGGCCATGCATGCCTCCCACCACCTACCTCTTATACAGGTGCATGTACAGGTACAGTGCCCACGCAAGTGCGGAGTGCTTTGGCATGTATCACGCAGGTGTACTCCGTACTCCAACATGAAATCAAATGTACATACTTGCTTGCAACCAAGTACGGAGAGTACTTGTACAACTACAGCGGACAGGAACTACTTTGGCGCTCGCATGTACACTCATGCTTGCAAGTACACCTGATGTACAACACCAAGTGCACCCAAGTACTGCAAGCACAACACCAAGTACACCTACCCGTGCAGCGTGTTGTACGGTACACGTGCTGTACTGGGCGTTACGGAGCAATGGCAACTGATGGCATTGGCGCCGCGTACTCGCATTCATAGGTAGGATGGAATGCGTACACGCACTTGCTGTGAGTGCTACCTGGACTCGACCTGCTGTGAGCTCGCACAGGAGATGTGAACGAATCGCTGTAGGTTCACCTGGAGCTACGAGCTCATGATACTACTTAAGCGCTCGAGGGCACTCCGTACCGGTACCGTTTTTATTAAAAGGCTACTAATGGTGAGACAATGCTGTACATGCAAGTACTCCGTACACCTGTCAGTACTGTGGAGTACTAAGTATACATACATGTACTCCGTATCCGTGGAGTATTATTACTTAACTCCTCCGTGCCGGGAACAAGATGTGCTCCGGACCAAGTTCGGGGTACTGGCCCGCCGTACAGGTAGTACAAGGGCAGGTCGTGCAGGTGCTTGCAGTGATGATACAGCACTGCCCTGCCTGCTGTACTGGAAAGTAAGTACCCAGTAAGTAATTACCTGCCGAGCACCTAGTAATAGTTGCAGTACGGAGTATGTGTTGTTACCTACAGTATACGTCCGTTATATTACTTGTAATTACAAGCAGGTGCAATACTCCGCACGTGTGCTTTGGTCGTACTTGCGGACAACACGAGTAAAAAGGTGCAAGCATCAATACTTGCTTCGTATTCTTGGCATTGCTGCACTCCGTACTCCGTGCAACTGCCTGCACTTGGATCGCACAATGCTTGTACGGCCAGCGCTCGGGCAAGATCCATGACCCTGGGCAATACGGCATCCTTCCTGCCATCGCTCGAGCCGGCCGTCTCCTTGGGGCTCCTGGAGGACGGTGCCGTTGGCGGCGGCTGCCTTGGATGGAGGGTCCTCCTCGTCTTCGCCGCCAGCGCACATGTAATACGACGCACGTGCTCAGCTGCCGCGGTGCTCGGGTGTGCAGGTTCATCTCGGAGCGCGTTGGCGGCGGCCACTCTCTCGCGTCGGTGCTGCCTCGCCGGAGAGGAAATGTCTCCTCCACCTGGCCGACGGGGGAGGACGGGAGCGACGGACTGCGACGGCGGCGGTGAAGAGACGGGCGTGGCCTTTGTTGCGGACGATGCTGATGGGAGCGGTGAGAGCTGCGTGGAGGGAATGAGGAAGCGAATGGGAATGAGGAAGCGAATGGGAATGAGGAAGCGAATGGGAATGACGGGCACTCGTGGCCATGCTGTCCATCGGCCTTGTATTCTGTCTGCCTGCCCTTGCTTGGCATGTTTGAAGCGAAGCTGTCCGTTGCACTCTAGCATGGAGACGTGGTCACCTCACCTCCACTCCGGCAGGCCCGCCACGAGTCCCCGGCTGGCTGGTACTGGCTGGTGTGCGGCACCTACAACTGCATACAAGTATTAGTAGGTAGTGCCGTGCCCTTGAGCGGTGCCTGGCATTGCACCGCAGCACTGCCCGGTACCACTATGCGCATAATTACAGGTAGGTATTACCTAGTGCCCAATGAACAATCACTTCCAGCACAGCGACCTGCCTACCCGTCTGCGTATATTCCTACAGGTATTATCCACATGCTTATTACCGTACATGTACATGTACAACTTATATGCCATGTGTGATATTGCTGAGCGAGACCCGCTTGGCAATAGAACTCCGACTACTCCGTACTCCGTACTTGCATCCCTTGCTCGTATGCACCGGCAAGTAATCTCCGTCGAGGATGCAGCACGCTTGCCGCTATTTCCAGGGGTGCGAGTGCCTGCAAGCACGGGCAAGTGTGCCGCCGCACTTGATGGCCCGCACTTGTAGGGAGTCGAGCGCCTATAACGCTGCACACTAGGGGCATTACCACCAGGTACCTAGTGGGTAGGTGCTTGCCTAGTACGCCAGCGCCTGTATTTGCTCATGTGCAAGTGCACAACGAGCGTGCGAGTGCCAAGTACAAGTACGATATATTAGTGGGTGGCAAAGGTGTCTATTCGCTTTGCAACGGCGGCACGAAGCATTGCACTCCGTAACACTGCCAAAGTTGAATCGTCACCTTTTCTGGTGACTGTGCTTGCGGAGTACTTGCGGAGCAGGAGCGCTGTAATTAAATGCAGCGTCCTTGCTCCTGCGCTTACTTGTGCTGTGCATGTACACGTACCAACACCCAAGTACAGGTGCAGTACACTTGCGGCACAAAGTACTTGCAACGCACTGCAGGTGTACTTGCACTCGCACAAGCTGCTTCCAAGTAACCCTCCGTACATGTGTGCTAGGTGCTCAAGTACACGTATATAGTTGCAAGTCCTTGCGACGCAAGCACATGTCCTCCGTATGGACCGGGACACGAATACAAGACCATGTACCGTGTACTTGCAGCCACTCCGTCCTCGTGCTTGAAAATACTGCACAAGTACAAGTACGCATGGCTGTACTTGTACTTGCGTACTACTTCGTTGTTCTCCGTACATGTACTCCGTACAGCACTCCGTACTTTGTTGTAATTTGTTGAGCGCATGTGCATGTAAGTAAGCAGCTACATAGGTGTACGGTACATGTACTTACTTAAGTACTGTATGCTTTTGCCCATGATAATAGTAATAATAATGGTAATGGTAACGGTAATAATACTGCTCCTATAGGACGTTGGCCGCATGCTAGTACCTAGTACTCCGTACGTGGCTCCGAGATGTCGGTTGTACCCACAGCACCCATCCAAGTGCTCCATTGAGAGCAAGGAATGACGGAGTAGTTGTGCGGAGACGGCGAGCGCAAGCACAACGACGGTTGAACCTTCGTTCAGGCCCGCACATGAGCAATTTTATCGGAGTAATAGTTTCCAACGGTCAAGACGGCGCATGTGGTGCTGACTCGCGACCCGATCGTGCTGCAGATGGCCAGCCACATTTGCACTCGGTCGGTACGGAGTACGGAGTACCTGGGCGTACGTCACATGTGCTTGTAGGTCTGTGGGCAAGGCTGGATGCAAGTACAAGCACAACCGCATGTGCGTGTCCAGCACTCTGCACAGTGAGCAGTTGCCTGCACGCACAAGTACGGCGAGTGCATGTACAGCTACGCGTGCGGCACGGACATTTAACGGTTTTACCGTGCAGTCCATACTTGCGAGCCAAGTTCCACGGAGCCATGCAAGTCGATGTACGTGTACGCTCGCCGTGGTGAGTACTACATTCTAGCACCCGTTCACTACAAGAGCAGTTGCATACTAGAGGTACAAACCTACTAACCTTAGTGGTAGTTGGTGGTAGGAAGGTGTGCCCTGTAAGGAGTACTTTGTAGTTTTGTAAATGGTGTTCGAGCAGTAGCAGTACTTGCTGTACATGCAGCGTGCATGTACGCTTGCAGTAATACACACTAGGCACTAGGTACTAATACTTGCATGTACAGGGCAGAGCACGAGTGCATGTGCAGCATCTGCTGGCGGAGCACACAGTTGTGCTGCAGACAGAAGTACAAGTACGGCGGATGTACTCCGCGCGGTACTCCCTACTTGCGTCCAATCCATGTGCACCTAGCCAAGCGTACACGTGCGACGACAAAAAAACTCGGGCAGCGTCCTACCACGGCACCGTAAGCGCCTGCAGGACACGGCGACGAATCCTTAGGCGCCGTTGCCTGCGCTGCAAGCAAGTAATACGGCACATGTGAGTGTGAGGGAGTACTGTGCTTATGTGCACGACTTACAAGTGACGTGGTATGATAGTGGGCAAGGTGTCGATTCACTGTTGAGTAGTTGCGCAACCAAATTGAATCGTCACTTTTGTCACCGTGGGTGTACGGAATATACCAAGTATATACTTTGCTTGCTTACTTACTATACTGTACATGTGCTGGGCACCTATAGTACTAGGTACCTATGCATGCACATGTACGTGTGCACCTCGCACAAAAGTACACCGTACCCTCACGAGCCTCGCCCAGCTCTGCTCCCGCACCAAGCCGGCAAAGAGGACGGTCATCATGTGCGCACTATAGGCACCAACGAGACCCTTACGGTAGGATCCAAGGAGGCGTGGCAATCCTTCTCGTCCTGCTCCACCCCTGGCCGGCTGGCAGTACCCACCAAGTGAGATGCGGCCGTCATTGCCGGATGCTCACGATCATGGCCTTTGCCGTGCAGCACAAGCAGATGCATACGAGGCGCCGGAAAGTGCGTGTGCCGTGACGGTAGCTCCAAAAGGGCGAATGGCGGCGCCTTGCAGGCTCCGGAATCTCACTCGGACACGACCGTGTCAAGGCTTGCTCCTGTCAACGAGGGACAAACTCTGGAATCCCACTCGGACACGACCGTGCAAAGGCTTGCTTCTGGAACAAGTCATCGTCTTCCCCTCCCCGCTCGAACAGTGCCATACGAGGTCGCATAAGGGCAACGGCTTCGATCCGTCGCCACCTGCCTTCTCCCGCAACCCCCGGTGGGCGCCGGTACGAACCCATTCCTTGGTTCCGACGCCCGAGCGAGCGAGCTTCCGACGCTACAGCTCGTCGTGCGCCCCCGCCTTCGTGCCGCCGAGCTTCAGCTGGTGGACGAGCCAGCTCCATCCGTCCTGCGCCCTCTCGCCGAGCTTGGCGAGCATGGTCCCCGCAGGCGACGAGGCGCCGTGGCGAAAGTAGTTTGCCTGGCGGCGCGCGACGGCCTGGAGCTCGTCGAGCTTGGATCCCTGCGGCACCGGCACGCCGCAGCCGTCGAGGTACGCCTTGACGTCGGACTCGGACCACGAGCGAAAGCCGTCCCTCTCGACGGCCGCCGTGGCCGATGCCAGGTAGGCCGTGGCCGACGCGTACGCGGCGCCGCCGGCCGTCGAGGCCGACGAGTACGCCGCCCGGGCGGCGCCGAGCAGCTCGTCGCGGGTCGCCTCGCTCCTCTCCGCCACGGCCCGAGCGGCCGCGTCCCCGTGCTTCAGCAGGTACTGCTTGAGGTTGTCGCGGGAAAAGTCGTCGAGCGCGTGCGCCGTCGAGGCCGTCGCCGCGCCGTGGGCGTGCTTGCGGACGAGGGCCAAGAGGTCGTCGACGCCCGTCTCGGCCGCCACGGGGATTCCTCGGGCGTCGAGGTAGGCCTTGAGCCTGCTCTCGGACCAGGCGCCGGCCGCCTCGTCAAAGGCGGCCCGGGCGGCGGCCGAGGCGGCGTCGGTCGTCCTCGCGTATTGGTTGCCGGCATTCGACGTCGCCGCCCCAAACGCCGACCTCGCCCGGGCGGCGACGGCGTCGCGGCGGTGACGGACGAGCGCGCGCAGCTCGTTCAGCCTCGTGCCCTGGGGCCGGCGGATGCCATTCTCGTCGCAAAACTCCTTGAGCCGAGACTCGTCCCACCCATCAAGCACGGCGTCGGTCAACGTCGCGAACCGGGCCTCCACCTCGGCTCGGGCGCGGGCCGCCTCTCGCTGACGGTGGAGATGGGCCGTTCGAGAGTAGCGACGGACCGAGGCGATGACGCCGTCGCGCGTGGCATCCTGAGGCGTGGGGAAGCCGTACGTCTCCAACCAAGATCGAAGATCCGAGTCGGACCAGGACGCGTACATCCAGTTGCCCGGGTACGCGACCGTCTCGCCGACCTTGCTCGCCGCCGCGTCGTAGCCGGCACGGGCTCTCTCGAGAAGGCTGTCGCGATCGTGCGGCTCAGGGACTGGGGCAGGGAAACGAAGCGACGTTAGCGTCGGCGAGACGAGAGCGCGCGCGGCGGCGAGGGAGGGGGCGCATGCCTGGGATGCCGTGCTGGTCGCAAAAGGCCTTCAGCTGGCTCTCGGACCACGTGTCGAGAATCCAGTCCTTGGCACTCGTGGCCCAGCCGAGGCCGGCCGCTTCCGTCTCGTCCCATCTTGCCTTGACGTTGCCCATGAGGCTCTCGGCCGTGCCCTCGGCGTCGGTCCCTGCGTCCTTGGTCTTCGCGCCGAGGAAAGAGGCCAGCTGGGCGGCGTCCCAGCTCCTGTACGGCTCGACGACGACGTCGTTCCAGCTCTTCTCGACAAAGTCGACCAAGTCCTTGCGGTCGGCGGGCGTGGGAAATGGAACGCCGTGGTCCGACAGCCAGCGCTCAAGCTCCGTCTCGTGCCACTTGTTGAAGACTGCACGGGCAAGGCGGGTCAGAGGGAGCCGTGCACGAGGTCGCGGCGACGCTCGCACCGACGCTCGCCGCGAGGACGGGTCACGTACCGGCTTTGGTTCCGGGAAGCCAACCGCCGGCGACGATGCCGGGGACGGCAAGACTGGCCGTCAGGACGATGGCGAGGCACCTCATTGGGATGGATGGATGACGGTTGACGGTAGAAGTGACGGTTGACAATGTGCGGCTGGGCGGGCGTGTCGTGCGAAGCGGCGGGTGCGGCGCAGTTCGAGGAGCGGGCGACAAAGACGGACAGGCTTTTGCTTTATCTGCACGTCGCAGGCGGCCGGTGGAAGGGGGAGGAGAGAGAGCTCCAGGCCGCGTCGTAAGGGAGGCATGACGTGACGGTGACGGATGACGTCGACTGCTCGCTGGAATGGACAGCTCGGTCGGCCGAGGACAGCACCAACGGTTCCCTGCCACTAGAATCTACCACTAGTCCGTGGCGCCCACGAATCATGGTTGTCGGGCGCCGTCATGCTGAGAGAGAGGCATCTTCCGTGCTGACGGGAAGGAAGATGCCACGCTGCACCGAGCTCGTCGACGGCAAGTCACAAAGGTGCCCAAGGTGCCGGTTGGTGAACTGTACACGTGCGGGCACGAGGGCCGTGATGGGGGGCTTGCTCGCCGCCATGGGCAACGTCGTGCATCGGACTGGATAACTGCTCCTTGTTCGGACGACTGGTGGTCCTTGGATTGTCGTGCTGCCAGCCCCAAAAATTGCCAACGACAGTATTGAGATACAGTTCAGATCATGGCCTGGGGCCTTTTTTTTTGGCAGTGCTTGTAAGTATTCGATGACGCCATCTTCTTCATAATGTACGTGTGCAGGTACCGCAGCGAGTGCTGCCAAGGACGCTGGGGCCTACAGTACTTACAACTACAGTACTACAGCACTAGGTAGTACGTAGAGTACTAGTTGAACATGTACTAACTTACTCTACTTGTAGGGGACGGGAGCTGGAGCTCCGGTTGCATGACGTACTTGGCGCAACGGTGCTCCGGCTCACTCAAGTACTCACATGTACACGAACTCGCCTGCAGCAGCATGCTACACTACCACCACAAGGTATCTATACGAGGTACTTCGCACAGACGTAATATTACCAAGTTTCGCACGCATAAACATACAACTACAACTACGTACTTAATACAACTAAAGGGCTCCGTTGCCACTCGGTACCGAATTACGTACTTGTACTATTCGTGCGTTGTGGCAGTATGAGTTGGTGTGAGCTGCCAACACCCATGGAATAATACCAGGATACGCAACTTAACCGAACCGGACCAAAAGTTCCGCCCGCGGTGACATCGCTCCGTGATGCGCATCGAGACCTTCTTTTGTTTGGGTCGGCAGCAATTCTTCATGACGAAGTGGCCCAGATGACGCAGTCGCCTCCATTGGAACGAGGCCTACGACATGCTGATCGGTTTGCCCCCGTCGACAGTGACGTGCTACACCACCACTAGGACTGCCTGCCGTTGCATAAGCGGTCTTCACTAGGCCATAGCGATACGGCAATTCTCTCATCGATTGTACATGACGAAATATGCTAGTACTGTGCACCGTCGTGCAGTAGAAACCGTGAGGTATGAAACGTGGGGTTGCGCGTCGCCGATGGACATATGGCGATGCGATGCATAAGTACACTCACGCAAGCGATGGTGGATACCGATTGCTCAGTCGACTCACTCACCGCAGGGGATGGTCGAGGGGGAGGGGGAGGGGGGGGGAGGTGGAGTGTAAATCACCGCCGTCGTTGATGGTGAGTCGAGCAAGTCTTTGGCGCAAGTCAGTCCTCATTCATCCGACAAAGAATTGTTGCGTGAATGCAAAATGATGGAGACGCAAGCCTAGTGCCGAGTGCCGATTCTTTCTTCGAGGAGCATCACGGCGAGCTGAGTTCTCGTCACTCTCGGCATTTGCACAAGCGGTGGACTCGTGCCTTTCGGTGCAAATCTTGGTGATTGTGTGCCACTCATTCGGCCGAACGCCGATGGTGCGGGCGACGGCTGGTCCAATGGTGCGTCGCACGTGCCGGCCAACTGCCTCGCAGGCGGTACGCCTGACAAATATAGCGCTCACGGCGCCCAAGGAATCGAGAAATCCCCCACTCGAGTCGTGCCCTGTCACCCCTAGCTCCCGAGCGGCCGTTAGTGCTTGGCTTCCTCGTCAGGGTCCGACCGGGGGGATGCGCAACTCCACCGATTCGTCACGAACGACCAAGCACACACACATCGCACAAGTACTCCCTACAGCAAGTGCATGCCGTACTAGCAAGTATTACACGTACACATACTCGTAGCGCTTGCATGGAAGTGTGCTGTGATTATCCGTACTTGCTTACGGCATTCCGGATACCAACTTGTGCTTCCGTAAGTGAATGCCCAAGTACTTACAAGCAATATTACCGGCACTCCACGCACTGAGTACAGCACTAGAGTACTTACACCAGCCAACACGGCACACCTCCACTGCCCCTCCACACCTCCACTGCCCCTCCGCTACTCCTTACGCCCTGCAGTATTAATTTTTACTTGCTGCTATAATAGTACACCTCCGCTACACCTCCACCACACCACCTGCACTACAGTCCACCTGCAGCGAGTTGTTCACCACATGCGAAGCGTGGAGAGATGCGGTGCGTGCATGCAAGCGCACCATGGTGCTACACGTGTCGCGACCGAATGCCATGGGGCATCAGGAACGGCCAATGGCATGATGCAATGCCGTTCTCTCGGAAACGAGATACGCTGCTGCTTAGCTCGTGAGGTCGTGGACGAGTTCCACGACGCCCTGGTGGACGCTCAGAGCACGGACCGAAGCTTCGAGCGAGCTGCGGCGGGGAGCCGTGCAGCACGAGGCCCCGAAGCAAAAACTGTCGGATGGGGCCCCTTTGTCGGGCCATGGTGATGATTACCATTCATCCATGGCCAACATCGTACGCCGTCCGTCGTCCGGCTGCGACGATAAAAATGGCGGATGCCATGGTAAAGGCAAAGAGTAGCGTCATCATCGCCTGGGCATGTGCCGTACATGTACAA
This sequence comes from Drechmeria coniospora, assembly GCF_001625195.1. Lineage (NCBI taxonomy): Eukaryota > Fungi > Ascomycota > Sordariomycetes > Hypocreales > Ophiocordycipitaceae > Drechmeria > Drechmeria coniospora. Next base: position 8,498,700 of record NC_054390.1, on the reverse strand, counting down.
CTACCGTGGGTGGTGATAAACTGACCCATGGTCGGGTGGCTGACCTGACCCGTGCCTCCTAAAATAGGCAATTTGTGGGCCGCTAAAAAGCTGACCTGACCTGTGGATCCCTTTTTTTAATTGGCTAAGAGACTATTTACAAGTGGAGCATAGGTCAGGTTAGCAATAGCAAAATTTATTACCAATGAATTTCCAACCGGTCTCTCTTTCCTTCCTTATATACGTTAATCCTATACCGCCTCCACGCCTGCATTATCAATTAATAATTAATTATTATTGTTAATTCGAATCAATTAATAATTAATTCTCATTATATCCCGTGCCGCCGGAAACTCGCTATAGGACGTTAACGCATACAAAATATACGCTGCCAGTAACCCTGCAAAGCCTAGTTACCGCTGGAAGCATCTCCCCGCCTAGACTATCGACGTAAGTAATCGATAATCGATTGATAATTGATTATTATTTATAAAATTATAGGAAAATAATATGATAAAGCTCCCTCTTGGGGAGGTTTTTTGCTGCGTTACTACGCTTGGTAAATCGCTCTATCTATTGGTATGTTAAAAAAAAACAATCTATCTCTAATTAATTAATAATTGATTCTTAAAATACGTTGTTGGCCGCGGTAGAAGCGGGTTGGGGAGCAGATAACAGAATCTATTGTTAATTAATTGTGAATTAATTGATTGGAAATGAATTAAGATTTCAAGAATAAGTTTTGTTTAACAGATTTAATTTTGCGAAAATGATTTATGCTGACCTGACCTATGCTCTACTTTTAAAAAATTCTTAGCCAATTAAAAAAAGGGATCCACAGGTCAGGTCAGCTTTTTAGCGGCCCATAAATTTCCTATTTTAGGAGGCACGGGTCAGGTCAGCTGCCCGACCATGGGTCAGTTTATGTGTATCCACACAACTACCTGGTCCGTACATGTACAACTACCTAGTACTTACTGTACCTAATTACAACTAGACGCAAGCTTCCTCACCCATGGCATCGCGACACCCTTGCACGTGCATGCGTCGCAGCGAACCACGCTGCTTAGGCTGCCTGCTCGATTCTGACAGCTTCGTCCTCCGTCATGGCAAGACGCCTAATCCACGTCTCGGCTCGACTCTCAACCGAACCGTGCTCGATTCGGCACCACATCAACGAATCGCTCGTCATGAATGGAGGGGACGGCTAGTCAGGCACAAGGTACATTCGTCGCAGCTCGGCCGCCAACCCGCATGTAACGTAACCTCCGCTCCCATCTTTCGCCCGCCAGGGACAGGCCCCATGAATATCCCGACACGCTAGCTCGCCACCACTCGATGCGAACTCATGCGAGCTCCCCTGGCAACTACCTCCGAACCGTCTCTTCGCCACGGCACGGCGACAGCTCGTGCGAAAGAATATTCCTTGGCCGTGTCGGGCATTTTCTTTCGGCTTCCCTGCTCGCTGGACCCTTGCCCTGGCCGGTCGTTCTGGGCCGTGATAAATAGCCCGCTTCCCCGCGATGCCCCGATCCAACTTCCTGGTTCCGGGCCCCTGCAGCACAGAAACATCCATCACCTTCCACCCCTACAATACACCACACCTCAAGCGCAAGCAAAAAAAAAAGACATCAAGATGCAGTTCTTCGCCACCGTCGTTACCCTCTTTGCCGCGCTGGCCACCGCGTCTCCGCTGGCCAACTCGGCCAATGCCAAGCGCAGCCAGGTGGAGGAGTCGGAATTCGAGAACCTTCAGTATGCACTCCTCGACTGTGTTGAGAACAACTGGCAGCCGGCGACACCCGAGCCTGAGACGCTGGGAATGATATGGTCAACCGATCTCGTCAGCAGCCTCGGCACCGAAGCCCAGCTCCAACAGGCCATCGACGACTGCCACGGCGGCGTCGCCACGGGCGCCTTGAAAGGCCTCAAGCCAAAGAATGCCGCCGGCAACTAAGCAACGATGCCACTCCTCTCCCCTAGCCAACGCATGGAAGGGCTACGAAGTGACGAACGTGACGACAAAAACACACTGCCTACGCTGCAGGAAGGAAATGGTGGAGAAGGGGCCGTCGGAACGCAGCACCAAGTGTGTCCACGGCAGCAGCTTGCCCAGCCCGCAGGTACGCGGCACGGCCATTCTTCTACGTAGTTGTCAGTACATGCAAGTACTGTAGGTGTACGGAGTACAGGTACTTGCAACGGCATGGCACCCACCCCCAAGGATAGGTAACGAGGATTAGATGGATACCCAATATGTACTGGCCATTTTCTCGGCCGCAACAAAAGTTGATAGATTTTCTCTTCTTCTGAAACGAAAAATTCCAACATCTTGTCCAATATTGTCCAGTGTGCCTGTGGGCGGCGAAATGCCGCCGTGTTTCTGATGGCCCTCTGACCGTGAGGTATCATGGTAGGAACAGACTGTCGCCACACTGCTCGGCGAAACCTCGTCGGGGCTTCGCCTTCGTGTCGGCACGCAAGCGAAATAAAGTAGTCTCCAACGCGCGCCTCGCCATGGACCAAACTACATGTACAGTCGCTTGCCATCAACGGGTTCAAGACAGAAACCATGTCGATGCAGTAGAAGCCATGTCGATGCAGCCGAGCACCACGAGCACGTCTCTTGAGCGAGGTCGGTGAAGCGGAGAGGAGCGCACCGAACTCGCCAGCCATGGTCAGCGCGTGCGTACTGGCGTTGGCCACTCGACCTCTCCCATGGCTCGATTCAATAATGCATGCTTCCATCGTACACGACGGCATGTCGAAGCAGAACGCTCAAGCCCTCTACCCTACCATGGGAGCCAGCCCGTCCATGGGGAGGCCACGTGCATCGAGCGACATCAACCGGCCACCAGCTGGTCCCTACGGGGAGGCGCCGTGGTCCCATCTTCGACGGTCGAGCATCGTGCCATGGCCGAAAGAGTACAGCAGCATGGTCGTCGAACATGGACCCATCCATACGCCATGGTATCCGTCCAAAATAATTCCTTGGCACCGAAGCCATTCGTGTCCATGTATTTATTTACTGTGCTTGCACCGTGCTCCGTACTTGCATGTACAGTAGTCCGTTTGCTGCCTGCCGCTGGGCCTCATGCATCATCTCCGCAAGAGTGCCGCACGCGTCCGCCCGGCTGTGACGGCGTTCGCTTCCACGCCCACGTTGACGCATGTTCTCCGCAGTCATTTCCCCGACGACAGAGTCCTTCGCGTTGTAGCTTGCGCCATGGGCCGTGCGCCGTCGAGAGGGGCATCCCTCGGCGGGAGCGAGTCGTGCTCTTCCGTTCTCGACATGGGAAGACGCCGGGGGTCCGCAGCACACGAGCAGAGACCAAAGTGTTTTTGCTTCACCCGGGCGGCACAATCGCCATCAGACGACGACAGGGTGGTGGTACGAGGCTCGCCATGAAGCATCTCCGACGGCACGGGGGGACGTCACCGTCATCACGGGAGGGCGTGTCGGGACGCCGTCGCTCGAGGTCGGTCGTGACGGTAATCCTTCGTCACCAGTGAATCCGGAACGTGCACCCAAGGCAGTCTGTCACATGGCCTGCGATCGGACGCTGTGCTACCTGCCAGGTCTAGGCGGACGCTGGTCGTATGATGCGATGGGTGCTGCCCTCGCGCATGCGCTAGCACTGACCAGCGCTGGGCTGGCTCACTGGCTCTCGCTTCTTGCAGGCGCCATGCAGCGAAACGCCAGCGTGGTTGTAGGCGGCGAGAGCACAACGACAGCGTAACGGGCGGCGTAACGGCGGCCTGACGGCAACGCAACGGCAGCGCAGTAGGGGGCCAGGGGGGGGAAGCGGAAGCGGCAGCCAGTCACCGATACGGTATTGCCGGTGCCTTCCCCTGGTACCTTCCCCTTCCCCCGGTACCTTCCCCCTTCCCCCGGTACCCACCTTTGCCCCTTCCCCCCAGCGCAGCATGCAGTAACTCCAGGGGCACCAACGTGGCAAGTCCAACCACGAGCTGGTCCTCTAGGCCAATGAGGAGGGCCGGTTGACACTGCAGCTGCCTCCCGCCACGCGCCACATAACTCCCTCGACAGCAGTCGACGGGCAGTCGCGGCCGCGCCTTCCGACTTTCCGTGCAGTAGAATCAGGCCTGCCGGGCACGTACATTACCGTAGCCTCAGGCCTTCGTTTGCATGTACTTACAGTACTTGCATTACCATAGCCTCAGGCCCATCTTTGCATGTACAGTACATTACCGTAGCCTCAGGCCCATCTTTGCATGTACATTACCGTTGCCTCAGGCCTACCTTGCATGCACATGCACCGCGCGTGGGCGGCAGATGGACTAGGGCTCCTGCGCGGCATGTGCCTAGACTGCTCCGAACCATTGCCTACCGCCTGAGGCCAGGCCGACGGTGGCGATCCGTCACGAGCACGACGCAGCTGGTTTGCCTCCGGCGGCGAACAAACGTCAATCCACCCTCTCCGCGCCGTTGCCGCTCCGCCTGCCCCATGCGAGAACCGGCGAGCGTTTCCCACCATTTCGCCTCCCGCTAGCCTCCTCAATCCCTCCTCTGTTCCCGGCGCTGGCCCCACCCGCAGCACGAATTGCTCCCAGACCGCCGTGAGTGAACGAGGAGGGAGCGACGCCGCCGACCACCACCACCACCGCCTTCGCTTCCACGACACCTCCACGGCCGTCGTCCTGGAGCTCTCCGACTACGGCGAGATACAAGCGAGCAAGGACGCCCAAGAGCGCGACAGGAAACGACGGGAGAAGCGGGAGAGCAAGCGCCGCTGGCTCGAGGCCCAGGACGAGATGAAGTTTTCCCACAGCATCCAGTTCAACGCCGTTCCGGACTGGAGCAGCCACTACATCGCCTACAGCAACCTCAAGAAGCTGTGAGCCCCCCCCCCCCCACCTCCTCTCTCCCCCCCGGGCCCCGGTGAGGTGCCTCCGTCGGATGACACGCTAACCTCTCATCTCTCCCCCCCGCCGCCAGCATCTACCAGCTCGAGAAGACAGCACACGACAGCCGAGCGGGCGACACCGAATCGAGACCCCTCGTCGCCGCCGACGACGCCGAAAAGGTCTTCTCCAGGGCCCTCGGCGTCGAGCTCGACAAGATATGCTCCTTCTACGTCACAAAGGAGGGCGAGCTCCTCGACGAGGTCCAGCAGCTGCTCCACGACGTCGGCGACTGCCACGCCGCCGATCCGCCGCCTGCCCTGCACCGCGTCTCGTCCGAAGGCCAACGCGGCCATCCTCGGAGCCATGGACGGCCTGCGAGCTCCACCGTCGCCGCCTCCGACGACGACGAGGATGACGTCGAGGACAGTGCCAGCGACGACGAGACCACCGGCCTCAACAAGCCAAAGGGTGCCAACGCCGCCCGCAGGAGGGCGGCGGCCCACCTTCTGGAGCCGCCGGGCCTCGCGCCGGAGCATGGCCGGGCCTCGCGCCGCCACAGCATCACCTTTGACGACTTTGGCGAAAACTCCCTCTTCGCCGACAATCTCTATTCCTCGGTCATCATGCTCAAGAAGCGCATCATCAGCCTTTACGTCCAGCTCTGCGAGCTCAAGTCGTACGCCCAGCTGAACCGCACCGGCTTCACAAAGGTGCTCAAGAAGTTTGACAAGATCCTCGACAAGGAGCTCAAGGCGGCCTACATTCGCGCCCACGTCGACCCGGCGTACCCCTTCAAGGACGAGACCAAAAAGGTCATCGAGGAGAGCATCGCCAAGATGGAGGCCGCCTACGCCGCCGTCGTCACCGCCGGCGACGCCGACCTGGCCAAGCGGGACCTGCGATCCCACCTGCGCGAGCACGTCGTCTGGGAGCGCAACACCGTCTGGAGGGACCTCATCGGCATCGAGCGTCGGGGCGAGGCCGCTCGCCTCGGCCAGTCCCTGCTCGGCCAGGACCCGAACGCGGCCCCCAAGCGGCTGCAGGGCGACGACGACAAGGCCGTCGCCGCGAGCCAGATCCGCACGCCCCTGGGCCGCCTCTCGCTGCCCGCCTGGCTCATGAACGGCTCCATGCTGACGCTCCTCGCCTCCATCGCCGTCTTCCTCGCCCTCCTCGCCCTCCCCATCATGAAAAAGGCCGAGCAGCAGAACTGCCTGGCCATGCTCGTCTTCGTGAGCCTGCTCTGGGCGACCGAGGTAAGCAAGCTTCCGCCCACCGCCCCGACGCTCGAGCACCGGACCCGCCTCTGACCCCGGCTTTCCCGTTTCCTAGACCATACCTCTGTTCGTCACGTCGCTGCTCATCCCCTTCCTCTCCGTCATCCTGCGCGTCGTCTGCGACGAGGCCGAGGGCAAGCACCACAAGAGGCTCAGCGCGAAGCGCGCGACCGAGGCCATCTTCGCCGCCATGTGGACGCCCGTCATCATGCTGCTCCTCGGCGGCTTCACCCTGGCCGCCGCCCTGTCCAAGTGCACCATCGACAAGCGGCTCGCGACGCTCATCCTGAGCAAGGCCGGCACCCAGCCCAAGACGGTGCTCATCGCCAACATGTTCGTCGCCGCCTTCGCCTCGATGCTCATCAGCAACGTCGCCGCCCCCGTCCTCTGCTACTCCATCATCGAGCCCATGCTGCGGACGCTGCCGTCCGACTCGGACATGTCCAAGGCCGTCATCATCGGCATCGCCCTCGCCTCCAACGTCGGAGGCATGCTGTCGCCCATCGCGTCGCCCCAGAACGTCGTGGCCATGGGCATCATGGACCCCGCGCCCACCTGGCTGCAGTGGTTCTTCATCGTCATCCCCGTCGGCGCCACCTCGCTCGTCCTCATCTGGCTCCTCCTGCTCGTGAGCTTCCGGCCCGGCCGCGGCACCAGCATCTCGCCCATCCGGCCGTTGAAGGAGCGCTTCACCGGCGTCCAGTGGTTCGTCACCGTCGTCACCATCACCACCATCGCCCTGTGGTGCGGGAGCCACAAGCTCGAGGGCGTCTTCGGCGACATGGGCGTCATCGCCGTCATGCCCATCGTCCTCTTCTTCGGCATCGGCATCCTCACCAAGGAGGACTTCAACAACTTCCCCTGGACCATCATCATCCTCGCCGCCGGCGGCCTGTCCCTCGGCAAGGCCGTCCGCTCCTCGGGGCTCCTGCACACCGTCGCCGGGCTCGTGTCCGAGGGCGTCGAGGGCATGAGCCTCTACGGCATCCTCGTCGTCTTCTCCACCCTCATCCTCGTCATCGCCACCTTCATCAGCCACACGGTCGCCGCCCTCATCTTCCTGCCGCTCGTCTACGACGTCGGCGTCGCCATGGACCAGCCGCGTCCGAACCTCCTCGTCATGGGGGGCGTGCTGATGTGCAGCGCCGCCATGGGGCTGCCCACGAGCGGATTCCCCAACATGAGTACGTCTCCTCGACCTCGCCGCCGCAGGTTCGCGCTAACGCAGAGCAGCCGCCATCATGAAGGAGGATGCCGCCGGCCGGAGATATCTTCGCGTGAATCACTTCATCAGCCGAGGCGTGCCGAGCAGCTTGATAACCCTCGTCGTCACCATCACGCTGGGGTATGGCATCATGCAACTGGCAGGCTTGGACTGAGAGGCTTGGGACTGCGAGGCCTGGACTGCGAGGCTTGGACTGCGAGGCTTGGACTCTTGGACTGCGAGGCTTGGACCGAGCGGCTTGGACTGAGCGGCTTGGACTGAGAGGCTTGGACTGAGCGACTTGGACTGAGAGGCTTGGACTGAGCGGCAAGTCATGGCAGAGGAGCCTGTCAGTCAAAAGGGAAAACACGGCGAGACATGGAATGGATGGGTGACGATGCTCGCTCGCATCCGGGCCGCCGTAGGGTTCCCGTTTGCGCAAGCCTGCCGGCCGAAGCAATCCCCGACACAAAGTCATAAAACATCAGTAACTAGCTGGGATCATTTGTTGCTTTTCGCGCCCATGGCCGAAGGAATCCATGCCTGGGAAGTGAAGAGTGTCACGGTTGAGGGTCACTGTGTGAATGCGCACTGTGACACTGTGCATGGCCGGCATCCGCTGCGCTGACGTCGTCTTGTCGATGGTGCCAACCAATCAATACAGCACCGTAGAGGTACTTCCCACCTACGCAGGCAGTCCATCTCGTGCTTCTCGTCGTCTTCCACCTCAACCTCGGAGCGAGAATCAACCTGCCAAATGTGTTAACGTACCCGCTAAACTCGAGCGGCCCAATGCTCTTCGTCTGACGGTGGCCGCAGCAGAGCTCCGACCCGGCCAGCCAGCGCCATGCTCTCCGCCTTCACCGCCCGACCCATCATCGAGCTGCGTCAGCGAGACAAGTCCAGGATCGAGACCATCCTCGCCTACGGTACGTTCGGCAACGTAGGATCGGTGCTTTTGGCGAGTGCTGGAGCTAACGGTGACTCGAATAGGCGACCGCATCCTCGTCGGCCTCAACACGGGCGTGCTTCGCGTCTACCGGCTCAACGAGCTCCCTTCGACGGAGCAGCACAGCGTCCCTCACGCCTCGGTCGACAGCAGCGAGGTCAGCAACACGACGACCGAGGATGGCGGTAGACCCGTATCGCGAGCGTCGGGAAAGCCGACGGATCTCCTGCGCGAGGTCGAAAAGTTCTCGACGCGCGCGATAGAGCAGCTGGCCATCATCAAGGAAGCCAACACCATCGTTTCCCTGTCCAACTACCACGTGTCCCTGTACGACCTGCAATCGTACGGGCTCATCGAAACGCTCGGCCGATCGAAGAATGCGTCCTGCTTCGCCGTGACGTCCAACATCGTCAAGGATGCCGACTCCGGCATACCCGAAATCATCAGCCGGTTGGCCGTGGCCGTGAAGCGGCGCCTGCTACTTTGGAGCTGGCACGAGAGCGAACTGGGACATGACGTCGGCGAGGTCGTCCTTCCGGAATCGATCCGGACAATCACGTGGGCGAGCGCGACGAAGCTGGTCTGCGGCATGAATGGAGGGTACGTCATGGTCGACGCCGCATCCCGCGCCGTCGAGGACATCGTCGGTCCCGGCGCCGTCGTGGGCTCCAGCCAGGGCAGCCGCTTCGGTGCCGTCAGCAGCGCAGGCATGGGATACATGGGCCTGGGCGGCTACATGCCGAAGCCGCTCGCCGCGAAGCTCGCCGACGGCGAGATGCTGCTGGCCAAGGACATCAACACCTTGTTCATCAGCGACCAAGGGAAGCCGCTGAACAAGAGGCAAATACCATGGCCGGCCGCGCCAGACTCCATCGGGTACTCGTATCCCTACATCGTCGCCCTGCATCCGCCGTCCAAGGGTTCCCTCGAGGTGCGCAACCCCGACACGTTGTCGATGCTGCAGACCATCGCCCTGCCCGGCGCGGCCCAGCTGCACTTCCCCCCGCCGACCGTCAGCCTCGCCCACGCCGGCAAGGGCTTTCACATTTCCAGCGACCGGTGCGTCTGGAAGATGGGAACGACCGATTACGATTCGCAAGTCGAGGAGTTGGTGACGGCCGGTCGCTTCGACGAGGCCATCAGCATCCTCACCATGCTTGAAGATGCGCTGCTCAGGAGCAAGGCCGAGACGCTCCGAGAGGTCAAGATGCTCAAGGCCGAAATGCTTTTCAAGAAGAGGAAATATCGGCAAGCAATGGACTTGATGAACGAGGACGAGGTCCATGCGGCCCCGGGACGAGTTCTGAGAATGTTTCCGCCTTCCATCGCAGGGGAGTTGTCGCAGTATGCCGATCGCAAGCAGGACGAGCACGAGGAAATGCCGGTGAAGAAGAGGCACGGGACGAGGCCTACGACCCCTGCGGATGGTTCCCCGCAACAAGCCGTCGGCGGCTTCGCCAAGCTGTTCAGGGGCTCCCACAAGACCGCTTCCGCCGACGTCTCGCCCGTCGGTTCGGCAAAGAAGGATGGAGCCGAGGAGGATGGCGCGGAGAGTTCGAAGGAGTCGCATGCCGCCGAGGATGGTCCTCCGGAGGGAAAGGACCTGACCAAGGCCGTCTTGGAGCTGAACAGCTATCTCGCCGGAACCCGCGCGCGTCTGCAGCGAGTCATCGATCCGGTGACGGGCAAGCTGAAAGCCCGGACGGACAACCAAGGTTCCGCCGAGGATGTTGCCGAGAGATTCTTCCGATCGGCCGAGGACGAGTCGGATCAGAAGCTCGAGGAGGAGCTTCGCAACACTTTCCGGCTCGTCGACACCACCCTTTTCCGCGCCTACATGTTCTCGCAACCGTCGCTCGCCGGTTCCCTGTTTCGGATACCCAACTTTTGCGACCCCCAAGTCGTCAACGACAGGCTGTTGGAGCATAACAGGTACAACGAGCTCGTCGATTTCTTCTTCGGCAAGAAGCTGCACAACGAGGCTCTGGGTCTGCTCCGTAGGTTCGGGTCGTCCACGAAGCCAGACGAGGCGGCGCCGGCACTTCACGGGCCGGACCGGACGATACAGTATCTGCAAAACCTGCCACCGTCCGAGATTGATCTCATTCTCGAGCATGCCGGGTGGACGCTCGAGGCGAATCCCGGCTACGCCATGGAGATATTCACGGGGGATACGGAGAATGCCGAGACGTTGCCCCGCGAGAGAGTCGTCTCCTTCCTTCACGGTCTGGACACGAAGCTGGAGATGCGGTATTTGGAGCACCTCGTCAATGAACTCGAAGATATGACGCCGGATTTCCACAACCGTCTCGTCGAGCTGTACGTGCAGGCTCTGTGCCGAAAGGAGGCGGGAGGTGACCATCTGATGGACAAGTTTGTCAAGTTCCTGCGCGACTCGCGGCAGGTGTACGGATTGATGAAGGCCTTTTCGCAGATTCCCAAGGATGGTACGATGCGATGCCTCCCCCCCTGCCCCCTGGCGACGGGGAATGGTTGCTGACGGACGCAGATGCCGAATTCTACGAAGCCCAGGCGGTCGTCCTGAGCAACATGGGGCAGCATCGACAGGCCCTGGACATTTACGTCTTCAAGATGCATGACTTTGCCAAGGCCGAAGAGTACGTCGCGTCCGAGGTGCGCAGCATGATTTGGGTTTTCCTAACCGGAGCAGATATTGCAACCGCGTACACAAGTCGCAGGAGGCCTCGTCGTCGGCTCTGCCGCAGGGAACGGAGACGGTCGAATCCGACGACCCGACAAAATCCATATACCACGTCCTGCTATCGCTCTACCTCAAGCCGCAGCCTCCTCATGAGCCCCAGCTCGGGCCGGCTCTGGATCTCCTCTCCAAGCACGGCTCGCGACTGCCTGCCACGTCGACGCTCGGCCTGATACCGGATGACCTCGCCGTCGGGGCATTGGAGGACTACTTTCGCGGGCGCATACGGTCGGCCAACAGTCTCGTCAACCAGTCGCGCATCGAGGCGAATCTGCGTAAGACGGAGAGCATATCCATCGCCGCACGGTTGCATCTCGGGGATGACGCTGCCAACGGACAGGGCGGGCGCAACAGGCACGTCATCATCACCGACGAGAGGCACTGCGTCGTCTGCCACAAGAAGCTCGGCGGCGGCATGCGCATCGGGGGGAGCGTGGTCGCCGTCCTGCCGGATAACGTCGTGGTGCATTACGGCTGTCTGGGCCGCGTGACGGGGCAGAAGGCGGACAGCCTGCGAGCGCCGAACTGGGGGAAAGGCTTCTAGACGGCCACGGTGCGGTGCGAGCTTGGCCGCCGCGGTTGCGCCGGCGGCCTGCCGTGCTGCATGGTGGGAGGCACCCGCGGGCGTGTCGACAGAGTTTTATCACTAGATATGTCGGAAGCCTGTCATGTCGTCACACCGCTTGCCGGCAGCGCATCCTCAGTCTTCTTCTTGGACCTCTTCGCCGTAGTTTTGCTCCTCCTTGTCGTCGTCGACCGGGTTGTCGGCGGCCGCGTCGCGTGCCTTGTCCTCCTCCATGCGCGCCGTGAGTTCCTTGTTCACCTGGCCCTGGGTTTCGGCGACGGCCTTGCGGAGGGCCTCGAGGTAGATGGTCTTGTCGGAGACGGCATCGGACGGCGGCGCTGGAATGGTCCTTTTCGTTTCGAAGGCGTCGTTGGCGGGGGAGCTGTAGCTCGCCACGAGCACCATTGGCTTTTCCTGCGCCATTTTCGTCTCGCTGTAGAACGGCTGCGAAATCGTGCGTTGGGTTGGGTTAGGTTGGAAGAAAAGCCCGGGGGGGGAGGGGGGTTGTGGTTTAGGTGAAGTATTTGAAATGATGGTGCTGAGCGTGAGGGTCAGATATTCATTATTTATTAATCATCACGGCCTACCCTGCAGGTCACGTTTCGCTTGAAGGGTGGGTTCCCTGCGCTGAGATGAGTGGGTGGAAGCGCGGGGCCAAACAATGTCTTGTTCCAGTTGGTGCCCTAGAGACTAAGTACAGTGCAGTGCAGCGCTGTAAGCAACCTGCCACCACTGTAATTGCTCCGTTCGCCGTTAGATGCTTGAGTGTGCTCTCTGACGACAAGATGAAATCACGCCCACTGGAAGAGGGTAGAAGAGGGTAGATTGAGCATCTCGAGGGTCGAGCATACTTTTACCAGCATTGGCAACAGGTTCGCTAGTATCTGCAGACCCTGCTCCTACAGCTGGGGTGTTCGGTTTCACCCAGTTCACACCGTCATTTTCATCGCCAACATGGTGCCCCTCCCCAGCTGCCGGAATGGATTCCCATTTCATTCAGAGAGCACAGCATGGCTGACCGCCACCCACATTTTGAAGTATTACGAATTCGTCGACACGGGGATGAATGAAGCCAGCAAACATTTGATGCGTAAATTGACACTGAAAATGCGGCGGAAGCAAAAAAAAAGTAAGCCAGAGCCAGGTTTCGATCCCGGGCATCTTTCGATATTGGTGATAGTGGTACGCCACTTAAAACCAACGCCTTAACCACTCGGCCACTCTGGCAGGAAGTTTCTCGATTCTTCAAGTTAGAGGTACTCTTAACGTGCATCATGTTAGCTTGGCATGTGATGCAGCTCCACCCTGAGTACAGAGCACTTTGTGAGCACGGTTACAGCTTTCGATGCAGCCTCGCATCCGCTGGTACAAGTGAGCGTCATTACTGGTGACTGGTTTTGTTTTATTGCCACGGCGCAACATTTAGAAGTACTGTTAATCGTCAGCCAAGCTACGCATCGACTGGGGTTCGCAACCACTCCTGCCGTGGTCAAAGTGGTGGCGGCTTCTGGCACGGCATTGCATCAGCAACCCAGCATGCGCTTCGATGACTGAATTCGGTTTCGTTTGGAGAAACCGTATGCTTCGGAGCGTCCACTTTGTCATCTCTTGTCAAAGGGTCTATATTATGCGTTTTTGTCCGCAAAAATAATTGGGGGGATGACAGCATCGTGGATCGCATGGACGCGATGCTTTTCCTATGAGATGTGAGGCGTTCTGGAGACCTGCCGTCGATGGTGAAGGCGTCGACACGCTGATGCGACAGCACCCATGATGCTGATGGAGTCTTTTGCTGGGACATTTTCAGGACCAATTTCGCAATTTCATCAAATATTTGAATGGCACCTCAGGTCTCTGGTGAGTGGCATACGATGTCTGATCCGCAATATGCGTCATGCATCATCGAAACTTCCAATCTCCAATCTCTCAACATGCTTTCCTTACGCAGCATCCGTACACTGGCAACTCCAGTCCTCCATGATTGACGCGCACACATCCAAAGCAGAACATGAAAGAACGACTCAAGATGATAGAACGATTCAAGACTATAGAACTACCCAAGATCATAGAACGACTCAAGATCATAGAATGACTCAAGATCATGACGGTAGGTATGATCGGTGTTGCACGGAATACCTCGACTACCTGTCCCGTAACGCGCTCTACTAGGGCCATTATCTATCTCTCGGCTTGGCCAGGTCAAGGTCAATAAGCATACCCTTGAATCCATTCGCCACCTTTAGGTTCGTAATAATAACATTGATTGAAGAAATATCCCGATAGAGAATATTTGCAATGGACGGGCCCGTTCGAAGACATTTAGGTAGTAAGCAAGTGCGCCTCGTTCAATCGTGAGGTTGTATTCAAGACTAAAGCTTGCCCTTCTTCCAAGCTTTACGATTCTGTGCCTTTTGTATCCGTAGCCGCCTTATTGTTACTGTTACGGCAGACTCCACTCTCCTAGATCTGCCCCACCTCCCTGCCCAGCCGAGCTTTACCCTTGCGCCTAGCCGAGCTTTACTCTCCTAGGTCTGCCCCACCATCCTGCCTAGCTAGCCGAGCTTTACCCTGCGCCTAGCCTTGCAATATTACCGGTAAAATAGAGAGACTGATGTGCCTTGATGGCATCTTGCATTGAGTCTAGTAGTTCCCTAATCGTCTTGAAGTCGCTGATAATACGGCAGGCTATTGAAACAATTAGGTAAGAGTAGATCCTATTTGAGGTCGTGTTGTGCCGGTTTGCGGGAGTAAAGAGTGAAACGTGAAATATGAATCGTGAATTGGGAATCGTGAATTGGGAATCGTGAATCGTAAATTGCGAATCGTACATTGCGAATCGTAAATTGTGAATTGTGAATCGTGAATCGTGAATCGCGAATCGTCGTAAATCGTAAATCGTGAAGAGTGAAGAGTGGAGAGAGAATCGTAAATCGTAAATCGTAAATAGTGAAGAGTGAAGAGTGGAGAGAGAATCGTGAATTGTAAATCGTAAATCGTAAAGAGCAAACGAGTGAAGAGTGACGAGTAAAGAGTGACGAGTATAGAGTAACGAGTAACGAGTAAAGAGTAACGAGTGAGGAGTGGAGAGAGAATCGTGAGGAGTAAAGAGTGAATAGTGAAGAGAACGTCCACATGCAAGCGCGGAAACACCTGATTTCATGGTACTGTTGCCTCAGGCTACTTGAACAGGCAAGGCAGCAACACCACATACTAGTAAGTAGGTGGTAATATTCTTGTTCGCTCCTTGCCTTGACTACAGTAGGTACTTGCATAAAGGTATCCTGTAGTTGCTGCATTCAGTGCTATTACTACAACTCCGTACTGTGACCGTACTGTGACGTTTCCATGCAAGTGCAGCAGACTACGCCCACAAGTACCTAGCATTAATAGTACTTACAGCAGTACTGTGCTCCGCACATAAGCAAGTACAAGTACAGTAATTACTTGTACCTAATTCGTACATAATACTGTATCAATACCCCGTACGTATACGGATACTTGGTTGTGCATTGGTGAATGCTTGTACTTGCGAGCAAGTGGTACGTCAGGCCGTTCCCCCTCACCGACCACGGTCTACTCCACGTCGCTCGTTACGCCGTCCTCCGTACAACACACGACACTCGCCATCGACCACCCCAGCTCCTCCATCCGCCCAACGTTCAACGTCAGCGTCTGCTCGCCCCGGTCAAACGCACCCGTCCATTGGACTCGCCTCGACTCGGCTGCTCGAGCCTCCCTTACATGCTCTGCCTGCTTCGTCGAGCGTCCCGCTGAGCCGTCCATAGGCTCCTCGCCCTCGTCCTGCCACCTCGGGCGGAAGCACACGTCGTTCGATTCCATCCGTCCACGCGGCGAGTTGCGCACGAGCAAGCGGGCGGGCATCCTCAAGGTCGAGCCGTCCGGTGCGAGACGACGCAGTGCTGGCAGACATCCGCTCTGCCCGCTTCAAGATGTGACGAGACCGGCCAGCATCCGCGACAATGCAGTCTGGACCAGCGTCGGCATCGTCGAGGCGTCCGAGCCGCGCCGCCGCCGGCTTTCCCGCCGTCCTGGCCGCGCCTTTGAGCCAGGCCGCCTTCGTGCCGCCGCCCTCCTCGTCCGCCTTCACCTCGTCCTCCTCCTCGGCCTCGTCCTCCCACCATCGCCCGACGGCCGCCGCACCGACCCGGCCGCTCCCCTTGCGCGTCGACTCCTCCGGCAGCGAGGATGGCGAGGCACAACAGACTCCCCATGCCGTCACCGGTTCGGTCGTCACCGGTGCGGCCGTCACCGGGTCCCGCCAGCACCAGCAGGAAGCCTCGTCGGCGACGCCCATCTACAACCGCTTCGCCAACGCCGGCACGCCGATCGTGCAGCCCCAGAACTTCTCTCGCCCTGCCGCCCCCGGCTCCGTGGCGCAGGTCGCGACCGCGGCGTCGACGCATGCACCACCCCTCAGGGGCCATTCGAGAAAACACTCGGCGACGCCCGGCATGTTCGACTCCAACCTGCCCTCCACCTCCACCTCCAACCTGTCCCACGTGAGCATGACGCAGCCGGCCCATTCCGCCGCCGCCGCCGCCGCCGCCGCCGTCGCCGTCATGGCTCATCAGAACCACGGCACCGCCCACGCGCGCCAGCGGTCCCAGACGGTGCCCTTCCCCGGCGAGGCCAACGACCGGTCCCGCCGCGGCAGCGGCAGCAAGGCCCCCCTGAGCCCGCCCCTGCTGAGCCTCACCGAGGCCAGCGCGCCGCGCGATTCCGCCTTCGGGCCTGTCGTCGGCCATCACCAGCATCCGCAGGACAGGTTCGCCGGCTCGCACTCGTCGGCCGCCGCCGCCGCCGCCGCGAGCCTCGTCTTCCCTCGATCCGGCCAGGGCTCGCCGGGGGAAAAGTCGACGTCGCCCCCTCAGCCGATGCCGCCCGTGCCGCCGATGCCCTCGCCGTCGTTGCCGTTGCCGGACAAGACGTCGACCAAGACGGAAAAGGCCAAGTCGAAGCTCTTCTCTCGCCCCAGCAAGATCGGCACGAGCAAGGAGCCCAAGGAGAAGGCGCTCCCGAGTCCCGGAAAGCTCGGCACCGCCCTCTCGGCTCTCCATCGCGGAAACTTTAGCTCGACGAGCCTGGCCGAGCCGCCGGCGGCGTCGCTCTTCAGCCACAACAACTCGTCCTCGACCACCATCCGTCCGAGCGAGTCCTTCACCGAGGAAAGGGGCAAGGAGAAGGAGAAGGAGAAGAAGCATCACTTTCTGTCGCGGCAGAAGCAGAAGCTCAAGGACGAGTATCACCTGTCGCTCTCGTCGGCCGCGAGCAACTCCAAGCCGACGGACCCCAACGCGCCGAGCAGCCTCTACAACTTCAACATCCCCGTCAGCCCCGCTCCCGCCTCCTCGGGCTTCTCCAAGACCAAGAAGGAGAAGAAGCTGGCGGACCGTTCCGAGAGCCGGTTGGATGCCGAGTCCACCTTTGGCTTGCAGGACTGGTCCGGGTCGGTGCCGTCGCTGTCCCAGCAGTCCACCATATACGACCCCATCGATCCGGGCAAGCTCGGGTTGCAGAACCACATGTCGCCGAACGATGCCTGGCCCTACCTGAAGGCGAAGCTGCTCGTCGTCTTCGAGGGCGAGGACCTCCGCCTTCCCGTCGAGGACTTCAACCGCGTGGTCCAGATGCACATCAAGTGGTGCATCCACAAGAGGTCCCCCGCGAGCATGGTGGACGACCTTCGCGACCTGCTGAACACGGGCTTCTCGGCCTTGGATCGATCCCTGCGCCTCACGTCCGAGGACCGCTTCATCCCGACCCTCGTCGAGCTCTGGATGTTCACCTTCACCTCCATCCTGCCCTACGTCCAGTCCGTCTTCCTGCCCCTCGACCTCGAGGTCTCCGGCTGCGGCATCATCATGACGCCCGAGCAGTCGCGCGACTTTTGGGGCAGCCTCGTGCCGTCACCCACCTCCATGGCCAAATCCGCGCGCGTCGCCCTCGCGTCCAAGGTCCTCGACGTCCGACGGCTCGTCCTCACGTCCTTCCGCGACATTGTCATCCTCTCCCGCTACGACACCCTCAAGCCCCTCTTCTCCCGCCTGTCGCTCGAGTTCATCCCCTCCATGGCGCTTGCCTCGCCGCCGCCCATGGAGAGCAACCTCTCGGCCTCGCCGTCCGGGTCCTTCACCTCCATGGTTCGTCCCGGCACCGCCATGTCGGCCGACCCCTCCTTCTCGGTCGGATCCTACACCTCCAACGGCACGACCCTCTTCGGCGACGGCTCCGACCGGGGCCGCGGTCGCGCCCTCAGCAACGTCAGCTTCGGCAGCCACGTGAGCGACGGCGCCGTCCGGTCCTTCACGCCCTCGAGCGCTCAGGTGCTCGACAGCGTGCTCGAGGAAAACGTCGACGGCTCGAAGCAGGTCACCGAGATGGTCGGCCGCATGCTGCAGTGCATGAGCGTGCTGTCGAGCCTCGACGGCCTCGACGACGGCGGCGACGAGGGCGGCCAGAAGATGGTCGAGCTCTGCAAGATGCTCAAGCTCAACTGGCTCGGCAGAGGGAGGACGGGACGGAACAGGAGGGGCATCGTCGGCGGACGCGTGCTGCGGGACGAGGCCAGAGAGGAGGTCCGCGTGGCTTGACGGCGCAATCGAAAGGGGCTCATGGGCATGCATCAGCGATTGGTGCCTCGGTTTTCATTTAGGAATATTTTGCCTCGCAGCCGTCGGGCATCGGCATTCAGGCTATGGGACTTGGCTAAGCAGCTGCAGGCGTTGTTCACCGGCCGCACGACTTTACGATGGGGCGACTTGACGATGGGGCGGGCGCGAGGAGGCGAGACTATGGGAATGAAGCATCATGTGCATGCATTATATTACTACGAGTCCATGTACTCATTACGACGTGTGACGGTGCGAATTCCTGCATCTTTTTCGAGTTAGCTTCCTCTTCTGCCATTCTTGACCAAATTTGCAAGTCGAGAAAACAAAAAAAAAATGAAGCTGTGCTGGATCAGTCATCCAAGGAAGTATAAACCCTCATTTGTCCCAGACAAGGCTCGACGGGACTCGAGTGGAAACTGCGAATAGTGTGGAATGTTTCATCATGATAGACAGCGGCAAAGCAAAAAAAAAAAAAAAAAACGAACCCGACGCAGACGAGGGCAAGGGGTATGCTTACCATATTGAGCAATCGCATTGTGCGTTTGGCTGTGAACGGGTTAGTCGATGCGGCCGCGGCGTCGGGGTTTGCCAATCTGTGCACGGAGCCAACGTTAGCAAGTGCGTAGAGTACAGAGCTGATACGACGTTCAGATGTGAAAAATGTGTAGTCAGACAAAATAATACTGGCAAGTAACAGGCCTGAGGCCCGAACAGACTGAACTTCCTCATGGTCGAATCAGTTGGGAAAAGAAGACAATTTTAAATTGTGTCATCATTCAGAGACGTGATGGGGAGCTTCGCGGCGTGTGAAATGCAGGAGAAGGGGGGGAGGGGCCGTACCTGCAGGTGAAAAGGCTGAAACTCGTCTTGGGTAGTTAGCAATGCAACGCAAAAATCATCGCAAAGGTTGCATCAACCAGGTCGACAATGATTCTCATGGCAGTCCACGTTGAGAGGACGCTGGCTGCTCAGATGAAAGCAGACGTCCTTCTCAAGACATTGCTCAAGCTGTCACGCTCGAGGCACCCCATTGAGAACAGCCGACCCAGGGCAGGCTTTTCCGCGAAAATCTTGATGCAGAAAGGAAATCTTTTTGCGAGTCGGCCCGCGATTTCAAGATATTGCTCGACAGTGCCAGCAAAATTTTCTGCACTATACACACTGTGTGAAATCACGTGCTCGCTACCGCTGCAATCGCTTTAGCGGCGGAAGCCAACAATAAGCGCCGCTTTAAATGGGTATGCAAAGAGTGAGTATGCAACTGGCCAGCATTTTGCCCAGGATGTACTCCGTACTTGCATAAAGTACAGTACAGAATCCTTAAGTACGGTAAGTACAGTACATGTTCTCCGTACTCCGTGCTAGGTAATAATACTAGTTCTCCTTTTAAAAGAAATAATATGACAGTACATGTTCGATGACGGTTCGACGCCGATTTCTTGGCGAGTAAGACTCATGCGCGTCACGTAACGACGAAAAAAACGAATCGAGAATAGGCATTGCGTCCCGTGACTATTTGCCAATGTTGTGACGCAAGAATCCAGACGCACGTACAAAGTATAGTCAGGAGGCCACGCAGCGAGCGTGTGCCTCGGTTGAAGAATTGGCCCGCCCAGTTTGAAGGGTACCCTCCCTATAGCGATATCATGACACCACCAGCCACGAAAGGACCGGGCGACATAATTAGGCAGTCATTCGATGCCCAGCTTTCACCGCAGGCGGCGATCGGCTATTATGGCTGCCTTGACCCCGGGACCTCGTGGTAGCTGCATAACCCCACTCCCAACTCTGGCTTCCCGAAACTGGGTCACCTCCCCTGCTGCTGCTTTGGTTGTCTCCCGTCTTTGGTCGCTGGTCTCTGGTCCTTGGGTCTTGTCGCTCGCTGCACCCACCACGCAACAGGAAGATCTCGAGGCCGTCTCGCCGGCTTTGGTCACCGTGTACGGTACGCCTTTGCTGCAACACACTGCGACGTCTCGCCCCCCCCCCCCCCCCCCCACCACCGCCCTCCCCCCACGAGTGCTTGGTCCTCGTCCTCGTCGACCAGATCATTTTCCCATCGTCCCGACCAGCAGGCTTTCGTTTATCGCCTCTCCCTCCTGCCTTTTCCCCCCCCCAGAGCTTCGTTGCCGTGCCTTGGACGTGCGCGCCGAAGCTACTCCCACGATCTCGGGCTGGCCTGCCTCGAACGATTGCAAGCAGCGTCAGGGGCGTGACCCTTTCCTTGCAGGGAGGTCAGCGGTCGAATTGGCATTGGGATTCTGTCTTGTCCATGCACGCAACATCGTCGCCGCCGCCGCCGTCGTCGTCGTTACTTTTGCTCTCACCGCCGCTCGTCGTCGTCCTTCTCTGCCTATCCAGACTCGGGTGACAAAGCACGCAGTCAGAAACGGAGATTGCCATCGCCAAGGCCCGCGCTGGTCTTGCTGGTATCACCCAACAGCACCACCACAACCACGACGACCGCGACAACTCCCACCGCCGCCACCGCCGCGCTTTTCCTCTGGCTCCCTCGTTCCGACGTCGCCCTCCCCTCGAGCAATCTTCATCCTGCACTCGGTTCGGGCTCGTCGCCACGACTCAGCACCGCCTCGCGTCATACCCATCCTCCCGACATTCTGGCCCGCGACCCGAAGCGGAGCCGAAACCTGATCCTCAGCCGCCCACGTCAACCCCGTCAGCATCCACACGACCACATCGCCGCCGTCGCATGCGCATGCAATAGAGTCCGCACACGCTCGTCGATATCCACGCGGTGGGTAGTCGACCAGGAAGCCCGGAAATGATGGCCATGAACAACGCAGGCTTTTCAAGCCATCCTGCGGCCATGGGACATCAGGCCGTCGCCGGCCACCACATGGGGCCCGGCATGCCTCCCAACGTCGCACAGCCAGGCACGCCCGGCGGCGGGATGCCCCAGCAGTTTGGCGGCCACATGGCCGTGTCCGGGCCCGGAGGTCAGGTGAATCCCGCCATGATGGGTGCCATGCCTCCGGGTGCCAATCCTCACTCCCTCGGCCACATGAATCCGGCCCAGCAGCAGCTGTTTCAGCAGCAGCATCAGCAGCAGATGCAGAATCAATGTACCCATCCCCACACGCCCTTCGACTTCGCTCACCCCATGCTGATGTCGGTCTCGCAGTCCATAACCCCAGCGCCATGGCCGCCATGCGGCAGCAACAACTTCTCCACCATCAACAGCAGCAGGCGAGGCAGGCCCTGATGGCCCAGCAGGTCCAGGTCAACATGGCCGGCGGCATGCCCATGTCGATGCCGTTGCACCAGCTCAACCCTCAGCAGATCCAGCAGCTGCGGAATGCAGGCAGGATGGGACCCGTAAGCGACCTTGGTGCCATTGCGTGATTGCCCTCCTTGCTGACTCGGACGCGTCGCAGGGCCAGAACCCCCAGGCTCAGGCGATCATGGCCCAGCAGCTGGCGGTGCAGCAGCAGCAGCATCAGCAGCAGCAGCAGCAGCAAGCACAGCAGGCCCAGCAGGCCCAGCAGGCTCAGCAGGCCCAGCAGGCTCAGCAGGCCCAGCAGGCCCAGCAGGCCCAGCAGCAGCAGGCTGCGCACAATCCGCAGATGCCCACCGGCCCGAACCAAGGACAGCCCATGCCGATGAATACCCCCAACATGCCCAACATGCCGCAGCAATCCCCCGTCGGCGCTGCTGGAGGCCAAAATCAAATGGGTGGGCCTCAGCAAGGCCCGCAACAATCGCAAGGTCAGCAGCCGCAAGCTCAACAAGGCCAACCGCAGCAGCCTGGCCAGCAGGCGCAGCAGACACCGCAGCAGACGTCCCAAGCCGGCACGCCTGCTCCGAGCAGTCAGCAGCCTCCTGCGCAAACGCCGACCCAAGCGCCGGCGCAAGGAAACCAGGCGCAACAAGGCCAGGGTTTGGTCCAGGTGCCTCCTCAGCAGATGACGCAGGCGCAGCAGCAGATGAGCGCGGCGCAACAGATGGCCATGCAGAACTCCATCTTCCAGCAGCATCAGCAGAGGAGGGAGAACTTGAAGGGCCAGTGCCTGCTGAAGCTGATGCAGTTCAGCGAACATTTGAGCGGCTTCCCGGGGGTACGTGTCGCGACTCCTACCGTTCCTGCGTGCGGTGCTGACGGAGAAACACAGGGTAGGGATGATCTCTCGTACTGGAATGCCTTTGTCGCTCGATTCTTCTCCCCCAACGCCGTCCTCCGCCACTTGCTGCACATGACCGAGTCCGAGGACCCCATGGACAAGCAATACGACATCTCCTATCCCGCCATCGCTCGCTACTTTCAGACGCACTTCTCCAACGGCGTGAAGAGCATGCAGCTCATCTTGGATAGGGGGGGCGGAGACCGGCCGCTGCCAGGAGACTGCTACTGCATCGAGAATGGCAAGGCAAGCCTGGTTTACTGGTTCGAAACGGGATCTCACGTACGTATTGTCACGGTCTGCGGGAGGGCGGTCGCGTGTGTGCTGACGAACCGCTTCAAGCTCGTGGCCACCGGCATCCTTCGAGTGCACTTTGATGCCGATCAGCGGATCGAACTGTTCGAGTTCTTGACGACGAGCCACGAAGAATACATTTCACGGAAGCAGGTCATTGAGGCCGCCAAACCCGCGCACATGTGGTTCAAGGAATGGCACAAGGTCAATTCGCAGGATGTGAAGCAGTCGCCCGAGATGTCCAAGAAGAGCAAGGCCAAGCAGCTCAAGTCGCCGCAAACGCAGCCACCCGACGTCTTGGTCGACCTCCCGGACTCGGCCGTGAACAGCAAAGGTGTGACGGAAGCCGTCCACCAGTTCCTCGAGGTAGGTGGCGATGGCACGATTGGCACGACGAGCAGATGCTGACGCTAGCCTCTCTCCCATCGCAAGATTGTCGAAGTCATGGGCCAGATGAATCCCTTGTTCGGCTTCTGTCACAGCAACCCCGGCGTCGGACCCTACGCCGCGCTCGATCAGTACGTCTCGGCGTACATCAACGGGGCACAGGCCCTGAACGGCCAGCAGATGGCCATGCAGCAGATGCAGCAGACGCCGAGGACGCCAAGCTTTGGGCAGTTTCCGATGGGCGCGAGCCCCGCAGCGACGCACATGAACCTGCCTGGGTCACCGCACATCGGCAGCCCGGCCCCGGGATCGATGCAGGCCCCGGGCATGCAAGTCCAGGCGAGCCAGCAAGGCACGAGCTCGAGCGGACCGAGCGCCAACACATCACCGGCATCCAACAAGCGGCGGCGCCCGTCGGGCATCAAGGTCGAGGAAGACGGCTCCGGCGTTCCCACGCCGGCGGGGGGCGGTCCGCAGGTAAACGGCGTTCAGGGTCGGTCCACGAAGCCGCCGACGCCTCGGATGCCCAAGAGGATCAAGACAACCACTTCTTGAGCCGCGGTGGCGCTGACTGGAAGCCGCACAAACGCCCCCTTGCCAGGTGTTTTTCCCATATCCTCATGTAGCATGGTGGCGTCTGCAGTTGTTGCTTACTTTGATATCCTTTGCGAGGCGATCTTTTGGAAAGCTCATGGATCAGATCGGCGGCCACTTCGTTTTTGGGCTAGGTATTTTGACCGGTCAAACGAAGCCATGTCGTTGTCATTTTCTTTTGGCCACCGGCTCGACTGATACCCAGCACGACGGCGCTCGAATGCCGCAACATTGTCGAGCCGGACGGCGAAGTAGTCGGGGACGCCATTTGGTAGCGTCATGGCTCGGGCGATTTTGGCCGATTTCTTTGACCTCGCACCCAGCAAGGCACCCCCGCAGTATTTGTGTGGTTTGGTGGTTGGAGAGAAGCGTGCGCTGCAGAAGGGAGCATCTTAACGGCGGCACCAGGGCGAGAAGTCGAAGCATCTTTTACGGCACGGCAGGCAGGTGGACTCGGAAGGGAATACACCTATTACTATGGGTACCGGAGTTGTCCCTGTACGATTACACAGAAAAGTGTCTTTGTGGGCGCTGATGCGGGGGGTAGTTATGAGTTTTTTTCGGGTGCCTGAAGAGTCTCGTTCTCTGGCGTTTGCCTCGAGTACTCAACGGCCCTCTACCTTTCTCATTTCTTGTTTCAGGGCGGGCAAGGAAATTTGGTCTGTCATAATGGGCTCCGATTCTCTCTCCCCACCCCCCAACCCCCTTCCTACCCCCCCTTGTTAATGTGTATATATACGTGGTGTCTGGACGAGAACAGAGACGGGCAAACCCGCTTGTGCCGTTGTTGCAAATTCAAAGAAAACCGTTCCACCCAAGGGCCTGATATTTGAGTAGCGTTGCATCAAATCGTTTCGAGCCCCGTCCTTGCATGATCCATTTACGATGAAGCTGTTGCTCCTCGTCAGGCTGCGGGTGTGGGCTCATTCTCGTTGCCATTGGTCTGGCCATCGTCTCCGGGAAGGGCGTCATGGTCATTGACAGCATTGTCAGGGGAAGCTGCATTCTGCCCCTCGGCGGGTTGCACTCGCGCATCCGGCTCCATCTCCTCCGCCTCTGGATGAGGTGCTTCGGCGTCGGCACTGGCATTGGCATCGTCTCCCGCCACTGGCGCCTGCTCGGCCTCCGTTTCGTGATCTGGCTCGCCACCAACGGCGTTGGAGAGCTGCGGCTCTTCGTCAACACGGCTCTCCGGCTCGTGAGCTGCTCCATCTATGACGGCATCGGAGTTGACGGCACCACCGACTCCCTCGCCATTACCACCACCACCGACGGCATTAGCGAGCTGCGACTCTTGGTCTACACGGTTCTCCGGCTGGTGAGCTACTCCTTCCATGACATCGGGGTTGGCAGCACAACCATCCCCCCCGTCATTGCCGTCACCATGGTGTCCAACACCACCGCCACCCGACGTGGGATTCTCGTCGTGCTCGCCGTCGTCGTGGCGGGAAACTTCGATGACAACTTCGTCGCCGCTCTCGCCGCCCTCCGCGACGGGGATGACGGCGCTCTTCTCCGGGCCACCACTGTGGGCGTCACTGTTGCTGTCATCGTTACACGGCGTCATGTCGACGAGTAGAAAGACGGCTTTGCGGCGGGCACGCACGTCGCGCAGAGCATCACGCACGTCGGCACCGGCGCCGGCACCTCCCAGACGCACGATTCGGTCGACGAGGTGCGAGCCGACGGGCCCTGCGGCGGCAAGAATGCTGAGCGTGGCGCGCGGCCGGGTCACGGCTCCCGCCCCCGCGGTACCAGATACCATGATGTACAGCGTCATCTGCTCCCTCGTGGGGTCAGGCAGGCCGTGCTGCTCGGCGAAGATGGCGGCATCGGCACGTAGACGGGCCGCGCTCGGCGGACCTTCGCAGTAGACTCCGTCACATACGCGAACCCAAAGCGCACTACCCGGTGCTGTCGTCCGGCCATAAAAGACTACCCGGATGGTCATGCGGTAGGGGGGGGAGGAGACGTTGGCTCCTGCAACGGCCACCCCCGATGGCGTCGAGATAGCGCCCTGCGAGAGTTCGGTCGCTGTTGGTGGGGGAGGAAGCGGAAGCGGAAGCGGAACAAGATTGGATGGCGCCGCGATGAGGTATGTTGTCGTGAGCTGTGGCGGCGGAAAGGAAGGACAGGCGGCCATCGTTTGCACGTACGACGTTGGCGGAGCTGACATGGGCACGTACGAGACTGGCATCATCGCGGGAGATGGGAGCCATGTCTCGGCGGGCTGCTGAGTGACATACTCTGTCTGTCGAGGTCGTCGGTACGTTGTGCCATGCATCGGAGCGTTGTAAAGATAGTAATAAGATTGATTGTAGCACGGCGCCGTTGAAGGTGCGGCTGGCGTCTGGAACGCAAAGACGGGCAGCTGAAAGCAGTTTGACATGCTGAATGAACTTGTTTCGAGGCTCGTCGAAGTCGCAATCGGTTGCAAAATCACCCGGTGTTGATCTGGAATCAGCTTTGGTTCCTGAAGCAGCTTGCAGAATCGCTGCAGTTGTTGAAAAAGCCAAGTCGGATACAAAGGAACTAGGGGCTCTGGGCGAGAAGGAAGAAGACAGTCTTTTGCGGCCTCGGGGGAGACGTGCGATTCATGGTAGGTTGAACAGGTGCTTGGCAGTTGCTCGGCAGCCACGCAGAGTTCGTGAGGTTGCAGCGCAATCGCACCATTGGATCCTTCACCTTGACGCCCAAGCACTCGAGTCGAAATCAGACGCCGGCTATCATGAGGGACGAGGGCCAGCTCGCTCGCTAGCGTTTGCAGAACTCGCAGCAACATTGCACAAAGTGGTGCCACAAAATGGATTCGCGCTCCTGTCGGACGGCAGTGGCGCGGCCTTTGCTTCTCAACTGTGTTGCCCTCGTGCCCATCACGCGGATGCCATCGTCCTCCCGCTCGCCTTTGAGCGAGGTTGAGGTGACCAATTTCAATGCGAAGCGTGCCAGTGCCAGTGCGAATGCATCCCCATCTCCTCCGCCGCAGCGGCATCTACCCAGTGCCAAACATCGGCACGGTGGCCGTCATAACCCCGTATGATGCGCGCTTGCCATAAGCAGGCCGACGATGCCCATAACATAGCCAAAATCACCACGGCTCATGCAAAAGATGAAAAAAAAAAACTAGAGGAAGACGAGAAGAGAATGGTGGAGACACTTGGTGGTGAGGGGTAGTAGGGCATGCCATCCATCAAGGAGCAGCGTGCAGGTTAACAACAAGCTCGTCCATCGTCACAACTTACAGGGTCCCGAGAGTAGGATTCTCGTGTTTGGCCGTGCTGCCCTTGCCGCGCCAGGTGCTCACGGCAGGAATATTCGCCTCGTATCGCACCTCCTCGGTGCCGTAGGCCCTCGGCGTCAGCTTGATGAGGGTGTGCAGAGGAATGTTCATCCAGGGGCTCTGGGCTTGGTCCTTCTTCATGAAGTAGGCGTAGATGCAGCGCAGGACCGCCTGGTGGGTGACGATGAGGATATTCTCGCTACGCTCCAGCTCCATAATTATGGGTTCGAGGCGAATGACAACATCACGGTAGGACTCGCCGCCGCGGTACCGGTAGTTGTACTTGTCCTCGTCGCGGGCGGCAAAGTCTTCGGGGTACCGGTCCTTGATCTCCTGGTACGTCAAACCGTCGCAGACGCCCGAGTCGAGCTCGTCGAGGGCCTTCCACTGCAGCTGGTTGTAGGTGGGCGGGAGAAAGCGCGCCGTGGCGATGGTGCGCTTGAGCGTCGACGTCCACACGGTCAGGGGTCGGTCGTCCTGGCCGATGTCAGCGGCCGTCGACGAGCAGGGGGTACGGACTGCGGGGGCGGGAAGGCACCGACCCCGACGGATTCCCGAACCAGCTGGGGAAGCTTCTTGGCGTAGAGTTGACCTCGCGTCGACAGGAGCGTATCTCCGCCGATCCTGCCGTCGAGATTGTACATGGACTCGCCGTGCTGGGCCGCCACGACGGTATCAGCGTGGGACGTCGCTTATCGGCCCGCACGGGGGAGGGGGAGGGAAAGGGGGAGGGGGGCAGTAGAAGCAAATACCCTTGAGAGCCAGACGGAGCGCGGACGAATGTGGAGGTTCATGAGGTAGTAGACGATTCGGCTCTGGAGGTAGTCTTGGATACGGTTGATGATGACCTGCTTGCCAATGTCCATAATCTTGAGGTAGGTGTAGCCGTCCTCGTCGCCGTCCTCATCGATGGACTTGTAAATCTTTTCGTAATTTCGGATGCGGTTGCGGAAGTCCTGGGCGGCATCTTCGGGATCCTGGCCGCGATAGTCGGGGCTCGTCGTCTTGACGTCGCGGATGTTGGCCATGATGAGGGCTTCGTCGTCGCACTTGCTCTCGACGAAGAGCACCTCGATGCCGTGGGCGGCGCACGTGTCCGACACCCACTTGCGCCGTTCCTTTGTGGAATTCGTGGCATCGAAGATGGCGACGACGCCGCCGGTGCGGAACCAGGAGAGCATGTCGGCGACGGCGGCCTCGGCGGCCTGGCGACGCTTCCGCTCGCCCTCTGCGTTGTTGGTGTCGAAGAAGTCGGCCGTGGGCTGGGGCGCGTCATTGCGACGGTAATTGCCTACGTTGAACGTCTGGGCAGGGATGGAGAGCCATTGCAGATAGCGCTGCGCTGCGAGGTCGAAGCGAGAGAGAGTCAGGATGCGAATTGGCGAGGGCAAAGGCCGGTCGGCATGACGAAGCTTGACGCACCTATCTGGGCAATGTAGCTCTTGCCTCGGGCGGGGAGACCAACCATGACGACGCATATTTTGGTGTCCTCGACCTGGACGCCGACGCCATTGTTAGTCTTGTTGGGAGACATGGTCAAGGGGCGCGAATGGCAAGGCCAAAGTGCTGCTCGGACGAAGACGATGCTGTGGCAAGCAGGGTGCAATGGCGGGCGACCGGCGTGATCGAGGCATCCAGATGTGCGTGAACCACAGGGACTAGCGGGGGGGGAGGGGGGTGCAAGCCGAGCGAGATCAGGATGAGGCAAGGCAAAACAAAATTTTAAAAAAAATCAGCGGGTGAGAGTTTTCGTAACGTCGTGAGAAAGGGGTCAAGCTCAAGCTCGATGACGGCTTCCTTGAATCCTCGCGTGGAGTGATCGCGTGAGGCAGCTCGATTTTCGGTCCCGCCCAGGCCAGTCCGTCCCACCAAGCAGCTAACAGGGGCCGCTCAGAGAGGGGCAACAGCGTGTGGCACAGTGGGGGGGGAGGGAGCGGGGGTCCTTGACCGTAACTGCCCGCAACCTCCCGCCGTCCACCAAGCAAGGGGCGCTGCGATCGGGCAACGCCATGGAGAGGAGTGCATTCCAGGGCATGCCATTCATTCAGCGTATAGATGGCGTGGGCCGGGGGGCAACTCGTGCAAGGGCTTGATGAGCCGGTTCCGAGGACGTCTCTGTACCGAGCGCTTAGTCGCATCAAAGTCCGGGTATCGGGAACGAGTACATACTTGCAGACATACAAAGGTCAAATGGGGTCTGCGCTGACAGAAGCTCCCGTATCGCCATCGTGAGTCTCTCGACGTCCTTGGAGGGCGAGGGGGCGAGGGGGGGCGAGAGAGGGGGGGTTCCCATGGCTCCGAAACCCCGCACGAGCACCAGCACAGCAGAGCATCGTGGCCGGCAGAGAGGCCGACTCATTGTCGTCGTCCCACTGTCCACTTGTCCAGTGTCTAAATCTCCCTTCCCCCCCTCGTCGAGGGTTCAGGTCTCGACCATGGACGAACCGTCTCTGCCGATGCTTGCAATGCCGTGTTTCGTCGCCAGCTTGACCGTGATGGCTGCCTGCGATGCGTTCCAGCCTTCCGACGAGACGAGGACCTAGCATCGATCGAGCCAGCGCTAGCTCGGCGTCGTCAGAGCATTGTGCATAAAATGATGACACCTACCATCGAGCTCCTTCCCGGGCCTACCCGAGCCGATGCTGATTCCGACTCGCTCGAGTCTGAACATGGGAGCCCGATCCCTGTCCGAAAGTGCCGTGAGCCCGGGGCGGTGCAGGGACAAGGCCGAGAGCGATGGTCCGACTTGCAGGCCACCGAGCCTCGTTTCTGCTCCCGTCCATGCACGTCTTTCCATTGTCCATCTTCAGCAGACGCAGGCATTGCACCGGACGGCAGAGCAGATGGCAGGCATACCGGTTACACTGCAGGCACCGGCGGGTCTCCAGTGAGTCCCCACCAGCTGGTGGCCGGATATCTCCGTCATCTCGTGTGGTTCTCCCCTGTCGTCACGATGCCGGTCCTCGCCACCGATGGAATCTTCCGTCGTCGAACAGGTGGTGGAAGGAGAGCAAAACCGAACCGACCGAAGCGACGTCGGGTCACAAGCGGTACCGAGGACCAGGGAGGGCTTTCAAACGAGCAAACAAACGGGGAGGGGAGGGAGGACGCAAGAAGGGTAAAGGAAGCGAGGGATCGAGCTGACCTTGCTAAAATTCCACGTATTTGCCCGCGTCCTGCCCGACGGCGAGGACTTTGGCGTCGACGGTCCCGCTGCCACGCCTCTCATTGCGTAAGGATGATGGATGAATGATTGGACGGCCTCTAGACTATCGAATACTGGTGGACGAAGCGGATAGGATAGGGTGCGGAGGGAAAGGCGATGCAGGTTTTCTGGACAACGGCCAGTTCTTCCAGAGAACGATCGAGGTGGGCAGCTCGACGAACGGTCGGCGCTTCGTACCTGTTCATTACTAATCTATCCTACGTACTAGTACGCAGAGATAGATGACTGACTAGTCACCGTTGCGGTTGCCGATATTAAACTTTGAGCTATTCGCGATCGGCAACACGTATTAGATCGCTACTGCCTCGGGTGCCTCGGGTAGCTTGGAGTCGTTGCGGGGAACGGGAACGAGTTCGAGGTACCTCTAGTGCCATCTAATTACTGTGCAAGTGCATGTATCATTGATTTATTACTGTTAGTACTATGGTATCGCTCGCAGGATAGGTGGCTACTGCGAGGTTCCGGATGATTGCGATATGGTGATTGCAACAGTACCTAGTAGTTGAATGAAAACAGAACTGGGCATGCTTGGAAGTCTTTGCAAAGGGCAGGATCCCCCATCAGTCAGATGTAGATTCAACGTCTGCCGTCAGGATAGTGTATATGATCAAGGCAGCTGGGTAGATGTTGAGACTGAGGCAGTCGCTGCGTTGAAGGCCGCCATCGTGACTGGATCACTTGGTAGTCTTGCTAGTAGAAACACAACAGTTTTGACGGTAATACGAAGACAATACAGAGCAAAAGCCTACTGTGCATATAAGCATGGGGTGGGTGCCTGTCCATGGTAGAAATTGGGTGGTAGGTACTAATACAGGTATGCAAGTACGGATACGGATACGGTACTGCACTATTACTATTACAAGTACTGTAAGTACTATACTGTACAGTAAGTACGAAGTACGGGGTGTTAGGGGGCTACATACTGTACTTGTATCCGCACAATTCAGTATTACATGTACAGCACTCCATAGACAGGTACTGATACTCCCTCTGCTCCGTATTCGGTCCGTATTGGGTGGTACGAGAATACTCCGTACATACTCCGTACTCACCTTACCCTTCAACCTCCTCCCATGGTCAAGAGCATTCACCATCACGGACACTAGCCAGAGCAGCAATCATCAACGCCACGACGACTGCTTTTTTCTTCTCATCTACGCCCATCATTCACCTCGTTCCTCCCGATCCCATTATTGCCCCCCATCTGCATGCCGTTTGCCGTGAGT
Source organism: Drechmeria coniospora (assembly GCF_001625195.1). Taxonomy (NCBI): domain Eukaryota; kingdom Fungi; phylum Ascomycota; class Sordariomycetes; order Hypocreales; family Ophiocordycipitaceae; genus Drechmeria; species Drechmeria coniospora. The sequence continues at coordinate 8,467,360 of NC_054390.1, read as the reverse complement.
GTCCTCACAGCTCGCTATTCCCTCGCGTAAAAACGCATCTGCGCAGCACCGACGTCGAAGACGGCCACGACGTTTTGCAAAAACACATCCCCCAGGATGTACGGTCCAGACCCTCCGCTGGCAATGGCGACGGCGCAGTACCCCGTCAGCGGATCCTTGAGGTCCTGATAAATCAGATCGGCCGGGTTGATCCAGAACTCGACGCCAGAGATGATGATGGCGAAGTGCGGGGGGATGGCGTGGCACGGCGCAAAGTACGATCCCCACTGGTACATGAATACGGCACGAGGCTGGAAGGCCATCGCGATGGCTTCGGCCAGCGCTGTTGTCGCCGTCAGCCCATCAGTCTCCCAAGAGCGTCAAAACTCCCCCCAACCCCTCGGCCCAGCGGAAGGGCGGTGGGCGGGGGGTTCGGTGCGAGGAGGGGCAAGCACGCACGCGGTGGGAGGTAATTCATGGTCGTTCCCGTGTCGACAATGTAGGGAAACTTGGTCGTGTCCGTCGACTGCCCCCACTTGACGCCGTCGGGGATGATGGTGTAGAACGAGTACCGCCAGGACGTCTCCGACTGACCGATGAGGTTTGCCTTGTCCTGTCAGCCAAGCCCTCGGATGACGCTCTCGATCTCCGTCCTTGTCCGGGTGGGAACCTACAATGATGAGGTCCGTGGCGGCAAACGATCCGCGCGGCCGCTCCATCGGCGGCAGGCCACCCCAGGCGAGCATGCCCTCGGACGAGTTCTTCAGGATGGCGACGCTGAAGACGGGGTCGATGGTTCCCTGCATGATGGCCTTGGTCAGGAACGGCGTGTAGGTGATGGCGTTCCACGGCGCTTCCGTTCCGATGGGGCCGTAGAAGGCGCTCGTGAGCGAGGGATAGGCGAGACCGAGGATGCCGACGGTGAGGTTGTTGCCGTGCCAGAGGGTGTAGTTGGCGAGCCCAACCTGCTGCCTGCTCACGTGGACGCCGCCGCAGGCGATGTCGCTGTAGCCCATCGGGCCGTGCACCTTCTCGCCCGATCCGTAGCGGAGGAGAAAGTGGAGGTCGTCGATGGGGCCGTCCTTGAAGCCGTCGACGGTGGTCGGGCCGAAGCCGCAGGCCGATTGTTCGTACCGACCGCCGCCGTTGCACTCGAAGCCCGTCTGGACCGTCCAGGTGTCGGAGCTGCCGGTGTCGAAGAGCAGCCAGAGCGGGACGCCGTCCCACCCGCACTGGATGGCGTACTGGGTCGAGAAGTCGCCGGCGGTGCTGACGTTCTGGTACGTGTGCTGGTGGTGCAGGGGCGGCGTCCGCAGCACCCTGCCGAGGGCCGACGTGGTCGTCAGGACGCCGGGTTTGCCCTTGACGTTGCGGAGGCGCGAGAACTTCATCGACGGCCTGTCCGGGGTCGGCGCCTGCACCGCCTTGATTCTCTGGAAGGAGATGCCGTTGAGCGGCTGCGACACGTCCCAGGCGGCGCCCGCGAGAGCGGCGAGTCCGACGAGCAGGGACGCCAACGAGGCGAATCGGAGCGTCTTCATGGCGGAACGAGAAGCACCGGCAACCATCAACGAGGACGCCTATCTACGTCTATGCACAGGGAGCGGGTACGGGAAACGGACCGGCAGCACTGGACGTCTCGGCCGAAATGGTGATGTCGATTGGTGATGACGATGGAGGAGAGGTGGGAAGGGGGTGGAGGAGGAGTGTTTGACCAGCAGCGGCGAGACATAATATGGCTTCGGGAACGCAGCCGACGGTCAGCCGAGTCGTCGCCACCCTCCTCTGCGTCTGGATGAAGCGAGACGAACGGCACGGTGCAGGACGAGATGAAGAATTGTTTGCCGCGAGGCAGACGACGTTTGCGTGTCGCATCAGACGATCAAGCTTCCGCTCCGTCACGGCGGCCGCATGAGAAGCCATCTGGCCCGCGTCGGCCCAAGGGCAAACGAAACAAGCGAGAAGAAGGCGCGGCGGAGCAAACGGTCCTCTTGGCCGTGACGTGTGGGCGTCACTCCTGCCGGCACCGACTTGGGATGGTTGAGACATTCATCTTCGGACCGGCCACGTTGCGTCATGACCACACGGCATCATCTCCTGCTCAGGCGTCACCGGCCGAGGCGGGATGAGCCAAGTCGTCGGAGGGAAGAGGGGTCGAGAACGGGCGATGCGTAGCGGTGGGAGAGGAGTCGTAACAGCAGCAATTGCCTGCAGAGGTGCTTTCGCACGGCTAAGAAACGATGCATCTGAGACGGCATCGAAGAGAGGAGCGAGCTCCGTTCGCTTCCACGGTCGGCGATGCAAGCCAAGGGGGCACTCTCGTTAAGCGTTCGCTTATCGAAAACAGGCTCCCTTGAACCGCTGCCTCGACAGGTCGCACAGCCCTCGCACCGGCCGGGACCGGGACCCTGCATGCTTCTCGGCCGCCTGATGATGCGTCAAGCTGCGTCGAAGGCGAGCGGTGCATTGCGGAGAGACGCCGCATCACCAGGTGCCGCGTGCGTTGCCTTGAGCTCCTCTGACGAGGAGATTGTGTCGTTGAACAATTCCATCACCATGGTACCTCTCCGCGTCTTCGTTGCTCTTCTCCGCGTGGGCGTCGCTACGTCAAAGGCCGTATTGTATGGCCCTTGCATCCAGTCCGTCCCGGCCATGAATGGCCGGTCCATTGCGTACTATCCAACCCATGAACGACCGTCCATTGAGATTGGAAACGCTGCTGGAGGGTGCTGACTGCTGGAGGGTGCCGACGCGGTAGAGGATGCCGTAGATACGTGTGCCGTGCGAGCGAATGGACGCGTCAGGCGCATCCAGGCCCGGGATGGGGTTCGGCGGTGCCGAGGTCGCACTCGAAATCGCCGGCTCCGAGGCGGCAGACAGGGTCATCGCTCCATGCCGAGGGCTGACGCGGCGCCGGCGATGGCAGGGTTGCGCGAACACAACCAAGCACCGGCCAAGAGGCGACGAGTGGCAGGTCCAGGGCCCGCGTCCAACTTGGCGTTACTGGCATCGTCGCGTCCGCATCCTCGGCACCTGCGAGCCTATGCAATGAGACGGGGATCGCACGATGCCGCACGACGCCGCACGCCGACGGCGAGTTGCCCACGACCGTCACGCAACGGCCGGGCCCCACGGTGGCATTCCTGCTCGAGGTCCAGGTCCAGGTACAGGTCCAGGTACAGGTCCAGGTACAGGTCATCAGCTGCCATCTCTACAGACGCGGTCCTCGTCCTGATGCAGTCGTTGATGGCTGCGGGCGACGAGCACTGGCCAGAAGCGTGAGCCAACGGCGAGTGCTGCTCCCGAGCACGCGCATCCTGCTCGTCTGCCGTCCGCCGTATCGCGTCTGGCTGCCGGAACGGCGCGCAGGAACATGAGGCCGGCGCCGTACGAGATACAAGGCTTGACGGTGGCCATCGTGAGAGCAGCAGGCGCTCAGCCCGGCATGTAGGCAGCGATTGCGAGGGCAGAGGAGGGCAGAGGAGGGCAGAGGCATAGCGTTCGTGGGGTTTTGGTCGCGTGCATCGTCGTCGCCATCGGAAGGGTCCTGCACGCCGTGTTGGATGTCGGGCCGGTTCCCATTTTCGCCGTCAAAGTCACAGAGGCAAGCTTCGTCTCGGCGGCCGCTTCCGCCTCGTCATTGGGCCTCTTGCATGAGCCTTGGTGAGGGGGGCAGAGAGGCTCCCGGGCCGTCGTGCCTCTCCTTGGTCTCCATGGGCAGTTCATGGCCGATGGATGCCACATCAGGCCCACGTGTCCACGCCGGTCGAAAGGGCGGGGAGGACAAAGGGTTCGGGCGCGACTAGAGGAGAAGCAACAGGAAAGGTGGTTTTTTTGCGTCGCACGAGCCGGATACTCTCACATCTTTTGCTTCTTACGGTGGCTCTCCGAGTCGGCCGTCTCGTCCACGGCTCTCTTGGAGGAGGGTGACGTCACGGGCGTCAGGGCGGCGGAGGGGCTCAAGTCCTCCTCGCCAAGGTCGCCGATGCCTTCGTCCTCGTCGGAGCAGCGGTCGCACTCCTGGTCAAAGTCGTGCTGCTCGCGAAAGACGCCATCTTCGCACTCGCCAAAGGCGCCGTTGTTCTTGGCCTCGAGGCACGAAAGCCGCTGGGACAGCTCCTCCCAGATCTGGGACTCGCCGCAGCGGGTACAGGAACCCGCAAAGATGATGAGGCGGCACATGAGAAGGTGAGGGTCGGCGGCCGTGGCCGTGGCCGTAGTCGTGGTGGTTGTGTGTGTGGCCGTGGTCGTGGCCGTGGTCGTGGTCGTGGCTGTGGTCGTGGCTGTGGTCGTGGCTGTGGTCGTGGTCGTGGTCGTGGTCGTGGTCGTGGTCGTGGTCGTGGTCGTGGTCGTGGTCGTGGTCGTGGTCGTGGCCGTGGTCGTGGCCGTGGTCGTGGTCGTTGTGGTCGTGGCCGTGGTCGTGGTCGTGGTCGTGGTCGTGGTCGTGGCCGTGGTCGTGATCGTGATGGTGGTTGTGGGCGAGCGGACGACGATGCCAGAAGCGGAGAGGCGGTCGGGCGTCAGAACAAGAATGGGAGACGGGGGCTGCGTCGGCGGCGAGGCTATCTGCTTCTCGTCGGGCCGTGGCCGAGGTTAGCAGGCCGGCGGGCGGACGAGCTGGCGTGCCGTCGAGAATGGGAAGCTCACCTTGGGCACGAGGGCAGCGGCTCGGGCATGTCGCTTCGTTCAGCTCGGTGCAGACGACAGTACGGAGTACTCTTCGTACACTGGGCAGGATGGCCTCGGCTCGATTCGTTTGCCCGGCTGACCGACGTTTCGTGTCGTCGGACACGGCTTCGACGGTGACGAGGCTCCCGCTTCGTGCTGGCCCGGCTCGCTGGTCACCTCGTCGGGGAGGGCACGGCACGGCGGGTGGAACAGAGGCAGGAGATGGACGGCGGCCACATGGGGGACAAGGCCAACGGAGCGGACGACTTCCGAGGCGAAGGCCGTCGTGGTGATGATGCGGTGATGGCAGGGTGCGGAGGGCGGAAGGCGATGGCCAGCAGTGGCAGTTGGTTCCCTGCGTCGGTCGCTGCAACCTCGCATCGGGGTCCCGCGCATGTACAGGTACTTGTACTCGCATGCCGAACGGGGGCCCAGGGTGGTCGAGCGGAGCAGCACGGAGTGGTACGGCGGTAGTTGGTACTGACGGACGATGGTACGTGGTGGTGGAGGCCTCAGGGTACACGCTGTATTACATGCTAGCCACAGTACCTACCACACTCCACAAAGCTACATGTCCAGCGTTGCAAGTACTTGTACCGTGCATGCAAGTACACGTAAGTGCAAGTACATGCAAGTGCAAGTACATGCCAGTGCAAGTACATGTAAAGGAAAGTAAGTACTATGAGTGCAAGTACACATGAGTGCAAGTACATGCAAGCAAGTGTAGCTGCACAAGTACAGCGCAGCACCCGGTGGACGCGGTCATCATTCGTCACATCCAAGTGCCTAGCGTGCTGAGCTCGAGGCCTACAATACCACCTCGCGGCGGGGCAGCCGCAGGGTCGCAGGGGTCGATGGCGTTCCGCCGGCGACCCTGTGGGGGGCGGCAGCACCGCAGCAAACGGCAGAGACAGCCTACCCGCCCGGCGACTCGGGCTTGTCGCGTAGCGTCCTCGCCGACCTGGTGCGCTTACGTGTACAGCACCAGGTTTGCAGGTCGACGGTGGCCAGGGCGGGCGCATACTTACAGTACGTGCACTCGCCCGCCCTCGGTCCCCGACGCCTCCACCCTCGAGACTGACTATAGGATCAAGTACTTACTGTCGAGGGACGAGAGACGAGCCGAGGCCGCCACTCCCTCGTACACGCACGGCACCTTGATGCAAGGACTATCGAGCACATCCATTTCCGTACGTGAACATGTGCCGGCGACCTACCTAGTACGCGGCATGCCACGCTACACCACACGGGCGTGCTTGCAGGCACTAGCGCTTGTAGGCGGTACCTCGATAACGTACTCCGCTCCGTACTGGACGCGCGAAACACGTACGACGGCGTAGACGGCCATGCATCCATGTCGATGCGTCATACGGACGTACCGTTCCTGGTGCCTACCAACTCGTTTGGCCGAATGCCGGCCGGATGGCATGGTCGTCGGCGTCGATGGTCGATGCGGTGCATGCATGCCAAAGCGCAGACGAAAGCCGTCGGGCGGGCCAGCAGGTGGGTGGGTGGGTGCTGGCGGTGGGTGCTGGAGAGTGCAGCACGTCGGTCGTGGACACCTGCTGTAGGTGGCAGGTCGCAAGCGGCATGCGGTAGGTCGTAGGGAGAGAGTGGCCGCTCGACGAGGGGTGGCCCGGATGGACACAAACGGGCTCCTCGCCGTCACCCATCACCGTCCCCCGTGCAGCGCGCGTGTGCCAGTTGCGTGCCGGTGTGTGCCAGCCGTGCGCGTCCCTCCGACGGCCAAGCGGCATTCATCGAACCCGCCTGCCGGGGGCCAGCCTGCGTCGAAGCGGCCGAGGATGTTGCCGGTGCAGGCGGCAAACCGTCGGAAAGATTCGTCGGCCCAGAGTGCATGCCAGACTGGCAACGGCCGGGGATTCAACCGTCGGCCAGGACGTCCAGGCGTCGCGGCGAGGGACGACACGGAGAGGCATTCGGCGTCGGTGCGTGCTCGTGCTCGTCATGTGCCCGCCGTGGGCGCAGTCGTCTCGTCGTCTTGTTGTCTTGTTGTCCTGTCGTCTTGTTGTCTTGTTGTCCTGTTGTCCTGTCGTCCTGTCGATTGTCCATCCGCCACCGCTGACCGCCCTCGGCCTCGCTGCGGCCAATCAGTCGAGAGTTCTGGGCCACGGCGGATGTCGGAACGCCACGGGACAACGGGCACGTCCGCTCGAGGTCTACTCTAGTAGGTACTAGTACCTAGTAGTAATGGACAGCTGCAAAAGCAAGGTACCGGTTACTTGCCCGTACTTGCACGTTGCAGGCAAGTCCCGTACCGGGCACATGCTGGCGGTGCGTGCGCTATAAGCACATTAATTAATCCAGCATTCGCGCCCACAGCGGCACCTCAGGTACAGTACTAGGTACTACGTATTGACGCTACCGTACCTAGCACGTAGGTATCCGCCTGTACTTGTAGGTGCTGTGCCTGCAGATGCTGCCGGAGCCCCTGCACCCTTTCCACGGCGACAATCCGCGTTCCGCGCACACACAGGTCGACGATGACAGCCATCATGGCCTCTCGCGCGAACCGCCACGGCTTGGTCGCACTCGGGTGGAGGCTCCGTCGTTTGCTCGTATGCCGCGACGCAACAGGAAGCCGCCTTGTTCGTTGCGGCAGTCGGCTTGTCCTGTCTCGAAGATGCACCGGAGCCATGACCGTGGCACGAGTACAGTGGTGTGCGGTGCCCGTGGGCGCCGCCGAATGGGCGACTCTCTAGCGGGCACACGACCCATGCATGCCCAGCTGCGACAGCCACGGCCAGGGCTGATGATGACGGTTGGATGGTACCTAGTACCTAGTAGGTACCGGTACTTGGGCTTTTCTTCGCTGCCATCTCGGCACACCCAAGTGCAGGCACCTGCAAGTACTGAATGTACATGTGTAGCGCAAGTACCCCTTGGTGCCGGAGGGAAACGTGGGCGGAAACGCCATGCCGATGCCGTCCGTTGCAGAGGCCGCTTGCTTTTGATGCTGCACCTCCATCCCCCCGTCCCCATACAATATGCCCATGACGCGGGGCGACGACAATATACTCGGTATTCCGGGGCACCTGCCATTGCCCAGACGCCCGATCCGAGACTCCCTGATGCGTCTTGCCCGTATTTTTGTCATCCTCTTGTATGCCGGTGCACTCCCTGCTCCGTCCAACCATTACTTGTAGGTACTTGTGGATACATGTGTCAGTGGAGGCTGTACTGGACTTGTCTGTGCTTGCATACGTGCTGTACAGCACAACTACTAGTACCTGTACGTAAGTGATACTGGAGGGGCCGGTTACCTAGTAGCTACGAGTACGAGCATGTACGCTGTCGAATGCGCAACTGCTGTGGTGGCTCGCGCAACCGGCAACACCAGTAGTGGCCAGCACCTGTAGTGGCCAACACCAGTAGTGGCCAACACCTGTAGTGGCCAACACCTGTAGTGGCCAACACCTGTAGTGGCCAGCACCTGTACTGGCACACACCTGGGCTGGCACACACCTGGGCTGGCACACACCCGTAGTGGCACACACCTGTAGTGGCCAACACCTGTAGTGGCCAACGCTCGTAAGTGAATTGACAAAAGTGACGATTCAGTTTTGGTAGCGCTACTCCCACAAATTGAATCGACATTTTTGCCACCCAACTGTGCAGGCCAACGCCCGCCATCGACCGGTCCAGCCATCGTCCGAATCCCTCCCCGGCGCCCTCGGAGTCCGCAGGCCCCGTCCCCGCAATCGCTTCTAGCCTCCTTCCATCGCCTGCCAAGGCCGGCAGAGGCAGAGCCCAATGGCTGGCCCAGCTGCCGTCGACCAAGCCAACGTCCATGTCTTGGTTCAGCCCGCGAGGCCGCTCATCCTCCCGCCGCATCTTGACCCCGCGCGCCGCCGGGGAAGGGGGGCCGTCCTGACGAGCCCACGCGTGCTTGCGGCATGGCGCATGCGTCCACCCCCCCCTCGCGGAAGGGCGAGGTGGACGAGAACGGCGGCCGTTCGGGACAACGGAATCGTACGACCTCGCCAGACGGCCAGTCGCCGATCCGCCCGCCGGCCTGCTGCCCGAAGGAGACGACGAGCTGCCCCTCCTCGACCCGCGCCCCCTACACATCCCCCGTTGCCGTCCCCCATCGCCGTCCCCCCATCGCCGTCCCCCCATCGCCGTTCCCCCATCGCCGTCCCCATCCCATCCCCATCCCCTTCACCCTTCCCATTCCCCTCGGCATCTCGTCTGCTGAATCAAAGGGTCCTCCCCCCATTGGCCGGCACCGTGGGGATTGCCACGCCTCCACGTCTGCCGCGGTACATTGTCCGACGGGAGTAAAGGGCGAGAGGCGCTTGACACGTGAAAGGCGACCGCCGAACAAACGGCGGCCCCGACGGCCCCTCCCATCCGCCGCCCCGAACGACCCAATCCGGGCGGGTCCAGGCGGCCTCCCCGGCGCATCCGCACCACATCACAGGACGACCGTCGGAGCCAGGACGGACCATGCAACCTCGCATACGAGCATGATCGGTGTCGAATGTGGTGACGAAATAATGCTTTCGCCACGCGGAGGCGAGAAACCAAATGCTGTCACCACATCCCCGTCGGAGGCGTCACCGCCACACCTTGGTCGTGCTTGTCGAGCCGATGCAGAAGGAGCACAAAACGGCCTCGAATCGTGACGCCATTGCTTCCTTGCATCTTTAGTAGTCATCATGGAGAATGTCGTGTGTGTGGGTGTGTGTGTGTGTGTGTGCTCGGTCGACAGCTCCTCTGCCGTCGCACCGTGATTCTTCGCGCATGCCCGTGTACACACGTTGGCTCCGAGTGTGCCCATTCTCATGCGTCATGCGTCATCCGCCGACGAGCAGCACGCTTCGAGATGGCCGTCTTCGTTGAATGTCATGGGAATCACTTCAAATCGGACGAAACCGCGGCGCTAGCTACGAATACGTATGCTGTCGAGTGTACAATCAACCACATTCCCATACCCCGTCGACCCTTCCCGGCCCATGCCCTTGCCTGATGCCGAATGCCCTGCCTCGTGCCCTGTCCGTCTCCCGCCCACCTCCTCCTCGAAATACATGCGCCTCAAACCATCATATGTCAAGACATACAATACAAGCAGGATGCGAGGGAACGCGTTCTAGGCACGGCAGCAGAGGTGCGGCACACACGGCAAATCATCAAGACTTGGTCGTCATGGCATCCACTCGGGAACGAACAAAACAAAAACGAGACCCTCGCATCGGTTCGGCACAGCCCACGCTTCGGCCGAGGGCAACAGTCGCCTGGCCCGGGGGAGCCGCGCCGGGAGACGAAGACGACATGGTCGGTCAAGCTCTTCATACGGTGCGTAGGCTGCCGTCAGGTTGTCAACATCATCAGCTCCGACGACATCTCGACGGGTCGCGCGGCAAGTCTGGACACACAGACTACGTGCCACCGGCTGCTCGGCGCCTGTGGGAGGCATGGTGAGAACGAAGAGAGAAAAGGGGGTGAGAGAGAGAAATAAGAAGCCCCGAAATGCCCGGCACCTCGTGGTGGTGTTGCGCCAGAAACCCCCCCCCCCTCGGAGGGAGACGGCCGAAGCACCCACGAGCACGAGGTGGTGCCGTCAAACTTGTTGCTTTCCGCCAGCCCCCGCCGAGCCGCGGCAGGCGAGGCATGCGAAGGCGGCGCGCAGCGGGGAGGCCGGCATTCAAAAACATTCAGGGCGGACAAGATTCGCTCCGGCCTCGCCGGCGCACGCGCTCTTCATCGGCCACGACGGTCCGTCGCATCGCAGGGGCAAGACTGAGGTGAATAGATCATCAAGGGCAAGGCCGAGTCGGCAAGCGTCCCGGGGAAGAAGAAAGCAAACAGCCGGATGTGCTGCGCAGCCGTGGACACCATCGTCGACGTCACATGGTGGGTTCGTGCCGCCGGCCAGGACGGCCACGTCAATCAGTCAAAGCCATCTCGCATGCATCGTCAGTGCCAGCATGCACGGGGACCGAGCTCCATCAGAGTCACCCAGTCATGAAAGCGCGAGTCGTGTCGTCGGGCACATCACTGGGCGCCCGGGCCGCCGGGGGCCGGCGCGCCGCCGCCCGGCGCTCCTTGCGCACCCTGCTGCTGCTGGTACATCAGGGACTGGTACCAGAGCGCGACGTAGTTCTGGTACCCTCCATCTGCGCCCCGTCAGTCTCGAGCTCGACCCGTCGTTCGGCGCGGGAGTGGGGGGCCGTCCGGCACTCACACTGGGCATACGGGTCCGAGGCGTCGCCTGTCGCTGCCGCCGGTGTTCCTTGGTTAGTAGACGAGCTTGGCGCCTGGGAATACGAGGCTCTATCGAGATCCTGATGTCCACGCGCTCGGCCGCCGCCGCCGCCGCCGCCGCCGCTCTTCTGGCGCTGTAGACTGGTTAGCGACCGTGTCGTCGGGGCGACCGTGTCCCGGCGGCTTCCACGTACCACGGCCTCGACCTTCTCCTCGATGGCCATCTTGGCCCGAGCAATGCTGTCGCGCGAGCCGATGAGCGCAATCTCCCTCTGCACCTCGCCGGGGCCCGACGACTGGGCCACGTTGATCTTGCATCCCGTCGAGTTTTGCATCTCACGAATCGTCTCGCCCCCCTTGCCGATGATCATGCCGACCGCGTCCGAGGGCACGTACATGGCATCGTTCGTCTTGTCCGGGCCGCCGCCGACGACGCCGCCGAAATCTCTCGACGGGCCGTCCATGCGGCCGCCGCCCGACGGCTTGGTCTTGACCGCCGGGTTCTCGCCGCGCGTGTCGCTGTCGACAATCTCCATGATGGCGTCCTTGGCGCGGGCCGCCGCCTCGACGGAGCCGATCAGGTTCACCGGACGCAGGCCGTTGACGCTCTTCGTCTCGCCGACAATGTTGATGTGGCAGCCGGATCGTTCCTGGAGGTCCCGGATCGTCTCGCCACCGCGACCGATGATCAGGCCGACGGTGCGGTCGGGCACCATGATCTGCATGTGGTCCTCGCCATCCCGCAGCTGCGCCGCGCCTCCCCTGCCCCCGTCTCGCGACTTGTCCTGGACCGCGTGGTTCAGGGCGCTCATGCCGCTGTCGTCGATGATGCGGTTGATGGCGTCCTTGACCTCCATCCGCCGCTGGACGGGGCCGCTGATCCTGCACTGCCGGAAAGGTCCGCCGTCCGTGGCCGACAGGAACTGGACGCGGCAGTTCGTGTCGGCCTCGATGCGCCGTAGGTTCTCGCCCTGGCGGCCGATGATGAGGCCGACGAGGCTCGACTCGATCTGGATCGTCTCCGAATTGTCGTCGCCGCCTCCTCGCAAGGGAGACCTCTCACGACCGCCGCCCCGCGGCGGCGAGAATGGCTTGCCGCGGGGGGGTGGCGAGTAGGAGCGATCGCGCCCTCCGCGCTCACGCCCTTGGCCGCCGTGTCGCTCGTCTCGGTAGCTGCCCCGCAGAGGCGAGCGCGATCTCGATCGTCGATGGGCGCGGTCGGCGTTCCTCCCGTCGGCACCGTACGTCGGCGGCCGGTCGTACTGGGTGGCGCCCTTGTCGGCCGCGTACGCCCTCGCCTTGGATACGATGTCGTCAAAATTCATGGTGCCCGAGGTGACGGGTCGGATGGCGCTCAGGTCGACGTTGCCGCTCGCGGCCGGTGCGGGAAGAGCATGTCCAGGCCCGCCATAGGCAGGTGCCGCGCCCGGGGGGTGAGAAGGAGGAGGTTGGTACGAGCCCGGCGGTGCCGACGGCCCGGGGTAGCCATGGCCAGGCATGCCGGCCGGAGGTTGCGATGCGTTGGCTGCGGGAGGCCGCTGGGCCGCTGTTCTCCATGGTTAGTCGGAGCTTGACGGGAACGGGAGCGGGTGGGAAACTTGCCCAACGCAGCAAGGATGCTCTGGATGTCGGGTTGGGGTTCCGCCATGGTTATCGTGCCCTGTCGTCGAAAATGGCAAAAGAAGTGGCTGTTGGTGCTCGCTTTTCGGCGCTTTCACGTATTCGACTGTCTGCTCCTCCGAGGTGGCAGTGAGGATGCTGCTACTCGACGGAACCAAAACGACGCTCGTGACGGAGCCGTGTTTGCCCCTTCCGTGCAACGCCGTGCCAAGGGTGGAAAGTCGGAGTGAGAGCGGGCGCCAGGCACGAGCCTCGCAGCGGATTCAGCACGGCGAAAGGTGGATGGCTTTTCAGCGAGCCGAGGAATGGTTCCTTTGGGGGTATCGAGGCGAGGCTGCGCGAGGCCGCGGTGGATGAACGGACGGTTGATCGTCTGACAGGGCTGGCCACTGGAGTTGGCAAAGGCCAGGATCACCAGAGGCGTATGAGTTTTTTCTTAGCACCGCTGGCCTCCGGATCAAACTTGTGCCGGAGGGCAGATGCATGCTTCGGCCCTTATAGTACTAGTACTTGGTGTAATGCTGTGCCTCGTACGGAGTACTCCGTACAAGTACTGTAAGTACGTACATGTACTTAGGCGTACAAATTGTACTACAGTCTACGGAGTACAGCTACTAAGGCTCCCAGTACTCCCTGTCTAGTACTTAAGTCCTGTACTTACAGTAGTACGGTTCAGGGCAGTTTGCAGAGTATGTCCTCCGTAGAAACAGCAGACACAAGAAAATGAATGTACAACTACTACGGAGTAGGTACCCTATGGGGTCCACCCACCGATTTCTGCTGCTTTGCATCACTTCAGTATTAGCTGCCAAGACCGAGACCGAGACCTTGGGATGGGACCCTGAAGTTTGAACACAGGTACGGAGTAATACAATCAAGTACATTTACGGTGTTTACTTATGTCGGCAATGCAGAAGATGCATGCACTCTCAGGCGTTGCCTTTTCATTGCTCATCCATTCCGCTTGAGTAGTAGCATATCGGCGCCTCCAGCTAATACTCTACTCCCATGATGGACTTGCTCAGCAAGGTACCAGGTAGTAATGACACTTTCAGCAGTGTTTCCATACAGCGGCCACGGTCAGGGTAGCGTTGGTGGCGGCTGGCGGCTGGCGGCTTCGCCACCTTCTCGCAACACATTGGTAATCGGCACTACCTAGAACGGAGTAGTTGTACAACTACTTACTGTACGAGTACGGAGTAAGTACTCGCCGTACGGAGTCCTGCAAGTACTGTACGCCGACAGCTACATTAGATACTCGAACACTGACGCAAGTACTGTACAGAGTACCTGCTGCTGCTGGTGGTACCAACACTCCGTACTGCGTACAGAGCACATGTTAGGTTACCTAGTACCTGCTGGCACTAACAACAAACAGTGCTGCACCCAAGTACATATGTCCCAGTGCTGCAGCCTGTACCCAGCATCTCCAAACCTACTCGGTACTCCGTTAGTAGCTAGTACTTACAGTACATGTCCCGTAGGTACTGGACGGCGTTCGGCACAACCAAATGTACGGAGTATTACCTAGCGCAGGATTCTTCCATGTCCTAAATATGCTCCGTATTCATTCGCATGGATTATTCAGCAGGAATTACTACCTCTACCGCTGGCTCTGCGCCTGCTGGCCGTTGAGGAGCAGAGGTAAGCTCTAGTCTCGGACGGAATAATCGTCGTCGCATGGCAGTCGTGCCAGCACTCGCGCCCTGACGATGCATCTGATCAAGGTCATTCATGACGGTCATCGTACGGATGTCGAAGCCGAAGCCCAATTCCCAGCGTTCCTCCCCCTCCCGCCCGCTTACAGTGGCTTTCCGTGGCGCAGCAACCTAGCGTCCAAGGGGGCTTGTAACGATGTTGCAGCGCTTGCGACGTGCATTTGTGCCCCGTATCGGCATCTGACCCATTCATTCCACAATCGAGTCAGTCCCCTTGAACGCGACTAGGTGATAGGTAGGCGGCAGGTACCTGCGCCGTAGGGGAGAAATGCCCCCGTGACGTGTCTCGGTTTCGCCGGATGGAAACGCCGTCGCGGCCGTCGTGCCGTGACTGAGCGAGTGGGTGTTGGTTGCACGACTACTGCCTGCTGGCGGGTGGGTGCCGCCGACTTGGTGGTATTTAAGAAGATGCCGCCGACCACCACCACCTCGGCTCAGACTTTGCCTTCACCTTCGCCTTCACCTTTGCCTTTGCGCCGCATCGAGGCCATCCGTCGGGTTCCCTTTCCTCCTCCGTCACCCCATCCACCGCTTGGCGCGCCAGCCCTTACTGCGCGCTACCATGATACCCGGCGACGCCGTCCAGACAATACCGCCCATCTCGAGCGACGTCCCGATCATCGAATAAGAGAGCAAACGAATCGAGTCACGGCGAATCGTGCCATCAGCCGAGCCGCGCAAACGTGCCGCCGCCGCCGCCATCATGTGCACCCGCATCGTCATCGAATACAAGTGCAAGCACCAGGTCTCGCGAGGAAGCACGCGATGCTTCCGGGGCGATGGCTGCCCGGGGAGGAAGGATGAGATCACCACCGACAGCGACATCTGCCCGACCTGCGAGGCCCAAAAGGGCGTTCGCTCGGCGAGATGGTGTCCCGAGGGCGGCTGCTGCTGCTGCACCGTCATGTGAGGATCGACCGGCCGAGGAGGAGGCGGCGTGCCGAAGTGGCGAGTCTACGCATCCGGATGACAGGGCACCATCTCGACCTACCACGACACGCCGGCAGCATGCGGGAGCAGGACACGCCGGCCACGTCCGTCCTCCTGCCTCGGCGTGATCGAGCGACGAGTACTCCCCCGCACGGTGATGAAGAATGGACGGAAACAAGTCCCCAAGTTCGACGACGAGGATGATCTGAGGTTACGAATCATGAGGCGAGTCAAGGATGCGACGCCCTCGGCCCGGTTACGTCATGAAATTGCCACCGAGCCCCCGAGGGCGGTTGAAAGTGGACGTGGTGCCAGATCCACGTTCGGTGCTCACGGCAGTCCTCGTGCGCCTTCAAAAGTCATGTGATGGACCTGCCGGTGTTTGCCATGTTGGGAACCGGTATGCTGTCTTGAGAAAGAAAATGCGAACAACGTACGGAGGATGGTATATTCGTCCACCCATGTCAGCATTGGCATGTGCCGCGACGCCAAGTACAACTATGTGCTCCTACTACTATGTGCTCCTATTAGTTCCTATGTAACCGGATGGATGGCAACATGCATAGCATAATACATACGAGCTTCTCCATCGACCATGCGTTCGCCTCGCGGTAGCATTCTTGGTACCACTCTGCAAAAACCGGCCCACGCCAACGACCCATGAAGGCAGAGTTTTCTCCTTCCTCGCCCATTCAACGCGGCAAAACCAGACCATAGGCCGTCGCAGGCACCTCCCCGCGATATGCAAAGTCCGTTTCAAGGCGCCCTTGGAGAGTCGCCGAAGAGCCCAAAGGGAAAAATAATGAACTTTCAAGCGAGGCGTTACTGGTATCAGAATGTCTCCTGTAACTTTCTAGGACCACGCTTCCAACGACGGCAGTGGCACCGAAATCGCGGTCCTCTGTGGCTGCCCACTAAACGAATACGCTAAATGCTAAGATCAATAATAGCAATCGGTAGGGGTGTCCCTGTAGTGCCCGCCGCAGGGCATGGTCCATGCCACTACGAAGACAAGTATCGTACCTACAGTGCCTATAAATAAACATGAAATGGCCGCTAGCTCAGTTCTTGTTTGCGTCCCGAAGCTTGCGCCTCGATCGGTACAAGCATTGTAAGGCGCACAATATGAGTACCGTACCCTATTGGTGCCAGGTAGTACGCACAATCATCATAACACAATCGTCTAGATGTCGAGTCTGAGCATTTCCGAGAGTAAAAGGCAGGCAAAGGTCGCATAGTAAGTGCACTGTTACCACGTTCATGTAGGCAGATACCATGTGTGCACAGGCAAGGACGGTGTACTGTAAGCAAGTATACATGCAGTATTGCTTTGTACTGCCTACCTGGGAGATTTCCTGGTACCAAGTATGAGTAATGGTATTTACTTGTACTCCGTACGTTTAGTGCATGTAATGGTAGGTGTATGTGTGTACGAATACGGAGTCGCAATACTAGGAGGTAGCTAGTACCTTTGCTGGCAGCCAGGTACAAATGGCCAAGGCAGCTTCGCCTGCAGCTCCAACCAAGTACTTACTTGCTTAGCGCTCTCCTCGCTGCCAGCCTACACCTGGAGCCCGCGAGCAGGAGGGGGAGGAGCTCTCGCCCCATTGCGACCCTTGCGAATCCCCGCTAATGCCCCTTCAAGAAGAAGCAAGAACTCCGAATGAAGAAATGCCTCCCACCCATGTCGATACGCGTTGCTCTCTCTTCCTTCTTCATCAACTACCGTCGCGATTCGCGAGCTGCCCGTCATCGCACCCGTCAAGTCGCCCGCCATGGCCAAGAAGGTACGTCAGCGTATCAGCTACGGTGAGTCTCCACCGCACCTGACCCCGGCTGCGTCCAGGTCGAAGTCGCCGTGTCATTCAGCATCGACATCATCATTATGTGTACCCGTGCCGTGCTTGTACTTCGTACCTCTACATGCCTCTTCCACCCTGAACCCCTCGCGGCAATACTGTCGATCCCCCAGGACTCTATCCTCCGACTGCTCTTCTCTCTCCCGGTCGGCCTGACGGTTTCATTCCCACTGACGGTTGGCTTCCCCCACGCGTTGCAGTCCTCGAAAATGCCAAATCTTCGGCGGGTGGCCACCGTCTCGGCGTCAACGGGCTCGCCGTCGACAGCTACAACGACATCCTGTGAGCCCTCTCTCCTCTCTCCCCTCCTCCCTCTCCTCCTCCTCCCTCTCCTCCTCCTCCCCTCCTCCTTCTCCTCCCTCTCCTCTCCTCTCCTCTCCTCTCCTCTCCTCTCCTCTCCTCCCTCTCCTCCCTCTCCTCCCTCTCCTCCCTCTCCTCCCTCTCCTCCCTCTCCTCCCTCTCCTCCCTCTCCTCCCTCTCCTCCCTCTCCTCCCTCTCCTCCCTCTCCTCCCTCTCCTCCCTCTCCTCCCCCTCCTCCCTCTCCTCCCCTCCTCCCTCTCCTCCCCTCCTCTCCTCTCCTCTCTCTCCTCGCCCTCCTCACTCGCCTAACCCTGGCACGCAATCCACTACCTCCACGGCGGACGGGTAACAGTGAGCTAACCGAGGCAATCTTCGGCAGTTATTCCGCCGGACGAGATGGCATCGTTTGCGCTTGGGACTTGAACCTCGACCGATCCCGTGCCGCCGACGTGTCCGACAACGCCTCGGCCAAGCCGCAGCAGCCCACGACCAGGTTCCGCAGCCAGTGCCAAGCACACGTCCATTGGATCAACGACATCATTCTCGTCCAGGACAATACCGCCCTGGTCTCGGCGTCCTCGGACCTTGCCGTTAAACTGTGGCGCCCCCATTCCGAGGAAGACGGCGGACGTGCCCTGACGATCGGCGAGCACGCCGACTATGTCAAATGCGTCGCCGCTCCTCCGGCCGACATGAGGGCCACCTGGGTCGCCTCAGCCGGCCTCGATCGCAAGATTTGTCTCTGGGACCTCAACGGCGCCGGCAAGACGCTCGAGGTCGACGTCAGAGGCGACGTCATCGTCGAGAAAGGCTCCGTCTACGCCCTCGCCGTCGGCCGCAACCTGATCGCCAGCGGTGGGCCCGAGAAGATTGTTCGCCTCTCCGACCCTCGGACCGGCTCCAAGGTTTCCAAGCTCGTCGGTCACCTGGGCAACATTCGCTCCATATTGATCGATGACGCTGGGGATATCATCCTAAGTGCGGGCGCCGACAAGACGATCAAGATGTGGAGCGTCAGGGGCGGCCGTTGCATGTACACTTTCACCATGCACGATGAGAGCGTTTGGTCCCTGCACTCGGATGACCCTCGCCTCGGCATCTTTTACAGTAGCGACCGCTCCGGCCTCGTTGCCAAGACGGACATTCGCGGTGGCTTGGAGGACGTCGACAACGGCCTCAGCCTCGCCCTCGCTCAGGAGCATTTCGGCGTCTTCAAGGTTGTCGCCGCCCGTGGCCATGTCTGGACGGCCACCAGCCAGTCGTCCATCAACCGCTGGGCAGATGTCGATACCAGCGCCGACGGCATAAGACTCCCAGAATCCTTCCGGCATCAACGAGCAGCCTCGGCCACGTCCAACAGGACTCGCCAGACATCACGATCCCAACATGGGGGGTACTCGAAGGGGAAGGAGGTATCGCCAGAATCTATTCTTCGACTATCGAATACGGCCGTCTTTCCGTTGCGGACGGCCATGGAGCCGGAGTCGAGCCCGCTGAATGAGTTCCCGACGAGGAGAGGGTCGCACGCGATCATCGAGCCACCAGACCCCGACGTCAAGCCAATTCACGAGCTACCACAAGAGACGATAGAGGGCCAGTTTGGCCTGCTCAAGCACAAGATGCTCAATGATAGGAGGAGAGTCTTGACTTTGGACACGGCCGGCGATGTCCTGATGTGGGATCTCATCAAGGTGCGTCGACGTCCGAGGACACAAAAAGGGGACACTACTGACGAGATGCGCCATCAGTGCAAACCCATTCAAAGCTTTGGCAAGCAGCATCTGGAAGATGTCGAAAAGCAGGTCAACACCCGCGAAGCCGTGGCGCCCTGGTGCTCGGTCGACCTCAGCTCCGGCAACCTGACGGTCATCTTGGAGTCCTTCAACTGCTTCGATGCCGAGGTCTACGCCGACGAACTTCGGTTGGACGAGCCCATTGATTTCAGAGAAGACCAGAGAAGTACGAGCCCTCGGCCATCTGCACCCGATGGATTTGCTGACTCGGCACTCCGTAGTCAACCTCGGTCGGTGGATTCTTCGGTACCTGTTCGCAAACTTGATCGACGAGGAAATCAGACGCGACGCATCATATCGAAAATCGCTGGACGCCGATACCGAGCGGCGGCAGGCGGCGAACCGGACAAATACCCCGACGTCGATCGATCTGTCGCTGCCCAGATTGTCGGATTGGCAGGACTCGGACCAGGTCACGACACCTCGAGCCAATGGCTTGCATCTCGCCGTCCCTGCGCCAGGCCTTGGCATCGGCCTGGCCACTCCAGCGCCGGCGAGGAATCTCTCGGGCGTCCCGGAGAATGCCGTCTCCCAGCCACTAGAGTTGAGCACTTCGGGGAGCAAGGACGATTACTTTGCCGGCGACAAGGCAGCCAAAATGCCGGCGACGGAGCCGTCGGAGCCGTTGGCTTCGACGGACAATGGCGACGACAAGGGGAAGGAAAAGGACAAGGACAAGGCCGGCGACAGTGGCAAGTCACCAGGGACGGCGTTTGGTAGAAAGTTTCGAATGTCCTTTGGCTCCAAGAAACTAGGCCGTTCGTCCTCGCAGGCGGCGCAGGACAAGCCGGTGATTGTGGAAGACAAGGCTGTCGAGTCCGAGTCGTCATCGACGCACGAGAAGGAAGTCGACGACAGTTTCCTCGGCGTCGTGCAGAAAATACGCAACGAGTACGACAGGCAGCTGGTCGAGGTGACGGAGACGGATTTGATGTCGGGGGTGACGCCCAGTCTACCTGCCGAGACGCCTGTGCTGAAGCTTCCTCGAGGAACGAAAATCATGATCCAGGAGGAGACGTCGGGGGGCAACGCCAACCTCTACCAGGGCACGGTGGAAAATGTGGGCAAGGATGCCGACGCGATTGAGCGAAAGGCGCCCATGTGGTTGGGAGAGGTGCTCCTGCAGAACCACATACCACACAAGGACCTGGTGAAGATTTCGTTTGTGCTGTATCCGATGGGTGATCTTCCGCCCGTCTCGCCATCGGATAGCAACAACAGGCTCAACGCGAACAGAATGCTCCGTGTCAAGAAGGTGCTGTCCTACATCGTCGAGAGGATCGAGGACCTATCCGAGGAGCCGAAACCTGCCAAGCTAGCGCCCGAGGAGTATCTCGAGCTGTACTGCAATGAACAGGTAGGTCACGGCGGGTGTTCGAACCGAGACGTGACGAGCGCTAACACGTGGCCGTCAGCTGTTGCCACCATCGATGAGTCTTGCTACGGTCCGAACGCATGTCTGGAAGGGTGGTAACGACATCGTCCTACATTACAAGGCGAACGGTCGCAAGGTCATCAAGCCTCTGGCGCAACCGCTGCGCTCCCCCGAAGCGCAGCAGGCCGAAGGCGACGTCGGAGCCGGCGCAGGAGCAACAGCTGGCGAGGCACACAACACTTCAGCAGCATCGTGAAGCGAGCCGAGCCGAGCCGAGACTCGGGCGATGATTGGGGGGGCGGAACGGTACGGTGAACCAGCACCTAAGTACAGTAGGCAGGAATCCGTTTGGGTATCTTTTATTTCAGCATACGCTTCGCTGCCGGTATCGGTCCCGGGCCTGGATCCGCACATGCACCGACCACGGCCCATCCTAGGGGTGCTCCTGTTCCTGCTCCTCGTTCCGATCAGGCATCGATCAGGCATTCGGTAGGAAGGACCAAGCGGTTCGCTGAACGGTTGCTTCTGGTGGGCTCTCTCGCGCGGCGTCGTGTCGCTTGAGGGGGGCGTCGTCGGTGTGTGCGCCCTTGACCGCCCGCTGCGTCGCATGGCACGGTTCGAAGCTGGAAGCGACGGGGCCGTGTCAGACCATGGGCTTCATGGTATTGACGGCCCACTGATAGCTTCCGAGGAAGATGGCACCGCCGATGGATATCCAGGTGACGCGCGGGACGATGCCGGCGAAGAACGGACGGAAACCTTCGTCCCGGGCCAAGGTCCGGAAGACGTGGCCGACGGAGACTTTTTCCTTGGAGAGCATGACCCTCGTCTTGAGGACGTCGAGCGGCGTCGTCAGGGCGGCGGCGGCGGCACCGGCCACGCTGCCGAAGAGGGCGCTCTCGATGGCGGAAACGTCGTCGCCGTCGGCGCGACGGCGGCGACGCCAGTCCTTCATGGCCTCCCACAGGGGGAACTGGATGACGGTGAAGGGCACCTCGCGGAAGACGGTGATGCTCCAGCCGCGGTAGAGCTCGCGCCAGACGGCGGCGACGCCGTGGGACGGGTAGCGAGCCAGGATGGCCTTGAGGGCGGCGGCGGAGGAGCCACCGTGGAGGCCAGCCTGGGCGCGTTGCTTGACGACCTCGGTGGGCACGCGGATGGCGCAGGCGGCGACCTCGCCGAGGCTCGCGGCGGCCATGTGGGTCAGGGCCGAGGGCATCAGGCCGCCGAGAGCGCCCTTGGACGCCTCGTAGGTGCAGAAGAAGAAGGCGGCGCCGGGGGCGGAACCGACGAGGGCGGAGCCGATGCCGCGGTAGATGCCGGTGAAGCCGCCGGAGGGGAAGAAGCCGGCCGACGACTGGAGACGCGTCTTGAGGGTGTCGAGCGGGAAGAGCGAGAGGTCAACGGTTGTGCCGGCGAGGGCGCCGGCGAGGAGGGCGGACTGGAAGGTCGGCGGAGAGGAGGCCATGGTTGATGGATGGATGCTCGCCGTCTGCAAGCTCGCCGTCTACAAGCTCGCCGTCTGCAACCGCTCCCTCTGTCTTTTCCTTTTCGATTCGTCCCTCCCCTCCTCGTCCCTTCCCCTCTCTCTCCGACGATCGGCCGGACACCGATTCGTTCGCCTGCGACCGAGCCCTGCCGAGGACGAGGGAACGAGGAGAGAAGTGGCGGTAGGAATGGCTTCTTCGAGCTTCGTCACGCTTCGTCGGGCTTCGTCGGGCTTCTTTGAGCCTCGTCGAGCTTCGTCGCGTGGTGGATGGTCGAGGAGAGGCGGAGCGACATGAGGTGCAATGTCCCGCGGCGGTGATGGGCAGGGAAATTATTTTAGCTCGAGCTGCAGGGAGTTGCAGGGACCAGCTCGGCTGCACGCTTATCGATTGTCGGCGCGGGGCTGGTGGTGGGGGCAGCAGTCGGCAGCCTCGTGCGTACTTGAGTCCGCTCGTTGGTAGCCTCGCCGATAGCTACCCTATAGGCGTCACCCAGGCGACCATTTGGACTGGAGACCGTCGACTGCCATGTAATTGGTATGCCATGCATCATTGAGGCATCACTATTTCTATTGTCTGAGGCCGCATTGACGTGCAGGGCAGTTGGAGTTCCGAATGTTGCTGATGTACACGGTCAAGACTCGAATATTTGGCTGCTAGCCAATATGTCATGCATGTTTCCAAGACTGTCCTGATGTCAGCTACGGCCATGATATCATTACCAATGCCTACCTAGGGTTGGCTTCACCACCTCTGCCCACATGTACGTAAGAAGGCAGTGCGACAGTCGCCACGAGTATTTTGTTTACGAAGGGAAGAAAGAAGATTGAATAAACAATACTCCGTATATTCTTTCGATTTGTCCGAACTGGCGGGCTCGTCACGAACATGCACGTGGCCACCGTTTCCTTCCACCAAGGACATAAGGTGTACTGCAAGTACTGTAATTACCCATAACGGAGTATTGCTGTACAGAGTACTCCACACTCCTCAATACCTACTTACATGTACATTTACATGTACACCTCGCTAGTTACATGCTTATCAGTAATAGCAATAGTATGTAGTTGTAAGTGCTATGTATTTATGTGCAAGTACCCCATCCTGGGCACATGTAATAATACTTACTGTCTGCGCAAATACCTACTGGATAAGAGCACGTGCTATCGTGGGACAGTACAAGTATACCTTCCCACCAACTCTGCTCAATTGAATCCAAAATAATCCTCCATTCCAGCATGAATAAGAGTTTCACATGTTGGCCTCCCATGTCTCCAAGGTGCATGGTTTACGTTCACATGTCGTTGGTACCCAGCAAGTTGTCACCGCGGCCCCGTGCAACAGCTGGTTGGTAGCACGCCATATGGGCATGTTTAGTACGGAGTATAAGCAAGTTAGAGCTACTAAGTGAAGCACCAGCATGTGACGTCACGCTTTCGCCGACCGGCCCGCAACCAGCTAACCCGGTGTCAATGTCGCATCAACTCCAGCGCAAAGCCGACGTCACCCTCCCCAAAACGGCGACTCCGGCCGTCACGATGCACGGCACGAACGGGGCCGCAGAACGTAATCGCCGTCGTCCCACTCGCTCCATGCGCCATGCGCCATGCGCCATATGCCCTTTGACACGATACCAGATTCGTAGATGACGTGGCGGGCGGTAGGTCTGGACAAGTCGGCGATTGCCTCTTGTCGGCGACGGCCTCTTGGTCAGCTTTTGATGGCTTCTTGTCGGCCGACTGCCACTCGTCGGCCTCACAGGCTCTTGGTTGGGAGGGGTTGGGACGCGACATCAATCGACCAGCACGCAATGGGGAGCAGTCGGCTTCAGCTTGGAACGCATCGTATATTCTCATCTCATCCGTGCAGTGCAGGCCCTTCGAGCCGCGGTATCCAATGCAAATCGCCGTTCCCCGGAAAGCATGCCCGCTCGCCACCATGGCAAAGAATCAGATCCCGAACAAGACATTGGAAAAACACCCGAGGCACGAGGGCCCTAGAAATCCCAAACAAATCCCGACTGGCAACCTAGATCATGTCGTGACGTAACGGCGCCCCTTTCATTCATGCTCCTCTCCTTCCAATATGCCCGCAGAAATAGAGAAAATGGCGATGCCAGGTAGAGGCAACTCGACCCGATGCCCGAAGCACGTTTTCCCCCCAAAAATGAACACGCCGGCCGCCGCCGCTGTACATGCGAATAGAAAAATGGACATTTGCAGGCCGCTTTCCCATTAGTTGCACAGGGGAGATGTCCTAAAACGACAAAGACGCAACGCAACGCAAGCAAGCAATGAGGGGAGAGAACAAGCAGCCAACTCCCCGTATCCCAGAAAAAGCCCGTTTCCAGATGATGTGCGCGGCAAAAGACGCAAGACAACGCTAATCAAGGCCAACAACCACCGCGGCAAAGAAGAAATCGTTTCCATGCCTGACTCGAACAACGCAAAGCAAATGCCCCATGACCCCATCGTCGTAAAAAACCCTTCTATGTACCCCTTTTCGGTTTTCTTTCGTCCCTTGCTGACTTCGTAAACCCATCGTCGTCAAAGAGCGGGCCAAGGTATTTTCCCGATATTCAAAGACATAGCATAGCATAGCCGCCGCAAACGCTGCCGTCCCATGAAAAGCAAACAACGCGATGTCGAAATCACCGGTCCTAAATTTTGTGCCGCCGGTACCGGTACCTTGCGTGGCCCGAAATGCAGATCATAATCGTGCGTAAACGCCCATTCGTGTCGACAGTCCCATCTTGCCAGGCAAACACCTACTTGCAAAATTATATCCAAAATATGAAACAAAAACGAAGAAAACAAAATGGTATCGAACCTCCTCGGGACAGGGTTAGTGGTGCGTCCTCGTAGCGGTGTCCGTCGGTTGCGGCATGGGAGGGGAAAGGTTCAGGTGCCGAGCTCGGAGACTTGCTCGGAGACTCGGGGGGGGGGGGGGGGGGGGAGGATGGTTGGTGCCGAGGCCGACGAGGAAATGTCGAGGTGCCCCGCATCGATTCGGCTCGTCCCGAGGAGGACGGGACGACGGGTGCGCGCGAGGAAGAGTGATGCCATTGTTGAAACTTGTTTTGCTGGTGTGCCCGCCAAGAGGGAAGAATGCCGAGGATGAAGAGGAGTGATTTTGAAGTACAGTACATGGCACTCGGCGGCGGCGCCCTCGGACCGACCTCGCACCCGTCAAGGACGCCGAGGATGGGCCCGGCGGCACCTACCACCTGCGGCCGAGAGCCTGCATGGCGGCCGGCGACACCGAAGGGGGCGGGCTGGACATGGAGATGCCCGTGACGGGGTTGATGATGGGGATGGCGTTGCGGCCGCGCGTGGCCGAGGGATGGTGGAGCTTGACGTTCGCTTGGTGGCTGGGGTAGCTCGGCGGGATGAAGGCGGGCGAGCTCGAGTTGAGGGAGAAGCCCGGCGTCACCGTCTGGGGTTGTTGCGTGGGCGAGGATTCGGGCGAGTTGCTCGCGAGCGACGAACGTTCCGAGGCGCTAGAGATGGAAACCAACTGCACGGGAGAGGACGGTCAGAGGCGCCGCGGGAGCACGAGGGGGGGGGGGGTTCGGGGTGCTGCTACTCACGTCCGTTTCCGTCAACAGGTTGGGGCAGAATTCGAGGTCGTCCTCGAGGTCGAAGGAGCGGCACGCCTCGAACTTGAGGCGAAAGGCCGATAAGGCTGCCGTTTCGTTCATGTCCCTCATGCCGCGGGCGCTGCGAAGCTGTCGGTGGGCGTTCTGGGACACCGAGAGCCGAGGTGCCCTGCGATTGCGACCGCCGGCGTGATGATGGCTGTGTGACATTGACGTGGGGTGCGCCGGCTGCGCGTTGTAGTGAAAGTACGAGGCCATGTTGCGTCTTGCCGCACGAGCTGCCGAGGGGGGGTTCGGGCGACTTGATTGCGATTGACGGCCACGACTATTACGGATTATGCGGCGGACCAAACGGATGCGATGCGGTCAACGGCGACACGATGTGCGTGCGTGGGTGCGTGCGTTGGCTGTGTGTGCGTGCGTGCTCGGGACTTGGGGCGGCCCGATGGAGCGATTAGGGTACGGACGCGCCTTGTTTGTTTTGAACCGACGAGCGACAAGGCAGTGGCTGCAGCAGGTGATTCCGTCGTCGAGGCAGGGGGGAAGAGTCTTCGCTTGAGGGGGGGATGAGGTTGGAAATGCGAAGCAACGGCACCGGTTTTTGCTTTTAGGTGACGAGGGAAAGAGGAGAGGGATGAGCGGAGGAGGAGGAGGTTTGGTGGCACGAAGGGAAGCGGTTTGATTGAGCGAGAGTGGTGGGAAGAGGGGAGAAGGAAGGGTGCTGCCGGGTTTTTGTTGGTTGGGGGTTCCTCCTGCCTGCAGCCAGGCTTCGGCGAGCCGGGGGAGGGCAGGCAGGTGTCCCCGGTACGTACCTGCTGGGTTACCGGGTGGGGAGGGGGAGGGGGGGGGGGGGCGAGTGGGAGGGCAGGGCCGCAGCCGGCGAATGGGAGCCCGAGAGGGCTGGACCCGCCCGCCTTGCCACTCGGCGGTCATTGGGCTGGCACGCAGCGCGCTACGACCAAGGGGGACTAGGGGGCGGCCAGGGGAGGCGCTACTGTTGGAAATTTGGGGCTGGTGGCATGTGGCACAGTGCAGGCTACAGTGCGTTCTAGGGGAAGAGGAGCCTGGCGCCGAAGCTGCTGCGTCGGTGCCATCCGGGTCAGCCAGGCTGAGCCACGCCGGCAGGGCGCGCGAATGGGATGGCTGCCTTGTCGGCCGTATCGATGCTGCTCGAGGCAACCAGGTGTGCCGCCACCACGGCTGCTACTCTGTACTTGCTGCACATGTGCGTGCCTGGTTTCGCTCGCTCGTCCCCGTAGGGTACCTCCCTAAGGGGGTTACGTACCGTACCTCTGTCACGCCGCCGCCGATGACTGGGCCGCGGTCTGCTGTCGCGGGGCCACCGACGGACGTACCGAGATCCCTCCCAGCTTGATACCAGACGCAGCCCTCACGCAGGCTCGCCCATCCACACCTCCCAGAGAGACGGAGAAGTTACGGGGCTTAACCCCTTTGGGCAGCCCACGCAGCCGCACGAACTCGTTTGGCATTGGGCCACTCCCTCCAAGTACGGATCCTCAGGGCACAAGCAATCCTCGACGGTCATTGGCCGCGAGGCATGGTCTCGTCGTAGCATCGCATTATTGGCAGTAGTTGGCTGATTAGAAGAGGGATGCGATGGCATATTATCGTCGATACGGGCAGATATGGAGTACGGCAGAAGGCTGAACGATTTGTGCTAATAGTAAGTAGTATTAGGTCGTGAATACTACTGACACATGTGCCATATTCGGTGCAGCAAGATACGTATACAGTACGTGTAGCACAACTGGGTTTGATGGAATTACCGTATTCCTCCGTACTATACTCTGTACGGAGTACATTACATGTCCACTGCGCGGAGTACTGCAGGTAGAGTAAGTACTCCGTAATCTGCAAGTAATTAGTGCATGTACAGAGTAAGGAAGCAATTATTACATTACATGTCCAAGTACGTACCTGTGCATGCACGAGTGGGCATACCCGCTGTACCGATAGTTGTAAAGGACTTACGGTGGTGTACAAGCACTTGCCTACAAATAATTACATGAACGGCGTACCTGGATGCTACGAGTATTACTGAAGCAAGTATTATTACCTGCTGTACTGTACTAGGTACTGCACAAGTACTCCGTGCTCCGTAGGTGTACGTAAGTTAGTAATACTGCAACGGTCCAAGATAAGGAAGGGGAGAGAAGCTCGTACTGTACACCTACTTGCGCATTCGGACCCATTCGTACCCTTGGCCGCTGTTCATTAGCCAGTCAGCGTCAGCCGCGAGAGCTGGCCAAGGCAGGCGGCTGGTCGAGTCACCATTGGCCCTTTGTCAGCGCAGCACGCAGCGGCAGCCAACCTGGAGCAGCGGTGCCCTGCTCATCGGCGGCAGGTTCCCACCAGCATGTAATTACTGTTCCGGGTACAAGTACGGAGTACTGTAGTGGGAATTATGTACTTGCAAGGAATGCATGTACCGTACGGAGTACTCCGTACCTACTTAGTATTTGGTTGCCCAGAGCTGGCGATTCAGCGCGAGTAGAAAGTACAGAGTACGGATACGGAGTACGTGTGATAATTACTCGGTGCTCTCGCCGAACTCGTACACCTGCGTATTCCTCAGAGGCATGCAATCACATGTACAAATGCCCAGGAAGAAGCGGAGTTCCGGAGCCTTGTCCCTTCTGGACGCATCCGAGCATGCGGATGACCAACACGTACGGAGCACTGTACTGTAAGTACTGTAGGGGTGGGTGGTGGTACTGTGGTGAGAAGCTTTCGATCAGCTCGCGGCGCCCATCTTGTCATCCGGCCCCGCAAAGTCAATGGGGTGATGGTCTGCACCGAACGGCGTCATGACGCACGACAAGTACGTACGTGGTACCTGGACTCTGCACATGTACTCTGTGAGTACTGTACGTACTGCACATGTATACTTACTTACGGAACTCGCCAGTGCCGTGCACGACCACATGCACAGCACAATGCGCTCCGTACCGTATACAAGCACAGTACATGCTTGAACCTCGTCGGAGGGTCTGGCCGTGCCACGCCGCGACGATGAATGGGTGCTTCTCGCTGGTCCGACCAGGGAATTCAATAGTACTTCGTACCGCTAGTCGCCGCAGTCGAGACGCCGACATGGTGAGACAGCGAGACGACGACGCAAAGACGGGAGACGGGAGACGAGACCCGGTGACGGGTCAGCGACGGACGGCCTCGACCAGGCTTGGCAGGCACGGTGGAGAAGGAGAGCTGTGCGCAGGGACGGACGTCGAGCGGTCAAGTGACCTCGACGGATGGGGGGAGGGAGGGGAGGGGAGGGGAGGGGATGGGGGCCCTCAGGCTCCATGGCGCCCGTGACGAGGGGCCTGCTGGAATGTCCGGCAGCCGAATCTGGCTGGCCCCGCCCGGGTCGGATGCTCAGCAGCTGGCTGGCTGGGTGGTGCGACAGTGTGGTGCCGGTGGTCTGACGACTGTGCGGGTGCGGCGACGGCTGACGGCGCTCGAGTTTTCCCAGCGCCACGCACGCACGCACCGTACGCACTGTACTTACGGACCGCTACTGTATTCCATGCTAGCCGGGCTCCGTACCAGGGGTATACGACGGCGAGGCGACCACTGGCGAGCTCCCGTTCGGTGGCGTCGCGCGTCAAGCCACACGGCGCGGGACAGTGGCGCACGTACTGAGCGCACGTACTGTACCGATGCGCCACGGTTGCGCGAGCACCGAGTACCCTTGCACTGTGCCCGAGCACAATTAGGTGCAGCAGGATGGCTGGATACTAATAGTACGTACAGTACGGAGTACTCTCTGGCCCATCACTCGCACAAGTACTCCGTGCAGACGGTACTGTTCAGGTATTACAGCATTACTGCACTCCGTACTCCGTACATGCGCACCGACTGCACGATACGCCTGCACGATACGCCTGCACAGTGTACTGTACCTTTAACGACGAGGAGCGGAACGAGTACTTGTACATGGAATTGCACGCTCCCGTGTGCACGCACCAAGTACAGATACTCGGGCCTCGGCACTCTGGGACGGGTGACGTGACGTGGAACCTGACGGGTGGCAGGGGGACGAGGCCCTGGCCGTTTCCGAGAGACAGACTTGCTCGAGCAGCGTCCGCAGCGCCCCAAAGGACGACAGTCTCGCGCAAGCACTCCTCTGCCCCTCCTGCGACGTCACGTAGAACGACAGCAGTCGAAGTGAATCGCATGAGGCCCCTCGGCGTTGGGTGGCCGATGCCACGGACACGGGGTAGGACGACTGACGGGCCGACGATGATTGTACGGCGTAATTACCAGCACAGGGGCATGCGCGGTGTACGTACAAGTACAGTACGTCTGCCATGCGTCTGCCATACGTCTGCCAGGTGGTGCTTGTGAGTCGGTGGCGGACCTGTTCCTCGAACTTTCCAGGCGCCACCAGAACGGCCAGCAGCACCAGCCGGCACCTGTCTGTGCCTAGTACCTGCTTCGTACCTTGTCACGGCGGCGCGGTGCATCGAGGGTGCATGTACATGTACATTGACGGAATGCGCCGTGCGCAGCAGGCGTGCATGGAACACATGGCATTTCCACCTGCGCACATGTACATGTACATCATCCGCGCATGCTCCGCACCGTCCCGGGCTAGGAAGAATACAGCACTCGTACTCCATATGGCCACCAGATCTTGCGTGATTGCGGAGCGGCGGCTTCGTCGGCCATTCGGCGTCCCGTCCGTCTCGTCCCTCGTCGCGGCCATCGCGCACCAGGGACTACCGTATAGACTACCTAATGGACCGCGGGGTGGCGGACAATTGCCCAGCGCACATCAGGCCAGTGGTGACAGCTCACCCGTACAGTATGTCGAGGAAGTCGCATCGAAAGCCGGCAAGCTCCATGGCGCCCCGTGGTTGGGGGGGGGGGGGGCCCTCCTCGTTTGCCAGAACCGACTCGTCGCACCGCCTCCCCTTCCATTTCCCTCAGCCCCTCAGAGTCGCAGGACTTGCCGATCATGATGCAATGCAGCAGCACATGTACCTGTTACCAGCGCAGGGTTCATCGCCGTGCTTGGGGCCGACGCGCCCTTGCGAGTCCCTCGGTCAGCACACCACCCGCCAAAGCTCACAGGCGCTGAGGCTGGGCAGGCTCGCACAGACTCTTTTCTACGCTGACCATCGGCCGGCCACACCTTGCACGGGATTGTCACGGAGCACGTGTGGTGAAGATGCATGGCACGAGCGAATGGTGGTACCCCGTGCGTGTAGCCAGCATGCGGCGGGACAATGTTCAGCGCCGCGCGGCTCGTCCATGGTTCGACCGCCAAAGGACGCCCTGCCCTTGGGGGGGCCCTCCCGATCGCATCTCCAGTCCTAGGCAGCATTTTTGACGGGTAAGCGCGACTGCAAGCAACCCATGCAGCTCCCTCGCGATTTCGGGCGTGTCCTGTTATCCGCCGCGCGCCTGAGCAGGGACACGATTGCGTGAGGTGAAGGTCTCGGTTGGAACAGCCAGGTGGCGGCGATGGACTCCATACAAAGGTGCACTGGGGCACAATACGGTAAGTACTGTACTTATTACGCACGAACAGTACGGAGTACGGAGTACATACATGTACGAAGCGCTCCGCGCTGGCCCTTGACCTCACTTCAAGCGCCTACAGCACATCTACCCAAGTATATTCATCCCCTACCAAAAGACTTCCGCCTCCCGTAGCCCCTGGACATTGGCTCGTCTGACCTAACGCGACGACGTACTTACTATCTGTACCAACTATTTCCCGTGCTACGAATTACCAGCACACGTGGTGCCAGTCAAGGGGCATGTACAGTACGGTACACGAGCTCTTACTGTCTTGCCGACGCAAGTGCATGTACAACTACGTACTGTAATACTTGCTGTAGCTGCATGTTCTCAGACGGCTGACTTATCGGCCATGTCATGCATCATCCATTTACCCCGCTCCACTCCAGGCCGTGCATGGACGTGTGGTTTATTACTTGTTCCAGCACGTACAGTAAGTACATGTGCATGTCCTGGTACCAGCGGTACACTGTCTTACACTGGCTGCTAGGTCCCTACCAACTGTACTCGGTGCCTAGTAGGTACTTGCAGCACGCATGCGCATGGGAGACGACGTACATGTAATTTCTTAGTAGGTATGGAGTACGGAGTAATAATACAGCAAATACGGAGTAGTACCTAGAACCAAGCGTTATTACTACTCCGTACTACTCGCACAAGTACGTGCTGCACTGGGACTTGTACTATCCAAGTGGTTCGTACGACGGCGTGCATCGTCGCCGCTACAGTCGCCGCTACAGTCCCCTAGCGTTGCGGGAGGCTGGACCCTGAAAGGGACAACCGCATTCGCTGCCCGCCGTTCCTCGTCCCGCTGTCGTGCCTCGACCGTAAGCATGCTCACTGACAGGACGAGTGCTTGCGGCGTCCACGACGCATTACGAAAAAGGCCACGACAATGTACGGAGTCGTCTCACCCCCGTCCTCGTGTCCTCCGCATCCCTTCCTGATCGAGGATCAGCGTCTCGACCGCGTGCTGGTGTGCGAGCGATGGGAGTGGAAACGCCGTCCACGGCATGCATGCCACCATCATGGCCACGGGGGGATGGCGTCACGAACAAGTCGCCAACGTGAGGCTCACGGCTGCCTCGCTTCATGCTGCTTCATGCCGCTCCATGCCATCGAACCGGCCTCTCGGCCTTTGAGGTCCACCGCTGGCATGAAGTGCCGCCGACTATGCGACACGATACCGCTAGCACGCCTGCCGCACTTGCATGCACACCTACATGCGCACTGTACGGCATCGTCGGAGAGCGCAGCGCCCGACTTGCCAGCATGAGCCCGTTTCACCGTGTCCATGGGGAGGATTGGGCCTGCGCCGCACTTCGCCTCGGCCGCACCGTTTCGCTCCCGCTCGCCTGTTTCCCATACCCCGTTTGCCTGTTTCGCATCTGGCAGTCAGGACGGCGCATGAATGTTCGGACGTCTCACCTGGCGGGGGGGATCCGCGAATCATGTGCCGTCTTGTCAAGCGATGGATGCGGTGACGCAAGACGAGATGCGACGACCGAGTTCCGGAGGGCCGAGTCCACGGTCGCAACGGCGACTCGTGCGGGAGGCTGGTGACGAGATTGGAAACGAAAGGGTTGGGAGGCGACTGACTGGTGGACGGCCTGCCTCGACTCGCCGCTGGGTCGGGCACCCCCCCCGCCCCCCGGCCGTCGAGACGCGACCCGACCAACCCTGATCCTGGAGCAGAGGAACCTTCAAGGTGCCCAGGACACGTCCCGTCTCCGCCATGCTCGCACCGTCCCTCCTCCCATTCCCCACCGCCGACCGACAGCGGAGGTTGCTCCCGCATCGTCGTCATGGTCGGTGGGCGAACTGCTGGACCCGTTGGAGTTTCGGAGCAGCTGGCGAGTCGAGCGAGCACCATCGAGCATGCCGGGTTCCCGCCCGCTTCGCTCAGCATGGCACCGTTCTTTCGATGCGCCGAGAAGGCGAAGAAGAAAAGAAACGTGTCGCATCAGCCTGCCTGCCTTGTGGACGCTGCTTTTATCCGTCGGCCAAGGTTGGTTGTGGATGGTGATGCTTGCGTGTCCTTGTGCCGTGGTGCATTATTACCTGTAATGCTAGTGGTGCTGGCTGACGAGCGGGACATGTCCTGGACAGCACTGGGTAGGTGTCGTGCTAACTGGCGTCCACAGCACCCGGGCGATAGTACGGTAGCGAGTACATGTAGCGCTGCATACTGTACTTGAGAAAATAAACCACTTAATACTCCGTACTTACCTTCTTACTACTACTGTAGTAATACCGACTTACTGCCTACATACTGCCTACATACTACCTACGGTACATACTACCTACATACTACCTACCTAGTACCTACATACTACTTACATACTACCTACATACTACCTACATACTACCTACTTACTACCTACTTACTACCTACTTACTACCCATTACTATTAATACTAGGTAGTGCCTACTTACTACCTACTTGCTGCCTTCTTACTACTTACGAGGCACTTACAGTTAAATGTAGTGTACGGAGTAGTGTACTCCGTATGCCGTAGACGTTAAAGGTGCCAGCTTACAGGAGGTACCAGCCAGTAGCGCCCGTCCCCGCCCCCCCCCCCAGCCCCCGTCCATTCGCTCACAGCGGTTCGTCGGGGCCTCAGCAGTCCATGCAGCAAGTTGCTACTGGCACTACTTACTGTATTAGGTACAGAGCACACTGTACTCCGTACCTACAGTACAACTACTGTACTTGGTTACGCCCACATCGACGACGCCTTGACTGATGGCGACACCATCATTCGACCGACACCGTCAACGCCGTGGGAACACGCTGGGAAAAGACGACGTTGACCCCTTCTATTGATTCCATCCTGCGCATTCTCCCGCAGAGATAGCACGTAAATACCAAACAATGCCCTCTGGACGAATGGAACATTCGAGTGGATATCACGTGAGCGCAAGCCGAGGTTCCGAGCCATGCTACTACGGCCGCTTCAGGAACGCTCGCGAGCCCATCCGTCCAGATGGACGACCGAGTGCCGTAATTATTGGCGTATTCATTCCTTCATTGTCGACTGCACCCGCAAAATCGGTTACTCTTGACTTGGCCAAGGTTCGACCGGCCGAGCGGACGAAGCTCTGCCTCAGCTGCCGTCATGGTACCCCGTCCATACCACGTCCTGCCTGGTCGAACAGCCGACGTGGCCATCCTCGCCGTCGCCGCGTGCCTGTCACTATATCTCTATATCCGCCCTGCTCTCAGAGACAGGCCCGTGCAACGCAAATTTGTGACGTCTGGGGCTCGGGAGTCGTCAACGCAGGCCGCAAGCCATCCCCAAACGGTCGATGGGCTGCCGTATGCGCCGGACGTCTTCCCCGGCGGCCGTGAGGTCGAGAGTGAATACGGCACCATCAAAGTCTTTGAGTGGGGTCCCGAGGCCGGCGAGAAAGTGCTTCTGATGCACGGCATCGGAACTCCGTGCATTGCCTTGGGGGACATGGCCAAGGAGTTTGTCAGGAGGGGATGTAGGGTCATGCTCTTTGGTGAGTCGCTGCCCCCGAATTACCTTTCCCTCTACCTCCCTACCTACCTCCCTACCAGTCTGCTCTCGAAGCTTGCCCTGGCCGTCTTCTCTCTACACTGGCTGCCCAGACCGGTATCCGAGACTGCCCCCCCCCCCCCCCCGGAAGGATGGCTGCTAATGCGAGCAGACTTCTTTGGCCGCGGCTATTCAGACGCCCCCGTCGACCTTCCGTACGATGAACGCCTCTACACCTCCCAGATCCTCCTCGTCCTCGCCTCCTCCGGCCTTTCGTGGACCGGCTCCTCGGCCTTCCACCTCGTCGGGTACTCCCTCGGCGGCGCCCTCGCCGCCTCCTTCGCCGCCTACCATGCAAACATTCTTCGCTCCCTCACCCTCGTCTGCCCGGGAGGGCTGGTTCGCTCGTCGCACGTTGGCCTGCTGAGCAGGTTGCTCTACTCGGGTCGTCTCTTGCCGAACTGCCTCACCATGGCTCTCGTCCGTCGTAGGCTGGACCCCAAGAGAGGGTCCAACGCCGATGTGCCCGAGGGCGACGACGCCGACGTCGACGTCGACTTTGACCAAGTCTCGATTTCCTGCGAGAACCCCGCCGTCAAGGTTGGCCACGTCGTCCGGTGGCAGCTGGCCGAGAATGAAGGCTTCGCCGAGGCGTACCTGAGCACCGTGCGGAACGCGCCCATTTACGGCCAGCACGACGGCCCGTGGCGGCGGCTCGCCGAGCAGCTGTCGAGCCGGCGACGCGCTCGAGCCGGCGCCGAAACCCCTGCTGGCTTGGAAGCGGGCCGAATCTGCCTCATCCTCGCGGAAAACGACCCCATCGTCGTGGCCGAGGAGTGGATCGAAGACGCCCGCAAGGTCCTCGGCGAGGACGGCGTCGTGGCCCACGTGCTGAAGGGGGGCCACGAGATTGCCATTTCCAGAGGACGAGACGTGGCGGATGTTGCCTTTGCGGCGTGGAACGGCAAGGACGAGTCTCGCCTGTAGACCGAGGGGGGAGGTGGCCACCCGAGCCGCCGTTGCCGTGCTCGGCTCGCACGATGCCGCTTCGCGTCCAAAATCGGGGCGCTTTGCCCGCCCTACTTGTCTAGACTGCGTGCCTTGACGAAGCGGGTGATTTGCTCTCTAGTAAGCTTGTCGTTGTACTGCTCGTAGAATTCGTAAAAGGAAATGACCTCTTGCGTCGCGTCCACCATGGCGGCAATGTCCACCGAGCTCTCGGCGAGCCAGGTGCTGTAGCGTCCGAGCCTCGTCGACCTCGGCTCCGCTTGCTTCTCCTTGCCATCCGAAGGCAGCCGAGGCGAATCCGGGAGGCCGTTCGCCCGTGCCTGCGCCTGGCCGATGGCCGCCTGCGCCGCGGCCAAGCCCATGGCCATCGAGGCCGACGCGTTCTGCGCCGCCGCCGACGCCGACGAGTTGGGCCGCAGGATGATGGTGAAGAGGATGGCGACGAGGGCCACCGTGTGCGGGTCGCAGAGCAGCGGCAGGTCCGTCATGTAGTGGTCGTTGATCACCGACCGCGCGAGCTGCATGTCGTCGTCGACGAGGCCCAGCTCGCCGCGTAGCGAGTTCAGCGTCCGGTACGGCTGGTGGACGACGAGCTGCGAGTTCATCTCGCTGATGAGGAAGAACTCGCACTCGCCAATCTTGGACGTGTCGAGCCCGATGAACTCGGACCACAGCTGCCTCGCCTCGGTGACGATGAGCCGGATGTGCTGCGGTGCCTCTTCCATCTTGCAGGCGAGGTACATGGCCGTCGTGATGACGAGGTACGGGTTCGTCCGACGGATCTCGACCCGAGTGTAGAAGCGCTTGAGGTAGACCTGGGCCGTCGCCATGGCCTGCTGCCGTATGTGCAGACGCTTGCCGAGCCTCAGCAGCTCTGCGGCCCACGTTAGCCCAGAGGCCACCGACTGCGAGGAGAGCTCTCACGTTGATTGAAGTAGATGGCCAGAAGTCGCGGCGGCTGCAGGGGAAACATGCGGACGAGATCGGCATTGTCCTTTTCGAGCTTCTCCCGCCTCGCTTCCAGCTGGTCCTTGGTGAGCAGCCAATGGCGCCTCTGCGTCGACTCCCAGTAGTTTGACGACATGGCCTGCGGAGAGGCACCCGCAGAGGCACCTTTGTTGCTCAGACAGAGGTGTTGGGCACGTTTGATGGTGTTGATGCCACCATGATTGATTGCCTCTGCCGAACAGAACCAGAGCTTGCGAGCCTCAGGCGTTCCCTCCGGCGACCGAGGTTTAGGCTGGTGCGTTGGCGGGATGGGGCGATAAGATAAGTTCCAGTTGGCCTGGGACTGAGCGCTGGGGACCTACTGTACAGAACGTGCTGTAGCGTCTCGCAAGGGCTCTAGCTGTACTGTAGTACTTAAGTAGGTGCACGCGTACTGCTAGTACAGTGATGAACTGCCGGAACATTGTAGCAGCGGGTGTACTTACTGCAGCCTCTGGGCTTGTATTACTTGTACTCCGTACACCTGCTAGAACACGTACATAAGTAGGTGCCTAGTACTTAGGTGTACAACTAATACTACTTGAGGTACTAGTATTCAAGTACAGCTAATAGTACTGTAGGTACTAGTATACAGGTACAACTAATACTACTGTACTGTACTCCGTAGGTACTAGTATCCTTACAAGTACAACTAATCCTAGGTACTTGGTCACAAGTACAACTACATGTGCTCCGTACTTGTGCTTAGTTGTAGTTGTACTGCAAGTATGTGTGCTGTAACTTGCAAGTACAGTACAGTACAATAATGCCACCTGGGGACCAATTGGTCTACATATTGTTGTACTACGCAAGTACTTGCAAGCTGCGACTGAGAGTAGTAGCTTGAGGTACCCAGGTGTAGTGTTCGTCATATATCCCTACAAATTTCAAGTTCCACGCTGCATAGCAAGTACATGCATGTACACCTATACTCCGTACTGCAAGTACTCGGCAAGTATTCTGGTAACATCTTGTTCCCACTCCGCATCCACTGGCCATGTCCACAGTTCGCGCGGATGGTACGGAGTACAGCGCAAATGCTCCGCACAAGTAGGCCAATACGCAGGTACCCACTATTCATTATAATGATAATTGCTCCCTTTGCATGGCAGCAATCAATGGCTTGCCTCCAAACAACTCGGTAACCCAAAGCGGCACCTCTGAAACCAAACCAAGCTGCCGCAGATTTGCATCATTGGCCTACTGGCAAAACCATCACCTCCCCGACTGCGAGCCCAACCTCGCCTCCCTCATCGTCAAGCACCTCCACGCTGCTGTCACCCCCTTCACCTTTGCTGCCGCCTTGGCACCATGCCGTCTCTATAACCCCTCGGGACGACAACGCGCGAGCGAACCTTCCACACCGAGCCTAGCAACGGTCACTCGTCGCCCTGGCGAGAAATGCAGCCGCTGCCATGGACAGCACCAAGCTCGTCGCCGACGGCCACGTGAAGAATGGCAAAGAGGAGCCCCAGAACCCGCTCGATGCTCGTGTCGGCGTGCTCTGGACCAAGCTCAACCTGAATCGGGAAGACGAGCTCGATCTCAAGGGCATGAAGAAGGGATTTCACATCATCGACCACCGTAAGCTACCCACCCACTGCGGGGCTGGCGGGGAGACGAGACGGAAGCCGATGCTGATGAAAATGATGCGTGAAGCCCTGAAGAACGCCGACGATCTGCTCAATCAAATCTTTCGCGAGGTCGACACCAATCACGACGGCAGAATTCAATATGAAGGTACGAATGCTCGCTCGTACAGCCCATCCATCTGGCGTCAATGCCTTGCCTCTCGCCTCCTGCGTTTTGCTTGACGAGGGGAGGGGGTTCGAGGTCGGATGAAAGCATCGTCCACCTCGTCGCCCCGGGCTACGCTGAAGAAGAGGAAGGGGAGCCGTTTTGCTGACGCCGACACCGAACCACTGCAGAGTTTCGCACATTCGTCGAGCATGCCGACAGGGAGCTGAACCGCCTCTTCAAGGCCATTGACAAGGATGGTAACGGAAAGCTCGACATGAAGGAGCTCCAGACGGCCTTTCGAACCGCAGGCCTGACCGTCTCCAACCGCCGACTGGCTGAATTCTTCCAAGATATGGACAAGAACCTTGACGGATATGTCAGCTTCGAGGAATGGCGGTACGTGTCCCGTTGCGCTGCCTCGCCAACGAATGTCTTTTTATTCTTTACTCTTGTCCTGTTCTATTTTCGCTTGGTCCGTCCGTGACTCCGTCACTTGTCGGGCCGCGCGGGTTGGGTTGCGGTCGTTGCTGGTCCCGCATGCCGCAACATCATGTGCCCTGTCTTGGTGACCGAGGCGCGAGGGACGCTGGCGTCGCATCCCCACCACCATCCGTGGCCATGACCCCCCCCCCCCCCCCCCCCCCCCCAGGCTTGACCCCGTTGGACTCGACAAAGGCAAATCGATGAGATGGCCTCGTTCGACATCTCGGATGAAGCAGCTGGCTGATGCTCCGTGACGTTAGGAACTTCCTCCTCTTCATGCCGGCGCGAGAACATGACTCTCACCTCCGTGCTGTGCTCTCGTACTACGAGTCCGTCGTCAACGTCACGCCCGAGGGAGACTCTACCGTCAGCGGCGAAACTTTGGAAGGTCTAGGTACGGGACGCTCCTCCTCCTACCCTGTTGTTCAATCCCTCTTTGGCTCCCTCCTCCGAGTTGCCTTTCCCTCCGAATACCCGACCAACACGATACCCACACCACCCACGATACCCCAAAACCCTTGGATAGAAAAAAAAGCAGAAAAAGCAAATGTCGAGACGGAGGTGTTTCCGTCGCAGATACAGGCCATGGAGGTTGCAGCCGACCTGGCTGCCGACACCATCTTCCACGCGGCCGCCGCAGGTAGCTGCGCTGCGCAGGACACCCCGGACGTCGGCGATGGCACCCTGGAGGAGCATCTTGGAGAGTCACAGTCTTTCGGCACTGCCGCTGTCAGCCAAAGAAAGTTTAGACTGACAGATTATTCCCCCGATCCAGGTTACTTCCTTGCGGGTGCCATCGCCGGGGGAGTGTCGCGGACGGCCACTGCGCCCCTCGACCGACTCAAGGTCTACCTGCTCGTCAATACCCGCGTCAGCTCCGAGACGGCCGCCGTGGCCCTCAAGCAGGGCCGACCCATCGCCGCCGTCAAGAACGCAGTCCGCCCCTTCGGCGACGCCGTCCGGGAGTTGTTCCACTCCGGCGGCCTTCGCGGCTTCTTTGCCGGTGAGACGCATCGCCAGATCGCCCGCTCCCCGTGGCTGGCCTCGAAGCCACCTGCTGATTCTGATTCTGTCCAGGCAACGGCTTGAACGTGGTCAAGATCATGCCCGAGACGGCCATCAAGTTTGGGTCGTACGAGGCCGCCAAGCGAGCCCTCGCCAACTTCGAAGGCCACGGGGACCCGAGGAGGATCAACTCGTATTCGAAATTCACCGCAGGCGGCCTCGCGGGAATGATTGCGCAGTGCGTCCGGCCGCCAAGCCACCCACCTCGCCGCCGCCTTTCCCGCTGACGTCCGACAGGTTTTGCGTCTATCCGCTCGACACGTTAAAGTTCCGGCTCCAGTGCGAGACGGTCAAGGACGGCCTCACGGGGAGCGCCCTCGTTCGCCAGACGGCCGTCAAGATGTACGCCGACGGCGGCGTCCGAGCCTGCTATCGAGGCGTCACCATGGGACTCATCGGCATGTTTCCCTACAGCGCCATCGACATGGGCATGTTCGAGCTCCTGAAGAAGACGTACCGGTCCTACTACGCCGAGTACGCGGGCTGCCACGAGGACGATGCGAACCCGGGCAATATCGCGACGGGAATCATCGGCGCCACGTCGGGCGCCATTGGTGCCACTGTTGTCTACCCCCTGAATGTCGTCCGGACACGCCTGCAGACCCAAGGGACCGTCATGCACCGGGCGACCTACACGGGCGTCTGGGACGTCACCCAGAAGACGGTCGCGCGGGAAGGCATTCGCGGGCTCTACAAGGGGCTGACGCCCAACATGCTCAAGGTTGCTCCCGCGCTGAGCATCACCTGGATCGTCTACGAGAACTCCAAGACCTTCCTCGGTCTCAACTGATGGCTCCTTTGTCCCGGAGACATGGTTGGCCCTTGGGAGGCACGGCCAAGCAAGCTTGCGAGCCACACATTTCGAAGCATCACTTCGCCGCGTTGGATCCGTAGTTGGTTTACGACGCAATGTGGGACAAGGAAGGGCCGGTGCAGAGCCCGGAGAGCCCTCGAGGCACTCTTTTTTTTCTGACGACAGAACAGACTCATTGATGTATAAAGGACAAGGGTCGAAAGACGAGGGCGGAGAGATCTGTCGAGAGATATCCCACAATGCATAGAGAATTGGCCCCAAGAGGCCCAAACGAATGCCGGAGAACGGCCGCTGAAGATGTGACGAAACAAAATATGTGGCCGACGTTCAGGGGCACTGAAGAGCCAAACCTGTGTGATGCTGCCGCATGGCAGCGCGTCAAGCACTCCATTCAACAGGACGCGCAGCCATTCATTCATGGCTGATCCGACGAGAGCATGGACTGGACATCGCTGAAGTCGCCTGCAGAAGCCGCGGCGTCTGCAACACCCCCCATTCCCGAGCCGAAGGGATCTTGACAGCAGGGCGTTCTCGACGCGGCCAGAGGACGGGGACTGATGGAGTGAAAATGGATACAACTGTATGATGCGTCAAGAACGGGCCAAGGATGGCAATTTCGATGCCCTCGACTGCTTCACTGCCCACCTCACCCCCTGACTCCATGTGCAGTTTCATGGCCATTCCTTGCTCGGATGCAGAACCTCACCATCCCGTCGGTCTGCAATCCACAGCGCAACAAAACAGATGCGTGGTGAAGACATCGTTTCATTGAGACCTCGCGCTTGCATAAATACTGTCCATGCATGGCATGCCTAGCAGCCATGTCAACTTGCCATCTTACTTTGAAGACAACAAACCTGCGAGTCGAAAGATGGATTTTCTGGGCAAATTCAAGTGGCGTTCGATAGAGGACTGCGATGATGGGACTTTAATCCCGGCCAAGTACACCACCTCCTTTTCCATTGGAGAACTCGAAGAACTGCAAATCATCGAGGCGACGGACCATGCAACGTATCACGATGATGGCCCAGAGCTCCTAGTTGATGGATGCATCGTCCTCTGCGCCGCCGAGGACAACGAAGCGCTGGGAAAGGTCGAACTTGATGTCATATCCAACGACGAAGAGCTGACGCCCGACCTTCAAGTCGTCAACGACGGTAACCATCGGACCATCAAGATCATGACGCCATCAAGAGCTGCCCTTTGGCCGCTGCTCAAGGGCGACCCCTGCATCCAGATGCGCATCATCGTCCGAGTCCCGCGCCGAGACTGGCTGCGAGTATTCCGACTGGAGTCGGCCAATCTCAAGATCCATATCATGAGCGGGTTGACCTTGCAAGCCGCGGATAAGACGTCGATCCACTCGGACAAGAGCGACGTTATCGCTCCGATGCATACGGAACTTCAACTTCCGGCTCCCTACATGATCATGTCGCGTGAAATCAGCATCCGATCTCACGAAGGACTCATCTCTGGATGGTATCCCCTGTACGACCGTCTCCATATTAACTGCAAGTCGCACATCACGGTGCAAGTCACTCCGCAGCTGGTGGACAAGAACCCCCCGTGGGAGACGCGATTTCTCCAGGAAGACGGTGAAGGTACCACGGAGATCAGTTCTTTTCTAA
Organism: Drechmeria coniospora; assembly: GCF_001625195.1. NCBI lineage: Eukaryota > Fungi > Ascomycota > Sordariomycetes > Hypocreales > Ophiocordycipitaceae > Drechmeria > Drechmeria coniospora. The sequence goes on along the minus strand of NC_054390.1, from coordinate 8,425,027 downwards.
GCACCGGAACGTTTGGTACCAAATCAAACGACAAAACTAACACCGGGCACGTTGAGATCGTCTACATCCACGGAGAGGACGTCAAGGACTCGGTCGTTACCATGGAGACAACCGATGGTGTTCTGAGCTGGGTCATCGCCAAGTACTAGACATGACTTGTGGCCGTGGATGGTGGGCCATGTGATGGAACCAGACGCCGGACCATGCTCGTCCGCTGTCATCCTTTTCATAGTCACAAAATGTACCTGTTGTGATCATCATACGACCGCTGTCATGAGGAATCCGACACGACGAGACCTTCATTTTCCATTCGTAGCTTTCGCATGACCATATACAACTCATTATTCAATGGATTGGCGTAACGGCCGAGGGGGGGGGGGGGGGACGCTCGCAAGGGGAGAATATCAAACAGGGGGGCGGGTGATCCGACAAATCCAGTTCATCAAGAAAAGGGGTATCCGGGCGCCAAAAACGAAAGGCGAAGAGTGAATCAGGCAACAAACAATCAAGGACGAAATTGGATGGTGGCATAGGCGGCCAGTGAAAATGTGTTCCTCCGCCATGCTATGTTGCGGTCTAGAGTGTCATCGAGTCGTCGAAGCAATAGGTCATATAGGACTTGTGCGTTCGTTCGTCGGCCAAGGCCTTTCAGGTGAGCTAGTCGTCCACGGGCCAGGGGAGGTCCCAGTTCCCGACGGTGGTACAGGTGAGATAAGGGAGGCCGTCCGAAGTCCTGCTGGGGGCGACCGTGTCAAGCTCGAGGGCGCTGTCGAGGAGCGGGTGAACGAGGTCCCTCGCCATGGCTTTGAGCTCTTCCATACGCCTCTCAAACCTACGGAGGTTTTCTCTACTGTAGAGCTCGGGCGTCAGCTTGAGAAAACTCTTGCACTCATCGTGGCCGAGAAATGTGCTGTTGCCGGCGCCGAGGGTGCGGTAGGCGGCGCCGACGGAGGTGGGAGGCGGTCGGACCGACGGCAAGGACGGATGACGGCCATGGTTCCGGTTGCGATTCCGGTTGACGTTACGGCTGCAGCTGCGGCTGCGACTGCAGTGGTGACGATCGGGAGGAGGCTGGGGCGTGGTGTTCTCGGCGAGCCACTGGCGGAAGAGGCTGACGACGAGCCAGTCCAGATAGCTCGTGTTGGGCGTCACGCGGTCACCTCGAGCGGTGGTGAGGCTGAGGCGGAACAGGCAACCTTCGACTTGGCTCACCGTCTCGTCGAGCTCTTCGACCTTGTCCTCGATGATGTCCAAGACGACGTCCGGCAGGGTGGCACGTCCGCTACGTCCGCCGATGGGCCACTGACCGACGACGTGGATGAGTGCCTCTCGGAAGATGACCTTGCTCCGGGCGAGGTAGCCGAGGCGCAAGTAGGAGATGGGATACTTGGCAACCTGCGTCCACAGGCGTGACTGAAACTGCAATAGATGGTGGTCGACGCGGGGACCGACGACGGCAAGGGCGTCGTACTGGTCCGCGAGAGCAAGGAGGGACTTGCACTGAACGTAGGCGTCAACGACATTGATTCCGTCGAGTGCCGGGGGGTAGTTGTAGAAGATGCGGAAGAGATTGTCGTAGTCGCGCAGGAGCTGTTCTTCGGCCTGGGACAGGGGCATTGGCGACCTCGCACCGACGCTCAGGTTGGTGACGGAGCAGGCAAAGGCAACCTGGTTGCCACGGTCGTGCTTTCGGGAGGTCGTCGACCTGGAAGCCGACGAATCGGTGCCGACCCCTTCCCCGAAGATCGACCGCACGCCCGGCTTGGAACCGGCATGAGGCGGCTCCGACTCATTCTTCTGGACGAGCATGGGGATGTCACCCTCGCCGGCGCCAGGATCCAACTCGTACCTCCAGCGCCTCCTTGGCGTGGCCGTGGCGGTGGGGAAGGCATCGTCCCGTCGGTTGGTGAGAGGAGCAAGGTCCTCGGGGAGCGAAGGGGACTCTCCGATGCGGGCCAGCTCGTGGCCGTTGGCGGCGAGCGGCCGGGCCTTGGACCACTCGGACGAGGTGCTGGCCTCGAAGAAGCCACTGCAGCGGGTCAAGGTATGGCGGTGCAGCAGGTAGCGGTGCTCTGATGGACCGGCGCGGACGAGGATCTCGACATCGCCGCTGAGGGCGAAGACGGGAAACTCGTTCTGCGGGACATGGGAGGCGCCTCCGCCGTGAGAGCGGTTGTAGCGTCGTGTGCGGGACAGGGAGGGGCGTGTCGCGACCGACGAGACCGAGAAGGGGCCGCGGCGGTGGGACAGTGCGACGGGGGCCGGTTCGGGTTGGGAGACCATGGGTGAGGCAGCTGGCGATGCTCCGCTCAGCCGTCACGACATGGCCCTGTGGTGGTGACTCGAGACGGTCGGGCGATCGGTCGACTAATTGGCTGCGGAACGGAGCGGGATTGGGATGAGATGTGAGGGGCGGATGATGGGAGAGAGAGAAATACGCATTTATGACGTGGAAGCGGAAGCGGAAGCAGAGCAGACGAAGAGGGGGGGGGGGGGGGCGAGCGAGTCGTCGCCTTGACATCGAGTTGCCGCTGCACCACACGTGAAGCCCTGGTTGGGCGGTGGACGTAGTGGCCCAGTCTGTAGAACTACGGCAAAGTACTGTAAGGGTACAGGCACCTGCAAGTACAACTGCAGCTATTATTAGGTGCGAACCTAATTACCAGTGAGGTCAGGTGTCAGGTGTTGGGTTGTTGTGAGCACACCGAGCACTTACTCCGTACAGCACTGTAGGTCCCTGGAATTGTACGGCCAGGTACCTACATTAACGACGGGAGCGGGGGTATCCGCGTGAACTGACTTTCCGAACCCCGCTGTAAATATGTACATGTACACTTAGTGACAACTACGGAACGGGGTACGGAGCACTTGTAGAGTTAATACTTCACACCTAATGGCGGAGGGTTAGCACTAGCAGATGATACCAAGTACGGAGCACCGAGCTAGTACCAGTACAAGTGTCTCGTAAGTCGGTGTACACTTACGTATGCCGTAGGTACTAATTAAATAGGTACCTAGTACGGAGTACTCCGTACGGAGTACAGAGTACTACTGTAGGTGTGGTTTCTAATGGTGCCAAGTGATCTGTACGGTACTGTCGGTACTCCGTACATGACATTGCGTTCGCGTGATCCTTGCGAGACTCGACAGGCGGCTGACTAGGACGTTGGTTGCGACGGAAAATGCGGCACATCGGTAGGCTTGCGAATTGCATGTATCGCTACTTCACGACTTTCAGATCGGCGTACTAGAGTTAGTCGTCCAGCCTCCTCGGCTTCACTAACTGAGCCCCGATGGAGCTGCCATTTGGTTCCAGTCGGTTCCACCCGAGGCCTGTCTTCGATGGCCTGGCTTGGCGGGTCTTCCCACTCCGTTCCGGTCCCTTTCTCCGTTCCGGCGCCCGACAGCGAGGAGCGGAGGAGCAGGCGATGAACGCCACAAGCGTCAACACCAAAAAAGGCGGTGGAATCGTTGCGTCCAGTGTCCGGTCCTGTGCACCTGCGATGGAATGAGCGTGCCTACCCGTGTCTTTCACCACGGTCCCAAACCCATCTCTGCCCTCGAGTTTCGGGATGCGGTCGAGGCCGTCTGTCCGCCGCGGTTTCCCGCCGTCCGCCATGCGCGGCCACGGCGAGTCGGTACGTCGGTTTGTCGTCGCCTTCAACTCCCGCTCGGGCTCGTGCTCACGCCCCTCGTCGTTCTCGTGCTCGCCTCCCTCCTGCTGCTCGTCAAGGTGCTGACAGTCTATTTCGTTCTAGCCCTCGCCGTGAGCGGAGGAGTCGACTCCATGGCCATGGCCTTCCTCTTCTCCAAGCTGCTCAAGACCCATCGAGGCATCAAAATTGCCGACAACCCGGCCGAAAGCGCCTACTGCCTTGTCATCGACCACCAGCTGCGGCAAGGCAGTGCTCGGGAAGCGTCCCGCGTGGCCCAGGAGCTCCAGAAGATGGGTCTCAAGGCCATCGTCAAGCAGCTGAATTGGAAGGGCGCCGTCCCCGATCGAGACAAGGAGTCGACGACGATGACCATGGCGGACCCCTCCCAGCTGCCCAACCTCGAGAGCGTGGCACGCACGCTGCGGTACCAGATTCTTGGCCTCAGTTGTCGGCACCTCCAGTCCAGCAGCCTCTTCTTCGCTCACCATTCCGATGACCAGTACGAGACGGTCTTGATGCGTCTGCTCGCGGGGCATGGCTACCGAGGCTTGCGAGGCATCCCCGAGACCAACCCGATCCCCGAGTGCTACGAACTGCACGGCGTCTACAAGAGCGGGCTGCTCGACGACCAGCGGCAGCGGAATCCCTTTTTGAGCTTCAAGCCGCCCAACAGGGAGCTGAGGCGGCTGCGATGGATCCTGACCCACGACTTCAAGGAGGAGTCCTGGCACCAGATCCGGACCTGCCTGGGTGTCGACGGCCTGTCGATGCCGTTTCCCGGCCATGACGTTCCCGACGCGGACCCTCGACTTCCGTACCTGACCCCGCTCAGCAGCGAAGACGGCGGAGTGACAATCTACCGTCCGCTGCTCGCCTTCGACAAGGACAGGCTCATCGCCACCTGCGAAGCCAACAAGATTCCATGGTTCGAGGACCGCACCAACGCCGATGCAACGTTGACGACCCGCAACGCCGTTCGGCACGTGGCCAAGTCCTGCACGCTGCCTCGAGCGCTGCAAAAGCCAGCCATCCTGGCCTTGTGTCGGAGAGCGAAGCGCAAGGCGACGCGGGAGGAGGCCGAGGCCCACCGTTGGCTGATGCGAGAGGCCGTCATCCAAGATTTCGATCCCAACGCCGGAACGCTTCTCGTGAACCTTCCATCCTTGCCCACGAGGCTGCCCAAGGTCAGGCGGCTCTATGACTCGGCAAGAGACGAAGCTCGCAGGCCGCATAGACGAGCCATGGCCGCGATTGCCATCCGGAAGCTCATCGACTTTGTCACCCCCGAGCTTCATCCGCCACCGTTGAGCAATCTTTCCACCGTCGTGGACCGCCTCTTCCCGGAACTGTCCACTTCCACCGGTTCCGACCAGGAGAACGCCAAGGCCTTTTCCATTGCTGCCGTGCTCTTCACGCCCGTCGGAGGCCCGCTTCCAACCAAATGGTTTCTCGCGAGGGCGCCGTATTCGTCATCGCAGCCGCTGCCGCAGCGGAAGCTGCCCGGCTACCTCAGCTACACGCCCGTGGCCTGGGGCGACGCCTCGGCCGTGCCCTCGGCCCGACACGGACACGCCCACTGGCGAACGTGGAAGACGGCCAAGATCTGGGATGGCCGCTTCTGGATACGGGTCAGCGCCTGCGTGCCTGCGCGCTTTCACGTCCAGCCTCTGCTCCCGCGGGACGTGAAGCCGTTCCGGAGGGCCCTGCCGCCGACGCAGCGAGCCAAGCTCGAGCGCATCCTCAAGCATCACGCTCCCGGCAAGGTGAGGTACTCACTCCCGGCGCTCTACAGCGTCGAAGGCCCGAAAGGCGCCGACGCGGCGACGCAAACGCAGACGCTGCTGGCCCTGCCCAGCCTCGGCATCCACGTGCCGGGACTGGAGAGGTGGGTCCGGTACGAGGCAAGATATAAGAACGTCGACCTGTCCTTGCTCGGCCTCCGCAGACGCAGAGGCCACAAGCGGCCTGTCATCGGCTACCGCGCCTCCTGCAGCGCGTCGAGAAGGCGGAGGAGGAGGAGACGGAGTGTCGCACGGAAAGTCAAGGCCAAGCCCCGCCCCGGAAAGCCAGATGCAGCCTGCAGCGGATGAACTCCGCGCTTTCGCAACCGTAGCTTGCCCAGGATGGGTTGCGTCGCGTGGCAACGAGTCAGAGCGACGGAGCCAATTTTTCATCACCAAATCACAAGATGCTCGGTGCAGGGAGGACCAACCACAGCTTGTCACTGGGCGCCGTACCGACTATGTCAACGGCAACGGCCTCCTTTTCTTCCGAGCACTATATTGCTGTCGCATGTTGATGTCGCATGTTGATGTCGCAGAGATCTGTGCCACCTTGATATAAATGGAGAGCACCAAGAGTCAATGCTAGGCACTGCTGAACGCTCCGTTGCTGTTTGTATGTGACATACTTGAGATAGACAACATCATATTCAGTCGGACGCCCACCACTCCGGCTACGGTAGAGAGAGGAGGTGTAGGCATTACAAGACGGATAGATCATCGAATGTGGGATGACGCAGGCCGCACCAGCTGAAGGATAAATCAAGTACAGAGTACCGAGCACAGCATGTACATGTACATGTGGAGTATACACATGAAGTCGAGCACGAAGCCATTGACGGATGGCGGGAGATCGGTTCATAGTTTGCATCGCCGCTCCGCTTCTTTGATTGTCAATCTCCGACACAACCCTCCAGTTGCGGGCCTATGGAATCGGTCAGCACAGGTGATGCGTGCTTTCTGCCATCACTGGTCTGCCTGGAAACGAGCGTTTGCGAGGCTCATTGAAAGACACCAACTGGACTGGTTGGCTTCCAACAGTTCGACAGAAGCATCCAATCTGCGCATGTGATGCGCCCTGGCGGTGGAATGGCAGACAGCCAGTCAGTCTATGGATGACTGCTGAAAGCTGGCTGGGTTCGGTAAGCGCACGAGGTGGAGAGAATCGCAATAGACGAGCTCGCTCCTGGCGCAGCGGGAGAGGAAGACCTGATATTCCCTGTATTCGATTTCAGCAACGCCTACGACGCCGAGAAAGTACCTCCAGAAAGAGAATTGGTGAGCCATGATGGTAAAATAAACACCATGAATCGACGACTGTCTTGTGCACAATCTGAGGTCGATGAGCCCTGGAACTTGAAACCCCTCCCCCTCCCTCCGAACTCCCGATCGATTTCCCATCATATACCCCCTGAAGAACTGCCCCCCCCCCCCCCCCCCCCCGCCCCCTCACCCACCCTCAGAGAGTAAAGAGGGAGAATCGCAAAAGACGACAAGAAGAGGTTTCTGAAACACATGTACATGATACATGTAGAGACGAATAGACACCGACCGACTCGACCCCTAGGATTCGTTGTGGCAGGGGCGACCAACGTCGAGATTCATCGTCCGGAATAATAATCGTCCCTTTCCCTCTTTGCCTCCCCTCTTCTTCGCCTCCCCCCCTTCGTCTCGCATAAAAAAAAGCGATACCTGTCAGATCATTTCATCTTTAAAACAGGAAAAGAGAAAGGCCTATCCACCAATTTTCGAACCCAAACTCCGAGTTCGGATAGACACCAGATGCGTATTATCATCGAATCGCAGACGCTTACAACACTCAAATCCTCCAACGGCATTATCCTGAGAGTGAACGGTAGAGAGATGCTGTATCTGGGCTTCCCTCTATCCCTCACCATCCTATACTGCCCATGTCCATGCCACCGACTGGCTGCAATCTGGTGGTAGGCTTGCCTTGCCGCAAACCGCTTCCGTACGCCGTTCCACAACATGTTGTGTTGGCAGACCCGAATTGGGAACGAGGATGCGATGCCAGCGGCGGCATATGGAAAGTGAAAAGGCCAGATCCCGTTCTCGATAATGCAAGATGCAAATGTCCTTCCTCGCACATACTCATAAAAATGAAGACCAATGACCGTCGAAAGGGCCTTGGATTGGAAATCGCCGCTATCCTTTTCGCCGGCTCATCAAGACAGCAGACATTCAGTACACCCATCACTCGGAGATGCCTTGCATGCGAGGTCGCCGGTACGTTTCCCGTTGATGGCCATGCCGACTGCGCGTCTCGTTATATACCTCGCTTCGTGCCCTGGTGCGGACTGGCTGGTCCGCGAAAATGACATCTCGAGGTTGCGGTACCGACTCGCTCTGCTGCGCGGCCAGCTGGAAAGCTCTCTCGTCGATCAAGCCCCGAAGGTGGAGGTGGTCTAGATACCAAAAGTCTGGCCGGATATCGGCTGCCACCATACCGTTGCGGAAGTGGTTCGCGACGTGATACATGCGAGCCCGGAATGCCTTCACCTTGTCCACGGCATGTGCGGACGCGGACGCGAACCTAGCATCGTCGCAGAACCAGCAGATACTGTACATCGGACATTCACCTGCCAGATGGTCCGACGTGATGTGCTCGATCCACTCATCCGTCTCGTCGAGCCCGAAATTCTCTTGGCAGCCCGATAGCCGTCGAAACTCGCAAGGAAGCCACGACGGGATCGTGTCCGTCACGGGTGGTCGCCGAAGATGCAGTGGCTCGGGACCGTATGGCAGTGGCGCAGTGGACGCCGAGTAGACCGAATAGCCGTCCGTGTCATCGAAAACCGTCGTCCACTCGGTCGCACTGCTGCCCTTTGACGTCGGACGCCGGACGCCGGCGCCTCGACCTCGTGATCCTGTTTCTGACAGTAGGATCTCGGACGCATAGTACTGACCGGGAGGTGCGACAAACGGTACCGTCGTATCGGATGTGCGATATCGAGATGTTCCGTTACGGTTCCGATGCACGTCGGCCAAGAACCTATTGATCTCCTCCGGCACGAGTGAACTCGACATAGTGGAAGCAGTCCGACAGTACTGCGCACCAACCAAAGGCCGGAGCCAACGTTGGCAAAGGAATTGAAGGGGAGCTGACCCAGGGTGTGCAAATCGAAGAGAAGCAGTGCCGGAGACGACAGGTCGAGGACGCCTCGTCGGAGATCAAGCAGATTTGCCGCGAGGACTGAGAATCCAGGGCAGCATCTGTTAGCTGATTTCGTCGCCGTCATGTCCCTTGGACAGGAAAGGCGGATGCCTGACAGCTTGCTTACCAGTGCTGGAGTCGCTGGATGCCCAAGCAACCCTCGCCGCCACCAGATGCGGAAGCCGACCTTGACAAAGGTCGACACAGCCGAAAAGGGCGGATGTCTACCGATGGGTCGATGGAGAATAGAGCTATGTGGCAGCGACAACTGGATTCGAGAATCTCGCACGATAAAAACTTGGCCTGGGCCGTGTTCGGTGTTGCGTTTGAATGGGCATAGGTTGGAGAAGGGAGGGGCGTGGAAGTTGAGCAGCAATGGCGACTTATCTGCTGCTGGCTTTCTGGACAAATCAACAAGCCGTCCCGCTCAAGCAGTTTGACCACGCGGCGACTCTACCTCTGCATGCATCGTTGTGGACAGTGAACTAACAACGGTATGGACGCATCCGCATGGAGTGTTGATTCGAGCCGGTATTGGGCAGTTCGCTATCTTGGCTTGCAGGAAACGCACGACACCCCTGCAAATGCTCCAGAGCATCACCCGGAGAGCGTCTCCACGGGAGCTTCCTGGCGCCAAAATTACTGGTTGCCGCTGATGCGGCGTGCAAAAGGAAGGAAAGCGGACGGAGCGGACGGCATGCCGCGAGCTTTGCATCGAGACGGGACCGGCGCTGAAGTTACGCCTGTGCCACCAATCCGAAGGTGACGGTATCTGATGCTGAAGAGAAGCATACGAATCATGCGTACCAACTTCACCGAGAATGTCACGGGCTGGTCGCATTGTTCCCTGCATGTCATCAACACATGACCTTACTTGACCTTATTGATGGCCGATTGGAGAATCGCCATGCCATGACAGGGGAGCAGATGGCCGGAAGGTGCCCCAGTCGCCTTCGTTTGAGTTGCATAGAGGCGTGTGTGCACGAATACACGGTGGATTGATGGCACCCGCTCCGGAGGAGGCAGCCACTCACGACCGTCGCTGAGCTCGAGAGCTGCAGCCGACGGCGTGGAGGAGAGCTGTGGCAAGCGAGGGACCGACCAAGTCGGAAATATGAGGCTCAGCATACGAACCCTGCGATGGTACCATTTCCCAGCATATGGACGGCTGAAGAAGATTTGCTTCGATTGCACTTACACGCTTCCGCAGCCCACATCCCTAGTCGATCTACACCTCACAACAGGAACCCATTCCATAAGCAGCCACCGAACCATGGCGTTGACGAGCAGCTCCATTGTACGTAACACCCGAGGCCCAACCAAACCGGTAATTACCGTGAGATTTCTTGCACCTGCTACTCGCTGCTAGTACCGAACGGCACGTCACGCGGAACTCGTAGTGCTGGCGACGCTTCATGATGCTGTTGCCTAGCAATATCATGCATGGCCGGCAGGTCCAAGTACCCATCAATCATGTCGAATTATATTCACTTTAAGCTGGGCTGCTTTCGCCCGCATCCACACGAGCCCGATATGCGGTTCGCGAGAGACTATCCCGTGTGCTCCGTCACCGGTGAGAGGCCATGGCCTCGCTCGTCTCCACTCGGAAGCTAGGGCATGAAATGGTCTGATATTGAGCAACCTGGCGGATGGGGCACCAAACGGTCGGCATGATGGTCCGGGAGTACAGCGTGGTCGTCCGGCCGACTATTCATCTGGGCAATGGAAAAACGGGAACGTTGTTGTCGTAGTTTCAGGACGCACCGGCCAGGTACAAAAGGTGGTCCTCGGCCTCGCGGTTGGTGGTCTCGCAGATGCCCATGCCATGTAACCCCGCGTAACCGCCTCCGTCACCCAACACCCGACCCGCTGGTAGGTGAGAGTGCACCATAGGCGCGGATGCTTGAGCGTAGATCTTGGCGAAAAGAACCCAGAGGTGCAGTGCGATATGCGCTGTCGTGTCTCGGACAGACAGCTCGTGGTCATAGCCCTGGACTGCACAGCACCTTGGCCTTGGCAATGACGTTCCGAAATTGCATCTGGCCGCCATTTTCGTCCCCGTTCTTGATCACGGCGGGAAAGACAACGCACAGGATCTCTCTCCTCGCCAGGGCGTCCTCGTCCTCGCCGCCAATGTCTTCCATGGACTCCGGTTCGAACAGCACCTGCTGGTGGGGTAGCACAACAGGCATGTGCACCCGCAGGACAGCCCTCTGCACGACGAGCAAGCGGGCAAGCTCCACCGAGTTGCTCACGAGGACACGCAGCGCCGCGTCGCGTGCGTCGGACCCCGGGCGTGGTTTTGATGCCGACGACGTCGGTGGAGCGTCGGCGGAGGAGGCAACGGTGATGGCGTCGAGGATGCGGTTGGCGCGGGCGATGACCGACTCGACGCACTTGCTCGTGCCCGCGTGTAGGGGTTCGGGGGCCTCGTGGCGGAGGAGCTCGAGGGTGGACGAGCGCCACTGATTGATGGCCTCGTCGGGGACGGCTTGGGACATGTCAGCCATGCGTGCCGAGGACGACATGGCAGGATCTTCTTGTAAATGCACGCAACATACCGAACGATGAGAGCAGGCCTTCCATCTGCCTAACGTGCCGCGTCTGCTCCTCCGACAGGCCGACAAAGTAGGCGTCAAAGACCATATCCACCAAGATGCGGGATACGATGGACTGCAGCAGGTGTACTTTGGCCGAGTCGACGAGCTCCTCATACATGGGCACCAGCTCGCCCAGCTCCGCCAGCGTTGCATCATCGACGTCGGACAAGTCTGCTGGGCCGGGGTCAGCACCGGCTAGACCAGGACAGAGGTCGGGCAGGGGTGGGGGGTCGACTCACCAAGCTTCGCTTTGCGAAAGTGCACGATGACCCAGTTCTGCAGGCGGTTGCCCAACCTCGTCATGCCGTCGCCAAAGACCTCGTCGGTCGTCTGGCCTTGGGCGCGCGTACTTGTGCTGACAAAGTCCTTGAGGCCACGGATCTGGGCGCGGAGGCTCCTGATCTCCTCGTCTCGCTCACCGAGCTCACGACGCAGCACCTCCCAGCCGCGACGGAGCTCATCGCGCTCGCCGTCACGCAGGTCAACCTCGGCACGCAGCAGGCGGAGCTCGGTGTCGGTGCGGAGGAACTGCTGATTCAGGGCGCTGTGTTTGGACTGCCAGAAGGTGGCCGTCTCGCTCTCGCTCTGGCTGAGCTGGTCAAGAGCGCGCTGGAACTCGCGCTCCATGTCGTTCTTGTCCTTTTCGAGGAGCGCAATCTGCTCGTTCTTCTCCCGCAGCAGCGCATCGAAGCGGCTCCTGCCTTTGGCGCTGCTGCCGGTGCGGCCGATTCCCGAGCTCGCGCGGCCGCCACCGTCCTTGTCCTTTTCCTTTTCCTTGTCCTTTTCCTTATCTCTCCGGTCCGACATGGAGGGTCCTCCCGAAGCACCGTTGCCGTTGCCTCCCCCAGCGCCGTTGCCGCTGCCGGCACCGTCGTGGGCACCGTCGGCACCGGCGACGACATTGCCGTTGACGACGGCGGCGCGGGGCGGCGGAGTCGGGAGGTTGCCGCCGGCGCCGTGGGCGTTGTGAGAGCTGCCACTCTGGCGGTGTACGTGTGCCGGGCCGGTACGAATGGCATGGGATCCGCCGCGGCGTTTCTCGGGCGGCGTATGCATGGCCAGCTGGCGAACTTCCGCGCGGCGATCGGGCCGCGCGTCGATATGGGTTGTGGGTAGGCTACGAAGTGTGTGCCGTGAGCGGTGTCGTCAGGTTCGTTGGACGTCGACGTCTTGGTCACAGCTCATGAGACGCCGGCTCGGCATCATGGCATCATGGCTGAGCTGAAAACCGAACCCGGCGGTGAGGCGGGCTGGTCGATGGCCAGCACGACGAACGAGGCCAAGGCAGAGCGAAGAATCAACTGGCCTTCTCGCGGCCGTCGGCGGATGCCTGCCTGATGTGGTGGAGGTGAAAGAAATTGATTTGTGCTCGTTTAATGGTGGATGAGGGCAAGCGAAGTCAATTGCGTCGTGAAGCAGGTGCCGTCGAGGGTGGGGTTTGCGCACCTGCCTGCTGCTATGATGGGTGAGAGTGAGCTCGGCAGGAACGAACGACGTTGTTGCTCGTCTCCGCCAGCGTGCAGGCACCATCAATTATAGTGGGGTCGGGTGCTTGGGCCAGGAGGCGGATGGAGTGGCGGGCTTTGATCTTGATGAACGATATCCAACCTCCCCGTGATATTCACCAGCCGTGCACATAAGCAGGCAACCTTGACTTTCCTTTAGCTAGCATCCACGATCAGTACATTATTTTCTTCCGTGGGAAACGAAAGTATCAGCGTGTCACCGAAGCCTCGTGCCTGGGCGAAAGCGACCTCGAGAGCGGGGGGTGGCGGCCTCTCTCGCAACCTCTCGGGGTCCCTCCAGGCAGCAGCTTTAGCATGGACAGGAGCGCCATCCGATGACCAACCATGATCCGATGTCACATCTCAGTCTCGGCCTCGACCTCATAGGCCTGGTCCCCATCGCTTCCCTCGACGGCCTTTGCGCCCATCCGGCAGAGGGCAATCTTGGTGACGGTCAGGTCCTCGGCCCAAATGTGATCGTCGTACCGACGCAGCAGCTCCCGCGCATCCATGACCAGCCTCGGACGATTCCTCCCTCTCCCGCCCCGGCCTCCCTTCGGCCCCGCCTTGGAGTATATCGTGTTCACGACGGTGGCGTGCAGCAGCAGCGGCCGATCCTCCTTCACCATGAGGCCGGAGGACAGAAAGGAGGCGCGGAGCCGGTCGCAAAAGCCACGGAGCAGGCCCTCTCCGTCGGCTGGCGGCGCGTAGAGCACCGTCGCCCTCGACGCCGCTGGCATGGCGTGCAGGCCGCGCATCGTCACCGGCAGCCGCAGCGTCCCGCTCGACGAGGACGAAGCGGACGAGGAGGCCGAAAATGACAAGGAGTTGGACGACGACGGCCGCCGCTCTGCCCGCAGCGCCTCGAGCACCTCCCGCGGGCGCAGGCCCTCGAGCACCTCCACCGCCCGCGCCAGGCTGTCCCGCTCCAGCCGCATGACGCCCAGAGTCAGATGGAGCGTGCCCAGCGGTCGCACCGCGTCCTCGGGTACCCCGTAGGCCTCGGTGCCCGCGACATCGGCCCGGAAGGATGCCCAGCTTCGGGCGAGCGACGGCGACGACAGAGGGATGCACAGGAAATGCGTTGGTGGTGGCATGGCCACCGTCCGTCTCGTCTGCGTCTGCTCCGTAACCTGTCTTTCTCCGTTTTGACACAAGCTTGGTGCTCAACTAATTCGTTTGCATCATATCCCAAAGATCGTAGAGGTTGTTGGCAGGCGAAGACGAACCCCTTCCTGACGGTTTGACTACTTTGGCTCGAGCTGGGATGGTAGAGTCTCCCAGGATAACCAACCAGCGAGCGACGTATTTGTACTTGTACTTGCTGTACTTGCACGTGCTGCACTGTAATATGTACTGTAGCCTGGACAGTACAGTTCAGGTAAGTATGCGTACGTACAGTAAGTGCTGCATACCTGCACTAATATTGCAGTACAGTTGCGCCAGGTACAGAACGCTAGCCCTTGGATTAGTACCTAGTAGGTATTAATACTAGGTAGCAATTAGCACACTGTGACGTACCCGTTTGCGCCAAGGTTAGTAGGCATATTAACTGCATCCCGACAAGTACCTACCTGGGAGAATACAGTACACATGCAACTCGCATGCATGTATTTTGCAGGTATTTAGTAATACATGTAGGTCGTAAGCGTTAATATTCTTGGTGCAACGTGCTCGAACCCGAAGTAAATAGGGAACAATATTCCACGTCCTCCTCACTTGTACTCCGTGGGTAGGTGTAATTATTACCGTCCCCCCAAAAGGCTCCAACTAAGTACTTGGTCGCCTGTAAGTACTTCGCCTTTCGGGACACAGCTGCTCGCAGTCAGCTGATGGCCGTCCCCGCGCGAGACCATGGTGGACGCCTCGCTGGGAACAGTACGTGTACAGTGTGCGGCTCTTTCATACGCATATGACAGCAGTTGCTAGACAATCACCTGCGTCAGTTTGCTCGAACCGCCCGAGGAAGACATTTCTTCGAGGCGAAACAGGCAGATAAGAAGGGGAATAATCGACGACGACTCCGACGACGACAGCAACAACACGATGAGGAAGGAAAAATCCATCGCGTTGTTGTAAAGCATACAAGACAACGACCCCCAATTTCTTGGTTGGTATATTAGTACGACCGCTAATGCATGACCCAAACGACCGCAACCTCCCACTTCTCCAACGCCCTCTCGCTCGTAACAGCATTTTTGGGGGGGAGGGGGGAGAGAGAAACGAAAAAGGGCACAAGACCACTTGTGCGGGTGAGCGACTGGTCCTGCGGCAGCGGCGGCACCGGCACACGACACCGTCGTCCGTCGCAAATGTCCAAGCGAAGCCCAGTGGCTACGGCTTGCCGACGTCCTCCCGCGACGGCCGTTGTCAGAACTCGTTCCGCGCCTCGGCCCCCATCCAACGTCTCCGACGCATGAGTCGAGTGGGGTGGTGATGGCAAGTCGAATAATCGTGCAAACGGTGGCCAAGTCGAGAATCGCCGCACGGGTTCCCTCGCTTCCTTCCCTCGAGCCATTGATGAAAGCCTCCCGTCGTCGCCGCCCTGGTTGCAGGGAGCACGATGCGGGTCAGCGATCCGAACTCGTGCCCGGCTTGGCGACCGTTGCCATTCGGTGGCGGGCCATTATGCGTCGGCTGTGGTGTCCTTTTCGTTCTCGAAGCACTTCTTGAGCCTCTTCTCGACATCCTTGTAATCGGTCCTGACGACGGCAAGGGCTTCCGTGATCCGCTTCAGACAGAGTTCCGAGTCGGGTTCCTCGGACCCGTCCTCGTTCTCGTTCTTGCCGTACCGCTGAATCTTCTCGCAGCCGTCGCGCACCTTGACGAAGCCTAGGGTGGCGGATGAACCCTTCAGAAAGTGACCGAGTTGGGACAGCTGGTCGAGGTCCTTTTCCTTTCTAACCGGCGACGGAGGCGAGCAAAGGATTAGCCGCTGCGCCGATGCTTGGCAAGAAATGGCTTGCGAGGAGCGAGAGGGCCGCCTTTGCCACGGAAAAGGAGGGAAAGGAGGGAGAACGAACGGGAAAGGGAACGGGAAAGGGAACGGGAAAGGAAACGGGAAAGGAAACGGGAAAGGGAACGGGAAAGGAAACGGGAAGGGAACGGTAAAGGGCATGGAAAAGGGCATGGAAATGGGCGCGGGTACGTCATGTCTAGTGGTGTGCCGCGATTCGGGGAGTCGAGGGGTCGTCCACTCACAGGGCCGTCGCCATCGAGGCAAACGTCTCCTCGGCCTGCTCGAAGAAACCAAAGACGATGGAGGCGCTGAATTCGTGATCGCCAGGCTCGTCCATTTCGAGGATCTGGTTAAAGGTGGACATGTCGACGGCGTCCCCCAGCTGGAACTCGATGCTGTCGTCGGTTGCCGCCGTCGGCGCCGACGCCGCTGTCTGGGAGCTGCCGTCAGTGGAGGCATGCAGAGGGACCAGGTCGGGCGGCTACGAACACTATCGTCGGACGATGGCATGCTGACGATGCCGTATGCTTGTCACGAAAGTGACGGGTGGAAGGGAGGGGTAAAAGTGAGAGAGCGAGCACGGGAGAGGGGTGCGTAGGAGTAGTGCGTATGAGTGCGTCGGAAGCCACAGAGAGCGGAAAGCGGGTCGCGGTGGAGAGGACGCGAAAATGACGGATTGGATCCGTCGGACGAGATGACGGCCGATGAGGCAGCCGAGGTGGAATCGTTTCAATCGGAAAGCAAGCACAGCACTCGTCGATCGACTTCCCGCAGCAGGCTGGCCCGGGTGCAAGCCAAAGGAACGAGAGCGAGACAGGGCAGGTTCAGGGTTTGCGGGCGAATGCGAGGCCTCGAATTCGCATGTTCCGGTCGGTCGTGGATTGGAAGCAGCAGGTTCGGAGCGGAAGCTCGTCTCGGGCGGCGACACGAGGAGGAACGAACGGCTCTGCCGCTGCGCTGGCGCTGGCGGACTGGTTGAATGGAGTCGGCGGAGTTGCGTGGTGGAGGGTGGGAGGTGCTGGCGAACAACGTCAGTGGATGATGAGTTTCGAGAAATGGTCCCGGCGGGCCGTCGGTGGGGAAATTACTATGCGACCCTGTTGCGTGACGGTTGAGTTGGGGCGAGCTACAAGCGGCGGCACTATTGGATCAAGGACAAGTTAGTGCCCTGGGTAGGGGGAGAGGGAGGGGAGGAGGGGGGGGGGGGTCCGACGAAGGGGAGGGGATACCTGTATGCACTCTGTACGGAGTAGATGTATGTAGGTTAGTTAGGTGTATAGTACGGAGCATGTCGCGAAGGACAGAGTCGCCGAGGGAAGATGTCACAAGATAGAGGTAGACCACTTGGTCCCTGAAAAGTCAAGTGGTGGCACTCATTTACTCTAGCCGAAGCAAGGGGAGACCGCGGCTCTTTATATACCTGTGCCAAAAGATGGGTGCTGCCGATGGAACATTCATCGTTGCGTGGCCTGCTGCCGTCAGAATAGTCTATCAGACCAAGGCGGTCGTTGCATCGAGGCAGAGCATTATGGCGACCAATGTACTGGTAGTCGTTGCGTCACTGTACCAGCCATGGCGACTGTCGTTGTAGCAGGGCAGACATGGCGCCTATTAACCATCGTGGCAGTGGCCGCTACTGCCACCAAAGTAGCCATAGTATTCATCGTCGAAATACCGCCAGATGGCGATGCAGCATTCATCATTGCAGGGCCTACTGCAGTCAGAATAGTCTATTCGGCCAGGAGACCTTTGTGACCAAGGCAGCCAGAGCCATGGCCATCCAGGTAGAGGTAGTTGTTTGTCGCTGGGCCGAGGTGGTCGTTGCGCGACGGTACCAAAATGGTGACATGGCAGCTATTGTGACTCGCCACAATAACTTCAGAAGGCTTACTGGTCGAGATACCAGCTTACCGTAACAAAAAGCAAGGTGTACCCGCAGTCGTGATTGGTCCCGATCGAAGTCGATGCTCGACCGAGGCTCTTGGTAGGGTCGAAGATTGACAGACGGTCACGGCAAAGCAGGCACGTTGAACGGAGAATTTGGTCATGCTTCACCAACACGTCCGCTCTCGATGCCGGATGTGAGCTGACAATCCTACACCCCCTCTCTGGGAGTGCATGCCGAGGAGGGTGCCTGCGCGGCGGGACACGCAATCGATGCGTCTGGGACTGGCAGGGCACGGCGTGGGGAAGAGTGGTTGAACGGCTGTTTGGTGCCGACACAGATGGATGGCCCGAATAGGGGGACCGTCTCTCACCCTCTCGTTGGGGCCTAGTGCAGGAAGCACTCTGGCACTTAGTAGGTGCCTTGCGTGCAACATGTACTTGCCGTGTCCGTTACTGTATTTACCCCGTGCCTGGACGGGCACCGCACCATGCACGCACTCGTACGAGTTGTTCGTAAGTGCTATATTTTTTTGCCGCTACGATCCAGTCAGCCAGGGACCAGGCAAGCTCTACTCGAGTCGTAGTCGTCTCCGTTTGCTTTGGAGTACGGTGTAGGCGCTGCTAGTACGCGATGCCAAGCCGTCCCGTCGTACACTACGGCGAGGTTCAACACGAGGTGCCCGAAAGGGTCGATGCAAATCTCAACACAGCCTTTGTCGAGGAAAGCGGTACGAGGGCCCATGGCAGAGAGTCAAAGTGCGGAGACACAGAGGCAAGACGGCAGAGGTGGATGTTGGTGATGCGGCCGGAGCTTCGTTGATACCCCGAGTGTCGTCTCTTCTCGCGCGCCCACGACGCTGGCAGGAGCAGTGGCTGGCAGACAAGCCGAGCCAGGCCAGGCATCCCCCCCTGGGCCTGGGCGGGGCAGGCACAAGACGCATGGGGTGCAGGGCAGCTGCAGCCAAGGTGCAGCCAGGTGCATGGCGGGCGCTGCACCCGCCCCTTCCCTTTGGCGTGGGCAACGGAAGTGTCGACAGGGGCAATCGAGCGCGGTTACGTCATCGAAACGTGATAACCCACTCTCACTGGTCTGAGCCCACGCCACAGTGAGCCAATCCATGTGGCACGCACCAACCGCAGAGACAAAGGCTTTCGCCCGGGCACTTTCGCCTCTCCAGCGCCGTTGGCCGCAGCCTTTCGTTTCGTCGACAGGCGACCAACGGTGAAGAGTGTGACCTTGTGCCCCGAATACCACCCACACAATCTCTCCCTTGCTCCTCTTTGCTTCAATGCCAGCGTGCCAGACAGCGTCCCCGAGCCTTGTTGATGCCGTAGCGGCTGTGAGTTGGCACTCGGGCCCCTTGCCCCGGCCGTCCTATCGGATTCCAGCGGGACCATCACCTGCCCCCCCCGGGACCGACAGCCTTTCAGTCGTCGCTTCCCCACCCTTGCCCTGGAAGGAGGCGAGAAGATACTTGTACATACACCTGTACTGTATTTCTCCGTACTACCAGCAAGTACTTGCAAGACTTGCAGGTGCAGTACTAGGTACAAGTACACCTACGTGCTGTGCTGTTAGATGTTGGTGAACTTGTACTTACTTGCAAGTACAGTTGCGGTGTGCTGCTACGTTGGTGTGTGACGATGCAGGCAGGTAGGAATGAGCGCAAACTGAAAGGCGACTGGTAGTACGGGGTACGGAGTACTCGTACAGAACTTACATGTACAAGCACATTCAAGTAACTACAGTACAACGTACACTTGGCAGTACTGTACGTGTACTCCGTACGGGTTCATGTATGCGAATCATGCTCCCTGCTTCTTCAGAGCAATACTAGTACGACATGTCGGCACCTACATGGGCACCAGTCACGGCGGCGGCAGCGGCGCTTCCTCGACGTGCCCGATCGGAGACCTCGTGCATGCCTTGCAGCGACGAATCATTTGCCAACCCGACGTGCCATCACAAGACCGGTTGCCGAGCGTCTTGAGGCCCCGCTGGTCCGACTGCCCCTTCGAGCGTTGCTTCCCCATGTCGAACCAGACCTGGCCATGATCGACGGCCCTCACGGGTGCTCGTCACCCCTTTGGAGCTTGACCTGGCGGACAAGGCATGCCGCCATGCCGCTAAGCTCCGCACGTCCAAGTCATCGGCCCTGTCGGAAACAGACGGCATGCTTGGTCCCAACAAGGAAGATGGTCGTGGCCTTGGGAAGTGCATGTTGAACGGGCCCGATCGAACTGGCTCCCCGACCACATGTCGATGCCGTGGCCGACGTATCTGGCAGCTTTGTCCCCATGGTTCCCTCCCCATCTGGTCGGCTCGTCAACAAACTTGCTCTCGAACACACGGACGCAGCGCATGACGACAACCGCACTCTGGTCCGCGTGCTTCCCAACCTGTCCAAGGACTTGCCTTTGGCCATGCATGATACTCACGCCGCGGGGACGGAGATGCATGGAACGGCTGACCTTTCAAGGGTGCCCATCCATCACTTTCAAGTCGCGATTCCGAACCCAATCGGCACAAACGGCCGTTGTAATTGGATTGATTCCTCTCCCGCCATTCAGGTGCCGCAGCCGTCACGTCATACCCCTTGTTGGAAACCACGCTGGCGTGTCGTCGGGTCCCAGACCGCATTCCAGACCACGGACGGACCAAGTGTATTATTCTTCAACGGTGACATCAGACCTGCTAAACGTCACCGACGCACCATCATCTACGCTTTTACGAAACTAGGCCAGTACATGTGCACGCACGCCAGAGTGTGCCATACCAGTGCCATTCCAGTGCGGTTGCTAGTGGACAGCCATCCGGAATTCCGGTAGAAACTACTAATTTGGTCGTCGCTACTCCAGAATCGAGCAGAACGGAAGGCTAAGCGTGTCCTAGCTGAAAGTCAACCTGCCGAACCATAAGTCGGCTTGGCTTGGCTTTTGGTGTTTGATTTTTTTTTAAGTTTAGCTTCCACACTGTCCTCATACAAGGGCCTCTGCGATCAAGATGTCCCCGACGTTTCCGAAAGTCGAGTTTGGACAATGAAATAGTTGGAAATTGGACCAAAAAAAAAGAATCATCACTCATGCTGTCATTGGACAGCCCCGGGACAGACCGCCAGCGTAAGCGTGGCTAAGCCTTGCTCAGTTTGCAGAAGCCATCTGATGAAATACTGTACTTACAGTACAGTACTGATATTACTACTAACCTACTTAGTTCTCTAATGAGCTGCACTAACTACATGTTGATTTGCACGCATATTTATATCCGCTCTCCACCTATTTGTGCTTCGGCTAGAATTTCCCTGCTTGCTTTCTCACCGATGCCAATGTTCTGCCTTCATACCTCAATTTCCAGAATTTCTGGCTCGACGACATGAGCAGTCGAGGGCCAAGCTGAAAACATACCCAAGTACGTATGCCTACCAGCCTCGCCTCGACCAGGATGCTTCCCCCCTTGGCCGATATTCAGTCCCAGCATCAAGGCCGCGACCAATTTGGGACAACGCATGTGCCAAGGCCGACGGTATCCTCCCCAGTTCTGGATTCCCCCTCCACGCTCCGGTGCATGCATGGCCGTCGGCGGTGGGATGGGGGTGGCATCTACTGCTCTGCCGCAACCCCCCCCTCCTCCATGGACAAGTACAACCCCCCCTCACCGCGCCGTGGCGGCTGGCACCGACGCGTAGACAACTCAGAGGCCGTGCACCGTCCAGGGCTCAGTCAACCGTTCTGCCTGGGGAGCGGCAGCATGGTTTGTTGGCCGATGGACGAATGACGTCGGCGACAGCTCGGAGAGAGGGTCTACGATGCATGTGTTCGCGGCGAAGATACGGTGACATGACGTCCCAGAAGGATCAGAGAAGGCTGCGGACTTCCGTAGAAGGGCGGGTTTGATCATGTTCATGCCTCGTGGCCAACGTGCATTCATTACCCTCGATCCCCTCGCCGCAAAGAGAAAGAACACGAGCGCCGCGAAAGGACGGTACGTAGCTTTTTATACCTGCACCCTCATCCCATCGTCACGAACCCAAGACAACCCAAGACCCGGCGCCAGCTAGAAAACAATTTTGGTTGCCACGCTCAGCAGCCAGGCTGCGTCCTTCCACCCACCCTCGTCGGTGGCGGGAGGCGGCAACCTCTCGAGGGGTGCGTTGGAGACGCCCTCGAAGTGGCGTCCGGAGCGACCCCGCCGTCCCGTCGGCGACAGCTCGTCCTCGGTCGGGGAATCGTCGGCGTCGTCGTCGGCTTCGTCGTCGTCGGATTCCTCCTCGCTCTCGTCGACGGAGAAGAGGGACCAGCTGATGGCGTTGCTGATCCAGGAGCCGCTCTTGCCCGGCTGGCCGCGGCGGACGAGCCTGCGGACGGCAACCTCGTCCTCGAGCGTCGTGTCGCGGGCCTCGTCCTCCTCGAGCTGCTCAAGCTTCTCGTCGAGGTTGACAAAGTCGGGTCCCGGCGCGGCGCAGGCGGCGGGGAAGTAGGAGCCTTCGGCCGAGGCGTGGTCGAGGGGCGTCGCCGCGCGGCTGCGGCCGTCGACGAGGCTGTGGGACCGGCTCTGGAAGCGGCTGGGGAAGCGGCTGCCGTTGGGGGTTGCGTCGTCGTCGGCGAGGGCGGAGCTGCCGCGTCGGCTGTGCAGCTCGCGCTCGCGGGCGAGCTCCTGCTCGAAGACGACCTCGTCGACGTCCCGCATGCCGGCGAGGCTCGTGGAGCTCTGGCGCGAGACGAGCCAGGTCTGGCCCTTGTACTCGCGCGCCTCGGAGCTCATGAGGGCGCCGGTGCGGAGGATCCAGTCGCTGTCGTCGACGGCGGCGGGGACGGACCGATCGTCCCTCCGGCGCCTCGGCGTGACCGAGCCGGACATGGGCTTCCGCGCGGCGAGGTGGGTCGAAGACTTGCTCTTGGAGACGGCGCCGCTGGGGGCCGAGGGATTTCGTTGATGGGAGCGGGAGCGGGAGGGGGTCGTGGAGCGCGAGAGGAGGCGAGGCGTCGTCGGTGCCGACTTGCCTTGCAGGTAGGACATGGTCTGGTGCGTGTGGCCGTCGGGGAGATTGTCGGCATCGTCGAGGGGGAGCTTGACGGTCAAGGGGGCGAGGGACAGATGGTTGATGTTGGTCGACGACCGGCTCTTGCGTCGCTCGCGAAGAGCGCGGGGGCTGTAGGCGACATCCATGACGACGACGGTGGTGGCGAGGAACGGCGAGGGCGGTGGTGAGGAACGGCGAGGGCGACGGTGGCTATCGAGGTGGCTGGCGATGCTGCGTCGAGGCCGATGAGAGGGACGGCGGTCGCGAGCCTACGACGAACGGTAGCGAGGCAGGTAGAGGAGTCGAGATAGCAAGAGGCTGGAGGCCGGCGGCGGCGACGGCGTTGGAGAGAGCCAGAGGGCGGAGAGGAGAGGGGGGTCCGGGGATGGATGTTGATGGTCAGGGCGGCTGGTTATAAATACAGATACATCACCGGCACAGGGCGCTGCGCCGGGCTCGACAGCAATCGTAGGTATACTCGTAGGTGTATAGGTGGATGTATGTGTAGAGTCGGACTGCGGAAAGGAAGTCTTACTCGTCCATGGAATGAAGGCAGGGAAGCGAGCATTCTGCAGGTGGCACGAGTCCATGTACATGTACAGGTAAGTATACATGAAAGTAGAGTACGGAAGACTAATTATTGCATGTACCGCAAGTACTTGCACGCCATTACCAACAAGGATGGACCTGCAGCCACTTTGGGCACTGTACAGGCCCGACGCCGGATAGCCCACGCACATGTACACGGCACGCCTATTTG
Source organism: Drechmeria coniospora (assembly GCF_001625195.1). Taxonomy (NCBI): domain Eukaryota; kingdom Fungi; phylum Ascomycota; class Sordariomycetes; order Hypocreales; family Ophiocordycipitaceae; genus Drechmeria; species Drechmeria coniospora. The sequence continues at coordinate 8,401,683 of NC_054390.1, read as the reverse complement.
CGTGCGAGAGTATTACCAGGCCATCCTTGTGTGGCGGGGACGGACGAGAGGGGCGAAAAGCGTCGAGAGAACGGATATGCACTGTGTACATGCGCCTGTACTTGCCGGAGGCTTAGGCCGAGGCTGACCAGGGTCCTGGGCTAGAGGCTTCCAGGGCTCCAGGGCTCCGTCGATCCACCATGGCCAGGACGGCAAAGACGGGACGACGACGAGCAATGGAAATTCTGCCCCTCGGTCTCATCGGGCATCGCGACGACAATGGTGAGATTGGAATCAGGCGATGCCGACGACGATGGCGCAGAAAATGCAGCAAAATCGACAGCAGCGGTGGTCATGGATCTCAACCAGGTCAACGCAAGTATGTACCGGTACGGAGGAACGGACAGCAGGATGATGCCACGGATGGCGAGGTCGAATGGTTCGACGGCGAATGACAGTCGTCTGAGGTGCGGCGCCCCACGCAACGAACGAACCATCGCTCAGAAGGTCGCTACAGTGGGAGACCAGCGCGCCGGCGCTGAAACGTCCCGGCGCCCAATCGCCCAGCCGCCCAGCCGCCACCACACAGCAGTGCCCAACGGCGACGAGGAGAGATGGGCGGTGTAGTTGCAAGTAAGTACATGTACGGTGTCCGCGTGCAGAGGCCGCAGCTGCAAGCATGGTACCCCTACACCTCCATGCGCGACCACCGTACATGCACGCCTACAGGGCACCTACAGGCTACAGTGCACAAAGTACTGTACACTAGTAGGTAGGTAGTTGTATACTACTCCGTACTTACTACGTACTTACATGCAAGTACTGTACTTGCACAACCAAGTACACGGACACCTGCTGTTGCACGCGCTGCGTATTATTACTGCTACTGCGCAAATTTTTAGCCGGCTTGCCGTTGCATCCCGCGTCACCCCGGTGGCGGTTGGTGGTGAACTGTCTGCAAGCAGCCTGGCTCGACCGACTGCCGCGTCTCTGCATCATCCAGCGACCAAAGGTCAAACGCATTTCGCCGCCTCGTTGACTCGCGGACGGGCCGCGGAGTTGGGCACGACAGCAGCCGTTCCGGCTCTGGCCGTGCGATCCACCCTGACACGGCACGCATCTTGTAGGCCCAAGTACGTGCATCTGCACGTGTGTGTGCTGTACGTAAGAACCTAGTAGGTACCTACTGTAGTGCTTCAACAGCTGCGAATACAGGTACATACCTAGTACTTACCTAGTACCTAGTACACAAGTACTGTAAATTTGTACGTCTAAGTATTATTACCTGTGCATGTACATGAACATGCCCTTGCATGCGTCCAAGGGCAACTTTACTTGCAGTACTCTGGCTCCGTGAGCAGTGGTGGCTGGTCTACGGAGTAATACAAGAACATGCAAGTACGGAGTACGGAGTGCTAATAATACTTTCTGTTTGCTTTTTTCCTTTCGTCCTTGGCCATGTCCTTGACCATAAAACATGGTGAATGTGCTCGACTTGGAACCATTCTGTGTCGTAGGTGTAGCTGCAAGGTGTAGCTGTACTTACTTGCCTGTACTAATTAGTAATACTTAATTAGTAATACTGCACGCGGGCACTCCATGGCGTACTTTTTTGTAGATCTGCAACACCAACCAACACGTCCCTTTAACTGCGCCCGTACGACCTGTATGCGTACCTAGTAATACTGCTTACTTCACCTACCTACTTTTCTCTACTCCGTACATCAGCCATGGAATTTTTCCTCCGTGCTCCGTACTTGCACGAAACCAAATACGACCATGGGCTCGTAAGCCGAGGCCATCCGGCTCGACTGCTTCGTCGCTCCACCGTCTCCAACACCAGTGCAACATTTCCTCAACATGGCGTCGTTGACGCGATCGCCGTCGACGAGTCGGCAGCAGAGCCAGCCACGTCGTACGGGATGCAGAGTTTGAGCACAGGGCTGACCCGTACCCTTCCGAGACGACGAACTGAGTGCGGACCCCAAGAAGCAGGCGACGACGGCGTGCGACGATATCTTTGCTCTCCTCACCAGCGGCACTGCCGACCCCGATGACAGCGTTGGAGCGTACACGTACATCTTACTTGTTCGAATCTTTCCCCTTTGTCTGTCGAGGCAACGGACGATCCCCCATCCAGCATCAGTCCGACCATGGCGATGCTCGAGAAGGCTACATTTCCATTGGTAACGAAAGCACATGAATGGCGACGAAGCTCCTGTTGGTGAGGAGGAAAAAAAAGCAAGCATGCACCGTCATGTCATGCCCAACCCCGAGTGCCAGCCCAAACGAGTTTCAAGTTCTACACGGAGTAGGCAAAAAGAAAACATTGATCCGTGGGCCGACGGAGAGAAGAAATTCAACTGGTAGGCGGGTGCAAGTACACACGACAAGGCGTCGGTATGGTGCCGAGCTCGTGAATCCGCTCATCGTAAAAACCCCAGCACCTGGCCATGGCCTGGCGGAGGGTCGCGGCTTCGTCACTCGCCGATGGCACCGGGTCTGGTCCCACCAGCGTCTGCCACCCAGCCTCGCGGCATGTATCATCTGCGTCATCCAGTCGTATCTGCAGTCGCTCAGCGAGAGCCACGTCTGGTTGGTTCGTCGGCCGGCCGGATGGATGCAGTCGTGACGATGGGCCGTGGAATCGAGGCCAGACTGCCGCATACAACTACACATCGTGTCCCTGGTGGAAGGGGTGCTGCGGACCGTCACCGGGCATCCATGCCATAAACCGTCTGATCGCCGGCGCCTGCACTTTGTCGCACGTGTCGATGATGATGCCGAGGAGAATCACATCGTTGGGAACATGCGTCGGTCGTCTGGTCCACCAAGGCGCCGAGCCGTGCCGCTGCTGCGCCTTTGGTGTCGTTGCCCTCGGCGGAGATGCCAGTGTTGAGAATCATCTCGTTTGTCGGTTCCCTCGACAGCGTCGACCAGTCGCCGTCGCCTCCTGCAGTCATGGCCATCTCCGTCGTTGCTGCTTCGCAGGGCATGGGTACTCGTAGACGAGCCTCGGCTCCGAACCGTTCCGGGCTTCATGGTAGCGCGCCTGCAAGGCTCGGACGCTTTGCTAGGTTGGCGATACCGGGTGATGCGTTGACGGCTCGCCTTTGGCCGCTTCCTGCCACATATGCTCCATCACCATCTCCTTACTCGTTGCTTCCGTGCCGATTCCCAATGGCCAATTGACACTTTCGGAAGAAGCACGCGTGGGTGAAACGGCAAGGAGCTCTCGATCCTGTCTGCCTCTAGTAATATTCACTCGTACGGTCCCAGTATGATGCTGGTGTTTTTGCAAATTCAGGTCATCGGTATTAATACAAATACGGAGTACTCCGTAATACAACCAAGTACAGTTATTGCATGTGCAGGTAAGTATTTGCTCGTGCAGTAATTATTATTACTGTACGGAATACTCCGTACGGATGGTGCGAGCACAAGTACCGTGTACTTCTGCCTCGGGGCGTCAGTGTTAAGGCTAGAGCCGGCACGCCCAGACCAACACTAGGTGCACTGATAAGATAACATGTACACTGTACCGGGGACCTTGCTCGAGAAATTGTCCATCCCGACGTCAATTTTCGTGCACGTCACCGCAGAATCTCGTCTATCCGAATTGCACGAGCTGCACTTGGCTGCGGACATACCAACGACAGACCGACGACGGGTACAAATATTCTACAGGATCTGGCGTCGAGTTCGAGCTCCCATGCACCAAACTTCTGCGGTGTGTTGAGCGGCGGCCACTTGCCACCACCATGCGTAACCTCCGCAGCGTGCGCTTCGCCCGCTGGACTCATCCGGACATCACCTCGGCCTGCTGGGATCCCGAAAAGGATGAGCTGCTCTGCACCGTCGGTCCGACGGAGCGTAGCTCGAATGTTGATCTCGTGAGGGTGTCGGAAAAGGGGCCAATGTACGTCCGACACCATCGACCGTCTTCGGTGCCCTGCCGAGTCGCCCGCTGACCGTCTCAGCTCCCACACCGTCGTCGCCAGTTGGGATGCGCCCAGCCCGAACCCTGACCTCGCCGTCGATGCCGTCGTCGACGTCCACTATCTGACCGGCCCCGGCACGACGTGCGTCGTCTTCGAGGGCGGAGACATCGTCACCGTCGAGGAAGGGGACCACGCCCACGCCGACCCCCACATCGAGATCATGGGATCCATCGACGCCGGCATCTCGGCCGCACGATGGTCCCCCGACGAGGAGCTGCTGGTGCTCGTCACCAAGCAAAACAACGTCGTCTTCATGGGTAGCACCTTCGACCCCGTCGTCGAGGTCCCCATGACGGCAGATGATCTCGCCTCGTCCAAGCACGTCTCCGTCGGCTGGGGCAAGAAGGAGACCCAGTTCCAAGGCCGCGGCGCCAAGGCGATGCGGGATCCAACCATACCCGAAAAGGTCGACCAAGGTGTCGCGAGCCCGTACGAAGACGGTGCCGTGTCCATCAGCTGGCGCGGAGACGGTGCCTACGTCGCCATCAACTCGCTCCAGGAGCCCAGCAGGCGCCTCATCCGCGTCTACTCTCGCGAGGGCGAGCTCGACAGCGCCAGCGAGCCTGTCGATGGGCTCGAGGCCTCCCTCAGCTGGCGACCCTCCGGCAATCTAATGGCCGCCATCCAACGACGGCCGGATCGGGTCGACGTCGTCTTCTTCGAGAGGAACGGTCTCCGCCACGGCCAATTCACCCTGCGCTCCCCCCGGGTGGCCGACGTCGTGTCGCAACACGGCATTCGGCTCGACTGGAACGTGGACTCCACCGTCCTCGCCGTCACCCTGCAAGACGCCGTTCAGCTCTGGACCATGGGCAACTATCACTGGTACCTGAAGCAGGAGATTCCCCTTCATGCCCCCTTCTCCCATCTCGCCTGGCATCCCGAAAGGGCTCTACGGCTTGCCGCTTCCTCGTCGGACAGAACCATCTTGGCCGAGCTTGTCTTTCACACCGCCCGAGGCTCCTGCCAACCTCCCAACGACAACGGTGCCGTCGCCGTCATCGACGGCGAGACGGTCAAGGTCACCCCCTTCCGGACGGCAAACATACCCCCTCCCATGTCATTGTTTGACATGACTGCCGCCGACACGGCGGCGGTGGACGTGGCCTTTGGGCGCCAAAACACTTCCGTGGCCGTTTTGCATCAACGGGGCGTTGACATGTATGATATGCCTCTGAAGAATGGCCGATCGATCAAGCCTCAGCTGAGATGCACCATCCCATTTCCGTCCTCTGCCGCGTCCGAGAAGTTGGTTCCGCTGCGGATATGCTGCCCCTGCGACGGACACTTCCGAATCATCACTCACCAGGACGCTGTTGGCGACGTGCACTGGGATGTCGACGAGCGAGCGAGCCGCATGAGCATCGTTGAAGCCGCTCCGCCCCTAGCCGTCATGTCGACATACGAGGACGAGCAGATCATCGAGGGCTACGGCCAGGACTTGTCGGGAAACATCCATGTCCTGTCGTCATCGGCCACGGAGCTCGCCTCTGTCCGGTTCCCCACCCATTTGCCTTGGTTTGAGATCAGCAAGCCGGAGGGCGTCCTCACCTGCTTTGGTCTTTCGAGAAACGGACACATCTATGGCAACTCGAGGCTTCTGGCCAAGAATTGCACATCGTTTGTTGTCACATCGAATCATCTGATATTCACGACGAGCAACCACCTAGTCAAGTACGTACACTTGACGCCCAACGTCGACGGTATGTACCCATCTGGCCCATCTTCTCGTCCTCGCCCTGACAAGCCTGTGTGCAGCCTTGGAAGTTCCGGCAGACGATCCCGAAAATGACGAGCGCTGCCGTCGTGTCGAGCGAGGTTCTCGCCTCGTCGCTGCCATCCCAACCAACATGAGCATCGTCTTGCAGATGCCGAGAGGAAACGTCGAGACCATCTTCCCGCGAGCAATGGTCGTTGCCGGTATCCGTAGTCTCATCGACGAGAAGAACTACAAACGAGCATTTTCCTATTGCCGTACGCAGCGAGTTGACATGAATATCTTGTACGACCATCAGCCGAGCCAATTTCTGTCCAATGTTGGCCTGTTCTTGGATCAGTTGTCCGAAGTGGCCTACATTGATCTCTTCCTCTCGTCCCTCAGGTATGCCCCCGTCTTCTAGCCTTGCGATGCTTTGCTGCCCTGATCTTGCGTGTCCGAGGCTGATGGTGAACAGGGACGAGGACGTCACGCAAACCACCTATCGGGACACCAGACAGACGCCGACACCGCACACCTCCAACCTGGGCGCGCCGGGAACACCGTCAACACCCAAGCCCAACATTGTCTGCGATGCACTGCTCGGTGGACTGCAATCCCGCAAGGCCACCCATCTCCAGAACATCATCACTGCCCACGTCTGCAAAGTGCCGCCTGCGCTGGACGATGGCCTTCTTCTCGTTTCCGAACTCATGCAGGACGATGAGAAGCTCGCGGAGAGGGCAGTCGAGCATATCTGCTTCCTCGTCGACGTGAATCGCGTGTATGAGCACGCCCTCGGCCTCTACAACCTCGATCTGGCACTCCTCGTCGCCCAGCAATCTCAGCGAGATCCGCGAGAGTATTTGCCCTTCATCCAGAACCTTCACATCCTCGAACTTCTGAGGCGCAAGTTCGAGATTGACGACCACCTCGCACGACGGACCAAGGCTCTGGTCCATCTCCAAGCTCTGGGTGCATTTGACGAGCTTTGCGACTACACCACCAAGCACGCACTCTATCAGGATGCTATCAAGCTGTACCGCTACGACCTGCCGCACCTCAACACACTCACAGGCCATTACGCCGTCTACCTCGAGTCCTTGTCTAACTTCCGCGAGGCTGGGCTCGCGTACGAATCTCTCCAGCATTACACAAAGGCAACCAACTGCTACCGCGCCGCCGGTGCAACCTGCTGGCAGGAGTGTCTCTACACCGCGCAGCAGCAGTCCCCCCCTCTCTCGGCCGATGCCATGGCTGATTTGGCCACGAGTCTTGCCGACGCCCTGTGGGAAGCAAAAGACTACGGCGCCGCGGCCACCATCCACCTCGATCATCTCTCCACCATCGAAATGGCGGTCAAGTGTCTCTGCAAGGGGTACCAATTCGCAGAAGCGATTCGTCTCGTCGTCCAGCGGTCGCGCCCTGACCTCCTCGAGACGGCTGTCGACGTTGGCCTTGGCGAAGCCTTTAGCAGCACGGCCGAGTTCCTCGCCGACTGCAAAGCCCAACTCCTTGCGCAGCTGCCTCGCATCGCCGACCTGCGGTGCAAGGCCGCCGAGGATCCCCTGGCATTCTACGAGGGCGAACGTGCCGGCGGCGGCGACATCCCCGACGACGTCTCTGTTGCGGCCAGCTCGCGTATCAGCACCAGCGCCAGCCTCTTCACCCGCTACACCGGCAAGGGGGCCGGCAGCGTAGGCACCGTCGGCACGGGCGTGAGCCGAGCGACGAGCAAGAACCGCCGCCGCGAGGAAAAGAAGCGTGCGCGGGGCCGTAAAGGCACCGTCTACGAGGAAGAGTACCTCGTCAACAGCGTGCGGCGCCTCATCGAGCGCGTCGGCGCGACAAAAGTCGAGGTCGAGCGCCTCGTCTTTGCGCTCGTGCGCCGCGGCATGGCAGAAAGAGCACGTGCGGCCGAGGCGCTCATGGTGGACGTGGTCGCTTCGTGTGAGCGAGCCGTCGCCGAGGTGTTTGCAGCCCCTGGGTCTGTGGCGGAACAGAATGACGACGAGCCGGCTGGCGGTGCGGAGGGCAGCGGCATGTGGAAGGCAACGGGCGGCGATGCTGTTCTGCAGGACTGGATGGTGGGACGTAGCAAGAGGTTGGAGCCGCCCATCATTGCGGGCATGGCCAAGCTCACCCTGCTTGGTTGATGGCAAAGAACTTGGCATGGGCAACGGTTGACGGCCTTGCATATGGAGCAGCATGCACACTTTATGCCATAAAAGATGTATACCCTTGATCTGTTAATTTATCCTTGTAATGTAATACTGTTTCAATTTTTGATATCCCACTCGCCGCCTCCTCGTACTCTTGCAGCCTGGGACTCAATCCTTCCATGAATTGGACACTGGCATAAGCGCTGAACTCCTTCATGACCTTTCACGACGTACACGCGTACATCTACTGCTTCGTGCACTGCGTCTGGAGTTCTGGGCGATGCAGGAAATCGAACCAAGTTTTACTACGCGCCATGCTAACCATTGCTACTCACAAGTCAACCCCTGCTGCTACCCTTACATGGCCTGGTCCGAAAGCCAATCCCGCGCTCGCATCGAAAGAACAGTGATACACGCCTGGCCGAATACAGATTTCTGCTTCTGGATTGACAGGTCAGTCCTCTTCAGGCTTGGGCGAGGCTTTGCCGGACCCAGATCCAGACCCAGATGGGTCCGCCTCCACCGCTTCGTCCTCTTCTTCTTCTTCTTCTGCCGCCGCGCCGCTCTCTGACTGCACATCTTCGCCGACGGGGTCGTCGGGGATCATGCCATTCTGGCGCTCCCAGACCTCGCGACGGATTCTGTCGTCCTTGGCCTTTCGAGCCCGCTCGACCTCCTCAAATCCGCCAGATTTCTTCAGCTTGCCCTCATCGACAAAACTGGCAATCTCGCGCTGCAGAGCGTTGCCTCTCCGTCCCTCCAGCTCCTTCTGCCGAAGCTTCTCTGCGCGCTCGAGCGCTTCCAGCCGATCCTCGTGATTGGGCAGCAGGGCTCTGACCTCGCTCAGAACATCCTCTTTGGCGGCCGTCTGGTCGAGGCTGTTGCCGAGGTTGTTTAGGCCCTTGGAAAATTGGCGCGCCGTCCCTGCGCTTGCGCCCGTGCCAGAATCCTTCATCTGCTCCTTGGTAGCCTGCTCGACGAGGGTAAACGTCTCGCCGGCCTTTTCCAAATCATCACGGAGATCGACCAACAGATCTTCCATAAGACGAAGCTCATCTCGCCCTTGGCACACGTCCTCAAGCTCCTTCTCCCAGATCTTGGTCCAGATGGGCTTTTCTTGGAGCAGGTAATCCTCCATCCTCTTGAGCTCCTTGGACAAGCCAACAATGTCCTTCGTGACGCTCTCGAGCTGTCGCGGCAGTGGTCGCACGCCGCGATGCACAACATCCTTGCGCAGATCTTCCACAAGGTCTTGGAGGTCATCGACTTTGGCCACGAGCGAGTCGGAGTCGCTGTTGAGCTGCTTGCGTCCGTTCGTGACGTAGGAATAGCCGGCATCGCCTTCGATATCGGGAACGGCGGCCTTGATGGCGGCGGCCTTGACGTTGGCCGCCTTGTTGCGGATGCTCGACATGGAGTTCTGTATCTCGGACTGGAAACCAGAGTAGGTTTGGCGCAGGACTGCGAGGTCGCGTCGCAGCCGCTGCACCTCTCCGAGCTGACCGGCACTAAGCTTCCGACCCGGACCAGGAACGGCCCTCACGCCTTCGGTAGATGAGGGGACGGGCGGCGAGGCCGTGGCCAGCCGAGCCAAATCATTCGCAGTCTGGTGCTGCCTGTCGGAGACTTGCTGCAAAGCCGTGCCTTGGTCATCCACGTGCTGCTTGACTTCGCGTACGATGTTGGTGAGAGCCAGCAAACCGTCGTCGATGTGCCGCTTGACCTCATCCAACGGCTCCACGTTGAGGACGAGGACGGTCCGATCCTTGACGTCGGAGAGGTCCTCAAGTTCGTGGCGCACACCGGACAGGGGATCCTGGATGTAAATCTCCGGTAGATCGGCACCGTTTTGTTGAATGTTCCATGAAAACTTTTCGATAAAGGCCAGCTGGATGCGGCCGATGGTCAGCTCCTCCCGCCCCTCGGGTAGGATAATCTTCTTGACCTTGGACTTGTACTGGAGAAACAGGGTGAGGTCCTTGCTCGGGGTTCCTGGTGGAGAGACCTGAAAGAAAGACTCGCCCGCCCTCGAGTGCGACTTTTTCGACGAGGCCTCGGTTTCGTCCTCCTTGACAGGTTCCATGCTCTTGGGCACCGTTACCTTGCCATTGGCCTCGGGCTCCAGAGTGAAGGAGGCCGGATCCTCGAGAGGGCCCTTGACGGTAGCGCTTGGCGCGTACGTTTCATCGGGCCGCTGGGGGGTCGAGCCTTGGTTCGCGTTCTGCGGCAGTATGGGCGATTCCAATGGTAGTTCTTCCGACAAGCGGCTGTGGATCTTTGCAGGAGGTGCTTCAAATACGGTAGTCTTCGTTTGGCTCGGCGCGCCTCGAGGTTGGGGGATGGGCCCTCGAGATTGAACGGCACGCAAGGATTCGCGAGCCTCCTTCCGGCCTCTGTTTGGTATTGGCGTGTTTTGTGGCGGCAGCATGGGCACAGCACTGGAAGCACCCCCAAGATGTTTCGATATCTGGTACTGAGAGTATCGGCGCGAAGCTCGCCTCTCCAGGTCGCCCCCCTTTTGCAGCGCCGCAAAGGCGCTCGACTGCTTTTCTGATGGTGGAGGGGGCGTGGGAGGGAAAGCATCGATGTTCAAGTCGCCCGTCGATCCGGCAGAGGGCATGGCCGAGCTTTGGGCAGGCAGTGGCGGCAGCACCGGCGGGCCTTGGACCGCGACGCTCGACGGCGAAGGCTGCTGCTCCGGTGCGGCGGCGCCCCGCGACGGCTCCCTTTGCGGGGTCAAACGGCGGCTGGGCGACGCGCTCAGCCGGCCTTGCTGCGGCATCTCGTTGCGCGGAGGTTCGGGGCGGTATCCATTCTCCAGCCCCTCCTCCAACAAGTTTGCGAGGCCGCTCGTTCCGCTGCCCACGGTGCTCACGCTCGTCGTCCTCTCCGGAAGGGGCGTGCCCTCGCGGTCCTTGCCTTGCTGCTTTTGCCGCAGCCGCTGCTGCTTCCGCTTGAGGCCGTGCAGCAGATTGATGATGATGTCTCGTATCCTCGGCAAGTATTTCTCGAGGCTCTCGGCACTGGCTTCCTGACTGAGCGTGGCTTCGAGAATGTGCCGCAGGGAGTCGGGTACGTTTCCGAGGTCGGAGGTGTCGACGTTGATGGCGGTGAAGGCTCGGCAGGCCATGTTGAACTCGTAGCCTAGCCGGACGTAGACGTCGGATACCTGGGAATCGGTGGCCTGGCCGCGCGACCATTGCGTCAGGGTCTCGAGAAGTTGCTTCGTCGCCACAAGCAGGTGGGTGACGCTCTTTTCGATCTGCGACAAGGGCAGGTTGGCGTTGCCGCCACCGCTACCGCTACCGCCACCATTGCCGCTGCCTCCGGCGGGAGTACCCTATTCATCATGGAAAAGGTCAGCAACAGGCTTCGTTCCGACGCCGCAGCTCGATCGCTCGACGCCAGGCCGATGGGATGCCGGCGAAAAGGGCAGCAGACTGGGCCGCTCACTTCGCGGTTCGAACGCCTCGAACTGCCCGATGGTGCTGATCTGGACGAAGCCGTGGACGAACGCGGCTGGACGCCCCTGCCGGGCGAGTTGGCTCGCACACTGGGTGGCGGGCCAGGGTCGGCCCCAGGGGAAGGGCGTTGGCTGTAGGCTCGCCGTGAGCCCGAAGTAGCCTGCATCTTGGAAGCCTCGCAGTCACCAGTTCCGTGTACGCAGAGTGCCGGGTCGGGGCGTGTGCAGCTCTATTCCTCGGCAAAGTCGTCGTGGCCAAAAAAAGGGGGATCTGTGAACGACGGACGAATCCCTGCGCGAGGTGCTTTGTTGCTTCTGGCTGGGTCGGGGTTTCGGATGCCGAGATGCAGATGAAGACACGTGCAAAAGGGGATGGGAGGGACGGAGATGGAGGCAGGGGTTGCCAAGGGACGGAAGGTCGAAACTGTTCGATGACAGGGGCACAGGCTCAAGCACAGGTGTCGATGATGGATGGAGCAGAGCCGGCGTTGATGGTGTATGGAGGATGATCAAGTGACGAGAGCTCTCGATTCGGTTGGTGGATATGACAGAACAAGAACGAACAGGTACAATCGAAGATACACGTACTCCGTACTCCATACAGTACTCCGTATGTACATTGTAATTACTCCACTTGGACACATGTTTCGAAGCCAGCCTTAGGTATCCACCTGTCGTCACCTCAGGGTACCCTGCACAGTGTCGATGCGGCCAATCTTGGTAGCTGCACGGCAACGGATACTGTGCATAGGGAGTACTTGAGTATACTAGTACCTAGTAAGTAGAGTACATGTGGTATCTGCCGTGTGCGATCTACTAGCTGTAGTGTACTTAAGTGCCTATATGTAAGTACTTACAGTACTGCACTGTAGCTTAGCACATGCGGCACAAGGGGTCCACCAGCCAATCCTCGGGTACCTGCTCCAGAAGTACCGTTACTGCAGACTACCTAATAGTACCGTTCCGCTTGGAGCACAGTAGGCAATTAGTTGTAGATGCATAAGAACATATACAAATACAAACACATGTACATGCACTTACTCACTTGTACTGTACAGGTACAACTACGTCCTCGTTATGCCGTACTTTAATACTCTTCAGTACTACTGTAGGTACGCAATTGTTAGTACTTACTTATAATACGGAGCACAGAGCATGCATAATGCACTGTACTGCAAGTGTAAGTACAGTAGTCCGCACGGAGTATCACAATATTGCCTTTTTCAGAAGTATGGCCCGTTTGCCTCTGCTAATAAGTACTGTACTGTACTTAAGTACTATGCTGTCTCCTTTGCCGATGCCAACTAGAACAAATGTACTTTTCTCTGGTGTGCGGACACTCTGCGCATTTCAACATTGATGTACGGAGTAATACTGGTGGTAGCAAAAGAGTACGTCTCAGTATGCATAGGTACTAATAGTTGAATACATCTACGTACTATTAATCCGAGCATGCGCATGCGCACGGCGCAATTGTAGCATGCACTACGGAGTACGTACTTGCTGTAAATGCCTGTACGGAGTCATCCTATTTCTTACTACTCCGTACAGCACAGTAATTAGGTACGGTGCAATACATGTACATACATATTACCTGTACTGTACAAGTACTCCGTAGTGGCACAAGTACTTGTACTGTAGACGCTTGTACCCGTCAATATCTTCCCCACCGCTCTGTGTTACCTGTACTTAAGTACTCGTCACTGCTCCAACACGCAAGTACTCCTATAATACTGTACATTTATATAGTACACACCACCCACCTCACCTAGATGGCGATAACCTCTTCTCGTCACGTCTCCCCTTCATATGACAGCAGCGTTCCGTGCGACGATACGCAAAAAAATCGGCATGCCTCTCAAGTATGTATGCCGGCGAGTGACTGGTGCCAGCACACGTCCGCTCCTGTTTTTTGGTTTTTTTTTTGTTCCAAATACGGCGACCCCCCTTCCCCCCCAGCTACCCCCACAGGTTCTTCAGGAAATAGTAGGCGTACACGCCGGCGACGAAGAAGGGTTGAAGGATAAAGGGTAGCATCGGCTTGACGTGCCGACTGACGACGATGGGCATGACCGATCTCGGCGCTCCGGGCGTAAACAGCCAGTACTGACACAGGTCGTAGGCGAGCTGCTGAACCGGCTCCACGCGGGCGCGCATTTCCTCCTCGAAGCGTGCGACCTCGTCGTCCAGATCCTTGCCGTTCTTGTCCGCGTCGATGATGGTGCGAGCGAGGTGCATGGCGTCCTCGAGCGCTTGGTTGACGCCCTCGGCGGCGTGGGGAGTCATGAGATGAGCGGCGTCGCCGATCATGGTGAAGCCGGGCTTGTGCTTCCACCTGGCTCCTATCGGCAGCATGTGCAGCGAGCGGGGGATGCAGCGACCCTGCGTCCTGCCGAGGGCGTCCTTGAGCTGCGGACACCAGTCCTTGAACTCGACCTCGTCAAAGTGCTTCTTGGTCTGCTCGAGGCTGTCCGTGTCGTAGCCGCACTTTTCCGCCTTCATCCACTCGACGTCGTCGCGAACGCAGCTCGTGTAGATGTTGATGCTGTCGTCGCCCATCTGCTGGAACGAGACGCGCTGGCCGTCGTTGCTGACGAAGACGCTGCCGCGGTTGACGATCTTGTACATCTCGGGCGCCGTCTCCTTGGCGTCGGGGATGCTCAGCTCCGTCATGGCGACGCCGACGTACTCGGGCTTGAGGTCCGGCGCGATGGCCTGTCGGACTTTGCTCCAAGCGCCGTCGGCGCCGACGACGAGATCGAAGCCCGAGACTTTGGTCGTCTGAAAGACGAGCGTCTTGTCGTCGACGCTGCGCAGCCGGTGGCCCCAATGGATCATGCCCTCGGGCAGGGACTTGATCAGCAGCTCCCTCAGCCTCGCCCGATCAATCTCGGGCCGCTCCCCGAGCGTCCTGTCGTCGGCGTTGCGGACGAAATGGTACTTGAGGTCCTTGTCGACGATGGCGATGTACTGGCCATCGTACCGCGCGTGCTTCTCAAACTCGTCGAACAAGCCGGCCTCCCGCAGGGCCGCGAGCCCGGTTTTCGTATGGAGGTCCAGCGTGCCGCCCTGACCTCGAAAGTCGGGCGCCGCGTCTCCTTCGAAGACGGTGACGTCGATGCCGCCGGCGTGCAGCAGCCTCGCGAGCATGCAGCCTGAATGCTCGATGATTAGTGATCCGCTGGCGACTCTCGTTCGGTGCCGTGAGCGTGAATGGCTTACCCGCTGGGCCACCTCCGATGACGGCGACCCTCATGGCGCCCATGTCCTCGAGGCAGTTCTCTTGGAGCGATGGATAGTGTGCAATTGGCGGATGGCAAAGGTCTCGTCAATGTTGAGCGTTTCCGCCGGCCTAGGCATTGACGTTAGGGCCTAGGCGTTGACGTTAGGGTGCTTGCTGTCTTATATATATTGTTGGGGGGGGGGGGGGGGGGGAGGGGAGCTTCCGGCCGGAATTGTTGGTGGTGTGGCATTCCACATTAAGTCGAATCGGGCTCACAACGCGACGCCATGATTGATCGGCTCATCTCACCACCAACCACGTTGTTACGTACGGGGGGGGTGGAGGCTAGCGATCATCTCCGGCTGCTCGCCCTCGCCCTTGGCTGGCTCATGCGGGTTGGTCGCACGAACATGGGCGTCATGGGCGTCATGGGCATCGTCGGCATCGTCGGTAACGTCTGCATCATCTGCATCCTCGGCAACATCTGCATCATCGGCATCAATCGCTGACGGCACCAACCACTCTGTTACCGAGTTACTTTGAGGCTTGAAGGAGGCATCGCTATTCTACTTTGGATGCTCTGAGCATACACGAGCCGTCGATCCTTGTGGATATGCCATGCGGCTATCGGAGGCAGGCAGGAGCTCGAATCATGCGAGGGTTGACGTCACCCAACAGCGAGCCTTCGAAGCTGTCCTGATTGTCAAAATCCCCCATGGGAGCCGTGCAGAGGACAGGCCATGGTGCAATCCGGTGGTGGCGGATGACGGCAGGCAAGCATGACTTGATCAAGATGCCGACAACGCGACAACGCGACTCACGGCCTCGCCGCCACGCTCCTCAGGTGCCCACGGGGTCTTGGCCATCTCCATCGGCGTCATGTCGTGCGAGGCATGCACGTCAGGCCGCGACATGCTTGGCGTTGATCGGAGAGCCGCACATGCAGGCTCGGCAACACGGCCGGCTTGATGCTGCACCTTGCTGCCCGCCAACAGGGGTGTCGACCGACTCCCTTGTCTTGCCTCGTGTCCAGCCTCGTGTCCTGCCTCGTGCCCTGCCTCGGCACTCGACCGCATGGCAGCCGTCTGCGTATTCGAATCGAATGCTCGCCGCGGCAGTGTCGGCAACGGCACCAAACGCAAACGGTCAATGGCCGCGTCTTAGCCGGCGGCGCCCGATGCCGTCTCCTCCTGCCGCAGATGTTGCAGGACGCCGTGCGAGTAGACGTCGGCCTCTTTCGAAATGGATTCAATGTTGATTCTGTTGCTCAGCGCGTCGTTGACGCCCTCGATGACCTCCCTCTCCTCCATGACCTCGCCCATCAGGCGCACCTCGTGCATCCAGTAGGCCTGGCTGCGCAGCCTCAGGTCCTCGTCCCGCTGGGCCGTGTTCTTGATGATGCCGACGGCGTGCATCTTGCTCTTGACGGCCGCGAGGCCCTGGCTGACGGCCTCGACGCGCTCGGCCGGCGAGAGCGGCTGACCAAAGGCCCGATTCGTCGACGACAGGTAGAGGACCCAGGCCAGCGAGGCGTCGAAGGCGGCGAGGGCGACGAGTCGGTAGACCCGCACGTCCCAGAAGAAGAAGTCGACGTCGGCGAGCCGCAGGGCCCGGGCGTTTGCCTGGTAGTTGTAGGCGCTGACGACGTACACCTCCCCGGCGGCGACGACGGCGGCGGTGATGGTGGCAAAGGTGCGCCACTGGGATCCCGACTTGCCGGTCCAGGACGGGCTCGTGGCCACGGCGATGACGACGAGGTTGATGAGGTGCGGCCACAGCATCGACGTCAGCGCGTAGTAGTAGAAGCTCATGGGCTCGTCGACGTTGCAGAAGGGGCAGTCGGCGAGCACGTCGGGACCGAACTGAAGATAGAGCAGCCTGCTTTCGAGGTTGACGAACCTCGCCCTCAGCGCCTCGTCGGTGCGGGTGAGCGTGCGGGAGGGCCGCAGGGCCGCGAGGCGGTTGAAGAGGACATCGTTGGGGATCTGGAGCCGACTCTGCGTCCGCGCAAAGACATTCTCGGGGCTGAACGGCGGCAGGGACGCCGCGAGGAAGGCGAGGACGAGGACGACGAGCAGGGCGAGCGGAACAAGGACACCGCGCGGCACGGGCCGGATGGGCAGGTTGCGGCGCCGCGAGGTGTCGCGGACGGAGCGGTAGTAGATGATGGCCTTGGGGAGGAGGACGGGCCCGAAGAAGAGGAGGAGGCTGCGGATGCTAAGTACGGAGAGTTGTCAGCCTGCGCACGAGCCCACGGAGCATGAGCAAGCCGTCTTACGAGCTCCACGGGATGGCCATGGTGGACGAGCGACGTGTGGTGAGGGCGAGTTCCTGTCCCCTTGTTCGACGGTTGACGAGACGGCGAGACTTTTTTGCAACCAAGTCGACCTTGGACAATTTGGTACGGACAGTATTATTACGAGTACGGTACAGCGTGGCGTCACGTCACTGGCGGCTCGGCAGCAGGGTCCGAGGCCCACCTCTCAGCAGGCTCCCCCACTCTGTGAAACTTTTACTTGCTCTACAAGTACAAGAACAAATACTGCAACGAAGAACAGTATGAAGAACGGAGTAGTAGTACTTGCATGCCACGACTTGTATTCTCATCCGACTTGCAGTAAATGTATTGGGGGTGACAAAAGTATCGATTGACTTTGTAGTGGGAATTAGCGCAACCAGCTGAGTCGTCAATTTTGTCTACTGTACTCCGTGGTCCATGGTGACTAACACCTAAGTGAGCACTACAGTACATAACTATTAGTACAGTAAGTACCCAGTACAGTAAGTACTGCCAGGCAATCAACTGCTTGCACACAGTAATATTCCGTATTATACCGGACTATAACATATAAGCCGACTCAGTGCTGATTGACCCTGATGAATAGATTTGCAACAGCCTGCAAGGGATTCGCTAGATTGGCCACTCTCACGAATTCACTTCCTTCATCGTCAGATTGACCCGAAACCAGTCATTTGGTGTTCTTGTTGATGCTGTCGCTACAGGCCCTTAGGTGTCCAAGTACTGCCTAATACCTAAGTACCTAGTACCTAAAAATACTCTACTTATAGTACTTAAATACAGTATTACTTAGTTGCAAGTACTCCGTATGCATACAAGTACTTGTACGAGCAAGCACTGTCGATGTGGCAGCGGACTTCAATCTGTGCACAAAACTCTGGAGTAGCAAGCCGGACTTTGACCCTGGTATCAGCACTTGGGCGCGACAAGATACAGCTACAGCTGCACAGTAGTTTGTTTCTACCAGCACCAACATGCCTGTTCTCTGTTTCCTCTGCCGTGAAGAAACCCTGAAAATGAAGCGGAAATTTCCTCGTGGACCTTCTCCATGCAATGGCAGCGCAAGCGCACATCACACCTACCCAACGCGTTGTCGAGGCATGTATATTTCTCTTCCGGGCGGCCTCTGGGAGCGACACTTTGTGGATGGGGATCCATCATCACCTCTTGCACTTGGTCAGGATGCGCCTATCCCCTCTCTTCGTTTCGATACGAATGAATGAGCTCCCGCATGAGTTGGTTTTTCCCACGTCAACGAACTTTCTACCTGCCACGCAGGTCTCGTACTAGCTCTGGTGTCTACTCACGCGCCGCGGCCACTCCCTCGTCGGACATGGGCGGCAGCACCTCCCTCCCACACCATCACCGAGGCCACGCGTCGACGCCAAATCCATGCGTCGTCCTTGGCACATGAATGTGTCGTCGCCTCCCAATGGACACCGCACACCCGGCCAGCCAGCCCAACAATCATCGGGCCCCCGACTCCGGTCGTGCCGGACCCGTGGCGCCACTGCTCATGCTGTCCTTCCGGGACGGCGGCAGCGTGCCATCGGCGCCACCCTCCTTTGCGCTGCGCTCGAGGAAGCCGGCCCACAGATCGGCCAACGACTCCCGGTGATCCCGCGCCGTGGTTGGCTCCGAGAAGAGATCAGCGTGGAGCGAGGGCGAGCTTGGCGTGCGTTGGAAGGGTGAGGCCGCGAACCGTATCGTGGCCGCCGCCGAGCCGCCGGGCCGCGAAAGTCCGGCTTGCTCGCGCTGCTCGTCCGTCCAGTTGAGGTAGCCCGCCATGACTTGCAGCACCTGGAAACGCTTGGCGTCGCCGCGGTCGAGCGTCAGAAAGTGGAGCAGGTGGTTCGTGACGACTTGTCTGGAAGGGAGCTGTCAGCATCTGCCTGTCTGCGTGGCGAACCCGGTGGTGGTGGTGGTGGTGGTGGTGGCGGCCATGGCAATAGTCATGGTGGTAATGGGGGCATCAAAGGGGAGAGGCGGGAGCGGGTGCGTTGCGCGTCGACGTACCTGTCGACGTTGTCTTCCGGCTTCGTCTTCTTCAAGTAGCGCAGCGCCTTGGTCAGGTGCTCGTTGAGCACAATCGCTTCGTGCCGCAGCTTGCCGATCAAGAGGTTCTTCTCCTTCACCTCCTTCTCAAACGGCGCCGTCCTCTCGAGCTCCTTGGACAGCTCCTCGTTGGCCTCCTCGGCCCGTGACCGGCGCGCCTCGGCCTCTTGCGCCAGTCGCTTCTGCTCCTGGAGCTGCGATTCCGTCGTCTCCACCATTTCGCGGAGCTCCTTCTTCCTGGCCTCTTGGATCTCGCGCAGGGCGTTCTGCAGGTTGTCGACGAGCGTCGACTGGCTGTCGCGCTCCGTCGCGGCGCTCTCGTAGCCTCGCTTGAGCGCGCCCATCTGCTCCTCGAGCTCCTGGACCTTGTCCATCATGCTCTCCTTGACCGAACGCTCCTCCATGGCGAGCACCTCCCACTCGCCCATGGCGTTGGACGTCTGCTCCACCTCCCCCTTGAGGTGGTGCACCATCCGCGTCAGCTCCTCCTTCTCCTTGAGCCAGTTGTGCGCCGAGAGGTTGTTTCTGCTGCGCAGCGTCATGAGCTCCCGCGTCGCGTCTTGCAGCTCCTCCTTGAGCTTTTCCATGTCGTCGCCCGAGGACTGTGCCGAGCCTTGCAGCTGCTCATTCTGCGCCTCGAGCTCCTCGATGCGGTCCCTCGCCTCCTCGAGCTCGGCCTTGTCCCGCTTCAGCCGATCGCTGAGCGACTCTTTGATCTTTTCGACTCGCCCGAGGAGGACCTGGTACTGCTCCTCGGCATGCTCCTTGGCGTTGTTGCTCTCGTCGATTTCCGTTTGAAGCTGCGACGTTTCCTGCTGGTGCGTTTCTTGGATACCCTCGAGTTGTATGCGAAGCTGTTCCACCTCGGCCCTCAGCGCCTCCCGCTCCTTCCCCATCGCCTCCAGCTTGGCCGTGGGGTCCTCGTGGCCCGTCGCTTCGTTGCTTGTCGCCGGCTCTGCGGCGTAGCCATTGCCCAAGGGTTCGGACTCTGGCGCGGGTTCGGACTCGGGCTCGGGCTCGGGCTCCTTCGTTTCGACGGTTGGCGTATCCTGCAAGTGGCCAAGTCAGCCGAGATGGAACGCAGAGATGTAAGCGGCAAGTAGACGGGGGGGGGGGGGGGGGGGACGAACGGGTTGTGCTGGTGAGTCTAGCTCGTCGTGGAGTTCGTCCTCGTGGCTGCCGTGGTCAGTCGTTAAGTTGGCGATGCCCTTGGCATTGCCGTTGCCGTTGCCCGCCGGCGACTCTTTGCCCTTGTTGGCATTCTTCTTCTTTTTATTGGCCTTCTTCTTGGGCGCTTCGCGTCATCAGCATCGGCATCGGCCTCGGCCTCGGCTTCGGATCAGATGCCGCCATGGACGGCTCGAGCTCGAGGGGAAGGGCAAGGGCGACGCATCACCCACCTGAACTGGATGCCTGGGCCGGGTCCATCGCCATCGAGAACGGAGGGTATGGGTGCTTTCGCAGAGCAGGAACGGCAGTGGACCGCTACAACAATGGCATCGATGCGCCGTCGCTACCACTGCGGAGTATGACAATCGTCGAGGCCGCCTTCGTTCGGGTGATGAGGCGCTGAGGAAGTCCGGATGAAGTGTAAACGCTGCCAGAGGAATGAGGAAGAAGAAGTGGAACGTGGCCAGCAGGGGAACTCTAGCGTGTCACAAGGGTTGGCTCCTGTTCGTCCGCTGCGCACGACGGCGGATGGAACTGCGTCGCTCCAGATTGAATCATTGTACTCGCATGAACGAGGGAGGATAGTCGAAAAATCGAGTGGCACAAGACATCATGTTTCCCTTTGATCATGATCGAGAACGAATACATGAGCATGCGCGAGCATGGCGGTAGCGAAAAAGGGCTGGCCGTCTCCTTCACTTTGGCCGACCCTGGGATCCGACTTGGAGCCCTAGCCAAGGCCGCCCGCAACATCTGGCTATGGGGAGTTTTACGCTGTATTCCAGTTAACAGTACTTGGCGCCCCCCCCGTATTACAGCAATTGGGCGACCAAGCAGTACCAAACCAGCAGGCTTGTGTGCTGTGCCACGATGTTGAAGTAAATAATACCTACTGCGCCAGGTGCTGGGCAAAGGTACTGTAACTCGCAACCAGACGGACGCAACCTCCGTGTCCGCTGCCGAGTTGTCGCACGTTAACGAGCACCCCCAACCGAGTCATTCGAGGTGGCGAGTCGGCTCATACGACACAATTCAATAAATTACCAGCTTTACCTCATCATCGCCTTCTTTATCGAGGGAGCGAGTGCACTTTCCTTGCGATCGTAGCCAAATCTTTCCTTGGACGAAGTCGCTGCTGAGCACTACGAGTAAGTACTTGCACTGCTGTAGGTGAGTGCATCATGCTGTAATTACGGCTGTACTTAAAAACGTGCTTAGCAAGCGCCTTCATGTACTCTAAAGTACCTAGTATGGAGTAACTACTTGCACAGCACAGAAAGTACTTGTACCCCCTACACTGTTCTGGGTAGATAAGTACATGACGGAGGACATTAGTACAGTATGCTCAAGTACAATGCTTCCCATAAGTACTTACTGAGTACGGAGTACCTGTGGACAGTTCCTCCTTCAGGGGTTTTGAACAGAAAGAACCAAGTTCATCTCGCCAAAGTTGCTTAGTCATATTGTGGAGCTTCGACCCCCCTCTGTTTGTTCATCCACTCTTGCAACCTCAGCCGCAGACGCTCCTTTTTTTTTTCTTTCCTTTCTTCATCTTACAATCATCTTCGCCATCACACATTTGAGCAAGATTCCTCCCGTGGCTTACTCACAATCAAGCGCGAAGTAGATCGTGTCGCCAATTATAATCTCGCCGCTCAGCGTCATGCAATTTCTCACGAGCGTGTGGGTTCGCTTTTTGCGTACATGTCAACCAAGATGCAATGCACTACTCTGCTGTGATCGTGAAGGAGCCGAAGAATCCATGAAAATGTTCCGTTCAACATCGAGATTCGACAAATGCCGTGACCATGCGTACGCCTCGTGCGCCTATGTAACATCGTGGGAATAAAAGTACAACCTAGGCCTTGGACTTCTTCGCCTTTCCACCTTTTGATGCCTTTGCTTTCGCCGCCTTGGCCTTGGGCGCCGATATCGTTGCTGCCTCGGCACTCGGCCCTTCGGCTTCCACCTTGGTTGCGCCGGCCACGGCCGTCTCGTCAGCCTTCTCGGCAGGGGCAGGCTCGATGGCTTTGACTTCCTCCTCCTTTGCCTCCTCGATGGGCGCCGGCGCGGGCACCTCCTTCAACTCGGGTGCGTCAAACTCGTAGCCCAATGCCTTGAGCTTGGCCGCCTTGGCCGCCCGGTTGGCGCGCTCCTTCTCGACCTTGGCCTCCCAAGCAGATTCCGTCAACGGCTTGGACAGCTTTTGGCCGGCCATCTTGTTCCACGGCACCTTCTTGAATCTCCTGTTGGCTCCCTTGAACAGTTCCTCGTGCGCCTGGTTCCTCGGCACCATCTTGACTTTGAGAATGTGTCCGAACAGCAAGTAGTTGTCCATGGTCTTGGCGACGATCTCGGCCGTGCTCTCCTCGGCAAACTCGACGAAAGCAAAGTGCTTGCTGGCGCCCGTCTTCTTGTTCCGCGAGAGGCGAAGTCTCGTGATGGGGCCGAATTGGCTGAGGTATTGCCTCATCTCGTGCTCGTAGAAACCGTGGGGGATGCGACCGATGTACAAAACACCTCGCTCCCCGGTAGAAGGCTTGGCGGCGGCGATAACCTCTTTGGAAATGGCGGGCACCTTGCCGACGTCCTGGCCGGGAATGAACTCGGATTTCGTATCTGCCGCTTCTTCCTCGTCCGAGTCGAGCTCGTCTACCAGGAGCATCATGTCGTTGTCATTCTGCTCGTCCTCGCTGGACTTTTCTTCCTCGTGCTTCTTCTCAGCGGTGCTGGCAGTCTTGGCCTGCTTCTTAGACTTGGCTGCCTTGGTGGGCTTCTCTGTTTCCTTTTCCGCCACTGTCGACTTCTTGGTCGACTTCTGCTTCTTCAAGGCCACGGGAGATGCATCCGCGGGAGCTGCGTAGATGGATCGTTAGTGCTACTTGTGACGGCTGCGGCATGTGGCGATCCCACCTTTGCGCTTCGTATTCGCCTTGGTCTTGTCGGCCTTTTTCGATGCGACGCCGTTGGCCTTTTGCATCTCAGGGGCGGCTACGGATGTTAGCAAAGTCCAAATATAACCTCTTGAATATCTCACATTTTCTCTTTCGAAGTTCCGGTGCCATTTTGATCATCTGCGAGGGCGCTGTGTAATGTCACTTGAACGGTGTCCAGCAGGATTTGCCGTAGTTGCAAGCGTGAGGGCATAGTGTAGGAAAAATTTAGGATTCTGCCGCCTAGGTTGGAGAGCGGTGAGGCGAGCGGGCGCTGCTCTGCTGCTGGGCTGGTGGGGTGTTCAGCACGCTGCTCTCCTGGGACCGGCTAAGTAAGTAAGTACAGTACGAGTCCAGCACTCTGCTAAGTAAGTACCAGTACAAGCAATTCTGGTACAAGCAATAATGGTATTATTACTGGACTAATTACTCCATACTACTCCGTCATATTATTGCTGCACCCTTTATCTTATCTGTGCTGGCCCTCGCCTGCACTCAGTGGTGAGGAAACAGCGGAGAGCATCGAGGTAACCTCTTGGGCGGTGAAAGCAACGTCATGCAAACGCGCGCTGTCGACATTCTTCATTCTTGACGCTGAATTCCCGGTGCCAAAACGTCTGGATTCTGGTGTCTATAGCTTCCCGTCTTCTTTCATTACCGTGTCGGCATTGGAAAGGTCGAATACGAATCAGTCATCAGCCAACAGATTCAGCATGGAGGACCGAAAACGAAAGAAGCACGACAAGGCAGTTTGGGATGACTCAGCCCTGGTGGACTCTTGGAATGAGGCTTTAGAAGAGTACAAGGTATGGAAAGTGTCCTCTTCCCGTCAGCCATCCGACCTTGTCACGTTGCTTACTCGAACAAGAAATACCACAGCATTCACGCGAGAGGTGGCAGCATTCGAGACCTACCACAGGATGAACCAGTAAAGTAAGTGAATGGTCCATGAATCCCTGTTTCACCTCGAGTAACAGACGTTAACGTAGCCAGGACTTTATCTCGTGATCTCGCGGAGCAAGATATTGCCGTCCCAACCCCCAATGCGTTGGAAGTGGTGGAGGAGGGAGAGCACGAGGGCGAGGAAGAAGGGGAGATCACATCTTCGAGTGACGAAAAGCCTGGAAAGGTACGTTGCCAAAAACGTTTCATCATGGGCCCCGACGGTCAGGTTCCCTGCACGGCACCGCGAGACTCTGACGCAAGGCAGGCCTCGATGACGGATGCCAACGATTCGCCACGGCATCATGTCCCAGTGACATTATCTCCGCAGGCCATGATGGGATCTAGTAAGCTTTTCGATTCGCGCCACAATCAACAGCGTGTGCTGATGGTGCTTCCAGTACAAGACGATACCCTCAAGAGGCTGCTCATGTCGTGGTATTACGCGGGATACTACACGGGACGGTACGAGTCGCAGCAAGCTCGGCAATAGGTTCAGCCGCATGCACGGCAGCCGCCCGTCTGACGAAGAGGCGGAGATGATGTCGAAATCCCCAGCCTTCCGTATGAAGCGAAGGAATCCGGGAACACTGGGAGCAAACCATCAAGTTTGGACCGGATCCTGGCGTGTCTGGCCCGAACAATCCATGATTGCCGTGGCCTGTTCGCCGAGTCCTGCGAAACGCGAACTGGACAGAACATGAGCGAAATATCCCCTGTCACGCATTATTCGAGAAGGGGAAAATGAGACGAGCTGTCGCCCTCCAAGGATGCGCCCCATTCCACCATTGCTCCCTTGAAGAGGGCATACCCAACGGCTCACCGTGAGCAATTCGAATGGTGCCAGCCATTTCCCTCACCAGCTGCGCCGGCGACATGGGACCTGAGTTACGAAATGAGATGATTCACATGGGGAGAGGGCACATCATTCTCGTGCCGCATTTTTTTCTGGCGCGCCTCAACCTTTTGTTGGGTGAGATTGTGAAGCTGTCGTGGGAACACTCGTCAACCCATCAACCTCGATTGGACGGCATGCTGCCGCATGACGCCCTGCCTCGGCATGACACATTGCTTCGCGGCTACATGATACTGAGCATGTATCCAACGGAATAGCTCATTTCCTTGTTCGTCCTCTCACGCTCAAGCTGCACAACGTGTCAGCAGGTGGGTGATACTACTGCCAGCCGTCAATGAGAGTGAATCGTGACTAGGTTGCATCGGCGTGTTGGGGGCCGGAGGAAAGAGATAAGAGAGACGAGCGATCGAAGAGAGCTACAACAAAATGAGCAGTATGAAATTGATTCTCAGTCACCCGCCTATCAAGCCAACCGGCATCGCCGTCGTGTCGCGTAGGTGTACTTGTAATTAATCCGCTCGTCGAGTGTCGAGTGTCATGGGGACGGCATCGTGTGAATGCTCGTCGTACGGTTGTCACCTGCTCGCATGAGAACAACACAGTCTCATCCTACACGGCCATCATCCTTGGGCAATATGCATGTAATATATTGGCCTGTTCCCTGACTCCCGCTCGGCAGAGCCCAGAGCGCAGGTCGCGATCGACGGCGGCAGCAATACTTGCCGTCACTCGTCAGCCATTCCACCGTATAACGTACCATGATGATATCAACCCCCGGCTCATGCCCGGCCCGACGAGGCTGCCCCAAAGTACATTCAAACGCTTGCCATTCACAAATGATGCTCTTGCCTCCCGACGCGGCGGCATCGCCTCGGTTCCTGTTTGTATCCCATGTTTGTTGCGCCGCCTCTTTTTTACTTTTCCTCTGCCATTCTCGCCCACGATAGTCTCATTTCTAAGCAGAGGTCTTCATCGTCCGAATCTTGGGCGAGGAGATGCTTGTCTCCGCCTTTCTCTTCCCCAGAACCGGGTCGGGGGTCCGTCGTGAGATACCTGGCGTGCCGTCGCGATCCCGAGTCGCTTCGGCATGGCAGGACGCGTGGTACGCCCGGGTACCGACAAGCACGGCGTCGAGCCACACCCACTCCTGCGCAGTGTCGAGCCATTTGTTCTCAAACTTCTCCTGACAGATGGGGCATACGGTGTTGACGCCGCTGCTCGGCTCCGGGACCGGAATGTAGCTCGGTTCCTTCTCAAGCTGCGTCGCCTGCGCCGAGGTTTCGACGGCCACCGTGGCGTGGTCCGAATCGACCGTTTCGCGAGATTTTAGCCAGTCCTGCCCGACGTTCAGCGCCGGTCGTTTCCAGAGGGGACGGTTGGGGTCCGATGAGGCTCACCTGTTCGTCGACGTACCAGCTCCGGTGCGTCCCTCGCTTCTCCGCCTCGGTGCTGCGTTGGTGGACGCGAAAGTGCCAGTCCATGTGTGCCATCTTCTTCTCCTTGCCCTCCGCATCCGTTCGGAATCGTCGTCCGCACTGCGTACAGGCGGGGCCGAGATCCTCGTACAACGCGGCCAGGGCAGCAGGCCGGTACCTACCAAGCATGGTCAGTCGGCACGAAGCCACGTCAGGGTCACGGCGTGTCCAAACTCACTGTCGTTTCAGCACGGCGCCATCCAGGCCCGCATCGAGAGCCGGCACCGAGCTTGCCGGACCGGCTTGGGCCTGGGCCTGGGCCGAGGACAGAATGCCAGCAATCGCCGACGGCAGTACTGGCTGGGGTGCCGCCGCCGGGGCCGGAGCCGAAGGGGGAGGCAGCGGAGCGGAGCCTGCGGTAGGGGGGGTTCCCGTTCCCTGGGGAATCATGCCGGCTTGGCGAAGCTGCTCCAGCAGAGATAGCGGGTTCTGGCTCGCCGTTGGCGGTTGCGGTTGCGGTTGCTGTCTTTGCGTCGACGGCGGCGGCGGCGGCGGTCGGATGGCCTGCTGGCCATGTGGAGGATTGGGCGTCGTGTTCTGAGGAGTTGCCGACTGCCTTCCCATCAACGCCGCCAGTGCTCCCGGACCGAGCAGAGAGTCCAGGGTGACCGGTGCGGGAAGTGGACTTGTGGTTACGGAAGCAGAATGCGACGCGGCCACAAGTCCATGCTGTGATACGCTCTCCGGGTTCTGAGCAGATCCCGGCGTCGACGAGGGCCTCATTGTCACGGCAGCAAGTTCAGTTACTCTGGTTTTAATGAGCTCAAGCTGATCCGGCGGCAAGTTTGTCCGCTGCACAACCACCTGCAGATCCAGCAGCGCTCTTAATCTGTTCTGAACACTAGCATCATGCGGCTTCTGAGCGAACTCGGTCCTCATCGCCACGATCAGGCTCTGAATATCATAGCTCAAGGATTCTACGCTCGTCCCGGCAGCCGATGATGGCCCGTATGGCCCGGGTACGGATGGGTGCAACGTAGCCGGCGCAGGGCCAGGTGTAAGGATGGACTGTTGGGGGAACTGCCAAGGTGCATCTCGTTGGTAACCAGCCGTATCGACGTTCCGAAGAAGACTCACGCTCTGTTGTGCCAGGAACGCATAGTTTTCCGCGCCCATTTCACCCGCCCGCCCACCGTTGGCCATGGCATAGGCCTGGTAAGGGTATGCGCCTGCCGGCCCGTGCATTCCGGGAGGCGTCGGCGTGTTTCGACTGGGGAGCAGCGCCGACCGTGACCTGCCGGCGAGCGAGGCTTGCGAAGGCATGCTGGCCGCCCTCGCTTTCATGAGAGCGTTCTCGATCGGCCGCACGAGGTCGTGAGGAAAGACGGGCCGAGTGTCCATAGATCCCGGGACAGGGTCCTTCCACGTCTTGAGCATCTCTTCCATCTTGCGCCGAATAGGCTGGTCGACAACGGCGTACGCTTCCATGAACGTCTTGAAGAGGTTACGTCCGAAATAGAGCGTGTACGGCGTGCCGACGTTCTTGACAATCGAATCAAGGACGTAGAGCGAGGGAAGCTTTTTATTCGGCGCAGCCTAAGGATACGATTAGCCGCCACGTCATCCCCAAGGCAAAGGCAGGCTCCCCCGCAAAGGAGCGTATCGGAAGGAAAGGTAAATGTGACGGATGTGCGAGGGCCTTCAAACCTTGAGAATGTGCTGTTGCAGGACCTCGGCGATGGCCAACGCGTGCTCCGTGTTCTCCCGCGCGATCACCGTGAGGTTGCTGATCTCGAAGCGCATGTTGGACGACAGATCCTCGAGTGCCTGGCGGTAGTCCTCCGCGACCTCCTCCGCATCCGACGCCATGGCGAATGCCGACTGTGATGGCAGCAGATGGCGGGGAAGAGGAAAACGAAAAGCCGGCCTTTGCACGAGCAAGGGCAAGATGGGCTCTCTCCTTGACCAACAACCAGCAAAGATGACCGATGAGGTTGTGGCCCCTTCGTTTCCAGGCGGCAACGAGTGAAGTGTGCGAAGCAACACCAGAGATATAGGCAGATTGGTAAAACGCGGTTCAGGTATATTCCAAGAGGCCGGGCCACCTCGGCACAATGCTAACACCAACTTCGCTGTATCCCACGAAAACTGTTCAAGGTACGTCTCCGTCGGGCCAAGGTTGATATCAGAAATAGAGGGCGCATGGACTTTGCGCACAGCGCCTCCTACGAGAGTCGGTTCAGGACCGGTAGAGTTGCATCGGGAACGTGCTGCGGATTGCCGTCGCTCGTGTGTGCAGCCGCCCGGCAAGCAGGCAGGTCGTTTGGTGCTACAAGAGAAGAAGAAGGAGGAGGGCTGGATCACAAGCGGGGTGCCGATGCGATGGCTTCCAGCGAGGAAAGATAATTGCAGAAGGGGAGGGGATAGATGCAAACGGGGGGAGGGCTGCAGCGGGAGGAAGTTGGTGCAAAGAGGAGGATGAAATGGCGAGGTAAGTGGTGGATCATCGAGGTAGGGTAGTTTCTGTTTCGGTACGGACGGTCCGGAGTACGGAAGTACTTGCAAAGTACTGTTCTTACTTAATAATCTGGATGGTTGGGAGGCGGGTTGTCACGTGCACATCGAAGTGTGCTATAAGCAAGTTCAGTACAGTATAAGTACGGAGTAGTGTACACTGTGACGGAGCACACCTAATACTTGCCGTACAGGACTTACAGGACAAGGACTTGTATAACCACAGTAATGTAGATATTCATGGGTGACTCGCCATCACTTTTAAGTACTTGCAAGTACGGATCCGTCCAGTAATACTGTATTTGTGCATGCTTTGTACCAGGACTCCGTATTGTAAGTGGGAGCACAACCCTCGTCGCCGTTCCCTTGTTCAGAATTCCAAGGCGAGAGAACAAAGAAGCGCAAACGGTGGATTCTTCTAGCGAGAGGGGTGTATCGAAGACAAATTTGAATTCTCAAAAAAAACAATGCTAATGTACAGAACCAGAGGGAAAGCGACGGGCCCAAAGACATTATGGCGTGCCTGTTCGCGCGTGGTATCGTGGCCTTGGCCATTCACAGCCAAGATCGGTTCGTCTTGGTTCAGGCTCCGTTTTCGAAGGCGTCGCCTAGACTCGAGCCAAGTTTGCCTCGGAATTGACGCTGCTGCGATCGGGGGCAGCGTGGATCGGGTGCAGTGCAGTATCGGGACGGCGGAGCCCCGGCACGATGGGGCTCGTCCGATGGCCATCGACGGCTCCGTCACGCTCAACATCCTTGTGAGTCTGCTGGAACGGGCCACTGATATGGGGTCTAGTCCTCTCACCGTTTTCTTTCCTCCAAAACTGGGCCACGAATCTGCTTCGCGTCTTCTCGTCTCGGATCGAAGAGGCTGTCCTGTGATTCGACGCATAGTCGGGGAGCGACTGGCGGCGAGACTCGGCAAGCGAGCCGTTGGCACGGATATGGCGCGAGTTGATGCCCTCCTTGCCGTCGCGCCACACCAGGGAGCATATGATGTTGAGGAGGCCAAAGGTGATGGCGAGGATCGAGGATGCGACGACGAGCTTCGAGAAGTGCGAGCCGAGGTTCTCGGCATCGTAGGCCGGGCGGTTGAGGCTGCCCAGCAAGGTGCAGCCTATGACGACCATGACGCCCCCGAGCCAGCCGAGGCCGTGGAGGTCGGAGAGGACGGGCCAGGTGCGGCGCAGGTGGCGGCTGACGGCTTCGACGAGCGGGAACTCGGCGAGCACGAGGACGACGCAAAGGATGGACATGAAGAAATGCGAGGCACACTCGAAGACGAAGTAGTTGCGGCTCTTGTCGACCTTGAGGACGAGGACCCAGCACGAGGCGGCCGAGGCGGCCAGGGTGATGACGGTGAAGGCTCGAAGGATCTGGAGAAGGACCATGCCGACGCCCCAAAGGGAGCCAAAGTTTATGCCGAGCATGTTGGGTTTGTGCTTGCTGCCGACGGTCGCTGGCGGTGCCGGATTTGCGGCGAGGTGCTGTGGAGGTTCAGCGAGAGATTCGGCGGCAGGATCCATGGTGATGGGGAACTTACATGACACACACACGAAGGAGGGTCAGAAGCAGATGATGGGTGTATTTATAACAGGCGAGCTATGCCGTCGTGAATATGGTTCGACTCGCACGCTTCGCCACGAGGGATGTGGAATGAGTACGAAGCAATAAATGGTTGCGCGTGAGTCATGAGGATCCAGCCCTCGGTAAGGTTGACAAGGAAGGTTGAGAGAAGCAGAAGGTGTCCCGACACAGGAGAAAGGGAAGATGAATAAAACGGCGGCAATATAATCACGGCAGGTTGCGCCTTATCATTGTCGGCGGCATCAATAGCGCGATTCTGGCCTTCGTCCAAACGGTGAGCGAGTCACTCGACGCAGGCGGTCAGGCCGTGCTCGTCCTTTAATACCGTCACGGCCACCATCAGGCGACAAACGGCTACGAGGCATGTGCCACCCGGTGTAACTGAGGTGAACAGGAACAGGCGCCCAGGGCGTTCAGGCGAACAATGGTGCCTGCATTTTCCGTTTCGCTCTCGAGTCCATCTTGCGGGTGGTTGGTTTAGGTGTCGAGAGAGGCGGCCCAATCCATCGGCCAGCGTCCGCTCACAGATCGGAAGCGCTCCCCTACGCGACGAGGCGTGGGGGGCGGTGACGAATCTCTTGTTTCATGGCCTTGGCCCCTGGCCGTACTGTCGACAGGCAGACCGTCATCGTCTGCCCGGGCTCGGTGACGACTTGATAGGGGCACGCGGGCGCGGGAGGGGGTGGTCGAAGTCGGCGGGGCCTGGGACTGCAGATGAGATCATGGTCCGGCCAAGCTCACGAAAGGGGATCGTGTGGGGGAACGAGTTTGATGCGGAGAGATTCTCAGGCCGGGATGGCGGATGGCATCGATTGGGCCTGGTTAGGCCATGGAAGTGGCAAGTTTCATGCTTTGTCGACGACTGGGCGCCTACTGTGACGAGCACCAGGCTGGGTTGGGCGACTGCGGAGTACTATAACTACTAGGTACCTATTATACTAAGTTACATACAGTGCGAAGGTACCTTGTAAGTAAATGATAGTATTAGTGGTAATGCTTTTTTTTTTACTTGTATGGGGTACCATTACCTATAGTATGTCTTAGTAAGCACTCCTGACCTCAGCAATTACTGCACTGTATTTGCAGTTCTCCGTATGGAAACCATGACAAGGATTCCATTCTGAGTGCAAGTATTAATAATACTCGTACGGAGTACGGAGTACCATACTTGAATTTTTCGGTTTGTTTTCCGTGCATACAAGTACATTCATGAGCTGCTGTGTCAGTGGTTGGAGCAATATGCAGTACTAGTACTTACATGCAGGTCCAGTCCAATGTATCCACTTCCAGTCAAGTCAGTCATAGTAATTACAGAGTATTACATGCACAGAGTGCACTGTACCAGACAGTGGCCTAGAACTTCGCAATACAAGTCGCACGAGGCCCAAAATGAGACCCAAAATCCCCAGCCTGCGCCAGCGATGAATCATTCTCCGTTCACCGCCGATGCACAGATAGTCTGGCTCCGGTGTGCGTTGGTGAGCGGCTGGCTGAGAGCCCTCCCAGCATGAGCCGTGATTACATGCACTTGTACTGCAGGTACACAGCGTGTTCGGGTCCTATCCCAATCCCCTTTTCTGCACTTTGTGGACGCAGATCGGTCGTCTGGGCAAAAGAGAACAGTTCTTACATCGTTGGTAAAAACCAAAAACACCCTTGACGCCTGCTGTTTCTCTGCATCGATCGCTTGGCCATGCTGAATGCCACCGAGGCGCCAGGGAAGATGATGCAGTTCCGACGACGGCCCGCATATCCGTCCTGCCGTATCCCATTGGCTGGAACCCCACCAAATCCATCTTGAATACTAATAGTACTGTATCCGTACTTACAGTAAGTATTACGGAGTACGGAGTACGGAGTAAATAATACTTGTAATAATACAATACGAACTTGCTCCGTCCAGTACTCCATACTGTACTTAAATACTTACTTGTAAGCATGGGGCGGGATGGGAAGGGGGGGCTTGGTGTTGTATACGTAAGTAAGTACTTAAATACGGCGGCTATTCAGTACGAATTTCTCCGTACCTAAGTACTGTACGGAGTAGTACTGGGAGTAGTACCGTAAGTACATGTACAAGTACATGTATCGAGTACTTTGCTTCAAGCATCGTCAACCAGCTTCCATCAATTTTCCACCACTTCATCTCTCCCGCCTCCTCCCCGTTACCTACCGTATGGGAATCTCCTGGAGCCTGCCCGCGTGCGTAGCATCGTCGTCTTCTTGATTCGATACCCTCCGTCATGGCCCGCGGTAACCAACGCGACAAGGCCCGCGAGGCCAACCAGAAGAAAATGGCCGCCCAGGTACGGCTCCCCGCCGAATGGCAGTCGACTTCCTATTCCTTGCCCTGCCCTCTCTCCTCTTTCTGTTCCTCTTGAAATAACAACCAAGTACCTTTCCGACTGCAGAAAAAGGGCAACTCCATGAGCGGCACCGAGATGCAACGCGCCAAGGAATCGGCCGCTGATATCATGCGCCAGAAGCAGGCTGCCGGTACGCCAACCCTCCCGGCCGTCCCGCCTCTGCTCGTCCCGGCCGTGCGCATGCTGACCGGATTCTCTCGCAGCCGAGGCCAAGAAGGCCGAGGCGGCCAAGAAATAATCTCAGTCACCCTCCGATGGATACCTCTTCGCTGCAAGTCGAACCACCGTGGCGACGATGGAACCGAATATGACCCCATCTACTCGTGCTATGGGGGACTCGAATCTTGGATATTTCGATCAGACGAACCGCGTCATTGCCTGCTTGTTGGCTCAGCAGCATACCATAGGCGAATGAACATGTTCTCTTCTTGCCGCTCAATCGTCGCCTACCCTGAACAGCCGTGATCGTGAACCCTGAGGATCCCACAACCCCAACGAGTCGTTAGGCACCAATTTGGCCAGCTTTCGGTCGCGGGTCATGCTGCTGCAGCGTCGCAGAATCATGCATAGTCGGGCGCAAGAGAGGCAGTGCATCATGCAGGGCAGTCGCCCGATCCGCTCAGTCTGACCTTTGATTATTTGCATCGAGAATCGAAATATGAACCAGTCATACAAGTGCATGAGCACGCTCGTCCACCTGGGGGGGAGCTGGCCATCCAGGCCTGCCTGAAAACCTGAATTCAAATCACATCGTCTGTTCGCGCCTCCATGTCCCCTAGAAGGACCCCGTACGTCGGCCCTTTTTTTCGAAAGCCCATACCCCATCGTCCAAGCAGGCTTCACTACCGCCTAGCCGCCATGTTCATCGGCAATGATCCTAGGCATCGTCAGCAGAGGCCCTCGCAACGACACCAGAGACATGTCATCGTCTCGTACCTCCCATGCCGCCAATCGAGCCGAGGCCCTGGTTTTGCGCCGGGAATGATCCGAACGAGCAGCTGGCGACGCAGTCGCAGCTGCCATCGGCGTTGAGCGTTCCCCTTCCCGGCGACATCTCGCCACCTCCGCTGCCCAGGCTCCCCGTCGGTTGCGCGACACCTGCGGCGGACATCTCGGAGCCGGCGGGACGTTGCGCGGGGTTGTTGGCGGTGCTTCCGCCCGTGATGGAGCTCGCCTGACCCGTTCCGTTCTGTGCTATGGCCATCTGCTGGAAAATAGCCTGCGACTTGGCCTCGGTGGGGTTGATGGAGAAGACCATGCCCTTGCCGCAGTGTCCCTTTTGTCGGCAGTAAAACCCTACCCACGGCCGGTTAGCCTCGTGCTCATCCCCCGAAAGCGAGCCGTCACGTACAGAGAGGAGCCGACGTCATGATTTGCATGGCGACTTGCGGCGGCGGCGAGACCGAGTTGTTGAGGTTTGGCTGATACCCAGAGTCCATGCCCCCGGGAAGAGCCTTGCACGGGGTGTCAAAGGGCGATTGGGTGACCGTGTGGTTCTGCGACAGGAACTCGAAGACGACCATGTCGCCCACGGGCACGTTCTGGAGCTGATCGGGCTGGTAGGTGAGACCGCCGGGTCCCCCTACTTTGACCGTGTGCGTGGCGCTACCCTTGGCAGGTGCTGTTCCTGTCTTGCCTTCGACCGCCGTCGCCGATTGGGCAGCGTTGACGGCCGAGTTGAGCGATGTCGTGTCGGCACCGTTGCCAGGGTTCGCCCATATGATGATGACCTCGGCCTTTGAGTCGACCGAGATTGCATTCTTCGTTGCATTCTCGATGACGGTGATCTTGCGCGGGTTGAGCTCGGCCACCCCTTTCAACCGCGAAACGGGGTTGGCAGGCGAGAAACCGGTGCGAGCTTGGCGCGCGGCGGCGAGAGGTGCCACGACCAGGCCAAGTGCAGTCGAGAGCTTCATCCTGACTCTTTTTTTGGGGGTTTTTTTTTCGGCAACGACGGTGGCTTTGGATTTGATTACGGATACCCTCTGCGGCGATGATGAAGATTCCTTCTATCCGAGGATCGAACCGTCTCTCTGCGAAGCGACGACGGGCAATGAACGATTGTTCGACACAGTCGGTTTGACAAGGAGAAGGGAGAGGCCAGAATCCTCGCCGTCGTCGTCGTATGATTCCTCGAGGATAGAAAAGAGCCCAACTCGAGAAGGGCCTGTAGAGGACGAAGAGGAAGGTTAAGTCATTCGCAGCCGGCATCTGAGACGGAGGATCGGGCAGAGAATATATCAGGCGTTGAGGATCCAGCAATCCCTCCCTCGACCCCGTCCTGTTGTGATGGTACCCCTTGGGACATGCTTCCCCTGGGTCGAACCGTATGCTGCCTCCGTCTCCGTCCTGGATCCCGATCCCTCCATGGTGTTTCCGGGTTCAGGTCTATCCGACCACACAGTACGCAGATGGAAGCTGAGGGGTTGCGGGTGAGAAGTCTGTGACAGATTTGTCTCACCTCCCGTTTGGAGCAGGTGCCCCGCCATGTACAGCTAGGCGCCCCTTTCCGCACCGGCATTTGGCAGAGAAAATTTCCTTCTTTTGCTCGCATGCAATGCCTTTGAAGAAACCAAGTTTTGCTGGAACAGCCGATCCAAAGCAAAACCAAAGGTAGGCAGGATTTCTCCCTTGCGACCATCGCTGACTTGGGTGTGGACAGGGTGCATCCCCGCACGGCACTTGCAAATGTACTCCGTTCATGTGCCTGCATCAGACCAGTGTTTCGTGGCCCTTGGAGTCGCAATGTGCATGCCAGTCATTATTTTTCTGCAGTCGTTAATCTATTTCCTACGTTGGCGTCCGTACTCTACGCTTCCTCTGCTGACCAGATAGAAGGCCCTGGCACACTTCAAACTTGGCCCGACGGCCGTCGACTTGGCATGGAAGCGGCAAGGTATGGCACCCCAGCGTTTCTGCAATGGCTTCCAGCAAAGCACCTGAACGCGCTACAAACGGCAAATCTTCCAAGGGTTCTGTTCACCGCCGGAATCGAACTCGTATCATCAGTCCCCGTGGCAGTGCGATGGAACACGCACAAGTTGCCCAGCCTGTGGAATCCTAGTTCCTCGGTGAAACACGGCTTTGTGCGTCGTACCAGCTCCAAAGTCACCTGGCGCCGACTTCAAACTCGAAGTGGCACAAATTATCGTTTCAACTCCGCCCGACCTACCCGACTCGGCTGTAGTTTGTCGTGGTGCAGCAGAAGTTTTACGGTGCAAGCATGGCAGCACAGTAATTATACAAGCAAAGATGACATAACGAGCATTAAAGCACAAGCAATAAGGTACAAGCTGCAGAGTACAAGCCATAAAAAGCGAGCAACGACGTGGAAGAAAAATACAGCACAAGCAGTACAGCTTTCATTCACCGTGTAAACGCCAGCTGCTGAATCTTTGTATCGCGGAGGATGGTCTGTTGCACCAATCAATTGATTAGTTATTAATGTAAATCCGTGCAAGCCCACACTGGGGCAACGCTCCTTTGAAATGGCCACTGTGGTCAGAAGATTGGCTATTGCACAGTATATTGGGTATGAATTGATACTTCGCTGTAGTTATGCTGTGTTAAACACTGCACGTAATAGATAATGCACTAATACTAGCTATTATATCGATTAACCTACAAGTTATAGACTAACGCAAGCCGCAACAGCTAGCTAAAAATGGAAAAGACTACTCTAAGGCTAGTGTTACAAACGACAGCCCAACCAGAGGCGCAGGACGCAGGCTGCAGAATAAAAGTCAGCCCGTCAAGGTGGTAGGATGATAGGTAAGGAGACTGTTGCACCAAACCAGCCACAAAAATGGGCGCCACAGTCAATGTGGACTTGGTAGGTGCTATATGCGATAAATAGCAATGCGCCCGTACTATAGGTCACGTGACTGATATCTTGGATCGAGAGCTATCACAGATATCAGCGACAGGTCACGTAACTGATATTTTGGATCGAGAGCTATCACAGATATCAAGCGATAGCCCCTGTTCAGAAGATATCAAGAGCTATCAACATGATCGATGAAGGAATAAGATAAGCATATAGGACAGTCCCCACTGCTCTAAATAGCTCAGTTCTTCATTGATCAATCTAAGCAATTGCTCTGTGATTGAGAAGTGCAAAGCTTCTTGACGGACTCTTGTTTGACATACTGTTCTACGTTACGCCTGACTCACTCCCTTAAAAACAGACCCCCCTTAGGACGCCTTGAGCATCCGTTACAATATATAGACTAAAATAGTAGTAGATAACCTACCTTACCCTACCTATGCTTCGGGGGAGAAGGCAGATGCAACTAATTGACCAAGATTCAATCTATACATTTGTATCTCTAGTCTGATTGATAGTACTAGTAGTGTACTTGGTATATGCAGCAAACTATATACAAGTAGTCAAGGGAAGGAGTGATCAAGCATGCCACTGGTAGTTACTACCTACTTCGTCGTGTTGCTGCCTGGCCTGTTCAAGTAGCCCAAGGCAACAGTACCATGAAATCACATGATTCCGCGTTTGCCTTTGTAAGTACGTTGTCCTCTTTGTAAGTACGTTGTCCTCTTCACTATTCACTCTTTACGATTCACTCTCCACTATTCACTCTTCACTCACTCTTCACTCTTCATATTTCACGTTTCACTCTTTACTGCCGCAAACCGGCACAATACGGCCTTCTCAAACATGGCCCTAACCGAAGACCAAATCAACTTAATTGAAAAGCATCCGCTTGGCGAGTCATTGAACCGGATTCGCATTGAACTGCGCGATTGCACTGATGAGCTGCAAGTTGCAGCAGTAGCAAGCCTTCTGGAAATACTTTTCTCAGCTCGAGCTGCCTACTACCTACTTACTCAAGATAGAAGCAAACGTATTGCACAAAGGCTGTTCCTCCTCAAACTGCAGATCCGAGAAGGCCCAATAGAGCTAGGATGTTTTCAGCCACTTGTCGGCCTTATCATCGCAGAATCGCCCGACAGCAACATCTGGGCAGCTGTTATTGACCTTATCGATACTCTCGATTCTTCTACTCTCCCCGTTTCTACCAGTACCGTCCCAACAATCGAGGGAACACCAGTTAAGGCTTTCTCCAGTCGTCTTTCCCATAGCAAGACGCATGATATTATAGAACGAGAGCTATTCAACGAGATCAAGGACTGCACCTTCCGCAACGTTAGGGGGTTCTGCAAGAAGTTTTTTGACTCCAACAGCTGGTCAATAGGGCATAAAAAAAATGCTCGATGGGGTCATGTCAATGCACGACGGCAAGAAATGGATAAACTTCCCGGCTTCTCACAACAAAAAGCTCATCTGGGAGTGGCTTCGCTCTATAGAAGATCTCGCCCTTACCGACGCCCCATACAAACTCCATACGTCCAATACTGCCAATCGGTTTAAAGAACGAATAGGCCAGATGGATATATTCTTTCAGGCTCCATCCAAAAGGGCGAACGGGAGCTTCAAGTACGACAGGGTCCTTGTTGTCGGAAAGCAAGAGAGGTCGAATAATACAAGCAAGTTCAAATCGACAATTCTCCAACTCGCACGCTACATACGAGGCGTCTTTACCGACCAGCCTACGCGTCGGTTCGTCCATGCATTTTCTATCTGCGCTTCTACGATGGAACTCTGGGTATTCGATCGGTCTGGACCGTACAGCTCGGGCCCCTTCAATATTCACCGCAAGCCGGACATGTTCGCAAGAGCTCTTGTCGGGTATGCTACAATGAATGATGATGAGATGGGCCTCGATACGTTTATCAAGCGAGAGGATAAGCATCGTTATATTACACTAGAGGATGCAAGCGGTAACGAATTGAGGACTAGGCTAGAGAAGCTACTAGTCAAGCAGCATGCCATCGTCTGTCGCGGAACAACTTGCTTCAAGGCCGGAACGAGGAATGTCGCAAAATTCTCGTGGGTATCGGACAAGCAGATACCCGAGGCAACACAGCTAGAACTGGCGGAAGAGAGGGGTGTCAAGGGGGTAGCGAGAGTGGTTGCTCATCGTCGCATCACTACTATTGCAGACATGCGCAAGGGCATGCATTTTCCAGAACGCCACCGATTCCGGAATGAAAGCATGAAGTCGTCGAGAAAGGAGCCCGAATTATCGATCGATTATCAATCCGATGCGTCCGGACCCAAGAGGCGGCGTATCAACCGTCTGGAGTCGAAGCAGCTTGTCCAGCAGTTGTCTACTGCAAATACTAGGCAGAGCTTGAATAATCGCGACATGGACCTGTGGGAGAATAGGATCTTCTCTTGCCTAATTGTTTCACCAGCCGGCCGTATTATCAGCGACTTCAAGACGACTAGGGAACTGCTAGAGTCAATGCAAGATGCCATCAAGGCACATCAGTCTCTCTATGTCACCGGTAATGTTCTCCACCGGGATATTTCTTCAAGCAATATTATTATTACGAACCCTAAGGTGGCGAATGGATTTAAGGGTATGCTTATTGACCTTGACCTGGCCAAGCTGTGAGATAGTGACCCTGGCGGAGCGAGTCACCGCACAGGGACAATGCGATTCATGGCAGTCGAGGTACTGTGCAACACCGATCATACCTACCGCCATGATCTTGAGTCGTTCTTTTATGTTCTGCTTTGGATGTGTGCGCGTCAATCATGGAGCACTGGACTTGCCGGTGCACAGACGCTGCGTAAGGAAAACATGTTAACGAGATGGGAGATTGGAAGTTTAGAGGAAAATGCTAGGGTCAAAGCAGGTGATATTATGATCTTTGGGCTCAAAATGATCATGAAGGATTTTCCAGAGGCGCTGGAGGTCGTGAAGCCGCTCTGTCTGAGCATTCGATCAATCTTGTTTGGGGACACGGCGGACCCGAACTTTGGGACACCAGTGGGAGACCCAAACCAACTTTACGGGCCTATTATAGCAGCCTACGATGAAGCTATTGGCAATCTGTAGTGTCGGACAGGGAGAATGTCAGGCTTCAGTGCACTTCATGATGCAACGGGAAAGGGATAGTTTTGCGAAGCTAGTGTTATGGAGTCACAAGTACTGCCAGTATCTAGTGGTCGGAAATGGTTGTTAAGAAATCTACAGAGCTCTAACTCTACAAGGCATTGGAGTTCTTTTACTCCAATGCCTAGTCATAGTGTGCATGTCACGTGCTGACTCTATCATATGACATAGCTCTGTTAGGCAAGGCCTAACATCATAACAGTCATACACATTTCGGCCAAGTTTTTCGGTACAGGGATATGCCAGGATTGAAACATGCCGGCCAAATCATCAAAGTGCACTGATTCTTTATTGTTCATTTTGAGCCACTGCCGAAGGCAGAATGCAGCATCACTGTGATCGTACTCTTTTCTTTTGGGCACCCCAAGCTTGCGGACAATCTGCCACTCCCACGGCGCCGCGATGTACTTGATTCCGGTACCGTCTGTGTCCATTCCAGCTGTCGAAAGTACCTCATTTTGCAATATGGCCTGGGACTTGAACTTCTGGAAAAGTTCGGCATTACCAAAGAAGAGTGCTGATATCGAGCTATCGACCCAGTCTCTTGGAATCGGATGCGGTGAATTGGCCACATCAGCAGCGGCCAGCAACCACGCGCGCTTCAGCTTCTGGAGGGTACCGTCTTTGTAAGAGTTTGGATCATCTGGTTTGTAGTCGGTTGCAATAAAATCCATATCGGCCGTGGTCGGTCTATCTCCGAGAATAACGTTCACAGCGCCACCCTGAACAATTAGAGTGAACTTGGCATCTTGCATGGCCATTGTCTCGCTAGCATATTTCATAGCTTCTTCTAGGGATGCTTTGTTCAATTCGAGTTTTTGCTGTGCAACCACCGAAACCGCAAGGACGGTTGTAAGGAGAGTGCGAAAGGACAACATGATGATATAACATTGGAAAAGGAGGTACTCTTTGGCTTGGCATACGAAAAGTAGATGAGAAGGTAAATTTACATTTCGTGTGGATGCAGCATGGCTTATGAGAGCAATCGCCGGTTGCTTACAACTATATCCCTTCTTCTCGACTTATGCTCTCTTTTTTCAGTGCGACCTGATGAATGAGTAGATGGCGTTGATAGTAAGGCGTTAATAGTAAAGCATAATCTTATGACTATTATGCTACCTTTCATTGGATTCGCCTGACTCACCGTCCAGCAGGAACCGCCGTATCCGAGACATTGCGAATATACGCCATATAAGTATGTTGGATGCGACTAGTGCGCAGAAGTCAACGCCAGTAATTGTACTCATTGCATCAAAAGCCGGCTTCTGGCTCGCATTGATAGTTTGCTGAAGTTTACTTTTACTATTGGTACATCTTATGCGAAACAAGCCTTAGTTGAACCCATGCTAATATGGTTTGTTCGACTGACACTGCATATTATGCTGGACCTCAAGATGAACGTTCCTATGGCTGCCGTATTCAGTGACAAATGCTTCACGATACATGACATAATATCACACCATTGTATTATTTTTTTGCTTGTGCTTTAGTATTGCAACTATTGTTGTTATAAATGCATCATTCTCAAGGCGCTGTCAATGCATATCAGAGGGAGGCAATAAAATTTGCTATTGCACGTGATTAAGTAGAGACTATCTGTACTTGCTCTCGTCTTGAATTACTTACTCCGTACTTACAGAGTACTTACATCACGACACCCACACAAGTGGGCTGACTCGGGCAAATTATACGGTTTGAGGAACTCCGTACTCCGTACGGAGTACAGAGAGAGTATTAACGAGAGCCGAATAGCACATCAATGACCCACCTGGCCGAAACAATAAAATATCCACAAGTCTAGCCAAGTAAGCAGGCTCCCTCACTTGTCATACCCACGTTCCAGAAGGTTTGTTTAGCCTAGGGATGTAGAAATGCTGTGAAATGCTATTAAAGTTGCAATTACTGTAAGGTTACACCCCGTCTGTTCACTTGGGCGCTGCCCAAGCAACGGCTCGCCACGATGAAGCCGGCGTCCCACATGAGCGAGCCCGCACCATCACGTGCAACGCCGCCAAGTCACGTGCGCCGTCGCGCACAAAAGTACAAGAGCGCA
Source organism: Drechmeria coniospora (assembly GCF_001625195.1). Classification (NCBI taxonomy): domain Eukaryota; kingdom Fungi; phylum Ascomycota; class Sordariomycetes; order Hypocreales; family Ophiocordycipitaceae; genus Drechmeria; species Drechmeria coniospora. The sequence goes on along the minus strand of NC_054390.1, from coordinate 8,359,989 downwards.
AGCAGCAAATGTACATTAGTGAAGAGGCATGGAACGTTAAACATCACAAATACGCGCGGCCCCTGGTTCTACAGAGCCGCCCCGTAACACGTACTGTCCAGGCAGGTTTCTCGGCCATTTTCTCATTGGCATTTGCATTTTAGAGTGTTTGTGATCCGGATGGCCTCGTAGTCTCTCGATCCTCTGCATGTGCAATGGCACAATGGGCAGGCGCCTGGAGCATGGCCCTCACCATCGCACAAGTCCATCTCCGTCCGCATCGACCTGAGGCTGCGCAGAAAGTCGTCGACTACAGGAATCGCATTCTTCGAATACGCGACAAATACACAAGGGTGAACGTCTCAAGGCGAGTGGACGTGTGCGCTAATGCCCGCTGCTCCTTCGTATCTCTCTTACAAGCCCTCCAAAGCTCGCCCATTCCTCGGCTACTTGGAAAGGGTTGTACTACAATCTCGGCTACCTGAGCGTCAAGAAGATTATAGCAAAAGCTGCAATAACTGCTAGTCCTACTAGTAGTTGCTGTTAAGAATGCTAGTATTATACTACTAAGACTACCTAATAGGATACTGTCCTGTACACATTGTCCAGGGACAGAGCTACACTCTCTACTACCTACCTACACCTACTGGCTGTAGTAAGTACAACACTATCCAGAATACTACAATTGCGCAACCTACAAGCACAGTTATTATTAAGTCGACTGTACACTAACTTACGACTCTACGTCAACAAAAAACTTAAGTCAATCTATGACCCACACCGACCGGTAACCCAGTGGTGCCTACCAATATACCACTAGCCAAGCAGCTGAACATATTAGCGAGTGGAAATAACTCTGCACTGCTACCAGTAGTATCCGTGCAATAGCACTACAAGCAGCCACTATATATTCAATATATGTATCTGCAAGAAGCGCCTAATTTCAGATGCAGCCTGCTGGCAGCGTCAAGACCAACCAGCAATATCGCAGGGCAATGCGCCTTCCACAACGGTACGACAAGACAAGCTATGAGTGGTGTCTGGACTACCATGGATGTCTAAGCGTTGTTATCACTGTGACCGGGTCGAGGGAGTGGATAAGGGAGGAGAGGAAACGACGGCGTATTTGGACTGGACTAAGGTAGAGGATGACCGCGTAGAAGCCCTAGTCGCCGAGGAGATGGGAGAGCAAACGGACGACCATTGCTCCGGAGCATACACATGGAGGTCTACACATGGAGGTCTACACATGGAGGTCGACGCACTGGCGATGCAGCATCCGTCGCCCGGGAACAACATGTACCCGATTGCGTCATGCCGTGTGCTGCATCTCTCTCGTACCATGCATGAAATCGCTGGTCGTATTCTGCTCTCCCGTTTCAGATCGTCCCCTATAATCAGCGTCACCTGTTCCCGTATTCACCTGTTCCCGCATTCTCAGCTGCCGGGCGTACTTCGTAATGCTCCCCACAATGGAAGATGAGACTAACCAAGTATTTGTTAGTGTTCCCCAGATTCTCGAGTTGTCTAACCACCAATTCTTCGTACGACTTCGTACTTGAGCCCGAAAGTATGCACTGACCACAAGTTGATCCTTATCGTTGATCAATTGAAACGCCGACACATCGCCCTGATTCCCAGTGTAACTTGAAGTCACCATTCCCAAACCCTGAGCTCGTGTTGACGAGCCGTTCGTATCTCACCAATTCCGTGAGGCAGATGGCAGCGGCTGAGGGCATAATGCACGGGAGCCGGGATACTTGCGTGATGTGAATCGAATTGCTCGGAATGGACTACTACATACTCGACGAGGAAGGGGTGAAAAAAAATGTATAAGATGCAGTCATGTCCCCGATTCAGCCAGAGTGTCATGTTCATCTTCACTCACATCGTCCAGCCTGATCAAAGCAATAATTACCTCCATTAGTCTTTCGTTTACACTCGTCCAACGCACAATGCAGATGCTAAGCACCCTATACGCCCTCTTGACGCTCGTGCACGTCACCGTTGCGGCACCCTCGACCGAGGCCAGAGGGCTCAGCACGACGAGGCGCGGAGCCATGGTCTCGGTGCAGAACAACTCGCCACAGCTGCTGAGGAACGTCACCATCCTCCACAAATACAGCAACGTCTACAAGAATGATCAAACGTGGCCGGAAGTCGGGCAGGACGAGCTCGCGTCGCCTCTGATGAACGTCGAGTACAACACGGGGCTGTTCACCACCGGCCGCGACTGGTGGGTGCTCGTCTTTGCAAGCGAGGACCTCCAAACGCTGTACGTGACGGACCCGCACAATGGACGCGCTATATTCGACTGGCTCGACCGGGTATATCCCACCTTGGTCGGGGTTGGCGCGGGTGCCGCCGTTTCACTTGCGACGCTCGAGACCGGTCCAGTGTCGGTTTTGGCCGGGGCCGCAACGGCGGCCGCTGTGAAGCTCGTCACCGACCAGCTGTTCAACACAGAGACCACGGATGGGTACAAGCAGCACATCCTCAGGGAGGAGGATGAGCTGAAGCTGACCGAGATTGTCATTAATTCGGACTACTCCGTTACCTTCAAGTCCGAGTCGGGCACATCCGACACCGGCACCATCTCCAGGGCCACCCTGCCCATGGTAGCTGCTTCGCATCGAAGCGTGCGGCGTCCTGGACAACCCAACCATGGGACAGAAGAGGAGACTCGAGAGGAGACTGGAGAGGAGACTGGAGAGGAGACTCGAGAGGAGACTGGAGAGGAGACTCGAGAGGAGACTGGAGAGGGCGCGACGATTCTAGCTCATGGTGAGTTCTGGTCGTCCCGCAGTGACGGCACCCTGTAGGAAGTTGAACGAGCCCCTTTTGGATTGAAGATTGGTTGACAATCAACGGACGGATTCCTGCCCTTTCCATTTTCGGTGTTTTTCGAGTTTTATGACGAGCAGGTTTTGGCGTTTGACTTGGGTTGAAGATTGGTTGACAATCAACGGATTCCCTGTCCTTTCCAGTTTCAGCTTTTTCGAGTTTTATCATGAGCAGGTTTTTGCGTTTGAAGAGCCGCTTACGATTCGGTTTGCGTACATGTGGCTTATCCGACGAGCTGGTGTAAGGCCTGGACAGTCGATTTAGTTGCATCGAATTCTCTTGAACTCGTCGTCGTGCGAAAAAAATTACATTCTTTGGTCTTGGGGGCCTTGACAATGCGTTGTGTCAACCTTGCTTGCCTGTGTGACTGTAATAACACGGCAGACAAGAGGCACGGCTAGGTTGGGTGAACCGAAAGGTCGGATGCGCCATAGTACAGAGTAGTAGGTCTTGCTGCCCTCCATCAATAGCTGCTAGCATGTAGGACGCTGAATAGACGTGATGGACGTGGGTGGCCCGTTGCCGTCATATCCGCAGTTGATTGCATCACAGGGAAACCTTGCAGTCGGTCGAGAGGAACCGCCTGGTGAAGAGGCATAATTGAGTATTATTACTATCAAGTGGTTAATACAGAGTACGGATACGGAGTATTACCGTACTCCGGAATACAGTACACGAAAGTATTTATTGCAGTTGTAGTGTCTATGACAAAGTATAAAGGGAATTAAGTGAGTATGTAGGTGTACGAAAGTAGGTGTGCAGTACGAAAGTGTTGATACAGGCTGCAGCACTACTGAGGACTGATTGCTGCTGCTGCTGTGTCACCTGAACAATCACGTGAGCAAGAACCCACCATGTCGTTGGCGTTCCTTATATTGCAGGACCAAGTCATCTGTACTTACTTAAGTACGTACTCAGTACGGAGTACTTGTAAGTACATAAAAGTACGTACTGCTGAGCAACACTATGGCCAGGTCGCTCGAGCTCGAGTGCCAGCATCATCGAATTGCCGGTGCTCCTCCGTCGTCGTCTGAAACACGTCAGGTGCTGTGCCTGTCGATACAACTTCCCACCCCATACGGTGTACGGCGTACGGCGTACGGAGCACAGGTCTGAACGTTGCTGGGTTCAATTGCCGTTGCCAGCTGGGATCAGCACCTCACTCGGGCAGCTACCTTGGACGAGAGCCTCCGCGACAATGTTCAGGGGAGAAACGGGAGCGGCGACACAATGATACAGGCCAGCAACCACGGCGAGCCGGTCCCGTACGAAGAAAGTCACGGCCTGCTGGCGGCAAGCGAGCATGACGAAGACGACCTCGGCGTGCACGGAGGGAAGCTCGACTCCCACGGGGAAGCCGGGCATAATGCAAAGACGTCGAATCGAGTGCAGTTCGACCTTCGACCCGAGGTCATCGGGGCGGGTAACGGGTCGACGAGAGAGCCGGCGTCACCGTCCGAGTCGAGCCAGAGCTTCGAGTTCGAGTTGGACGATGTCGAGAACCAGCCGCGGTCCCCCTCGCACCGGGTGCCGCTGCTGACGGACATGGAGGCGCCGAGCGTCGCCGTCGCCAACTCGTGGGGGAACGCCGAGGGCGAAGGGGACGCGACCGACGAGCTGCACGCGGAGATGCGACGGCCCAAATCCGGCCTCCAGTCTGCCTTTATGAACATGGCCAACTCCATCATCGGCGCCGGCATCATCGGGCAGCCGTACGCGCTGCGGCAGGCGGGCCTGCTCGCCGGCATCCTGCTGCTCGTCGGCCTGACCGTCATCGTCGACTGGACCATCTGCCTCATCGTCATCAACAGCAAGCTGAGCGGCACGAGCAGCTTCCAGGGCACCGTCGAGCACTGCTTCGGCCGGTCGGGGCTCATCGCCATCAGCGTGGCCCAGTGGATATTCGCCTTTGGCGGCATGGTCGCCTTTGGCGTCATCGTCGGCGACACGATACCGCACGTCCTCGTCGCCATCTGGCCGAACCTCGGGGCCGCGCCCGTCGTCGGCCTGCTGACGGACAGGAGGGTGGCGATTGCCGTCTTCGTCATGGGCGTCAGCTTTCCGCTGACGCTCTACCGCGATATCGCCAAGGTAAGCGCGAGCTTTCGATGCCAGCACGACGTCGGGTTCTCCTCGCTGACGGGCACCGCGCCGCATTCGTCCAGCTGGCCAAGGCGAGCACGTTTGCCCTCGTCGGCATGATGGTCATCGTCGTCACCGTCCTCGTCCAGGGAGCGCTGGCGCCGTCCGAGTCCCGCGGCTCCTTTAGCACGCCGCTGCTGACGGTCAACGGCGGCATCTTTCAGGCCATCGGCGTCATATCCTTCGGTACGGGCCCCCCGACCCCTCCTTCCCCGCTGACGTCCGAAGGAGGCTGACGGAAAAGGACGCGGCAGCGTTCGTCTGCCACCACAACTCGCTGCTCATCTACGGCTCGCTGCGGACGCCGACCATCGACAACTTCTCGCGCGTCACCCACTACTCCACGGGCGTCTCGATGCTCGCCTGCCTCCTCATGGCCCTCGCCGGCTTCCTCACCTTTGGCGACAAGACGCTCGGCAACGTGCTCAACAACTTTCCGTCCGACAACAGCATGGTCAACATTGCGCGCCTCTTCTTCGGCCTCAACATGCTGACGACGCTGCCGCTCGAGGCTTTTGTCTGCCGCGAGGTGATGCTGACGTACTGGTACCCCGACGAGGCCTTCAACCTGCGGCGGCACGTCGTGTTCAGCAGCGGCCTCGTCGCCGCCGCGACCGTCATCAGCTTGCTCACCTGCGACCTCGGCGTCGTCTTCGAACTTGTTGGTGCGACGAGCGCCGTGGCCATGGCGTACATCCTCCCGCCCATGTGTTACATCAAGCTCACGACGCGGAGCTGGCGGACATACGTGGCCTATGCCATCATCGTCTTCGGAAGCGCCGTCATGGTCATCAGCGTGGTCCAGGCCATTGGAAAGATAATACACGGTACGTAGGTTTCGTCGTCGCCTCCCTCCCCACCCCCCCCCCCCCCTTGCGCGTTTCCCTTGGTTGCATCGACGGGCGCATCGGGACATGCTGCTGACACCCGAACCAGGCTCGGATGGAGCGCCGACATGTACGTGACGGGACGGATTTGTAATGCGAATGCGATGTGTGCACGATATTGGCCGCAAGAAAAGCCAGAGCGTGGGTGGACGAGCCATTCACTGGACGCCAGCAAACGATGGAACGGATGGGCGGCCAGCTTGTGGTATCGGATGGATGGCTCTGCTTCCACAGCGCGTACGCGTACTCGTGTACTCGATCCTACGGCGGGAGAGGGGGCGATGGAGGGCCACCGATATGGCATCCCGAGATGGGCATCAACAACAGTTGATGCTGCGGCATCCCATCATCGCACACGCATCCGTAGATTTGACCGACCGCCCTTCACCCCTCTACTGCCCTCCACTCCCCCCTCTGCTCCTCTGTCCATTCCCCCCTCTGCTCCTCTCTCTACTCCTCTCTCTTTCCCTAGACGTCCATCATCCATCACGCACCGATACTACCATTGATGCGCAGCTGTACCGAGCAGAAGTAGGACATGGCAACGCACTTTTCTTGGCGCAGCCAACGACGACACGGCGGCAGCATGTCTGTACTGTATCCCCGCTTGCGCTCGCAGCCGACGGGTCACTTCCCCGGTGAGGCGTGTCATCCGCCCTTTCTGCCGTCGTTCAAGACGACAATGTGCAGAGGGGCGTACTTGTATATAGGCGAAAGTGAGAGGGAGGAAACCGAGAGAAGAGATGAAGAGACAAGAGGGGGGAAGGGGTCTGGTTCCGTCGAATGGCGCGTCACCCGCCCATGGCCTCCCTTGAACCGATTCATTCGTTCCCGACTCTGTCAATCGGTGGGCGCATTTCTGCGACATGGCCTGTAAGAATGGCTGCATGGGATGCATCCACGTGGGCAACGGATAAGGGGCAAGCCTGAATCATTGGTCGACGCCTATCAACGAGAGGCTGTTGGCTGTTTCGTGCGCAGAATCAGCTCATCCAATCCGTTCAAAGCCGCCCGTCTTCGATCGCTCGGCGTGCTATTTTTCGCATGTTCGTGCCTGTCTCTTGGTCCCAGGTCGCGGTGAGGACGTCGGCTGTGCGTACGGATACTGGATGTCGATGTGACTCTCTGTTGTCGATGGACGCCGAGTCAACCGTCAAGCATCCAGGGCTTGCTCGACTTTCCGCCACGACCAGGTGACGGTTTCTGGAGAGGTGGGGTCACAAGAGTACTGATTTGTCGTGCCCTTGTTTTTCGGAATGATGCATGTCCATCTCGATGTCTTCGTCAGAACTACTCCGGACGATGGGATGGGATGGGATGGGATGGATGCTTACCTCCAGCACCAGCCCACCTCCAACTTCTGCCCACCCCCCTCCTCAAGGTCGTGGGGAAAGCCCACCCCGCTTCCGAGATGGGGAACGACAATCCGGCCGGCCGAGTATTTACCATCCATCCATCCTCCTCCTCATTCTCCTCCTCCTCTTCTTCTTCCTCTTCTCTTTCCCCTCTCTTTCTCCGATTCAGTCATCACGCCGTTCTGTAACATTCTCCGATCTGCAAGCAAACCACTGTCTCGTTTGCACAAGACGACAAGAACCATCTTACAAGTCAGCATACCAGTGCTTCGCAACCCATAGAATCAGTGTACGTTGTCGAGCAACCCCGGCAAGCAAATAAGCAACGATGCAGCCCCTCGTCGACTACAACCACACCTCGTGCCCCAAGTGCAGCACCGTCATCACGGGCGACAGCAAGACCTGCAGCAGCTGCGGTGCCGTATGTCTCTTCTCTCCTCCACTCCGCACTCTGCTTTCTTCCTCACCTCACCACGTTTCTTTTCTTCCCGTCACTCTTGGCAGGATTCGAACATTGCGGTCAAAGCCGGTCGTTTGCTAATCGTCGAGATGCACGGTACACAGTCGTGCCCCAAGTAAATGAAAAACAATGCGGCACGTCCAACCGTGACGACGACATCGGCGAGGAGGACATGATAGAGGACATGATATTCTTTTGGAAGATGCTGTGGTCATCGAGTCTGGCTGGTCATTAACGGGCGCTCGTTCAGTCGAGAGGGGAACTTGCCCAGCTTGTCGGTGGATTGAGGGGAAGGCAAGAGGCTGAGGGGAAGCAAGAGGCTGGGGCGAGGCTGAGGCGAGGCTGAGGAGAGCCGAGGGAAGCCTGAGGGTTGGTCCTGGACAGCTCGAAGGCCCCTTGTAGTCTGAGAGAGGTGGTGTAACTGGGTGGGCGGGCCCGGCGAAAGGAAGAAAGCATAGGTGGTGTAACAACCTGTCAGAATACACTCATTTTCCGAGTCGCCGTCTCGAGTGACGATGCCGACATCACGAGCCTGCCCGGCCGGCCTGTCTGTCTTGCCTTCGTACCAGCACCAACAATGTGGGAGGAACGGGTTGAGAAAATGGATTGATATGGTCCGCCCAATCTCACCCTACTCTTGGGCCTTAATCGAGAACCGCTCGAAGCACAGTTTCGTGGGCAACAGAAAGGGCAGAACGCCGGGCAGGATGCCTCGACGCAACAGCCCCAACCCCAACTCTAGCAGCGAGCAGCCAAGCAGAGGGACATGGGTGAGAAAATTCGGCACCGATGGGAAGCGACTACGGACATGGAAAGACGACAAAAAGATTCATCATGCGTAGCCGTCGTCGACGTGCCAAGGATCCTGGCAAACCCCGACGCGCAACGCTCGCTACTGCACCCTGCTCTCCACTGTACGCGCGCCCTGGGGGCCATCATCTCCAGCCGGCAGACCGTAAAACAGGTCCCAAGACTCAAGCCTGCCCTCTCCGATACGCAACAGATACATAAAAAAACAACAACCGAGCCTTGCTTTCTCGCCACGCCGGCTGGCCAGGGCCGCACTCGTCGTCCCCGGCCATCCAAGCTCGTTCGCCCCGGTCGGCAAGGCGAAAACGGTCGTTGATGCTGCCCCGGCACAGCATCGGCCGCGGCCGAACGAAGGAGAGTCGAACCGTGACCGCGGGCGAGGCGAGCGTTGGGCGAGGCACCATCAAACTCCAATTTCCGAGAACCTATGCAGACGCGGCAAAGCCTGCACCCGTTGCGGCCGCAATCAAACACCTGTCATCCGAACATGTGCGGCCAAAAACTGAGCGTGAACTGGAAAGATGATTGCATTACAAGGGGCCATGAGCCGAAGAAGAAACCAGGCTGCCGTGTTCGGTATGGACGGGATCGCTTGAGGGCCGCCGCCGCCGCCGCCGCCGCCGCTTTACAGAACAAGGCATTTCTTGTGGCTGCTCTTGCGGCTGCTGCGGGACAGCAGGGCAGCGCGGGTGGCGTGCTCGAACACCTCGCGGACGCCTTCGTTGGTCTTGGCCGAGCACTCCAGGTACTTGTAGGCGCCAATCTTCTTGCGAATCTCCTCGCCCTAGGTTCAAACGGCGAGGTCAGTCATGTGCGGAGCGAGACCCAGGCGGTGTCGCGGAGACGCCGGCCGTCAGGTGCGCGGGGGCGCTCGGAGGATTCTTACCTCCTCGGGGGTGACGGGCTTCTGGCTGGTCTTGCGCAGCTCATCGCTCGTCTTCTGGTCGTATCGCAGGTCCTTCTTGCAACCGACCAGGATGATGGGCAAGCCCTGGCAAAAGTGGAGGACCTCGGAAATCCACTAAATGGCAAGGGCAAGGCGTTAGCGATGCTCGATTCTCGAACCACGACGACAGAGCGACCGAGGCATCTCGCGGGGGTCGCCGTACCTTCTCCTGAACGTTGTCGAGAGAGTCGGGCGAGTCGATGGCAAAGCAAATCAGAATGACGTGAGAGTCGGGGTACGAGAGGGGACGGAGGCGATCGTAGTCTTCTTGGCCAGCCGTATCCCACAAGGCCAGCTCGACGTGCTTGCCGTCGACCTCGACGTCGGCGACATAGTTCTCGAAGACGGTGGGGACGTAGACCTGGAGGGTACTGTCAGCAAACTGGGCCCACCAAATCACCGTCCTACCGAGAGGGTGTCCGGTAGTTGTCGCCGCATTCCAAGTCTCGAGTCGTCGTGGCCCTCGCCAGCTCCGGCTCGTCAAGTCGATCGGTCGGTCGGGGGGGGAGGGCAACGAGACAAAGGGGGTGGCGAATGATGCATGCTCACCTCGGGGAAGGTGCCCTTCGAAAAGACGCTGCGAACAGTCAAGTTAGCGAGCTGATGATGGCGATACCGCTTTCGCCCATGGAACGGGGACGGGGAAGGGTGCAGATGCCGCTGCTGATGCCGCCTCGTTGCACGCACAAAGGGAGGTTGCTTTTTGGGGTGGGTTGTCGGGAGGGGGGGAGGTTCCGAGGTAGCTAACTCACATCAACAAGCAGGTTTTACCGCAGGCACCATCGCCGACGATGACAAGCTTGCGGCGGATCTCAGCCATGGTATTTGTGGGCGGAACGTTTTTGATGAGGTTGGCGATGGATGCGATGAGCGATGAGCGATGAGGAAGTGAGCGTTGGCTTGGAAATGCGCGGGGGCACGGCGAGTTGGAGGTGGATGGAGGAAGAAAGAGGATGGACGTCAGAAGGGGGGGGGGATGGTGTCGGGGACGGTGGAGAGGAGAGAGTGAGAGAGACCTGGACTTGTGCTCGTTCCCGGGACCCTGCTTGACCTAGGCAGGCAGGCTGTGCTGTGCTTGTGCTGGGTTGGGGCTCGCTCGGCGGCTTTGTCACTGGTACTTGTCAAGGGGGTCCAAAGGACAGGTCTCGGATCAGGCGGTGGGCGGCCAGCAGATTCCAGCAGCAGGTTGCGGGTACGAGCACGGGGTACAGAGTACAGAGCACAGCGATGGAGAACGCGTACGTAAGTGCACAGCACAGCACAGCCAGTGTACTCGTACTACTCGGTGAACTCGGGCGATTAGCAGGGTCGTTGTGCTTTTACTAGTACCATCCATCCTATAGCTCCCTGGTGGCATGTACTGTACTTACTCCGTACTCAACTTGTACTTGTACAGTACGTGCGAGGTACCCGCACCACTGCGCCAGCACCAAGGAGCATATGCCCGCACCGCAACACGGCGCACCGCGCCTGTCAGAATCCATCCGACCATCCATCCATCGCGGGATGAGTCCTGAAAAAAAGTACCAATGAAAAGTTGACGGGGCAAACGGCAGCGCAGCTTGGAATACCGCCCGTGGCCGCCGATGTACATTCTATTGCGACTCTGCGGCAACGGTACTTGCAATTTTACCAGCCGTCTGTGGGGGAGTCCAGGCCAGGCCAGGCACAGTGCACTCGAGGCTACCACTAACTTGCAGTGCGTACATGTAGCGTCGAATGGTAAAGGTACTCTGTACCGTGCGTGTACGGAGCACTAGGCACACAATCGAATGTATCCTGAGGCACCCACCTAGCTCGGCCGAGGCAAGGCAGACAGGAGGGCGGGGAGAGAGGTACGTACCATGTACCCCGTACATGTACAGTACTGAGTACCTGGCAGTGCAGTTCCTTGTACTGTACTTTTCAGGCATAAAGTACGAACACTTCATTAGTATGCTGGCTTCCGTACTTACTAAAGGACTAACCAAGGTGTTGTAGGAACAAACGTATCCAGGTACTGACCAAGGAACAGTACAAAGTGGTCAAGGAATCTGTACATCGTATTTCGACAGGTCCGAACTGCCTCCACACAGCCGTCGAGCGGCCGGCCGATGCTGGTGTCCGCGGAGCTGTCTAGTGTACGCCAGTGGTTTTGTCTGGCCGATGGATCTCTAGACAAGAATTCTCTCACCCGCCTATCTTTTCAGAGAAAGGATGGCCCGGACAGCAGAGGGGATTGGTATGGCACCGTAATGTACGTAAGTATGCCTTTGTGCGAGCTGTCAACATCCTCCCCCGACGATGGTCTATCCTACTGCCAGGTTTCACCGCATCTAGCGGGGCGAACCGCGTCGAGACCCCTATAAACTTGGTTGCCAGGTACAGCAAGTGTGGTGTTTGGCGCTTCGCTTGCAAATACCTCTGTCGTGGCATGCTGTTTCCCCCTAAGCACCTACCTCTAGTACCTAATACAGAAGCGCTGGATTGCCTCTGTACTAGGCACTTTATGTACCTAGTAGTACCTACCCCGTACGTAATGCTACCTGCTTTCCAGGTACATGTAGTCCTTGCGTAGGTAGGTACCTTAGCAGGTAGGTGCCTTACGGAGTAGTAGCCGGAGTACGGAGTACTGTACTCGTAGGGGCCATCGTACTAGGTACCTAGTACTAAAGTTGATACCTTAGTCCTACTTACAGTACCTAGCAATAGTACTAAGGCGACATCATCCCGTCACACGTACCTGCTTCTAGCGCCATCGTGACCGCAGGGGATATGCGGACGTTGAGTTGCGTTGCTCTCACATTACTACTTAGGTACCTTAGGTAATACCCTCAACTCCTACTAGGCACTACAAGGTACAGAGTGTCAGAAGGCAGATGCTGGCTTCTGCTGATCGCTGCTGGTTCGTCGGTACACTCATCTCGAACGCCACGGCGCACCGCAGCGGTGTCCAACGATTCAAAGTTCCCCCTTCCAATATCGGCCGCCATCCACTCCGTTCTACTTTATTTGGGAGACGGGGGGTGCTGCTTGGCTACATACTCGTCTGTTTACATACATGCGCGTGTAAGCGGGGAGCAAGTCGCCATCCCTGTTGCCCGACGATGACGCGAGGACGAGACATGGGGAGAATCACATCACGGACGTGAAAAAGCAACGAGTCAACAGACGGGTCCCGTTCACTGTCCGAAGACTCCGACGGCCAGACTAGCCAGTCGACCATATGGCCAAGACGAGGGCTACGGCCACGCCGACGACGACGACGACGACGACGACGACGACGGCAGGAGAAACTCGGCCTCCGCTACCGCCACAAGGGCATTCTCCCTCTGCCCTGGAGGTACGGGATTGGGAACCTGGGTCGGCGCAACGTGACCCAAATCCTGCGGTACGCTCATGGTCGTACTCGTACGCGTACTTACTCGTCACCTTTGAGGCTCCCCTGCGCTCCACCGTCCGTGGTATTCCCATCGCCCCCTCCTCCCCTCCTCCCCGGGGCTGCTGGACGTGCGAATTGCGAATTTATTCTGCACGGGGTTTGAGCGTCATCAGGACTCATGCTCGTACGAAGCCGCGACGAAAACACGTAGGGCACGCGGGCGCCATGACCGGCATCATCCTTGACCTTCACTTGACCCCTACAAAGCTGAAGCAACATCGACGTCGGTTGACGTCAAGTCCACGGGCACCAATACAAGTACGAACTCTGCGGTGCATGGCTGCTCCTCGAGCCCGTATGAATTGTATGACCGCGCCTGGTGAATGCTCTGCAACCCACCGCCCAACGGTGTCCTCGGCTTGGATTGGCAGTCCCATCGCCTTTGCCATTCCCGTTGTTATTGCTACGGCCATTGTCGCATGGGTTTGTGCTAGTTGTTGTCCCGCCGTATGTGCGTCAGGTGCGGAGAATGTACAGTACTGTACATGTAAGTACTGTACGCAGTTACGATAAGTACTTGTGCAAGTCCTAGGTACTATACAGTACGGGTGTTGGCACCATCCTGTCACCTGTCAAACTCCGAAATGCATTCAACGTTTCTGTACGAAATTCCTAGGCCTTGCACACAGCCCCCATTCCGGCATTCGTCCTTGGCTAGGACCGATTGGACAGCCAGCGCACTTGACCAACTGTTGGCAGTTGGATGGCAGAGACAGGGACAGAAATGTGAGGACAGCACACACTGTACTCCGTACATGTGCGGCTTGATACCTACCTACCTAGTACCTAGCACGTGGAGGAACTGAGGCACCAATGCACGGAGTACGTACATTGTATATATCCTGATAACCCTGAGTACAAGTACTTGTCTTTGCTGTACCTGCAACTACGGAGTACAGCACGAGTGATTGTACACAATGCAAGTATGGAGTACTGAGCAAGCACGGAGAAGTTGTACTAGTAGTACTTGTACTTCCTGTACCTGGTATTATTGTATCAGGTGCCAGACGCCTATTAATTTCTTGTACTACGGAGTACAACGTACATGTACGTAATTTCCATATTAGTCGGTACATTGCTTTGTTCGCACCGATCAAGGACAGTGGAGGCGGTTTGGCCATGTAATAATTTCCATAGCTGCTCATAGTATCCGCAAAAGTATTCCAACTTCTACGGAGTAGCAGGCATTATAATGGATCCTAGCAGCATCATGAAGGCATCACGATCGCGGCTGATACTACGTGTAAGATGCTACGCTATGTGCAAACCACTTCAGATGAAATGCTCAGGGGCGTTACGGTTGAAGGGCAAACTCTTTCACGTCACGAGTGCCATTGCTATGCCTCTCAGCAGTCCTTCGTACCAGGTACAAGAACAATGTACATGTACTTGCTAGCAACAACTCTGCGAATATTGCTGCACACATGCGTTAGTACAGTACCTACTTAGGTACAGTAATTATTCATTGACACGCCTGCCGAGCTTGCCTGCAGCCCATTGAGGTAGCATGTTGATATCCGAGGTGCGGAATACACACACGCACACACGCGCACACGCACACAACGATGGATTGATCGACGAGTGCATTTCCAGTACATAAACGCTCCATCAGCACGCCTTTGCGCCCTCCCATCTTGGCGCCCTTCCAACGGAGAGATGGCCATGATCAACCCAGGCTGCTTATCCCCATCGTCATGTGGCAAACTTCGGCTCGTCCCCGCTTCATAGCATATTCATACGGGAGACTGTTCTCTCCAGGCAATCGACCGGGCAACTGCCCCGCTGGGTATCAGTCTCATAAGCGTGCTCGCCGTCTCCTGTGGCCTTTTCGCTTTGGTTCACAGCACATCCATCCCCAAGGCGCCCTTTGCTTGCGGAACACATTCATCGCTCGAGTATGTTCGCGTGCCATATCTGTCTTGCTTTTGGCCGATATTGACGCTGTCTGCCATAGGCCGCTCCATCGACTTCGCTCTACCTTTGACCCAAGTCTTCATCTGCTCCTGCATTGTTCGTTCCATACACCATTCCTCCGTCGCTCAGTGCTCACAAGATGCCCTCGATTACGACCTCCATCAACGATTGGGACGAAGATGAGGCCGGATCATCCGATAGCCTGTCGGGAGAGTCGTTTCTGGAGGCCATATCTCCGTCCCCTATTATCAGAGAGTTTGTCTCTGCCGCGGCCCATGTTGCATCATCAAATGCGTCAAATGTTGACCATGCATCGTCGCAAATGGCTGCATCAGATATCGTGAATCCGAGAGCCTATCAGCGGGAGATGCTCGACCAGAGTCTCAAGCAGAATGTCATCGTTGTGGTATGCTGGTCATCAAACCGTGCTACCATTGCCAGTCGCTGATGAGACAACAACCCAACAAAGATGGACACGGGAAGCGGCAAGACCCAAGTGTATGCTCTAGTCTTCCTCGTCCCTTGCTTTTGCCTCAACTAATGGTCCCAGTGCCGTGCTGCGGATCAAGGCCGAGTTGGAAAGATGTGGCCATGACAAGGTATTTTTGTTCAATGGTGCCGACGACGGAGCTTTGCTCATCGCTCATGGCAACGAAAGATGATATGGTTCCTCGCCCCGACAGTTTCGCTCTGTGCTCAACAGTTTGACGTCATCCGCTTTCAGATTGCTTCCGTCAACATGAAGCTGATTACTGGCAATAACAATGTTCACACCTGGAATGCTCGCACCTGGGACCTTGTGTTGGACGATGTTCGTATTGTCGTCTCGACCTACCAGGTCTTGTTCGATGCGCTTTCACATGCCTTCTTTAGCATCGACCGCTTAGCTCTCGTCGTCTTTGACGAAGGTTGGCCGCCATGTTCGACTCCAAGGATCACTTCACTTACAGCCTCACAGTCCACAACTGCATCAACAAACACCCGGGAAGCAAGGTCATGAAAGACTTCTACCACCGACACAAGAGCCAAGGCCAGCCCGTGCCTTCGATCCTCGGCCTCACAGCAACCCCGACCATGAGATTCAAGGCCGAAACCATCGAGAGGCTTGAATGCATCCTCGATGCCAGGTGTATCACGCCAACTTTGCATCGGGAAGAGCTCCTCAAATGCGTCAATAGGCCCCAAGTACACCATGCATCTTTCACACCTCAACTTGAACCACACGACACCCCGTCCTTGCTCGCCCTTCGGAATGTATATCGCAACCTTGACATCCATGAGGACCCATACATCCTGAAGCTCAAGACCGATCTCACGGACAAAAACCGCAGATCCCTCCTCAAAGCCATTGAAAAGGGTGAAACCTATTCGCGGCTTCAAATGAAAAACTTGCTTAGTCGTGCTTCGGAGGTCGGCCGCCAGCTTGGCCCCTGGGCCGCTGACTTTTATCTCTGGACTTCCATCACCACATTCCTCGATCATTTGGAGAAATCAAATGACTTCTTAGACGATTGGGCAAGCGATGAAAAGCGATACGTGGCTAATGTTCTTCGAAAGGTGGTCCCCCAGCGCCCTATCTGTCATCCACCAAAGGAACCGTATGTTTCAAACAAGGTCTCCATTCTGCTCCTAGAGCTGCTTGCCGTTCCCGACCCGGTTGTCGGAATAGTCTTTGTTCGAGAACGAGCCGTGGTTGTAGTTCTCTGCGAGCTTCTCATGTTATACCCGGAGATTGTGAAGAAATACCAAATCGGATGCGTCGTCGGCGCCTCGAACTACGGAAGCCGGCGAAATTCCATGTACGACTTGATAGGCAAGAATGGTCAAGATCAGATGACGCTGCAAAATTTCCGCTCCGGGAAGATCAACCTGTTGGTGGCAACGGCTGTTCTGGAGGAGGGGATCGATGTTCCAGCCTGTAACTTGGTCTTGTGCTTCGACACTCCTGCAACCCCGAAGGCGTTCGTCCAGAGGCGTGGCAGGGCCCGGAAGACCGACTCAAGGCTGATCATGTTCGCAGAGAACTCTTCCATGACCAAAACGTGGGAGATGCTCGAGAGAGAAATGAGACAGGTGTTTGAGGAGGAGGATAGGGCAGTGCGCAAGCTGGAATTATCAGAAGACTCCGACTTCACGAGCCCTGTCCATTTCCAAGTGGCCTCCACAGGAGCGAGGCTTGATTTTGATAATGCGAAGCAGCACTTGGAACACTTCTGCCAAGTTCTGGCACCAGGCGAATTTATCGACGGCCGGCCGGATTATATTCTTCACAAGGACTTGGATGGGCTTCAACCCCGCTTGAGGGCCAAAGTGCTGCTACCGCCCTCGATTCCGGAGGAGCTGCGGGAGTTTCATGGCGAATTCGCATGGCTCTCGGAGAGGAGCGCAACCAAGGAAGTCGCATTTAAAGCCTACGTCGCTCTGTATCACGCTGGATTGGTAGACGACAACTTGTTGCCTTTCAAGTTTGACGACATCCCTGGCGTGGAGGCCAGAGACGCCGAGGTCGACATTGAGCCCCCATTAAATCCATGGCATCTGGTCGCGAGAGAGTGGCAGCTGTCAAACGACAATTTTCTCTACCCGTTGAGCTACTACGACGAAAACGGCGAACGAACCGATTACGAGGTACTCCTCCCCATTCAACTGGACTCTATTAGACCCATTGAGTTGTTTCTGGCCCAAGGAAAGACCTGCCGAGTTCAGTTTGGGTCGATGAGCCATGTTACTGAGGATCAAGCTCACATGCTGCCCGATCACACATCAACATTGCTCGCCCTTTCATTCGCCCATCGGTGGCTAGTTGAGGACAAAACTCATGTGCTTAGGATGACGGCCAAGGGATTAGATATTTCTAGGCACCAGATTGGGTCCGTCCAATTGGACCCAAGCAATGACGGCTTGAAGCTCGGGCAGTATCTGCTTCGAGACAGGTTTGGAACTCCTTATCTGTTCCGAGGCACACTTCCTACGAGACCGCCAACTGAACACGTTCGGCACCCTTTCAGTGAATTCGAGCTGCTACGGGAGGATGTTCCTTACTTGGTCCTTGCCAAATTGACAAAACGCTCCGATTTCCTTCACCCATTACTTGGCGATCCGAAAACGGACACTCGGAAAACGACAGCTGAAAGTAGACGGTACCCCTTTTTTCTTCCGCAACAAAGCGTAACAGTGGACATGATTCCGGCCAAATACGCTCAGTTCGGGATGATGATTCCTTGCATCATCCATGAACTCGGTGTCACACTCACTGCTCAGCAACTCTCAACAACGTTGCTGCAACGTGTTGGCATCACAGACCTAATGCTGGTCAGGGAGGCCATCAGCGCCCGCAGCGCCCGCGAGCCCCTCGACTACGAAAGGTTAGAGTTTTTGGGCGACTCGATTCTCAAGTACTGCGCTACGGTTCAAGCGACGTCGGATCGTAAGTCGTAATCGGCCAGGACGGCGACTTTGGTGGCTGACCCAGAACATAGACCTGAACTGGCCCGAAGGGTATCTCTCGCGCTTTCGAGACCGCATTGTGGCCAATTCTAGACTTTGCCGGGCAGCGCTAGATGTTGGGCTCTCGAAATTCATCCTCACTCGATCCTTCACCGGCGACAAGTGGCGACCGTTGTACCTTGAAGACAGCCTGCAACAGAGCAGCAGGTCACCGAATGGGGCTAAACTATCAACCAAGACACTGGCCGACGTGGTTGAAGCCTTGATCGGTGCGTCATACGCAGATGGAGGCATTCCCAAGGCCATAAGGTGCATATCTACATTTATCCCAGAGTGCCACTGGCGCAACGTAGAGAAAAGTCGAGATATCTTATTCAACATGGCTCGAGATGGCGATTTGCTGCCGTCAATTCTAGAGCCGGTCGAGACACTGCTCGGGTATTCATTCAGAAAGAAATCGCTGCTTTTCGAGGCTATGACGCACGCGTCTCATGTGTTGGGTTCACGCCAGCGGTCGTATGAACGACTCGAGTTTCTCGGTGACGCAGTTCTCGACAACATCATTGTCACGAAACTATTTGCCGTCAAGCCGCCTATACCGAATTTCCAGATGCACCTGATCAAGACGGCGATGGTGAACGGAGATTTCCTCGCATTTCTCGTCATGAACCACGATATGGGCCAAAGCGACGACGTTGTCGCGAACGATGGGACGGTAGTTGGGACGGAGACTAGGTTGTCTCTTTGGAATTTTATGCGTCACGCTTCTCCCGCCATCGGTCTCGAACAAGACGAAACGGCACGGCGATTTGAGGAGTTGCGAGGGGACATACAGGTCGCCATGGAGCAGGGGGCGCACTATCCGTGGGCGTCCCTGGCTCGTCTGCGGTCAAAGAAATTTTACTCAGACTTGTTTGAATCAATGCTTGGCGCTGTATGGATCGACTCGGGGTCGCAAGACGAATGCGAGGCGGTGGTGTGTCGGTTTGGAATCTTGTCGTACCTCGAACGTATCGTCCGCGACAAGGTTGAGGTTCGGCATCCCAAGGAATCGATAGGACTGTGGGCCGGGACACAAACGGTGACGTACGACATGGACCTGAAAGAGGACCCCAACGGCAAGAAGACCTATACCTGCAGGGTGCAGGTAGGGAACAGCGTCGTCGCCGTGGACGATGGCTTGAGCTTGTTGGAAGCAACGACGAAGGCAGCAGAGGAGGCCTTGAAGCGGTTGATGAAGGAGAAGGGCGTTTTCTGATGCCGAAGCTCGGTTTTGGATGGCATTTGATGCTTGATGAACAGCCTAGTGTAATGCCTCATGCGTCGCGGATGGAGGATTGCCTGGGGCGGCGTCAGCAGTACAGGATAGCATTGCAATGCGAGCATCGATGCTCGTCGGTGCCGGAATATGAAGCGATGGACATGGAGGTGTGCAGGGCATGAATTTGCCACGATCTATGCATGCTTTTGCACCTCTTCAAGGATCACATCGACCATCCAGCTCAGCATCTGGTCCATGGCGGCATCGACGGGCGCATCGGGGAACACCTTGATGCGCTCCCTGTCCAAAACGTCCACTTTAAAGGCTCTCTCCACATCGCCACCCTCGAACATCCACGCATGCTCCTCCACGTAGTTTGGCCATACGATTTTGTCGACGTAGCCCGGGGGGTCGGTCCAGAAGCCCTCGAGGGTGACGTACCCGTCCCGGGCCTCACGACGAGCCTTGGCCCTTGCGTAGGATGCACGGAGGAAGATCTTGAGGTCAAGACTAGGCTGCAAGACGGACATGGAAGGACCGTAGAGGAGGAAACCATCGAGGAGGCAGAGGCGTAGGGAGGGGGTATGAAGCGGATGCGTTGGAGGCAGCGAAGCCGAGACCTTGGACTTGAGGGCGACGATGGTGGCGGCCGGGACGGGGCATTTCCCGACCGAGTTTTGGTCCTCCTTGGAATCGAGGGCGGGCTACAAGAAGCTCCGGTTAGCGTTGGAGGATACGCAGCGTGTCCTCGGAGAGCATGGTTGGAGGGAGCGGGGACGCACGGGAAAGGTGGCATGCTGGCGAATGTAGGAGAGAGCACCCGCCATGCCGGGCACATCGATTGCCTCGGCGCAGTCCCAGTCAATCATGCCATTCTTGGATGGAAGTCTACAGCGTCAGGATGACAGCCGCGTCAAGGAGCAATCTCGAAGGGGAGTTTCTCGCACTCTGTTTCTGCTTTGTAAAAGTCGTCTTGGTGGAGGATGAAGGTGTTGGGGAAGATGTCTCGCAGCAGGCGGGCGAGGGTCGTCTTGCCGCTGGAGGAGCAGCCGGATATGGCGATGACGATGGCCTGACGTCCGGAGGACATGCTGGGGCCAGAGGAATGAGAGATGAACAAATGCAGAAACGATGATGAACTCAGGATTCAAGGATGGGGAGAAGTGATGGGTTGGTGGAGGAGGAACTCGGGAGCGGCTAACAGTGGGCCAGCACACAACAAGTACAAGTACAAGTCCAGTACAAGTACGGAGAACAAGCACGGAGCACAAGTACAGGGAATGGAACTCGCACATGTGCTTGGTACTTTGTTGAACAGTACATACAGTACGGAGTACGTGCAGTACTTACAGTGCTGAAGTTGTACAAGTACTTCTACACCTGCACAGTACTGTAAGAACTTGTACTTGCAAGTGCCTATGGAGGACGGAGTCCGTGTACAGTACGTTCGGCTACTGTAGGCTCAAGTATCTACTTGAGTACAGTAGGCACCTAATACTTTGTACGGAGAACAACTACAGTACGGTAAGTAGTAAGTAGTGATACCGAGTACGGAGTACTTACTTGTACTGTACTGTAGCTACGTAATACCGAGAAAGTCTTTGGAAAGTACCAAGTACAGAGAAGAGGTTAACGCTGGTGGCTCGGTATTACGTATTCAGCGTTGACCGTTGGGTGAGTGTGCAAGTACCTGATTATACTATTTGCACTAATAATTATTTATTCCTCGCATGAGCTGAACTTCGTACTCGGCCGGTCACGTAATTAATACTAAAAGTTAATATTCTCAACTTCATTCTCTCGCTCGATCCAACCAGCTTGCACGTCACCATCTCGCCTCTTCTCCGCGACCCGTCACCTGGCACCACCACAACCATCATCCACGACCCATTCCCGGCGAGAATCAACCATTTCCAATTCTGCCGCTCCCCTCTTCGTTCATTCGCCCGTGTCGCCTCGACCGAGAAGGAGGAGCCTCCGTCGCCCGCCATGTCCCCCGTCGACCAGGGCACCCTCACAGGCACCATCCTCACGACGGCGCTGACGACCTTTGTCAGCGGCTGGCTCTTCGGCGTCTTCACCACACGGGGCTACCTCATCTCCCCGGCCCTCTCCGATCAACGCGAGCATAACCAGCTCGACCCGGTCGAGAGCGACGAGAGCGACGTCGACGAGCATGATTCGCTCCTCGACCACGCCCCGAACTGGGCCAACGGCGAGCAGGCCGATCGCAAGCAAGGCCTGCGGGTCAGCAGCAAGCCGCTCGAGTACAGCGGAGAAGAGTGCAAGCTCGTCTTGGTCGTCCGCACCGACCTCGGCATGACAAAAGGTACGCTCGCCGCCATGAAACGACGCCCCGTCGAGGAGGATCTGGGCGATGAGACGAGACGGCTGACAGCGGCCGACAGGCAAGATCGCCGCGCAGTGCTCCCACGCGACCCTCGCCTGCTACAAGGCGCTCGCCCGCGCCGCCCCCGACTCGCCGCAGCGAAAGGTGCTCGCCCGGTGGGAGAAGCTCGGCCAGGCCAAGATCGCCGTCCAAGTGAAGAGTCAAGAGGAGCTGGTGGGGCTGATAGGCAAGGCCCGCGCCCTGGGCATCGCCGCCGAGGTCATCCAGGACGCCGGCCGCACCCAGATCGAGGCCGGCAGCGTCACCGTCTTGGGCGTCGGGCCGGCGCCCAAGAGTCTCGTCGACCAGGTCACGGGGCATCTGAAACTGCTGTAATGCGCAGGTGGGACCTCGGCGCGCCCACCTCGTGGGGGCGCCCGAGGGGGGGGGACGGGGGGCACGGCGTGGTATCCGTGGTGAGCCGCGGGCGGGCCGTCATGGATGGCGAATCGGCCTACCGACCTAGAGCCGTGGGACGGGCGGGTGTCGCCATGGTCCGGCGCCCATGTACGTGTAGGTGATTGCGCCGAGCGGACGAGGGTCATCATGTGCAGCCGACTACTGCTCGTGAGCGACGCCGATCCCGGGGTATTATTTTCACGAATACTACGTCGCCACTTCCTCCATTCGCCCTCGTCGCCGGCGCTGCCGCTATTCTCTCCTAGCAAACCGCGACAGCGCCGGCCCCAGATCCGCCTCGGCCTCCTTGCGCCTCTTGCCGTTCTTCTCCTGCTGCTGCTTCCACAGCTCGTCCACCCGCAGCCGCTTCTCGTCGATGACGTTCTTCTTCCTCTGCTTCCTCAGGTACTTCTTGAGCGCGCCGTTCTTGCCCCGGGCCCGGTTCCGGATCTCGTCGGCGACCGTCGTCGCCGGCGCGTCGAGGTCCCTCTCCGCCTTCCGCTGCGCGTCCGACCGCAGGTCGAGGTTGCCGACGAAGTTGGGGTCGAGGGCGATCATCTCGGGCTTCAGCTTGTTCAGCAGGCCCTTGACCTCGGCCTCCTGCCGCTGCTTCGTCGTCTCGAACGGGTTGACCTCGAGCGCGTCAAAGTTGGCCTCGCCCGCTCCCGGCACGACGAGGGAGGAGAAGCCCTGGTGGTGGCCGACGCCGAGAATGTCTTCGTACGGGCACCACCTCACCCGCTCTATCCGCTTGCCCTCGCCGCCCCACGCCATGTAGGGGCTCTGGACCTGGAGCTGCGCCGGCGCATTCTTGTCGAAGAGCCCCTTCCAAATCGTCGTCTGCGTTCCCCACCCGACCGCCGTCAGGCCCGTGTCGGAGATGGCGACCGACGAGGCCGGCTGCCGCGTGTAGTAGTTGCTGACCTCGCGAAACATGCGAATGTCCCACACGGCCATCTTCAGGTCCTGCCCGGTGGAAACCATGTACCGCCCCTCTCGGTCGACCGACAGCGACCGGACCGGGCCGCGGTGCGCCAGCAGCTTCACCAGCGGCTCCTGCGAGTTGGGCGACCAAAGGGTGACGGTGCCGTTCTGGTGTCCGACGTGAAGGATGGCGTTGTACGGGTTCTGCGCCATGGAGACGGGTTGGCCGAGTCGGGTGCCCATCTCGGCCACCAGCTGACCGGTGGAGGTGTCTTGGTACTTGAGAATTCCCACCGTCCCCTGCGCGCGTCACGTCAGCGTCTCGTGTCGGGAGGGGGGATCGATCCTGCTGCCTGGACGGTTCATTCACTCACAATCGTCGCGAGGAGGAAGTGGTAGGGGAGAAACTCCATGTGGGACACGTCCATGAGCTTCTTCATGCAGTGCAGCTCGACGCCGTCGCGGTCGTAGATGTAGACGTACTTTTTCTGCGCCACGGCAAAGTACTGGTTATTGTGCAGCCACTTGGCATCCCGGATCGTTTCGTGCAGCTGGACTTCGCACCCGAGCTTGCCCTCCCGCCAATCCATCGTCGCCACATGGCCCTTCCGGCCGGCCAGAAGCAGTTCCCGGCCATTTCTCGTGTAGTCACAGATGTAGGGTCCCAGCTGGTCGAGGTTCAGATCGAAGCGCTTCTGTGCCGTCTCGACGGCGACGCTGGAGGTGATGTCGTCTTGCCGGACCTTGTACGTCCGCTCGAGTTCCCCCTCGGCTTCGAGGAAGCCGCTGGTGTTTTCGAGCAGGAGCTCGGCATCCTTGGCCTTGACCGTAGCATCCTGGTATTTGCTCTCCAGACGCTTCAAGTTGGTGCGCAGCTTCTTGTCCTTGATTTGCTTCGTGTTGATCTTCTTGCCCCGGCCATAGACCTCGTTTGCCTCCCTCATCCTCCGCAGCTTCGCTTTCTCGCTTCGGGAGACCAGATCCATCCGGGGCTTTTCCACGACGATGGCGCCGTTGTCTCCCAACTTTGTCGCCGACCTGTCGATCGTGTCGACCTCCATCGCGGCGGCTGGCTATGCTATCGGCTGATGGGATGTCGAAGCTTGAAATAGACGAGCGGATGGTGGGTGAAATGGTGGGTGAAATGGTGGGTGAATTGTCAATCGGAGGGATTTGTACGCATTGATAGATGATGGACGGACGGTTCGACGGAAGTTGAATGAGCCAGGCCAGTCAAGTAACAAAATTTCCACCGCCTACTTAGATGGTCCATGGCCGTATCGGAATGCAGCCATTGGCGGCGACGAGGTCGAGCCCCGCTATCGTTCGTGGTATCGATAACCTGCCGCACAAAAAATTCTCGATAACCGGCAACTGGGGTGAACTGCCAACAACCCCACCATCCTCTTCGCCTACTTACCGCTTCCTCCCCTCACTTAAACCTCGAGTTTTCTCGACTCAATCAGGCGGAGCTGAGCCAATCCATATCGACTTCATCACCCAGGCCATACTCCGTCCGTATCGACCAACCCGTTGACCAACCTGGCGTCCCTACCCTTCCGGTTCAAGGCAGGCGGCGAGAGCAAGATGCCTGCCGCGGTTGCGCACTCGCACCGCCCGACCACCAAGGTGACGCACAAGCCGTTCAAATCGAAGACAGCGTCCAAGCACGAGCTGAGGGATCGTGCCAAAGGTATGTTTTCGGTCGCTAGTTTTTCCAGTCCTCTTTCCCTTTTTCTTCCTTTCATCTTTGCATGAGCCGAATTGACAACGTCGCAGGCAAGGTTCCCGATGAGCGGGGCCTGAGAAAGACGCCTCACCAGCAGGTCATGTCCAAGTTCGACCGCCGCAACCGAGGCAAGCAGGCTCGCCTGGCAAAGCACAGGGAGCACCTCAAAGACAACTCCATCTTCTCCGGCCGAGATGCGGCCCCTCGGGTCGTCGCCGTCGTCCCCCTCTGCGCCGACGGTGATGCCCAGGCCGCCATTCGACACCTCAATGGCAGCCTCGACATCGATGCTCAAGTGCACCATGGCAACACGCGGGTCTCCATCGACCGCTTCAAGCAGCAACTCCAATACATACCCCTCAAGCGCGACCTCAGCGCCTGCCTCGACGCCACCCGGGTCGCCGATTTCGTCGTCGTCATCCTCTCGGCTAACGAAGAGGTCGACTCCCTCGGCGAGTTGATCCTCCGAGGCATCGAGAGCCAGGGCATGTCGACTCTCTTCACCACCGTCGACGGCCTCGAAAAAATGGAGACGGCCAAGCAGAAGCAGGGCGTTCTGAGCTCCTTGAAATCCTTCATCACCCATTTCCACCCCGAACAGGAGAAGCTGTTCAGCCTCGAGAACCGACAAGAGTGCACCAACCTGCTGCGTTCCCTCTGCAACACCACACCAAAGGGCATCAGGTGGAGAGATGACAGGACGTGGATGCTGGCGGAGAGCGTCCAGTTTGCCCACCACGATTCCGACCCCACCATCATCACCGGCGTCGTTCGCGGCCGGGGGCTCAAGGCCGATCGTCTCGTTCAAGTCGGCGATTGGGGAACGTACCAAATCGAGAAGATCGTCGCTGCTCCGCTCCCCAAGCACGGCAAGAAGAACGACAACGCCGCGGTCGAGGAGGAGTCCGACAAGGTGCTGGACGAGCCGACGGACGATCGGGACGACCTCGACGAGCTTGCTCCCGACGACATCGCCATGAACGAAGAGGATGACGGCGAGGATGCCATGTCGACCGTCACGTCGACGAAGAAGGGCGTTCTCCTCGACGACCACCACTATTTCACCGACGAGGAAGAGGAAGCGAGGAAGGTCCAGAAGCGAGTGCCCAAGGGCACCTCCAACTACCAGGCGGCATGGTACCTCGAGGATGTCTCCGACTCCGGCTCGGACATGGAGGACGTCGAGATGGCCGACGACAAGGACGAGGACGAGGAGATTGGCGCCGAAGACGGCATCGAGGGCTACGCCCAACCCGAGCCGACCGAGGCTGGCCCGTCGGAATATCCGCAGTCGGAGATGATGGAAGAGCTGGGCGAGGCCGACGATGCCGAGCAACTTGCCCAGTTCCGTTCCCGGAAGCGAGACGAGGTCGAGGACGACAAGGAGTTCCCCGACGAGATCGAGCTGCATCCCCAGGTCCTCGCCCGCGAGCGCCTCGCCCGCTATCGTGGTTTGAAAAGCCTTCGGACGAGTCCCTGGCAAGAGGACGAGGACCGTGCGCACGAACCGGAGGACTGGAGGCGCCTGCTGCGCATTCCCGACTACGCTGCCTCGCGGTCAAAGTCGATGCGAGAGGCCCTCGTCGGCGGGGTGGCGCCGGGCACCCGGGTCCATGTCTACGTCAGGGGCATTCCCGCCGCCACGGAGAAGTCGTACGACGCCAGCCGCCCCGTCACCCTGTTCTCTCTCCTGCGGCACGAGAACAAGAAGACGGTGGTCAACTACCTCATCAACCTGAGCAAAGACTATGCCAAGTCGGTCAAGTCGAAGGAGGAGCTCATCGCCCAGTGCGGCCCGAGGCGGTTCGTCATCAAGCCCATCTTCTCGCAGTCCGGCTCGACGCCGAACGACGTCCACAAATTCTGCCGATACCTGCATCCCGGTGCATCGGCCATTGCCGCATTCGTCGGCCCCGTCACCTGGGGATCCGTCCCCGTCGTGTTTTTCAAGCGAACGACGGCTGGCGCCGCGGTCGAGGGCCAGGAGGAGCCGGATCTCGGCCTCACTCTCGTCGGCACCGGCACGGCCCTGCCGCCCTCGACGTCGAGGGTCGTTGCCAAGAGAGTCATTCTCACGGGACACCCCTACCACATCCACAAGAGGATCGTCACGGTCCGGTACATGTTCTTCAGCCGCGAGGACGTCGAGTGGTTCAAGGCGATGCCGCTGTGGACTCGGAGGGGCCGCAGCGGTTACGTCAAGGAGCCGCTAGGGACGCACGGCTACTTCAAGGCGACGTTTGACGGCCGCATCAACCCGCAGGACGCCGTCGGCGTCAGCCTGTACAAGCGCGTGTGGCCCCGAAACGCGACCCCGGTCCGGGGTCAGCTACTGGAAGCGAATGAGCACGAGAGGCAACACGAGGGCGGGGACGTCATGATGGCATGATTCTTCTCTCTTTTTTTAACGGCATACATTTACATAGATGACGATGATACCTATCACTCGGATGAAAAAGAATCTGGCTTTCTTTTGCTTTGACGAACAATGACAATGGACACGGACCCCTCGTCTTATTCTCAGCCGCATCCTCGTTTGTGATTCCACC
This sequence comes from Drechmeria coniospora, assembly GCF_001625195.1. NCBI lineage: Eukaryota > Fungi > Ascomycota > Sordariomycetes > Hypocreales > Ophiocordycipitaceae > Drechmeria > Drechmeria coniospora. The sequence continues at coordinate 8,332,533 of NC_054390.1, read as the reverse complement.
TCGGTGCCTCGCTGTTGCACGATACATGCATTCCACCGTACCACTGCGTTGGATCGCCATTGAAGACGTCGCACAAAGGGGTGGAGGAGGGTCCGAGAAGCAAGTATAACGGTCTTTTCTTGCCAGCCCACAGCACCGGTGGATCTTTTGGTCTCCAGTCGCATCTCGTCATGCTTCCGCTCCCCATTCCACGTTTCCACGTCTAATAGTAATACATGTTGCGCGCCCTCCCTCAGCCCTCGGCCGGGGCAGGCATGGTGGAGCTGAAAGGCCATGGGGAACATTTCCAATCCTCATTGCGATCCAGCGGTCGGTAAAGAAGGCGGGTGCACCTCGCTCACGCCGGCTTCGGTGAGGAGCGCAGCTTTCTTACTGGCCATGACTTCGCCAATCTTCTGCAGCATGTCGTCGGTAAGCTCTGGCTCGCCCTGCGAGTCGCGAATTTCGCGCTGCATCTCGTGGAACTCGTCGAGGGGCGTCTGCATCGACTTGATGGCTTCGGTTCGAGCTTGGACGAGTTCCTCCTCCATCTGCTTCTGCGCAATGTAGGAGGGTTCGTGACGGGTGCGGAACCTCGAGTACTTATTCCGCAGTTCGTCGATAACTTTGCCAGGCATCGGGGGCGACAGCAGGCTGTAGTAAAAGGTGCGTTCCTCGACCTGCTCGCGGACCGTATCGGAGGGGGTTGCCTCAAACTCGGGAGCCTCAACCTCGGGCCAGGGAATGACGACGTTGATTCCGGGAACGAGACGATCCCACTTATTGCCAAACTCCCACCTGTCGAGAGTCATATTCTCCGACTTCATGTTGGGTGGGACGGCCTTGAGCTGGTTGATGACGACGTCGCGCGTCACGCCCGTCTCGGGATTCGTGATGGGGTATACGAGGCGGATGGAGCCGACGGAAATGGGCATCGCCTGTGACCGGGCTGGGCTGTCAAACATGCCGACGGCGAGCGCCTAGAAGAGTCACGGCCGACGTTAGCGAGAGACACGCCGTAGGGCGGCAACGGAGAAGGCGTGCGCGCACGAGACCGCGGGCGAGAGGGGCGGCATGGTACTGACTCTGTGGTGCTTCTCTAGGGTGACGGTCCCGCTCTCCGGCTGGATGGATTTGATCGTGTCCAGCTTTCCCTTGTCGGGCCCGTCTCGGATGACGACGCGGTCGCCGACGGCGAGGTTGAGCTGCTTGACGCCGCCGGCCCAGGCACAGCGCTGGTGAAGCAGTTCGGGACGGGGCTGGTGCAGGCCATGATTCGTCCAGTCCTGACGGACAGTCTCCCGGAAGGCGCCGTAGTTGTTGAAGCCGAGATCTCGCTTGGGCGCCAGAGGGCCCATCTCCCAGTCCTCCTGCCGGGCCTGCTTGGCATCCTTGAGATTCTGCCTGACCTCGGCGACGCCAGCTCGCAGCGCTTGGCGGTTGCGCGTCCGGTTGTCAATGTTTTCCCGCTCCACGCGCTGCCGCGATCGGCGGCCGGCCTGACGCTGCGCCTGGGCGACTCGCCTGGCGAGCTTCTGCATCGTCAACGATTGCTGGCTGCGTCGTCGGCTGCTTGATGGAAGGTGGACTTTTGCGAGAGGTGGGACTGGGTTGACTCGGTGGCAATGATCAGGAAAGGCAGTCCATTCCCGCAGGCTCGAATCGAATGGTTGACCTCGGCTGGTTCGGTGGAGGTGGCCAGCTGCAGGATTGATGCAGGACGATGACTGGAAGGATGGCGTCAAGGGCCCGTTTGCGTCGGTAGTTGTGATGTGATGTGTAGGTGTAGGTAGGTGTAGAGCTGGAATTTCTCTCCCGTGCGGAATTAGCCGTGGGGGTACCTTTCGACTTTTGTTGCGCAACTAGCTCTCAATGGTTTGTGTGTTTAAAGGTCGCCGTCTAGGCTATCCCCTATCAGGGCAAAGGCGTACTACTTTTTATAGGCTACAAATAAATGCAAGCCCGTCAAATACTTGAGCTAGTACGGAGTACTCCGTATTTATATTGTATTTATATTTGCACGGCTTCCACAGCTTTAATGATTACTTGTAGTTAACAGCCAGAGCTGTAAAACATGCACCAGCAGATGGATGTTTGACGATACATGTATTAGCAGTTGTACTAAGATGTCTGGTATTTCCCGAAACTACCAGGCTCTGATAACACTTTTACTACTCCGTATATGCCCCTATGCTAGTGGTAATTATCGAAGACGAGGCACTTGGGCGATCAGGACAGCACAACCCTCAACGCCCTGGAACGTAATGCACTATATCAACTTACGGCAACACCTACCCAAGTGTACTAGTAGTAATGCGTAAGTGAACCCTCATCTAGTCTAGGCTAACAATATTTACATTTTTACTGTATATTGAAGGCGCAGTTGCTCCAATATCGGTACAACCAACTGCCTCTGGCGCAGGGTCACATGAGATTGTGGCAAGATATTGATCTGAACAGTAGTTCACAGAATATAGAAGCTGGTATGATTGCATCCCAGCGAAAGAAGTGTTTATAAGCACTCACAGAATAGCATTGTCAGGCGACACGCTGTCAGCATGAGTAGGTTAATGTGACGAGGCCTCCTCCAAAGGCTGGGCTGAGGCGGTCTCTTGCAAGAGGAGGAGGGGCTCCTCAGATATCCATGCACAATCGCTGCATCTAGGCAGGCAGTGTGACCTAGGAAGTCGCCGGATTCTGACAGCTGCTGTGACTGAAATTGTTGCTTGGTCAAGACGGACGCTGTGTAGGGCCTTGGAGTTGGATTGGAATACTGTACGCCGCTGAGGCATCGTTGGAGGAAGCATGTTCTAACCACATCTCCAGCTAAATGCAAAGTGAAGGTGCGCTACGAGTGTGTAGGCTACAGCGGTTGGATTACACTGTACTCGGCACCATCACTCGGGTGCACCAGTGAGCACAAGTATGAGCCCAGAAATGTGTGTACATGTACGAAGTAATTACTTAGTATTAATATACGGAGTGCATTGCAGTGGAGGTGCCGGTACTGGAGTGTACAGTATACAGTGGTTGTAGGTAGTTGTAGGTAGTTGTAGGTAGTTGTAGGTAGTTGTACAGCGCAAGTGAGTACTATCTAACGTACATGCAGTGTAACTACAAAGTTACTACAGGAGGTACTCCGTATACCGAGAAATAATACAGTACTGTGCTTGGATTTCAGGTGTAGGCAGATACTTGTACTCCGCATCTCCGTAGGTGGACATGTAGGCTGTAATCCAACTACTTACTTAGGTACATGTACTGTACAGTACAGTACAGTGTACCGTGTACGGAGTACACCCAACTTATCCGCACCAAAAGGACTATGCGGGGTTACACAGCCTGAGGATGGCGCGTTCATGGTCATCTATCCATCCCGACGCGTTTTTGGCTCCAGTTGAAGCCTTCGAAGCAGGCAAGACACACTATACCGCCAGTGCGTTGCTGGATCTTGATGTTGGACCGTCTCACACAAGCCCAGCACAAGCAGAACCGCGTCCGGCTCATTTTGATGTCTTCGACCGACCATGGCGGTCGACTGTCCGATTTGCAACAAAGCCGTCAGGCCGTCCGACATCAATAGCCACATCGACTCGGGCTGCGTCGACTTCGTCGTCGTCGACAAGGAAGCGACGCCGCCGCAACAATCGCAGCAGAACGGAGCGTCATCGTCGCAGAAGCGTACCGCCTCCAGCTTCTTCTCCACGCCGGCCCCCAAGCGTACCCTCACGGGCGACAAGATCCTGCTGCCGCTCGTCAACGGTGGTGCCGTGACGACGGGCAAGAAGAGGACCTTTGAAGAGGGGCCCGGTGCGGACGAGTCGGAGAAGCGATACGGGCCGGCCGCCGAGGGCGAGGCCGAGGCGGATGGCGATGGCAAGGTGGTCAAGAGGACGAAAACGCTGCGGGCGGCACCGTTGGCCGAGAGGATGAGACCAAAGACGCTCGATGACGTCTGCGGCCAGGAGCTCGTCGGGGCCAACGGCGTCCTGCGGGCGCTCATCGACTCGAACCAGGTGCCCTCCATGATCCTCTGGGGCGCTTCCGGCACGGGAAAGACGACCATCGCGCGCTGCATCGCCCAGGTGGCCGGCAGTCGCTTCGTCGAGCTCAACGCGACGAGCACGGGCGTGGCCGAGTGCAAGAAGCTCTTCCACGAGGCCGCCAACGACCTCGCCCTCACCGGCCGCAAGACCATCATCTTCTGCGACGAGATACACCGCTTCAACAAGGCGCAGCAGGACGTCTTCCTGAAACCCGTCGAGGCCGGCTGCGTGACCCTCATCGGCGCCACGACGGAGAACCCGTCCTTCAAGGTGGCCAACGCCCTGCTCTCGCGCTGCCGCACCTTTACCCTCCAGCCGCTGTCGACCGAGGACGTGGTCGAGATCCTGCGACGCGCACGCCGCGCCGAGGAGACCCTCCACCCTCCCACGCCCCTCCTCGACGACGAGATGATGGCCTATCTCGCCCGCTTCAGCGACGGCGACGCCCGGACGGCCCTCAACCTCCTCGAGCTCGCCCTCTCCCTGGCGGCGCGCGAGGGCATCACCAAGGAAGACATCAAGTCGTCTCTCACGAAAACGCTCGTCTACGACCGCGGCGGCGACCAGCACTACGACTCCATCTCGGCCTTTCACAAGTCCGTCCGCGGCGGCGACGCGGATGCCGCCCTCTACTACCTCGCCCGCATGCTTCAATCGGGCGAGGATCCCCTCTTCGTCGCCCGTCGCATGGTCGTCATCGCCTCGGAGGACGTCGGTCTCGCCGACAACACCCTCCTCCCCCTCGCCACCGCCGCCTACACGGCCACCCAGCAGATTGGCATGCCCGAAGCCCGCATCCCCCTCGCCCACTGCGCCGTCGCCCTCTGCCTCGCGCCCAAAAGCACGCGCGCCTACCGCGCCCTCAACAACGCCTACGCCTCCCTCCGCGAACCAGGCGTCGCCAGCCTACCCGTTCCCCTGCACCTACGCAACGCTCCCACCCGTCTCATGCGCGACCTCGGCTGCGGCGCTCAGTACAAGTACCCCCCCAACTACCGTGATGGCCAGGTCCGTCAGACATACCTGCCCGACGCCCTTCTCGGCCGGCACTTCCTCGAGGATCGCGACTTGGGCACGGAGATTGATCCGGATCTTGTCATGGAAAACGCGGGCCAAACTGCCTGAGCGACGTGGCCGCAACGGCTCGATGGATGAATGATATATCACAAGAGTTTTGCATCTGCATGAGGATATTTGGGAAATCCTCGGTGTTGAAAATAAGATGGCCGCCATCTGGCTTGGGAATTTGCAGCGTGCAATTTTACAGATCCGTACGGAAATGTTTCGTGTCTTCATGACAAGACATATACTGACGGACCGAAAGTCGTCCAACCTCAAAATTCAAAATTGATAATCACCCAACATGGCTTTCGATGAACACTCGCGAGAGTGACAGAAAAGTCTTTCTGGCGATGTGGTATTGTGTATTGTATTGTGTACTGTTTTGTGCACCGTTGACAACACCGCCAGCGGCCGTCTGATGCCATGGATTCGGCATCGGACTCCCCGATTCAGTCCTGGTTCTAGCATACCAAAAAAACGACGGCTCAGTCACCGCCGGTGAGATCTATCAGAGCCACGTCGCTGTATCTTGCCACGCCGGCTCGTACGCCACGAGTCATCCTCGCATCCCGTTCTGCTTCGTCCACTTCCACTTCCGTGAAGAACCCGTCGGCCGACACATGCGGCACGAGGAGTTTCTTCTTCCGGCACGGGCTGTGTGCCGCGCTCGTGGTAGGGCTCCGAGAGTCACCTTGGGACCGCCGCTTGCCAGGCGAACCCGGGCCTTCGGAGAGGGTTTCGCCATCTACGGCGGTAATGTCCACTACGTCGCATTCATCGTCCCCTCGGCGTCCTGGAGGCTTGGCCCTCGTCGGCGGAGAAATCGGTTGGCTCCTAGGCTCAAGGGGTCGAGGACTCTGGGTCGCAAACATGTCCATGGACAGTTGCTTGAACCTCGATTCTTGCGGTTTCTTGGCCGCTTCAGCCTTCTTGGTCGCTGCTGCACGTTGCTTGCGAGTATGGCTTGCTTTCGACTTGGGAGACTCTCTGCTCAAGGGGTGAACCGGATGAAGCGGACTAGATTGATCATCCCTGCCCTTGGTCGCAGGACGGAGCCGGGACTGAGCAGTCGGGGATGCGGACATGGGAGGGAGAGGCGAAGGTGGCGCTGCGACGGGACTAGACGAGATGAGAATCGCCTCTGGCTGAGCTGCGGGCCCTCGTTGCCTAGGCGTTCTCGGTGAGCTCCCGGTGGTCCAACTGGTCGTAGGTCTTTCGGGACTGGACGCCAAGGGCGAGGATGGCTTACTCATTTGCCTCGACGGGATCGGTCGGGGTATGCGGAGTATATTGGATTTCGGGGGCTGAGAACGGTTCGCGCCGGCGCTTTCTCCCAGGTCCTTGCCAACCCCCTTGTCTGCCGTGGATTGGAGCTTGGTAGTCCGAACGAAGCCGTCAAGAGTTCCGGCAGCAGGCACGCTGACTGCTTTTCTCGACCGCCCTCCGCTGGCCTTTTTCGTCGGCGACCTTCGGCTGACCTTGGCTGCCTCCGATTCCTCCCAGGTTTTGACGGCCTCTGATGCGTACTGCCTTACAACATCCTCGAGTACCCAGGCGAGCTCTGGCTTTGCAACGTCGAATACCTTGCCGGATATCGTCTTGGCTTCTTCGGCAGGATCCATGGCGTTGGAGCCAGCCTCGAATTCATTGTCGCTGTTTAACGCTAGCCCATCGCGTCCGTAGCTGACATCCTCGTCCACTTCTCGCGACAGGTCGATCGGGACGACGTCCTGTGGAATGTAGGAAACACGCAGCTCCGAGGTGCCTTGTGTCGTAATGTGCTGCCGTCGGCCCGAAATTCGCTGTATGAGGTGTAGGCCCTCCTCCTGCCCCTGGAGCAGCTTCTGCACGAGCAGGGCGTGGCCGAGGACTCGAATGAACTTGATGGCACCTATCCGAAAGTCCCAGTCGAAGGTTTCTCTTGTGAACTCACGCAAGTCTTCGAGCTGTATCTCGCGTTTTCTCTCCAGTTTCTGTCGCACAGCGTCGAGTTTGGCCTGTTGTGATACGGCAGGATGTGTGTAGAAGCGCAGAACCTCGAGGTTGGGAAAGTCTTCGGGTATCGCCAAGGCCTTGTGCTTCGTGCGAAAGTAACCCTTTTCGTTCGTTTTGAGCTCGTGCATCAGCGACTGCCTCCAGGCGTGAAGACCGGCTTCGTCCGATGTCTTCAAGCTGCATACGGACTTGCCGTAGCCCGCTTGGGCAGCTTCGCACGCTACTTTGACGCCGCAGCCGGGGATGCCGTCCGGCAAATAATCGCCACCGCTCATGAGAGCAACGAGTACCATTCCTTCCCGTCCCAGGCCGATGTTGGCAATGGCCGGGTCGTTCACGTCGTACAAGGAGACGTGCGTCGGCGTCTTGGAGGTCGTCCCTTCGGCAGACCAATTTCGGAGCGTTCTTGTGCAGCCAAACATGATGGTGTCGACGTCTTCGCTGAGGACGGCGTCGACGATGCCTTGCTTCTGCAGGAGTGCGCATTCGGCTTCGGCCTCTCCCGGGGCGTCATGGTAGGAAAAGCCAAATAATCGAATCAGTCGCTTCGCCTGTGCCGTGGCAACGCCATCCCCTCTTCCCGATCGTTTGTTCCGCTTCAATGCGGGCTTGTTCGGTCCGTCGAAGACGAATATGGGCGTGATTGAGGTGGCCAATAGTCGAACAAGGCGGTAGAAGAGCGTGCGGATGGCAGGATTGGTGCCGCCTAGCTTTCGTTAGCTCCTGGCATGATGGAACAGCTGACAGACACGAAGGAGGACGAACCTCGTGCGGCTTGCGTCTGGAACTGCCAGATGGCAATGTCAATCGCTAGGCGAAATGGTTTGTGGTCGTTCTTGAGAGCATCAGCCGCGAGCTTGGCGAGAGAGACTCTCTGTCCAGGTCCAAGCTCGCCATAGATTCTACCGTGCGTGTCCTGTCAGCCTGCTGGGAGGGTGACGTTGGTTGAAGTGCGAGGGATGGGCATACCCTTTGATTCCCATGGGAGCTGGGTGCTTCAACGGCTCGGGAGCGCTTTTTGGTGGACGTTGAAGCTTCGAGGCACGACGATGCACATGGCACCGCGTCACTGCGGCGACCGTGACGTTGTTGACATGACCGCAGCGACTGGCGGAAGTACAAATACTAACGTACTTAATTACTTACGGAGTACATGTACTGCACTGTGCAACGAAGTACTTACTCTGTACGGAGTACATGTACAAGTACTGGTATGCTGGCGCTAGTACGATTGAATGCCTGCACATACAGTACTTACGTACTCCGTACTACTGTACTTATATACGCCGTACTCTACCTGTACAGTACAAGCAATTACTTAAGTACCTAGTACTTCCACTTGTCCACTCCCACCCCACTGCCATCACCTAGCGGGTACTCATTGATTGGAGCAACAAGTCCTTCTGTACTCCGTACTCCGCTATTAATTACAGTACTTAAGTAGTATACTCAGCACGTTCAGGTACCTATTGGCGAGGTCGGAGCCTCCACAGCTAGCGGTCGACCATCAGTTTGGAGGGACCTTAGGCTACCAATAAGGTACTTACTTGCACAGTAATACAGTATTAAGTACATGTAGACGTACTCCGTGCTCCTACCAAGGACCAAGGTACAGGTACTATTAGTGCGCTACGAGGCAGCTCGACGTCTTTAATGGAGGTGCAGGCGTCAGTGTGCAGACGCGTCGTCTCTACAACCTCACTTTTTTTTTATCAGCGCTGTACGTCGCACTGCGGTCATGTCTTCCGGTGCCGAGCCGTCGCTCGCCCACAAGAGTGTGGCCGGCATTCGGACGGCACCGACACAGGATCAGTCTCCCGCAACACCCCATGCGCCCTTCCGTGTCACTTCCTCCTCGTACGGTTCGCCCTCGACTCTGCGAGCTGAGGACGACTTTGTGCTTGTAGAGATTGGGTCCCGGTTCGTTCGCGTCGGGTTTGCCGGTGATTCTCTTCCCAAAGCTACGCTGTCGAGTGGCCCTGAACAAGGTCGTCGGGTAGGGGACTTCCGGGCATGGCAACAGAATGGAAGCCAGTCTTCCGTGGCCGAATCAGAGTCCGAGTCCGAGTCCGGTGCATGGGCTCTCGAGCACGAAATTTGGAGTTTCGATTTGCGGCAAGTTGATCTGGGTCTATTCCACGACAGGCTGGAAAGAACACTTCGAGAAGCATTTACAAGGTGCGCCGTCGCTCGCGTCGATTCGATCTTGCACACTCGCAGCGCCTGGTCCTTGCTGACGGCGTCCAACCAGATATTTACTCATCGACTCACGCCCTCGGAAAATGGGACTCGTCCTCGACCCCTCTGTTCCGATTCCCTTGCTATCGGCTGTCCTTGACACCTTGTTCAACAACTTCCACGTGCCCGTCGTTTCCCTCATGTCGTCACCGACCATGTCGGCCGTCGCCGCTGGCGTTCGCTCCGCGCTGGTCATCGACATGGGCTGGGCTGAGACGGTGGTCACGAGCGTCTACGAGTACAAGGAGGTCAAGACGACGCGAAGTGTCAGGGGAGGTCGTGTACTCCACGACGCACTCTACAAGCTGCTGCGTGGCCTCCTCGTCGGCGACGAGGCTCCGGACAAGGAGGCGCAGTCCCATGCAAAGCGGGTCGTGAGCTTTGAAGAGTGCGAAGACATTCTTTGTCGGCTGATGTGGTGCCGATCATCCGCATTCAAGCCATCCCAGCGGCAGTCGTCACAGCTTGACACCGTGCGAGAGCAAGACGAGTCCGAGTCCGAGTCCGAGTCCCCGCACGCCGGTGAGGTGACGGCGGTTCCCTTGCAATCTACGACTCCGGCCACGACGTTGCCTGTGCCGTTTGACAAGCTCGCCGATGTCTGCGACGACTCCTACTTCGTTCCTTCAGCTTCCTTGTGCACCTTTGACGACCACGAGCTCCCTCTGCACCATCTCGTCTACCATCACCTTCTCCATCTGCCCGTCGATGTCAGGGCCGTTTGCATGTCGCGCATCCTCTTCACCGGCGGCTGCTCCGGCATCCTCGGCATCAGGGAGCGGCTCATGGATGAGCTGACGAGCATGGTGGAGCGGAGGGGGTGGGTGCCGGTCTCGGGGAAGGGAGTGGAACAGCTACGTGCGAACCAGAAGCTGAGGAGGGCGGATGCTCACAGGTCCAGCGTTTCCCCCGTCGCACCGTCCGAGGGGAGCAACGAGGACCTCGAGCTTGCACCATCGGAGACCAGCGCGACGGAGTCGTTGGAGGACCTCATCGAGGCCAAGATTGCGCGGAATCGACCTTCGTCGCAGTCGCTGCACGGCCAGCTCCGATGCATCCACTCGCTGGGGCCTTGGGCCGGCGCGAGCCTGCTATGCCAACTGAAGATCCCGGCCATGGCCATGATCGATAGGGAGACGTGGCTGCAGCAGGGGGCCAACGGCGCCGTTCGACCGACCGAAGTCGACACCAAGGCTCAGCAGAGGCAGAGCATGGGCCCGGGCGGCCTGATGAGAGGAGTTGGAGGGCATCATCCCAGCTGGACGCTGGGGGTGTGGGGCGCCCTGTGAGAGGGAACGTTGGGACGAGACGAAACGCATGATGCAAAATGACGATACCATGACGGAGTACGGGATTCTACCTATGCAGCCAGCCTACAGCAAAAACACGGCCCTTTTGCATGGACGCCTCGGAATCACTCGCAGACTCGAATATAAAAAAATGACGCACGAAAAGGAGATGCGGGGGGGGGGGGGGGGGGATGGATGATGAAAGTGAGAAGCCGCCGATGCAAATGCAGTTGGTCGTCGAGCGAAATGCTCGGTTAATTGCATTAACTACGCCCCGGTAGCGTGGTGTAGCTCCAGCTGCGCACCACGACGGAGCATTTCGTTAGCTCCGCTCGGGAACGGACTCGGCAAGCAGAGCTATGAGCTCATCCAAACTCAACTGCAACAACCATGAACAAATCTCAGACGTGCCTGCGCTGCCGGGCCCTGAGGCCGGTGACGAAACCGGTACACGCGACGCGCCGCTTCACCGACGTCAAGCGACCGCCCACGGCGCCGAAACCGGTCGTCGACATCAAACACATCCGCCAGAACCCGGAGCTGTACGAGCTCACCTGCCTTCAGCGAAACTACAAGCGACAGGCCGAGCACCCGGCCAGGATCCTAGCGCTTCACTCGCGATGGCAGGAGCTGCAGCGGCAGGGCAGGTCGCTGCGCGAAAGATCGAACCTGCTGAGGAAGTTTCTGGCGAATCCTGCGACGAGCAGCGGCGACGACGACACCGTCGACCTGAGGGACATGACGCGCGAGCAGGTCCAGGACGAGGCCAGGACCCTCAAGGCTGAGCTCTCGGGTATCGAAAAGGGCGAGGTCGAGGCCGTCGCCGAGATGGAGGCGCTCGCACTCGAAATGCCCAATCTGACGAGCGACGAGACGCCGACGGACGAGGCCAGGGTCCTCAGCTACATCAACCAGCCGCCGAGCTTCGAGGAGTCGCCCGAGAACACCTTCTGGCGCTCGCACGTCCACATCGGATCCGAGCTGGAGATTCTCGACTTTGCAGGTGCCGCGACGGCATCCGGGTGGGGATGGTACTACCTCGTCGGCGAGGCAGCCCAGCTCGAGCAGGCGCTGGTGCAGTACGCGCTGGCCGTCGCCACCAAGCACGGATGGACCCAGGTTTCGCCCCCGGGCATGGTGTACAGCCATATCGGAGCGGCCTGCGGATTTCAGCCGCGCGACCAGAACGGCGAGCAGCAGGTCTACACCATCGCCCAGTCCCCCGCCGACGCCGCCCGCGGCGTGCCCGAGATGTGCCTCGCCGGCACGTCGGAGATTCCTCTCGCCGGCATGAAGGCCAACGCGACCGTCGATGCCGAGGACCTACCCATGAAGCGTGTCGCCGTCTCTCGCTGCTACCGTGCCGAGGCGGGCGCGCGCGGCGCCGACACGAAGGGTCTCTACCGCGTGCACGAGTTCACAAAAGTCGAAATGTTCGCCTGGACCGCCCCGGACGAGGTCGAGGTCGAAGACGTGTACCAGGAGCTGCTCGATATCCAGACCGAGATCCTCTCCTCCCTCGGCCTCTACTGTCGCGTCCTCTCCATGCCGGCGACGGACCTCGGCGCCTCGGCCACGCGCAAGGTCGACATCGAGGCCTTCTTCCCCAGCCGCCAGCAGCACAGCGATGGCTGGGGGGAGGTCACCTCGGCCAGCATCTGCACCGACTACCAGACCCGCCGGCTCTTGACCCGCACCCGCTTCCAGGGCAAGATGGTCTTCCCCTACACCGTCAACGGCACCGCCCTCGCCGTCCCCCGAGTCCTCGCCGCTTTGCTCGAGGGCGGCTGGGATGAGGAGACGGGCACCGTCGCCATTCCGGAGTGTCTGCGGCCGTGGATGGATGGCAAGGAGACCATCGGGAGAAAGCGAGGGGTGAGGGCGACAAAGAGCGAGCCTGAGCAGGCCTGACGTGCCTGCCATCGGCTGCATCGACAGGCGCGTCTCGGCGGGTTATGGGTAATCGAACGTTGTTCACAGCGGCATCCTAGTCACCTCATCCCCTGCCCTTTGCGAGTGACAAAAACCTCATCCCTAGGTGGGAACCCTTCTACCAGGCTACGCGTGTGATGCCCCCTCATCCTCACGCACGATGCGGAGAGCGTAGACGGCCAGAAATCAATAATGATCAACCCTTGCATTCGCAAAAAGGATTCTTGATCTATTTGAAGGTCGGGTGTGAATTTTCAGGGACAGGCGACGCACAGCTCACATCAGCCTTGCTCTCCTCTCCTCCTCTCCCCCGACCCCCAACCTACCCTCCTGTAAACGCCAAACCAAATACGACGCCGCTTTTACGAAGCCAAATGGAAAAGAAAGAAAAAAAGAAAGAGAGCCCACGCAGAGGCAGGCTCGGCAACGCCGAGGAGGGGACCAGCCATCTTTCGACTCGTGACCGTCGCGCCCACCATGGCCCGCCGCGGCGGCTCCGAGGGAATGAGAGCTTCGTTTGCATGCCCTACATGCGGGGAGAGGGGGGGAGGGAGAGCAGCCAGGAGATGCAATGAACCACCAGCAAGAGCCAAATCAAGGGATGGCCGCAGCCTGTACGCGCTCACCGCCTCCTCCTGCTCAGGAAAGCACACGGTGCCCGACTGCGCCGGACTGGAAGTGCCGCGGCGCTCCCGCGAGCCAACGCGTCGCCAGCCTACGACGGAGCGCTGATATGCTGGCCATTCACGTGTCGATGGTGCAAGTGGTCATCGCCGTCGTGGTGGAGCGTGACGCTGTTGAAGTCGATGAAAGGGTCCTCGACGTCGGCTCCAGGCGTCGTCGGTCCGCCTTCGACGGGCGAGCTCTTGAGCTTGGCACCCCCAAGATCCACGCTCTGACTCTCCTTCACATTGCGGAAGTTGACCGTGTCGATGCCCCGGCCGGCATGGGGAACAATCGGGGGCTTCATGTGACGGATGAGGGCCCACTGCGTCGTGCGGAAGAAGGGATGGGCCTTGATGTCGGACGCTCCGGCCCTGGCGCCCAGCCTGCGAGCCTCGTCCTTGATCAAGAGCTTTCGGATGAGCGACTTGCAGAGACTGCGGAGCGAGCCGAGGTCAGCACATGTCGACCGAGGTCAGACGTCCATTGTTCCCATCAGGAGCACTCACTTGGAAATCTGCGGCGCGCCGGTATGGTCCGGGAAGGGAATGTCTTCGCGCAAGATGTTGGCAAAGGTGGCATTCCTGTTCTTGCCCTTGAAGGGCGTGGTGCCGTACAGCATCTCATAGATGAGGATGCCCAGGGTCCACCAATCCACGGCGCTCGTGTGTCCGCTGCCCTTGATCACCTCGGGGGCGATGTACTCCTCGGTGCCGACGAAGGAATTCGTTCGGAAGTTGGCGATGCAGGATCGGGTGTCGACTTGGGGCAGGGCGTCCGTCCTGGCGCCGTTCTTGCCGACAATCATCGTCGGCTTGCCGCCAGGGTCCGACTGCTTGGACAAGTCAAAGTCGGAAAGCATGATGTGGCCAGACTGGTGAAGCAAGATGTCTGCACGCGGCAGGGTCAGCCGGGCGGACGCGGGTCGACGAAGGAGCAATCGGTCTCGGCGGACGACTCACTTTCAGGTTTGAGGTCTCGATAGATGAAGCCCATGAGGTGCAGGTACTCGAGCGCGGCGGTGACCTCGGCGGCGTAGAATCGGGCGTCCTCCTCGGCGATGCACTTGCCGGGACGCGTCTGCAGGGCGCGGAAGAATTCCCCGCCGCTGCAATACTCCATGCAGAGGTAGAGGTGCTCCTCCGACTGGAAGGAGTGGTATAGCGTGACGATGAAGGGGTGGTTGCTCGTCGCCAGAATCTCCTGCTCGGCGAGCGCGCGCTTGATCTTGTTTCGTTTGATCATTTCCTTCTTGCTCAAGACTGGGGCCGGTCAGCTGGCTTCCTCATCGCACAGGTTGGGTGGGCCGGGGGGAAGGGATGGGCCAGGGTTCGTACTCTTCATGGCGTACAGCCGGCTGCTCTTCTTCTCCCTCACCAGGTACACCTTGCCGACGTCGCCCTTGCCGATGAGCTTAATCTTGTCGAAGCTCGAGGGTCCAACCTCGACATTTCGGACCTTGATGGAGTTGGAGCTGTAGGTTCTCCGGAACGCCAAGGCCGTATGGGGAGCGGGGAGGGCGGTCAGGACGTCGTCGGCCGGGGGGGTCGTCGACGGATTCGCCGCGGCGGCGACCCTCTTCTCCACAAGGCCAACGGCGCCCGACTCGGCATTGTGCACGAGGGGGTCCTTGCCGAGCTCGGCCGTCGAAGGGCGGAGGCCATGAGGCCCGGGGCTGCTTCCGCCGGCCTCGCTGTTGAAGAGACCCTGGGCGTTGGGGGCGCTAGCCACTCTCCTCAGCCGTCGGGCCAACTCCTCCTTGGTCTCGCTCGTCGCCTGGTCGCCCGGAGGGCCGTCGGGGTCCGAGACGCTGAACTGAGGCGTGTCGGGCGGGCTCGGGGGCACGGAGCCGTCGTTGTGGTGCCGGAGCCCCGGCTGACCCTGGTGGGCAAAGTAGGGGTTCGCGAGCGCCGTCGGGCTCAGGGCTTCGTCGAGCTGGTTGCCTTCGCTCGCCACCGTGTGGGAACGCAGCCGGCCGACGGTGTTGCTGAAGAACCTCGTGTGGCGGAAAGGCCTCGAGTCGCCGTCGGCCGACGAGGCGGAGGTGAGAGGGCCATTGCTCGAGCCGAAGCCTCTGTCCTTGTCTTTTCCTTTGTCGCCGGCGCCGCTGGGGCCGCTGTTCATGCGGAAGAAGCTGCGGAGGCGGTGACTGACCTGACCGCCCGTCGAGCCGGTTGCACCCTTGGAGGGCATGGTGTCGGAAGGGATGTGAATGCAGGGCAGATCAAGCCGTCGATGCCATGGTCCGTTCACAGCAGCGAGGCGGGAAAGGCTGGGTATGTTGGGATGGCTTTCGAATCCGATGATGGCGGCTGGCTGGCTGGCTGGCTGCCTTGGGTGGGAGGGGGAGATGGATGGATGGATGGATGGAGGAGCATGAGCGAGTGAATCCGGGTACGTAAGCTATTATTGGGTTGCCCGTCGACGACGAGAGCCCAACGGATAACAGGCGGACTGGTGCCGGACTGGCATTGCTGCTAAGTACTAGGTACTTACGGCGCTACATAGTACGTAGTAGCAAGTAGGTACCTCCCTAGGGACTAGCCGCGACCTGGTTAGGTGGGTACTAGCAAGTACTAGGTAGGGGCAAGGCGAGGTACTGGCCCGGTACCACGAGTATCTGTTGATGCAGGTAGGTACCGGCGAGGTACCTATGTGGGCACCATGCTTGTACTTGCATGTACACCTTTGCTTCGTACTACCAGCATGCAGTACATGTACAACTATTAGTTGTATCCCTGGTACGGAGTACTCTCCGTACTGTACTTAAGTAGTTGTACTGTGAAATACAGCGCATGTACAAGGATGTGTTGGGGCCCGGGGGTCTGCTTGTAGGCACTGTACTTACAGGCAGTTGGCCACATACTTGCAGTGTACTAGTATAGTACAGTACAGTACAGTAAGTACATGTACCGCTTTGGCCAGTCGCAACGGCGTCCTGTCGATGGTTTGTCACCACTCCGATGGTGCCTCAGGCAACAAGTCCCTGTCCCTGTCCCTCGCTCATACTGTGCGACAAGCTGGTCGTCAGAGCGGCACCAACGGCGACTGTAAGTACTGTACTCTGTCCTGCTGTACATGCAAGTACAGCACAGTGGGTGTAGGTTGGTACCAGCAGTTACCAGCAAGAGACCTGCGGACTGGCCGAGCACCACATAGTGGCAACACGATGCGGCAGCGAGCACCGTGACAAGAGAGTTGGAATCGAACGAGACACAGTCGACAACGCCATCGGTACCATATCTAAGACCTCGGTGACGGCACAGATGTTAGCAGGCCTAGACTGGCGGGATGAGGCGCATGACACCGTTCATGGGGAAAATTCCAATGTGAATTCTACTTGCGTACGGGCATGGTGTGTCAGCACATGCCAACTTGCTTGTTAGTACGCTGCATTTACAGTGCTGCACTCCGTATTACTAGGAGATGTCAGGTACTAAAACACGGAGTCGAGTAAGTACAGTATGGCACCCTTCTCGTATAGGCACCTTGTGTACATGTGCGGAGCATAAGGTAACTTGTACTG
Organism: Drechmeria coniospora; assembly: GCF_001625195.1. Taxonomy (NCBI): domain Eukaryota; kingdom Fungi; phylum Ascomycota; class Sordariomycetes; order Hypocreales; family Ophiocordycipitaceae; genus Drechmeria; species Drechmeria coniospora. The sequence goes on along the minus strand of NC_054390.1, from coordinate 8,315,803 downwards.
TAAGTACACCTGGTCTTAGTACTGTACAGTACTATACTTACGTGCACGTCGCGGCTACCTCCGTAGGTACCAAGTCGGTACTCCAGCACAAGTCGGAGTGCGGAGTACGAAGTACTTGGTTGTATTTGGATCTGCATCCTTAGTATTACTCCGTACCTAAGTACTTAGGATACCTCGAGTACTACTGTAGGATACAAGTGCATGGATGTCCCCCATGGGCAGTGCTGACATCCAGGTACACTTGACTCTGCCATTACTACTAATTAACTATTAAGTGTTATATTGGCACCTGCCTTGGTGGTAGGTACAGTAGGTACCGTGCTTGTACGGACAAAGGCGGAGTATTACGTACTTGCAGGACTTGCACATGATGCCTGGCGAACGTACGATCCATCGCCAGATGCCGATATGAGTAAGATAAGTACCTAGTAATTACTACCCCGGTACCTACGCAGTACTTATTAGTACATCCCCCCCAAGGGACCTCAATTAAGCATGCACTAGAACCAGCCGCAAGTGCTAGCACTCCGTTAAAATACCACTGCGGCGAATCAACTAGCCGTCCCTACGGCCACGGACAGGCCAGAAGCTGCTAGACCAAGGTACGAGTGCGTCGGACTAGGTACCTACTAATTACAGTACAGAGACAGTTGGCCAAGCCCATTACCGCCCCTGATGCCCCCCTGTCCCTACAGGAGAATCTGGTGGTTGGGAAGGACTTGTGTTGCTGAGCCGGCAAATGCCAGGCACGATATCGACTCGCCTCATGCTACATTCCCATCGAAAACTCCCGACGCTTCGATGCCAGCGCGCGATGAAGCGGCTACGTCCGAGCACGACAGAGGGAGTAAGTAGGGTAGGTGTGCAAGTATTGTACTACCTGTACAACGTATGCCGCATAATGTACGGAGTACCGGCTCAACTACCCCGGACTCGCGAGCCTGCAATGGGTGCACAAACAGTACTATAACTCATTTACGAGTACTCTGTACGGGGAACCGCTACTCGGGCTTGCACGGCCATGGCAATATACAAGTACACCTGAGGAGGAGGGTGTAAGTATAGTGCGAGTGCATGCAAGTGCATGCAAGTAAGTAAAGTAAGTAAAGTAAGTGTGCTCCGTACATGTACTGCAAGTATAGTCAATGTTGATACTTTGATGATACACCATGGAGGAGGAGGAGATACTCGGCAACGTTCGAGAATACTTGTACTTAATTGTGCCGCCACCGTTTCTCCTTCTCCCCACACCGCCGTTCTGCGCCCAGCCACGACTCGTTTGCCGTGCTGGCCGGTTTCAATGCGACGGCAACCCCTGTCGTCAAGCGAGCATAGCGGAGTGACGTGCCACCAACAGCCTGGAATGATCCCATGGCCCCGGCTGCAGGTGCTCTGCTCCGTGATCTTGGCGACCGTGCTAATTACAAGCAAGTCTACAGTAGTTGTAAGTACTGTACATGTACAGTGCAAGTATTGATACGGAGCACGGAGTACAGCACTACTTAGGTGCTTGTCCACTACTATTGATGAGCAACTTGGACGCCCGATGGAGCGTCGCCTTGGCGCTGCCGCACTGCACGCCCTTGCACGGCCAAGATCTTGTCTCGGCATTCTACAAGTACATGTGCATTCCACTGCCGTCGTCGTCAGACCTCGCCCGAATCCGAACAAACGGTCGCCAGAGTCATGCCGGCCGAATGGAGGCTGGCACGGTTGCGTCATTGCATGATGCGCAATCGCCCTCCTCGCCGTGGTATCCGGATCGTTCGTGTGCACCATGGCGCAAGCCTGCCGAGGGCCGTCGTGCCGTCGTCCAAGCTCTGTATCGTCCGCCGTCGTAGAGGCGTCCGTTTGTTTGCCTTTCTCCCGTCCAAGGCGGGCATCAATCCCACGGAGCGGCGGCGTCCTCACCTAGTGTCCGGTTCCCGCCCGCACACGGACACGAGCGTCGTCATGTTTCGTCTTCCGTCTCGTCCGAGGTATCGTCGGGCAGGTTCTTGTCCCTCTGTATCAAGAGATTCTTGAGCTTCCTCCGGTTGTCCCTCCAGGTTGCGTAATCTTCCAGCTCTTGGTCTCGTATCGACGGCGTGACTTGATTTCCGGCTGCGTCCTTGAGATAGTCGGGCACGGCGGTGGCGACGGCCCGAAAAACGTCGCCGCCCCGATTCCTTGGCCCGTCGCCCGTGTGCCAGGCAAAGGGTATCAGGTGTGCCTCCTCCATGTGATGCCGGAACAGCAGGCTGCTGGGAAGCTCCCTGCTCGGTTCCGAAGCGGCGCACTTGCCCCAGCGGCAAGTCTCGCCACGGCCATGGACGGCGTAGACGTGCCGCCGCAGCGTGTCCAGGTTGTGCAGCTCGGCCTTGCACCCGGCCCACTCGCAGAGAAAGTCGACAAAGCTCGGCTCCAGGCGCTGGTATATCAGTTCCGGTGCCGGCGAGGGAGGTCTGTGGGTCCGTCCACGACGCTTCGCGAAGCCCTGGGGCGGTGCCTTGGCCCTGGTCTGGCGTGCCCTGCCATGCGGAGGCGGGGGGCGCTTGCCTCTCATGACGGCGTAGGACATGCCTGGTTTCCAGCCCTTTGGTCTGCCCCGGGAAGAGTTGTTTGGCGCCGCCGTGACGGGCGTCGAGGTCTTCGAGGTCGGGGTCGGGATCGAGGACGAGGCGGACGCCGCCGCCATCCGATCAGACCAGCTGCGGGGGAATTTGGGAAGGGGTACGGGAGTCTCCTTGCGAACCGTCTGCGACAGGTATGCGAGAAGTCCCTCTCGGCTGTCCGACTTGCCCTTGTCCAGCGACGATTTGCGGCTTGGGGATGCCGGCAAAACGACTTCGATCCGCGAGCCCGACGCTTGGGGGGGTAGCGCTGTTCTGCGTCTCGCGTCGTTCCCGAAGCGAGATTCTGGCATGTTGGCGAAGAGTTCATCTTCCTCGAGACTTCCAGGGATGGCCCGTCGGTCCTTCCACGATTTTTGCTCTTGGGGCAGCTGACGAGAGCTGAAGTAATTTCGAATGTCGGGCAAAACCATGCCAGACTTGGCCGGTTGCGCCATCGTGGTATTGAAAGGGCAAATGCAGCCGTCAAGAGCCAGATGTTCGGACTTTGCTCCTGGGAAAGTAAAGGACGGCCAAGTGTTGGTACGGAGAGCCCTGGGTGGCCTCGGTACACGTGTGTTGGATGGACGGATGGATGGATGCGCTGGGGCGCCGCAGACGCCAGGTCATACGTGCGAGGTGAAAATGAAGTGAAGTGAAGCATGCTGATAACAACACTACAATATGTGTTGCCCATCTTGCCTACGGCGCACTATACTTAAGTAAGTACTTCCGGAGTATTACTCCGAACACCTACAGTACTTCAAACCACTATAGTACGAGAACAGGGTCGAAACGAATTACGTAAGCGCGACTCTTGGTGCAGTTACTGCGGACGTAAGTAAGCACAAGTACGAAGTAATTGATGTGCTTGCTGTACGGAGTAGTTGTAATAAAGTTGGTTATAATACTGTGCAGAATACAGAGTACAAATGCTTGGTGCTCTACACCTACTTGTTGTACATGCACTTGCATGTAGGTGTGCAGTGCTCTGTACTGTACTTACTGCATGATTCATAGTGACATATCGATACAGGATTCCAGCAGCAAACGCCAACCTAGCACAAATGGCACAATCGCGTATACCTACATAGAACATCAAGGCTCCTCTGGTACCCTTTGGCTTTGGCAGCGTTAAACCTCCGTCTCCACGTCTGGCTGCCGTCCGTCGAGGGTTCCCATTCTCTTGATCCTTCTGACGGCAAACTTGGCCTCGTCCACGGCAAACTGCGCGTTCCGCATCGGCCGCCACTGCATCAGACCCCGGTGCTTTCGGTGCAGATCCTGGCGACGCGTCTGGTAATCCTTGTACCCTTTGTATGGATTCTTACCGCTGCTGCCGCTCTTCTCCGTGTACGCGACGCCTCGTCCTTTGGTGGCTGCGGACCGACCAACAGATTCGCTATGCTCGGTGCCGTGGATGTCGAGATTAGCGGCGTCGTCGTCGTCGTCGTCGTCGTCGTCGTCGTCGTCGTCGTAGTCATCGTCGGTTACATCGCCATCCACGGCATCATATCCTTCGTCGTCATCGTGCTCTTCGTCATTCCGTCCCTGCGAGACGCTGGCGGCGAGATTCCGAGGATCCTTGCCAAAGGCTTCGCTCCAGTCTGTTCCATCCCTGGACAGCCACTTGTGTTTTTCTCTCTCGTCTGCTTGTGCGACAACATCTCCATCGTTGGCCAAGGACTCCTCGTGTAGCTTCTGGACCAGCGGTGGCACCTCCGACGTGACTACCTGTTCGCGCACGCCTTCGGCGTAGCATGCCTCCCAAGCCTCGATGGTTTCGCGCGAGTCGTTGTCGCTCACGAAGCGAATGTGATCCGAGTCCGTGCCGGCGGAGAAGCGTCCGCGGAATCTGACTCGGCCAACTTCTTCCACCATCAAGTCCGGGATCCCCTTGTAGTTTTCCTGCGTGATGTAGTTTTGCGACAATCGCACCCCGTTGTTGCACTTGAATATCGACAAATCAAACTCCTTCTGCTCCCCATCCGTGAGCTCGAGGAGCCAGAGCGCACTGTACGCATCGGCACCCCGACGGCCTGTGTGGAACTCGATGAAGATGGGCGACCTGTACCTGTGACGAACGGGCATGCGCATCTTGCCACGGCCGCCCACGCCTTGCATCTGGATCGTCATCCCATCCCCATTGTTGGTTGAGAATTTCTTCTTGACACGAGCCGAGGAGCCTCCCGTACGCAGCAGGAGCTTCACATGATTCGATGGCGCGTAGTTGGTCGTCGTCATGTCGTCGGACAGAAATTCGAACGTGCCAATGTCCCAGCCGAGTTGAGGAGGAGGCAATCGAAGCGCAACGGAGCGGAATAGGAGCGAGATGCGAATCCTACCGAATCCAATGCCGCCCTCGAGGGGGTACCACCGCGTCGACTCGCTGCTCGTCTGGAGCACGTCAGACAGTTTCAGAGGTACCACGCCAATGATGGGATCATGCTGCCTGTTTCGCGAGTCCCGGACTGCGACCGTCACGATGCAGCTCCGCCAGTCGCGGATAAACCTCTCGGTACCGGCATTGAATATTGGCTGAGAGGAGACAACTTTGGTGCGCGTCTTGTAGTGCAGCTCGTCGTTGATGAGAATCGTGCAGTAAGAACTGGGCAGCTTGCGGCTCTGCTCCTCCTTGACCTCGCCAGCCTCCGGCCTCGCCGGCTCGTACTCCTTTCCCTTGCGCTTTCCATCCGACCCTTTGATGTTGGCAAGTTCCAATCCGACAATCTGGCTGACGACGACGGAAAGTATTCCAGACGGCCAGATGGGGTCGGGCGGGGTGTGGACCACGTCATCCTCCTCCTTGCTCTCGATCACGCCCTTTTCGTCTTGAAACTCGGGCACATGCGACGGCGGCTCGGGGCGCTGAATGTCTTGACCATGGGTACGGAGCGACTTTCGGAGCTTTGTTTTGCCGAAGAATCCAACCTCCCAGTGAAGCTCGCCAGGCATGCTGCTCTCGGCTTTGATGCCCTGAAGTTTCGAGACCTGCGGGAACATCTTTCCAGGATTCTGGATGAGCTTCTGCACACTGAGCTCTACCTTGCCGACGACGTCGTCGGCAGATGAACGATCGCTGTCCCATAGTTCCATCGAGAGCTTCTCATCTGCCTTGATAACATCGGGTGTTACCAACAGTCCGCAGCTTTCTTCAAACACCGGGTTGAGGTCGTCCTGGATGACTCGGGTGCAGAACTGAGGCTTTCCAAACTTCGACCAGGATACGGCAATGTACGGGTCAGAGCCGCCTCCCTTGCTACCCCGCTGATCCTGCTTGCTGAGTCCTGTAGCCTTGCGTATGCGGATAAACATGACGCCCAGTGCGAGGGTTTCCTTCTTGATGTCGTCTCCAAGCAGCAACTTGCTCATGTCCAGCGTCAAGCTCTTGGGCGCGACGTACATGGAGGCAGCGGCACGGATGGCCCAGTTGACAAAGTTGGAAATCAAAGGGAGGTTGAGAATGTTCACACCATTTTCAATCATCGGTGTACATCCCGCCTGCACTTTGGGGAGGCCCATGAGAGTGAAGGAGACGGTACGCACGAACGGCGGCTCGGGAGTGAGCTGCATTCGGACCCGGGCAGTGGCGACAAGGCCGATGAGCTCTACCCAGATGGGAAGGGGAATGCCGAAGAGACCCTTGATGCCGAGATAGAACACAAGCTGCATGCCCATGTTCTTGGCCTTGGAGGCAACGTCATCGGCCGAAGGTTTGGCATGGTACGCTAGGGAAACTTCCATGTTGTAATAGGAGCCGGCCGATTCGACCGCTGCCTGCTCGTTGGCATCCATGTTTTTTTCGTTTTCTTTGTGGATTTCGCGCTTGATGTCTTTGACGTGAGAGTCGGGAAGCGCCCTCATGTTGAGGATGCGGATCGGGTTGCTACCCTGGGATATGTCGGCAACGCGAACGTTTTCGATTATGCCAGGGACGGAAGCGGCCATGACATCCTCCAGTCTTGTCTCGTTAACGTTGCGGTCCTACCATGGCGTGGGGGGCATCACTCACGTGTCCGCGACGGCGGAGAACATCTCGGGGTTGACGAGTCTCCAGACGATTCCGATGGCCGTATTCATCCACTCCACCGACTCGGGGATGAGGTTGACGGTGGCCGTCTCGCCACGATCCTGCTCGCTTGACCATTCAACATCTCTCCCTTGACGAATGACGTCCTTGGCCCAGAGAAGGACGCCGGAGGCTACACAGAATGCCAATGGAAGGAGCCCCAAGAGCTGGCCACCGAAGAGATTGCCAACGAGGACGATGGAAGTGAATATTCCAAGCACGAGCAAGTTGGCTTTTTTCTCGAGGGCTGCGAATGCGGGTTCGTAACTGACTGACGGTGTCTTGTAGAACAGAACCGAGGTCTTCTCGGTGCGGATAGGCACGTCGGACGTTGAACCTTCTTGGACTGGATCCGGTGGCGCTGTGATATCCTGCTTGTAGCGATATTCCTCCCCCGACAGGTCAGATGAGACCTTGACTGACGTTGGCTTTCCGAGGCTCTCATTTGGGATGGTCATCTACGACTCGTCAGCGTCCGAGGTGGCAGGCCGGTGGCGGGCACGTACCTGAGGATGATCGACGGCCTCCCTGAAATCCGTTTGGGCATCACAAATCTCTACATCCTTGCCTGTGACTGGATCTCGAACAGTCCGTGCGTCTTTTTTTCTGATCCTTTCTGTGCTATTATGGGCCTTGGCTTCCGCGTACTGCTTGTTGTCGTTTGGAGCGTTGTCAATGGCAGCATCACGCTCCTGCTTCTGCGAGTCGAGCTGCTCCATAAACTGGTGGACATTCGGTACCCGGTTCCGGCCACTATAGTGCTGTCCGGAAGGCACCATATGCTCACTGGTATTCATTATGAGCCGTCTCTGTGCACAAAGCAGGGTTGGGAGGGAAGATGCAGTGCACAATCAGTCTAGGAACTCGTGGGTTGATCCCACCAGCCAAAGAGGGGGGTTCCGCAGCACTCTATGCCTGAGACTTGCGGATCGTGAGAAATGAAAAGAAGACGCATGCTGAACAATTCAAGTCGACATGGACTGCAATAATATATGTACTCCATTGGGTCAAAATTGTGTCATTCCGCAGTTGGCCGAGCTGAAGCTGGGCAAGCTCACGGTTGGATGACGTAGTCATCGTGCTTCGACCGGAGCAGGTTGGCCGTGGTTATCCCGCAGGGAGGGGGGTGTTGCAAGTGACGCGGTTCCATGCCATTGTGTAGCAAGTGTAGCAAGTCTAAGGTAGCGGCTTGGCCCGCTGAAAACCAAACAGTTCCAGTACAGTTCAGTCGATCTCGCATACGACGCCGACAGGTAGCAGCGCCCACCAAATCCGGTTCGAGTACAGAGTAATTGGCCAACTCTGGGTGCTTGGAAAACCTCGACTTGGACCGCCGAGTCATGGGCTAATTTTATTGTGAGCCTTCATTCTTTTCCCAAAGCTGCCTGCGGCTTCGGCACATCAGCATTCAAAGTACTGTACACCGCAAGGTCGGCAGCAGATGTTCATTCACAATGGGTGTTGATCGACATGAAGTGGGTATTTTGGCCACACGGCGTCCAGCCAGGTGTCTCGCATGACTTCAACGACACCGTTTTACTCCGCACTGGTCATTAGATTCAACCACGCACTCCTCGTCATTCGTCATCGAGATGGGAGGACCTCGTTCCTCGATTATCTGCACTGCACGATCCAAAGGCATCATTCCACGCAACGAGCAAAGGGCACCAAGCGGGCAACTGCGCGCTCCCCATCAGCATTCTGGACCCTATACACTGGGAGGTTGATATGATGGACGGACACGATCAGGCTGGGTTCAAGAGACAAAGGGCCTCTGGGGACACAAGAAAGAAACGAAGCCGGGATGTGGTCTGAAGGAGCAGCGGCTTCGCTCCCGCCGAGGGCCCGAAACTTCATGACGAATCTGCAACCGCGCGGACGCCGGATAGCCAATCTTCAGCCTTCCGCTCGTGTTTCGATTTTGTACTGGCATTGCTGATCATTGCATAGCGGAACCACGGGAGACTGGCGGCCTTTGGACGAGCACAGATGCTAGGTGCTATCTAGGGAAATTATTGGTGGACGCTTTTCAACGTCTTAAATTCGTACATCATGAAATCATGACGACGGGAAAGATCATCATCCCGTGGCCTCCGCTGTACCCTCGGTAAAAATCCGCCGACGCAACATTTCGGAGCAGGCGCCGGCAACGACAGGATTCCTGCCATCACTTGACACCCCAACCATTTTCGAGAAGCTCGGTCGCCTCCTCGAGACTCAAGCCCGCCGTCTCTGGATATATCCGCCAGACCAGCAGATACCCAGCGCCGCATATCACGGCGTACAACAAAAACGTCCACGAAGGACTCAGCGCATCCATCAGGGGCAAAAAGGTCAAGCCGATGACGAAGTTGGCACTCCAGTTGGTCGCCGTCGCGATGCCACTTCCCAAGGACCGCACCGAGAGCGGAAACAGCTCGCTCTGCATCCACGGCACGTTTCCGAGGCCGAGGGCAAAGGACGCGACGTACAGCATGATGCTCGTCAAGACGATGCTCGCGGCGATGCGGTGGTCCGAGTTGCTCGGTGCGTCTGGCGAAAAGGATAAATAGGAGAAGCCGATGGAGGCCGACAACAGTCCGACAATCATGAGCGGTATCGAACAGAGCAAGATGCGCCTCCGGCCCACGCGGTCGATCAGACCGAGGGCGGCAAGGGTGAAGACGAAATTGGTGACGGCGACGACGAGGGACGTGAGCGTCGGGCTGCTGAAGCCGACGAGCATGAAGATGGTGGCGGAAAAATACATGAGCGAGTTCTGCTAGCCGTCAGCGCTGCGCCGGACAGGACGACGGCCAGGGGCGCGGGACGTACGAAACCGCACAACTGCTGAAGACCCTGCAGCAGGCAAGCGATGGCCAGCGCTCGGCGGTTCTTCCCCTCCCTCATGAGCTCCTGCCAGGCGCCGAGCCACTTCCACGAGCCGACTCCGTCGGTGGCTCGCAGCCGGCGCGCTTCCCGCTCCTCTCGGGCCTCGAACTCGATGTTTCGAACAATGACGGCGGCGTCGTCTGCCGCGCTCGCATCGTCGCCGTGGACCTTTTCGACGACGAGCCTGGCGGCGGCCGGACGGCCGACCATGACGAGCCAGCGGGGCGTCTCGGGCATGGAGACGAGCACGGCGGCCTGCAGCATGGCCGGCAGCGCACCGAGGCCGACCATCCAGCGCCAGCCCGTCTTCTCGTGGGCAAAGGAAGAGAACAGCCAGCCGGTGATGTAGGCGATCATCTGGCCCATGGTGACGAAGAGCACGATGGTGGTGACGAGCCGGCCCCGATAGGCCGCCGGCGCGAGCTCGGCGATGTACAGGGGCACGACGAAGCTCGCGGCGCCGACCCCGGCGCCCACGATGCACCTCCCGGCCACCATGAGCGGCACGGTGGAGCAGAAGGCTTGGAGCAAGGCGCCGGCGACGAAGAGGACGTCGGCGTACAGCATGACGTGCTTGCGGCCCAGCTTGTCGGCGAGGACGGACGAGAGCGGCGACGCGACGAGGGCGAAGAGCGACGTCGAGGACGTGATGATGGATTTGTCCAGCGACGTGAGGGGTCGATTGGAGAGCGAGTCGCCGACGGAGACGAGCGTCGCCGAGATGACACCGGTGTCGTCTAGGCAGGCCACGTCAGTCGCACGCTCGCGGCCAAACCGCACACGGCACCGACTTCGGGGAGCGGCTTACATCCGAACAGCAAGCCGCTGATTCCGGCGGCAAAGGTCAGGGCGAAGACGAAAGCACCAGGCCGAGCGCCGTGCGCCTTGCCTCCGAGGGCTGTCGACAAAAGGTCGTCGTCGTCGTGCTGCACATGGTCGCCCTGGCTCTCGCCAGTCATCAACGGCGCTCGAGAGCCATCCATTGTCCGGACAGGCGAGGGTCGGCGCTTAGGGTAACGAGCTCGGGCCAAGGCACGCGAGGATGGCAGGCTCGAGATGGCAAACGCGGTACGTCTCGGCGCGACAGTCGGGCGGACGATACGATGTAAGTAAGTAGTAGTACGCGTTGCAGGTCCGTCGGTGGCACGACTCGTCTCGCAAGCAAGTCTCGTCGACGTCGACGGAAGGAGATGCGCTAACGTCCGGGACAGCTCCCTCAGCACTGCTTTAGTACTAGGCTTCCGCTGGGCCACAGGCGGGGTTCCCGGGGACGGTGGGTCTCGTGGACGCCGTGGCCGCTATAATACTTGCTGCAAGTCCATGTACTGTAAGGAGGTAAGTATGCAGACCTGCCCCATACGGCGACGTCGCGACCCAAGGATGCTGAAGCAACGAAGCAATCATCCCTGCAGGCGGTCGCTCATGATCCGCCTCGGTGCAGATGAGCTCGTCAGACGATGGCGTTTCGGATTGCCTACCTCGCCTTGGCCGACGGCAAGGTGTCGAGCCTACCATGCAACAAATATACGGCACACGCCGGTGCCGCATTACAGTGGGTGGTGCCAGCCAGGCCAATAAACGTGGTGGTGGGCACATTACTTGCAAGTGCAGCATGTGCCGGCACCGCACTACTTATACGGGGGTTGCAAGCCAGCAGTCGCTGCCCGGCGCCGTCGTTTAGAGGGCCGACCTCCTGATACGCCATCCGAGAGCGCCACCCGAGAGCCCATGCGACGTCCGACGCGGTGGAACGAGCAACAAGTCCCGGTCCCTGCGAGCAGTACGCCTCGATGGGTGCAAGGGCTGGTACCAACCAGGGCACGAGGCCTGAAATGCACGCGTCGAGCCCTTCCGCGGAGCCGCCGGCCACTTGATGCAGTCAACAACGTGCCTCCGAGAGGGATTCTCCGCCGGCCCAAGAAGAAGGGGATCGAGAGTGGCAAGGCTACATCTTTGTACTCGGCTACCTCGAGCTCGGCAGGTGTCTTCGGAGCAGTCGGGTACGAGTGAATTACCCTGCACCTACGGGTGCTGGTATCGAACGCCATGCTCGTCCTGGGAGACTCTGCATCCTCTGAGTACGCTCATATTCGTTGATGGAGCTTTGCAACTCGCCCGGCTGAGCCTTATCACCTGGTCTGTGTACCGTATGTCAGCAGCCCAGATCCGATGAGGGGGACGAGAGAGTATGGGACAGATTCTCCCGTCCGGGTACTGTGCATTCCGATGGGAGTTGAACCGGCGTTTTTCTGGTCTTTCTGCGCTTTTACAGAGCTTTCGGAATCTGGCCCTGGCTTTCGGCGTCTTGTCATTCCTGGTTGAATAGGCGGTCCTGACTGGCCGTTGTTCTCGTGACAGCCTTTCAAGCCCAAGCAAGCGACGGATACACTGTGCTGGCTGGTTGGTGGTCCTGATGGGTCACATCTCGGCTCACAGCAGGCAAGCAAGTGTACGGTAGTAGCACTGTACTGTATTACTTGTACTGAACAAGTTTATGTACTCCGTACTCTGTACTGTACTTAGGGGGTATTATTAGTTGTAAGTAATATTGGATTTGAGTACCTGCCGTTGTACGGAGTACAGCTAGATGTAAATACACATTTACATACAGTACTTGCTTACCTAGTACTTACAGAGCACCAATTTACTGTACGCCTAATAATTAGTACTGCGTGTTTGTTCGGAGAGTAGTTATAATTACTTAATTTGCAGTATTACGGAGTACTTACTTGAACTTACGACGGGTCGAATGTGGGGCCTACAACCACTTAAGTACAGCACAACTACTAATACTGCACGGAGTACTCCGCACTTACGACTACTTGTTTCTTCCAATGCGAATTTTTCCTCCGATTTTCTTCTCCTTCCATCCCCCCGTGTCGAGCCCAGGAGCACAACGAATGTCGTGTCATTCGTACCGCCGCCGGCCGGTTCTGCCATGATAGCACTACTATACCAACAGATCAGTTCTTCCTCGTCGTCTCTGCCCCTTTCGCGCCTTCTTGTCGTGCCCGTGGACCACCGCCTCAACCCGTTGGCGCTTTCGAAGCTTTGGTGACCCTCTCTCCGTGGTCTCCAGAGTCAAAAAGCCTGCCTATATCGACCCCAAAACACCCTGCCAAGGGTTATTCTCCGTCGTGTTACAAAGTCCCCGCTACGGCCATGAGGAACTTTGCGTCAAATTTTCAAAGAGATACATTTTTCCCTTGCACACATGCGTAGCGCCACCTGGCTCGTCGTGCATCTATCTTCTCTAGATACAGAAGCGGTGCTCAAAGTTCCTTGTTGTGGGATTCGGTGCTCGCAGGCACCGCCACCTTGTTTTTCTTTTCGCCCGCCTTTTGCCCTGCCTGCTGCCCAGCTTTCTCCCCAGCTTTCTGCCCGGCTTGTTTCGTCTTCGCCTCGTTCGCCTCCGTTGGCTTCGTCGGCGCAAAGAGCAGCGTCCAGATGAAGACGAGGGCCTGCGACATGAGCTGGATGAAGCCCGAGCAGGCGAGCTGCCATGACGGCGCGCTCACGCTCCCCAGCGGCGCACGAGGAAAGGAAATGATCCACTCGGCGTAGTACGGAAACCAGCCGTGCGGCAACCAGAACATGGCCTCCTTGCCGTACCAGAACGGCATCAGGTATTGGGGAATCTTTGTCAGGAGCATCCGCACCGCCGTGAGGTACTTGTCGAAGCGCGCCTTGGACGCTTCCAGTCCCTTCTCTGCACGTCCATCCGTCAGCTCCGTCGGCCATGCGCATGCAGGTGCGACATTTCGTGCGCGCGTGGGGGGAGGGGGGATCGTATCGTACTCGAAGCGTCGAGCTGCTCGAGCAGCTTGTCATGCTGGCGCCTCAGCTTGGCCCATTTTGCGAACTCGTCTTGGCTGCTCGTCGCGTTGAGCTCCCGCCGGACGCGGAGGTACTGGACCTGGATCTTTCGTTGCTCGGCGGCGGCCTTGGACGTCGAGATGGGGAGGTAGTTGATCAAGGTCCAGAGCTAGCATGCGCCCGTCCGTCAGCATATTACGGCTTTGGGGGAGGGGGGGAGGGGATGGTTCGGGTTCGGGCAAGGGGTACCAGGTTGTTGATCTGGGCAGCACCGATGGCGTTGACCAGGTGGGCCACGAGCTCGATGGCGAAGATGACGAGCAAGAGGGTCGACATTTCGTCCGCGTTGGCGAGGATGTCGGGGAGGCTGGCCGGCGTTTGAGAGAACCGGCTTCAAAGTCGGTCGTTTCGGCGTGCGTTGGTAGGCAGCCGGTCAGGGCTCTCGAGCTCCTGATGCTGGATGACATAATGCTGGATGGTGGGTGGATCGGCACCGGCACACACCGCCTGGACCACCAGAGTACTGTAAGTAAGTAGTTACGCATTGCCACCCACACACCACCGACACCCATTCTACCCTAGACAACCTCAACTTCCTGCTCGGCAATCCATGTCCGCCTCCGACCGGCGCGGGAAATGTCCAGGGCACTTGATGAGAAAACAAAGGAGGCAATCAAGCATGGAGATCATGCAAAGGTTTTTGACGACATCGCAACGGCGTTGTCGCCATCGACGAACACGTTGCTTGAGATTGAACTCCTCGGGCAGAGCCACCAGCTGGCGCCGGACGTGGCATTGCTCCAGGACGGCAGCTGCATCGCCATCCCGAAAATACGACTCGTGCAAGCGTTTGTGTTCGCCCGGCGCGCCTTCACGGACCACGTGCGAGGAGACAAAGAGTGCTCCGACGAGCGGTTGCGGAAGGCGACGGCCATCATGCTCCTCATGGACCCTGAACATCTCACGGCGGCCAACACGCGAAAGCGACTCTTGATGAATTCCCCCGCCTCCGCGCGAGAGACGGCAGAAATTCTGAGGAAGGAGAAATTATTCGTCGACAGCCTTCTCACCAGCAGGCTGCACCGGCACACCAAGTCGCCCGTCCTGTGGAATCACCGGCGTTGGCTGATGGGACGATTCGGCACATGTGCCGTCACGTTCGACGCCGCCAAAGATCTGAGAAGCGTCGTCCTCGTGTCGGCAGAGAGGCATGGGCGAAACTACTACGCTTGGAGCCACGGCCGGCAGCTGGTTTCCCTGCACCCCCACGACGCGTCCACCGCCCTGCTGGACGAGGTCAAAAAATGGTGCTTCGGCCACCACGACGACGTTTCCGGTTGGATGTTTGCTCTGTTTCTGCTGCGGCGATTCCCCGAAGAGGCGGCATCACTCTTCGACGAGACGTTGCGCTTGGCCGAGACGTTCCACTGGCGGAACGAGTCGGTTTGGTACTTTCTTCGGAACCTGTTGATGAGCGGCCTCGTCGAAGGCGCGGCAGAGAAGCGATTCCGTTCCGTCCGAGAAGGTCTGCAGCAAGATGCACGAGACAGGAACGCCAAAGGCAAGGTCCTCGAGCAAGCATTGCACTGGATCACCTCGTACCCTGCCGAGCTGGTTGTGCCGAGGCAGGATGCAGAAGGCTAGCGACGCGTCACGGCGGCAAACCATCATCTCGCGCCGTCGCTGCCGAGGCCGACGACGTCGGCTGCGTGGTCAAGGTACGGGGAATATACGTACATGCACATGCAATCATCCTTTGCTCGCGAGTCGAAGGTGCACGCACGTATGCGGACAAGCAGAATCCACCATGGCCTTTTGGCGTTGTCTAATTACGTCGAGAGGAATGTCAACAGGAACAGACCGCCAGCACCTTGGCATGTAATTACCTCGTCGACGTGGATGCACCTCTACCCGGTTCCATTCCGCCACGGCAGTTGGTTGAGAAATGCAGACACGCAAGCAAAGACAAGGCGTGTGTGTTTGTGTGCGAGGCGAGGCGGACAGAGGACATGACACTTGATTTTCGCACGAGGAGCCTGGCACCGTGTTACCGCATCGCGCATGCCGACATGCATGAACGCCTGGCGAACTCTACCCAAGGCGAGGCGACGACGACGCACGACGTTTCGCCGCTTCAGCCATGGTCAGAGGGCGCCGCCAGTGTGCAACGCCGGTTGGGGCGACCGACGCAGCGAACCTGCGTGGTCCGCTGCGTGCCTTGGCTGGGACGCTTCATCCGAAGCTGCGCTGCGCCGGAACACGACGAGCGTACTGTGCGGCCATGGGCGTCGTCGGACGTCTTCCAGCATCCACACTGCGAACCCGTAATTCCATGCACGTGTATGGAACATTGGAATACAGGAACGCGCCGCAAGCAAGCCACAAGCGAGGCAGACATGCGGCATGCAAGACCTTTTGTGTCGATGACCGTCGATGTAAGTAAGTAGACGAGAGGCGAGACAGGCAACGCGGGTGATGAAAAACGAGAGATAGGGGTCTGAAACAAGCAGTCGATCAGAAGCTTCCCTACCGATATTAGGTGCAAGTATTTAGCAAGCAATGCCTGTGCAGTAGAGTACATGTAAATCTTGCGATCAGGCTGAACCACACTGTTGGCGTAACGGTTATGTCATCACATCGCGTAACAGGGACGCAAAGTGGGCGAGCCGTCACGTGCAATCTCTCAGAGTCGATGGAGCTGATTGCGTCAAGCCATCTCATGCCAATGGTGGCAAAGGAACTTTGCAAAACGGCGACGGCGGTAGGGCAAAGGGAACAAACGCGACGCTCAGTCCATTGGCAAACATAATATTGCAAGACGTGTTTGCTGCGCTCGAGTCAAGGGGAAGGCGAATCGATGCACGGAACCTGAGCAGGACCTTTTGGCACGCGCAGGCAAGCGTGGTTGTACAAGTACCGACGAGTTCTGCCTCGAGCTCCGGCACATGTACAGTAGGTGTACATGTACTCGGGTGTGCAGCACACATCTGCCTACGCACAGAGTAAGTACATGTAAGTAAGTACATTATCGACAACAAAAACAACACATGTCGCCGATTATTACTTGCAAATAGGTACTTGCAGTAGTTGCACTGTACGGAGTACATTCAGGCGTACTTGTACTTACTTGTATTACTTGTACAGTACGGAGTACTCCGTATATTACTTGCAAAAAGTACTCCGTACCGTAAGTATTATTACTTGTATGGGGCACCATCGGGGAAAACGTTAGGCGTGGAGCCCGATAGAGTTGCCCTGCCTGAATACACTAAATCCTCCCGTTTGCTGCAATGGAACGATAAGCTCACGAGCGTACTCCGTACTGTACGGTACAAGTAAGTATTGCAGTGCATGTACTTAGTTGTACTGTACAGTACTCCGTACTCCGCACCCAGTTGTACGCCGCACATCTGCCTGCACAGCTCCATGCACAGTACATGTAGATGTGCCGTTAGCCGTGAGGATACTGCCGAATACTCCCGCCACTACCCGCATGAACTCACTGGTATGCGCTGGCAGCCCGACGGACAGATGCAGCGTGGAACGCACGCGTCGTCGGATTTTTTATATTTTTTGGTTCATGACTTTGTGTGACCTGTGTGCGTCGAAGCACGAGAGCACGCAAGTAATATTTATTACTGCACTTGTGAAAACTCGCGTACTGTACTTGAGTACTTAGGTAGCTGCTATGCTGTTTGTAGATACGAAAACAAGCTTAAGCGCAGATTAGGCATAGCCAGAGGCAGGGCTCCGGGATCTAGGCCCCAGTTGACGTCGATAAAAGCCCTGACCAGCTGCTTGACCCAATCACGTAGCGCCGCGACGTCATGGCCAGCCAAGACATGACAATTTTACTTTTCCAGCACAAACACCCGACACTCCACGTTCATCCAACCCTTCCGAAGGGAGCGGGCTGTTCGTTGGGAGTTCTTGCAGAGTCAAGGCTTGTGCGGCAGGCGTCCAAGTAATTTCGGCATGGGCCATTGGGCCTCTACCATGGCGCGGATGCCCAAATCACATGCTGCCTTTTTTTCCTCGCCTACCTGGCGCTTTGCCTCCCTTGCCCCAACACGCCCTCGTCTACAGCACTTGCACTTGCACATGCACGTTTTGGTGTCCACGGCACTCGTGATGCATGGCCGTTGGCCGTTGCCCGTGCTGTTCGGCACACGAGTAATAATACATGCTATAGCACGGCACTCGTAATGCATGTTCGCTGCCCGTGCTGGCTGTTCGGCGCACGAGTAATAATACATGTTATTAGTCGCTGCGGCACCTGGTGGGGAGGACAACATCATCTCTCCCTACTGTACTCCGTAAGTGCTGTACAGTACAGCTCAGTACGGAGTACGACGACACGTAATTGATACTTGTCCACCAAGTACAAGTACAATTGTGGAGTACGAATGGTATTAATAATTGAAAGTACATGTACATGAGATAGGGAGTACTTGTAAGTAGTGGTGAATACAAGCAAGTGCAAGTATTCGGGCTTGTCGTTTGTTTCGTACCAGAGCTCCCGCTGGCGCGTACTAGTGGCCATGGCTACTAGTGGTACGTTAGTAACTTTGGTATTTCAGGCACCTCGGTGCTAAAGGCTTTCCGGCCTTGGCTGCCGGCTTCCTTGAAAGGGGCCCCAAGTCCCAAACTAACAATGTTTGGCTCAAGGTTCGATGCATTCCGCCCGTGCCATGAACGGCAGCCACAACGTACGCTGCACTCTGCAAGTACGCACGAGCACAGTTCGTACAGGTAGTCTGTGCTCAGCCATGGTATCGAGGAGCCCGGATATGTTAACATGTACTTACAGTACATGCTATGGTTGCAATGTGCATGCACACGTGCAAGTACGAGCGAGCAAGTACAGTAATTACTCAAGTACGGAGTATGGAGTACGGAGTAATACTGTTCGGAGCAAGTACTGCACGGAGTACAAGTACAACTACCAGGGTACATGTACTCCGTACTCCGTACCCCGTATTTGCAGGAGGCAAGCGATACAAGCAATGCGAATACGGAGTACGGAGCACTTGGCAACAAGTTCAAACTTCGTTTACTTGTGCTCCGCATTGTACCTGTACAGTATTACTTGTCATGTCGTACGAGTAGCTGCCCTGCTGGCGAAACACGTCCAACCCCCACACCAGGGCCAAACGGCCAGCCCCCAGGGGGTGCTAGTCGCCTGGTAGGTATCGCCTAGCTCAGTGCCTGGGTACTAGCCTGGCACTCCTCGCGGACAGGCCAACCACTGGCATTTCCAATTTCCTTCCATCTTTCAAGCCCGAGGATCCGCTTCTGCGCTGGGGCAGGCTTGAGCCGTCCTGGGGCCCCCATCAGGCTAGACCCGCCATGGCAAGGCTAGACGTCCAGTCGCTGACCCCCTTCCCTCCCCATCGGCACCAATTGGACGAGCACTGTACTTACTGTACCTACTGTACTTACAGCAGCTGTCCATGTCCACGAGTGCCGTGCCGGCCACCGTACGCCAACCGTTGGATATCGTCTGCTCTTGGCAGCGCTGTCGATTCTTTCGTCCCTCACCTCCTCACCCCCTCCCGAATCATCATCTCGGGGCGGCTTCGACGATTCCTCGTCCCCTTCCCTTGGCCGTTTCCCTTCTTGTGTTGTTTCCCCCAAGCTTGCTGCCTCGTCTTTGCTTTCTCCATTTGCCCTCATGTTTTCCTTTCTAGCTGGCTCGAACCGTCCTTGATCTGCCCGGCGACGAGATACTCGTCGTTGCCACGGAGAAGCACGCACCGTCATCATCTACTAATTCTCCCCCTTCTCTTCGTCGTCTTCTTCCGTACGTCGCCTCTTCCTCCTCCTGCTCTGTCCTTCCCAGCCCTCCCGGGGAGCCGATTCGCAAGCTGACCGTCTTGCAACTTCAGCCAAGTTCTTGTCAGCATCCTCACTTGGCGTCCCCCCAGTCCCCCAGCATCGAACATTTGCTTCCTCTTCCGGCGATTCGGCAATATTTCCTGAGCACCTGCTTTTTTGCTTCCCTCAACTCTCACCGACTTCCGTGTCGTTTCCTTTTTTTTTCCTGTCCAAATCTACAGCCGTTCTTCCGAAACACCTAATCCAACGACTCGGGACACCAGCCGTTGCGTCCCGAGCCGGCCTCGCACGACCCCCGCGACAAGGTTCAACCGATTGCTCGACGCTCCCCGCGGCGCCTTCGCCATTCGTGGGTGACGTGAGCGCCGAGGTTCCCGTTCCACGGCCATCCCATCATGCGTCCGGCGGCCCAGCTCACACGTCTCGTCGCATCGGCCTCCTTCGTCTCGGCCTTTTACCCCTTCATCCCCCCTTGGCTTCAGGCCCGCTCCGTCGACGAGGTCAGACGCGATGTCGGTGGCCAGGACGTCGCAGGCTTCGTCTTCGAGATTGAGCAAATGCCAGGTTCCGATTCGTTCACGCCAGCCGAGCGAGCCGCCCGCGATGCCGCGAGACTCGCCAACAGGTACGAGGGACGTCACTTCGTCGGTCCCGCGCGTGATGCGTCCTTCTGGAAGAGAGCGAGCGAGTATTCCATCATGAAGGCCGTCCAGCCCGGACAGGACTTGACGGTGGGAATCGACCAGGACGGCACCGACTACTCGTACCTCGTCAAGTTGGAGCTCGGGTCCAAGGCCAAGGGGATCTACATGCTCGTCGACACCGGAGCCGGTTCCAGCTGGATCATGGGCAGCAACTGCAAGGACGACGCCTGCTCGAGGCACAACACCTACGGCCCGGCCGATTCGGACACGTTTAAGTCGACAACCACCGACTTCACCATATCGTACGGGTCCGGAACCGTTTCCGGCCAGCTCGCCTCCGACACGGTCAGCCTGGCCGGCGTCAGCTTCAGGTACCAGTTTGGCTTGGCCTCCCAGACGTCATCGTCCTTTTCTCAGTTCGCCTTCGACGGCATTCTTGGCTTGGCCATGAACAAGGGATCCAACGACAACTTCTTCCAATCCTTTTCCCAGGCAAAGAAGCTCGACAAGAACCTATTCTCCGTCGCCCTGAACCGGGCCGTCGATGGTGGTGCCAACACGGGCGAGCTTCGCTTCGGCGCCATAAACCCCAACAAGTTCACCGGCGACATCACCTACTCCCCCCTCGCCTTGGACGACGGCAACTGGGTCATCAAGCTCGACGACATGGCCTACGACGGCAACAAGGCCAACGTGGGCGGCGTCTTGGCCTACATCGATACGGGCACCTCTTTCCTCTTCGGACCCGTCGACTTGGTGAAGAAGCTTCACAGCCTCGTCCCCGGCGCCGAGAGCTTGGACGGCATGACCTACGCCGTCCCCTGCGACAGCACCAAGTCCATGGTCCTTACCTTTTCGGGCGTCGACTATGTCATCTCGCCCAAGGACTGGATCAATTCGAGATTAAATCCGGGCAACTGCACGAGCAACATCTTCGGCCGCGAGGTCGTGAAAGATTCCTGGCTGCTCGGCGACACGTTCCTCAAGAATGTGTATTCGGTCTATGACAAGGACGAGAAGCGCATCGGTAAGTCGGAGGGCCCGTGATCCTCGTGACCGGCACGACGCTAACTTGGCCGCAGGATTTGCCAAATTGGCCGCGTCCAACTCGTCGCAAACCGGCACCGGCGCAGCGAGCTCGGACGAGTCCTCCGCTTCGGCATCGACCCAGTCCAAGTCGACGGCCACCATGTCATCGCCGGCCGCCGTCACTTCATCGTCCACGGATGCGTCAAAGTCCGTCGGCAGCCAGAATTCTCCGGCCGGCAGCGGAAGCTTGAACGGTGCTTCGACCACGCCGAGCGAGACGTTAAAGTCGGCGGCCGCAGGCGTCGGCTTCCAGCAAGATCACAAACTCGCCGCCGTCGTCTTCTTCACCATGGCCGTCTCCCTGATGATGTAATGCCGTTTGGCCAACGGGCACCGGCGGAGGCGCAAGGGCCTCGCGGCGGCGTGACGGCGAGTCGAGTCACTCGGCTCCGACGGCGCACGCTGCGCAACACCCTCTTCCCGGAGGGGGGCGACCTCATCGCGAGGTATACGGCGATTTGCGAGCAAGAGACTACGGATGATGGATGGCGATATACCCATCTCGGAAGAACTTGATTCTGTTGATGGCCCGTGGGACGAAGCGGGGGAGAGACGAAGCTCCCCAGCAGTTAGCTGACGAGCTAGCTAATGTTGTCCAGAGCGGGTTTACATACAAGCGCTGTATTTAATACAACTGGCACAATCCAAATGCCTTTTTACTTTTCAACGTCCCTGTGCATCGGTGGTGGAGCAATGTGCCATCGCACCCACGGCCGGCAAGGCAGGCCGAGTACTACCTCGCAAATTTCGGTTGCGTCACGATGACGGGTATGGATGAACAAGGGAAGCACCTAAAGGGAAGCACCTAAAGGGAGCACCCAACACGATTCTACCTTGAAACCTTGGCAGGTTGTCGTGTCATGGTCTCGGTGCAGTGCTACGATGCTGTGAAACCTTGCAGCTGGAAAGGCCATCGTCAGGGGAGGATGTTGACGCCTCGCACGAAGTGGTGCCGTGCCATCCCAGACCCTTCTCCAGGTCGTGCCATCCTTCCTCGGAAGAGATGACCGGAAAAGAGGGTTCTTGTCCGAAGATGCAATCGGCCATCCAACACCTTGTACCAGGGGCATACAGAAAATACGGCTCAGCCGCCAGCAGCATCGGTGGCTCGATGGGCATGACGAAAGAGCTCGGCCCTATCAAAATACGAGGACAGGTATCGTGACCTCGACAAGCAGCCAACTATTTATCACCAGCATCTGTTGAGCGTACAGTGCAGTACAGTACAGTATAGTACTTTATTACTGGAACTTGCATTCGTACTTGATTACGGTATGAATAAGTGATATGAATAAGTAATATTTACAAGTACAGTAATACTCCGAAAGTACTTACTTACATGTGCCGTTGTGCACAACTCCATCAGGTACAAGGTACTTTCCTTCTCTACCTTCTCACTGTGACCATGAATGTACTACAAGTACAAAGTGGCCGCCTACTTACCTGGGGTATCTGTACTTACAGCTACACTTACTTAGGTGTGCTCCAAAAGTACCATCCTCATAGGCGCATCGTATGGTGTGGCTTTGCAGTGATACAGTGCTGTAATTTCATGTCCAACCACGTGCTACCAGACCTGCTCATGAACATTCGGAATCACACAATATCTCTCGCCCTCAGGCCTTCGTCCGAACCCGCGATATCATGGATGACTTTGCTACTGCCTTTTTGCCCGCTTAGCCATCACCGTTCACCCTCATTGCGCGAGTTATGCATGTGATGCATGCCGCAATCTCAAGCGGCTGTCGTACACAGATCAAGTACCTGGCAGCTGTTCCGAGCATTGTTGGCGATGGCGCGGCCTGCCGTTGGCATGACACTATTCGCAACCGGCTTCAACGCTTGGAGGCAGCTGGACTTTGATTGTGAGACTCAACCTGACTCCCGCGAGCCGGATGACAAATTCTCCTTCACCAACGTTCTCGAAGGCGGCGTCATTGAGCGGCCTGTCTCGCGGCTTCAGTACACCCTAGGTTCGTGACGGCTCCATCGCCGCAGCGATCAGCCTCGCTGACAACCGCTACCCCTTTCCTTTCCCCAGTCCAGCGAGATAATGTTCTCTGCAAGGCCGGCTTCGGTCTTGCGAATCAAGTCGACCAAGAAGCAGCCTATGCCTATGCCGAAACGGCCAACGGAGAGATTCTCGCCATCGAACCCGAGGTGACCTGCCCTACTTCGGACGACCATGGCCCTCCGCCGCCGACGACAAATGTCCTTGTTCAATACGCATCGGCCGCCAAACTGAAACGCGGCGAGAGACGGAAAACATGGCGCTGCGTTCATCCCGCAAAGGCAATAGCTGCCTTCGACGCCGGTTTCGTCATCTTGTATCAGGACGGCACCGTCGCCACCATGGGTGATGCTCGATTCGAGGATTGCCTGGGACGCGATTGTACGGAGCGCTCGTGAGATGAACCCGAGCCGCATCGTCAAGCTAGAAGAGTCTGGCTGACTCCCCAACAGACCTCCGGAGGACCCGGGAATCGTGCACGATCTCGCCAATCTAGGGGACCCCGTCGTTCGCATCGCAGCCGGTGGACATTCTCTTGCCGCCTTGACCGAGAGTGGCGGCACGTACCTGTGGGGGATGATGTCGCCAAGCGGAGCGCATCGACAGCAGGCTTTCCCGTCCCTCACCGGCATCCCGAATTATGTCGAGTTCGACGATGGCAAGGACATTGTAGACTTTGCCCTCGGCGACTCGCACGCCATCGCCCTCACAATGGACGGGTGCGTTCTCGTCATTGGCGACAATACCAACGGCCAACTGGGCTTCGACGGGCAAGCGAGACGGCGGATCGATTCATGGACTACGGCGACCGTCCGAGTTCCGCACGGACACGAGGTTGTGGCCGTGGCGGCAGGGCCCAAGTCATCCTTCGTCCTCACATCCAGTGTGCACGCCCGTGGCGACCGCACTAGGAGAGACGCTGCGGAATGACGCTTCGTGGAGCGCTCATGGCTCTCTATTGCGGACAAGACCTGCTCTCTTTGCTACCTGCCATTGTGCACCCCATCATAGACTGGTAAGGTAGTCTTCAATCTCCTGAGGGGTCAACTTCCTGAAGCGGGGCCCGGTCACTCCCTCGACTCCTTCCATGCCCAGCAAGTGCTCCGCCGGAGGACCGACGATGCCTGGTCAATGTTAGCTCCGTCTTGCCCGAGGCATCATCAAGGGGCCGGGTCGTACCGATTTCGATCGAGTCGCCGTTCATCTCGCCCTCGATGTTGTCCTTGAGGGTCAGCAGGGCAATGTGGATGGCATCCTCAAGCTCGAGCTCCTCCGAGTATCTCTTTTCCAGAAACGTCTTGGCTTTGGTCGCGCTCTTCCCGATGGCAGTCGCCTTCCACGGGAAGTAGCTGCCGGTCGGGTCGACCTGGTACAGCATCGGCCCGCCCTTCTGGATGCCGCCCGTCTTCTTGCTCGCCTTCTTCTCGCCCTCGACCTCGCCCTCGGCCGGCGTCGCTTCGTCTTCGGGCTCGATGCCGTCATCCCATCCGGCCACCAGCATGCTGACGCCGTACGGTCGTACGCCCGCGGACTGTGTGGCCTCCTGCATGACCCTGGCGACGTCCTGGACCAGTATCCTCGTGGGCGGGTACTCGTTGTAGATTCTCTTGTAGCCCGTGTGAGAGACCTTGCGTGCGCGGTCGACTAGCACTCGGTAGTCGGGGCCCATGCCCGAGTAGACGGCGCCGATGTTCGGCGTGATGTTGCTAATCTTGGACACTGAGCTCTGATCGGCGAGCGGAGACGAAGACTTCTTCTCGGTGGCGAGCACGATTCCGTTGGTAGCTTGAACTTGTTAGCCTTTCAAAAAATCACATGCTGGCTGCCGGCGGTGCCGTCCATACCTTTGATGCCGAGCGCCGTGATGCCCTGGTTGACCGCATTGAGGGCGTACTCTGACCACTCGTGTTAGCTCCCGCAACAGGCCAGAGGCAAAGCTTCCGAGAGGCATCGTTGACGAATCTCTTCGGTGGACGAGTCCGTACCAATTTGCACCAGCTTGCCGCTGTGTGGATTGTCAGCAAAGCTCCCCGGTTCCAAGGTGAGGAGTGACCGGGACGTACCTGGGCGAGAAAGTTGTCAGGGAGAAGGAGTATCGATCCGCCATGATTGCAACAGCTGCTGAAACCAGCCGAAGAATGCGTTCAAGTCGACTGGATCCCGAGGCGGAGAATGGGGGGTTTGAGAGGGCTGGACAGGTCAAGATGAGCTGTGGTGTTCGGCTTCCCCTTGACGGCAGCAGGCACGGCGGAGCTGCGCGTCAAGCTGGAGACGGCCAAGCCAACTAGTGTGGTGACCGGCTCATTAGTTTAGCCGACACCCGAAGGGCCACCACCACCACCACCACCCAACACCTTTTCGCTCAACCGTGTCCAATCTCAGCTCGCCAGCTTGGTTCATTCCCTGCCATCAAGGAAGAAGGAAAACGACCTCATTCCGACTGGAGCGATTGCTTCTATGTCACATCGCAGCACGATGAGCTGGACCTTCCCCATATGCAGGTGAAGCCTCTTGTCGAGCCGTCTGTTCCCACCCGGCCTACACTTGTCGTATTTGACACGACTGGGCTTGTTCAAATTTTCTAGTTTGCCATTTCCTCTCGTCTGGCGATGGGCTTCCCCCCTTTTGCCTGGCCAACGTTTTCTCCCCTCTGATACTCTTGATATCTACAGCTCTGCCTCTGCTTCGCAATCGACCACACGCGCATACCTTCGAGGACGTAGCCCGTGATGGATCTGCAGCCGGCATGGAGCTGGAGCTCGGCTGCCGAGCCTCAGTCGGCACAAGACATGGTTGTCAACAGACGCACCGAGCCGACGGGTCGGCAACAAGAAGCAGCCCCCGGGTCTCATCAGGCGGGACCTCGTCAGGCGGGACCTCGTCAGGCGGAGGCGAGAAACCGTTCCTGCGGACCTCGCACGTGTCGCATCTGCCTCGACACGGAGCAGCCAAAATATCCTACAGGCCTCACGTCGACATTTGGCATATCGTCGGCATCATCTCGTCCCTCTTACATATCCGATGATCCAGAGCTCGGTCGACTGCTGTCACCGTGCCGCTGCAAAGGCTCGCAGAAATACGTGCATGAGGGATGTCTCAACTCTTGGCGACTGGCGGAGCCGATGGCGGCCAGGAATTACTGGCAATGCCCGACCTGCATGTTCAACTACCGGTTGGCTCGGCTGCAGTGGGCGTCGATGCTGAGCAGCAAGTGGACGCAGATGGCCTTGACGCTCAGCGTCGTCGTCGTCGGCATCTTTACCCTCGGCTTCGTCGCAGATCCCATACTCGATCTTTGGCTCGACCCTGTCGGCACCATCAGCGATACCGTCACCGGCGTCGTTTCCGATGCCGGAACCAGGCAACCCCTGATGCAAGGGGAAGCGACGACGTGGGCGGAGCACTTTGCGAAGGGATTCTTCTCCCTCGGCCTGGTCGGCTTTGTCAAATCCGTCGTGGCCATGGGTCCCTGGCATTGGTTGAACCTTCGGTCAAGCGGCTTGATGGGCTCGGGGCGTCGCCGGGGCACCGGCCGTGCGAGGATGGACAACTTCAACCTCCTCTTCGTCATGATTGGCGCCTTCACCTTCATGATGGCAATATGGAAGGTCGTCAAGGCCCTCTCGGCTCGCGTGCTCCAAAACGTCAGCAACAAAGTGCTCGATGTTGGTGCCGAAGATGACGACGGCGAAGCGGGCGAGGAGGAAGCGACTGTCGAGGGTGAGAAGCATCAGTGATGGTTGATTGTCGCCTTCACCCGGCTTCGACGACGAGCATCACACCGCCCAGCGACCCCTCCCCCCCTACGCCCGTCCCGAGGATTGCTCTGCACACTCTTAAGTTGCCTCGACCTTGCTCTACCCTGTCAAGTCAACTAGTCTGTGTGCAAATATTTAGCCTCTGTCCGTTGCCATGAGTGTGGGTCGTTTTGACCCGGCACTCGCAGGCGAAGGGATATGAGAATGTCGGGGATACGTTTCGAGGTGCCGTCGCCGTCTTGGTGATGGATTCCCTTCCCAGCATCTATCCGGTACACTCTGTACAGCTCTGTGGGAAGCATGCTGCATTTGGTTCCTGATACATTTTCCACTTTGGTTTATGGTGTTTGCCCTTGCGTGGCATGACGCACACTCCGAGTCAAGCAAGCAGTCCTGTTTCGCGGCCTTAGGGTCGGTTGGCGTTTGTGTTGGCGTTTGACTGGCGGCCCTGATGCCTGCCCTGGACGGCTTTGCCATGGCTCGGCTCGATGAGCCATGTCCGTTGTGTTATCAAGAGAGAATACAAGAGAGAATACAAGTACAGTGACTTTGGCGAGGGTATCAAGATGAAACAATGTCTCGTATGATGATGCCATGCAATTCGGCTGGCTCTTTACACGTGGACGGCTAGCGTTGGTTCGACGGTAGTCTACACAACTGCCATGTGACAGCCTGCGCAAGAAGGTCTGCTCGCGTGGTCGTAGCTTGAGCGAGCACAGTCCCATCGGGGAGAGGCGCAGGGAGAAGCTGATCTTTGGATGGATATACGCAGATGTACGGAGGGCATTCGTCGTCTTCATGAAGGCTGCCAGCGCACGCGTACCACAGTAGAAAAGCTACAGGCGTTCCTTCGCACTACATCGACGCCTCGCCTGCAGCTCTGCAATGATGCACCGATCTCATGTACCCATGTTGACATTGGCTGCGTCCAGGTACCCGGAGTGGCCACGACGTCCTGAAGCCGCCCCCCAGTCCACGCGATTCGTGATGGGACCTCTGAGAGTCCAACTGGAGTGGGTGGGATCGTGGTTGGAAGGCAACTCCCCCAGCGGCCCTTTGCTTCCATCATCAAACGCCCGAGGCTGGAGCACCTGCTGAAGCTCTTCTTCCTTTCGATCTGCCAGAGTTTCGTGGGCAGTCGGTCCGGCTGTGGGTGCGTGTCTTGCCGAAATCATCCACTTCCTTTTGATCAAGTTCGGCGAATCGGACCCATCGCGATGCCGTGTGTACAAGTAGGGAGGGACTGGGTGCCTTGCTCCTGAAATCCCCCTCCTATCTCTCAACATGATATCGTGGCAGGGAGATGATGGTGGTACCGTCGTTCAGCCGCGCACACGTGACGCTGCAAGTACAGTACTTGTAGTACACTTGCACCGCTCAGCATCACATGAGACGAATACTTTGTGTGAACAGCCCATCGATGACGCTTGACCAAGCGGCATAGAAGGTGTCCTTTCCCTCTCGATGCTGGAGGAAGGTAGAGCACCGTGTGTCGAATTGCAAACCAGATGGTACACCACCCGCAGGATCCCCTTTTCTTTCTTTTTCATGCCTTTTCTCTGCAGCCGGTGCATCTTTCTCGGAGGTTCGCTCCCCTCTCTCCCCCCTCGGTCTCCTTGTCCCTGCATCCGCTCCCTCCCGTCAGCGCCTCCGCTCAGCCCACCTCCTCTCTGTCCCGTTTCGCATGCTGGACATCTATCATCCAAGCTACTATTGTACTGGTGTTTTTCTTCTTTTTTCTACCAACTTCGAAGGCAAGGACTACTCAATGCTGGTTGATCCTCCTGCCATAGTAGCTAACCAGGTTTCACGCCTAGAGTTTTCGATGGATCTGGCCAAGATCCGGGCCTTTGCTTGTTGGTGCGGGCCGGCCCTGTTCGGCGGAGCGTCGGCGATGGGTTTCTGATCAAGATTCTCCTCACCCAAAGTCGATCAGCTTGTTGGTCCGTAAGTATGTATCACAAGGGTTCTTTGTCGTTATTTCGCTAATACTTCTATTCATCCCAAGTGCTGGCAGTCCGGCCATTTGGCCAGAAATTGTCCTGCTTGCCGCCGCCGCCATTGCCGCCGCCGACGTACGCCGACGTACTACCGCCGCTCCTACTTCAGCCGCCGCCGCCGCTCCGGATACCGCTGCCGCCCCACCCGATGCCGCTGCCGCCGCCGCCGCCACAGTGGATTCGGCGGCTGGAATTGCTGCGGTTGTCGAAAACCCCGAGGAAGGGACGATCCCCCGGATGCCGCAGCCGCCGCTATAGGGGAGACGACGGCTGGAGATGCTGCGGTTGTCGAGCACCCTGAGGAAGGAACGCCCCGCCGGATGCCGCTGCCACCGTCATGGTGGATGCGGCGGCTGTACTTAAGCGCGGCGGTTGTCGAAAACCCCGAGGAAGGGACGCTCCCCCTGACAGATTGGCGCAGGGGCCCATTATTCTGGGAACGCATCACGTGACAGCACCCCACCTTCACACTTCTCCCTTGCTGTCCTTCCCTGAACATTCCCGTCTTCCAACGGCAGCTTCTTCATTGGCTACTTGGTTAGCATTTGCTGCGTCGCCTGCTCCCTCTTCCAGTTTTTTTTGTCCTGTTCACACGCGCCGTCAGCTTTGTTTTCCTCCTCCTTGCCTTCACTTTTCTCCGTCGACTGCGGGCTCGGAGAGGCACGGCATCATGGCGACCCTCGTCGACAACGCGCAGATCAAGCATGCCGAGCTGCTGCGGCCCCTTCCTTTCCACTTTCACGCCTACGTCTGGCCCTTTCTCGTCATCTGGCCCGTCTTCCTCCGCTATTACCTGACGCAGAGCCTCTACGAAACGTACATTGGCGCCCCCGAATGGACCTTTGTCTGGTGCGGAACCATCATCACCATCCAGTCGCTCGTGTGGTTGAGCACGCACTGGAGCGTCACGCTCGACGCCCGTCTCACGGCGACCAAGGTCAAGCATGTTCGGGAAGCGTCTCTGATCAAGGTTCTCCCCATAGCCAACGCCGGCGCGGGAGAGGTTTGCAAGTTGGTTCGCGACAAGGTAAGCGATCCTTTCGCAGAATGAGAAAAAAAGGAGACGGCAGCGACATGCTGGGTTTGCCGCCTAGGCTTGGTGCGGAGCTGATGCGGACCCAGGCCGGCGGCAAGACAAACATCTCCTTCTTGTTCCAGAAACGTCGCTTCCTGTACGACGCCGAGAAGAACTCGTTCAGTTCGCTCCGCTACGACATCGACGCCGAACCGAAGCCTTCCGTCGGTAGCTTCCAGTCCTCGCGCGGCCTCGAGAAGCAGGCGGAGCTGTCCCGTCTCGAGCAGCACTACGGCGCCAACACCTTCGACATCCCCGTTCCCACCTTTACCGAGCTCTTCAAGGAGCACGCCGTGGCCCCCTTCTTCGTCTTCCAGATATTCTGCGTCGGCCTCTGGCTCCTCGACGACTACTGGTACTACTCCCTCTTCACCCTCTTCATGCTCGTCGCCTTCGAGAGCACCGTCGTTTGGCAGCGCCAGCGCACCCTCACCGAGTTCCGTGGCATGAGCATCAAGCCGTACGACATCTGGGCCTTCCGTCTCGGCAGGTGGACCGAGATCCAGACCGACGCTCTCCTGCCTGGCGATCTCGTCTCGGTCGGCAGGACCAAGGAGGACGGAGGCGTCGCGTGCGACATGCTCCTCGTCGAGGGCGCCGCCATCGTCAACGAGGCCATGCTGTCGGGCGAGAGCACCCCGCTGCTCAAGGATTCGATTCGGCTGCGCCCGTCCGACGTGGCGCTCGACCCCGACGGCCTGGACAAGACGGCCTTCCTCTGGGGCGGCACCAAGGTCCTCCAGGTGACGCACGAGAACTCGGACGAGGCGAAGCCGCTGCTTCCCTCGGGCGTCCCCCCGCCTCCCGACAAGGGCGCCATGGCCATTGTCATCAAGACGGGCTTCGAGACGTCGCAGGGCAGCCTCGTTCGCACCATGATCTACTCGACGGAGCGCGTCTCGGCCAACAACTTGGAGGCGCTTCTCTTCATCCTCTTCCTCCTCATCTTCGCCATCGCCGCCTCGTGGTACGTCTGGGACGAGGGCGTCCGCAAGGACCGCAAGCGCTCGAAGCTGCTGCTGGACTGCGTCTTGATCGTCACCAGCGTCGTCCCCCCCGAGCTGCCCATGGAGCTCAGCCTTGCCGTCAACACCAGCCTCGCGGCGCTCTCGAAGCTCGCCATCTTCTGCACCGAACCCTTCCGGATTCCCTACGGCGGCCGCATCGATGTCGCCTGTTTCGACAAGACGGGCACCCTCACCGGCGAAGACTTGGTCGTCGAGGGCATCGCGGGCTTGGGCCTCGCCAACGCGAGCATCGCCGACAGGAAGGAGGCCGACGGCGCTCACTCCGACATGACGCCTGTCGCGGACGCGACGCTCGAGACGCAGCTTGTCCTCGCGACGGCCCACGCCCTCGTGAAGCTCGACGAGGGGGACATTGTTGGCGATCCCATGGAAAAGGCGACCCTCGGCTCGCTGGGTTGGTCGCTTGGTCGTGGCGACTTGCTCTCGAGCGCCGCCAAGGCCGGCAGCACGCAAGGCGTCGTCCAGATCAAGCGGCGCTTCCAATTTTCGTCGGCGCTTAAGCGCCAGAGCTCCGTCGCCACCGTCAACGGCTCCAACTCCAAGACGGGGACGAGGATCAAGGGTACCTTTGTCGGCGTCAAGGGCGCACCGGAGACGATCATGGAGATGCTCGTTCGCGTGCCCGACGACTACGAGGAAACGTACAAGTACTTCACGCGCAAGGGCTCTCGTGTTTTGGCTCTCGCCTACAAGCAGCTGTCGGTCGACTCGGAGCTCGGTGCCGGAAAGCTCAACGACCTGAAGCGTGAAAAGGTCGAGAGCGACCTCCACTTTGCCGGTTTCCTAGTGCTGCACTGCCCGCTGAAGGACGACGCCAAGGAAGCGGTGCAGATGCTGAACGAGAGCAGCCACCGAGTGGTGATGATCACGGGCGACAACCCCCTGACGGCCGTCCACGTGGCACGCGAGGTGGAGATTGTCGACCGCGACGTGCTGATCCTGGATGCTCCCGAGGACCACCATGATGGTGGGCAGAGGCTCGTCTGGAAGAGCGTCGATGACAAGGTCAGCATCCCGGTTGACCCCTCGAAGCCAATCGACGGCGAGATCCTCGAGACCAAGGACCTCTGCGTCACCGGCTACGCCTTGGCCAAGTTCAAGGGCCAGGTCGGCTGGAACGCGCTGCTGCGCCACGCCTGGGTGTACGCTCGCGTCTCCCCCAAGCAGAAGGAGGATATCCTCCTCGGGCTCAAGGACATGGGCTACTACACCCTCATGGCCGGCGACGGCACCAACGACGTCGGCGCTCTCAAGCAGGCTCACATCGGCATCGCCCTCCTCAACGGAACGAAGGAGGACCTGACGCGCATCGCCGAGCATGCCCGAAACACGCGCATGAAGGACATGTACCAGAAGCAGATCGACCTGATGAAGCGCTTCAACCAGCCCGCCCCACCGGTGCCGGCCTTGATCGCGCACCTGTATCCCCCCGGCCCGACGAATCCCAACTACATGAATGCCATCGAGCGCGAGGCGAAGAGCAAGAAGATGTCGGTGGAGCAGTACGGAGCCAAGTATGGCATCGTGACGGAGACGATCACGTCGCCGGGGGCGCAGAGCCTAGCCAACGATGGGCGCAACGCCCGTCAGGCCGAGGTGAACAAGAGGGCCGCCGGATTCGCGGACAAGCTGGCGTCGGGCATGCTGGAGGCCGAACTCGGCGACGACGAACCCCCGACGCTGAAGCTGGGCGACGCTTCCGTCGCGGCGCCCTTCACGTCGAAGCTCCGAGACGTCATGGCGATTCCCAACATCATCCGACAGGGTCGATGCACGCTGGTGGCGACGATTCAGATGTACAAGATCCTGGCCCTCAACTGCCTCATCAGCGCCTACTCCCTGTCGGTGCTCTACCTCGAAGGCATCAAGTTTGGCGACACGCAGTATACCATCAGCGGCATGCTCATGTCGGTCTGCTTCCTGAGCATCTCGCGCGCCCGCGTGGTGGAGGGTCTGAGCAAGGAACGGCCGCAGCCGAACATATTCAACGTGTACATAATCGGTTCCATCCTCGGCCAGTTTGCCGTTCACATTGCGACGCTCATCTACATATCACGGCTCTGCGACAAAATCGCGCCGTAGGTCTCCCTCCCCCCGGCTCTCCTGCTTTGCGCTACATTGGATCGTTACGCTGACAGATGGCAGGCGCTCGACGGAGGGGCTTGATTTGGAAGCGGAGTTTGAGCCGTCGCTGCTGAATTCGGCGATATATCTCCTCCAGCTCATCCAGCAAGTCTCCACCTTTGCCATCAACTACCAGGGCCGGCCGTTCCGCGAGGCGCTGTCGGAGAACAAGGCCATGTTTTACGGCATCGTCGGCGTGTCCGGACTGGCCTTTGTCTGCGCGCTCGAACTCATTCCCGAGATCAACGAGGGCATGAAGCTCGTGCCCTTTACCGACGAGTTCAAGATGAAGATGGCTTCGTCGATGCTCGTGGACTACGGGCTGTGCTTCGTCATCGAGAAGAGCCTAAAGTGGGGCTTCAGCGACTATCGCCCCCGCGACATTGCCCATCGCCGCCCCGAGCAGCTCGAGCGAGAGGCAGCGCGCAAGCAGGCCGTGGAGGAGAAGAAGGTGGAGGAGGAGGAGAAGCAGCGGCTCGAGAAGGTGGCCGAGTTTGAGCGCCAGGTGGAGGAGCGCAAGAGGAAGCTGCGCGAGTGGAGGGCCGGCCGGTCGTCGTAGCGGACAGTTGACGTGTACGATAGGCGGACGAAGGTGGGAAAGCGGCAAGGCGGCAAGGTGGCACATAGAGCTTGGCTGCACAAAACGAAGGCATATCATCAAGGCATGCTGAAGAGGTCCCCTCCCTTTGTACTGGTGGAAGTGCATGGAGGCCTGCACATTCTGTCCGCACACTCGTGGTAGAGCATTGGCGTACTTGATGTAATGACGAGGTACAGTCACTAGACAAAATTGACGATTCAATTTTGGCTGCGCTACCACTAATTACAAAGTGAATCGAATACTGTATTTGGTTCAACTTGGCTGACCCGGGTGCTCGGCATGAAGTAAAAGTACTGCAAGTACAGATTAATCGCATGTCAATAGGTTCTGCGTGCGTGTTGTGCGCACCATACTCTGTACAGTACAAGTACAGTCAGTACTTGTATACACGTGTACGAGCACGTACTTGTACATGTAGGTGCCGTACGGAGTACCGAATACTCGTAGCAGTATAATTATTACTTGTTCGTGGCACATCCGTACACCCAAGCAGGTGCAAGTACAGTAGGTGTAGGGTAGGTGTAAGCATGTCCAAGATGGTGGCTGCTGGGAACGTTTGAAGTGCGTACAAGTACTTGTACAGTATGAGTGCTTGGAGGTGGCACTGGGGCCGCGAGCCATGCAACCCGATGACATGGGGGCCGGTCGCGTGCAAGACGGCTTCCCTGCAGCCAAGCTCGTGGCGGTACTGGGAAGGGCGAAAAGGGCAATTTCGTAGTTGCACTGCACAGCATACTCGTACGTGCATGCAAATACAGCAGCGCTTGCGTCTTGTATCGTGGGCAGACGCAGGTGCAAGTACAGCTCGGCACGGAGGGCCGTGTAGGGCACTCACTGTACGTGTACTCCGTATGGCTGGGGTAAATACTTTCAAGAATACCACGATCAAAGTAAAGAGTACGCGCACGGTGCAGGTGGATGCACATGCACGTTGGACGCGAACTCATAGACAGCCAGTACGAAGTAAGTACAGTAAATTCACACTTACCCTCACGTGTACAAGCACGTACTCTGTAGGGAGTTCTCGGTTCTGTACTTGTACTCAGCAACAGACCAGTATTGCTTCATATTGGTTCATATTGGTAATAGCTTACAGCTACAAGTACTGGTCGAGTGCACTTGGTCCCATGAGCGACGCGTCCGCGTACAAGCAGGCACTAGCGGTAATACCGAGCAGCTGCACCAAGCAGAGCCGTGCCTAGAACCCACTCACCCCTGCGTCGGGCGCGTTCTGCAGAGCCCCCGTTGACGTGGGCATCGGCGCCTAACCGAGGCGTTTGCGGCTTTCTGGAAATCAAATCGAGTTCGCTGTTTATTGCTCGTCCCGATCAACGTCGCCTTTTCAGGGTCGTCAGCCTCACCCATGACGGCAAAACCTGCCCCGCCGCCGCCGCCCATGCATGAACGGCACCTGGGCCCCCGGTCATCGGCCGTTTGCGGGATGCAGCAGCTATTTACAGCAATATACGTACAGATAATACCACGCAGAGTACGAAAGCCCAAGCATGTACAACTACTCTGTACGGAGCACAGGTACGAGCGAGTTCGCTCACGCAAGTACGAGCAGTCCAGGTATCGCTACAAGTTCTTGTGCAGTGCCAGGCGTGAAGTACGGAGTCCTGCATGTACTGTACTTGCTACTACTCGAACGCCCAGGTACCCAGTACCTAGTGATGGTACTTACCTAGTACGTACTATCACCACAACCAAGTACAACTACAGTACTTACTTCAGCACTGTAGCTGTAGGTTCTTGACAGTAAGTATACTTATACATGTATGTAAGTACTGTACTTACCGTAGAGACCTCATGATACGGAGTAATAATCGCTTCAACATACTCTAGTAGTTGTTGGTGCACGCGTACTAGTACCGTAAGCGCGAGACAGGGCCTACTGCGGAAGGCTCTGCTCCCGCCGCACTACTTTGCCCAGTTTCCACGCAACGCGAGGCGTTATTATTAACTATTGTACTTGCTGTATGGAGTACGGAGTACAGTGCTTACACTACAGTAAGTACACTACAGTACACTGCTAGGTACAGCAAGTACAGTACTGACACTACAGCAAGTACACTACAGCTAGTACACTACAGTACGTACCTAGTACACTGCAGTACACTACAGCAAGTACACTACAGTGCACTGCTCAAGTAAGTACAACTACGCCGTACGCTCTACTTGAACGCAGGTACTTCCACGTTACACGGCCCGCGAGGGACGAGCCTGCGTATTTGGATCCCGAGCAGTGAACACGACTTCCGCACATTGCGCATCGCATATGCAGTACTTGCCGTGGTGCGCTTGTCCATGCTCACGGGCGAGGGAAATGTGATGGCCAGCAATCAATGAATCAATGGGCGACTGCATCAAGGTGACGACGGACCGACCGACGGCACAAGCTTCGAAGTGACGGCCAAGTCCCGGGAACTTGTTTCCATGTGCAGGTACGCCGGCGGTAGTGTCGACGCTAGCGAGGAGCATGAGTAAGTACTGCAGTTGTGAGGTAAACCTTGTATTAGGCGAGTGGGTGCTCTTCGTACAGGTACGGGAAACCTTGCGTACCCTCCGTACCGGTACCGACAAAGTACGGCGGATGGAGCCTGTGATGAAAAACCAAGCAAGGCAAGTCCATGCGGGTTGCGGGTGCGACGCCTGCCCGGCGCAGGAGGGCCTTGTCAAGCGGTTTGGTGCGCCTCTTGCCGCCCGACGTTATGCCATGGCCGCGCGCAATCACCGTCCCTTGCCATGCCATCCTCTCCATCCAACCACCGTCCGTTGCGTCGGTCCGTCGTCCGTCATCGCCATCACCAATCCATCGCTCCAGCAGTAAGTATGACCGTGCCCACACCCTCCCCCCCCCCCTCTACCCTTCCCACATCCAACGTGCCTGACCCCTGCAGCCCACCTCCGAATCATGGACGAGTTTCCAGCAGCCCAGACTCAGCAGCACGTCCGGTTGGGCCCCAAGGGAGCCACTTCCATCGGAAGCAGCATGAAAAATAATGGAAGAGGATCCATCCTCCTTCACGAGTACTCCGTACCGCCGCTCCGTACCGTCGTTACCGCCGTTTTCCTTCCCTGACCCTTGCGGAGCCTGGTGGACGCGAGCACGGGTATATGTACATCGATGCACGAGCACGAGCACGCGTACCGGCTCACGGACGAGGAAAAGAATGCTCGGGTCGAATCTTCCCTCCCCTCCCCCTCCTTCTCGCCTCGGTGTGGTAAACGAGCGGAACGAGACAGTACCTGTCACCGATCCATCGATCCGTCCATCGATCCGTCCGTCGACCCGTCTTTCCATCGCACCGACGACGCCCTTCCTCGACCGTTCCCGGACACGACGACGAAAGGCGGCCAAGGACGACCCACGAGCGCAGGGACCTCGTGCTCGCCGATAGTTCGGTCCTACGCCCGCCGCCCTGCCCGTTCGCCTTCGCTGCCTTCTGCCGCCCGCAGCACCGGCCAGCCGGCCGACCGAACGAGCAAGCCGAGCGTCGCGTAGCCGGCCAGGACCAGGACAGTACCGTCCTGTGACGTCGCCGTCGGCCCAGCGTCCCCCCGTCACCTCGGATTCTCCATCGTCTCCTCCGTTCGGCCGTCGCCCATCATGTGCTTCGGCGGCCGCGACAAGAACGACGACGGCGCCGCCACCCGCTCGCGCAACATCGATCGCGCCATCCGCCAAGATGAGAAGCGCCTCTCGAAGGAGGTCAAGCTGCTCCTGCTAGGTAAGCTCGGCACCGCGAGACGACCGAGTCGCCCGCCCGCTTCGTCCCGCCACCTCGCGGCCCTCTCGCGGCCCTTTCCCTT
Source organism: Drechmeria coniospora (assembly GCF_001625195.1). Lineage (NCBI taxonomy): Eukaryota > Fungi > Ascomycota > Sordariomycetes > Hypocreales > Ophiocordycipitaceae > Drechmeria > Drechmeria coniospora. The sequence continues at coordinate 8,278,475 of NC_054390.1, read as the reverse complement.
CTCGTCACCGCCGAGCGGTGCGTGGACGGACGAGCTGACCGTCGTCGACCCCGACAGGCGCCGGAGAGTCCGGCAAGTCGACGATTCTGAAGCAGATGAAGCTCATCTACTCGCAAGGCTTCAACACGCACGAGCGGCTCGAGTGGAAGCCCGTCATCTTCAACAACATCATCCAGTCGTTCCGCACCATCAACGACGTCATGAACGAGATGGGCTACCGGTTCGACAACGCCGACAACGAGGTGAGTGCCCGTCTCCTCCTTCCGCCGGGCCGCGCGCCGCCTCGGAAGTGCATGGCCCCGGACGCGACTCCCGCGGCAGAGAGCTTGGTCGCTGACGCGTGCGACGTGCAGAAACACATGGCGCTCATCCTCGTCGACAACGAGATCGGGCTCGAGGACAGCTTGCCGCGACACTATTTCGATCCCCTCCAGGCCTTGTGGCAGGACAAGGGCGTCAAGGCCGCCATGGCCAAGGGCAACGAGTACGCCCTGCACGACAACTTGACATAGTACGTCCCGGCCATCCCTCCGCCTGCGGCGTGCGTCCAGGTCGAGCGTCAGACGGCGACTGACGTGGCCGCGCAGCTTCCTCGACGACATGGACCGCATATGGGCCGACGGCTACGTGCCCAGCGACCAGGATCTCCTCCGCTCGCGCCTGAGGACCACGGGCATCACCGAGAGCGTCTTCGACCTCGGCCAGCTGACGTACCGCATGTTCGACGTGGGCGGCCAGAGGTCGGAGCGGAAGAAGTGGATCCACTGCTTCGAAAACGTCAACTGCCTGCTGTTCCTCGTCGCCATCAGCGGCTACGACCAGTGCCTGGTCGAGGACAAGGACAGCGTGAGCAGCCCCGAAAGACAGTCCCGCCGCGTCGTGGGCCCGCCCAAGCTGACCGGCCGCCGCAGAACCAAATGAACGAGGCCTTGATGCTGTGGGAGTCGATTGCCAACTCGCACTGGTTCACCAAGTCGGCCACGATTCTCTTCCTCAACAAGATGGACCTGTTCAAGGAGAAGCTTCCGCACTGCCCCATCACCGACTACGGCTTCACCGACTACCACGGGCCCGCCGACGACTACAAGGCCGCGAGCAAGTACTTTCTCGACAAGTTTCGCTCCCTCAGCCGCAACCCCGAGAAGGAGATTTACGGCCACTTCACCAACGCCACCGACACCAACTTGCTGAAGATCACCATGAGCTCCGTGCAAGACATGATCATCCAGCGCAACCTCAAGCAGCTCATCCTCTGAGCGCCTCGATTGCTTCCTCCGCCACGGCACGGCACGTCGCTCACTCTATTAATTCCCCTTCTACACCGGAGAACCGGTGGCATGCCTGATCGACCCGCCCCGCACCGCTTCGGTCATGGCGCGACGGCGACGTTGCACGACAGAGGCCGAGACGGCAACGCCCTCCCCGCCACCGTCACCGTCGCCGATATCCCTTGCACCATCGTTCCCGCCGCTCACGTGGCATGGCCGCTGCTCGTGTTTCTGTCGATTGTTGGGACCCGATTTTTTGCATTGTTCCTTTCGGGTACCCGTTCATCTCTTGCATTGCCGGAGTTTCCATGCATAGCATCTAGGGGGAGGCCCTCACCACTCTCGGCTCGAGTCTCTTCCACATCGTTCGGAGAGTCGGCGACGGGACGGGCATCTACCACGAGGGACGGCCGCGAAGGTCGCCTGATCGGGTGCCCGTGAACCGCGGCGCCCGTGTCAGGTCAGGTTGTGGGTGAACAGCCGTGGAACGGTTTTTTTTTATTTTTTTATTTTTTTTATTTTTAATGATACCCCGGCCTGGGGACAGGATCTGCCCGACCGGTCGGCGAATACGCTTTACCGAGGAGACAGCCTAGATTGGCACATTCAAGTACGAATGAAGAGCTTACCCTTAATACATCTCATACACTTTGATCCAGAAATTTATCCATCTCTTCCTAGCGTTGCGTTGTCATCCCATCGCTGCAAGCCGGCGTGGACAGAGCCCAATTCTGCTCTGCAGTGAGGCGGCGAAAAGCCAGCTGCGGCCCGTTTTACTTACACCCCGCCATGGCGGGTACGTACGTCACGACGCTCCTCAACGTCGTGTGGGAACTCTTGTTTCGATTCATCACGCCGGTATGCTCATCAGAATTTAGACAGCTGAGTTTTGACGGTCTTGATCTGTACGAATACTCGTCCATATGGGGCCGACGAGGCCACCCTTTCTTTGAGAACCCGCTGTTGACGGCAGAGGAGTTGAAATAGGCGTCGAGGACGAGAATGTCGAATCGTTTCTTGTGACTGCAAGAGCCGCTGTCGGGCCGCCCACGCCGCGGAAGCGGCTGATGCTGATGCACCAAGACATTTCCGTCGGCTCAAACCTCCCCGGGCCAAATTTCCGGTCCGTGTCCGCTGTGGCGCCGAATCCGGCCCAACTCGGTTTGTGGGTTTCGCCGGCGCCGGCGCAGCCGCCGGGTTCCTGCCATCAACGCTGCCGCTGTCTCCATCGCCGCCGGGGAGTTTTCTCCCCCCCCCCCCCTGTGCGTTGAACTTGGTAGTTACGTGCATGTACTTTTACACAAGGCGCTGAATTCGACCCCGTTCCTTTTGCGGGTTCAGATGCGATGTAATCGTAGAAAATTTACAGCTCGGACGGAGCTCTCCGGATTGCACCTGTATTTCGGTGTACTGTAAGTACAGTATACTTATGTAAGTGCGGAGTATAACTACAAGCAGCCCAATCCGACCCAGCGCAATTGAGAGCTCAGACGATGGAATCGGGGTAATGTGCCTTTTTCTTGCAAGGTTCAGATCTTTCAAGGAAAAATCCAGGAATACTGTATTCTTGGCCATGCCGCAATAGTCGGACACGGGCATTGGACTTCAGTTACTACATCTATTAGTATCAAGTACTTCGTTGCAAGCACTTGCTTTGCTTCAATCACGTCCCCGCAATTCATGTCATATCTGCACTCCGTACGTTGCCTCCAATAGTACGGACAGGTGAGCTTGAGCGCTCTGCTGCAATATCCTGCTGGTTTACAATCCACATAGGCTTATTTGTAGAATGCTTGCATTGGTGATGGAAGAGGGCCATCGTCGTATCCGTGCTCATCATACTTACGTGCAATATACATATACATACATATATATGTACGGAGCAAATTGGAATACCACGTACCGTTGTAGCATGGACTCGTGGATTTTTGGGCCAGAGGAGGATCCATCACGTGACAGCATCATTTTTCCCCCTTTCTCCCTCGCGTCCTCCCCAAAGGGCTTTTTCTGTCCAGATTTCCATTAATTAAGGTCCTCGTCCAGCAACTCTTTCCTTTCGTACCCTCAAACGTAGTCATCTTTCGACACCATGTTGGCCTCCTCCATCCAGCGCCGGGCATTCTCCGCGTCGGCGCGCAACGTGAGTGGTCCCGGCCACTCGGCCGCCGCATTGAAGCTAACGTGGTCGATCCTCGTGCCAAACAGCTCTCCAAGGTCGCCGTCCTCGGTGCCGCCGGCGGTATCGGCCAGCCGCTCTCTCTTCTCCTCAAGATGAACACGCGCGTCACCGACCTGGCTCTGTACGACATTCGTCTCGCTCCCGGTACGTCGCCCCGCGGCACGCGCCGATTCGTCCCGACCCCCTCCCGGCTGACGACGGCGCAGGTGTCGCCGCCGACGTTTCCCACATCAACACAAAGTCCACGGTCAAGGGCTACGAGCCGACGCCGAGCGGCTTGGCTTCGTGCCTCAAGGGCTCCGACATCGTCCTCATCCCCGCCGGCGTTCCCCGCAAGCCCGGCATGACCCGTGACGACCTCTTCAACACCAACGCCTCCATCGTCCGCGACCTCGCCAAGGCCGTGGCCGAGTCGGCGCCCAAGGCCAAGGTCCTCGTCATCGCCAACCCCGTCAACTCGACCGTCCCCATCTGCGCCGAGGTCTTCAAGGCCAAGGGTGTCTACAACCCCAAGACGCTCTTCGGCGTCACCACGCTCGACGTCGTCCGCGCCAGCCGCTTCGTCTCCGAGATCAAGGGAACCGACCCGAAGGACGAGGAGATCACCGTCGTCGGCGGCCACTCGGGCGTCACCATCGTCCCGCTCTTCAGCCAGAGCAAGCACCCCGACCTCAGCGCCAACGCCGACCTCGTGAAGCGTGTCCAGTTTGGCGGCGACGAGGTTGTCCAGGCCAAGGACGGCGCCGGCTCGGCCACGCTATCCATGGCCATGGCCGGTGCCCGCATGGCCGACTCGCTGCTCCGCGCCGCCGACGGCGAGAAGGGCGTCACGGAGCCGACCTTTGTCGACTCTCCCCTCTACAAGGACCAGGGCATCGACTTCTTCAGCAGCCTCGTCGAGCTTGGCCCCAACGGCGTGGAGAAGATCCTTCCCATCGGCAAGGTCGATGCCAACGAGGAGAAGCTCGTCGCCGCATGCCTTGGCGACCTCAAGAAGAACATCGAGAAGGGTGTCGCCTTCGTTGCCCAGAACCCCGGCAACTGAACATGCCGGCGCACGACGACGGACAAAAGCGACCACCTTTGCTCGGCCTTGGACGGCGTGGGGGCTACGCAGGAATCATGGTTGAATCTGGCCATTGCCAGCGCACGCTTGGGTGCTTGGACCCCCCACGAGGGCCGGCACCGAGGATGTGAATACCGTTAATTCTGCCGCGACCAAGACAGTTCACGGTCTAATGATGCAACCGAGTCACTTCATCTTTGCCCCATCAAGCATTGCCACGCGTGATCGTTTCGTCTTTTCGGCCCTTTTGCCTGCGATGGTGGCGAGGCGCCTATCAATGCAGAGACCACTTTCTCCGCAGTATCCTTTGGTCAAGAAAGGCACTCGTCGTTTATATTGGCCAGAAGATGGAGTGTGCGGCCATCTCAATGATGTCTACCATGGTAGCTGAAGGATACACGCATCATCGTGGATGTAATACTCTGTACCTGCATTCGTGCAGCATGTACTTACGGAGCATGCTGGAATACAGTACATACTTGTATGGTAGGCACTGTACAACGTACCTAGTAGAGAAGGCTACTGTAATTTTGGTGCATCTTTACATTGTAATTGCAGTAGATTCGAGTGACTGAGTACGGGATTGTCTACCTAGTACCTACCTAGTATTATTACTGTAGATCAGCAACAAGTACGACGTACTGTGCAAGTACTGTAAGCTACGTTCAAGTACAAGTACACCGATACTTCACTGCAATACTTGTGCTCCGTACTGCGTATACGCTCACCTTGAAGTAGACGCATGCAATGCCCAAGTACATGTACGCAAGGATTCATCATCCTTGGCTGCCCCTCGATGGCAGAGGGAAAAACTGGTGGGGCAGCATTGAAATTTCACGCACGTGAAATACAGGTACCGTCAGGTTCCATCACCAGCGTCCAGTGGCAGCACCAACAGACAACAGCACATACTAGGTACTTAATTACTGCACCATGAAGCACTGCGCAAATGGACAGCAGTTGCTGGTTTTTTATGTCTCCACCACGAACATGATGGGGTTCCACAAGGGACTCTCGAAAAAGATTCCCCTCAGCGACCTCGTCCGTCCACTTTCACCCCGTTGCATCCTCGCCCCCAATCCTCGAATTTGCCCGCCATTCACTGCATCGTCATCCTTTCGATTCTCTTCCGGCCTCTCTCCCGGCCTCTCCTCGCACGCAATGTCTGAAATCACCCACCCCACCATCAAGGGTATGTTTCTGGTCCCTTTGTTTTTGTTCCCTCGCCCACCTTGCTGCTACCCCGCGTCCTGTGTCTGAGTTCTTCCGTGGCTACCCCTCCGTCACGTTCATCATGAGGGGGCCTGCAGCATGACGGTGATGGGACCATGGACGAGAACGATATGGCATGGACGTTGCCAGTGCGGCTCTCGTGTACTGGGAATTCTGCCGCGTCTCCTTGAGCTTCTCGACCTCGTGAATGCCGTCAGCAGCACTCCCAGCATGGTCCCCAGCCTGCCTGCCCACGCTCCCATGGCTCGGCCGCAAACGCCGAAAGCATCGAGGACGACTCGCTGACGAGAGACAGATGGCTGGTTCCGCGAAATCTCCGACATGTGGCCCGGCCAGGCCATGACCCTCAAGGTCGAAAAGGTGCTGCACCACGAGAAGAGCAAGTACCAAGACGTGCTCGCCTTCAAGTCGACCGACTACGGCAACGTCCTCGTCCTCGACAACGTCATCCAGTGCACCGAGCGCGACGAGTTCTCGTACCAAGAAATGATTGCCAACCTCGGCTTGATGTCCCACCCCAACCCGAAGAAGGTTCTCGTCATCGGCGGCGGCGACGGCGGCGTCCTCCGCGAGGTTGTCAAGCACGACTGCGTCGAGGAGGCCATCCTCTGCGACATTGACGAGGTGCGCTTGCCGCCCCCCCCCTCCCCTCTCCCGTCACGTTCCCCCTTTCTCATCGAGGTGCGCTCGCCCAGGCCGTTCCTCGCGTTTCCAAGCTCTTCCTTCCCGAGATGGCCGCCGGCCTCACGCACGCCAAGAGCACCGTTCACATCGGCGACGGCTTCAAGTTCCTGGCCGACTACAAGAATACCTTTGACGTCATCATCACCGACTCGTCCGACCCCGAGGGCCCCGCCGAGTCCCTCTTCCAGAAGCCGTACTTCCAGCTCCTCCACGACGCACTTCGCGAGGGCGGCGTCATCACTACCCAAGGTTGTATGTCTCAATTTTTCTTGCGGAAAGTAGAGGGGTCCCTGGGATGGCTGGCCTCTGATGACCTGGGCTGGCCGCTTCCGCGCCGGCCTATACGGTTGTCCACGGCCTCTCTCCTGGGGACTGCCCGAGGCTAGTGCTGCTTTCCCATCAGCCCTGCTTCCGGTAGTCCCGCGTCGCAGCCCCGACTCGCGCTGCGAGATGCGAGACGGTCCGCCGCCTTCGCTGTTTACCCTGCCCTGCCCCCCCCGACACGCCTGCTTCAGGCGACCCTGCCTCGCCGTACGCTAGCCAGACGCATGCCCGAAGGAGGAAGTGCTGACTTGTGTGCGTTACGACAGCCGAGAACCAGTGGCTCCACCTGCCGCTCATCACCCAGCTCAAGAAGGACTGCAAGGAGATCTTCCCCGTGGCCGAGTACGCCTACACGACGATCCCCACCTACCCCTCGGGCCAGATCGGCTTCATGGTCTGCTGCAAGGACGCCAACCGCGACGTCAAGACGCCCCTGCGTCGCTGGACCGTCGAGGAGGAGGAGCAGAAGTGCCGCTACTACAACGCCGAAATCCACAAGGCCAGCTTCGTCCTGCCTACCTTTGCCAAGAAGGCACTTCGATAGGCCGGCACGCCGCTGGCACGCCGGGGCGTCGGCACCCACACGAGCGGACCAAGTCCCGACGCGTTTGGGTTCAGGCTGGATGAAAAAAAAAGATGTTGATTATGACATAGACGCCGACGCGGGCCCCACGGCGCTCAGCGTGGGGAATGGATGCAGCAGAGGACGTTCAACGATGGCAAATGGCAGTGCTGATAAAGATGGACGCGTCACCCAGTGATGATGTGCAGGACAGCGACTCGAGAGTGCCAGGAGCTGCCGTGCCGTGCTGCTCTCCGCCACCCTCTACACACCCACCGTGTCCTAGGATGCACCGACGTGACCCATGTGCAACTTCGCGTACCTACCATTTCCTTCTTCACTTCTCTCGTCTTTCCTTCCTTGCCTTTTTTCTTCCTCTTTTTTATTTTTCGCGGCAAGTTGAACGCTTGCGTCGGGTCCCCATGACGAAGCCGGTTCCTCCAATTACACCTTGCCATGACTCACATCCGGGTATACATCGAACCTCCGCTGGGCGCCCAGGGGAATGTTCCTTCTCGCCTCCGTGATGACGGCGCCGTCCATCTCGGCCTGAATCGTCGTCGTCGTCTCGTCAGCCTCGACGAGCACGTTGGCCATGGGATCGACGACCATGCTGTGACCCCAGGCGTTGTAGGTGGCGCTCATGTCCCTCGCGGGGCTGCACATGGCGACGTACATCTGATTGTCGACGGCGCGGGCGCGGGCGAGAAGCTTCCAGTGCAGCTCGCCCGTGGTGAGGTTGAAGGCGCCGGGGCAGATGAAGGCAAAGGCACCCCTCCGGGCGGCGATGCTGGCGAGCTCGGGGAAGCGCACGTCGTAGCAGATGGCGACGGCCACCTTGCCGTACTCGGGCAGGTCGACGAGCGTGATGCGGTCGCCGGCCGAGAGCACGTCGGATTCCCGAAACGTGATCTTGCCGGGAATGTCAATGTCGAAGAGGTGGACCTTGCGGCAGCTGTCGAGCAGGCGACCGTCGGGACCGAAGATCAAGCTCGTGTTGTAGTACCGTCCCGTCTCCGGCTCCCGTTCGGGGATGGAGCCGCCGACGAGGTAGACGGCGTTGTCGGCGGCCATGGAAGCGAGCGCATGAAACGAGGGGGACTGCTCGGCCGTCGGCGGCGAGGGCAGCAGCGTCTCGGCGTACTCGGGGAAGAACTGGCAACCGTAGGGCGAGTTGAAGCACTCGGGCAGCACCACGATCTTGGAGCCGGCACGGGCGGCCGCCGCCACCTCGGCGGCCGCACGGCTGAGGTTGGCGGCCTTGTCGGCGCCGGCGGCGAGCTGGACGCACGAGAGCTTGACGGCCGTCTTGAGCACCGAAGGCGGCGTGTACGACGAGGACGACATCGGACGGCCGGGGCGTGAGCGCAGTCCGGACGAGAGGGGGCTTTGAGATTGGGCGATGGCGGCAAGTCGTAGGCTGGCGTAGGGGACGAGGAAGGGACGCGAGAATGACAGTCGCATGGTGCGGTGGTTCGTGTCAAGGAGCAGGAGGGAGGAGGTCGTCCCGCCGTCGGTGGCAGTGGTGAGGTTGATGAACGCAGCACACCTATGCGGGGTGTCTGCACCATTAGCCTTCCATCGCTCCAGGACCCTGGATAGTGCGCTAAGGAACTAGGGTCGGAACGTCCCCTGGGCGTTGGTACTCGGCAATGGCAGTGTGGAGGAACTCGAAGCGGCGGGAGGAAGATGTTCTGATTCTCGCGACACCCCCTCGATTGAACTGTCGTCATTTCCAGAGAATTGTATCCGGTGTGCTTGAAGGGCTATGACCTACGGAGTATTGGGAGTGACAATGGCATTGGTGTAGGCGTGATAATGCTACAGGTATTCATCAACAAACAGTACCTCCATGCTACTGTCCTGTATTACTGTGCCACTGGGCTGGGTACTTGGAATCCCTCCGCTGTTTCACAGTGCTTGTACGGAGTAAGTACACGTAGAGTAGGTGTACCTGTACAGCAGATACACGTACTGTACTGTATGAATTACTGTACTGTAGGCACTCCGTACGGAGAACAGAGTGCAAGTACTAACAGTACCTGTCATTCAATTCCCAGCACTGGTACTACCAGGTATTCACCAATTGTTCCGACCGCCGCCAAGGTCACAATTTCTCCCTCCTACAAAAAAGGCACCTACAGCATCAGCACGCAACACACACATTGGTTCGTGGCCATGCGAGCTGACGTAGGCCCGTACTGGTTCGCAGCGCTTGCCTGAAACGCAGCTTCGTGTTCGTGCGCGCTTCCAGTCCTATCGACCGCAGAAGGACCTTTTCATCCAAGTTCTGCCTAAGAGGGGGTGGCATCGCTGTGGTGCGTGTTTCTATCTACTATTATAGCGTCTGCTATCGCTCTGCTAACTAGTTGTGCTCGTATGACTTGGCAGCGGCAGTTCAGGCTCCACGCTAACGGCAGTTGTCAACGTCATCCACGCCGAGTTGCGTCCGCCCGCCGCCCTAGCAAGGAGCAGGCATCAACCTTTTACCCTCAACGGCCTCGGCTACGCCTGTGTCGTTTTGTCTTCCGCCAGCATCCGCGCGATACGACTGCAGTTATCGGAACCATCTCCTTCTTTTCTGCGCAAGCATCTCTTCCAACCCGCGACCATGACGCGAATCTCCGTCTACATGCCCGTCCTCGTGGCCTTTGTCGCCGGTGCGTCTCCCCCCCCCTTGGTGACGGCCGCCGAGGCTTGTTCCGAAGCGATTCGATTCCATAAACGCATCTCCTCGTCCCAGCGGAGCTGTTTCGCAAGAGACCGTTATGCTGACCATTTGACTCGATAGCGATGAGTATGATTCTCGCCTCCATCGCCACCCCCAACTGGGTATCCTACTCCGTCACGACGCCCAAGGGCGACACGTTCGACAGACACATTGGCCTGCACAAGAGCTGCTCCAGCATCGACGACCCCCCCTGCCGCAGCTTCCCCTCGCCCGCGCTGTGCGAGGATGGTGAGCGGTACCTCTGCTCCATGTGGCGCACTATCGGCTTCTTGGCTTCTCTGGCTGCCATTCTCTGTCTCGCCAACCTCGTCACCTTTGGCGTCATCATTCGCGGGGGCAAGTACAAGCGCGAGACGGGCTGGCCGGTCATCGGAGCCATGCTGCTGCTTGTTTCCGTCGTCGAGTTTGCCGTCATCTCCATGGTGGTGCGTGCCAACTGCCTCCGCCCCCCTCTCCCTCATCGCCCGCAGGCCTGCTGACCTGTTTCCGTCCCTCTAGGCATATCTATTCGAAAACGACGACCAGTTTACCATTCCCGGCTGGAACCTCGACGTCTCCTGGTACCTCGGTACCGCGAGTGCCTCCATCTGTCTGCTCGCCGCCGTCGCCTTGGCCTCATCTGCATACCTATTACCGCCGGAACAAGGCTACGAGTTTTTGGGGGACTCCGTCAATGCCTAGGCGGGGCAGGTTATATTTACGCCTCTTTCCATGCTCGAAGTCGCTCTTGAGTGGAGAGCCACGCGCGATACACGAAAGGCGTTTCGGAGAGAGCGCTCGAATTATTGTTTCATATCACCGGATGCAACAGAAAGATGACAGCGGACTCTGGGCAGTTTGACATTACGCTTTCCCCATTGCTTGGAGCCGAAATCCTACTATGAGTTGGACAACATCGGCGGCTTTCCTTGGCACTCTGGGCAGCTTGACATGACGCTTTCCCCATTGCTTGGAGCCGAAATCCTACTATGAGTTGGGCAACATCGTCGGCTTTCCTTGGCACTCTGGGCAAAGGCAACAACGTCATCATCGGCAGCCTCGGATGCTGCCCTCGCCGCCGCTCCATCTTCATCAGTGGCCCAGAGCGGCCGATTATGAAGCCTTTTGTGTTTTGCCTGACAGCCTGCCAACCATGTTCGACTTCGTCATTACACTAGGCAACGGTGCGAATGATCGCCTAGTTGAGACTGACTGACATACAGGCACCTCAGAATTTTATCCCATATCAATAACGGGTCTCTTTGTCCAAGGTAACTAATAATGATGCCACCGTTGTCGGCCTCGCGGCAGTTTCACCCGAGGAATCCACCATTCCCTCAGCGTTGTCCATTGAAAGCTGGAAATTCTCCATGAACACCAATGAGCTAGCTCACCATTCTAATTTTGCAGCCTCGAGCTTGAGACGACATTACGATATAAACAGCGGCTCACTTCAACTAATTTGGATGAGAGGCCCGGCGGGAGTCAACGCCAACGTCACCGAAGCTCCCGAGACTGTAGAGTGTCAGCAGGGGTCGTGAAGGGCGATCCGGACCACAGTACGCGCACTTGGTAAGAGTAGTGTCAATAGACTAGATCTTCCCCAAGGTCAATTCCTGCCAGTGCGTCTCCCATTGCATCATGATGACGTCGCGCGGACCTACGCCCTGCAGTCCGATGGAAGGCTCTCGACAACCGTTCTGCTTCCACTCCCAAAACGCTATCCGCTGTCTCCCCTGACCTGCACTCGGATGAGAGGATGGACAGCGCCCAGCGACCGTGGTGGCAGTCAAGTGGTTGGATGACGAACTGATGAAATTCAATCAAGAAAGCAACACCCTGCCTCGGTGAGGTCTTCATCCCGAATTGAGTACGGTATCGTGCATAAACGGCGCTCTTGACAACGCCGGAGCTTGCAGAAGGAGATCCAAGGAAGCGACAACTCCTGGGCGGTAGCACTGGGACTGCTAGCTGCGGTACCAGTAATTGCTGAGCCAACGGCAGCAGAAGAATCAGCCCCTGAAGCAGCAGCTCCTGAACCAGAAGCCCCCTGAATAGCTGCAAATGAAGCGCTGGTGACGTAGCTTCAGAGTAAGTAACAGCAGAACCTGTAGCTGCGGTGCCGGTACGTGCAAAATTAGTAGCTGCTGAACCACTCAACGCAAAAATGCCAGTTGGTGCTGGTCCCTTGAGAACTGGCTGGCGAACTGCCCGTCACCAGTCACTTTACCGCGTGAGAATTGGCCGCGAAATCATGACGCCGTTGCGCAAGGGACAGCCCACGCGTCGATGATAACCGATTCTGACCAAAAAGTTGCGCAACAGCATATTCCTCCCGGAAAGATACTGCTCGTGATACGCCGGGGAGGCGTGAGCCAAGTTATTCGACCGTCGCAGATCCAGTAGGCTCAGCAAGTTACGCCTCACTTCCGGTGAAAGTGCCTCCAACGGTGACCGACACCCTTCGGGTAGAATTCTGGCAAGTCGAACGGTTGGTTTGAGCGGCAGCTACTCTTGAGGTCGCAGCAACTTTTTCACCCACTCGGGGGCTGCCAGTGGTGGCGGTGCTCGGTGAGCAAGGGCATTCGGACGGGGAATCGTCGCTCGCACATCGTAAATAGGTCCCTCAGTCGCATGTCGGTTGAAGTGGAGTACAGAATAGACCATGTACCCAGCAAAAAACACCACAGGATATGTGCATGTGCAGTGTTCGTGTGCTCATTACCCCTGATCGGCTGATGCTGATGCCTCAGATATCACAACCTACCTTCGACGCAAACCCACACCAAGGTGGCCCTACACACGTATCAGTCAGCCTCACTTTCTCCTCCAACGTCCTAATCCATGCATGCATGTATGTATGGATGGAGGAAGACCTAGTTGACGATGCGACAACCCCCCCGCGTGCGCGACGACACCCCCAACGCTCCGGTTTCGCGCAGGGGATGACTCAATAGTTCGTCCGCTTGAATCCAGGGGGGGTGGGGGGATCGGGGCCAACGTGGAACGCACGATCCCAACGATCTAGATTGATATTGCAAACCGATATCGTCTCCAAAAAAAAACGGCAGTAGGGGTCGCCGGTGATGGAGCGCAAGATCCAGTGGTGAGCTGTGCCTGCACCTGGTGAGAAATCAATGAACTGCAGACACAGAAGCCCCGCAGGAAGGGCTGCTATGCATGGCGTCCCAGAGGTAAGCAGATGTCTTGGATGGTCAGCGGGTAAGGACTGCCGAGTGGCCCAGTCCTTGGGCCGTGGGCGTCCTACCCAGGCCAGCCCAGACAACAGGCCGCCACCGTGACAAATTCTCCACCGGGGACAATCACCAGACTGCCGTCGAGCATCTGGGAAGCCGTTGGCTTTTCAATGCCCCATTCGAAACCGCCGTGGCGTGTGAATGGCTCTCGGGAACCGTTGCATACTTGAGCTGGCCAGCTGAGATGTGATCGTGCTCGACGGCAACACAGTTTCCAGATAGCGGGACAGCCCATTGCCTATTGGGGTAATTTCCGGTACGGCGTGCATGGCCACGCATGCAGGCAGAGTCGCAATCTCGATATTTGCGATGCCGAGACGATGATGGGCTCCAAGCCTAGAATCTGCCAACCCCGGCACCGTCTGAGCCATGCACGCTCGAGCTCTCAAACCGTCCGGCAGTTGGCATCGGCGTCGGTGCGATGGCAGGCAAGACGAAAGCCTAGGAGCAGCATCAGCCAGGAGCCCTGTACGCATTTTAGGGCGAGGCTCGGACCCCAAGGGTTCTAAATGGAGAAGGCAGACGCGGCACGGGCGCCATCCGTCATCCGTCCAAGTGAGTGCCTCGGAGTGAGATCAATGTCCGAAAGAAGAAAGCATTGGGGGCTCCCGGTGCGGCTGACAGCCGTGCTGTTCAATGACACACGCTCTCTAGTCAGAAGATGCCAAGTTCCAGCAGTATCCTTTTGGAGCGTTCGTGCATATTCGTGCCTATCCGTGCAAGTCCCAGCACTCCATCTTGCCATTGTGCCGTGACGCATCCGTGCATTTACCAACAAGCTACGATGCTCGCAGGAACGCATTGCACGAGCGCGTTGTCTCCAGTCTCAAGTCTGCAGTCAACAGAGAGGGGGGAGGGGGGTCCATTGTTGCTACATGGACCCTTGTTTCATGATCCCGATGTCCCGCATGGGAATCGTCAGTAAGGTCCAATGCGGAAACGCAGTCGGGTACGAGATACACAGATTGTACCGATAGATGACCAGATATCTAGATGACTGGACGTACTCGTGCACCATGACCTGGTCAGGGTCCCGGGGTGAGGCGGCTGAGGTGTGTGGCGGGCAAATTATCCCGGCAAAGTTGGTGGTGAGAGATCTATTCGTGTTGGCTTCTGAGCACAGGCTGTTGGGGGTGAGAAGCTCTCGGTGCCCAATGCGCCAAGCAAGCATGCCCCTCAACGAGCTGCTCGCACAAGCACGAGCTCTCGTGCACGGGTATTTCATGTCTAGGAAGGATACGTGCCGGTGAGGGTCGCGGCATCCACCTGGCGGCCGACATCCGGTTGACATTGCACAAGTGCGTGATGTGTTTGTATCTGTAGTTCATCGGAGCAACGGGTGAGACAGTGTAGATTACGTCAAGAAGCAACGTTTCAGCCGGTTGAGCCATGGGACGCCCCCCGAGAGCAGACTAGTAGTGCTCTAGGCAGACTTGACTTGTGCCAACGTCGAGGCTGACTGTGAGCGAGAGGTGGGAAGCACGAAGCGGGAAGCATGAAGCATCTGTGGCACGCAAGAGGCTGGAAGACAAGTCAGCAAGCGTCTGCACCCGTATTCGCCCTGCTCCATGGGAGGACGCGGAGCGGAAGGTACAGACTGCGTCGTGGAGGGGGGCCAAGTCTGCGACCATGGAGTGCCGCAAAAGTTATGAGGAGCATAAGCAAACATTCAGTGATGGCGTTGCCGTGCAGTCCCTGGTCCGTGAGGTGAAGGCTGAGACTCGTAAGAACACACAGGGGGGTGCAATGGTTGGAACACGCCATGCTGTTGAATTTGTGGTGGAAACGTGGAAACGTGCAGCACAAGCACAGTTACCCTGAACTCGACCCCGAACGAAGCTGGCAGCTGGCAGCCGTCAGAGGCCATGGAAGGGCCGCGTTCTAGTCCCGGTTGTCCGTTGTCCGCACGACGCAGTCGGACTCCCGGAATTGCTCCAGGTCACGATTCGAACGAGGGCCGTTCCACTTGTTCAGTCTTGCGCTCTTCATCCGGCGGCACAGTTCTGGCAGGCCGGCCCAGTCAAGGGTGACTGACAGTGACTGAAACCTGGCAGGCATTGCAAGTACACTGATCCACGTAGGCAAGAACATGCGTGTGCATGTCAAGGTGACGGAGAAAGTCGACTCCACGGCGAAACACGACCGTCTGTCTTGGGGGGATCCAGGAGGATGATGTGCCGTTTCGGGCGGCCAACGAGAGGCGGCAACGAGAGTCTTTGTGCGTGTCAGAATGACTCGAGACGTCTCGAGCACGGGCTCACGGCGTTCAGACGCAGCGTACGCGGCAGGACAAGCCACCAGCTCCTCACGCTGACCATGTTGGATGCCGAGCACATGGTGTTTTGTGGCGCGAGCACTTGCAGGCTCGTGAAATCTGCAGGCTCGTGAAATCTGCAGGCCCGTGGAATCCGAATGCTGATGGCATGAATCTAACGGCTCGCACCAGGTTGTTTCCTCGTCGGGTGTATCGGCATGGGCCCTCACTAGCGATTGCCCGAGTACATGGTCGACGCATCACCTTGGGCATGGTAAAGCGCTGACGTTTCAACGAGGCTGCTCACAACGGTAGTCAGCGACATGCCGATGCCCGACAGTGTGCCTTGCGTGTCCTGTTGGTGTCCCGCGTACCTCGGGAGGAGGGGGGGAGGGGAGTGTCGGGAAGCAGTCCTGATTGCAACAGAACGTCGGCGGCACGAGACATGTGATTCGGCAGCTCGAAAGCGCACAGAGGATGACACAACGGAACAGGGTCTCGCTCGTCATGGTTGTGCGAGCATAGCCTCTGGGAAGACGTGCGGGTGCCGTCAAAGGACAAATAGATGGTGGTGGCTGTGGTGGTCGGAAGAAGACACCCACGAACTCACGCACGCACAAGCACACACACACAAGCACGCACACACACACACGCACACACACACACACACACGCACGCACACACACACGCACACGCACACACACACGCACGCACACACACACGCACACGCACACACACACGCATACGGTGTTCTCGTCGACCAGCTGGCGGGGGGGGGGAAGCCGACGTCAAGCTCGAGGAAGGAGATGGCGTCCATGATGCTCTCCTTCCTTTCTTTTCAACATCTCCCTAGCGCCTTCTCGTAGTGCCAAAATAGCAACGCCACCTACGTAGGGCAAAGGTGCTAGCATTTCCCTCCTCGTGCTCACCTCGCGGCAGGCAGCAAGCACATCTGGTGGCGGGATGCCTTTATCCTTTCCGCCTGGCATGGGCCGGGAATGGAGACGCAGCTGCTCGAGGGCTGTCAAGTTTCCATCAA
Organism: Drechmeria coniospora; assembly: GCF_001625195.1. Classification (NCBI taxonomy): domain Eukaryota; kingdom Fungi; phylum Ascomycota; class Sordariomycetes; order Hypocreales; family Ophiocordycipitaceae; genus Drechmeria; species Drechmeria coniospora. The sequence goes on along the minus strand of NC_054390.1, from coordinate 8,261,899 downwards.
GCTCGGAAATCGATCGATGCCATGCCCAAACGAGAGCTCGCTAGAGGCGCATGCTTACCGTCAGCTACGGAGCACCGCTCGCGGTTGGCCGAAGCCACGGTCGACACCGGGGCCTCGTCAGCTCCTTTCAGCCTCAGCTCGCCGGCGTGGGCGTAGGAGAGGAGAGGGTTCGAGGAAGGAAATGCAGGCTTCGCCGACAGATGCTCGTCGTGCCGGCCGTCCACGCAGGCTCGAGGGCGAGCGGCGCCCTGCTCGCTTCTCGTGATTCCCTCCACGACGACGAGGCCTGGCTGACGTGGTGTGATGGCATCCAGTCGATGGCGATCTAGCATCAGCCCAGATCAGTCGATCGGATGTCCCCGCAGCGAGCCAGATCCTCGACGGCCGGGCTGGGCTGCGACACGCCCCCCCTCCACGGTGCTCGAGTCGAACCGGGACGCGTCGGCCGGCACACCGCACGCAGGTTTGCCTCGTTCCTGCCGACGAGGCATTCTTCCCTCGGGGATGAATCGACGGCGTCGACGCGGTGATGGGAGCGCACGCCGATGGAGCATCGTCTCCTCGCCGCTTGCGCGAAAGGCCCGGACGAGGGTTCCGAGTCGAGACGGCGTCGGCCAACCGTGCATTCGTAGGGCCGCCCGCCGAGCCAAGGTCGAGGGAAGAGGTGGCGGCAAGGCGGGCTCCTGCGGGAAGCGATGGGCAGGGTGCGATGATGATGGGCTTCACGGCGCAGCATTCACGCAAGGCAGCGGAGTGGTCGGCGACGAGAGAGGCGGCGGCGGCGGCGGCGTACCAAGACTGGCACACAGCGGCAGGCTTACGGCGACGGGGATTGCCGCCGAGGGGTGTCATGACCACACAATCCCACGGAGGGTTCATGATGCAAGCGATGCGACAGAAAGCAAATAGGCCCCCCCCCCCCCCTCTCGCCGGCAGGCAAACGCTGGCTGCCTCGCAGAGCCAGGCTGCAGCCATCAGGACGGCGCGACAGGCTTGGCAAGCTCATCGACAGGCCAATGCAGTGGCGCCGAGGGAGAGAGGAGAGATGGCGCGACGACGCATGGTGCTTTTGCCGCAAGCCGTTCTCGCTCGCCTCCGGAGCGCCTCGGGGCAATGGAGGGGAGGGCGGCATCAGGCGCAGGGCCGCACAGCCGCCACGGGTGCACGAGCCAGTCGTCGTGCCCTCGCGCACTCGGCCCTAGGCAGCTGGTAGGAGGATTACGGCCACGGTTGGTGTAATCAGCCCGTCTTACGGGCGAGGTAAGACGGGCGAGGGCCGAAGGAAGCTGGAGAGGCGAGCTTGACCCCAGGGCCACCTGGCTCGAAGGCATCGCAGGGACGCTTCAAGGGCCGGAACGGTGCAGGATGCACTCGGCACCCGTCATGGAGCGGCTTCAGCAACGCACCTTGCGCAAGGGCACGAGCACGAGCACGAAATGCACCTTCGTTGGGCGAGGGCACAGCGAGGTATCCGCCCAGGCCACCTCTGCTCGCCCGTACGGTACGTGCTCGTCCTCCATGCCGACGGTGGCAGGCCCAGAATACACAGGATGGAGGGACAAGGCGGCGTTGATTTCGGACGCAGGCGCGTCTCGCACCAACGAGGTGGCTCGCAGAACCGCTGCCTACTTTTCTTGCAGCAGCTGGGGGTTTGTGCTAGAAGCCTTGGCTGTGGTCGATGGGCCAGGCTCTGAGCAACAAGTCCTCGGGCGTAGCACGCATCTACAACTTCAGTGCGTGAACAGTGCAGCCACTGCGCCGCAGTGCACCGTAAGTACTTGCTGTAGTTGCACGGAGTATAATTACTAGGTACCTGCAGGTTACTAGTACCTTACCTCGGGACCTAAATAGTACCTCTAGTAGCACCGTGCACCTAGTACCTTGCAGCAGGCAACTGTAGGCAGCTACGCCTACACCGGAACACTGTACAATACGGTACGCCTGCATTTACAGGGGGTACTTGAGTATTGCTGCAAGTATGGAGTGTCATTACATGATATTACAACCACTTACAGTACATGCACAAGTACTCCGCACATGCGACTTGCTTGAACTTTTTAGGTTCGAACTGCATGGCTGACGATTGGGTTACATCCATCACAGATCACGGCTCTCCGTCGCTGTGCTGTGCCTCGAGTGCAAAGGTGCCAGTATTAATTAATACCTTGCGCTGCACAACCAGTACGGTAGCACGGAGCACTCCGTACGAGCATGCGTGTTGCGCATATCAGGTGCTGGGTGCATCGTACATGGCGCGCCGGCCAACGGCGTCAGCGGCCCCGTCCGGCCCCCCCAAGCCCATGGAAGGGCACGGCAGCCACCGATGCACCCCTACATGCATGTGCTGTACCTGCAACAGCCGGCCGCCTGTATCGTGTCATCCACTCGACGCCGAAAAATGCACCCTACCCAGCGAGAGCGCATCACACCATGCCTCATCTTGCCTCGCTCGCATGAGATTCTGCAACGGCCTGGCCGTTGGACACGATTGTGTACATTCAAGCAGTGCGTCGTGCTACGGCACTCGTACAAGTACATGAAGGTGTGCATGTACGAGTACGAGTACGAGTGCTCGTATGGAGACGTGGGTTGTAGTGCACTGTACTTGGGGATATAGGTACTAACAGTAAGTACTAGCTGTACGCTGTAGTACGACCTGCAAGTAAGTACATGGAGGTGGAGGTATTGCATGTGCAGCAAGGTACGAAGTGCATGGGTGCGCATGTACAAGTATTGGCACTCTGTAAGTAGGTGTAGGTGTACTTGTGCGGAGTACTTGTTACGGAATACACCTAACCGTAAGTACTTGGCACAAGTACTCCGTACTGTAAGTAAGTTAGTACTTACTTACTTCGTAGTTGTACATGCACAAGTAAATGTACTGTACGGAATAAGTAAGTAAGCAATTGGGCTCGATCTCTGGCAGGGATCCCACCTATAATAGCATGAGCAATTACACATACCCTTACTCCGTACTCCGTACTGCGCACCTACACTTGCACAAGTACGGAGAACAGCACACCTACTTACATTAGACCGCCAAGACTGCCTGGTGACGGATGACAAGTCGATGGGGACTTGGAACCAAGGGAAAAAAACATGACACATGGCAGGAATGGACCGGAAGATGCCGCCAGAGCGAGCGGGTCGTCACCAACCCCCATCCCCCCAGACGACGATACCATGGCGCTATCTAAGTAAGTACCTGCAAGTAAGTACTCAAGGTGTTGGTCGGTGTCGGTCGGTGTTGGTCGGCGTCGGGTTGGTCCACGCCGCCGGTGCCATCCTTCCAACATGCTTCCCTCCGACCTGTGCTGACGCCGTGAGGCTCTTGTCGGTGCAACGTTTTGTCCGCCTCGCACCGTCCCCAGGCGCAACGCGCGATGCGTCGCCCCCCTCCCCCTCCCTTCCTCGGAGCGTCCCCTCCCCATCGACGACGATGAGCGCGGCTGCGCTAGCGCTCGATGGTGGCGAAGAACACGAGGCGGATTGTGCTCTGCGGGAATGAGGTGCCAGGTTTGGTGGGTTGCCCTGTATACCGTACAGGAAGTACTAGGTAGTCATCATTCGTACTGGCTAGCACGGATAAAGGCCGAGCTTGAGTGGACGTCATTGTTGCGGCGTGGGACCAAGGTGTACTGTGAGTAAAACTAAGCAAGTACGGAGTACGGAACATGTACTGTATTACAAGTATCTACAACTACCCAGGCCCTCGGCATGAGTGCTCCGTACTTGCACTGTACTGTAGGTGTACAGTAGATGTGCAATACGGAGTGCAGTGGTGGCATTTGTTGCGGCAAGTACTTGCTGTGCATGTACGTAATGCACGTCCTTGTAAGTGCAGAAGATGATAAGAAACACACGTACAGTACCTTGGTCGCTCGTGCAAGTAATGCCTCGTACAAGTATTAATACTGCTGGACGGGGTGGACAGGGTGGAGGCCAGGGATGGGCGGCCGCTGCGATGAATGAACAGGTAGGCCTGGCACACAGCATACCTACTACACCTACTCCGTAGTTGTACAGTGGATGCAAGCCAGTAATTACTTGACTGCAAGCAATATTACCATTCTCCATACTCTGTACTATTCCCAGGTAAGTAGTTACGTACGGTACATTGAGTAATGCACCACCTAGCCTAGCTGTCCATGGAGGAGTACGAGTCACGACAAGGGAAAATGGATACGGCCTGTCAATCGGTATTAGGTACGGAGTACGGAGTACTTGTACGGAAATTACATGTAATAATTACTGTACTGTACATGCTAAGACCAAGAACTCCGCACAACTACAGTACAGCCACAGTACTAGGTACCTATGGAGCTTAAGTAGGTACTTGAGTAATGACGCACGGCGAGCATGCTGCACTCACTTGCAAGTAATTATTACCTGTGGTCGATTCATATGTACTCCGTACAGCTCAAGTACTTACTTCCTCCGCACACTTACAGGACTTGCCCCTACTGTACAGGTACCCTTGCTGTATTACTTATACTTGCCGTCGCCGTTTCTCTATTTGTCCACTTCCGGGCCACAAGTACCTACTGCGTACTGTACTTGCTGCCATATTCCAGCGCTCTTGGCAGACGCCCCCAAACCTTCTCCAACGCGGACCGACTCCCATGTGCTCTCAATCTCCTACCCGCCGGACCGTTTGCGATGCGTCGTCGTCCGTCGCCCTCCCAACCTGGGCCGAAGCCGATGCTTCCTCCTGATGGCCAAGCGCGGGAGCGACTCGACGGCAGGTGATCGGAATCGAGTCGGCCGGCACATGACCGCGCGACGAGTGCCTTGGACGTGCCACGGTAGGTGCGCCGGCATGCATGCGTCGTACGACTACCTGTAGACGCCCTCGTACCTGGGCCTGCCATTCTCTTGGCCGTTCGAAATCTTCGCCTTGGTCACGGGGTGGGGGACGAGGGTGGGAGGGGTGTCGGCGATGCGGTCGCCTCGATCGCCCTGGCGAACTCGTAGTTTTTTCCACCCCAGCATCTGCGCCGAGGGCGCGGAGATTGCCGTTTCCCCTGATCCAAGCACGCCTAGCCTATATGTGCAGGTACGTGTACTGCAAGTACGTACGAGCATTCGTACCGACGTACTGCAATGTACTGCTTGTATTACATGCGCAGGCACATTTTCGATTGGCATGGGTACGGAGTACCTGCAACGTATCGGCGCCGGTATCTACTTGCCTGCATTCGATGGGAGATGCTCGAATGGGTGCGAGCATGGGGCGAGCAACTTCTTCCGCCTAGGCAGGATCCCTGCCAGAGATCGAGCCCAATGCCCATGAAGTACTTACTCACAACCACTTACTGTGTACTTGCTTATCTTGTTGCACATTCTTGGTTGACGCTGGAGCCGGCACCTTGAGGTCTGTTCCGTGCCGGTATCTGCACTCGAGATCGTACAACCGAAAAAGAAAGAAAAAAAAGAGGACGAGCTATACCATGTGCTGGCTATAGACGTTATCTTTGTGGCATCTGTCCTCATCTCGGTTCTACTTGGAGCCAACCGCTCATCACGTATGGGGGGGGCACTTGCCTGTCCATTAGTCAAGTACTGGGGCGTGTACTGTAAATTACATGTGCTGTAGGTGCAAGTCTGGTGCGCATGCATGTACATGTACAGTGAGTACTTGTTCTTCTGTCATGGACAAATCATCCCCGCGTCATACTAGCATACCTGCACAACTCCTGTACACGTACTTGCAGGCACATGAAAACCCCGAGTTGGATGTATCGGCTGGCGCGCACTCGATGGATGGAGAATGGCAAGGTCTACCTTGTGCCCATTCGGTCGTCTCCCCACTGTCAGTTTCTCTAAACGTGCTCCATTAGGTGTGCGGCGCAAGCATGCTGCGCATGTACATGTACAGTACACGTCGTATGGAGCTCATGGTGGTGCCAATGGTCCATGTCGATCTCCAGCACCCTTTGTTAGGAATCCCTCGACAGGGTACGGAGTACGGAGCACTGATTAGCACAGGGTACTACGGTACAGGCAGTAATAGTCCTTACAGTTCTCCGTACGAGCGAGCACTTGCAACTACATACTACCTAGTAAGTACAAATGAGTACGAGTATTGCAGCAAGCACTTACTGTACTGCACAGTACTAGGCAAGTACTCCCATATGCAGGAACACCCAAGTACGTACTTGCATGTACAATAGGTGTGCAACTACAGCATATATTCGTGCGTGTGCAGACGACCCAAAGTACACCTACGTTGTAGATGGCCGCCACTTGGTACCCGTACAATAGGGGCACTTGTTTGCACTCTGTGCACAGCCAACGGTGGACAACCAACGAGGCCAAGAGGACGATTTGCACCATGCCGTTGGTCCGCCTGCATGACGAGGGAGGGATGCCTGGCCAGAAGCGGACGAGTGCGGGCAGTTCCCCCGTCTCCGCTCGCTTGTCCATTAAGTGTGCAGTGACAAGGTAATTACCTAGGTACCTAGTGCGCACGAACAGTCGGTATTAATACCGAGCACCGCCAGCAAGTCCTATTGCCATGGCTGGTCGGACCCGTGCAGTACAGTACCTAGTACGTAGCAGTACGGTACACATCGCAGTACAGTACGTCGCAGTACAGTACGTCGCAGTACAGTACGTCGCAGTACAGTACGTAGCAGTACAGTCAGTACACCTCAGCACGCACTTGTACACCAAAGCACTTGTAGCAATGATGCAAGTACGGAGTACGGAGTATAACACCTGCAGTTGTATGCACATTGCCTGTACTGTACTGTACAAGCACACCAATGCAAAAGCACACCAATGTACAAGCACACCCACGTCGCTTCGCCGCTCCACGCCTTTGGAGGCGGTCCTCGGCCGCTGCACATAATTACGACCTGCTGTGCATCCTGAGGAACGTCCTGCCGATTAAGGTGCACGGCGCACAAGTACAGTGCTCGTACGGGTGCAGAGCACCGAGCACTCGTCCCCGCCATGCGAATCTGCCTCTGCGATTGATCCAGCAACGACCGTCATCACCCGCTCGGCTGCGCACAAAACCCAGCAGTACGTAAGTATGTACCGTCTCGGGCGCGGGACTTGACCGAATTTCCAGGCCTTGGAAAGTCACCCAAAGACTCTGTCTGACCCGGCCGCCGATGGTGGTTCGACAGTCGGTCCCATCCATTCCGCCTTCCCAGTGGGGGCAGGGGTGTCGGCTAGGGCATCCTGAATCCTCGGATCGTCCTTGATCAAAAATCGGATGCCCGTCACACGCGCGACGGGGCCAGGTCGTAGGTACTGCAGGCGCAGTACGGGTCCGGCGTTTGCGCATCTCGTGGATGGCTGCCTAACTGGCCATTTGACAATTGCTACCGGAGCATGCAGGATTCCTACGCAATTACTGCAAGTACAGCAAGTAATACGTTGCAAGTACAGTACGGATACGGAGTAGTTGTGCTGGTATTGATGCAAGTACCATGCCGTAGGTACAACCAGGTGTGCGAGTACTTACTGTGCATGTGCAGCACATGAATGCATCTACAGAGTGCATGCATCGCCGGAGTGCTCCCTCTCACCTACAGCAAAAGTACGGAGCACCTGTATTATTCCGTACACTTGTTCATGATAAGCGCTTGCCAGTGCACTTGAGGCACGACGCCATGCGAGTGCTGGCTCCACGCTTTGCGCCTGCACGTTGCATTCATGACGGTACCTGCACTCGTGCATGGAATGCCACTGTAAGTGCTCCGTACAGAGAGCACAGTATTCCATACAGCACAGAGTGCCAACCACGGCGCCCCGGCGCATTTGCCTGTGCACAGAGTAGGCCTGGCGGCATGCACGCGGCACGAATGCCGACACAGATGCCACGCCCGTGCACGCGTGCTCGACGGCTGCTACGTAAGCATGCTCACGAGCCGACGGCCAAGGAGAATAGGACGACCGCTTCGATCATGCCGTCCGATGCATGCGCCGTGGTCCGCGAGAGCGTCGGCGATGACGTCACCCACCTTCTCTCGCGTGCGTGCCGCCTGATCGAGCGAGCGAACCGAGGGGACGCATCGGCTCTGCATCTCCCCAACCCGCCCTCCCTCCCAATAGGTTCGACAGCACCAGCGTTTGCCTCTTGGGTACGGAGTACCTAGTAGGTAGTCGCTGCGGCAAGGAATGGCCGTCCATGCCCAGCCTCGCCCTGAACAAAGGCCCATGCCCAAGGCTGGCGAGGCGGCATGATTCGCCACGACGGACCAAACCGGCCCCATATCTGGTTCGCGGCACCATGACCCATGGGCCCAGGACGATGCAACTGATCATCTCCTTTTCCATCGCGGGGCGGGCACGAGTGCGCGCATGTACCTCTCTACTAGGTACTGCACTGCACTGCACTGTACTGTAACACTGCAAGTACATGCACTTGGACCTACGTAATTGCTCCGTAATTGCGCTCGCGCGCGCCAGTGCACCGTACGAGTGCTCGAGTCGTACCGAGGGGCCCTGACGTCGATTTGAGCAGAGTGGCATCGGGGAACGGGAGGAGAACATGGACTCGGTATTACGGTACAGGTAATCAATACTGTACTTACTTACTTACATGATTGATTTCCCGCATTCACTGCCACTCTACTCCGCCAGCTCCGCCAGGCCATCGCTGCATCATAGCGCGGCATCGTGCTATAGGACCTGTAATGTACGTGGACAAGTACCTGCAAGTACCTGCACCGTCACCAGCACGACTCGAGCTCGATTTTTTTCGTCCCTTGTATTCTGCCGAGAAGGGAGTGCCTGGACGGCAAGTACCTGTACATGCACGTGCACTTCCTCGCCAGACAAAGCGCAAGTACATGTACATGTAATCATTCAGCACATTCACTGGTGCCCACAGCACGGAGCACAGCATGACCATTTGGGTGAACGCATTCTTACTATTACTGCTGTAATTACATGATACATTTACACCCAAGCAAGGCTCCAAGCACCACAGATGCGTCCCTACCGACTCCAGGTACTCCGTAATGCTGTACTTGTACGCACACCGGATTACATGCAGGTGCAAGTCATACCGTGCAGTGTTATGGCGATGGATTGAGCATCATGTTTTCAGCTGAGCCCGACTGTAAATATTTGATCGCATATACTTGCTTGTGCATGCACGCCCATCACTTGCGCTTGCTTGTGTGCTGCCTCCATGCGGGGACCGACGCATGTTCCGCCGGCTTGGTACGAGCACGACAGGCAGCGCAGCATGCACGTCGGCGAAACTCGATGCTCGTGCGTGGGACATGCCAACATGCCAACACGAGGCCCGAGGGTCACATGTCCTGCTTGGGCCAGCCTCCAGCGAGGGGGACCCAAGGGGAGAGGTCGCTCGTGTCGGCGGCATCGGGCGCCGGAGCAAAGTCCAGGTGCGCAACCGATGATGCGTGCGAGGCGGTACGGATCAGTCCATGCCCGGCCAGGAGTGATTGGCCACCCCCAACCATGAGCGCCGTCCTCGCACGTACAGTACAGGTGCTCGCCGCACCGAGTGCCAGTGCGCTACAACTACTGTACTACTCTAGTACTTAGGTACCCGTAGGTAGAGTTCAAGTCCACCTCGCCGTTCGCCGGCAATGCGTACTTGCGGACATGCATGGGCCATGGAGGCGTGCGAGCACAGCCAGCAGCGCTGGGTGTGCTCGGCCGATTCGAAGCCGTCAGATCCGTAGCGCCCGTCGACAAGTGGTTCGCCTCCGAGGAAAAAGGAAGAAAAAAATCATGGGCGATCTACCAGCAAGTAGGGGTGCGGTGGCACCGAACCATGGAATACCGCCATGCAAGTACGGAGCACTTGGGGTGGAATACTTGCCTGGGTAAGTATGTACAGTACTTGTCGAGTACTGCACTGGTAGTGTGATGGTGCAGCCAGACAAGTACAACACGCAAGTACTTACTTGCATTGTATTTATACTGTACAGTAGGTGTACTTGGTTGTACTAGACTCCGCAGTGCAACTTCATATTAGTATTCAAGTACTCCGTACAGTAGCTGTATCAAGTAATTACTGCACTTACGCACCCACCGCACATGTACACCATGCCATTCTCGACCGCCGTCATGGTCAAACAGCCAAAAGGAAAATGCTCAAGGAAAAAAACGGGCCGGGGAAATCTGTCAAGGGAGGGCGGAGGGTGGAGACTGGCGTGCGGATGGACGGTCGAGGGCGGATGGCGGAAGAAACAAAACCCACCCAGGCCGCTCGGCACGTCGCGGTTGGCGGCGGTACCTGGGCGCCTGCGCATCTGCGGTGCTTCGTACGGGTGCCGCGCGAGTGGCTGGCTTCCGGAGCCGGCCCGTCAAGCAATCAAGCCATGGCCGGCGGCGACGAGACGAGAATGGAATCATTCTTCGCAGCCATGCCGAGTATTGCTCTCTACCGCGCTCGCCCTGGTGCCGTTTGCTTCCGAGTCGGGGCTTCGGCCATTGGCGGTCACGGCCGCCGTGGCGTCCAAGGTCGCGGCGCATCCCCTGCAGCAATTTGCGGCCTGCCGCCGTGCTTTGCTCGTCGGTTCACGGCCCAGCGCAGCGGGCTGGCACGGCGCATGGCACGCCGCCCGCCGCAGGGACGATCGACAGCAGCATGGCCATCTCGGGAGCATCGACTTGCACCCGTGCTGCACCGAGCACTTACGGGCACCTTGGGCTTTCGTGCCGTCCCTCCTTGCGCCCGTGCGAGTTCGAGCAAGCAAGCGCCTGCCGCAGGGGTACGCGGAGGCGTACGGGGCACTGCGCAGCGAACAATTACAGTGCATGCAGGCACCAAGTATTACAGTGCTTGCTCGTGGGTACGGAGTGCGGAGTGCGCGCCGGCGACTCGGCGCTGCCTCCATCCGTCTTCCGGGGGCATGGCACCGGCCTGCGGTTATTAGTAGGTGCATTATACGTTCTAGTGTCGAACAACGACATCTACAACCACCACATGCACACGTAATGATACCGAGTAGTGTCAAGCTGCCGTGGCAAGTCACCGTACGGAGTAGTTGCTTGTGCAGGACTGCAGGAATGGCCAATGCTTGTTTCTGCAAGTACTGTACGGCACGCCTATGGGGACGGCGTTGTCTCCTGCTACGGAGTACTGGAATACCTTGGTACCTACGCACAGTACCTACTTACCGAGGTACTTAGATAGTACGTACCAAGTACAGTAGGTACTGTAGGTACTTACCTTGGTAGGTGCCTAGTAACTACTAGTAGTAATTGATAGCTGGGCTCCCTCCCTTTCAGCACTCCGACATGTATGCATGTACCGGTAGCAAGCCCTGCACAGTGTACTCCGTACCGAGCGAGCCTCGACACCTCGGCGCGTCCAGTGCGTCGCGCCCTGTGCCCTGTGCGTTGCGTCTCCTGCACCTCGTCCTTTCTTCTTCGAATCGCCATGGACGGAGGCGCCGAATGGTGGGTGCCCGCTGAGCGCTGCGCATCACAGTGCAAGTACGCCGGCAGTCACTTCAGTGCATGCTTACCATGGCCGGTATTTCGCGAATGGGGTGCCAGGTTCGATAACCATGTTGCAGTACACCCGCTATGCATGTAATTGCGGTACACGTACTTGGTCAATTGCAGTATCAAGTGCAGTATTAATATCACTGCTTGTATTCCGTATACCACACCTTTTCGTCGTGAAAGCAGTTTTGGCTGCCAAGGCAAACTGCGCCTACAACTACTCTACTTACTGTACGGTACTTACTGTACGGTACTTACTTACTGTACAGTACTGTACACGTCCGCTGTAGTTGCAGTGGTACATCTACATGTCCAGCACATGCAAATATGTTCCTCCAAAGAACAAGCGACTTCTCATCGTGCACTGCAGTTGTATATGCACATATAGGTGTACTATACATGTACAGCTAGGTTTGCAAAATCTCCGACGTCGTGCAAACGTCCATTTCTAGACCTTGTTCTCCAAGCCATCCACCGCTTGCCGGAAAGCAACGGCAACCCACCAAACGATGGAACGGCTGGTCCCATTGGGTGGAGGCTGTGGGCAGCAGTCAGTCCAGCTTCCACCCAAGCAAGTACGTACTTGTTACCGTACTTACTGTAAGTACATGCTGCCCATGCACAGCCACGAGTAAGTGGTTGTATAATACCTACAGTAAGTATGCTTATGTGTCCAAGTATGCAGCATGCCTGGAAGCAGAGCAGAGGGCGTGCCATGCGAGCAGGTCGCACGGTACGCCGATGGGCCCCTACTGTGCTCGGTGCCGCGACCATGATCTGGGCCTGCGTTGGCACCGTGACGCCACGGCGTCGAGCGGACGCCACGGGTGCCGACAAGCTTCGCCGCCGACGAGCTCTGCAGCAAGTGCCGGAGGCGGTCAGCTGCGGCCGGCGAATCTGGGGTGATAAAGGGGCAGATCGAGACTAAAATTTTACACCTGCCGCACTTACTTACTGTACATGGGCCCCGTACAGGTACGTGCGGGTACATGCTTCCTCGCCGCCGTCCACCCACACCCACCATTTCGTGGCGCACGGGGAACAAGCTTCCTACAGACTAGAGCTCGACTCGACGGCCAGGAGAACCGACGACTCGACGGCCGGCGGACGAGAGGGAAAGCGGCGAGAACGAGGCGACGGCGGCATCAGCCAACCTGCGCGAGCATTATTCGTCTCCTGCCTCGAAGGCCTCGGGACGCACCGTCCTGGGCCTCGATCAGTCGTGGCCTCGTCGGGGAGAGCTGGCGGCGCGCGGCGCGGTTACGTACCTGCACGTACCGGTACATGGGCACGGCCAAATCGACGCACGTCGGCGCGGGCTGGCGTCGCAGCGTGGCCGCAAGCTTGCCGTGCAGCGCAGGCTGCGGTGGGTAGCAGCACATGTACGCCTGCATGAGAGGGTGCACACGTACCTGCGACGCCCTCGGCTGTTGCCGCCGTCATCTGTTCCTCGAAGGAACCGACTGGACCGCCGGCACGACGATGCGCAGGCTGGGCCCGACTCGACCCGACTCGACTCAACAAAAGCAGATGGGGGTCCCACCGTCGACAACCCAGCCGATCGGCGAGCACACGAGTAATAGCACAAGTACCTGTGCGGAGTAGTTGTCCTTGCTGTACGGAGTACTTGTGACAGCATTGTGCTTGCAGCATTGTGCAAGTACCTTACGCTGTACTGCTGTACGGAGTGCCCAGTGCGTGTCCAGCTAGCTAAGTACCTACCTACTAAAGTACTAGGTAGCATGGTAGCTGTTCGCTAAAAAGGGCAACTGCCCCGGTGAGCGCACGTGGGGAACCCCATCCTCGAATGGGTCCTCGGACCAACGCCAGAGGAGGTCTGGTACCCGGTACGGCGCAAGGTACGCTCATGTACGCCACGAGTGGGTGCCGCCAGCACCGGCGGGCAAGTACCATCCATGTACACTTGCGTACTCGCCGGTGGTGCCGGTACATGGCCAAGCGCAGGTTTGGCGGGGGCAAACGATAGCACGGCGAGTATATGACGCCGGCTGCTCGTATGGATCTGGATGAATTTCAGCCCGGGCCAGAAGGGTTACATTCGCGTCGTTCTGGAAGCTCCGTGGACGGCTTCAGAACGAACAATCGAAGACGGGGCCCAACAGTACCAAGAAAATCCGGAACGAGATGAAGTCACCCTGGCCCTATCCGCCCATGCCCGGTCCGCCACGACGGCCATGACTCGACGGAACTCTAGGGCAGCTCGCGACAGGGCGGGCCGACGGAGACGATGAACGCCAATCTTCCAGAAGCTCCGTTCCTCGCCTCACCACCACGACACCATCCTGCGCCGCGCCGACGAGCCTGCAGGCATGCACCTATGCAGGCACGTATTCTCCGCACGAGCTCGAGGCCATCCATCCAATACGAACCCGTCCCCTTCTACAAGGACATGGTTGTGCTCGAGCAAGCACGTCGCACCTCGACGGCGTGCATGCAACGACAAGCAAGTACTGTACTTGCCTACTTATTACTTACCAAGTACCTAGTAGGTAAGTGTACGGTGCTGCACGGCATGGAGTCCATGTGCAATGAATGCTGGCATGTACTGTAGGGCGCGCGTGCTCTGGAAAGCTACTTGCCCGTGAGTAATGGTACTTACATGTATGTATGTGTACTTGCAAGCAGGGCCTGGCTGTACTTGCATGTAAGTAGTTGTACTTGTAATGTGTGCGGTGCTCCTGCGCGCCAAGTACAACTACTGCAAGTACTGTACGTGCCGGTATGGGTGCTGGTCTCCACCAGTGTAGGTACCGGGTGCAAGTACTTACCGTACGCAAGTACTTGCACCATACTTGGCCTGCTGGTGCAGCACGGAGCACAGAGTACCGGCACGGCGGACGAGAACCTGCTCCTCTTGTCTCGTCTCGCATGTTCATCTCCAAGTTGCGGGTAAAGAGGAGCGGTCCATGAACGAACCAACAGGGAGCAGGGTAGCAAAAGACCTGGCGTGATCCAGATCCACCGGAAATCGTAGACGGTCATCTGGATCTGTGTGAGATTAGGTCGGCAACAGACCCCCATTTGCCTCGCCTCGGCCGCTGCTGGCAGAACCCCTGTTCCCAGCAGGACGAGCACGATGGTACAGGTACGGATCTGCACCCCGTCCAGGTGCATCCTGACCCATCCGCACAGCAAGTACCGTGCATGTACTTTTCTCGTCCTGCACACCGGCCAGCAGGGAATTAAGTACTTGGAGGAAGTGACGGTAATGCTCGTATCAGCGGTAATACTGGCAAGCATACCAAGTACAACCTTGCAGTACTTGCTTGTACAGTAAGCATGCGTGCCCTCGGGTGCATGTAGATTCGTGCGGTGTACTTCTTGTGCACTGTACGGGCCGAGAGCCACGAGGTGCGCGATGCGGCTTCCGATGCGTACAGTGCCTGCGGCTTCCGATGCGTACAGTGCCTTGCGCTCTCGAGATTGCCGCTTGGGGGTACGGGAATGTCCAACTGCGCGGGTGTGCAGGTACACGCACTCTGTACTCCGTATTACAGAGCACTTCCTTTCATGAGTACAAGCACACCCTTGCTCGCCAGTATTACACCTTGGTGCATGTATTTGTACAGTAATTATCTTGCGCGCACAGCACTCCGTATACGGAACACATCCATACAAGTACAAGTAAAAGGAGTAATACCTACCTACCTAGGCACCTAGCACTTACCTTAGTACCTAGTACCTACACCTACTAACCTACTAGGTACTCATAGCTGTGCAACCATCTCCATGGGACCGCACGCCCGTCCACTCGATGACTGGCATCGGGTATGCCCCCTTGGGAAGGGACGCCGTCATTAGCGACAACCGAAGTCGTTGGATACGTGACAGCCCGATCGACGAAAACCCCCCCTCCCATTCCCGGTCGAGGAGACAAGTGGGTGGGCGGCCGGCCAAAAGCAACGGCTCGAGAGAACAAGCCCCTGCTGGCCATGAATGGCGACCGATGTCTCGACTCTGCGCCGCAAGATGCGGCCGTCGGTAACCCCCCAATGCGGCCGCGCGAGAGGGAGTGGCGGATGGGAGACGTGTGATGCGTCATGGCCGTGCCGTCAAAGCAGGCGCAAGTGCACCAATGCATCGGAGGTAGGTGTGCAGAGTACGGCAACGGCACGTCGGTCACGATGCATGGCGAGTGGAGGAGGCCAACCAGGACCGTCCGTCGCCCACGAGTCGGCGGACTCGAGCGGTCGAATGCGTTTGGGGAAGAAAAAAAAAAGCCAAGGCCGTGCATGCCTCCAAGATCATGTGTCCCCTTCGGTCTCCATGCACTCTCCGTCGGCCATCTTGGCCAGGTTTCGAAAGGATGCCCTGCCGGTGGTGGTCGAGGCGGCCGTCCGCATTGAACGCCCGCCAGCTGCGCTCGCCGCCTCGGTGCTCGCAGATCTCGCCAGCATCCCGGCGCCGCGCTACTGCACGAGCCACGGCGAGGCCCACGCGCCCTAGGCTCTAGCTGGCGGTGCAGATTCCTCGTAGGCGTCGGCTCGAAATCGAGATTTCCTCCATCCACCACGCACGCACGCATTCCGGGCCCTCGCTTGGGGGCCACCGCCGGAAGGCGAGCGTTCCGACAAATGCACACGACGACGGTCCGTCGTCGTGTCTCGCTCGCCAGCCAGCCAGCCAGCCGGCGAGCCGACTCGTCACAAATTCTGCCACCCTTTTCGCCCTCTCTCGTTCCCTGCCACCGAGGGTAAACAAGCGGCGGCAAATGAAACGCTTGGCTCGCGGCCAAGCTCGTCAGGTCAGCAGCTCCCGGCGAGACGGAGGGAAGCAATGTTGGTTGGACCGTGAAGAATCGTCGGTGCTGGAACTTGGTACACGTACGACCACTTGATTGGATGGGGGCGGATGGCCATGGCGGGCGTCGGCCTGGGCACGCACTTGACAGACAGTTGCTCAATCCGCGCTCAATCCGCGCTCAATCCGCGATCAATCCGCACACTACGGTACATGTGCTGTCCACCGTAGGTGTGCACCCAAGGACAACCGTTGCGTGAACGAGTCCGTCGTCGTACTGCAACCAAGCAAGTAATTACAGCAAGTACATGCAGACCATGCAGGCCATGCAGACATACTGTACTTGCGGTGCAGGCATAGTCGTACAGTGCAGGTACATGCACTTGCACCTAGCGATCCATACCGGGCCGTATCGGTGCTGTTGGCCTCGGGGGTTTTCTCCCGGTACGATCGCTGACGTACTCCTTCCTGCCCTGCGAGAACGTAAAAGTAAGTACTTCCATGTACAAAGTACGTACTGTACTTGCGCAGTACGCGTACGTAGTCTGGC
This sequence comes from Drechmeria coniospora, assembly GCF_001625195.1. NCBI lineage: Eukaryota > Fungi > Ascomycota > Sordariomycetes > Hypocreales > Ophiocordycipitaceae > Drechmeria > Drechmeria coniospora. The sequence goes on along the minus strand of NC_054390.1, from coordinate 8,245,143 downwards.
GAGTACGTAAGTGAATGCCCACACTACCTGCACATGTACTTGCCTGTTCTACAGCACATACTTATTCTGCAAGTACTTGTACTCCGTACTGCAAGTATTATTACCGTACACCCAAGTACAGTACTCCGTACGTGCACAGTAATTAATAGTGGTACGAGGAGAGAAAGACTGCAACTAATATTAATACGTAGCTGTACGAGAAGGTGGACAGAGTGCTAGGTACGGAGCACAGTATATTACTTACAGTACTTGCAAGTACAGAGTGCGTCAAGTGCGGATACGCCGTGCCTGTTGCGGGTGGCATGATTCCTGGCTGGTCGTACTTGCAGCTCCGTGATGGCCTGTCAAGGACGGAAAGTGCATCCACCTCACCGCTACGCTCGTCGATGCCCTCGTCGATACGCTCGAGCAGCAGGGGAAAATTTGCAATGACGCATTTGCCCGACGTGCCTGCCCTTCCTTTTGCCCGCGCCTGCGTGCCCAGGTCTGTGCCGATACCGCCACCTGTTCCTGTGCCCGTCCGGACCGATGGACGCCTGCATCGCCCAGTCGACCAACTTTTTCCCATCATACGACGGCGGAGCCGACGCAGAACCCATCCCTCACCAAATCGCCGATGCGAGCGACTTCTCCATCCTCCATGGCCCCCTCGCCCTCTCCACCCGTCGTCCCACCTTGGCACTCGACGCTCGGAGAAGCTGCTTCTTGCTCCTTCGCCTCTGCTCGCTCACCGACACCGACCAGCCGAAAGCATCGCCGCCGAGCAGAGGAGACGGCACAGGCTCGGAGAGGTCCACACGACAGGCGAGATGCGAGTCATCCAACTACACTTAGCTCGTCCTTTTATACACCAAGGTGCAAGCATCCGCTCGCGCCCGTCCGTACTCGCACCTCCGCCGACGATTGTGCACATCGAGTGCTTGCGGCGAGCACGCATGCACCCAGGCACGCCGGCGAATTCTATCTACCTGGTCATTCTTGACCGCCATTATTCACGCACGCGCGCTCCTCTCGACGGCCGGTGCGGATAAACTTGTTCTCGAACCGCTTAGCACGCCTGCTGGCTGGCAGGCCAGGCGTTCAATCCTCAGCACCAGCACCCGTCGCCCTGGCATTCCAGTCGCACGGTTAGGCGTCTTCTGTGGCACCCGCACCAACGGTTCGATAGGTCCCCATCCCGCAACGGCTCCTAGGCTCACGCCGCTTCGCATCGGAAGCAGGACGCCCACCACCCACCCCCATCGTCTCCTCCTCACTAGTACCTGCGCGGTGCAGATGAGTGTGCGCCGATGGAGTGCTGCTCCTCGGTCCTGGTACGTGCACCACCAACATGTCCCGTAAGTACTTACAGTGCAGTACTCGCTTAGTGCCTTGGGTAGCCTGGGTGCGCTACAGGATACGCCACCAGGTCAACGTTCACGCCCTCGCCGTCCATGCCCGCGCCGTCGCCCACACCCACGTCCACGCCCCCGCCCACGTCCACGTCCACGCCCACGCCCACGCCCACGTCCACGCCCGCACCCACATCGCAAGCCCACTCCCCCACGGCAGGGTGCGAATGCGAACGGAGACCTCTCGTCGCACTCCCACGTTGTCCCTTGGTCCCTCCAACCCGCCTGGCGCTCTAGCTTCGAGCAGGAGAGAGAGTCAAGACAGGTGCGGTGCAATCCAGTGCCGCGGATCCCTTGACCGGGGTCCCACTCCGTCCATCTCCTTCTTCTGGTTCGGAGCACACCTCTGAGCAGGGCCAAACCCTTCTAGCCCATTGGCCCAAGCCGAGCCCTGCCGTTGCTCAAGCTCCAACGCCGCCACGAGGACTCCATCGCGTCAGATCTTGTCTGGGTAGCTCCAGTGCCCGCAAGTGGCTTGCAAGTTGCGGGTGCGAGGACGGGTACGTGTGTGCAGGTACGTACTTGCAGTGCAGTACTGTACTTGCGGTGCAGTACTTGCAGCATTAGTACTTATTGCTGGGTGAGCGTGTACCCCGTGCTCCGTACCGTGTATGTACTTGCTCACACGCACTTGACAGCAAGCAGCCGGGTTGAGCTGTTGTGTGTGCTCTCTCTGCCCGCAGACACTTCGGTACTCCGTCCTCGTACTTATATTTTATTATTCCTTTCGCCATTCTGTTATGGTCCGTCCCAAATTCTCCTCTCCTCTCCTGAATGCATACATACAGGCTGCCTTCCCTTCTTTTTCGCACAACCCTTCCACCTCCCCCTCCTCCTTCCACTCCCCCTCGTAGGCCCTGCCGAGGAAAAGCTCGCAGCGAAGGATTCGCCATCCCGACCCTAGCCCAGTCGCCGCGAGCCACCTCGGTCTCGTCCTTTTTTCCCTCGTCGGCCCATTTGCAGTATTACCTGGTCCAATCTTGCCAAGGTCAGATGCATCTACGGCCCTAAACTGCGCCAGATCCTCCTTGGTCCTTGCCGCGCGCGCTATGGAACCGGGTGACTCTGGATCCCGGCAAAGGTCGGTCTTACATTCCTCCAACCAGCTCCCCTCCCTCCTTGCTGCTGCTGCTCCTCCGTTTCGCCTCGTCCGTCCCCGTCCCATATTAACACGTCCCTTCGCCCGCAGTCGTCACTCGTCCACCTCCGTTTCCGAACCTCAACAGCACCAGCACCAGCACCAGCACCAGCACCGCCAGACCAACCCTCGGCGTCCGCACCAGCCAAACCCGCCGCCGCCCTCCTTTCTTCCGCCCCAGCCAGATAGGCGCCATCCGCACGAGCAGCCTGCCATGGCGACGGCCACGGTCCTCGCCCCGAGCGCTCACTACCCCCCCCAGGCCTCCTACTCGTCCGGCTACCCTCAGTACTCGTCGGCCCCCGGCGCCGCCTCCTCCAGCATGATCTCGCCCGCGCCCCGGCGGTCGTCGGACGACAACGAACCGTCCGGCCGTCAGTCCCTGCCGTCCATCTCCGAGGTCATCTCCGGCACGAGGCCGAGCCAGTTCCCCCCGCCCTCGCAGGCGAGCCTGCCGCCCGGCTCGAGCCTGCCGTCGCCCTTCGCCCAACCCGCCCACCAGTATCCCGAATCCGACAAGCACTCGCCACCCCAACCCCTGCACCCGGCGCCGACCTTCCCCTCGAGGCCGGAGGCGCTGTCGGCCTTGACGGACTCGCCGAGGCCGTCGTCGTTCAACGGCCGGCACAGCCTTCCTCCCGTCTCGGACCGCCGTCCGACGCCGCCCTTCAAGTCGGAACACGCCCCTCCGCATCACCAAAGCCCGTCGGACTCGCACCCGCCGAACGGCAGCTTCCCGCATCCTCCTCACCCGACGCCGGCCCCCACCTCTCACCCCTATCCGCCGACGCAGCTTCCGCCCGGCCAGATTCCGCTTCCGAGCTACCCCGTCTCCCCGCGGCACGGCATGCCCATCGTGTCCGGTCACTACGACCCGCGGGCGCAGCCCGTGCACGCCGAGGATGCCGATTTCGCCAACCGCGCCCGCTACGAGCAGCCGCCGAATCGACACTTCGAGACGTGGAGCTATCAAGACTCGTTGAGCCGCGTACGTGCACGGAACCCCCCCCCCCCCGCCGCGCCGATGCCTGCAGCCGCTGACACGTCCCCAGATCGGTTCCTCGTCCCGCACCGTCTTCAACTTCGCTGAGGCCTACACGAGGATCGCGAGGGAGCAGCACGGATCGCAGCCCATACCCCAGAGGCTGCCCACGGAGCGAGAGGTGGGCGAGATGCTCGCCAACGTCGACCTCATCAAGCGCTCGCTCGAGCAGGTCAAAGATGCCGTGCAAGCGTCCATCCAGAGCGAGCGGTCCAGAGAAGGCACCAAGGTGGCGGGGCACTACGAGGAGGAGCACGATCACGCCATGTACGACGGCATGAAGCCTCAGTACGCCATTCAACACGAAGTCAAGAAGAGGCGAGGGGTACGTTTTGTCTCGGACGTGGCGCGCGCGCGCCCTGAGCTGAGGAGCATCGCTAACCGTTGCCGCAGCGTGCCGCCCCGCCCGGCCGATGCCATAGCTGCAACAGAATCGACACGCCCGAGTGGAGGCGAGGGCCCGACGGCGCGAGGACGCTGTGCAACGCGTGCGGACTTCACTACGCAAAACTGGAGAGGAAACGACAGCTCGAGGCTCGATCGATTCGGCCCAAACCGGAAGACAGGAGCTAAAATGCACGACAAGGTCGAATCGGCCGCCGGCGGGACATGCCACGGCACGACCGTGGCAGCGCGGCCCTGGGCAGCTCGAGGTTGCCTCGACGCCCACGCCGTCCGAATCTAGCGCATGCGCTTCGGCTTGCGCGAGGCGCCAGCACGCCTCCGGTGTCGAGGGCTGGAATAGCAAGTCGATGCACCGGTGGGAGCCGGGGGCTTTGCGCCTCCGTGGGCACCGTCGGCCATCGCGAAGCGACTAATTCTCTTTACTCACGCCCATGTTGGGCATTACATGTACCTCTGCTTCGACCTTTGTATATCCCGGTTCGTTTCAAGGGTGGCCAGGGGTAGGTACTAGGCATTACAGGCGTTCCGTCACGGCCAGGACACGGGAATCCATGGGGCTGGCAATACTACCGTATCACGTCAATAGATTGGTCCAGCCATGTGTAAATCTTTTTCGCGTACAGCATCTCGTGCCGTCTTGCCCGTCCGTGTGGTCAGATGAATGGGGGTTAAACGAAACGTCGAGCGTGCATGCCATTCTGCTGCGTCATGCTGGTACTCGACGACACAACACGTAGGAGCAAACCAGTCAGTCGGTCAAGGCCCTTTTCCCCACGACCAAGGTATTTCCATCTCTGGCATTCCCGTCGTTGCCGGAGGTATCCACAGCCGACACAAATTATTGAGGTGTTGCGGTAGATAGTTTGTCTCCTCGCCTTCATCGCCTCGGGTCTTGTCCAAATGAGATCTAGCTGGCTGTTTAGAAAGACACAAGTTATTCTTAGTTGGGGGGTGGCAGGACGAGCCAAAGCCGGTGAGATTGGCCAAGAGTCAAGCAGGCGCCGTGCACGGCTGGCATCGTCCGTGCGCGTCAACACATTAATTGGTGGTTTCTGGACATGTGCTTCTTTGCTTCTCATGTCTGGGAATGTACCCGAAGTCTGCGGGCGGAGCAAGCCATCGCGACGAAGCACTCGTGGCCGAGCTTCTGACTCGATGATTTACGCAGCATTGCTCCCCCAGGCTTTCTTTCCCGTCGTGTCCTCTCGACGCTCAACCTGAGCCGACGAGGTATGCGTGTGGCCGGCATGCGATCGAGGCGAGCCTTGTCGAATGGGGGTTGGTATCCTGTCTCAAGGGTGTAGGGAGCGAACTGGAGATCTTGCCAGACCGGGCAAATGGAAGCGAATGGCTGTGGCTGGTCTGCCTGGCTTGTTCGTCCAAGGCTTTTCTCATGATCCAGATCCATTCATCATTTGCACCAATGGATGGTGTTACCGACACGGCGAAATCGCGCACGCACACACGGCGCGGCAGTTCATAAGCCAAGGACCGCGTCTTCGAAGGCTCACGGACTGATTCAACAGCCTTCCGTTTCCTTTCCAGGACATTGTACTCTGCAAAAACAAAGCAAAACGTGTCCCGCAAGCCTGTCCTGTCCGTTCGATGATCGGCATCGACTACTTTCTGTGCCGTGCCTACTCGCCGCCGCACAGATCTTGCTTGTGTGGGTACTGGGCACTCCAACACACCCTCCGGCTCGACGTAGAAATTTTGGGGCGCCATCTGAAGATGTCCACGTACATGTACTCGTGCGACCGAGTTGCGCACATACGCACACGCTCCCGACTCATGAGGCTTGAGCCGCTCGACGGGGGCCAGGCGTGATGGGATGGATGGGAACACTCCGAGCGGGCAACTGAGAGGCATGCACGTGCCCCGGCCTGGCGAGAGAGTGTGTAAATATTCCGTGCTCCGTAGGGTAGGGTATTACTGGCTACACCAAGGACGGAGCGCAGGGAGGTGCACGCCCAGGTAGGAGGTACTCGTAAACGATAGCCAGCGAGAGAATCAGACTCGTCATATCTCACACTGGCAATGCTTCGTCACCCACAAGGCGGGCCGTCGGCCAATCCTAGGGGTCAGCCAACCCTCGTTTGCATCGGAAAGCGGGGACTCTAGGATGGAGGCGTTCGTTCGGTGGTGGGTCGCCGCTGATCCGTCATTATCCATCCATCGTTGAACATGGTCGACGGGCAGCAGCAACGCAGGCGGTGGAGGGAGGGTGTAGTAGAGGTGGCACGGCTTCCATTGCACACAGATCTCGAGTGGGACGAAAAGGGTTAAGATTGGGTACGGCACGGTACGAAGGACGTAACGTCGGGCAAAACTGGGACATGGGGAGACAGTCCGCCGACGAGGAGCCAATGAGCGAAGGGCTGGTTTCTTCGTCCGACGTGGCGTATATTGCTGAGATGTCGTCGTCGGCCGCGAGGCAGGCAGGTGAGACGGGCCGTTGCATGTTGAGGACCCAGAGATGGGGACGTCCAATGGTCGATGGCGGTTTGGTCGAGGCGGCGCTGCGTGTGAAATGAAGCCCGTCCGTCCTCTGCTCGTCAGGGTCCAGGGGATTCCGACTGAAGTTGTATCATACCGAGCTGGCCGATGGCCGATGTGTGAGGCTTGGGCTTGAATGGCCGGCCTCCGTTGTCCGGCTTCCTACTCTCGACTCGCAACGTCCATCCCATCGGCTTCCCCTCTTCCGTGCGACGCCATCAGAAACATGGCTGCCATCTGCTGACTCCGGAGATCTCCTGATGCGTGCAACGGTCGCACGTACCGTTTGACTTTGACTCCCGCCAAGACAAAGGAGCTTGCCTGGTAGCACGGTTCAGTGAGCTCGCATGCCCTTGCGCTTCCATCTGCGGGAAACATCAGAAGTGGCACGACCGGAGCCCGCACCGCGGCTGCCGGCCGATTCGTTCCACGTGCGGGAGACGACATAGAAGTAAGCGTCATATCGAGTTCCCGCTCGTGTCACGGTAGCCAAGGCACAACGGTCGGCCGTTGGTGTTGCAAGGTTCCGTCATGGTGCACGCACTACGCAGCCTTGTCCGCTGGCAAACGTGTTCATCACGAGGAGCGGTACGGAGAGCGAATAACCGCCACGTGGGCGTGCTTCCAGTGAAAGGGGGGGGGGGGGGGGGGGGCAGGACAAAGAAAACAAGGAGGTGCGTGTAGAGGCGACGTACTCCGCACGAGCGGCAACGTACCGATCCGTGATGATGGTGCTTGTATACGTCTAGGGGGTGGTGTGCGGGCCCGGGAATTCGCAGTCGTCGAACATGGTACTCCGTACGGAGTAGTTCCGCAGTGTTTCCCACGGTCGTTTCGAGTCGCACCCTGCCGCCCTGAATTTTCCCCCTCGTCACGTTGGACGACGGCCAAAGATAGAAGACCGGCGGCCATGGTGATTCTTGGCGTCAATGTCTCAGCCACGTCGTGGAGGCCCAATTTCCGCCCTTGGCCAAGGCCCGTCACATCGTCAACGCTCTTCACCAGTTCTTCAGACGCGTGATGGCCGGGTGACAGGTGACGGGTGATGGTTGAATGAGTGGTGGGGCCGACGGACGGGACATGCTGCGTGCGGCCTGTCGTGCTCGTCCTCGCATGTGAAGGAAGCGTAGAGGTACCGCGCCGACGGCACTGTGCAGTCCCGAACACGCGTTGTGCCCGACGTCGCCTGGTCGTTCCACTCGTGGGGGGAAATGCGTGCGCTCGTCCCCATGCAGCCAAGTATCGATCCATCGCTTCGATCCATTGCTCCGTAGAGGAACGGACGCCAACAAGCGGCGGAAAGAGGCCGGGCCGAGCGAATGGCACTGCCGTGACGGAAGCGCCTCTCGGCTTCAGGGCAGGCCATGGCGGTATGGATCGTGATGTCTGGCTGACCACTGGTCAGGTCGCTCTCATTCCTCGAGACGATGCGGTGAGCAGCAGTTGTCATGCAGCAAATGCGTGGGTGCTAGTGTCAAATTGTGCCCCCGAGGGGACGGGACGCCAATCGAATGAGGAGCCATGTTGCAGAGAAGATGAAAGAGAGCGACTGACGGCGAGGAGAGACTGACTCAGATGCAGCAGAGAGTGGGAAAGGGGTTCAAGGTGCGACAGAGCGAGCAGGACAGTGAACACGGTGGCTGAGGGCAGAGACTCGATGCTCCTCACCTCATAGACCAAGAAGAAGCCAGTTGGTCGAGGCACGAGCAAGGTATACCGTACACTGCAACTGCAGACTCGCCCATAGCGCCTGTCGTCCCTGTTCACCTGAGCGCCTGCCTCGGGCCATCTCGGCGAATGTCCGCTTCGAGCTGCAGGCAAGTGCAGCTCTCTGAGAGCAAGTGCTGGTGGACGCCGTTCCGTGGCAAGTGGGGAATCACCTGGTACAAAGTTTCGCTCCTGCTACAGCGTATCGCTCCTGCTACAGAGTATCGCTCCTGCTACGGAGTATCGCTCTGTTTTCCTAGCTTCATCTCAAGTACCGTGTACTGGCAAAATTGTACCATGTACGGAGCATGACCGCAGCTGTACGTCATGACGCCTTGGGCAAGTACGCAGCATACAGGTACGAGATACATCTCGTGTTGTTGTGACGAAGAATGCGTCCCGTCAGGAGCCGCCTTCCTGCTGTAGAGTTCACGGCGAGGCAGGCGCCTCCACCTCGAGCGTGCGTGCCTCAGGCGGCCCCGAGGTAGATGCGCGTGCATGTACGTCATGGCGAAATTACCACGGCAGCCACAGCCAAGGCGTTTTTTTCTTCTTTTTTTTTCCCTTTCTTTCTTTCCTCGTCCGTTGTGCAGCAGGATCCATGATCCGAAGCCCTCCCTCCCTTATCGTCGTCAGTGCCGATTCTACCCTGCCGCCATCTTCATTCCTGCCAGGCCCAATCGCCATCCAGCGAGTGAGCACAGTCGAGGCTCGAGGCTCCAGACTCGAGCCTCCCGAAGGACAGCAAGCCGACGCCCCCACCTTGCTTTCGCCTGCCTCGCTTCTCTCGGCCCTAGTTCCAGCCTCCGGGCCAGAAGGCGGTTCCACGAGTAATGAGATGCCCCCTTCGCTGCCGCATCGTCCTGCAGCGACAGCACTCGTCCCTCTCGAGCGAGTGCAGCGGTGGAGGATGGAGGAACACGCGTTGAGGACGAGTCCATGCATTCACTGGCGTGGCCAGGCGTCAGATGGTGCCGAGGTACGCGCGCTTGTTGGATCGACGTACGCGGTGTGCTGACGACGACCGCGGCCAGCAGGTGCGCGTAGCATACGAGTACGTGCAAGTAGTACGGAGTACGGAGTACTGGTTACTGCACTCCGTACTCCGTACCTACAGTACTTACATGCCTGCACGTACAGCGCATGTACATGTATACTGTACGGAGTACATCTACCGTGCCTGTAAGTGGTTGTGCTTGGGTGTAGCTGCGGATGCACCAGTTCAGTCTAGCGCGCAGTGTGGATCGCCAGATCTGATCTCGCCCTCCCCTCCCCCTTTCACCCCGCAATGACCCGGACACCCCACCCTTCCCGGCAACCCCTGCCGGTGGAGAGAGGCGGCTTGTTTTTCCTCTTCCCGCTTGTCCGCTTTGCCGCCTAGGCAGCCTAATAGCTCGCAGCTAGGCCCGACTCCCTGTTGTTCGACCACATGGCGGTCAAGGTTTTCCCATGGCCTGCCTACCTTGCAGGCTACAGGTGCATTGTTATTGGAACATCGACGAGAGCATGCATGCACGCAAGGAACGGCAAGCGCAGAACGAGTCGGCCCCCTTCCCCGTGCCGGCATGCCCACTCGGGCGTTCACTCTGCTGGCCGCGAGCACCAGCGAGAAGACGCCATCGTCGTGGGCGAGGCTGGCATGCGGCGAGAGACACCTAGTGGTCGGTCGGTCGGTCGGTCTACGACAAGCTGGTGCTCGGTGCCGGTAGCTTCTACACAGCGCGGTCGGTTGGATGGAGCTCGCGGCATGGTGGTGCGGCATCCGGACGATTTACCTCTTGTCTGCCACGCGACCGACGGATCTTCCTTGCTTCCTTGCTTCCTTTCTTCCTTCTTTCCTACCTTCTTTGCTTCCTACCGTTCTTCCTACGCTCCGTGCCACGGCGCCTCAACTTGGTGGCGTAACGTAACCCATCTGGCCTCTCCGTCATGCCAAGTGTGCACAGTCACGCTGATGCTCGTCCTCAGATTCGCCCTCGCTCATCATCGTCGTCATCATCGTCCTCGTTCGAGCTGGCCGCCGAGGCGGACCGGGACCCCCCACCCGCCGTTCCGTCCGTCTTGCCGCCCTCCCGTCCGAGCCCATAGGCTGTCTTCGCCCAGCCGTCCGTCATAGCGGGCTTGACCCATGTCCCTTGGCCATTGGCTTGGCCTTGGCCTTGGCCTGGGTCGCCGGCTTCAGGCGCTGCCCGGGGGGCGCCAACTGCCGGCCCCGGGAGCTCATCATGCCCGGTGGCGATGATGAGATGTGACGAGTGTGGCGTGCCCGCCCGTCCTCACCCTCGCGAAAGCCGATGCTTCCTCAACCACCGCCTTCCGTCCCTCCCTGCCAGGGCTGACCAGCACCACCATCGGCTACGGGGGTGGCCAAAGGTGGAAGGAAAAGCAAACAATTGGCCATTGTCAAAATGACGCAGCAATACACCCCAGCCCGTGTGCCCGGTCCGCCTCCCCGTCGCGCGCCGTTGTTTCGTGAAATCTTAGCACGGCCCGCGCCATCATCTCTACTCTATCTGCTACCCTACCACCAACCTATGTCCTTGCCACGGCCACCCGCTCGTCGTTCACTGCACCCGAAGCTGCCAAACCGCCACCGTTTCCGCTTCGTAGCGCGTCGTGAGCAAGTTTTTCGTGCTTTCTCGCTTTTGTCAGGTCAGTGTGTCGTCAACATTCCGGCCAAGGTACTTGTTATCTTGTCCTTCCGTGGTGCATTGGAGGGGGGGAGTGTGTATGCACACATGCTAAGCCTCGCTCGTCGACGTTGTTGCCACGGCGTTCACGACGAGCAAGCAGCCACCAACGAGGAACGAGGACAGACCAACGAGTACAGATCTGGCCACCGGCTAGGCCATGCCCGCCGCTCCCGAAGGGACATGTCACGCTCCTCCCCTCCATCATGAGAGGTCTCCCCCATGGACCGACGATGCAGGCCTCCCGCTAGCCCCAGACTTCCCGCCTCTCACTGCCGCCGATAGATGCCCTCGCTCCCCCGCGCCAGGCCCCCCCTGCTATATAGCATCACCTTCGATGCACCAGTGACCCGTGTGGACATGACTAAACTGCCCTAACTAGTCACTTGTTGAGGTGCTGTTGCTCCTATTGCCTGCGGGTGTTCGGCTTAACCCCCAAAAACACCACCCTGTCGTCTTGACCCCTTCGCCAGTCGGCCCCTGCAACACTGTACAGGCACATACCCCCGAGTCAAAACGAACTGCCTAACGCCTCGCGTGTATCAGGCACCTAGCAGCCCATCCACGTGCGCTGGTCGTTCCAATTTGTGCTCAGTCTGAGAATCCGCCAAGTCCTTCATTAATTCCACTCACAACAAAAACACGCCGGCCTCCTTTGTCATGTCAACTGTTCCCTGACGGAAACGCAGGCGGGTAATCGTCAAAGTGCCGTGTTTGTACGGTAATGGGGGTCCTGTCTACGCAACAACGCTATCCTCAATGCGAAGAAGTGATACCCATTGGAGCTTGGCCATCATGCCAGGGCGTAGTCACCTGGCCCTCATCTCGATCACCGAACAATCTAGTGCCTCATCCACGAGTAGAGGGGCCACGTGGAATGGAATTGCATCGAACGGAAAGAGAAATGGCCAGCGAGCCAGCGCTTGTCGCATCCTCGTGTCAAACACGCGCGAGCAAGGGGGAAAGGTGTGCGGGGAAGCGGTCGAGAACTCTCGAGTCAGTACACGCATGAACATGCGGAGAGATTGGGAAATCTGAGCCGTTTACCAGACATGCTCACTCCGACTGTCCCGTTTCGCCGTCCATCCACTCACTCTTGCGCTTGAGTGGCCCCGTTTCCCGATCCAATTCCTCCACCGAGATGCTTATGCTTCCTGCGCCATTCGACTGGCCATTGGTCACTCCGTTGATCACTCCGTTGGCCTGCCCGTTGACCTGTTCTCCGTTGGCCTCTCCGTTGGCCTGTCCGTTGGCCTGTTCCCCGTTGGCCCGTCCGTTGGTCTGCTCCCCATTGACCTGACCGTCCGTGTCGGGCCCGCACCCACCTCGGAATGATCCCAGCAGCTTCGACAGGCCGTGGATTCCGAGTCCAGCAAAGTTCTCGCCCGCCGCCTCCCGCTCGCCGACGGCGATGACGGCGCCGATGAGGTCGTGGGCCAGAGCCTCGTCGACAACGCTGTCGTGCTTGTAGCCTGGGTGCGCGCCGACAAAGTTGCGTATCCACCGAGCCGTCGTCTCGAGCTCGCCGCTCGCCCGTTTCCTGATCAGCTCCAGGTAGGTGGCGAGCTGGCAGCGGGTCTCGACGTCGACGTTGACGCTGTCGAGGTAGCTCTCGACGATGGGGATGAGGCCGGGGAAGTCGCCGTCGGGTGAGCCGTTGACGATCCCGTCAATCGTCATCTCCTCGTACTCCTCTTCCACCGGCGGTGCCGGGGAACCCGGCCGGCTAGGCATGGCAGACCCAGGTCTGCTGGACTCGTCGCCGAAAGCGGTGTTGGCGCGCGAGGGCCGGGGAGGGAAGGGATTCTTGCGGAAGAAGAAGGTCTTCTCGAGGACGGCATCGAGCGCATGTGCACGTTCCATGTTCTCGTCCACCTTCTTGATGGGTATGTAGAAGTTGAGGTCAAAGGACAAGATGGCTCTGGTCACGAGAACCATGAAGACGGAAAAGGCGGCGTTTTCAAAGTCCGTCACCTGTATCTCCATGGAGCGGAATTCGACTCTCCAGCCAGTGTTGTTCTCCGCCGGCGGCGGCTTGAACCGAATGTGCTGCCAGTTTGTGGATTGGAGGTTCTCAAAGTGGTCCGTCTTGTTCAGGTCCAGCTCCTGGAGGTCTTCCTCGAACACGACGATGGGATCTCGGATGAAAAGGTGGGCAAAGTGCGTCGCCAGCCGGTCGTCCATGCCACCCTCGACGAGCTTCTCCTTGATGTCGGGGTCGATGACCAGATCAGGATCCATGTACTCCTGCCGCAACCTCGGGTCCGTGGAGATGTAGGTGGAGTTGGAGGCATAGCGAGACTTTGGTATCCTCCAGCGGTCGTTCTCGAGAGGCTATCGTGGGTTGTCGTGGTTAGGCTTGCGTCGTGCTTCGACGGCGGAGACGGACGACTCACCTTCTCGCCGAGCTCCTCCGGCGTTCGACAGTCGACGGCGCGGCTGATCTGATTCCACCGCACGTCCGTGTTCGCCAGAAAGCCCTTATAGATGGGGGTCGCCGCCGTCAGGGCTAGCATGATGGGGCCGAGCGGGCTCAGCTGGTCGTACATCTGCCTCCCCTCGGTGATGTTCTTGGCCTGGAATGTTATCTGAAGACAGCAGCTTCCCATTCCGAAGGCCATGGCATCCATGTGAATGTAATCGTCGGGCGCGGCGCCGTTGCGGACGTCGTCATCCTCGGCCCAGTTGTGCAGGTCAAAGTTGACGGTAGGGTCCTTCCAGGGCGTCGGCGTTTCCTTGTCGTGGAACACGGGGACGTTGACTTGGACTTTGCGGCCGCGGCGCCAGCGAATGTTGGCGGCCAAGGTGGGGAAGCGAATGTGAGGGTTGGCAATCTCATCGGGCACAAACTGCGAGCGCAGCTTGGGACCGGATGTGGGATAGTAAGGGTCGGTGAACTGACCGGGGCATCCAATTCGCGGGAACGTGGTCAGCGTGATGGGATACTCGGTCAGACGCATGTGCTCCTTGGCAATCCTTCGGCGGAGCTTCATGTCGGGCTCGACGTCGAGGAGCTCCTTGAAGCCGATACCCCACGGCTTCCCGGGGGTAGCCTCCAGCATGAAACGACCAAACTCGGGATGGAAGACGGGCAGGGACGATTTCCTGCGTGCGACGACGGTGAGCGGACGAACCGATGGGCGCTCGCACTCGACACGGGCGACGGCGTCAACGTACTTGGGCTTGGCGACAACGTCACCGTCCACGGGCGACACGCAGCCGCCCTTGGCGGCCAGGTCCTTGTCGGCGGCCAAGGCCTTGAGGATCTCGGCTTGCCGAAGAGAGAGCAGGACCTTCGAGTCATTCTCGCTGTACGTGACAACCAGGTATTCGACCTATAAGAGGTCAGCTCGCCGTCAGGGGGGTTGGTTGCGTGCGGGGAGGGCAGTATGACCTCATCGCCCCAGAGCATGGCATCTCGCTCCTTGCCCTTGGCTTTGTTCCAGATTTCGAGAAGTTGCTTCGAGAGAGCGGTCAGTTGCTCGAGCGGCGAGGACGCAGCGGACGGGTACGCGACTCACGAGAATGCCCCATTCCCGCACCTGGTGGGCGCGTTTCTTCGCCTCGGGCCATTCAAGCGCCGTCCCCAGTGCCCTGGCCACTCGTCAGACGGGCGGGCGGGAAGGCGGAAGGGTCGAGGACGGAGACTTACAAGAGACCCATGGTCAGGGGAAGGGACGTGCCGCCTTGGCAGCAAGGTTTGACGGCGGCGGCGGAGGAGAGTCGAGGGCGGTGTCGAGGAGGCTACGGGGAACGACGACGGACGGGAGGTGCAAGATGCGGCCGATGGCTTCAGCTTGAATTTGAGTTTGTTCGGCCGAGTACCAACGTGGCGCCGCATGAGAAGCGGACGAGGCGAGATGGACCAGGAACGCAGCGGTCGGTCCCGATATTGGCGGTTGAGCGAAGGCCGTATCTCGGATTTCCACGGCCAAGGGTCGATGATGGATGGGTTGGAGCCAAAACGGTCGGGACCAGCCGGCCGTCCGGTGGCTTTGGAGGGCGGCGGCGGAAGAGGATTGGGTGATTCGCAGGTCCGGATCGAGGGGAGAGGAGGAAAATTAGACGACGAGCGGCGAAGGAGGATGGGATGGATGGCCTTGGGGTGGGAGGATGATAGTGGAGCTCGGCGTAAAGCGATTTTTTGCACGGACCGATGCTTAGAAATCCATGTCGTCAGTAACGGAGTAGGTTGGGGCTACGGCAGCCAATGGACCGTCATGGCTCTGCCGACCCTCGCAGGCGGTCCAGCTATTATGGAAAAGGCGCGCAGGTCGGGCCAGGCGAGACCATCCGGGGCGTACGTGAGCTTGATCGGCACGCAAGAAGGGGCGGGGGGGGACCGAGCAGGAGTTTTCAATGATGGAAGCGAAGCGTCGAGGAGGCAACTTTTCGTCGTCCGACAACGGTGGAGGCCCGCACAGTTCCTGAGCGTCGGGCCGTGGAGAATGGTGGAGCGAATCAAGGCATGCTGATGCAAGCAGCGGATGCGCATCACGTGATTCTGGCCTGAGTACGGCAGCCGACAAGTTGAAGAACACGTACTGTATTACTTACTTACTGTACGGAGTACGGAGTACAGTAGTTACAGACAGCCCGGGGTAGAAGTGGGTATGTATAACAGGGAGTACGAAGCACAGGTACGGTACGGAGTACGGAGTAAGTACAGTACTGTACAGTACTCCGTACAGTACTGTACAATTGTAATTTCGCTGCACTGCTCCTCCGCAAGTACATGTACTTGTAGCTCAGTGCATGGGCATACAAGTTCACCGACCAACATCGGCCACGCTACCCTACATCTACATTTTTGCAAGTACCAGTACATGTGCGTCACTCGCCATCGTCATCGCTGGGAGGAGGGGGGACGTGCCCAGATCGATTTGCACCCGCGCTTCCTGCTCGCACATTGGTAAATATACTAGAGAAAGAGAAAGAAAGAGAAAGAAAAAAAAGGAGATGATGGAAGAATGTTCTGAAATGGAAGCGACCGAGTTGGCTCTCGTATCCCCTCGAGGAGTTGAAAGGGAGCGCATTTTCCGATGGGTTTTCCGATTGTGGACGCTCGTCAGGGTGCTGGTATGACGCCGTAATAGTACGGAGTACTGTTAGCACGTTGGAGCCGAAGCAAGCGGGTGGGTCTGCCCCCTCTGCCTTCGTTGGACGGTGACGGTGCGTGAGAGGTGGCAGTGGAAGGGCCGGAGGCGATGGCGATTATTCACGACACACTCGAGACGCACTTGCGGGAAAGCTTATTTTGCGTAAAGGGCGGGAGAAGACTTGCTCGCGATGGACACGAAGCCTGCAGGAATCCTGATGTTGGGGGCGAGGTAGAGCCTGCGGCAACGGCAGTGCAATCATACCTATGGACAGGCACTGCAAGCACCTCGATGCGTGCAGTACGGAGTGCAGGTACAGCGATTTGCATGTGCTGCACCGTACGAGACTAGCATGCATCTGCCCATTGACACTGTACGGTACGGAGTACAGTACAGTACAGTACAGTACAGTACAGTACAGTACAGTACAGTACAGTACAGTACAGTACAGTACAGTGCACACACGGTACTTGCATTATAGGTGCCGCGCCCGTGCTAACTGAGGCCAATCGGCCGGCCGCATCGGCCGCTGCAACAAGCTTCAGGCTTCCCATTGGCTTGTCGACCCCCAGCAGCCCGATGCGTACCACCTCCTGGTTACATGTACTAGCCAACGCTGCCAGTGCAGTCGGTGCCTGTAGGGGGGGGGATACGCACTGATGCTAGGGAGCAGCTGCGTGGGGTAAGCTAGGCAACTTGCACTGTACAGGCACCACCGCATGCTAGCTAGGTAATACTAGGTAGCATGCATCGTCACTCGAACGGAGGTGGAGAGCGGACGAGCGAGTAACGAACAACCACCACTCACCACCACTCACCACCACCACCACCACTCACTGCCACTTCCACCACTCACCACCACTCATCACCACTCACCACCACTTCCACCACCACCAACACCTAGCACCGAGCGCTCCCTACATTCCTACCTATCTACCTACCAACCAACCCAACTGCCTTGTACCCCTCTGCCAGGTCAACGCCTCCGCCACCCGCCACCCGCCTCCCCTCTCGCTCGACGATCCGACGAAACTCGACTCAGCGGCCCAGGCGAGACACGAGCAAGAATCAAGCAGGCAACTCGGCCCATCAGCCCGCATCTCCCGTGACGATTCCCCACGCCGCCCATCCTCGTCGAACAGCCGACCGTTGTGCCTCATCGTCCCACCCCCCTCGCCGTGGACGATTCGAACCTCCCGACAACGACAAGGCCACCGCTCCCCGCCGTCGGCGACGTGCGAAGACGTGAACCCCCCCCAGTGGGAGGACTGTCAGCGACGATGAATCCCCATCAGAAGAACAAGGTCGACGTCAATGTGAGTCTCGGCGGCACCGTCCAGCACCCAACCCCATTTCCCACGGGACCCCAAGCGTGAAGACGTACGGCGATGCATGGCCTCGCTCGTCCTTTCGCCGGTTCCCATGTTCCTCGCCGGTTCCCATGTTCCTCGCCGGTTCCCATGTTCCTCGCCGGTTCCCATGTTCCTCGCCGGTTCCCATGTTCCTACCCCCTCCCCTCGCCCCTCCCCGTCTTCCTTTCCTGTCGTGTGCAGATCTGTCGGGGCTTACCACGGCCGGGACATAGACGCTCTCCCCCGAGGAGCAGCGGCTCTTTCGCCTCTACGGCAAGCTGCCCTCGCGCTCCGACCACTTCGCCAAGCACCTCAAGGACCGCAAGTACTTCGACTCGGGCGACTACGCCATGTCCAAGGCGGGCAAGGGCGACAGCGTCGATGCCGGCGCCGTCGGCTCCCAGCACCCCGTTCCCGAGGACATCCCCCACATCCTGTCTCCCGTCAACAGCAGCGTCGCCGCCGGCGCCATGCCGAAGCACGGCTCCATCGCCGGCCTCCAGGGAGGCAGCCCCGTCAAGGAAAGCAGCTTCCTCCACCGCGAGACGAGCGCCGAGGGGACCACCCCGTCGGGCCCGTCGGAGCACAAGGGGGACGCCGTCGGCGGCGCACCCGCCGCATCGACCTCTTCCTGAGACGGCCGCTTCGACCGAAGCCGAGGCGTAGGCGAGCATGCGCCGTCCCCAAGGTCGGCGGGCATCATGGAGGAAAAATGGACCCTTTTTTTTGTGAGTGGGCAGACAGACGGCCCTGACCGGAGCTGCGGCGACTGGCTTGGACTCGTCGAACTCGATGTTTCCTTGCCCTTGCCTTGTCACGGCATCTGTCACGAATACGAGTTTGCAGACAAAGTTGGTTGCTGGACGGAGGACCCGGAGAGGCTGACGCCGTCGGCTCCTGTTTTTCTCGTGCCTGCTCGGTGGCTCGGCAGAAGCAGGGGCTGACGACAAATTGGATGGCAGAGTAGGGGAAAGGAAGTGGAGGCGGACGTGGAAGCGGAAGCAGATTTGGAAGCGGAAGCAGAGGTGGAAGCGGAAGCAGATTTGGAAGCGGGAGCAGAGGTGGAAGCGGAAGCAGAGGTGGAAGCGGAAGCAGAGGTGGAAGCGGAAGCAGAGGTGGGAGCGGAAGCAGAAGTGGAAGCAGCAGCAGAGATGGAAACAGCAGCGAAAGTCTGTGGGAAGCGGGGGCCCTGGGCGATTGGCATGGTTGGTCACGTCTGCTGCGCTTGTGCAAACAGATTGTCGAGTCGATCAACGACGACGAAAGGTGGCGAGACAAGGAAGAAGGTGACGGGAAGCGAAGAAGGGGGGCGAGTGGATGCGCCGACCGGCGTGGCCGTGTATTTTCACCATGCATTTTTCTCCGTCTCGTTTTGCTCTTGCTCTCGCTTTGCTTTCATTCATCCTTCTCCATGGGGTTCAAGAGAGGGCGATGCATGATATCCTCGGCGCCGCGCTACGTCGCCAGTGCCTTGACCGCCATCGCCTTGGCCCCCTCAAACGTCAGGTTTCCACCGATGAAGCCGGCGGCGTGGACGAAGACGCAGCCGGACAGGCCGGCGATGGCGTCGAGCTCGCCGTCGCGGAAGCCACGCCAGGCCTCGGGCAGGGGCTTGCGGCTGACGAAGGAATCCTTGGACTCGGGCACGCACTGGATCCGCCACTTGGCGTCGGCCTTGGTGCTCTCGGGGTAGAGGACGTAGAGAACGCCGGCGTGGCCGTCCTCGAGGGTGTAGAGGTGGTCCTTCCAGGGGACCGACTGGCCCTCGAGGACGAGGAGGCGGCCGTCGGCGTCGTGATCGCGGCGCTTCGCAAAGGCCTCCCGGACGATGGCGCGGGCCGGCAGCCAGGCGGCGGCGAAGTAGTCGAGGTCGCGCTCAAACTCCTCGCCGATGCGCAGGCTCGCGCGCTCGAACCGCTCGTCCTCGACCCGCTGGGCCTCGGCCGCGTCGGCGGGCGCCGCGTCGTTCCAGTTCGCGTTGAGGCGGCCGACGACGGCGCCGAGGGTGAAGCCGGCCTGGCTGAAGCGCTTCTCGAGCCCCGCGGCGGCGACGGCGGCCGGGTCGTAGAGGGAGACGCCGTTGTCGTGGGCGTCGAGGGCCTCGACGAAGCTCTCGTACAGCTTGCCGTGGAGGAGCTCGACCTCGGCCGCGTCCTCGGCGACGCCGCCGCCGACGCGCTGGGCGACGATGGCGCGGCCGAAGTGGAGGAAGACGAGGCCGGCGCTCGAGAGCTTTGTCGCGTGGCCGGGGAAGGTGGTGGCGAAGCCGCGCTGGTGGTGGTCGAAGCGGTTCCGGGCCGCGTCGTACTCGCCGCCGACGTCGACGACGGTGTGGCACGTCTCGAGCACCTTGGGGTCACGGGTCCGGACGAGGGGCGAGTCGCGGTAGGTCGGCAGCATGCGCAGCATGTGGACGGCGAGCGCCTCGTCGGCGTGGAAGTGGCCGTTGTGGGTGCCGATGAGGGGGCCCGAGCCCGTCTTGAGCCGTTTGGGAGCGGATTCTGCCATGGTGGAGATGAGCCGACGGAGCATACGCTGGCGGGGGAGCCTCTTGGAGGATGTGACGAGCGAGCAGGCCGACGGAGGCGTGGATGGATGCGCTGCTGAGCCGGTTATTTATCCTCGCAAGTGTGCCGGCGAAGGAAGTTTGGCGAAGGAAGCTGTCGTGAATCGAAGATGGTGGCTTATCGATAGCCGAGGTGGGCCCGACGACCAAGGTCCGATTCACTATTACTAATGCGTAGACTATCGCTGTGGAAGTACCTGCACCGCGGCAGCAATAGGAAAAGTGACCTGTGGAGGATATTGCCCTCCCGCTGCACTTTCATACATGCACGCATACAGCTAAACCTGCTGTACATGTACTTGCAGTACAGTGCGTGCACCTACATGCATCTACGCCGGTATACATTATTGCAGTAATTAATATTGTACTTTTTCCATATGGAGGACGAGATGGCAGTGTAGTTCTGAGAACCCATACGAATACTTGATACTACTAAAACACACATTGCCGACCTCACTTTACTGAATGGCACGGGGACGGGGAAAGTATCATGTACTCAGTACTCCGTACTCCATACTGGTATACTCACTTACTTAGGTACATGTACACCCACTGTAGGTGTAAGTATACAAGTACAGTGGGGTGGCAAAAATGTCGATTCAGTTTGCACGAGTAGCACCACCAAAGCTGAATCGTCACTTTTGTCGAGTCACTGTAAAAGTAAGTAAGTCATACTTTGGTACAGAGTACAGTAAGTACAACTACATGAATGGAGTATTACTTGCTTGTACTTGTACTCCGTACAGTGTAATTACTCGTACTCCGCACCTACATGCACTGGAGGGTATTCTCGTTGTACGGAGTAATGACTGTACAACTACATCGTTCTGTCCATCGTGCAAGTATACTTTAGCAACGACAGTACCAAGTGCACTGAAGTGTACTCAGTAGGCGTCCGTTCATGGCAACCGATGACGACGACGACGACCAAGTCTGCCGCCGAGCTCGTGATGCCTCCCAAAATCGCCATTCCAAACGCCATGCATTCGTTGATCCTGCCCCGAAGCCTCGGCCGTCTGAGAGTCTGCTGCCGGCGCTCGAGTTTGTCCGGAGCGCGAAGCCGTCCGTAGGGCCACGCCGTCGGGCCACGCCGTCTGCCCATGCCGTCATCCACCGTCATCCGCCGTCATCCGCCGTCATCCCATTCTCCGATCCGACTCGGCCGACGTCGCCTTCTCGCCTCCGTCGGGATGGAGGTAGTCTGCATTCTCGGCCGCCTCGTACTCGCCAATCAGGTCGGCCACGACCTGTCGTGCCTCGTCGAACTCGTCGAGGTTCTCGGCAAACGGCGCCGTCTTCTTGTACGATTCCATAAAGGCGTTTCGCTTGCGCATGCCGTCGTACTGCTTCACGATGCGCTTGAAGAGCTGAGCCGCGTGGAAAGGCGAGAGAGGTTAGCGTCCGAGCACGGCGGTCAAGGGCAACGCGAGAGGCGTGACGGGGAGGGAGGAGCCGGGACGGCAAGGGGGCAAGGGGGCAAGGGGACAAGGGGGCAAGGGAGAGACGACAGGCAAACACAGCGGCAAGCGTCGGGGCCCGTACCGTCGCGATGCTCGTGTGGTTCGCCAGCATCAAGCCGCTCACCCGGTGGCTCATGGGAATGTACGGACTGCGCTTCGTCAGCGCCACCTGGATGCTCGCCGGCCCCCAGGGGATAAAGGTGGCCAGCCGGCGCTCCCGTATCCGCAGCAGGCTCTTGTGCACGTCCGTCGGGTCGACCTCGCCCTGGATGACGTTGAGGATGGAGATGTAGCAGCTCTTCTTGCCCGGCACCGTCGAGACCATGCGGTTCTTGGGCTGCAGCAGGCGCCGCATGACGTCGAGCACCGTCGTCTTGCGCACCGTCTTGGCCTGCTCCACCTGGTCGCCGGTGAAGGGGGTGTAGGCGGTCATGAGGAAGTGGCAGCGAGGCGTCGGGATCAGCGAGGCGAGGATGCTGACGAGGTCGTTGTGCATGTAGCCCGGGTACCGCAGCGTCGTCGTGCTCGCCGACATGACCGTCGCCACGAGCTGGTTCGTCTGCTGAAACGACGGCTCCTGCACGTGCAGCCGGTCGGCGGCGATGTGGGACAGGGCGCCGTTGTCGAGGACGACGACCGAGTCGGCGTTTTGCGTCAGCCTGCGCATCGAGAGTATGCTGTTGTACGGGTGCACGATGACGTCGCCGGCGTTGGTCGTGTCCGGGAAGACGGAGTAGGTCTGTATGATCTTTTTCGGGAACCGATCGTTGAGCCGCTCGAGGAGAAAGGATCCCAGGCCGGAGCCGGTGCCGCCGGCGATGGAGTGCAGCATCATGAAGCCCTGCGAAGCGTCAGCCTAGGGTTGGTTCCCATCCATTCACGCTGCCCCTCTGCCCCCCTGCTGCCCCCTGCTACCCCCTGCTGCCCCTTCTCTCACCTCGAGCGAGTCGCTGCCGTCGGCCTCGCGGTCTATCATCTCCATCATGTCCTCGTAGATGGCCTCGCCGTTCTGGTAGCCGTCACCCCAGTTGTTGGCGGCGCCCATGCCATCCTTGTGCACATAAAAGTTTTCGGGGTTGTAGATGTTTCGATACGGGCCCGACTGGATGCCGTTGATGACCTGCCGTCCGCCGTCAGCCGCCGTCACGGACCGACGCCTGCCCGGCACTCACTCACCCGAGGCTCGAGGTCGATGAGGATGGCGCGGGGGATGTATCGGGTGTCGTCGCTCTGGTAGTAGAAGACGTCCTTGCGGTCGCCCCCCTCGGTCGCAAAGTCCTCGAGGTTGCCGTCTTGGCTGATGCCGTGCTCCTGGCAGAGCTGCTGCCAGAATTGGCTTCCGACTACTCGCAGCACTCGTATCAGCGGGGAGCGAGTCCTGTCCGCACCCGAATCTTCGCCCACGCCGCGAGCCCTTGTTCGCAGGCGACGCACTCACGAGCCGTGAATGAACAGGAAGCCGTGAGCCCGACGCCGTGAACCCGAAGCCGTGAGCCCGAAGGAGGCCGGAAAAGAAGAACGACGATGACGACGGTGGGCTGGAAAGCTGGCTGCTGGGTACTCACTGCTGTTGCCGCACTGCCCGGCCTGGATCGTGATTATCTCCCTGGGGCCAAATCGTCAGCCCGACTCGCGTCACAATCTTTGGCCATCCATTTCCATGGTTAGCGAACCCATGGTGCCTTACCTCGGCATCGTGATCGTCTGCCTTTCGCAAACGTTGGCGGTTGCTGAAGTTGGAGGCACCTGCACCTGCCATGCACAAGCGAAGCTCCACGCGGCGCGACTGACGCGCCTGACGATTAATAGTGCAGGCGAATCAAGCTGCTGCTCATATAGCCTAATACTAGGCAAGGCTGCATTATATTACACTACTGTACACTGGGCCATATAGCCTAGAGGATAATGCCGCAGCGGCCCATGTTTAGCCTAACCCCGCCATTTCCTCCATTATAGGTAGCCACCACCTCGCCTGACTCCTCCACTGTTTATCAGCAACAGCGAGAGAAGTACTGCTGCAAAATACCGCTGTCAAGCATCACTACCACAGCTAAACACCACTGCCAAATACAACGCCACTGCCAAACACACTGCCAAACATCACTGCCAACACCACTGCCAACACCGCTGCCAACATCACTGCCAACACCACTGTCAACACCACTGTCAACACCACTGTCAACACCTCAACACCACTGTCAACACCACTGTCAACACCACTGTCAACACCACTGTCAACACCACTGCCAAACATCACTGCCAACACCACTGCCAACACCGCTACCCACCACCGCCAAAACTTCAACATGATAAAAACGATCCAGATTCCTATCAATCATTCTACAGAGTACGTGTAGAGAAAATTCTCATGTAAAAAGTTATCACGTACCACCTGCACATACCCGCCCCGCATGGTGATTCGTCCGCTGTGACTGTGATTGCCATCAGAATGTCACATGGCTCGTCCTCGCCTTCACCTCATCTTCACCTCCTCATGGCACATCCTTCACGTCACGACGCAACTCCATCGAGCCCAAATGCAAGCACAGGCGGCATGTAGTTTTGCTAACCGGCTAAAGAAGCGGCATCCGACAAAACTCCCTCCCCCATCCCCTCCCCCGAGTTGTCCCGAGAGGGGGAGCCGACGACTTTGCGTGAAATGCTCTCAAACGCCAATCATGCTTCCCCCGAACCATCTCTCCGTGCCCCGCCGGCCCGCCTTCGAAGCGGTCGTCCGCGGCTACTTGTTCGCCTCCTTGTTCGCCTCCTTGTTCTCCTCCAACGCCTTGGCGAGCTCCTTGGCGAGCTCGTTCGTCTTGACTTGCACCATCCACGTTTCCAGCCCGTCGCCCTTCTCGTTCGACGTCATGAGCTTCACGTACTTAGCGTCCGCCTTGTACGGCCTGTTGGGCAGCAGCGCCCGGTTGAAGGCGACGTGGCCCCGCGGCTCGGTCCGGAGGAGCAGCCGGACGACGCCCGACTCCTTGTGCTTCAGCAACCGCAGATTTCCGATCCCCTTGGTGGACCAGGGACTCTTGGACTTAGCCTTGTCCTTGTCCTTGTCCTTGTCCTTGTCCGACTCCTCGTCCTTGTCCGACTTGTCGCTCGGCGGCACAAACTGGAGAACCTTGGCTCGCACCTCGTGAAGCACCTCTTCGTCCGCGTCCAGCCCATCCGTGAGGTTGATCTGCTCGTGCTTCTCGCCCTCCTCGCCATCCCCGTCCGCCGGCTCCGGCGTCAAAGCGGCGGGTGTAGTGGCCAAGCTCGAGCCGCCTCCGAGGTTCAAGGGCGAGTCTACACCCGTCGCTTTAGCGGCGCTATTTTCCTGTGCGGAAATGGTGACTTACTGGTCCCGGTGGTCGACGATCCACCCGCAGGAAGCTGGAGTGCTGCCTGGTTGGAGCCGAAAACGGAGCCAGGGGCCTGGGGCGGCTGTGACGGGGCGCCCACGAAGTTGAAGCTCGGCGGGCCGCCCGACGACGGCGCCCCGGTGAAGACGGCCGTCGAGCTGCCGGCCCCGAAGACGGCGCCGGCCGAAGGCGCCGCCGCCGGAGGGTTTGCCGCCGCGCCGCCGAAGCTGAACGGCGCAGGGCTGGACGAGGACGCGGCAAAGTTGAAGGGTGCGCCGGTCGACGCCCCGGACGCACCGGCCGCGTTGCTCGCAAAGGGATTGTGGAAAGCCGACGTCGCCCCCCCAGACGACGCTCCGGCGCTGCCGCCGCCAAAGCTAAAGTTGAAACCGCCGGGAGCCGCGTTCGACGAGGACCCCGCGGCACCGCCAAAGGCCATGCCGGAGAGAGCAGGGCTGCTCGCCGTCGCGGGCGTCGCTCCAGCCGGCCCTTGCGTGCTCGCAGGACCGGCACCGGGCGCTTGCAAGCTCGAGAAGCTGAAGAGCGGCGCCGAGGACCCTGCGCTGCCGCTTCCCATCGCAGGCTTCTTGGCGGGGGACGGCTCGTCCTGCTTCATGGGGCTGCCGCCGAAGAGGTTGCTCGTCATGCCGCTTGGCGGCCCAACGGCTTTTTGGGTGCTGGATGCGTCGCCGGCGGCGGGTGCACTTCCGAAGCTGAACAGCGGTTTGGCGGGAGCCTCTGCGCTGGCAGGAGGAGCGGCACCGGCCGCGGCCAGGCCGGTCGAGTTGCTGCCAAAGGCCGTGGACGCGTTGCCGAACAAGGACGACGTCGGGCCGGCGCCGCCAAGTCCGGTGACGGCGGCCGTCGCAGGTTTGGCTCCGAACAACGAGGTTGCCGCGCCGGCACCTCCGAGAGCAGACGTGGTGCTCTGGCCTCCGAACAAGGGCGATGCTTTCGGCGCCTCGGACTCGGCAGGCTTCTCCGACGGCGCCGGCTTTTGTTGTCCGAACAGGGAAGACGGCACGGCGGGTGCCGCAGGGGCCGCCGACGGCGTCTGGCTCGACGTGCCGAACAAGCTGCTGCTTGCCGTGGCCGTCTCGGGCGTAGAATCAGGCTTCGCGGCGGCGCCGAGGAGGCTGGGGGAAGCCGTTGGAGCCTCGGCCGGCTTCTTGCCTGCTTCGGCTTCGGCCGGCTTCGGCGCGAAGAGCGACGAAGCGACGGTCGACGACGCCGCGGGGGCCTTGGGTTCGAGCAGAGACTTCTTGGAGGGCTGCGACTCGTTCTCCTTGTCCGATTCGCCGCCATCCTTGCCCCCGTCGTTCCCACCGGCCACCGGGGGCGCTTGCTCTGCCGAGGGGAGGCCTTCCTTGGCGGCGCCGAAAATGTTGGACGGTGCGCTCTTGGGCGCGAAGACGGCACCTCCGAGAACGGACGGTTGGTTGCCGAACAGCAAACTCTTCTGGGCCGGAGGTGCCGACGGCGCAAACTTGATGGGAGTCTTGCTCGGGTTCCACGTCTGATCGGCGGCGGCGGCAGCCTTGCCGGGTGGGAATTCGCCGCCCTCTTCCTCGACACGAAGCGGCTGACCATCGCTGCCCGTTGTCACGCGCTCGAAGAGGCTGCGTGCCGGCGTGCCCTCTCTGCTATCGGCGCTGGCGGCGCCGAAACCTCCCGTGGGGGCAGGCTTCTCCTGGAAGAGAACGGATCCGGCCCGGGAGGCGGTTTCGGCAGCGACGCTCGGCTCGTCACTCTGGCCGGCGTCGGGGCTCTCATCTCCGTCGGATCCGGTTTCGCTCTCGCTCTCGGCATCGGCATCGACGCCGCTGTTCTTGGCCGAGCTCGCATCCGACAGGTAGCCAAAGATGTTGCCTCCGGCTGGCGTGGCCCGAGGGACCTGAAGGCTCTGCGATTTGAGGTTCGCAAAGACGGAGCGGGCAAGGCTGTGAGACCCGGGCTTGTGCGCCGTCAAGTGACCCGACTTGGAGGCGGCGGGGAAGGCGAGCGCCGGGGCCGGGGCCGGGGCCGGGGCCGGGGCCGACGTGGGCTTGTTGGCAATCTTCTCGAACAGCGCCTTGGCCGACGACGGAGTGGACTTGGCCATCTTGGCCGGCTGTTCGTCGCTCGCGCCGGCCTTTCTCTTGTTCTTGCTCGACGCAGGAGTCGAGACGGCAGGCGCCTCGTCGTCTTCGTCCCCTTCCTCGTCTCGATGGGTGGCCCTGCGCTTGCCCTTGGCGCCCGAGCCGTTGGCGGCGGCGGAATCTCTCGTCATGTCATCGTCGGCCTTGCGCTTCTTCGTCGTCGCCTTCTTGGACGGGCTCTGCTCGACCTCGTCTTCTTCGGGGTCGGGAAGACCGTGCTGGCGCCGCCATTTCTTGAGCACGTCCCTCGACGGCTTGACGGTTTGAAATTCGTACAGGCCGTAGCGCAGGAGTATGATGCTGCGGCTCTTCTCGAACTCCTTGGCAAAGTTGATCATGTTCAGCTTCCACGTCTTGCTGGCGAAGATTTCGTTGGCCGCGTACTTGAGCCGCCGAAGATCGAGGATGCAAAAGTACTGCCGTCGCTGCTCCTCGTCGAGGCCGGGGGGGCAAAGATGGGCGAGGTACTGGTCCGCGTAGATGGAGCCCTTGCCGTCCCAGTCCTTGGGAACCTTGTCGGCCAACACTTGACCGGTCAAGTCGGTGGGGGGGGAGGCGATGCGCAGTTCGAAGAGCTCCTTGTCGGCGACCTTGGCGGCGGCGGCGCGCGGCGTCGCTTGAAAGGCTGAGTCGTCGTGGAACCGCGACGGCTCGGGCGTGGCCCCGGGAGCGAACACCTTCTTCATGGTACCCGTGGGTAGCTTCGGGGCAAAGTGCTTGGTCGCGCTCTCTTGAAAGTTGGACGACCGGAAAATGTTCCGCGACGTGGCTGCACCGCCGCCGCTTAGGCTGCTCGAAGGGACGTCGTCGCGTGGCATCAAACGCTTGAGCGACGAGGCGTGAGGCGTTCCGTTCCATCGGCCGGCGTTGCCGGTGTAGGGAGAAGCGGTATAGTTTCGCTTCGCAAATGGCAACGGCGTCTGGCGCCTCGGCGTGCTGCCGGCCCCGTCGGCCCCGTCCTCGGGCGGCAGGGAGAAGGTGACCATGGCGGCGATGGAGGGAGAGCAGGCGGCGATGGAGGGAGAGCAGGCGACGGAAAGAGTGACGAGGCTATAGAGAAGAGCAAGACCCCGCGGTCCAGGCCGTCACGGCAAGGAGGTAGATTTGCACCGCGGCACGGGGGGAGTCGGGGCAGACGCTGTCGACGCCCTTGGCAGAGAAGGCCTCGACAGCTGCGGTGATGGTGTCGGTGCGGCGGGTGGTCGTCAAGGGAGGCACTGCCGCCCGTAGCTGCTGGCCCCGGATCGACGCCTTTTGATGGCCGTGATGATGCGACGATGGCGGCGATGAGGGGAGACGATGGCAGTTGGACGTTGGACGCAACCTGGCCGCTGGTGGTCGTCAAGGTCGGATGCACAGAGAAAAAAAAGCCACCGCATGCGGAGGGTGATGATTGCGTGCGGGCTACCTTTGTACTAGCAAGGTACGTTGTCCACCCCGTATTGATGAATGAATAAGTACTGCAAGTAATACTACGGGGTACGTACTCTCTTCGTACCAGGTAGCTTTTTTTTAGCGCCAGCTTCTGGATGCTCTCGCGGCCTCAGGCAGCCAGCCACTGGCCTAGATCCTTCCCTTGGCCACTCCACCATCGATCGTTCCTTGGTTCGATCGGGTGACTAAGCAAGGCTGTCCCCGTCTCCATTGTCGTCGCCTCCCATTCACGCCGGCAGTCGCACGCGCATAGGCACAGGCACAGGCACAGGCACAGGCACAAGACAGGCGTAGGCACAGGCACATCTGGTTGCGCCGTGACGAGCTCTCCTCGCCCCCATTCACGACACCCGAGGCAACTTCACGGCGTCGTAGTGCTCGTCGCGTTGGCAGCCGATGACAAGAGTCCGTCCGCCATCGGCCGTGATGGCAACGCCACGGGCACCCGCGTCTCCGCAACCAACAACGGCAATGAACCATGGCATTGCCGTACCGAGTCAAACATAACTTGCATCCTAAGCTCATGGCCGAAGCAGAAATGAACGTCATGTGAATTCCACCGCCGCTGCCCCGCAGGCCACGATCCAAAACACAACCATCGGTGCCGAGGCCGGACCTTGGTAAAGGGCTCTCCCCGCAGGAGCCAAGGTACAGGCCAGCCGTCCCAGCCGAGATGAAGACACAGGAAAACTGCCAAAGCGGCACCAAAGAAATCCGTACAAGGCGAGAAGAGGACAAAGAAAGACAAGGCGGGCACACATTACTTCTCGAGAAGCTTCCTCTGCTGGTCCTCGAGATACTCTTCGTCCGAGGCATCGAGGATGTCGTACTCCTCGTCCGTCAGGAAGCCGTCGTCGGTGGCGTCCCACTCCTCGTCATCCAGGCCATCCTCGGCGTCGGCCTTTTCCGCCTCCGAGGGAGGGTCGTCGGCGTTGTCGGGCGACGACCCTTGGGCGACGTCGACGCCGGGCAGCTCCTTGTTGAGCTTGGGGAAGATCATGATGCTGCTAGACTTGGACGAGTCGTCGGGCTGCAGGTTCACGGCTTCGATGATGGGCCTCGAGAGCCCCGCGGGCGAGGCGATGACGTTGACCTCGCACCACAGGCGATGGCCAAACTTGTACCCGTCGGGCGTCGTCAGGCGCCAGTACGAGATGATCTTGCCGGCGCGGGCGGGCGTGCGGAGGCGCGCCGTGAAGGAAGCCTCGCGGCCGGGAGCGAGGGCGGCCGAGCACACCGTCGACTCGGCGGCCGAGGCGAGGTCCGAGATGCCGGCGGGGTGGGCCGAGTCGACGTGACCCATGTAGTCTCCGCCGACGAAGCGGACGGAGCAGCCGGCGGGCCAGGCGACGGACCCCTCGTTGCGGAGAACCCAGCTCTGGGCAAACTCGTGGTTTGGCGGGAGGAAGGTGCCGTCCATGACCGTGTCCTTGATGAAGACGGCCGTGAGATCGTGCTCGGTCGGCGCCTTGGCGTCCTCCTCCTTGTTCTCGGGCTCGGCCGCGGGCGGCTTCGCCGACTCCGTCTCCATTTTGACGACCGGCTCGACAGCCACGGGGGCGGCCACGGGTACGGCCACGGGCTTGGCGGACTCGAGCTCGGCCGGCTTCGTCGCCTCGTCCGACTTGGCCCGAGGCTCGGACTCCCTCTCGGCCTCGGCCGGCGCCACCTTGCCACCGGCTTCAGGCTCGACGTCGAGGACCGTCTGGACCGTGTTGATGGTGTTGGCCACGCCGACGAGGCGCAGGGCCTCGATGGCCTTGGCGAGGTCGCCGCCGCAATCGCCCATGGCGGGCAGGGGGTGGCCGTCGTGGTGCTCGCCCGTCGTCGTGACGCTCACGTGGCGGACGGGCGTCTTGAACTTGATGAGCGGGTGCGTCTTGTTGTGCGTGTTGGACGGGTTGGCCTCGCAGTTGGCGCAGAAGTCGAGGTCGTGGCAGACGGCGCACTTGTAGCGCACGCCTCGGATGTACGAGGGGTAGACCTGGGACATGGCGCAGAGGGGGCCGTCGCAGCAGATGCCCTGGTGGACGAGCTGCGACGCGGCCGAGAGGTTGACGTCGGCGAGCGGCTCGTACAGGGGCGCGAAGCGATGCTTGGCGTGGACGAAGTGGGCGCTGCCGACGCAGGCCTCGCAGTAGTCCCAGTCGGGGCACTCGAGGCATTTGTGGCGGACGCCCGTGATGTGCTGGGGGCAGGCGCGTCAGCAGGCGTTTGGGCACGGCCGTCGGCGGCTGCGGCGTCCGACTCACCTTGTCACATCCGTCGCAGATGGCGTGGTGGACCTGGTTCCGGCCGGGAAGCAGCTTGGCCATGATGGCGTCGGCCAGCTTCGTGCCGGCGACGGCGGGGGCGAAGCCGTGCTTGGGGTGGTGGCCGTGGGCGTCGCGGGCGAAGCAAGGCTGGCAGAGGTCGTAATCCTCGCAGGCGGTGCAGTGCACGAACTCGCGCTCGGGAAGTTCTGGCGAGCGAGGGGGGGTTAGCGCACGACGACTCTCGCGACGCGGGCGCCGAGGGCCGCACTGACCTTGGACGCAGCAGTTGCAGGTTCGCATGTTGCCGACGCAGGCCCAGCGGTTGCTCTGCGGGCTCGTCGGGGCGGCTTGCTGGCGGACGAGATCCGGGACGCAGCGGGGGGGCATGTCGGGCACGGCGGCGGCGCCCGCCGGCTTGTCGACGCGCCCGGGCTCCTCGCGCACCGGCGAGGGCACCTTGCGCTTGGGCAGGAGGGTCTCGGTGGTGCTGCTGACGATGTGACCGTCCTTGATGGCTCGCTTGTTCAGCCAGTGACCGCTGTTGTGGCACGTCAGGCCGCGCTTGACGCAGGCCTGGCAGAGGTCAAAGTCGCCGTCGTCGCAGGTCGAGCAGTGGTAGTGGACGTCGGGGATGGTCTTGTCGCAGCGGTTGCAGAAGACGGCGAAGCCGCCGCTGTTGGCCGAGCACGACGAGGAGCTGACGGTGGAAAAGGTGTAGGTGCCCGTGGTGGTGGCGGCGGCGGCCGCGCAGGCGGCGGGCGACATGGCGGCGGGCGAGTGCTCGATGTGCACGGCGTAGGCGCTGACGTTGACGTTGGCGTCGTCGAGGTAGGCGGGCGCCCGGCTCGACTCGACGGTGGCGAGGTAGTCGGGGAAGGCACCGCCGTTGCCGTTGCCGACCGTCTCGAGGTAGCCGTTCAAGATGCGGCCGCGGCCGTTGTCGACCGAGTCGAGGTAGGCGGGGACGTCATCGCCGGCGCGGCCGCCGTCGTCGGCGAGGCTCCCGTCCGGATAGGCGGCCATGCTCTCGCCGAAGACCATGTCCCTCAGAGGAGGGCCGCTGGACAGGGTCAGCTTGGAAGGCAGCTCGGGCTTGGCGGCGGCGGCGGCGGCGGCGGGCAAGGCCACGACGGGCTTGGCGGCGGCGTCCGAGGCGAGCGCTCGACAGGACTGGACGTCGTCGGCGAGCGAAGGCGGCCTCGACGCCGTCCTCTCGTCGGCGGCCAGGAGGGTGACGCGAATCTTGAGCTTCGACTTGGCCTTGGCGGCGCGGAACAGCTGCTTGTAGACGGGCAGGTTGGCCGTGTCGAGCAGGACGTAGGCGGCGGCCGAGTCGGAGAAGCGCTCCATCATGATTTTGGTGTCGACGGGGAGATGCAGGAATATTCGCACCTGGGCGAGCATGACGCACGTCAGCAACGTCGGCACGGCCGTCTCGGCTCCGGCGTCGGGGAAAGGAGGAGGGGGGGCGAGCGGGGGGGTGGCACATACATGCTTCTCCAGCGAGCCGGGGACCATATCACGCAGGGGCATCTTGACCCGGCGGGTGATGCCATCGTAGAGCACCTTGAGGGTGACGGGTGCGTCGAGGCCCGCGTTGGATCGAGCTGAGGCGTTGCGTGCCTGGGACATGGCGACGATGCTGATGGCGAGTGGCAAAAAAATAACTGTCTCTGGAGAGAGCAGAGCGTCAGCGGTGGACCGTTGCTACGTCGGCCAGCGCGCGATAGTCGGATCGGGTCATGCTGACGTCCGTCATGGCGGAGCGGAGGAGGAGCGGGAGAAGGAGGAGCGGCAAGAGGAGGAGCAGCAGCAGGAGGAGCAGCGGGAGGAGTAGCAGCGGGAGGAGGAGTAGCAGCGGCAATAACAGCAGCAGCAGGAGGAGGGGAGGGAGTAACGGCGGCGGCGGCGGCGGCGGCAGCAGCAGCAGCAGCAGCAGCAGCAGGAGAGGAAAGAGGCAATGACGAATGGGAGATTGCATCGACAGATGACGGGGGGGCCTTTTTTGGCGGGGGGAGGGCCGGGGAGTGGGAGACTCACGATGAGCTGTCGAGCTCGTCTGCGTCTGCGTCTGCTGGCTACGGCAGCGGCAAGTGAGCAGATGGATGGATGTACGCCCCCGATTCTTGATCAAGGAAGGCGATGCAGGTTGTGCATTCTGCCCCCGAGCAGGGTTCCTAGAGGACGACGAGGGGTCGAGGGTGGATGGCGGATGGACGATGGCGTGCGGGGGGATGGCGAGCCGGGAGATGAAGGAGGAGAGTTGGTCGATGGCGGTCGGAAGGTGAGGAGTCGGCGGATAGCCGGGCGGCGAGGACGAGTTGGTGGTTGATGGGGAGGAAGAGGAGAAGATGGGAGGCCTTAGGGTGGTGGTGGTGGGTGGGTGGAGAGGTCGACTGCCGCCTCGTACCTCCTCGGCCGGCACTATGGAGGAGTCGTAGGCGGTCGCTGCCTGGTCGTGGCCGTGGCCGTGGCAGTTGGTTGTGGCCGTGGCCGTGGCAGTGGCAGTGGCGACGAACGGCGTCCGGGACGAGGATAGTCGGTGACGGCGGGTGCGTGTAGCGTACGCACATGTACAGTGCTCATTCGTAGTTGTACGCACAACCGCCGCTCCTCTGCGGCCGCCCGAAGGAGCAGCGGAGGTGTGTGAAGATGGCGCCCCGCGAGTGCTCGACGCCGCCACTAGCAGCGACTTATTCTGTGGGCCCGGCCCGGCTGCAGCACCTCGTCACCTACGTGAAGCCCGTTTTGGGGGGGGGAGAGGGGGGGGGGGGGTTTAGGCGGGTGATGGAGCTCCGAGGGTCACTGTTAGCAGGGTGGGGGAGGGGTCGTCGAACGAAAAGGGGGCACTGCACGGCGCAGCCTGCGCAGTGGAGCCGGCCGTCATCGGCGATGCTCCTCGTCCACCCAGCACCGTGCTTGTACCGGTACCTGCGTACAGCAATTAACTGCACGATGCCGCGCAGCACAGCACAGCGCAGCACAGCACAGCAAGCGCACGCGCAGTGCAGGACGAGGAAGCGTGCCGCAATCCCCAGGTCGCTTCCGTCGGCAGCACGACGCGGGGCCGGGGCGAGGGAAAAGGGCTCGCTCGTCCTCGTGCGTTTCGTGCGTTTTCCCGCGACGACTAGGGCAGCGTCTCGGCCGAGACGAGTCGCAGCCGTGTTTTGGGCGGAGGCTGACGCCATCACGAGCGGGCGGACTGGAAAGGGTTGGGCGCGACGACTCACGACCATGACGCAGCTCCGAGGCTACCTGGCTGGCGCCGGGCCCTGTCGTCGTACGAGGAGTCCGGATCGAGCATGGGAGGCGAGTACCGGTACATTGAGGCGGCATCGACGGCAGCGTACCACGGACTAGTATTTACCAGTACCTAGTACCTAGTACCTAGTACTGCACTGTAGATTGTAGTACTTGGCATTACCCAGCACTTACTATAGTACACAGCTTCGCAGGTGCTGTAAGTACGTACTTGCAGTACAACTACTAACCTAATTATTACTACTAGGTAGGTACCTTAGTTAGTACCTACCTACATACTTGTAGTGTACCGTGCCGCGAGCGAGGTGAAGACGCACGCAACCAGCGCTGCCGAGGTGCCGTGCTTGTAGCAGCGACTGGCCGCCAAGGAGGTGGCCGCCGACTCGGTGGCTGCCTGCACCTCTCTCACATGCAGGGGCCACGAGGGATGCCGCGGGAGTGCTGCGAGGAATACCGCCCATTCATCGATGCACAAGGCACTAGGTACCTACGGAGTACAGCCGGAGTGCAGCCAGAGTACCGAGCCCACTGTCCTTGCCCATGAATCGACGTACAAAGTACTGGTATGGCAGAGTGCTGAGCCCTCTGTCCTTGCCACCCATTCATCAATGTACAAAGTATGACAGAGTACGGAGTACCGAGCTCTTTGTCCTCGCCACCCATTCATCGACGTACAAAGTATGACAGAGTGCCGAGCTCTTTGTCCTTGCCACCCATTCATCGACGTACCAGGTAGTGCCTTGTAATTACAGACAGAGTACTAGGTACCGAGCACGATGTCCTCGTCCCCGTTCATCGACGTGCAAAGTAGCACAGAGTACTCCGTACCGAGCCCTCTGTCCTCGCCACCCATTCATCGACGTACCAGGTACAGTCAGAGTACCGAGCCGCCGTGCTTGTCGCCCATTCATCGACATGCACCTACAAAGTACAGAGTACCGAGCACTCTGTCCTCGCGTCCTATTCATCAACGTACAAAGTACCTACCGAGTACCGACGCCATCCTTGCCGTCCATTCATGATGGGCAAAACACTCTGTCCCTGCTACCCATTCAGCGACGGGCAAAGTACGGCGTACAGTGTCGATTCAATCTGTACGAGTAGCACCACCAAAGCTGAATCGACCTTTTGACGAGTCACTGTACAAAGCACCCGTCCTCCGTATCGCCTGTTCATCGACGTACACCTGCAGACTACGGAGTACAGAGTACTAGGTTAGTTAGTACCTAGCACTTAGCACTGAACACTCCGTCCTCCTTGTCGCCCAACTCATTCATCAACGTACACCTACAAAGTACAGAGTACCGAGCACTCCGTCCTCGCCGCCCGTTCATCGACCCGTCCTCGCCGCCCATTCATCGACGCGTACCGTAGAGAGTAATTACCTAGTGTTACCTAGCACCGAGCACTGCATCCTTGGTTCGGTACCCTCTTCGTACCAGGTACCGACGGCGGTGCGCAAGCCTTGGTGCCTGGCAGAAGAAACTCCAAACCTCAGGCAGCCGCCGCGTACGCATGGGCCGAGACGCGCATCACGACGCCCTGCTCGGCAGCGTCGGACGCCGACAGGCTGTACGTATCCGTTCATTCTGCGAGGCAGGTTCCGGTGGACAGCCGTCGGGCTCATTGGTGCCTCTGGACGTCGTGCTGACTCCTCGTCATGATCTGGTCATACACTGCGCAAGTGCCCAGGAAATGGTCGCCACCGTGACTACCCAACCGATCGAGTCGCCATTCGACTTATGTAATCAAACCCCTCTCTCTCTCTCCCTCCCTCACTCTCTCTCTGCCTCTCTCTCTCCCTCTCTCTCTCCCTCTCTCTCCCCCCTCTCCCTCTCTCTCTCTCTCTGCGTCTCTCCCTCTCTGCCTTTCTCTCTCCCTCTCTCTCCCTTCTCTCCCTCTCTCTCTCTGCCTCTCTCCCTCTCTCTCTCTCTCTCTACCTCTCTCTCTCTCTCTCTCTGCCTCTCTCTCTCTCTCTCTCTGCCTTTCTCTCTCTCTCTCTCTGCCTCTCTCTCTCTCTCTCTGCCTCTCTCTCTCTCTGCCTCTCTCTCTCTCTCTCTGCCTCTCTCTCTCTCTGCCTCTCTCTCTCTCTCTCCCTCTCTCCCTCTTTCTCTAGCTCTCTTCCCCCTCCGCCCCCCCCTTCTCCCCCTCCGTCTTCCCCCCGCCCCCACCCATACTTGCTCTCTCTCCGTAGCCTTTTCTTTGCTTAATTACCCCCACAGCGCTCGCAGACGCGCCGTACCCCCGTAGCTGTGCGCCGTAGCAGGTGCCAAGTATGACTCCGCGCTGCTCGGACTGCTCCATCAAGCCAGCCGTCGGAGCCCGAAACCGCTTTGGCTTCCCGCGTCCCCTTGTTCGAGACGGAACAGGCTACGTCCGTCTCGTCTTCTTTCATCGTTAGGGCCTCGCCTCTCCGTCGCTCACCCGCGTGCCGGCGTGAGAAGCTGCGACGTTGGCTCAAAGGAGGACGCGACGATTACCAGGGAGTTTGAATACGACGCCGTCTCCATCGCTGCCGTTGGTCCCGGCTCGATGCAGTGCACGCACGACGGCGATGAGTCTTGATTCTCACGCCAAGCAAGCAGTCGTCGCAGTCGCACCCGCACAACGGGGCAGCGGATCTGATGAAACAGTCACCCAGCTCGCCATCACGTCGCGCCGGCATGGGTGCCCTTCCTCCCGCTGTTCTTGCCTTTTGGCGTGCAGGCACATGCGGCCCCGGTACCTTCTCGCGGCGTCGTCGCTGCGGCCCATCATTCATCAAGACGGTGTGTGACGGCCACGAGCCACTGAACGGGCGCCACGCATCGTCGTCGTCGTCCGGCATGGGCGGCACGCGTCCTGCGTCGGCACTGCACGAGCACCGCCCCTCTAGGGGCGGCCATGGTACCCTGCGGCATCGTCGCCTCGCACGCCCATCGCCCACCTCGTCACCCGCGCGCC
The DNA here is from genome assembly GCF_001625195.1 of Drechmeria coniospora. NCBI lineage: Eukaryota > Fungi > Ascomycota > Sordariomycetes > Hypocreales > Ophiocordycipitaceae > Drechmeria > Drechmeria coniospora. The sequence continues at coordinate 8,208,416 of NC_054390.1, read as the reverse complement.
CCTGGGCACCGCCATCGGACGCCGGCGGTTTGCCTGCGAATGCCCGCGCTCGTCGGGCAGTCTGGGTTGCCTCGCCGCCTTGCCGGCGGCACCTTGTCGCGCACGAGTGCTACCATACCTACCTTGTATCATCACCACGGCGTGCGGAGTGCAGGTACATGTTCACGGACCATGATGGGCGCACGCAGTACGGAGTCTTTGGCGCCTACATGCACAAGAACATGGTGCAGATAAGACACCGCAGCAGCTCGTGTGCAAGCATGCTGTACGGTTCATGCCGGTGTGCTGCACCGTACTCTGCACTTGCAGGCAGGTGAACGGAGTGCAGTACGGCGCAAGTACTTACAGTACGGAGTACGGAGTAGTGCATGCAGCTCGAATCTGCTGCACCACCTGGCTTTCTCTCGGCAGTACTCTGTGCTCCCTCCGTACATGCACTAACTACTGTGCGTACTTGCAGTGGCACACCTACCTAGGTACTGCTAAGGTTCCAGTACTGTGTCTCGCCCCCGATGCCTCCGTCACGACCTCTTCTGCCAAACCCTCCGACTCGACTCGTGCAGCCGACCTGGCCGTACGGGTACAAGTAGATGACGAGAACCGCAGGTAGCTGCTGGACGGAGAGGGACCCCGTCTCTACCACCCAACCATTCCGCCGCACCCTTTGTACCAACCTGCCAATCACGGTGAACTCGACGCTTCCGCCTCCCCAGTAGGCACAAGATCTCCCTAGGTGCCTGCGAGTACCTAGCAGTGCAGGGTGTTCATGTGCAGATACGATACGGACCGAACAGGACGGATGGCCGGGCCTGGGAAGCAAGTAATACTTGGGTGCCTACTCCGTACGTGCAGGTGTATTCCTTGAAGGCACTTCTTGGTGATCACGTGCACGACCTAGGTGCCCACGCTAGATGCCTATGAGTGCAAAGGTACTGGATTACTACTCCGTACTAGAACTAGGTACTTGGACAAAATTGACGATTCACTTTTGCTAGGGCTACTCATGCAAATTGAATCGACCATTTTGCCTCCCCACCGGAAGTACTTATACGCCGTACTTGTTTGTATAAAATAGTTGTAGTGCTTGAACCTTTGTTAGACGTGCCTAGTAGTCGTCGTGCTTGAACCTTTGTTAGAGGTACCTAGGAGTTCTAGTGCTTGAACCTTTGTTAGAGGTTCCTAGTACTAATGCTTGTACAAGTACAGAGTACGGAGTACTGTAGGTCAGTTACAGTACCTGGTAGGCAGTAATAGCTGTGCGATGTACAGGGTAGCGGCAAGGCACCTTGGCAGTACAGAGTACTTACAAGCATGCAATACAAGCATCTTGATACACCATCTTCGTCCTCCGCACTCCGTATACACTTGGGTAGCACGGCATGTTGGAGTCGTCCGTACTCCTCACTTGGTGCGAGCATGGAATACGAAAACCTATTCGCCCCTCATCGTGCTTCCAACGGACGACGTCCGAGCCCAAGCCTGCGTCGTCTCCCGTGCCGTCAGCAGGTGACGCCGCCTGCGCACCCTCATCCTTCATTCGCCCCCCCCCCTCCCCTGCCGCCTTGTCCGTGGCCATCATGTCTACGGTCCCGATGGGCTGGCGTGCCGTCATGCACCCGTCTTCGCGTCGTCGTCTGGGCCTGGCACAACACGCGTCACCCGTCACGGCCGGAACGGCACGTCCTGCGCGTGCATAGCAACCACTGTTCGAATTCAGCTTTTCTGCGGCTTGCTCCCAACACCTGATAACGCCGATGCCGTGCGCGCGTCGACGGGAATCCCGACCGACCGACCGACGCGGTCAAGGCTCGACCGACAAAGGAGAGGCCGCTCATTCTTCCGACTTTCTCGCTGGAAAACGACCGACGGCGCACCGACGAGGGGGGACCGCGAGCGGCGGGTCGGGCTCCGCCACTGCGAAGCCGACATCCTGACCGGCCAACTTGAGGATAGGATAGCGCAACCGGAGGGCATCTCCTCCTCCGCACGTAGCAATACCACCGTACACCCTCGACCCGGTAGGAATGCAGTCCCGCCTTCGTAATGATATCGGAGGCAAGCCGTCGACGGGTGCGTCGTCCAACCCCTTGCGGAGACGTGCCGGCGCGCGCGCGCGAGACGAGGAACGAGGGAAAAGGGCGGGCAAAAGGCAAGGAAGCCTGGGCCGATGACGTGCCGCCGACCTCGCCGTGCCGCATCCTCGACGGCAAGCGGCCCGATGACGACCGTTGAGACCGACATGCTCAGCGAGGCCGGCCGCCTCTTCCGCGTGACCCGCCGTGGACGAAGCGAAACGACGAGACCGGCGAGGTGTCCAAGGCGAAAACAAAAAAAAAAGAAAAGGGAATCCTGCCACGTCGTTCCCGGCGGCCGTCGCGTCGAGCGCGGGCTTCAAAAACACTCGACGGCCGCCGGGGGGTGGCCATGGGACGGCTCAGGCGCCTATTGTGAGTAGTACACCATGCCCGAGGCGTGCTGCGAGTGCTGCGCGTGCTGCGCGTGCTGCGGGTAGTAGAAGCCGTCGGGGCTCGGCGTCACCACGCCCCCCATGCCCACGACGTTGGCCTGGAACCCTTGGGCGGCCGCGTACGGGCCGTAGCCGCCGACGGGCTGCACCTGCGACGAGTCGTAGTAGTAGACCATGCCGTTGACCTCCTGCGCCACGAGGTTCGGCCCGGCCGCCGGGTTGCCCGATGCGCCCTGGCCGACAGGCTGCTCCGGCGCGTTGTGCGGCGGGAAGCCGCCGCCGACGCCGTGCGAGGCCGCCGGGACAAAGGGCGCCGCCGACGCCGCCGCCGCGGCGCCCGTCAGGCCGGCGGCCGAGAACGGCTGCGGGTAGTAGTAGCCTTGCTGCGGCTGAGCCTGCGGCGGCGGCGGCGGCGGCTGCGGCTGATAGACCTGCTGCATGTAGTAGGGAGGCTGGCCGTGCGCGTTTGGCTGGAAGGGGGCCGCGTGGATGGCGCGCTCCGGTATCTGAGACAGTGGCGTCCCGCTGGACGGGTGCGACGGGTGCGACGGTCGACGCGCGTGCGTCTGGCCGTCGGGGGCGAAGCCGTTGGCGACCTGCACCGGCACCTGCTGGTGGAAAGGCTGCTGGATGGCGCGCGGGCCCTGCAGCGTCGTCGGCGGCTCGATGTCGGCCACCGAGATGTTCTTCTGCGGACGCGGCTGGTGCATGGGAATCGACGCCGCCGCCGCCGCCGCCGCCGTCTCGTGCGCCGCCGGCCGCTGCGGGAGCGGATGCGTCTGCGGCGGCGGCAGCCGGCTGATGGATGACGGCTCCTGCGCGTCGGCCGCCGGCGGGAGGTCCGGTCGAGGGGCGGGGGGGAGTCGGACGACGGGCCGGGCGGCGTCCGTCGGCATCGGCGGCCTCGACATGACCGACTCCGAGGGCGACAGCATCGCGTCCCGGTCGTGGACGATGGACGAGCGTCGGCTGGCGGCGACGCTGGGCGAGTAGACGCTGCCGTAGTAGCTGCCGCCGACGACGCTCGTGCGTCGCGAGAAGCCGCCGCCGACGGAGCCGAGGGCGGACCGGGGCTTCCCTCGCACGCGCTGCTGGTTGGGGCGCAGCTCGCGGGGGATAAAGGTGAAGGACCTGTCGGTGGCGGGGAAGACGTACCGCGGCGGACGGCTGGGCAGGGAGATGCGCACCGGCTTGTCGCTTCGCAGAGGCGGCCGGTGATCGGGCAGCTTCGTGTACTGCTTGATGGGCATGCGCGGAAAGACGGCCGGCCCGTCCATCAGGTGCGGCATGAAGACGCGAACGTGGGCGTTGCCGATGTGCCTCTCCGTCGACAGCGTCCGGTTGATGGGCGCGGCGCTGAGCTCGCACCTCGGTATGACGCCGTTGCCGTTCGGAGGCCCTTCGCTGTGCCTTGGCGCGTTTCGGGGCCGGCGCGGGACGGGGTCGGCGACGACGTCGTGCATGTCGTGGGTCCAGGGCGAGCTCGTCGTCGGGTCCGCCTGTTGGTGGAAATGACTGCCGCGGACACCGCGTCAGCAGGCACGAGGGGAGGGGGACGGGAGGGGGACGGGAGTGACGACGAGGGGAGGGACGAGGTCCGTCGGACGACGGGCCCGGATGACCTACTTAAAGGGCGAAAAGGGACCGCCGACGGCACCGCGGCCGGCGCCCCTTCCTCGGCCGCCTCGACCAAAGGGTCTGAAGCCGTTGGCGGCAGGGCCGGCGTGTCGATGATCGTGCATGAAAAAGGCGCCCCGGTTGGGCACAAAGGCCGGGTCCTCGTCCCGGCGGCGCTTGTAGTCCTCGTGCTCCTGCCGACGGCGGTCTCCCTGGGACGCCAGCGGCGGCGGCGGCGGCGGCGGGTGCGAGGCCGAGCTCACGACGACGGGACCCGAGGGGGACTTGGGCGACGAGGCGACGTCGTCAAAGTGCATCTCCCGCGCCGCACCCGGCCTGTCGCCGGCGGACATGCCACGCAGCATCAGCTCGGTATCCGACGACGGCTTGCCCTCGGCGGCCTCGGCGGCGGCGGACTTGGCCTCGCCGTTGGCCGTCTTCCTCGACGTCGGCAGGTTGGGGGACGTCTCCTCGATGTTGCTCGTGTCGCTATCCTCGCCGGCGTCGTCATCGTCGGTCAGGGAGCCCTCGGTGGGGGATTCGTCATCGACATCGAGCCCGCCCGTGCGACCTTCGTCGCCTTCGCCTTCGTCCTCGACGCGGCGTCGATGGCCGATTCTTCTACGCCGCGGAGCAGCAGCCATGGTGCGAGCGGAGGGGTCGGACGCCTGACTGGCGTGGGCCTAGACGCAGGCGCGGGCGTGGGCACGATGGACGGACGGCGGACGGACGGGGCGTCGGTGACGACAGCGTGCTCGAGGGCAGCCGGACCATGCGGCGGCGACGGTGGGCGGGACGGCCGACGGCCGAAGGCGGACGATGGGCCGGGGAAGAAGACGGACCGGAACGAAACCAAGGGCGTTGGCCAAGGCCCCTTGGGGTGCCGGACGATGGAGAGGAGGACTGATGGAGGATGGGGCGAGGTGGACGGAGCCGTCGAGGGCAGCGTGGGCGTCGTGCGTCGTGGCCGGGCGGATCTCCCACGGTCCAAGCTCGCGTCGGGCGGCGGGAGCGGAGCGTGCGGCGGGGATGAGGAAAGGGGAGAAGAGAAAGACGACGGGCTGAGGGGGAAGAGGAGATGGGACGGGGACGAGAGGCGTGGATATCGATGGTCGTGGTCCGGAATTGAAGAAGCAAGGTTTGGCGTGCTGGAACCAAGTTGGCCAAAAAAAAAGTGTTTGCAGGTCACGGGCCGGGGGGGGCCAATCACGGGCGGGACCTTTGTCGCCGTCGCCCATTACGCCCAGCGCCCACGGCTGACCGCTGGCAGCGACCACGGCAGCTACAGGTTCGCATCCGATCCGCACGGTGCAAGTACATGCAGCAACGAGCAGCGCCGGGCACCTCTGCCGACGTGTACAGGTGCCGCGCAGCGCTGAGGCACTGGGCACCAGGTCGGCGCAGGCACTAGAGGTACTGGGTGCCAAATATTTACAGTGCAACGTTTGTATGTGCTCTGCCATGTGCTCTGCACAGGAGCATGCCAACAGTTGGCTTTAGTGCTGTGCAAGCGCCGTCCGTCCGAAACCTGAACCGCACCCGACCAGTGTAAAACTACTAGCGCTTGTCCTACCCTAGTACCTAGCACTGAGCACCTCCGCACACACGCACGGCAGATGCCAGTATGCAACCTCGCATTGTAGCAGGCCTAGACGATTACCTCCTGCATTGCATGCATCAGCCTGGTGAAGACTGTTGATGTGGGGAGACTTGTACGTGGTCCCAAAGGCAGCATATCTGTGCCAGGTTCGTGGTAACTCGGCCTGATGCTGGTACAGTAATTACCTGCACTTGCAAATATACAGTACAGAGTACCAGGTACCTAGTACTTGTACTCGCTTGCGTGGTACCATGACTACCCAGTACATGGTGGCATCAGTGCACAGTACGGTGACATGTGCTGGCGCAGGGAAGCACTTTCGCAGGTCAATTGTGCTGCCAATGCCTGCCATGCCCCATACCATGTGGCCGTATCGAGCACAACCTTCGAACCTTGGTACGGATTCCTGCCGTCCCGTGGTGGATGCATGCATGCCTGGCCCGCGGTGGAAGGTACAGGGTAGCCGTCGAGCAAAGATGTCTTGGTGGTGAGATGTCTTGGTGGTAGTAGTGTCTGGTCGACTCTCCAAAGCAGCAAAACTGGGGGGCATGATGCCATCTCCAAAGGGTTTCCCGCAGGCTTGTTCGAGGCCAAAGATGCGCTTCAAATAGGCATTATTAGCCATGTCCAGTGCCGATCGCTCGTCGAAGACGACTGGGAGACGGCAGAGACGATGGAGGGAGATGCCACACAACCGTCGGAAGGACCCATCGCCATCTGGCTTGACCATCATCTGCAGCAACGGCAGCAGGAGAGCCTCAATACACCCGCAGCTTCTGCGTTCACATCGGGAGGCGAGAACGGCTTTATGCTCATTGAAATGTCGAGGCCCGAGGCTGTTCTGTTCTTTTAGCCGTTCAGCCCGCCAAGGATGTTAACGATACGTCGCTATACCGGGCAAAGCAGCTCTTGGCAATCAATTCTGACCCCGGTATATCGGATCAAACCCGTCTGCAGAGGCACCGTTTCCTGCCACCTTGACAAGCAGATATTCGACGCAGCGCACATGCTTCCCCGCGCTAGGGCACAGTACCCTAGGCTTCGTCCGTGTCGCGGAAGGCGGGTGGCAAGTCTCGCAACGCTGCAGTGCGGGTGAGCTTGGGTCGAAAGTGAGGCGAGTGCTTTGTAAAGGGCAGGATGGCTGGCGGGCGTAGAGGGTCTGCCTCGCGGGGGGCTGCCGTCTCCAGGCGCACCTCCAGCAGCGCCTGCCGCCGACAGCGGGCTGCAAGAGCTTTGCGCAGCGACCGGCAGGGAAGAAGTATTTCCCATGGGAGCCCAAGAACGAGCGAGACTCTTCCATTGCAAGCTTCTTTCGTGCCCTCCTACGGCTCTCTAAATCCTACGTCCTCATGGCTGCACCCTGGATTTTGGAGTTTGATTGATTCAAGAAACCTTGCTGGCTCCGCCGTCACTTCAATGCCCCTCTACCCATGCATCATGATGGCAATGGACGATGGCGATGACGTCTAGTGGTGAATTTCTTGCTCGAAAAATCACTGACTGTCGTCCAGGAATATTACCACCCATACGACGCATTCCTCCCGTCTCGATTGTTCCACTGCCACCAAGACGCCGTGTTTGGCTGGTCCGGTTCCTCGTGCTTCCTTTGTGACGAATGGCCGACGAGCCATACGATACACCATGGAGCCATCATGCCGCCGCAAAATCATTGCCCAGCACGTACGCAGACAGCAACCTCACGATGTCCGCGGACTGCCAAGTGCCCAACCTTGGTGTCTCGCCCCGGAAGTCCCCCTGGCTGCTGAGCCGATGGCAAACGACCCGCCGACCTTGCCAAAGGTTGATGTCGAAAGGGCGATGCCCAAGATGGAATATCTCGAGGCGCAGTATCCTCTGCACAGATACGAAGCCACGGAACCGCTGCGGAGAGCCATCCAGCAGTTTCATTGCAACCCGCTCACGACGAAACAAGACAATCGGGTTGAACGGACGTGTCGGGGAATCCTTCCCACGCGTACAGGTGCTGCAAATACCCATCATGACTGACAGTGCTTGTACATGGACGGTAAGTAACATGTCACGCCAACGTGCCTCTAAAGGGGTTAAAGTCATTTATGCAGGTGTTGTGGACACCCAGTGGTAGGCAACAACATGATCAAGAAGAACACCAATGGACTGATTATTGACCCATCTCACGATACTTGCATCGTTGGTGCAGCCTCTAGAGCGGACCCCCTACTCTCTGTTGCAACATGATAACTGTACAAGTACGGAGTGTACAAGTATTATTACGGAGTGTCCAAGTACGGAGTGTCCAAGTACTCTACAGGCAGGCCGGCCACAGCACCAGCAGTCGATGTGCGTGCTGAAGTGACGAAAGCGCTGACGTAACCATGAGCCCCCAAAGCCACTCGACCTTTGTATGGTGCCTGTAATTACAGTACAAGCATTACTTCGTGGTGGACGGCAATCTACTGACTGTACTTACTCCGTATTTACAGGGCCTAATTACGTCATCACCACAGACGCCGCTTGCGGCCACGAATACGCCTGCGGCAAATCATGCATGGCCTTCCCTCCGTCCTTTGAATTGGCCCCCAAATACGCCATCGACGAAACAGTCACAGACCAGAGCGAATCTGCACTGACTGCGAACCATGTGTGGCGAGCATGGGTACTCCTAGCAACCTCCCATGGGCATCTACCGGCAGGTAGGTGTGGCATGCACTGCCGAGCGACCTGGGACGAGCTGGATGCCGGCTGCTCGAATCGTGACCTGTCGACATCCGGCCATTTCCGACAGAACGAGTACCGACGCGTCACTAGACGCTGTCAGAGAATACGGACGGCGTCGTTGGTGAACCGGCAAAGATGAGAACCAGGCCAGAGGGGTATTCACTTCCGTGCATTCCACCAAGTCTGCACACGCTCGACACGTACTGCTTCGAAAAGAATCAAGCTCCTTCACACCTCCTTCCTGTGCTGTTTCTGTCGGTCATGCGACAAACGGACCAACCTAGCCGACTGCTTGGTTCGCAACCACCCCCCCCCCCCCCCCCACAACGAGATGGCTCGTCGGTGTTGGGGAGGACAAAATACCACCATCGCCATGAACGTCAAGAGAACCCAGGACTCGTTCCGACGCGCGGATGGTGCTTCGAAAATGACGTGCACCAAGAGAGAGGTGTAGCAGGGATCCAAATACCAGAATGAAGCACGTACGAATGCCATCGTCGGCTGAAGGTGGCAGGATTTCCGGCGAAGCTACAGACCACCTCGGCTTCGGAAGAAAATGTCAGGCGTTGATGGTGACGATGGGCACCCTGTATTATGAAATCTATCCAGGATTCAACAGAGGAATCCGATCATCTTGGCATCCATCCCCACACGGAGCAGGCACGTGGGGGAATCTTGCATGCTGGCGTCAGCTTCATGCATGAGTCAGCTTACTATACCGCAGGAACATGTACGGGCACGAAATTTGCACAGGTGAAAAGGGTACGCATGCAACTTTGAGCTTCCGTCCCTCCATGCTAGCTGCATTTCTCGCCCTCGAATCGGAGCCGAAAGCACAGCCACCATGGCCAGGGATCGGCCCAAGGCGGTGGACGGCGACTCCGTACCGTTGCATATACGAGCACGAGCCTATCCGCTCCAAAGATATTCCCCGCATGGGCACACACACGTTGAAGACGCCGTTCGAGCCCAGCCATGGCCGCTTGTTCGCTTCTTCCCCGTCTCGTCCGGCATCGCAGAGGCCGCGTTCCTGCAGGTATCCCTCCGGCGCACCAGGTCCGTTCTTGCGACCGACCTCGGCTGCGTAGCTCGAGGAGCCATGGCACCCTCCATCCATTTGCATGCCATCCACGCGCATGTGCGTGACCTCATGGACGCAGTCAAGGGGTATAGCACGGCAATGCACCGCTCTGCTCTTCGGAGAAAATTCCTAGAATGCAAAACTCCGTACGAAGGGTGCTCCTCGTCCGCGATACCGACATCTCCCGTCCACACTGGTTCCTGCTGGCGGTCCGACAGGTGCGCAGGGCATTCCCCTCGCCAAAAGGCCCCTTTTTCGAACGACGCCTGATTCCGCCGCGGCGACGGTGACATTCATTCGAGGGTGCATTCGAGGGTGCATTCGAGGGTGCATTCGAGCGTGCAATCAAACCCAGCGGCCCGACGAAACTATGTTGCATCCGTTGGGGCGGCCGGTCCCGTGTCCAAGGATTCTAGACTTGCGTATCCCACTCGCTTCATCCACGCCGTCGCACGCGACCCTGCTGCGCTCTGTCAGACCATCGCTTGAGCCGTCCGGGTGAATCCTTCCCCATCTCGGCGGCGATTCTTGCCACGACGTTTGGTCCTCCGTGCCGGCGTCCTATTCCTTCAATCGGCAACACGGCCGGAGAAACGGCCTCATCGTCATGGCGCGAACGGCTATGATCGGCCGCCGTGGCATGAGCGAGCTCTGCTCCACGCGCATGCGCAAATTGACGGCTATATATACTGGCCTGATGCTCGTGTCCATGTCTGAAATTCTTGCTCTCCATCCATCACCGCACTTTTCACACCACTTACAGTATCATTATCTCCTCCGCTCTTCGCAGCCAACTCATCCATCAAAATGAAGTTTGTCGCCGTCACTCTCTTCCTCGCCGGCCTGGCCCTGGCCAGCCCCCCCAGGCCCGTCGCGCCCGTACGTTTACCTCGGGCATTTGCTTTGCGTCCTGATGGAGCAGGGACGTTGCGAAGCTAACGGATGATGATTAGGGTCCTTGCGACCGATGCTCTTGCGACGGCACCTGGGTACGTCCATGACAAGGAAACGGCGAGTGTTTGCCGTGCTAACGTTCGAATGATAGCAACCCAATCTGTTCGCCACGCACCCCAACGCCAAGATGGTCTGCATCCCCAAGGGTGCAATCCAGTAAATCTGAGCCGGAAGCAGGTGGAGTAGCCAAGTCCATCCGGAAGCCGGAGGATGCAGGAACCTTCATACGGAGGCAGCTAATTGCGCCTCCGTAGAGTTCCACGGCGTGGACTACCGTTATAGATCGTGGTGATATTGGAGGGTCTGTGTGAGGGGTTCGATTTTGTCTGCTGTTGAGCTTCGCCTGTCTGGAGTCGGGCTTCAAGCTTGTTAATTTCGCCTTGCAATTTGACAACCTCCTTCGTCAGATCATCCAGCTTTGTCCCAAGCTCATCTCCAAGTGAAGTGCAATTCAGACAAGGGCTTGGAGTAACCAAAGTAGTTGGATTGTTTGTGTTTGGTCCTGGGTCCTGGCTATGGACAACAGGTGTATTGTCTTGCAGTTCTATATCGGAGGTTGCAACGACTGGACGAGGGCAGAAAAAGAATTTTTTTTTCTTAATTGCATCCCTGAGAACGAGGATACTCGGCGATCCCAGGAAAGTCAACAATGCAATAATAGCTTGGGCCATCTAGGACCAATCTGAAATTGCCATTGTTTCGTCGCTGTCGCTGTCGTTATGGTAATGGTCGTTGTCCTTGTCGTCGTCGTCGTCGTTGTCCTCGTCGTCGTCCTTGTCGTATTCAGTATCGTCCTTGTCCTCCTCCTCGTCGTCGTCAGAACTGTTCTTGTCCTCGTCGTCGTCATCAGTCGTCTGTGTCGTCGTACAAGAAGGAAAAGAGAAAGGGAACATGGATGGGGGATGGGGGTGCTTTATATAGCTGGGTTGTCAAGATAGGTAGGAAAGTCCGCTACAACTTTGGAAAGAATCTTGGCAAGCACAAGCTACTGATTCGGTAGGGCGACTCGTCGATCAAGCAAGCGTTGCTTGAAAAGGGACAGGAGGTAAGAGAGGAGGCATGGGGATGCTAGGTTGTGAAGATGGGCAGGAAAGTCTGCTACAACTTTGGAAAGAATCATGGCAAAAGGGGCAAACTACCGATTCGGCGGGTCGACTCGTCGATCAAGGGCTGTTTCGCCAAAAACCCTGATAAATCAGGCCATTGCGGTGGTGTTGGAGTGTTGAAGAAAGAAGCCTCTCGCCAGCCGCTCACAGCTGGCGCACAATGCGCGGCTCCCTGGAGGCTGGATTCAAGAATCCAAAGGTGCCTTTGCCTACTCGCACCTGCCATGCAGCAGTTGCTTGTGCTTCAAGGTGGCCTTTGTTTGTCAGAATCAGAACATATTGAAGTTTTGCTTCTACCGTCGATCGCCTCGACGCTCGTCTCTTGACAAAGCTAATGCTTTGTCAATTAGCCACGCTTATAAGGGCCGTTGCTGCTCTTCTTAACGATTGTACTTGGGCAAAGCCCAAGACCATAACAAGCAATTTTATTTACAGCAATCAGAAACCAAGAAGAAAATATAAGTAAGAACCTACAGGTAATCTTACGGACCCTATTAGAACGAATACAACTATACCAACGGGCACTAGGGCCGGATTTTTCAGGAGGAAGTATACTAATTGCTGCAACAATTCGTACATGCAAACACGTACCGGAATTGGAACAGACATTTACAAGACTAACAACAATATTCTAAGCATTATGGACTGATTTACGTATATCAATACAGGCATATAATGAAAAATATACAGAGAACTATTTTGTTGACCGACGTTACAATAATAACAATAATCGCAACCAAGGCACTAGGCAAGGCACTAGGAGGGATGTCATGTTCTGTGTATTCTGTACAGCTGCCGTTGGTACCTCATATTTTCGAGCTTCATCGGGTACGACAGTCCCTCGGGCAGCCGAAACCAGAGCGAGTCGTCGGACTCGAGCATCTCCCATCGATGGGCCGGTGATTCTCGCTCCAACGTGTGCTGGAGCAACCACCGCATGGGGTACTTTTTCTTCGCCTTCCCCACGGCCGCCTCGGAATAGCTCCCGGGGGAATCGACGACGAGCAGCAAGCTCCCGTGGGCAAGGACCTCGGCCAACGATTGCAAGAAGCTCGTCGTCCTTCCGATGCCGCCGTCGGTGTAGAGTTCGTTCAGCGTGAACATGAGGGTGACGACGAGGGGCTCCGTGCCGACCACGTCTACCAGGTCGTCCTTGGTCAAGGCCAGGGCGTCCCTTTGGGAAAAGGTCAACTCCAGCTGGTCCTCGCGCAGGAGCGCCTTGTTGGATTCCTTGACGGCCGCCGAGGCGTACTTGGAGAGCGGGGGCGGCGAGGTGAGCTGCTTCTGGAGGAGAGATGCCACGCTGGTCCAAGGTGCCGCGTCGAGGAGAGCGAGCGACGCACGAGAGCGTGTCTGCTGCACGTACGAGGCCAAGGCAACGTGCTCGGCCGCACCGCCGCCGACGGAGAGCATCCGCAGCGGCGGCGAGTCCGGTGACGGCGCCGCCTCCGTTCCGTCTCGCCGCACGCACGCTTCCCGCTCCGTGTCCGTCACGGCGCTTTGCTTCGTTCGAGGTCTGCATGGGAGCATTTCATCCAGGTGAGACCCGATGGCCGTCAAGACGGTGGCGTAGCAGAGAGCCCTCGTGGGACTCCATCTCGCCGCGTAGGCTTCGAGGTAGTCCTCCCTGCCAAAGGCAGTGACGAAGTCGCGGTGGAAGAGCGCCGCTTTTATCTCCTGCAGCAAGGTGGGAAAGGAGTCCCGAGCGAGGACAGCTCCAAAGGCGTGGGAGAAGATGTCGAGCAGCCGCTGCTGGTCCTTTTCGTCCCGGCCGGCGCTGGGCTGGTTCGCGGGGCCGGAGGCTGTCGGATCTGCGTCGGCGTGGGCATCCTTGATGGATGGTGATGACTGGCCACTGCTTTTTGCGGCAAGCCTCCGTTTGGGCGTGGGCTTGCCTTTCATCTGCAACGACGACGATACCTCGACGGCGGTGACGACGAATCGAAGATGGTGGGATGAAGGTGGGGTGGAAAATTGTTGTCGCGCGTCCCCGTACGGACGCACAGTGCGATGCAGCTACAAGACTCTGCACCAGCTGCCACAGTCGCTTGACAAAAATGACGATTCAGTTTTGGTAGTGCCACTCCTACAAATGGCATCGACAATTTTGCCACCCCACTGTAAATACAGCTAGGGAGCTCCGTGCACTGACATGCTCTCGGTACTGGTACCGAGTACTGCTGTACAGTACGTACGAAATAAACAATACTGTACATGCTTACTAACACTGGCGAGTGCTTGTTCTTACTCCGTACAGTATACGACTCCGTACAGTATACGATAATAATACAGAGCACTTACTGCCAGTAGACACTACAGTACTTACATCTACGGATACAAGGAATGAACATGTCCTGAGCCGCGAGTACTGAAGTATTTCCAGTAGTAGGTGTACTACTACTTGTATTTGTACGCCGTACGGAGTGGTTGTACTGTATTATATACTGTAAATACTAATTACAAAGATACCGACATTGACCCACTGTTATGTACTGATATCTGTGTGTTGGTACGAGTATGGAGTACAGGAAATAGGTAACCACTTTGCTACCGGCACAAGCCGTCAGTTAGTACCCCTACAAGTACTTACTATTGTGACTGTAAGTGGTACGAGGTGCAGAGTACATGACTCGGCGGTAGTACATAACATGCTGAGGTAGTGCCTCCAGTAGGAGCCAGAACGGAGCAATGCCTGTATCTAGCAGTAACAAGTCATTACTGTACAGTAGTTGTATTAGTACTAGGTAAGTACTAGGTACGTAAATACGGCGAGTATGCCCACGACTATAGTACCTGTATTCCCTGTACTGGCCAACAATACTGGCAAACCGGAAACCCCTCAGCAGAAAATCGTCCACCGCCAAAACGGGCCGAGCTTCCTCCTTCTACCCATCACTCACCACCTCCCCTCCTGTTCCCCCAAACCACCTCATCCCAATTGTCCAAGAATCCCATCCCCTCCCCCCCCCCCCTCCAACTCCTCCCACAGAAACCAATTTCAACGAAACCGCCACCATGGGCTACGGCGAGCTTGATCAAAAGTCCATCAACACCATCCGCCTTCTCGCGGTACGTCGTCACTACCCCGCCATCGTCTCCTCCCCACCACCGAAGCGTTCAACAAAAATTGGCCGACCGGCCGATGGACCGATCGATGCCTCGTCCCACGGCTCTCCGGGACCGGACCGAGCCAGGTCCTACGACCAGTTTTGTATCCGAGCCATCCGCTGACGATGCTCGTTCCCTGCAGGTTGATGCGACCTTTCACAGCAACTCAGGACACCCCGGTGCTCCCATGTGAGTCGAGGTCCAAACCGTTGATTCCGCCGCCGCCGCCTCCTGCTGACCATGGATGGTAGGGGCATGGCACCCGTCGCCCACGTCCTCTTCAACAAGTTCATGAGCTTCAACCCTAAGAACCCCAAATGGCTGAATCGGGACCGCTTCGTCCTCTCGTAAGTCATCGTCCCCCGACGGCACCTCCGTCCCCCCAACGAGAGCCGTCTGACGGCGGACGCGTTAGAAACGGCCACGGCTGCATGCTCCAGTACGCCCTCCTTCACCTCTTCGGTTACGACCTCAGCATGGACGATATCAAGGCCTTCCGAGTAAGTCCCGAACCTCCCCCTCCCCCCGTCTCCTCCCCTCCCCTCCCGGCCCGTGGCCGCAAACCGCTGACGCCCGCCCCAGACGGTGGATAGCAAGACGCCCGGCCACCCCGAGGCGCACGACACGCCCGGCATCGAGGTCACCACCGGCCCCCTCGGTCAGGGCGTCTGCAACGCCGTCGGTCTCGCCATGGCCCAGGCCCACACGGCGGCCACGTTCAACAGGCCCGGCTTCGACGTCGTCGACAACTACACCTACTGCTTCCTCGGCGACGGCTGCCTCATGGAGGGCGTCTCCGGCGAGGCCTCGTCCCTCGCCGGCCACCTGCAGCTCGGCAACCTCATCTGCATCTACGACGACAACCACATCTCCATCGACGGCGACACCAACTGCGCCTTCACCGAGGACGTGGTCAAGCGCTACGAGGCCTACGGCTGGCACGTCGTCGTCGTCGACGACGGCGACAACGACCTCGCCGCCATGGAGGCGGCCATCCAGAAGTGCAAGGAGGTCAAGGACAAGCCGTCCATGGTCAAGCTCAAGACGACCATCGGCTTCGGCTCCCTCCAGCAGGGCACCCACGGCGTCCACGGCTCGCCGCTCAAGGCCGACGACGTCAAGCAGGTCAAGAAGAAGTGGGGCTTCAACCCCGACGAATCCTTCCACGTCCCCAAGGAGATCTACGAGCTCTACGCCAAGCACGCCGCCGAAGGCGCCGCCGCCGAGGCGCGCTGGGACCAGATGCTCGCCAAGTACGCCCAGCAGTTCCCCGCCGAGCACGCCGAGCTGCAGCGACGCGTCAAGGGCGACCTGCCCAAGGACTGGGAGAAGAGCCTGCCGGTCTACACGCCGCAGGACGCGGCCGTGGCCACGCGCAAGCTGTCGGAGACGGTGCTGAGCAAGATCGAGTCGGCCGTGCCCGAGCTCTTCGGCGGCTCGGCCGACCTCACGGGATCCAACCTGACGCGCTGGAAGACGGCCGTCGACTTCCAGCCCAAGGCCACGGGCCTCGGCGACTACGCCGGCCGCTACGTCCGCTACGGTGTCCGCGAGCACGGCATGGGCGCCATCATGAACGGCCTCGCCGCCTACGGCACCATCCTGCCCTACGGCGGCACCTTTCTTAACTTTGTCTCGTACGCGGCCGGCGCCGTTCGCCTCTCGGCCCTCTCGGGCGTCCGCGTCATCTGGGTGGCGACGCACGACTCCATCGGCCTCGGCGAGGATGGCCCGACGCACCAGCCCATCGAGACGCTCGCCCACTTCCGCGCGCTGCCCAACTGCATGGTCTGGCGGCCGGCCGACGGCAACGAGACGAGCGCGGCCTACTACGTGGCCCTGACGTCGAAGCACACGCCGAGCATCCTCGCCTTCTCCCGCCAGAACCTCCCCCACCTCGAGGGCTCGACCATCGAGAAGGCGGCCAAGGGCGGCTACGTCGCCCTCGAGGCCGAGGGCGCCCACATCACGCTCGTCTCGACGGGCTCCGAGGTGGGCATCTGCATCGACGCGGCCAAACACCTGCAGGAGAAGCACGGCGTCAAGGCGCGCGTCGTGTCGATGCCCTGCTTCGAGGCCTTTGACTCGCAGTCGAAGGAGTACAGGCTCTCGGTCCTGCCCGACGGCGTGCCCTCGCTCTCGGTCGAGGTGATGAGCACCATGGGCTGGGAGCGCTACACGCACGAGCAGTTTGGCATCAACCGCTTCGGCGCCTCGGGTGCCTACAAGGACGTCTACAAGAAGTTTGAGTTTACGCCCGAGGGCATCTCGAAGCGCGCCGTCGCCACCATCGACTTCTGGAAGGACGTGCCCAACATCCGCTCGCCCGTGAACCGTGCTTTCCAGCAGCACATCTGAGGGAGCCGAGGCGAGCACGCTTGGCCGTCGGGGTTTTCTTTTGTTTTGATTCCGCGCAGCACGATTACGGGGGTGGCGACGGGCCGCGGAGCAAGAGTGAAACAACGCTATGGGATTGTTTATCGAAAGGAAAATAGAAGTATAGGTAGTCGAGATTTGAAAACTGACTGTGCATCCGACGGTGCATTCGACGTCTGCGTCACTCGCGATCCAGCCAGGACCAGCGCTGTACTGCGGCACCACCCGTGGCAGCAGGGCCGGGGCAGCAGGGCACCACGACACCACGACAACATGGCACCAAGACAACAGAAACTGCCTGCGAGAATTGTCGTCCGAAGCTCATGAGGCCGTCCAGTAGACGTGTTAGTTAGTAGAAGAGAGCCGTGCGACGGCGCTAAAGGCCGTCGCGCCATGACAAACGGGTCTCCCGCCCTAGGGCAAGATCGGAACGAGAAAACGGGACACGAGACAACGGCGAGAATCACGTTTCCGCCTTGGCCGGGAAGTCGACGGAGTCGGGACCTCGGTCGGCGTTTCGGGCGGCGCCTTGGGTTCCCCACTGGTGCTGGAACTGACGGCCGATGCTCTCGAGCTTGGCAGCGGCGCGGCGGGCCTCGCGGGCGTCACGGGAGGAGGGGGCAACGACGAGGCAGACGAGCATGGGGGCGGCTTCGTCGTGCCTCTCCGAAGCCGAGGCCGAGGCCGAGGCAAAGGTGGTCGGGGGGGCGGCTTCGCGGCGATGGGGGTGGCCGTGAGGAGGATCGAGGTAGGACTGGAGGACGACGGCACCGGCGTCCGGGTACTCGACCATGATGCGCTGGGGGCGGCCGAGGTTGGTGCGGCGGGCCGCCGTTTGGGAGACGAGGGCGCCCGAGGTGAGGGAGGTGAGGGCGTCGAGCTGGACGGGCGAGGAGGAGGAGGTGATGAGCGGCGTGAGGGCGACGTCGGCGAGGTGGACGGAGAGGGCGGGGTGTTCGGAGGGGAGGTTGGCGGCCATGATGGCGGTCGGTCGGCGTCGGCTCGAAGGGAACAAGGGAGTCTGCGTCTGCGTATGCGTCGTCGTTGTTACGGTTTCATGACGCGACTGCGTCTGGTCGTCGTTGTCATCGATGGAGGGACATGATCATGCAGCGACAACGCTGTCGCCTCGGCGAGGGAGGGGAGATGGGACGCGAGGAAGAGGATGCCGGGTGGAAAAAGGACGATGGAGGGGAAGCCATACGAGGAATGAGAAACGGAGAAGAAAGGGGGACGGAAGGGGGGGGGGGGGGGGGATGCAAACCAGGCCATGCCGACTTGGGGACCAGCGAGGGTCCAAACGCAGCGAAACGGTGACGCTACTCGGAGCCACACCTTGAACAAAGTGACTTGACAAAAATGACGATTCAGCTTTGGTAGCGCTGCTGCTACAAACTGAATTGACATTTTTGCCACCCCACTGTTCCTGTACACACCTCAACATTCACCTGAACTACTTACCTACACCTTGACACACCGCAACAAAGTACACTGCAATAACGCGCACATGACCTATCCGCACAGCGTACAGCGTACAGCGCACAGCGTGCAGCGCCCACCTTGCAGCGCCCACTTTGCAGCGCCCACCTTACAGCGCCCACCTTACAGCGCACACCTTACAGCGCACATCTTACAGCGCACAGCGTACAGCGCACAGCGTACACCAGTACGCCGTTCACCGTCACCGTTCACCGTTCACCGTTCACCGTAAGGTACACCGTACACCGAACAAGTAAAAACCAAACGTAAACTCCACCTCGCTTGCAACGCACCAGCGGCTCCCACATGCGACTCAATTGCACGTCGCCAGCAATCGACTCCCTCATTGCCCAAGTCGAGAGGCACTGCCGCCTGTCGGAACGATGTCCAAGATGGTCGAGGCAAGATGGGCCAGGCAAGATGGGCCAGGCAAGATGGGCCAGGCAAGATGGGCCAGGCAAGATGCAAGATGGGCGAGGCAAGATGCACGATGCAAGGGGATCTTCAACCTCGTCGCCGCCGCAGTCGTGGGAGTCGTCGGAGGAGCGACATGACAGCAGCCCCACCGGTGGGCCCTACCGCGTCACCCCATCATCCGCTACCGAGATGGCTGCGGGCCCACGGAGGAATATTTTTGGATACGAATCTCGGCCTCGTCACGTTCCTGTGGACGGCGGAGAGCCAGGAATTGCGTCGAGGGAGCGGATGGCCGTCGTTGACGCACATGAGGTTGGCCGCGCACGAGCGGTTGGCCACGTGAAGGCGCTGGCCAGCGTGACCATGTCCGATATGCAAAGGAACAGCTTCCTCGCAGGAGAATGCTTCGTCACCCCTGCGAGCCCTCGTTCGTGGATGGCAGGGGCAGCACTGCAGGTAGGTGGAGAAGGTAGGTGTATTACCATCTACACTCCGCACATGTGCAGCAGGTTACGCTGCGTACATGGAAATCTCCGATGCACCTTGGGCGGTTGGGGATACATGGCCGCTCAAACATTCCAGCAGCACCGCCCTACGCAGGAAGCAGGCGTGGCAGTCATGATATTGCTGCCGACCGAAGCAGAACGAGGCGGGAGAGCGATCATGGCCTTGTCCAAGGCGCGGTGACGCTGGGCTGGTACGACGACAACCTCCCGCTACGACGAGATTCGGACTCATTCGACGCTACTCCGTACAGAATTTCACCGTTGCGGCAACATGTACGATGGCTGTACAAGGAAATAGGAGCAGGCGACAAAGTCCAACGGGCAAGAGGCCCAACGACGCCTGTACGCAGCAAGCAGTAAGCGAAGAGTGATTTGCATCGAGAGGAGAAGACGAGAGGAGGAGAAGACGAGAGGAGAAGACCAAAGGAGAAGAGGGTACGACGAGGGAATGATGGCTGTGACAAACGAGTGCCAGCTTGACGACCCTTGCTGCCGACAGACGCACGTGGCGTATGCCAATCGGTGAGATGAAAATAAATATTTCCTAGAATTAAAAAAAAAGAGCACAGAAGGGTCGCATCACGGACCATTCGTCCTGGGTGTCGAGAAAAGAAGGCCTCGGCGCCGGCAACGGAGGCCCTCGCCTCTGCCTCCTCGAACTCCTCGCCGCTTCTTCGGACCCCTCGGACCCCCCTGACCCCCCTGACCCCTCGGACCCCTCCCCCACGCGTCTCCGTTTTGCCGTCTTCTTCGTCATAACGTGCGAGCGTCTTATGCTTTGGGCTTCTCGCCGGGCGTGATGGGCGTCAGGATGGGGCTGCTGAACTTGGGCAAGTCGGCATCGGATCGGGGCGGCGTGACCATGACCTCCTCGAGCACGAGCTGCAACTTCTCCGGCGTCGGGGCTACCGTTCCGTCCGTCTGCCGAGGGAGAGGCGTGTCAGTCTGCAAACTTTGCTCGCGGCGCCGAGCGGTGGGAAGCGTACCTTGGTGACCTGGATGCGGAGCGACTTCAGGATGCGAGCGCGGGCCTCGTTGACGGGCAACTCGGTGACGCCGTCGGCCTCGAGGGCCTCGTCGAGGGGCAGACCGGCGGCGACCTTGCCGGTCTCGGGGATGGCGAGGACGGCGAGGCTCGAGGCCCTCTTGTTGTTGTAGAAGATCTCGATCTGGCAAGGCCGAGGCAGGTCCTCCCTGTCGGCGCTGATCCGGGCAAAGTATCGTCGCTTCGGCACCGGCTCGATGACCGGAACGCTGCCAGGAGGACCACCAGGAGGACCGGGAGGTCCCGACATGGGCGGCGGGCTTCGGACCGGACCGTACATTTGGTTGATGAGCCGGACGGCGTTCTGTCGCATCTGCTCGGCGTTCGTGTTCCAGTACTCGAGGCCGCGGTAGGCGTAGTTGAAGCTGCGGATGCTTCGAACCGACTCGGACGTGTGCACCACGCGGTCGTTGCCGTAGAAGGGCTGGAGGGGGGAGCGCGAGGTGATGGTGGTGCCGCCCGGCGTCGAGAAGCGGGCGCCGCCTCTGTACGAGTTTTGGAACATGTCCTGGCTCGGGTTCATGGCCTGCCAGTAGGCCCAGAGTCGGTCCACGTTGGTGTGGTGAAGCATGCTGCGGTGGCGCCGTGTTAGTTTGGCTTCAGGGGGGTGAGGGGGGTGGGGAAGCGGGACGAGATGGCACAAGGACGGCACAAGACAGGACAAGGATGGCACGAGACAGGGCAAGACAGGGCAAGACAGGGCAAGACAGGACGGCATGGACGGGGCAGGGGGTCGCCTACAAGAGCGGGTCAAAGGCGGCGACGTTCGGGTTGCCAAACTGGTTGCCGCAGGCGGCGTCGACGTGAACGGCGTTGTGAATGTTCTCGAGGCCGATGGACGCTCCGGACGTGAAGTCGGCAAAGGACCGGGCGCGGGTCAAGGCGTCGTACTGCGACCGGCTCGGTTAGCATCGGTCGGCACCGGAGACGGCAGGGATCGGCGCCGTCGGGGAATCGGGGAATCGGGGCCATCGGAGCTCCGGCATCGTGGGGGATCCGGGATCCGGACACCTCCCGCCGGGCCTCGCTGCTGGGTACGTACCGACCACGACTTGAACTGACGCGACGCCAGACGCATGTCGGCCGTGTCCGGATATCTTATGCCGTTGCCGACGCAGCGGATCGTGTTCGGCCTCCTGTCAAAGGTTCCGAACTGGCCGTTGAGAGCCTGCTGGGGCATCTGGTAGGACCAAAGCGGGTTTCGGACCGAGCGAGCCTGGACGGCGCCGTTGACCGTCACGTTGATGGTGAGCTGCTGCTGCGTCGTGACCGGAGGCACGCGCGAGTCGGTGGCCCAATCCCAGTAGGGCGATCGCAGCTGCTCGGCCGCCGCCCGGTACCGTGGCTGGTCCTGGGCGGGATAGCGAAGGGCGATCCGACGAGCCGCTTCGACGAGCGATTGCTGCCGAGGGGAAGTCGCGTGAGCGCCGGCGGAGCCATGACCATGGCCGTTCGAGGCCAGCCGGGAAGGAAACTCACCTCGAAGAGGACGACGTAGGGTCGGTGCCAGGGAAGGAAGAGATCCTCCTGCGTCGCGTCGTCGCACGTCAGCGAGCTTCCCCCACGCCGGATCCGTCGACCGGTCCGGGCGACTGCGCGCCGTCACTTACACCGTGGGGGCAGTATCCCATCCACGAGTTGCCCTGGATGCCCGCTCCCGTGTTGTTCCACTGCGTGTAGGGCATACCGTGGATGCCTAGATGCCCGGGTCAGCACGGAGCATCGAATGGCTGTGCCGCGGGACCGTGTCGTTACCGGAGATCTGAAAGTACGACAACGGATCGACCGCGTTGCTCTCCTGCATCGCCGAGAGCGCCTGCACGTACAGGTCCCTGCCTTGACCGTCAGCGAACGGCCGGGATCGCGAGGGGGGCCTTCTCCTCTCGTCCTCCCTACCATTTCGGGCCTCCCGCGCGCTGGAGGTCGTTGATGTCCTCCCGCAGCTGGGGAGTCCATCCTCGGGGCACCGACACGCCCGTGATGGCGTACGGGTTTTGGCCGAGGGCTGGCGAGGCCAAGCCCAGCACCAGGGCGGTGGCGGTGGCGATTGTGGGAAGCATCGTGAAGGAGAGTGAGCCGACAACCAAACACTTGTCGTCTATCCCTCTTTACTGGCGTCGTGAAGCGGATGGTGTGCGTGCGTATCGTCCTTGGCCGAGCAGGACGAGGCGGACCATACTTATACACATCATCACCTACATGACGGACCCGGGTCGACAAGAGGCACTGCAAGGACGTCGGTCGTCGACATCGTTCCCCTGCCTTCCTCCCGAAGGCAGACTTTGCAAGCACGCAGTCACCCACGGAGCCTCGGTCTCCCTGCCACCTGCTGTCGAACCAGCCGCCGGGGTGGAGGGCAGGGAGTGGAGTGGCAAGCAGAGAAGGTGTGGAGGCGTCTGCATCGGCAGCAGCATCAACTCATACAATACGAATCCATGTACCCCGTACGGAGCACCGATATCTGCATAGCTGTGTTCATCTCTGCTCACCGGTGTCCCTCCCGCCTCTGGTGCCTGCACTCTTGACCATCCGACCTCCTCCGACGCGGCGAGAATGCGGGCCGGACGGGGAGAGCGGGCAGCGTCCCGTCAACCAGCCGAGGTCTCGACTACGTCGAGCGGCGGGACAATGCTACCCAGCCCAAGGCTGTGCAGCACGCCGACGGCCAAGTGGAGAATGGATGGAGTCGAACACGGGATGCCTCTGCTGCTTGGACCTATCCCCCCCCCTCCCTCGACGATGTCCGGACGACCCAAGGGCCCGTGGCGGCGGCATCGGTTCACATATCATCTTGCACCCACAACGTTGTTGCCAAAGTCCGCATGCACATACAACAACCACTCCTACAGCGTACATGGCAGCAGCCGGGTTGTCATATGCAGTCATGATGGCGCCGACATCCGTCCGATCCTTCGCGCCATCGGACCCGATGGGTCTGCGAACGGAAAAATGCGGATGGTCACGTTTGCCGCCTGCGCCTGCGGCCACTTGGGACGGGTATACGGATATCAAGCCTAGGGAAAGATGGTCAACGGAGGTGGACGGGCCTCTTCTCACGGGTGCCAGGAGCTGCAAGCTGTACAGTAAGTATGCGTACACCGAAGTGTGCAAGTTCTGCAAGTACTTAATTGTACATATGATGGTCTCGTATTCGTATGCAAGTGTACTGTTGGCAGGCATACTGTGCTTACATGTAGTATTTTGTGTGCAGCGTATGGGGTCGATACAGAAATTTGCTGGGATTGGTCGTGGAGAGCGTATGACGGTTAAAATCAATCCTTTGCTATTCGAGGGGAGGTCAAGGCATGCGTTTATCCCCTCTCACAAAGGCGAAGTACACGAGTGCTTGTACGAGCTCGTATCAAGATATGAATAAATCCATGTACGGATAGAGACCATCAAGACATGATGGGGCCCTTACGTACAAGTACACTGTAGATGCATCGTGCACTGGCACGAGTTCCGCAGAGTACAACCTTGCTTGCTGTGACAAGTTTGGTGTATCCGTGTGGGTATTAACAATATTTTGATATATCGAGACCCTTATTGGGTTGGGCGTTGACCCCCTGAAGGCGGCCCCGTACGATACCCCTGTTGGATAAAACTCTTCCGTCCAGCTTTAGGGGAGCAGCTGCAATAATACGCAACAAGTCCCCATTCCATTCCTTTTCACTAGAAGCATACTCCGTACTGACATGTACTTACTTGCATACCTACTGTACTCTTGCATGTGCTGAGGTGGACAGAAAATCGGAGACGGCACGTTCAGGTGTCCGGCCTCCCGAGTTGTGAGAGCAGGTCGACGGCACGGGTATCGCTCGACTCCAAAGAGAAGCACACACATATCCATCCCTTCATGTGCATACACTTACAAGTACTTACAAGTACTTACTGATGCATCCATCTTACCTGCACGCGCGTGAACTGGTACAAGTGCCTATTCCCAAGTACTTGTATGCTGCTCTGAAGCAATGGCTTTGGTTGCACGGCCTATATTGGCACATGAACGCGTACTCAAACTGTCCACATCCTCTCCTATTCTCCGACTGCACTCACTCGTACGGAGTATGCAAAATCAAAACCATGCTTGTTTTTCGAGCCTACCATGTGATCGCTCGTAGGGCTACGCGTCCCGTTTCAATCGACAGGGCCACTGACCGTCATGCCCTACCCGTCCCGTCCCGTCCGTTTACCTCCCTATTTTCATCAGGCCCCCCAGCGGAGAAAAGAGACTAGCAGGCAATGATAATGCATGTGCTAATGGAATCAGATTTAGGGCTCCAAAACGCCGTATTACATGTCCACGTAAGTACGGGGCACTGTACTTCGTATACGTACGAATGCCAGTAGCGGTAGGTTGCAAGTATTAACACGCACGCGTATACGTGCAACGTGGTAGTGGCACAGGTCAATACGACCATAGCCTCGGTACCGCGTACAGTCTTCCGAAGATTTACATTCTATATTACACTTGCATGAGCCAGCATTCTCTCCGGCGTCAACCGACAACCCCGCCCACTTTCATCAGCGTCGGAGAATATGGGGGCCAGAATTCTGGGGCCGTCCCCTGCCTGCCATCCCCTTATTGCTTGGTGCAAGGGCGGGATATAGTTCGGTTGCCTCCACACACACGTACAACTAGGCCGGAGTATGGAGTACAGAGTGCAGAAATAGACCTCCTGCAGAATGGATAGGCCGGCTGTGCAAATCCGCACTCGCCTTGTGACACTTGAATGGTACGTGCACAAGTACGGAGTGCTGCTGCCGTAGATGCATCCCGTGTCGACCACGATGGCCCGTCGATGTACTGCCCTGGTGCTTGTTGCTTTCACTACACGAACAGATTACTCGCTCCGATCTCGGATGATGGAGGAGCAGGTGGTGACTTGGATTCTACACGGCATCAAACGTGCATGGCCACGGTCCATCCTACCCCCTTCTGCAAGAGTAACTACGTTATTGGTTGCGTGGGCTCCGTGACTGGACAATGAAAAAACTGTCAAAAATGGTGTGCTTGTTGTAATATCACATCATGCCATGTACGAGCACAGTAGTGTAGATGTACGGTGCATGCGTATGAGACTGGCGTTGACGGAGTGCTCCGGACGCCGGAACCCGGCTTCACCAACCGGCTCCCGGGAACCGCGAGAACCTTGTACGCATTGCAGTAGTTCTTCTCCTTCCCAACCCGTCGCTTACAGCTTTTCTAGAACGCTCATAGTGTAAGTATGCAGCGGATGGGACACACTTCTGTAGTATGCCGACGGCAAGAAGCCTCATCCATGACAGCATGAACGCGATCGCACCCGAGATACACGACGCTAGGGAGAGTATTTGCGTGTGCCGTCACGGTCCAGAACCGGCCATTATTAGCTGACAGTTTTTCCTGCCCCCCTCGGCCCCCCCTTTTCTTCTTGCATTACGTAGTATCGCTGGTCCTGCCCATCACTGCCGCCAAGTCTACCCGAGTCGTTTCGATCAACGTTCATATGCGCACTTTCAGTCCCCTTGTCGACGCAAGGCACCTCAATACGCTCAAGAAAGACGTGTGGAAACAGGGTGATTTATGCCCTGTGTGTATTAACGCCTATTCCAGGGAACCGAGATGGTTGTCGTCAGGTTTGTGGCCCTGTGCCGCCTGGTGCTTGACTTGTTGTAATCCTCTCGCTTTGTGTTTCCCTTTGTAACCCCAAACAGCTCGTAGTGTAGCGAACCCCCCCCCCCCCCCAAAGTGTTTTGCTGTTTTCTTGTAGCATGCAAAGCCTTGCCTCCCATGTTATTTCGACTCATCCGCTGGCTGTGTGTCCTGAAACGACAATGCCGCAGATCATTTACAACATGACCCAATCAACCCCAAACACCCCCATGACATCTCCAGCGTGACGCAAAAGTATCAGTATCTAGACTTCGATGTATCACGAACCTGACGCCATGTTGGTTCAATCACAATGTATAGTCCCCGGCACTTCGCTATACAAGATTTTTGGCGCTCGGGCGCCTTATTCCGACAAGCCTGGACACAACTTTGCACCTCCGCAGTCGTGGCAACAGCGGCAAATGCCGAGGAGAGAAGGAGAACGACGGTACTGATCTTGACCATGTTGATGTTTTGATCCCCTTTGGTTAAAAGAGCGTATATATTAAAGTTCGATTTTGTATAAAATGTAAACTGAAGAATCCGACGGTTGATTCTTCCCAAAACTGGCCCATGTCGGCTCTCCTGGCCATATCGACGAGAGCAGATCACCCCTTTTATGTTATTGCATTCTTTTTTCAAAATGGAAAATTAATCTCTGTCCTGGGGGAATGACATCGCCGAAAGGATGAATCGGAATCTCCTTCAACGAGCCAAGGAACTCGGGCATCGGCGTTATTGCACTCTTGGCTTTAGCTCACCCCAGTTTTCATTTTCAGTCTCCAGCAGGAATATCGCATCACACTCTATTTCGTTATTTCATTTATCAGTGCAAATAATTCATAGTAAAATACACCACATCGTAGGAGCTGCATCCTTGTGGAATCCTTTTTGCGGAGGGATCGACCCACCACTTGTACGCAAGCCTTCCTCGGCGTTGCTGAACCATCGCCAAACCCGGCTTAGAAATACGATTGAAACATATCAATTTGTCACGCAGAACGGCCCTTTTTTAGCTCTCACACGTCAACTGCACCTAGGAATTGAACGTCCTTGGTCCCGGGGGGGGGGGGGATCCTAGAGGCAGGAATCTCCATTCGCATACTATCCGACAAGCTCCGACTTACATCACTTAGCAATTATCATCAAGGTGGAAAGAAAATCCCCTCGAGTATGCAATCATATTTATTGTCATAGAGCGAGATTGTCAGTAGCATGAATATCCACCTTGCATCGTGGACGGAGTCTCGTAATATAACAATACTTCACTCTAGATGGCGGCTCGTCCGTTTATTTAGATGCCATTCTTGCTATATCCCCCATTTCATGCCATCCAGATTACAGACTTCCATGATGCCATGCCTTCATTACTGGTAGACTTTCAGCGTGGTTCAATATGATGGCATTGTTTTCATCACTACTAAAACTCTCATTGAGTAAACGGCTGGGTGACGGCGTTTGATTGTCGCATGCCGTCAGCTGCTGCTGGCATCTTGCTCAAATGGCGAGACCAGGGAAATACAACATGGTGGCTATGGGGAGAACGATGAATATCAAGAGGCCCCTTTTTGAGACTTCAGTCCACTTCGTCATCGGAGTCATGTATCCTCGCATCCTAGCTGACTCCATATTTCGATATTATTCCTATCCACACCACTCCCAAGCGAGCATTCTTATGACATTCTGGAGAGTCGCAATCTCACAATGTAATTTCGAAAGCTCACATCATTCTTGGCCCCCTTTTTTGGGGGTGGCCACATCAATATCAACCACTTGCAGGTGGTCGACCACCATCACTCAAGTGCCGTCAAGGCTTACCAAACTCGTTGGCGGAGAGTTCAGTGAAACATACCATCGTTACCTTGCCTAAAGTGTGAATGAATGGAAGTTCGACCATAATTGGCACCAAAGGCTGGATGTCGTCTCGTTTGGGGATTGTGCAGCGAAATGCCAGGGGAGAGAGTGCGAGTGAGGCCTGGTTCAACTACAAAGGGTCCTTGAGTAATCGTATCCATATCTGACTCGCTCGCCTACGCCCATACCAGCTTCTTGATAGAGTGTCCCAGCTGCTCAAGCAAACCCGTATTCCGCTTTGCCTCCTGAAGCGATATGATGTCCCCCTTTTCGATAATCTTCTTGGCGTACTCCTCGTCTTGTTGCAGGTTGGACGCGAGGCGGCCAATTTCGGTGCATATCATCTCCACCTGTTGGAGCTCTGTTTGCTGCGACGGCTTGCTAGATGTGGTGCTAGATGAGTCTGCGTAGGGGGCCTTGAACGCGAGTTTGCGCAGCGCACCAGACTTGGGTTTGCTGGAAAAGAAGCTCGTGAACCCCACCGGCAGGTTTGCACCGTTGCGGTTACCTGAACTCCGGTTGGGGGCGATGCTTCCAAGGGTCGAAAGCGTTCTTGTGTTGGTCCTCCGGATATTGCTCTTCCCTGGTTGATACTCCACGACGAACCCGACGTTGCGCGTCTCATCCATATGTGAGGCGGAAATCGTCGATGTGATGTAGGTTCCAACCTTGATGTGCGTCACATTGCCGAGGTGGACTCGCTCAAAATAGGACACCTTGTCTAGGTCCCAGTCAAAACGACAGAGGTACAACGCAGCGCTGGTCAAGAGCAGCACCACCTCGTCCATGGGCCAAGACTTGACGACGTCGGCCGCACTGGGGCTGATGAGAACCCAGCCGCCTTGGACCTCTTCGTCAGGGTCGGCAACAACCCTATTCTGACACAGCTTCACCGCTCGCTCTCTGATGTTGGAAATCGAAACGGCGGGGTCCTTTGTCATCATGTCCGACTCAAACTCTTCAAAGACCTTGGCGGTGACATTACCCAGCAGAAAGTCGATGGCAGCCTGGCTGAAATAGTCGTTCACCATGCTAGCCGGGTTTTGTTAGCAGCTTGCGTACGCTGTTCGGCAGCTTGGCTGTCGGAGGTGCATACCCATTATAAAACCGAGCAAGGGATAGCCCCAGGTCATTCAGTGCTCCTCGGTAGTCCCTCTTCTTCGTCCTCGTGTAGTCGCCCTTCATGGCAGCCGTGGACGCGTACTGCTTCGACACGGCGTCTCCGTTGTCTGCCCAGAGCATGTTGAACCAAGCCGTTTCTTGGTCTAGTTGAGCGTTCAGGTCGATTCCGACGTCCTGCAGCTGCCGCTCCAACATGTGCTTTGCGAACGAGCTTTGGCAAACATTGGTTCGGTCCAGGCAGTCCATGCAGTTTGTTCGCAGCACGCCCTTTTGCCTTTGAGACAACTCGCCATTCTCGTACGTCGTGCTGCCCATCTCCTCGAGCCCACGCTGGAGCTTGAGCAACAGATGGCTCACGTTTTCAAACTTCATACCGCGACACTCTCGGTGAAAGTCAAACCATTCGAAAGGAATCTTGTGCCCATCGTTGGCCTCTGCATTAAAGCGCTCAATGTTCTTTTGATACTGCGTTCCAAGTGGCTCCTCGATTCCTTGTTTTTCGACGAGATTGACAATCTGCAAGGCTCCATAGCTTTTCTCCAATCTCTCCAAGTGCAACTTGCACGCGCTATAATTTGCATCTTGCGAATGTTGGATGAGAGGTGCAGGCTTGAGTGCATAGGCCGACTGTGAGAAGAAGAGGGGGATGCTGCCCCTAATCTGCAAGAACGAACGTATCGGCAAGCCGGCATCCCACGCCGGCGACGAAAGGATTTGTTCCGTCTCGACCATGTTCGCGGTGAAACCATCTTCATTGACGCCGCGGCGAAGATACCGGAGCCCCGCACGCTGGGTAGATCGGCGGGATATCAGCGTGAGGAGAAACGTTTTCTCCGACTGTCGAACTTCGGTGGACGCCCTCGCTTTTCCCGACGACGGAGGGCTAGGGACTTCGGTCGAGGCGGCGAGATTGCCCATCTCAGCCTTCTTCGGCGGGTGGCTGTCGGCGACAAACTCACGCTGGCCAACAAACCCCTGCATCAGGGGCAAGGCCAGCGATTCCTGTCCCATTTCCACGAATGGCTGCAAGATGTGTCGATTCCAAAAGAAATCCTTGTCCGATTGGGTGTGGAGCGGAGCCGTGGACGTGGACAACAGGCCGCCCTGGGCGAGATTGCGCGTGATGTCGACATCGTACGAGAAGTAGAAGCTACGGGAGGAGCCAAAAAGAACCTTGGCGGTACGGAGAAGTTTGGGAAGCAGCGAGGAGACGGGAATCGGATCATGGGCGTCCTGGACAGGCTTGGTCGTCGTCGCCGAGGCTGCGTCCTGGTTCGTCGCCGAGACACTTATTCCCATGGTCCGTCTCTGGTCCATGGCCCATCCGCGGTTGCTAAACCAGCTCTGGGCGAATCTGCCGTAGCTTCCTTTGAGGCGAAGAACATCGTCGACAACGCTGGAGCGTGCTGGGTCAGGGCTCGCATCCCCTTCGGAGGGCACGACGTCCTCCAATTCGTCGGGGACGCTGTCCAGAAATTCGGCCTCGTCATCGGTGCTTTCGGCGTCCGCGCTCGACGTCGTGGCGGCATCGCTCCGCAGCAGGCTCGCCGTTCGTCCGATGGCCTCCTCCGCATCGGCCTTGGAGGTGCACGGCGTGAGGGCAACATCGGTGACGGAATAGATGGGGAAGCCGAGAATCTGGCCAACCTGCTTTCTGCGTGTGATGGTGACGAGGTAGCTTTGCCTCGACACGGTGATGAGACCTGGCACGCAACATCATGCATCAGCCGCCGACGGGCACCATCGTGTAGCGGTGGTCATTCACCCACCTATCACGCCGAACGCTTCAAACGACGTCTCCGCCTTTGTTGTGTCGGGCACCTGCTCCCTGGGGACCGCAGACACGGATGATTCTCCGTACTTGACCCGCACGGGTTGGAAGGATCTCTGCCCCTTTGATGACAAGGGCTGGATGATGAGGCCATCGAGTGCGGCACATACGATGATCTTGCGTGCGATGCCCGACATGGCACGAGTGCAGCGTAGGCTCAGCGGACGGTATCGGTCATGAAGCACATTGAACGAAGCACGCGATGATTGAAAAGGGCGAAAATAAACAGTGTCAGTGCGATATTGTAGTGAATGAGTTGCTGTTCAAATAGGACTCATGGGTAACTTGTGCGTGGTGGATTGAAACGTGGAGGGGGTGTTTACGAGTGCTGGCAATAATAGCTGCTGCGTGAGGATGGACAAAGCGCGCAGTAGCGGTTTTAGGTGGAGCGACAACGTCATACCGTAGGTACCACCGGCACGCCCAAGTTTTGCAGGCATTGCAGGTACTCTAAGTAGTACGGAGTACTCCGCAGTGCACCGAGTAATGATGCTTGCCGCACGGAGTACTTGTACTCGTACAGTAAGTACTTGCTCCTCGCACCAAATAACCATGTATTCATGAGTACAAGTTACGGAGCACAGTGAGTGAACTGTACGTAGTAATAATACGGAGTGTACTTATGCAAATGATGCAATACAGTATATGCACTGTACTGTACACGTGCGTACAGTACATGTGCCCGTTTCCTCGAGCAGCAACGTTCAGCTGCGCAGTCAACCCAAACCCCCATCACGACAAGATTCACCTTGTTATTTGGAGCATAATTTCGAGGGTTGGCGGGCTCGACTGGACAGAGATGAACAAGCCACCATGACTCTGCTCCATTGCTCGAGCATCGACTCGTCGGGCGCCGCCGAATACGACGACCTACGATGAGACACGGCTCAACTTTGCCAGCTCCAAAGCTGTCCGAAGAGCCTCGCCAGACACGCGTCACACACCACGCCTCGTATTCCAACGTTCCCATGGCGATGTGGGCTAGTTTGAATCGCTTTGTCTTGCCTGCATGCTCGTTCTCGGCTCGGGGGGATCATGCACGGCCACGAGGTTCGGTTCGATGTTCGAGTAGGCTGGTACGGCGACGACGACGAGGGAACATGGATGAAGGCGTTCCATGCAAGTATCGTCGTGTGGGCCAGCTAGCCTGCAGAGGAAATGGAAGCGATATATTCTAAATTGTTACTAATACTTGTTCGCAATACGTTCGTCGGGAAGGGCAAAACCAGCCGAGGCTGCGTCATGATCAGCTTCGCCTCCGAACGGCACCATCACATGCTTTCGCATTGTCGAACAGAATCCAGGCGTGCCGTACGGAGCAAGTACTGTATTAGTTGTACAGTCAAAGGAATAGAGTACGGAGTGAGGAGTACAAGTAAAGAATATTTCGGTGGTTCCATGATGGACACGACCTTGGAACGGGGTAGCAGCCGCAGTGTACTGTATGGGGACAGGCTCAGATTCGGGCCGTGATTTTCCGAAGCGTCACCATTACATAATCGACACCTTGCTCGGCAAAACCTCGTGCCCGTAAGCGTCAACAGGAACGTAGTCTGTCCCGTTTCAACCACAACGCATCTCGCCTACGCATCCCGACGTCAGCGGTTCATCACCACAGCCTCTCGTGCCATCCTTTGTCGAGCTTCATATCCAGTATCGCCTTTGCGCCTCGCCATAGACGCTCTCTATTTTCGTCACCCCCGCCCATAGCCGCCAACATGGTCTCCGAAAACTGGTACGTGGGCATGCCTCCTTAAATGGTCATCGGCGGAGCTCCCATGATGCTCTTGGAGCTCTCCTGCTGTCGAATCTCATCCCCGCTCGCACTACCCGCCGAGCCGTCATTGCGTTGGAAACGAGCAGAAGCTGACGACCACTCGTGTGTCTAGTCCCGTTTACGCGGTTCGTACCTCCCATGTCATCCATCAACCTTGACCGACGCAACCCAACCCACAAGCCGCATCGCACACCATGGAGACGAGGACAACGACTGCTGACAGCCGTCTAGCCCTTCTTTGGCGCCATGGGTTGCACCTGCGCCATCGTATTCACATGCTTGGGTGCCTCCTACGGCACCGCCAAGTCCGGCGTCGGCATCGCCGCCATGGGTGTCCTCCGCCCTGATCTGATTGTGAAGAGTGGGCAGCCCTTGACGTGGCATTCGGCGACGGAGGAATGCTTACATGCCCTCTAGACATTGTTCCCGTCATTATGGCGGGTATCATTGGCATTTATGGCCTCGTCGTGTCGGTCCTCATCTCCGACGGTCTCAAGCAGGAACTCCCCCTCTACACCGGCTTCGTCCAGTTTGGTGCCGGTCTTTCGGTCGGCCTCGCCGGCCTCGCCGCCGGCTTTGCCATTGGCATCGTTGGAGATGCTGGTGTGCGAGGAACGGCCCAGCAACCTCGTCTCTTCGTCGGCATGATTTTGATTCTCATTTTCGCCGAAGTCCTCGGTACGTCGCCACGGCACATTCGCCCGAGCTCAACCCGCTAAGCTGTTCCTAGGTCTGTACGGTCTTATTGTTGCGCTGCTCATGAACTCCAAGGCGACTCTCAATGCCACGTGCGACTAAACGGTGGTCGCATGGAGGTGCTGGAACGTCGCCTCGCCTCGACAGCGCAAGGCATTCCGCAAGACGCAGTGTTCCCCAGCACGCGCCGATACTTGACAAAAACACCTCTGTGGCTTCGTTTTCCTTGACACGTCGTGAACCCCGGTGGTAAAGGGTGGCTCCGGAGCACGGCATCTCGTGTGGTCGGCCCATCCGGAGATGGTATGAAGTGGCCGCGTCATGTACACTAGTGGCGAGAGACGTTTTGGTCTCGGGGCGGATCCATCATAGACAGTGATAGGTTGGAGACGTATTGTCGCCCGGCACGCATGTCAGGCTCATTCCCACAACAGTGGAACACTCGGTGACGGACAAAGTGACGCAGGCACAAGCCAGCGGTGACAGGACGTGTCTGAACAGCTCGGCCCGTCGCCATGCTCTAAAACGACATGCTAGAGAGTTGTTCATGTAGGTGTGCCAGTGGGCGACCGGCGTGAGCGGACGCAAATTCTCATACAGCATAGGTTCAACGTCCTGGCCCACGCAACTCGCGCGTCACCGATCCCATATCCCTCCCCCCTGCCCCCATCCCCCCTGCCCCCTCCTTGTCCCCCCCTATTTCATTGAACGGTGAGCATGTGCTCCGTATCCTTTCCGCAGAGGTTGGGAAGCGAGCCTTTCCTTGTCCATCCTTGTGTGCTGAATAAGGAACAGAGCTGCCGAGGAAACACGGCGTACATGAGCGCCGCGTATCTATGCGCTACGTACGTTGGAGGGCGTGGCGGCCTCGTCCGGAGGTCACGAAAGCGTCGCCGAGGGCTCAGACACGGCTGCTCTCTACACCTCGTCAGATGACGTACTGTCGGGAGGGTTAGCCATCCGCCGCACAAATGATTCACCAAAGGGAGGCGCGTACGGGAATGAAAAGATACGGCACCCGTCGCTCGTACTCCAGCCAGGCGTCGCCGTACTTGGTGCGGCATCGGTGAATGTCGCGCCAGGCGCGGTGGGAAATCATGCAGACGAAGAAGAGCGGGTAGAACCAGGGAAACGGGCTCCTGCAGAGGCGTGAGCAAGCATCGTCGTCGGCCGCGTCGGCGTGGGTTCTCGCCACTCACCTGAAACCGGTGATTAAGCCCCAGGAAATGGCGAACCAAGCATCGGCCGTGTAGTGAATCTTCCGCGCGAGCCCGTACCAGCCGTCGACGAGAATGGTCCCCTGGGCCGTCCGGATGGTTTTGGGGTTCTTGAGCGTCTGCCAGGGGACCTGGGGGAAGGCGTTGCGGAAGACGAGGTTGCCCTTTTCCATGGCGCGGAACCGGTTCTTCTGGCTGTTGCAGCTATCCCAGACCCAATACCAGAAGAGATAGGCGGCGTAGAGGGCGACGAGGTAGGCTCGATTCCAGCGATACTC
The DNA here is from genome assembly GCF_001625195.1 of Drechmeria coniospora. Classification (NCBI taxonomy): domain Eukaryota; kingdom Fungi; phylum Ascomycota; class Sordariomycetes; order Hypocreales; family Ophiocordycipitaceae; genus Drechmeria; species Drechmeria coniospora. The sequence goes on along the minus strand of NC_054390.1, from coordinate 8,173,553 downwards.
GGACGGGTCATGGTTGGCGAGGTAAATGGTGCAGTGGCAGTACGACAAGGGGACGCCGGCGAGGTTCCAGAAGATGAGCATGAAGCCCCATTTCTCGTAGTACATGTCCCTGGTCCACGTCAGCTTCACGGGGGCACGGGCGGCGGACGAGAGGACGGACGAGAGGACGGACGTACCAGGTCGTGATGATGAGCTCCTCGCCCTTGGCGCAGGCGTTGGCGTAGAGGTAGTGGGCCATGACGAGGAACATGACCTCGGCCGAGACGTAGCCGTAGCGCTCGTACTGACGGGCGGCGGCGCCGAGGCTCAGGATGAGCAGGAAGTACCAGGGCATGCGGACCTCGAAGAACATTTTGAAGTCGAGGATGCCAAACATGCGCGGGTTCAGCTCGGCGCCCATGAAGAAGTCGTAGACGGCGTGGCCGGTCATGCGGTGCTGCTTGCCACGGTAGAGGGCCGAGGCGTAGGCGACGATGCTGACGAGGAAGCCGCTGAGGATGGCGACGGACAGCAGGGGGCCGAACTCGTCGAGGGCGTAGTACAGGCGCCAGACGCCGGTGAAGTGCAGGACGGCGAGGACGGCGAGGGTGAAGTAGAGGCTGACGTAGGCGTTGCAAAAGTACCGCAGCTGACGGCCATTCTCGTGGGCGAGCGGCTTGCCCCGGCCCCAGACGCCGGGGAGGATGCAGTAGCAGGCGGCCTGGAAGACGAGATAGGACCAGTACCAGAGCCAGGCCTTGGCGTGGGGGAACGCGCCGGTGTAGACGAGGTCGACGAGGTGACGACCGAACTCGGGCCACGACTGGCCGGCCGTCGGGTAGGGCAGCTTGCCGCCGTAGTAGGTGGCGCCGATCCACATGAACCACATGAGCAGGGGGAAGAAGATCATGAGAAAGGAGGTGCCGACGCTGCCGCCGAACTCGAGCACGCCCGAGTAGTCGACCTTGGGGTCCTGGCCGGGCCTCCAGCCGTCGACGATGTTGGGATCGGTCGGCACGCCGTCGACCGTCCTCGCCGGCTTCCCCGCCTGGCCCGGCTCGAGGGGGTGCCCGAGGACGCTCGCCGTGCCGTTTCCGCGAGGGCCAGCCTTGACGTCTTTGTCTTTGTCGTCGTCGTCGCCGTCATCGTCGTCGTCGTCGTCGTCGTCGTCGAGATGCTCGGAGAACTTGCCGCCTGCGGTTCGACGACGCGAGGCACGGGAGCGGACCGAGGTCTCGGCCGCCGAGCTGGAGTCGCGGTCGGCGTCGGACATGTCTGGGGGAACCGAGGACCGACGACGTGACGATCGTCGAGAGGCACGAGGCGTTTCCACCATGCCGTCGAAGAGCTCCTTTTTCCTGGCGAGGCGGTCAGCGGCGGGTGGCGAGACGACGGCGAGAGCTTCACGCCGGGGGTTCGACGAATCAAACAAACGGACGAGACAGAGGACAGCAGGGAAGAATGAGCGGCACGACGGCGAGTCGACGTACCTGGGCGTCTGACGCAGCGAGTATCTAGACATGTTCGGCGTCGGTGCCCGCGGCGGCAGCAGGCAAAAAGTACGGTGACCAGGTCGATGGGCTGTCGAGACGGAGCGACGAAAAGGGGCACGGAGCCGCACGAGGCAAGCTGCGGCCAGGCCAAGCCGGGAGCGGCGGATCCGAGGAGGAAAAGGCGGCGACGACGGACGGCGTCACCTCAGACTCGGAGCCAAGGTGAGCAGCGATGAGCAGCAAAAGGATGGGAGGTGACGGGGTGGAGGGCGGCGAGGGTGCCTCTTTTTCGCCGAGGGCCAAAACTGGTGTTACGCCATTGGCGCGTCGCCCGCAGTAGAGTTGCAGCTGCTCGCAGCGGCGGAGCGTCTTATCAGGAGGGGGGGAGCGGAGGGGGGGGTTAGGGGAGGGGTCAGGGGGACATTCAGGGCCGAGGCCCACCACGGGGCCGCTCCAGGGAAGTCCTCTTCAGGGGCGCCTCGCCGTTGTCCAGGCTTTGATTTCGATTCCACGGCGGTGCCAAAAAACAAGGCGCAACGTACCGCACTCACAGCGCATGCAGGTGTACGGAGTATAAGCGCACCCACCCCGCACAGCGCAGGTACATCACAGTACATGTGCTGCAAGTACAGTAGCTCGAGCAAGAACGCTCCGCATGAACCAGGTTGCACAGCAGCAATTTATTCCATCTCCACCTTGCCAAAGCCGTTGTGCCCCCTCCATACTAATCGCATGAGTGCATGCACTTTAAATTGCACACGCCAGAGTACCTGTACTTGTAGGTCATGACGCCTATGAATGCGGGTTGTCGGCTGGGAGGATGCAAGTGTTTGAATGAGACATTGTACAGCTCAGCAATACCTACTCCGTATCCATAGTGCCTACAGTATTCGGGGTGCTTGTAGGTAGGTACTTGCTTACTAGGCATCGTACGGAGTACAATTTAGTACCGAAGTAGTGGTACATCGGAAGCCCGAAATGAAGGGCTGCTCGCAATACAAGCGGTGGGCGGCCCGCTCCGAACTCCGCGGCGTAGAGTACACCGTGCTGTAATTAATGTAATGCCCCTCTACGGCACAGCTGCCTACAGGGACCTTGGTAGGCGTGCTTGCACAAGTTGGTAGTAGGTAGTACGAAAAGGTGTGCAACTACAGTGTACGTGCACCTACTGTACCTTTGTACCTAGTACCTAGCACCTAGCACTACCTAGTACCTAGGCCGCAATGGAGGCATGGCGTCCCAGCATGCAGAGGACTTGAGCGACGACTCGATGTGGTTGCTCAGGGGGACAGTCGATGGCAGGGGCAAGCACATGCAATTATTTGCACTTGTGCAGCACCGATCTTCTCCATCATTTTCGATACGAGATCATCCGGGGTATTTCGTTGCTGTGCCGTGACTTGGGCGGTATCGCAGTCCACAGTACAGGAGGTACCATGTCTTGGTATTACCTAGCAGGCAGGTATTCAGTGTACTTGAATGTACATGCCAGGCACCTAGTCGGCAGGTACCTTGGCACAGTTACTTGTACTTGTACTTGACGGTTGGGTGTGCCTCGCTGCTCCAACGGTGCCTAACGTCACTTGGTGCCAACGCTGATGCGCACTAGCAACCCTCCACACTGCTGCGACGGCGGGTACTCCAACCTGGTCGCCAGTGGATGGCACAATCCAGGGGGAGAGTAGGATTGCTCGCCCTGCCATGCCGGGAGCGCTCGCAGCGGAATTGGCGTCTGCGCATGCGTATTGCGCCATACTCTGTGCCGTACAAGTAGGTGCATTATAAGCACAAATATTACAAGTAATTGTACAAGTAATGGTGCAAGTAATTCTACAAGCAATACGCGTACAGCTAAATACGGTATCGAGTACGGAGTACATGTACATGTAGGTACATGAAATAGGTACTACCCTTGTACTCCGTCTTGCATGTGCAGTAGTTGTAGTTGTACACTTGAGTTCCGGCATCGTGGTAGCAGGCACTGCATTGCATCATGGTAGAAGATACTGCATCGTGGTAGCAGGTACTGCATCGTGGTAGCAGGTACTGCATCGTGGTAGCACGTAGCAGGTACTGCATCGTGGTAGCAGGTACAGAGTACAGAGTACATACCGAGTAATGCTGTGCTGGCACCCGTGACGCCGTACTGACCGTGCTTGTACTGTACCTACAGCTAATTGCTGTGCAGCTACAGTACGTACCTCCTTGCTTGCACGTACCTGTCGCTCTGGGACCAACCGCGCTCCAGACCGTGTCCGTACATGCACACCTGCACGGTAGAATTCATCCTCAAGCATCCCTTCCACCATCTCTCGATATTCGACCGTCGATTGATCAATTCGCCATCGACCTGTTCGACTCTCGGCCGACGGAGTAGAGCGTGGTACCCCTCTCCCAGACGACGACCAATTCACACGCTTGCGGTGCCGCCGTCGAGATTCTGATCCCGCCAGGAGCTGCCCTCGCTCTCCCTTTCATCGCCCGCGGCACCGACACGACAGCCAGCCGGACGGCCACGTCGACGGTGCCGTCTCCCTCTTCATCGCCGGCCACGCAAACGCATGCCTTGACGAGCATCATCCGACGTGTCCCGTCTCGGCAGCGTGCAGAGGAACGAGCCCCTTCCGTCGCCGCCGCAGCATGCTTCGCTCCGCAGGCCACCAATTCTTCGACCGCCTCTAGCTCGTCCGACTCGACGCAATCCGACCCCGACCCTTCTCGCCGCTCGACCCGACCGCTTCCGCCCTCTGCCTGCCTGCTCCGAGGCGGCCTCCCCCGCCGCGAGGCTTCCTCTCCGCAACATGGCCATGGGTCGTCGCCGTAGAGGCTCCGTGTCCCCCGGAACGCGGACGCCACCCTCGCCGTCCGTCGACGTCCCTCCGCCGTCCTCGACCGTCACGCCGACGTCCAAGTCGGGTGCCCTGCTCCCCCCTGCCATCGTGACGCCAAAGGGGCGGCCTGCCAACATCGTCACCTCCATCGACGGGCATGACCGTCCCAATGGCGCGGCAAGGGGGCACGAGACGACGCCCGAGACGACGCCCGGTACGGCAGATGGTGGCCCGCCGGATGGTGGCCAGCCACGAGAGGCCCAGGTGGCCAAGTCTGGTGGTGCGACGCCGCACGACAATGTGCTCGTTTCCCCCACCTCGGATCCTGGCATGCCGGAATCGCTCGCCATGGTCGGTAGGAGGAACGTTCAGTTCGCGAGCCCGAGCGCTCTCGAGGAGCCCATCCCCGCCTCCTCGTCCCACCACGCCCGCCGCGGCTCTTGGGGCGGGCCCGAAACCCCCGGAAAGTCGCGCGGCGCCTCCTTCATGTCCAAGATCAAGGCCTTGGCGAGCCCGCCGCATCAGCAGTCGTTCCCTTCTCCCGACTCCCCCCCCCTGCCCCTCGACGGCGGCGCCCAGTCTCTCGCGAGCTCGCCCTCGGCGCCGCGCACGGCGTCCCGTGTGCCCGACACTCTGGTCGAGGAGCATTCCGACGCCGACGCCGACGTCGAGGAGACGGCAGACGAGGCCAACATTCCCGACCAGGCCGCGGCGGCGAGGAGGAACAGGATGAAGCGGAAGATGAAGCGCTTCCGCAAGGGTCCGCCCCCGACACCTTCGACGCCGCCTCCGCCCTCGGCCGACGTCGACGCTCCCGGAACCCACCATCGCCTGCTACGCCGCCGCGCGAGCATGCCTGACACCTCGGCCGCCCACGACCAGGTCGTCGTGTCGGACGGCGACGCGCGCCCGCGCCCGAGGCGAGGCCCTTTCCGCCGGGGCCACTCGTACGCCGGCTCCCTCTCGCGGCCTCCCGGCGAGGACCCCGACGACATGGACGACGCCCACGGCTTCGGCCACCGCTCCGGACACCTGCGCCGCATCTCCGTCTTCGGCGGCGGCGGCATCTCCGACGGCGACGCCGTCACCTCGCGCCGCGCCTTCTTCAAGTCGGAGCGGGCCTCCAACTTTGGCGCCCAGAAATGGAAGCGCGTGAAGAGCACGCTGAAGCTGCTCCGGCAGAAGAAGGAGGACAGGTTCGACTACTACAAGTCGGCCGAGCTCATGGCCGAGCTGCGCGCCGGCGCCCCCGCCGTCCTCATGTTCGCCAGCATGATCCAGCGCGACGAGCACGGCAACAAGCGCATCCCCGTCCTCCTCGAGCAGCTGAAGCTGCGCATCCAGGACAGCGCCCCCATGCCCGACGACGACAAGGATCGCCACTGGATCTTCACCATGGAGCTCGAGTACGGCAGCGGCCCGAGCCGCATGAGCTGGACCGTCACCCGCACCATCCGCGACATCTACAACCTCCACTTCCGCTACAGGTTCGCCCTCGGCAACGAAAAGTACATGCCCGGCCGCCTCGACCTCGGCGCCCGCCCCAAGCAGCCCAAGTTTCCCTACTCGGCCTTTCCCTACCTCCGCCAGGCCCGCGACAAGGGCGAGTCGAGCGAGGAGGACGACGGGATCGCGAGCGTCCGCGCCGACGACACGGCCGCCGAGGCCACCGACGACGGCCAGACGCCCTCGCGCCGCCGGAAATCCCGCGCCACCCTCTGGGGCATGCGTCGCCGCTCCACCGGCTTCACCGACCCCGGCGAGGGCTCCAACGCCGAGGGCGCCCAGGCCGTCCTCGACCTCATCGCCCGCCGCCAGCGATACGTCGAGAAGCAGAGGCGCACGCTCGAAAAGTACCTGTCCGAGATGATCCGCTGGCTCATGTTCCGCGCCGACAGCAACCGCCTCTGCCGCTTCCTCGAGCTGTCGGCCCTCGGCGTCCGCCTCGCCGCCGAGGGCAGCTATCACGGCAAGGAGGGCTACCTGCACATCCAGTCCTCCAAGGGCCTCGACTTCCGCCGCGTCCTGACGCCCGCCAAGGTCATCGCCCGCCACAGCCGCAAGTGGTTCCTCGTCCGCCAGAGCTACGTCGTCTGCGTCGAGTCGCCCGAGAACATGAACATCTACGACGTCTACCTCGTCGACGCCCAGTTCAGCCTCACCTCGAAGCGGAATCCGCTCAAGCAGATGGGCGGCTCCGGCAAGCAGGCCGACATCGACCTCGCCGCCGAGGCGCCCACGGGCATGCATCACACCCTCACCCTCAACACGTCGGAGCGCAAGGTCCGCCTCTTCTCGCGCTACCAGGCCGTGACGAAGCAGTTCGAGGAGTCCATCAACGCCATGCTGCGCCAGACCTCCTGGCACGAGCCGAAGCGCTACGACAGCTTCGCCCCCGTCCGCGACAACGTCTTCGCCCAGTGGCTCGTCGACGGTCGGGACTACATGTGGAACGTCTCCCGCGCCATCAACATGGCCAAGGACGTCATCTACATCCACGACTGGTGGCTCAGCCCCGAGCTGTACATGAGACGACCGGCCGCCATCAGCCAGAAGTGGAGGCTCGATCGCCTGCTCCAGAAGAAGGCCCAGGAGGGCGTCAAGATCTTTGTCATCATCTACCGCAACGTCGAGGCCGCCATCCCCATCGACTCCGAGTACACCAAGTTCTCGCTCCTCAACCTGCACGAGAACATCTTCATCCAGCGGTCGCCGAACCAGTTCAAGAAGAACCAGTTCTTCTTCGCCCACCACGAGAAGATCTGCATCGTCGATCACGACGTGGCCTTTGTCGGCGGCATGGACCTCTGCTTCGGTCGCTGGGACGCCCCCCAGCACCCCATCGTCGACGACAAGCCGACGGGCTTCGAGACCTCCGAGGGCCCGAGGGACGCCGAGCACTGCCAGCTCTTCCCCGGCAAGGACTACTCCAACCCGCGCGTCCAGGATTTCTTCCGCCTCAACGAGCCCTACGAGGAGATGTACGATCGGAGCAAGGTCCCGCGGATGCCGTGGCACGACGTGTCCATGCAGGTCGTCGGCCAGCCCGCGAGGGACATGACGCGCCATTTCGTCCAGCGCTGGAACTATCTTCGCCGCGGACGGAAGCCGACGCGCCCCCTGCCCTTCCTGCTGCCGCCTCCCGACGCCCGGCTCGACGAGCTCGAGGCCCTCGGCCTCACGGGCACCTGCGAGGTGCAGATCCTGCGCTCCGCGACGACGTGGTCCCTGGGCACCAACGGCACCGAGCACAGCATCCAGAACGCCTACGTCCAGATGATCGAGGAGTCGGAGCATTTCGTCTACATGGAGAACCAGTTCTTCATCACGAGCACCGAGGCCTACAACACCAAGATCGTCAACCGCATCGGCGATGCCCTCGTCGACCGCATCATCCGCGCTCACGAGAACAACGAGGACTGGCGCTGCGTCATCGTCATCCCCCTCATGCCGGGCTTCCAGAACACCGTCGACGAGCAGGAGGGCACCAGTGTCCGGCTCATCGTCATGTGCCAGTACAAGAGCATATGCCGGGGCGAGCAGTCCATCTTTGGACGTCTCCGCGCCGCCGGCATCGAGCCCGAAGACTACATTGCGTTCTACTCGCTGCGCCAGTGGGGCAAGATGAGCAACGACACGCTCGTGACCGAGCAGCTGTACATCCACGCCAAGGCCATCGTCGTCGACGATCGAGTGGCCCTCATCGGATCGGCCAACATCAACGAACGATCCATGCTGGGCACCCGAGACTCGGAGTGCGCCGCCATCGTGCGGGACACGGACATGATCGACTCGACCATGGCCGGCAAGCCGTACCAAGTCGGTCGCTTCGCCCACACCCTTCGGCTGCGTCTGATGCGCGAGCATCTCGGCTTGGATGTCGACGCCATTCAGGAAGAGGAGCGCGAAAAGGAATTGGACCGCGAGACGTTTGAGCAGGAGCTGGACGACATTTACCACCAGGACGTGGCTTCGGCCGCGGGCTCCTCGTCCGGCCGTCACGAGAGGCACGAAAAGGCCAAGAGGACTCGCCGATCACGCCTGCTCAGCATCAACCATGACGTAGACTTGGAATTGTCACGCTCCATCTCCGAGGAGAGGAGGGAATCCCTCCACGAGGCCGACATGGATGATCGAGTGAGCGCTCCGTCGCATCAGCTGGACTTGTCGGGCTACGGTCCGGACCATTGGAAGGCGGCCGAGACGTACGGCGTCGACTCGGGGCGCGACTCGGTCATAGTGAACGGGCACGAAGTTCTCGTCCACGACGCGGATGCCGAGGGCAAGGGGACCTTGGACTCCCCTACCGTGCATCACAAGCCGACGGCCAACCCGGACAACCGATACCTCGAGGCCAACGGTGGAGAGGACAGGATGCCAGTCATGCCTCCGTTGAATCGAAGGACGACGGAAGATCTCGGCCTGCCTCGACCCGCTCAGCTCCCGCCGTTGCCCGTCGGGGACGACACGGCCATCGGCGGCCCTCCCGTTCGCATCGACCCGGCCTCGGGCCGTCCGACAGTTTGGGCTCCTCACCCCATGGCGGCGGATATCAAACCAGCCGCGATCACGAAGGATTGCATGCGCGACCCCATCGATCCCGGCTTCATGGACGAAATTTGGAACCGCGTGGCGAGCAACAACACGAAACTCTACCGTCGGGTGTTTCGTTGCATGCCCGACTCCGAGGTGCGCACGTGGAACGAGTACCGCGAGTACACCGAGTACGGCGAAAGGTTCCGCGCGAGCATGGAGGGCAAGAATGCGGCCGGGCAGTCGGCATTGAAGACCGACCCGGGTTCTACGCTGAAATCTGCCGTCGCAGGGGCTGGCATCGGCGCGCCGGGACCCGAAGCGATTGTGAAGGCGGCGCAGAACGGCGCCGAGAAGGCCGCGGAACCGGTCGAGAAATTGCTGCTTCCTCTTCACGACCCCGAAAAGGTCGAAGCGGTCGTGGCCGAAGTCCAGGAGGCGGGCGATGGCGAGACGGTGGTGGACGTGGAAGCTCCCGTCAAGAATGGAGCGTCTCGAACCCCTTCGCCGCCTGATGCGGCGACTCCTCCGGCAGCACCTCCGGGAGTCTCTCAGAACAACGTCCCCTTCCCTGCACTGGAAAACTCCACGTCCAAGCCCCTCGATCGCCAGACGACCAAGAGCACGGATCGCAAGACGACCTTTTCCTCGCCCGAGAAGACGACGTCGAAGGAGAGCAAGGACACCAATGGCGCTTCAGGCCAGACCGACACTGCCAAGCGCCGTCGTCGCGGCGCGACCAAGGGGAGCAGGCGCGGCTTCACCTTGGAGGACATGCCATCCCGCGCAGATGCCGACGAGCTCATGAACATGACGCAAGGCAGCCTCGTTCTGTTTCCGTATGACTGGCTCATCACCGAGGACACAAACGGCAACTGGGGCTATCAGGTCGACGGTGTTGCGCCGCTGGCCATCTAGTACGTGCCTCACAGCTTCGCAATCTGCTCCGACGCGACTTGCGCGAGCGCGACGATGCTAACGATTCTCCCTCTCTAGTAATTAATTCTCCTCGAGGAGGACATGTAAAAGTACGTTGGCGGCTGTCCATTCGCAGAGCCCAGCATTCTCCATGACGTTGGCCCCCCCGCCCCCTCGTATTGGGATGACAGCTGCCGCGAGGGGAACGGCGTCTTCACATTGCAGCGAAGCCTTGATTTGAGCGTTTTCATGTTTTGTATCCTCGTGCCAAGGTCGGGCTGTACGGAGCCGATTCCATCGTTACATGTTGTCCTCGGACTCGCAGCACAGGGAGCAGAGCTAGGCACAACGAGGCGTGCACGGCAGGGGTATCTCTAGGCGCAATCAGACCATTACACACGCTCACTGACCCAGATGGCACCTCGACAGCCTGCCCTGATGACGTTGGTGAGGAGCCAATGAGGCTCTGCCTTTTTTGCATCGTGATCCAGGGCGTGATCTAGATGCTCGAGCTCCTCGTCCCGTATCCTCCTCAGCGTCGATATCAGGTCGCGAATCTCCAGGGTAACGTCGTGCCCCTGCGCTTCCCATTCGGAAACCATCTCGAGGAGGGTGCGAATCTGACCGTTGTAATGGCCACCGATCTCGGTCTCGACGGCTTCGGTGCAGGCCATGGCGGCTTCTCGGCCCATGACGGCCGTGGACCAGCCGAGCCCCGTGGCGAGGACGGACCACAACGGGTACAGGGCGGTCGGACGAACGCGGTGCTTGTGGATGAGGTTGTTGAAGGTGTCCAGGTGGGCGGCCTCCTGGTCGTACATGTGCTTCATGAGAGGGCGGAGGTGCGGGTGACGTCGGATGAGGACGGGCGTCTGTGCCTGGTAGATGAGGGTCGCGGCGAGCTCGCCCGCTTGGTTGACGCGTAGCTGCGGCCATTAGCTGTCAGCCATGGGTGGCGGCGAAGAAATGATGATTCTCACGGCTGCCGAAAGAAACTCGCGTTGCTCTTTTGTCAGGGGTTTGCACTTCTTGCTCGTGCCGGCATCGACGGCTGCCTCGGACGTGCCGTGCGCGCTCGCCGGCGAGCTTGTGGTCATGGGGCGAGCGGTTGAAGAGCAAACGGGCCTCGCATAGAAGGGACGGGCAGCGCAGACGAGACGCCGTGAAGGAGCCATGGTGGTTTCGGTTGCGAGACGCCGCAGGAAGCGGATGGGAAGGGCAATGATGAGGCGAATTTTATCGCCGAGTGTCTATGACGCCGAGAGAGACGGTACTTGGTACGTTGCAGTAAATAATGTACATGCGTAATTCAGTATTTCAATGTACCCAATACTGTACAATTGGTGTACAGTAAGTAGCTGTACATGTACATACTGTAGTTGAATACTGGCTCCGCACGGTACGATACACACTGCCTTGGTAGCTTCAAAGTACAGAGTACGGAGTGCTTGCGCAGTAATAGGTACTTGTACAGTGAGTACGGAGTGCTTGTGCAGTGAGTACAGAGTGTTTGTGCAGTATTACTAGTGCGCAGTGGGTACGGAGTGCTTGTGCAGGTAGTACAGAGCACTTGTGCAGTGAGTACCGTAAAGTGCTTGTGCAGTGAGTACAGAGTACTTGTAATGGGAGTACTGATACAGGGAGTACGGAGTGCTTGGGCGGTGAGCCAGGAGTACTTGTACAGTGGCTGCGGAGTACTTGTACAGTGAATACGGAGTACTTGTACAGTGAGTACGGAGACCTTGCGCAGTGAGTGCGGAGTACTTTACAGTGAGTACGGCGTCATTGTACAGTGCAAGTACAAGTGCTGTAGGCTTGCATCATGGTGCTGTAGGTACTTGTGCTCCGCTAGTACAAACAGTACTTACTGTACTCACGGAGTGCAGGGCACGGAGTACATACCTATAAGTACTCGCCCTCTGTGTGGCTGGATGTGGCTTACATGTACACTCACCCTCTGTGTGGCTGTGGCCCGATTGGCCCAATCCCCTTCGGTCGGACAAAGAATCCGCCGTCCTTGTACAATAATGTGCCTGCAAAGCATCTACACCTGCCCTCAAACTCCCAACGACGATTCTCTCGCCCACATGTAGAGTCTCCTGTCGATATTGTCATCGACCTTCCCCGTCCATCACCTTCTTCGGCGCGGTGTCAATACCTCTTTCGAGTGCTTTTGCTTCCGTCTTCCTTTTCAACGGCCTTGTACCGCCCTTGGCCCTGCTTGGAACAGCCTCGTCCCGCAGGACGTCTCCAGACGAACCCTTGCTTCCCTTTGGACGATTTCTTCACAATCGAGCAAACGTCTCGGCCGCGGCGGCTGCACCGCAGGTAGTGCATTCCATCATGTCCGACATCGATGATGAGCTCCTCGCCCTCGCCGGCGGCGACTCGGAAGACGAGGGAGATGCTCGTTCGGGCCGCCGAGCGTCGTCGACGCCGCCGCCCAAGGAGTCGAGGCGGCGAGCCAAAGGGCATGAGTCGGAGGACGAAGGAGAGCAGTGAGTGTTTTCCTCTGTTTTCCTTGGTTGCGTTGCATCGGCTTGGCCCAACCGCACCGCTCGCCGGCCAACGACGGACGACTCGTCGCCGAACGCTGCCGTTGCCCTTGCCGTTGGTCCGTCCGTCGCTCACCACCGTCGTTCGCCCATCTAGTTCATCCACACCTTCGACGCCAAACTCTCTAGAGTCGGCACCGATGGACGAGTCCGACTCGGACGACGAGCAGCCATCGCACGGCCGCGCGGCCGCCCCCGATGGCGGTGCCGACGACGAAAAGTATCCCGTCGACGGCATGTTCGTCAGCCTCGCGGAAAAGGCCGCCATCATGGCCATGCGCGAAGTGGAGCGAGAGCAATTCATCGCCGACCGCGATGCCGAGATTCAACGCCAACGACAGAACCGCCTGCTGCGGCAGATGGTGACGACGGTGGAGGCCGAGGCGAGCAAGCATCCCAAGAAGAAGCGCAGCGCCGACACGGCCGAGCTCGACGATGATCGCAAGTCCTCGCGGCCTCGCGCCGGAAAGACCAGCGGCACGGCCATGGATTCACTGCGCAGGGCGAGGGCGGAGAAGCAGAGACGGAAGGAGGACCACGAGCGCCGCAAGGATGGCTTCTCCCCCCGCCGGGACTCTCTCGAACCGGAAAGCGACGACGACTTTGGCCCGGCGCGAAGCCGAACGGCGGACAAGGAGACGGCCGAGGAGCTGCCGCCCGCCGAGCTTCGTGACTTTGAGCGAGTCCGGCTGGGTCGCAACGAGTTCGCCCAAGTGTGCTTCACGCCGGGCTTCGAGGAGGCCATCGTCGGCTGCTACCTTCGCATCTCGGTCGGCACCCATCCGGAGACGGGCATCGAGCAGTATCGAATGGCTCTCGTCAAGGGTACCCGCCCCCCCCCCTCCCCCCTCCCCCCTCCCTTCCCTCTTCCCACCTCATCTCGCGGCGCTGACGTCGCGTCCTCCAGGCTTCGTCACGAGCAGACCTTATGCGCTGTCCGGACCCAACGGCGTCTTCGTGACGGACCAGTACGTGAAGGGGGCTCACGGCAAGTCGGTCAAGGAATTTCCCTTCATCGCCGCCTCGAGCGGCAAGTTCACCGACGTGCGTCTCTCTCCCGTCCGCGGCGCGCTCGATGACCAACTCTGACCGTCGACAGGGCGAGCTCAACCGTTACCAGATCACCTGCACCAACGACGGCGTCTCCTTGCCCACGAAGGAGTTCCTCGACGCCAAGATCGACGCCATCAACGCGCTCATCAACCACAACTGGACCAACGAGGACATCAAGGCGCGGCTGGCGAGACGCAACGAGCTGAAGCGACGCTTCGACCCGGCCGAGCGCGAGCGCGTCGCGAGGCTGCTCGAGGAAGCCTCGCGGAGGGGCGACGAGGAAAAGGCCGAGGAGCTGCAGGAGGAACTCGACAAGCTTCGGGGGCAGCGCCTGGCGTTTAGGACGTCGCTCGGCCCTCCCAAGGGCGCCGGCGGCACGGCGGCGTCGACGGAGCAGGATCGCCTCGCCGAGCGCAACCGCGAGAACCGACGGATGAACGCCGAGCTCGTCCGCAAGGCCCAGCTGAAGGAGAAGGCTCGGTCGCGCGAGATCGAGAAGGCTCTCCACCGCGGCGAGCACGTGGCCGACGACCCGTCGCGGCGACTTCGGACCAAGGCTAAGTTTGTCCACGACGTGAACGCGACGACGCCGAGGCCGTCCCAGAACGGCAGCGCCGCCAGCACGCCAGCCGCGGGCACGCCCAAGGTCGCTCCCACCCTGATGGCATCTCACCTGGCGAAGCTGCAGGAGAAGAACTACGTCGAGAGCAAGGGGCTTCCCATGATCCACAAGCCGCTCGTCGACGACGACATCATCGGCGCTCTGGATCTGGACATTGACGTGGAAATTTGAGCCGCCGGCCCGAGGCTGACCTAATGGCGACGTTGGGTCGAACGGTAGGCCGGGTCCGCGGCGCAGGCCGAGCGCATGCCGAGCTGACCGACGGTGGCATTCATGGGCGTTGACAGGCGTTACTACCGACGAGCCAAGCGGCCGAGTCGGCAGCTGGTCGAATCGCTCTGTGCTGCGGCCTTTCGCCATCGGTCCATTGTACGCGAGAGCGAGCAACGCGATATATCATGTCACTGCTGCACAACGGTCATGAATTCGATGCCGTGCTGCCATTGCCACGTCGGGTGATTGTCGAGCGAACATTCTGTTCTTTACGTTTCTCCCATCGCATGCTCCATTATATCGGGGTATCGGGTACGGTCCCGAGCGTCGTTCCCTCTGTCCGTCGGTCGGCCCCGTCAGCCGTCACCCTCTGGCAAGTAATCCAACTTTTGCAGCCAAAAACGCCTGTAGGCAAATACCAACTTGCCGAGCAGATGCCTCAGAAGGATATGGAGCACGAGGCCGACGGTCTCGCCGGCGGTGATGGGCCTCGGCTTTGCCTTGCCGTCGAGCTGATCCTCATAGCGCTCGCAGACGTCGAGGAAGAGCTTTGGGTCGTCGGTGATGACGCCGTCGACCAGGAGGCCGTCCTTCTTGCTGTCGTCCGAGCACTCCTCCTGACCTGTGCCGCAGCTCGAGCCGGGCTTCATCATGGCCGCCCCCGGACGACGGTGGGGGGCGGCATTCTGGCGCAGGCACCACTCCATGCCGCGCTCGGAGTTGACGGTCCAGACGAAGAGGGCGCGGCGGGCGGCGAGGAGGTCGCGCATGAAGCGACGCCCGCGGTAGGGGGCCAGCAGCGTGTGCTGCGCCATGTTGAAGGCGAGATCGGGGACGGCAAGAAAGTGGCGAGCGTACGACAGCGAGAAGCCGATGTGGGCGCGCCGCAGGCCGGGCAGGCACTGGGCGGCCGACTGGATGCTCGCGGCCTACAACGCAACGAAGGATTTTGTGAGTCAAACGCGGCAACAGGGGATATCGAGGCGGAGGGACATACGTTCCAACAGCCAAGCATAATTCGTTCCTCCCATGGGATGGCGCCGGGTCGCACTTGGGACAGGGCCGTGGCGATGGCGTCCATGAGGGCTCTGGGGTCATCGTCGAGCTTCACGACGGCATCAGTGCGAGTCAAGGTACAGGGTCTCGCGCCAACCGACGGTCTGACATGCCTTGATATCCAGAAGAACCCAGACGTGACGCCGACGGTCCTCGCCGTCCTCGCCGTCCTCGCCAGTCTTTGCGACGCGCGAAGGCGCGGCAAGCCAGCGCAACAGGTCGCAGAGACGCGGCAGGCCCTGGCGCGGCGCGCGCAACGTCTGGAGCGTTGAAAGGTACTCCCAGTCGCAGTCGCCAACGGCTTTATCGATGCCGAAGCAACGCTGCAGAGAGGCATCCTACGAGGGGGCAGGTGAGAAAGGATACGAGAGCACGTACGGTGGTGCTGGCCAAGGGGAGGGCAGCGCTCACGTGGGAAAGCACGGCAACACCGTCGGCGGATAGGCGCACGTCCGTCTCGAGCGCGTGCGCGCCGACCTGCACCGCCCCCTCGAAGGCGTCCATGGAGTTCTCCGGAAAGGCGGCGCGATAGCCCCTGTGGGCGATGCACTGGGGGAGAAGACGCGAGGGCGCGCGGCGCGACGGGATGGCCCAAGTCCACGGCGCTGCGGTGGGAGTGCAAAACATGGTCAGCGATGTGCCCTTCTGATTCATGCGTCACTGGTGCGTCGTGCATGGGACGTCAATGGTGAAGAAGACGAGGTCGGTCCCGATGGATTGCATCCGAACCGATCTGAACCAACCACCAGAGGGCACCTTTATCACCAGGGGTTGGTTGCGCCGTGACGCGTGGCACCTACCTCCCGATGCTTCGGACGCCGTCGACGACCGTCCGTCCATGAGCGTCTGCTTCTCGTCCGTCATGGCAGTGTGGAAATTCAAGAATGAGAGGAAATATCGAGCGCACGACCTTGGGGCCGTTGCTGTACGTGTTCAATATCCTCCTCACAAGCGCAAGGTATTCTCCGTCGATCCGGTTGGCTTGTCCGTCACTAGGTGATGATGCTCTACCCGCGCGGCGGCGAGCCTTTGTTTATCTTGGGCACTGCCTTGGCCAGCTGTCAATCGAGGAGCAAGCGAGATGTGAGAAGGAGACGATCCGGAGATGGACAACGACAGCATGCCGACTTTCGCAAGGGCAGCGGGAGCAGGAGAACAGAGACGGTACGTACCGAGACAACGGAGTTATCGGAGTCTCCCACTGCGGATGCGGAATTTTACCGGAACCAACCTCCGGCCACTGCCGAGGCTCCCCAGATGCGCCCCACATGGGTCAATCCCTGACCCTGGCATCCCGCCAGCGCTACTCCGTACTACGGGTGCGACTCCATATCGGACGGGCCTTGGGATATCGCAGGCGTCATTGGATGGGCATGCTGGTCGAGGTTATGTATGGCTGGCACTGCCGACATCCCATGTCAGCTTCCACCGCATGCTGCGTCTGCGGCTGTGACCTGGCCACTGCGTCCAGCGACTGACGTCTTTGTCACACTACATGCGACAAGCAGAGAACAAGCATCTTTGTCGACAGGGATCAAGGGACAATGATTTCCATCACTCATTAACCGTACATGCTCCACTCCCAGGCTGCGCCGAGCCGTATCTCATACCTCATACCAACTCATAGCCTCGTAGCTGCGATGGGGAAAAGTATGCCGCGTGCGCGCCAATATACCAGTTGCAGACAACTGCCCGACAGGATGAGCGAATCAAGGGCTCATCCTTCCATCGACTCCGAATTTTCGACACAATCGGCCCCGGCATCCGCTCCGTCAGCCTCATCGCCCGTCTGAGCGAAGCAAGGAGGAGAACGGTCGTGAGCCTTCAACCGCAAGGGCCGACAGGCAAGCAAGCAAGAAAGCAAGCAAGCAAGCGCGCCATCCATGCATAATAATCAATCCACCCCTCATAGAGAAAACACCTCGGTGACGTAGTTGTCACGGCCGCTTCTCGCGTTGGCCAGGTTCCCGAGGTCGGCGCTCCCGACGCTCAGGCCGAGCTCCGACGGCGCCATCTCCTCGCCCGAGCTCAAGCTCTCGTCGCTCAGCACGCTCTGGGCCGCACCCGGGTTGCCGCCAAAGTCGGCAATGTTGAAGCCGCTCAGGTCCCAGGCGTCTGGTGACCACTCGTTGCCGTTCCCGCAGGCGGCGACGGGCGCGTCGCCGACGAGGCTCGTCCCGCCGTAGATGGCGTCGTACACGTTGTTGAGCCCTCCGTCCATGGCTCCCAGCAACGTCTCCCACTCGGCTGGCGAAAAGGCCGTCATCTTTCCGGCACCGCCCTCGGGAGGCAGCAGCTGCGTCGACATCCCCGACGCCGACGCGGGCGTCTGCATCTGCGTGAAGCTTCCCGCCGACGGGGACGACTGCGTCTCGGCAGGAGTGGTGCCGAGGGAGAGGTAGTCGAGGTTGGGCATCACGCGGCACGCGCAATCGTCGGCGGCGACAGCGCCCTGCGGCTGCGCCATGTGCATGCAGTAGCTCTGATGGCTCACGACGCCGTCCGAAGCGAGGCTGTCAAAGGACTGCCGGGATTGCGAGCGGTACAAGTCGGGCCCTCGGACCGCGACGTCGGGCATCGTCGTTCGTCGCATCCTGTCCTGCCGCCGCTGGAGCTCGCCCTCGCTCGCCGTGTTGTGATGCAGCCGGCTCAGCGGGTGGCCCGCCGTCGCCTGCTGGCCCCTCGACGGCGGCGAGGACCGCTGCCGGTCGGGCCCCGCGTAGCCAGAGCTCGGCTCCGGCTCGGCTCCGGCTCCGTTCTGCTCGTCGACGGAGATGAGGGTCCGGGCGACGCGTGTCAGGTCGACGAAGCCGGGGGCCTTGGCCTTGGCGAGCGTCGCCATGACGCCGTTGACGAGGCGCTCCGAGTCCCGCGTCAGCTTGCTGTCGTGCTTCAGGTCCACCACCTGGTAGAGCAGGGTGATTCCGCAGACGGCGAGGAGGTCAAACTTGTTGACGCAAAACGAGAAGCTCATGCCTCGCTCCTCGAGAAGCTGGCTGATTTGGATCATGTGCTTGCTCGACTCGGAAATCGAGAGCAAGGGTTGGGCGGACTTGTGGTCGAGGGACGAGCCGACGACGGGGCGGTAGATGAGGGTGCGTATGTAGTAGTAGGCCAAGGCCTGTTCTCGCGCGAGTCAGCAGGTGCTGCCGAGCAGGTGCTGCCACGGCTCGTCGACCGCGTCACGACACTTACCAGCAGGGGCGAGCGGCTACCGGTGACGTCGGTAGAGGGCTTGTCCTGGACAAAGTTGAGGCGCAGGTGATTCGGCAGCTCGGCGTACCATTCGTCGAGCTCGCGTTCAAAGGCGGCCATCTGCTGCAGGGACAGCTCGGCGTTGGTCGAGACGGGATAGACCTTCTCCAGCACCCGGGCCAGGATGCGCGCGGCGCGGAAGAGAGCCAAGGCGCTGGAGAGGCGAGTGTACTCGCCCGGCAGCGTCGGCTGGAAGCCCTTCTCGGTGATGTACTCGTCGTCCGTGTCGGACGGGTAGTCGACCTGGATGTCCTCATCCCTCAGCAGCTTGGGGAGGCCCATGGTGGCGGCGGTGAAGCTGCGGCTCGTCAGCAAGAGGGCACGCGCGGGCGCGGCCGGCTCGGCTCGGTCAGGGTGACGTACCAGTCCAGCGTGTAGAGGGTCCAAAACACCTTCTTCCTCGTCTCGAGGGTCAGGGCGCCCAAGGAGAAGCGCTTCTGGCACTGGTGAAGGCCGAGGCGGTGCGACAAGCCGACGGCGACAGACTTGTAGTGCTGCAGGCGCTTGTTGTCGGCGCGGACGGTGTAGTAGAGCATGGCGAGGATGAGGCACTGGAGCGAATCCATGGTGCTCTCGATCTGCAGCGACTCGAGCGCGTCGGTCCACTGCTTCTCGCAGGCCGCCAGCTGCGGGTAGTCGGGCGATTCGAAGGAGAGGCCGGCGATGCTGAAGACGAGGTAGAGCTGGGCGCGTTTGTAGCCGCACCTGACCTTGTCGGGGTCGGCGGCGAACTCCTCGTAGACGCGCAGGAAGGTCGGCTTGTGCAAGGCCGGGAAGAGCGGGGCCCACTCCTGGAAGAAGACGTTGACGCAGCGGTCGGAGAAGAGACGAGGCGGGACGGTGATGGAGCCGTCAGCGTCGTCGGCGGTCGCGAGGGGCGGGCATCCTTGGACGTGGAGGAAGGCGTCGGGGTTGAAGTCGAGGCAAGGCTTGCCGGTTTCCTCGAGCTTGCGCTTCAACGAGGCTGCGGGGGGGGAGCACAGGTCAGCGACGGATGGAGGAGACACGAGGACGCGGAATGGCGAGCAGGTCACACGTACTGATGATGGAGCGTCCGCTCGACGGGCCCATGAAGTAGGAGTCGGAATTCTCGACGCCGAGGAGCAGAGGCGTGCCCTGGACGCGAAAGGTATCCTCCTTGTCGACGGGCTGCGCATCCTTGGACGCGTCGGGCGAGGACGAGGTCGAGTTGGACCACGAGGTGAAGGAGGGCGGGCGGCGGTGGCTGCCGTGGACGGCCGAGAGCATGTCAATCTTTTCGTCCTTTTCGTCGAGCAGGTCCTTGAGCTCTCGGACCTCGCACTCGAGCTGGCGGACACGCTCCTCGAGGGATTCGGTGTAGCCCCGAGGGAAAGCCCGCCGGCTCAGCTTGTCGCTGGTGCGGCATTCGAAGCCCACGTTGGCACACTGAGAGCACGTCGGGCGGACGCCGTCGCATCGTATCTTCTTGCTGCGGCACCGGTCGCAGGCTTGGGCGATTCGACTCTGGGCGCTGGTGCCCACCTTGATGACCTTCATGGGGAGGATTCCGGGCATGGCGACGGATGCGTCGTCCTCGCGGGACTCGTCGTGACGCTGGCCGTCGACCGGAAGAGGAGGAAAAACAAAGGAAGAGGAGGGTGTCGTCGAAACGGCGTCGGCGGCGGCGGCGGCGGCGGCGGCACGAGGCACCACGAGCTCCGTCCCAAGGGCACGCACCGGTCGGGCGACGATGGAGAGGAGGCGGAGCGAAGTTGGCGGCGGGCCACGCAGGCCGTCTCGCACGAGGGTCGACTGGCGTTTCGATGATCGATGGCTCTGTCGTCCGTCTTCCACCTCACTCGTTCGGGGACGTTGGCGATGACGACAAGGATGCTGTCGAGGCAGGCGTAGGATAGGGCCGCCGGGGTAGCAAGTTGGAGGTTGGTCCAAGGCAGGAACTATACCACTGCACCTTGGCCGAGCAGGACGGGGTCGAAGTAAGGTGAGGAGTCGAAAGGACGTGGCATGTGGAGATGGACAGGGGAAGGGAAGCGGGAGCCGGCAAGGGAGGGGAGGGAAGTATTATTTCGTCGAGACGACGGGAGCATAAGGGGGACGGTGGTGGCATATGTAATGGGAAACCGGGTAACGGTGAGGGTTTTTTTGTGGAGTCGGCGAAGGAAAAGTGTCATGGAAAATGTCGGGGGAGGCGCAACCGGCCAACGCTGGTTGGGCAGGAGCAGGCGACGGACGGGGAGGATGAATGTCCGATGGAAGCTTCTCCAGACTTTCCCCAGACCCGAGCGGACATCTAGGCCGGCGGCGGGGGGGGGGGGGTGCGCCATGGACGACGTTGGTGTGCCAATGCGTGCCGATTACACAATACCAAGAGAGGCGAGAGTACGGAGTAGCGCCGTTTAGGATTCGCTGGCGGCGGCGGCGGTGGTGGTGGTGGTGATGATGGTGGTGGTGGTGGTGGTGGTGGCCATGATCAGCAGGCGACTTTTGCGTGCCTTGCTCGCTGGCCATGGCTCTATTCCCGGTGCAGTGGCCCTGCAGGCAAGGACATGTACAGGTACCGTATGGTGTACATGCGTGCGAGTACCAGTGTACCGGTACAACGACTTGATGCTCAAGTACTTGCAGTACTTGCAGTCTTGAATGATGCCACTCGGCCGACGTGCCTTTTCTTGCCCCGTCCAGCATAAAGGACGGACGATGCACCGCGAGAATCACCGACTCGGTGCAGCGTCCCGTACCTTGCCAGCCGGGTAATCGTAGCAACAAGCGAATGAACGCAAGACATACCTGGGTCATGGCGACTGCATGTGCGTGCCCGAGTAGGTGCAAGCAGCACAACCACTGTGCCGCGGAACGCCTGTCACCCAGTGTTCCGTAGGTGTACCTGTCTGCACTGCAAGTACAGTACTTGCCCCTACAGTACACGTACTTGCACATGTACATGAACATGCACCGTAGGTGTACGTACTTCCTGGCCAATTACCCCCGCGCCAACGAGTTGCCCGCCGCTCTTGCCAAGATCGCCTACGTCCAGCATGACGGCCAGTCATTCTTTTTGCCACCCGCATCGACCCACTTGGGGCCTTACGGAGGCCGGCCAAGGTACAGGTACTCGGTTCGCCGTCACGGCACCGCACGCGCACACGTACACGTACAACGTGGTCCGCGGTCGCACTTGCACCGACACAGGACGACGGCGCCCCGAAGGCGTCGGGGATCCGGGGTAGGAGCAGAAAATCGGCTCCTCTCAGGGGCGGTTCCTTCCAGGTCAGCCTCTCTCGGCCATTCTTTTTGACCGCCCGGCGTGCTGCCACATCCCGAAAAGCTGGGCAGGTGCGCGGTAAGACGAGCATGTACAGTACATGTACGCTACTGGTGCAAGTACAGTACACGTACAGTACTACCAACTGGTGCATGTACGGCGTTGCACCTAATACTACCAGGTACTAAGGTAGTTGTATGCTCTCCGTACTCCGTACAAGCACAAGCAAGTATACAAGGACTACAAGTACTGCATGTTACTGTCTACAGGTGCCGATTGTACGTACTAGCCACCTGGAAGGTGCTCACTCTCATCTCGGCACGGATACATTCTTCAGTAGCATGCACATACGCAAGTACAGGTACTCATACGGAGTCCATCAAGTACGTGGACTGACACACAAGTGTACCTGTACCTGCCGGGCACTTGCACTGCACTTGGGAGCAACCCCAACACGAGTACTTATACGCTGTACGGAGTACATGTATAGTACTTACTAGTACGGAGTAGGCACCCCAACAAATACTCCTCCTCCGTATTACTTGCACAAGCTTCCTACCGCATGCCCATCACCCAGGCCCGCACCCCAGACGGCATGCTGGGCTGCCATGCTGCGCCGTGCATCCTACCCGGCGACGCGGACGGAGTGCATGTGCGCCTCTATCTTTGCTGTCGTTTCCATCCATTGACGATGATGCCGGCAGCAGGGACTCGACAGAGACGGGCAGATCTACCCATGCCCGCGCCTTTCCACAGCATCGGTAGCCCGTAAACAGATGCCCATGGCCATGGCTGTACCTGCACGTACAAGTACTGTCCATGTACTGTTCATGTACTGTACAGTGCACGTACTGTTCATGTACTTGCACGTACACGCAAGCACGCCGATGGCACTTGTCGCCTGCCGCACGAGAGACGCACGGGGGCCGTCGCGTGCCAACATGTCAGGCCACCCACTGCGCCCGCCGAATTGGTAATTGGTCAGCGTACGGGGCGATCCGAGACCAGAGACTTGCGTCCGGGGTGTGCGTGTAGCTGTGCTGCAAGTACTGTACATGTATGTACATGCAAGTCCACGCCTGCACCTGCGCTTGCGTGTACTGTAGGTGCCTTGGACGCTGCGCGAGTGCAGTACTTGCAAGTACATGTACTTGCTGGCTACCAACGCTCTTCTGGACTCCGCTCCGTAAGTACAGTACTTGAGTATGCACGCCGTCATGACAAACCATGCCGCGCTCCAGCCACCTGAGCCACAGCTACCCCGGATTTGACATCGGCGAGCGACGACGTCGGCCGCCGGGTCCATCGTACGGTGGCATCCGAGCCAACCCGACAACGGGCAAAGGTAAATGCCACCTTTGACGTCGACAAATGGTAGCGGGGGCGCCTGGAAATCCCGTCGACTGTTTGCACGCCTTTTTCGGACCCCTACCCTCTCCCTTTTCTGTCCAGGCCGGCAACATTTTCTTCCCCTCGTGCATGGTACGCCCACCATTTTCTTACCCTCGTCAATGGTACGCCCACCCGTTGGACCCAGGTTCCCGTCCTCCCCCATCCCCCCCGTGCAACGTGGGCCTTTTCGTCTGAGCCGCGACCCCATCGTCCGCCGCATCCCATCCCACGCCCGACGACGACAAGGACCACTCGTGGCCGGCGGGCGGCATCTGCGAACCTCCGGCGCCCCGTGCCATTCGTCTGTTTCAACCATCCCCCCCTCCCCCCCCCCCCACGGCCGAAGATATGCATACTTGGCCACCGTCGACTCGCCGTCCCACACCCACTCGTCTGGATGTCATCTCCTCTCCCACTCGTGGCAGCCATCTCCTCTCCCACTCGTGGATGCCATCTCCTCTCCCGGTCGTCTGGATGCCGTCTCTCCATCCCATCCATCCACCACGAGACCCGAAAACTTCCGTCCGAGGGCGTGCTGTCGGCGTCACCATCCGTCGCCGCGACCTCTTCTTCCTCCGTCCACCCACGTTGCGTACGTGTCCACCGACCATCGATGGCGAGTGCTGTCGTTGTTTGTTTTGTTCGAGCATCGTCCCCATGCCGTCCGTGAGGCCTCGCCGCTACCCACTTCCCGCAGCCGCGGCTGTTGGTCTCGTGCAGGGGCATCGCCGCCCCGGCACCGCCACAGGTCGCAGAAGAAACCGGGCTGCCCTGCCCGACCCCGCTCTCTCCGCACTCTCTCCGCACTCTCTCCCTCCGCACGCGACCTCCCGTCGTCATGACATCGTCTCTCCTCCTCGTCACCCAATTCCCGAGTCATCGCGAGCGACGCCAGCTGCGTCCCCTGCACCCTTCGTCATTCGCCAGCGTCCGCCACCATGTTGCCATTGCTTTTCCGGCCCACCGAAGCCTGCGTGGACTAGGCCTCGCTGTCCATCAGACAACCTCATCTCGGTACTCCTCCGTACAGCTCCACGCGCGGACGCCGTCATCGCACGTAGCCGTTGCCTCTGTCGTGATGGCACGGCAGTCGTACGAGCGCGCCGTGCCGTCCACCTTGCGTCGCCGCTTGGTCCAGGAGCGTGCGGCCCTGTCTCACCTTGGCTCGCCGCACCGCCGAGGCGGCCGTCGAGCTGTCATTCCCATGCTAAAGCCGAGAATCGAATGCCGCGCAACTTCGGACGCTAGACGCGCCACCGTGGCGGCCAACTCCCCGTCGGCAGCGACTACTGCTAGGCGGTGCTAGAATGGCATGGCATTCTCGCCCTCTCCGTCATCCGACGTGCGTCTCCTGCGCTCTTGGCACTGGCCGGCCTGCCTACCGTCGTAACCTCGTCGCCTCCCTCGGCCGAGATGGCCGGTGGGTTCCCGAGTCAAGCGTGCGGCATCGAGGCCCAGCGCCCTGTCATGTCCTGTCCTGTCCCGTCCTGATTGGACCCCCCCCCCGTCCCCCCTTCGTCGGCGCCGTCCTTTAGTCGAGATGACCGTGGACTCTGGGGCTAGCCTGCCGTCCCGGCGACTTGCTCCGTCCTCCTTTGCGCGCTCGTCGCTCGGTGTGGAGGAGTGTGCCGTCAGCTAAAGTCTTCCTCGTCTTCATTGGACCTTGGCGACGTCGCCCCTTGCTCGATCGGGCAATCTTCCATCGATCCGAGGTATGCCACCACGTCGTCGCGGGCGAGTAGGCTGGACATCTGCACGCACACGTCGTGTTAGCATCGTGGTACCTCCGACGGAGCGTCCGCGTCCGGCCCATCGCGCTTCGTATTCGCGAGGGTCCATGCGAGTGCGCGCGGCGGGACGCACCTCGTTTTCCAGCGCCTCGGCCGCCGCCTCGAGCACCTGCAGCTCCGCCTCGAGCAACGCCCGTGCCGCCTGCGCTCGCTCCTCTCGCGGCGAGCCCATGCCACCCAAGGCCTGCCGCTCCGTCTCGGACTGTGCTGCCTTGTTCTTGCTCGTCTGACCCTCGACCCGCTGGTGGAGCACGGTGACGGCGCGAAGCCTGAACACGTCACGGAGCTCGTGGCCTCGCACGAGGCTCTCAAACTCGGTTGCCCTGTCCGTGACATCCTCGCCCTGCCACAGGAGCCGTAGCTGCCGCCCTCCGCTCGTGTCCTGCAGGAGCCGAAATTCGAGGCCGTCCTCTTCGTTGAGACACATGAGAAAGACAAACTGGCTCTCGAATTCGACCGCGTCCGTCTCCGGCGACCGGGAGAAGCGCACGGTGGGCGGACGGCCGAAGACGTGGAGCTTCGCCTTGGCGAGCGGGTCGTCGGGCAACGGGTCGAGGTGCAGCGTCAGCTCCCGCGCGACGGCATCTCCGTCGATGAAGCCGTAGCTGAACAGCATCTCGGCCGCCGACTTGTCCACGCCGTACGATATCGTCACCTCGCGGCCACGCGCCATCGCACGGCCCGGTCGGGCGAGGAGCACGACGTCGCCGTCGCCGTCGACTTCGTAGTATGCCGTCGGCCGGCTCGCGTGGTTGATCATGTCGAGGCCGGGAACCATGGCATCGCCCATGACGGGCAGCTCCAGGCAGCGCGAGCGATACCAAGCGTCGGCGAGCATCCAGTCCTCGAGCGAGGCGCCGCCTCGCCCCCACAGCATGGCGCTCCAAAACGGCATGTCCTGGCTCGTCTCGCGGAGCTCGTCAAACTCGCGCGCGAGGGTGGAGAGCTTCGCTTCGAGCGCCACCTGAGGCGTGTTAGCGGCGACGAGATTCCTCCACGTCGTTGCCTGCCGTCGCCAAGCCCGCCGTCGTGGTTCCGGGCCGGAGTGCTCACCTCCAACGAAGTGCCGTTCAGCAGCATGTGTTCTTGCTCGGACCACAAGGTCGGCACGGGCACCTCTCGGGGTAGGAAGCCGACGTACGTCGTCCACGGCGTCGAGGTGATGCCCCTCGGCCCAGCCTGGGCGTTCCTGGCATGAATCTCATGGCAGAGCAGGTACAGCATGACATCTCTTCGCGTCGACTGTCACCCGTTAGCCTGGCGCCTCCGCCGCGGAGAGTCCGCTGCACGCTGTCACAGAGCCGCGCCGGGCCTGCCGGCGGCGAGGGCGTCTGCCTACCTTGCGTCCGGCCGCGTCTCGAAGCAGCGAAAAATTTTGATCAATTTTGGCATACTCTTCCACCGCTTCGGCCGACAGGACCAGATCGTGGGGAATCTTCATGAGCTCCGTAGCAGGAGGATCGGCGGTAGTCGTCGCCGCCGTCACCGCAGGGGCCGCGTCGGCCGAGGAGCTGGCCATCTCTTCGTCCGCCACGAGGCCGCAGCCTTTGCCGTTCACATGCTGAAGCGTGACCTTTGTCAAAGCCACTTCGTTGAGCCGTGCCCATGCCGGAAAGGCGCTGAGCGGCAACTGCTGTGCAGGCATGACGGGGGGGTGATGCGGTGACAACCGATGACTGCAGAGTGCCGGTTGTGCAAACGATGGGCAGCCCAGTGCAATGTCAATCTTGTTCGTCTACCCCACTCGTCGTCTCCGACCGGAGTTCTCGCGGCTCGCTGCTCGTCCCTCACTGCTGTTGCCACCAGACAATATGAGGTGCAGCAAAATCCTGCCGTACCCAAGGTCGGTGCTTCTTCGCGCAAGTACTTGTACTCGTGCGCAGTCTTGAATCGGCCGTCGTCCTGTGGATGGTCACGCCGGTGCTGCCGTCCTCGTGTCCCTGGAGAGAGGCCTTGAGGGTCGACAGAGGCAACACTTGATGCTCGGTTGGTCATGTCGGATCATGAAGGCGTGCTGGCAGACAATCGCGTGATGCGACACGTGATTGGCAAATGCGGGGTGCCTCGCATGGCGGAGTTCAAGATAAAGCGGCATGTGCCATGAAGGATGAGCCAGAGGGGCAAGGGAGCAAGTTGATGAGGCTCATGAAGAAAGCCAGAAGCGATTGCATCGGAAGCATGCTTTGTGTCTCTGATTGACCGCTTCTACTGTCCTCGTCGACGACGGATAGTCCCTAGCCTTGATGCGCCTCAACGAGCGCGCACTGGGAAAGGAGGCATGTGTGGATGGTTGCACGGATTGCCAACGAGGTGGATGGCATTTCCCGAGTCACTTATGCCCTGTAACCCGGCTCTCTGTACCCTCCCCGTTTCGAGTTCGAGTGTGCTCGCTGACAATATCATCGCTGGGTATACAGGAATCGGATGGGGGTGGTGGTGTCAGCCAGGCCGTCACACGAGGTTGTCTCACGGCCCATGGCTTGCTTCTGCTTGTATTCGAACGGCTCTGCATCCATGTCATCGCAAATAGCTCCAATCTGACTGTGAATGCCGTGGCAGCCAAATCCTAGGCGGAACCCACTGCGAGGGAATGACCCTCTGCTTCCCTCGCGAGGAGTAATATGAGCACAAGTATGTCCGAGACTGGTCCTGCTCTTGGACTCTGGATTTCCAACCTTGTGGATGAAGTCGCCTGACGTGATTCCCCCATGGTCCCCTTTTGCATGGTCTCGTGTTAGGTACCGATTTTTTAGCATCGACATGGAATGGAGATTTTGCACGAATTCAACGAGACACGTTAGAACCAGCAAAAGCAAAAAAGTGCCGACAATGAACTGCAACCTTGCACAGATCATGGAAATTGAGGTGTGAGTCTGCAAAAATAAACGCGTGGTTTCGCCCGGGCTCGAACCGGGGACCTTCTCGGTGTTAGCGAGAAATCATGACCAACTAGACCACGAAACCAACTCGTTGGAGTCTTGTTTTGACTGATTTCGACTCGCTTATTATTATATATACATGTATATATGTATGTATTGCATTGGATTGCGGCCGAATGGCAACTATCCGCGTTGACGTCTTCCTTCCCCCTTGATCTCTGCCTAGATGGGAGGAGCTTGAATACACCATGCTGCTGTTAATGTAGACTACTGTTCATTAACCAGGGTAGAAATTCTACAGGCAGTCTGCTTGTCACATTCATTCCGAGGAGCAAGGGTCGGCAAGCTGGCTGCTACATCGGGATTGGTAGCAGCATTGGTGCAGATCGTGATACTTTAGAGTCAAAAGAATCACGACCGCCCTACCCTTTACCTGGGCCGTCGCTTACTCGCGTGACTCGTAATGGCTACCAGAGCATGGAGTACATGTTAGAATCTACTCATGGCACTGGTATATCCGACATTATTGTGCATGCTCTCGCAGGTTGAGCTCTGGTGGAATAAGTATGGTGGACGGAGACGCACGACAGACGGAACCCCAAAAGAGTAACCCTGATACGCCGGAGCATTACACGCCAATGAAACGCACAATGGAAACCATTCCCTCTTTCCTCCTTGCAAATACCCCTAGTTTCAGATGGTCAAATCCAGCGATCCCTACGGAGTACCTTCCATCCGGACTGTTGCCAGACACTTACTTGCATATTAAAAACACGGAATATTGTTGTTCTATTTCATGCGCATAGCAACGACATACTTGTTACATACGAGTGCTCCGGTCCAGTAAGATCGTTCTGTAGTAATATTACTATGGAGTCGGATCATCACCTACTTGCTCTGTAGCGTTCGAGGCCGTTGGCACCACCTAACTTGATCGGGGAGACCAAGGAATTCACCCTGGTCGTGAGTGGGTCAATATCATCCATGGCTCGACTTGGCAACATCCACACTGTGAATGCCTTCAAAATACTGCGCTCTCAAGTATTATACGCCCTGATTGGATATAGACGACCTCATTAACTGTGATACTACGGAGTAACTCGGTGTCTTTTGTACTGCAGAAGGGTCTTGGTATTGACTCAAGCGCGTAAATAAGTATTAACAGAGCAGACTGATGGCATATAGCAGCACGAGTCGGAACAGACTGTATGCTCTGTCGTGACCTTCAATGACGGCAACGTACCTGAATCGTGGGCCACGCAGCTTCAATTTATGGCAGGCTATGTACGAACAATAAAAGTATATAAACCCTTGAATTCATCTCTTATTTTGCAAGAGTTCGCATCCAACACAAATTCTTCACACATTCATTATCCTACTCATTTATACAGCTCGACCTCCGAACCATTCATCTTCCACCATGAAATTCACAAACACTCTTGTATTCGCGGTGACCGCTACTGCTAGCGTTTTTCCACAGTTCCAGACTCTTGGCAACTCCCTGGTGGAACTTGGCCAAGCCTTGGATGACTTCAAACTCAATCGCGAGATTGACAGCAAACCTACCGTTGAAAATCTCGACAGAGATTTCCATAAAGTAGAGGAACATCTTGACGAATGTATCCGGCTACTTGATGATTCGATTATCACAGGAGGCTACGTCCTCACGAAGGACCGGTCCATTATTCTGAAGCACATTACATCCGAGACGGATGCTAACAAACTCCGCGCCCCCATAATGGCCCAAAAGTCGCATATTAACAACACTCATGCTTGTGCTCATACTTATGGATTGCTCAAGGCTACCGGCTCCAAATTCACCAAACTCTACCAATATATCCCCACGTTGTTGAGCCCCAAGGACTTGCCTGCGGGTGAGCGCAAAGCGCAAGAGTTTCTCAAAATCCTCAACGATACTATTTCAGAGTTCTCCGATGATAAATGCGGGCTCAACGGTGATATTACGAACTAAGAGGAAAGGGAAGGGCCTATGGAGGTGGCTTGCAACGGCGGATGGGGTGTACGGCAATGGAAGGTTTCCAATCAAGTATCAATACACTCCTAGCTAGTGAGAGCTGTTTTGTTCCTTTTCCTCATCGGATGGCTCTCATCCAATCAATATACAATCAGAGTCAGCTTGTGCAGCCTTTGGCTTGTCCTCTATCTTTGCATACATGATGTGGACCGCTCGGTTCGTCACAGCTAGTGTCTACCCAAAGGGCACAAAATGTGATCCCCCAACCTGCAGAGTACACCTGCCTCCATTCATGTTCTTTCTGCGGGTTACATGTAGTGGTAGGTGTGTGCAGGTGTACCGCCACTTACACGTGCCTGTAGGTGTCTGAACGACGCAAGACTACGGAGCATTACCACGTACGGCAATACTACGCTAT
Organism: Drechmeria coniospora; assembly: GCF_001625195.1. Taxonomy (NCBI): domain Eukaryota; kingdom Fungi; phylum Ascomycota; class Sordariomycetes; order Hypocreales; family Ophiocordycipitaceae; genus Drechmeria; species Drechmeria coniospora. The sequence continues at coordinate 8,143,347 of NC_054390.1, read as the reverse complement.
AAGTGAGTAAACTACGCTATAATTGAGTAAAGTACTCCACAGTACAGAGAAACACGGGCTAATTACTCCAAGTAAGTGTATTCCATGCAAGAAAGTTAGTCCTGGGTCGAGTCGGATCTTGATATTTTACCGGACCACCATCTTACTCGACCTAACGGAATCGGGCTCAAAGGTGCCCATAAACAGCGAAATTCATACTCTGCACTACAAAGGAGCCGTGGCGCGCCCAGCTACCCAAAGTCATTCCCACAAACTGCCGACGGCAAGGTGAGGTCGACCGCTGGCTGGACGGTTGGCTGGAAACGATGGCCGCCAGAGGTCCGGGGCAAGGCCTGCCAGAGGTTGACCGGAACTGGTAGCCGTACCATTGACTGCCAACTACTAGTTTGTATGCCGATGTAAACGCGGGCAGAAGCGGGTAGTCAACACCATTATGCGGTTAAGTGGTTCACGCGGTTCGCCACATGCGTCCTACTAATATGTACAAAACTTTCATATACGTGTTGCCGAGAAGGGTTGGCATAACATCTAGCGGCCCGTAGTGCATACTCATACACGTACGGAGCACACCAGAAGTATTACTAGCTGTCGGAAGATGAACTAGGATGACTCGACACGATTCAGCGCAAGTAGCCTACGAATACGGAGTATTGGCACTGCACTGATACGCAATGAATCGTGCTTGCGTACTATACTGTACGGAGCAAGTACAAGTGCAACGAATGCCTACACCTGCTTATATAGTACTTGCATTCTGTACTCCGTACTTGCTCTGTAACAGCTATCAAAAGTCTCCGTCACTAGCACTGGCTTGTGCTCGTACAGGTATTACATTAGGACAACTCCGTAACTAGGTCTAGGTAACTCATCATTCTTACAGGCATGATGACCCAAGTTCAAGTTCCCAGCATACACGGCCCATTTAGGCGAGCAAGGCATAGTCCAGTCATCTGCTCCGTACAACTACTGTACTGTACTTGACAATCCAGTACTTGGGTATTCTCGCAAGTATTTTAGCATTATGTGGACAGCACTGAATGCAGCATTCAAGAACGCGTAGTACGACGGCGCGACTCGGAAGACACGAGCATAGTGGAGGCCTTGACCATCTGTGAGTCGTGGACCATTTCGTCATACAACGATATGCGAGGAATATAGTAATTATTGGTTGTATTGGGATTAACGGTATCCGGAGCTGGAACGCAGCGAATGCGTTATGGACAGACGCTCTACAACACCTCAATAGCGCTGCAGTCTGGTGCAATAGCGCCACTGGGTCATTCAGCAGGGGGTAAGTTCTTGCATGGGCATTTCAGCTACTTGCCCTATATCGAACGGGACAATTCCTACCCTTGACCTTAGCAGCCTTACCGGACCTTCGCTTATAGGATGTTATTCTACGAGTAGGGTTCGAGCATTACCCAGCTTCCAAACGAGGCTCGGTTACGGACCGGACCAACTTGCGTGTTGCGGCATGGGAGAGATTACGACGAGGCGAAAATTCTGCCCATATTTGCCCTAAAGAGAGGGTGTTGGAAAGCTCCCATTTCTTGATCTGAGTTTAATCGAGGTAGAGTGGCACATGACATGTGACTCCTCCCGTTCGGATTTCCAAGTCTGTAAATATATTTACATATAATGGCGTATCCCCCGCCCATTTGTTACAAGGAAACGAGGTTATCGAATTCAAGCGCGTGGACCTATGTGAGAGCTTCCGATGGTTTGGTAGTTTTACGATTTGATGAAATGCATTCGAGAAGTCTGATTTCGTTAAGTGAGGAGTGTAAAGTGGTGATTGGGTCGTGCACATTCCTAGCACCCGACTACCACAACACGACTCCTCCTATATGACGAAGAGTACCCAGTATGCCTGGCTCTCTTCTGTCACTGCTCCCGACCTGGATCATATACACCTTGAGAATTGGCACCATTATTCAATCCGCAACCATCAATCAGGCAATGGGTATGGAGATTTTGTCATGGATAGTAACAATTCTCGATATAAACCTTAATGGCTACGACTGATCTAGGATGCATCGGAAACGAGAAGATACGACATGCTGCCGACAATGTTTAGGTATTCAAACGCCGTATCTGTCACACGCCAAATGCAGTTTGTACCACTGCCGTTTCTCATCCTACATTACGGGTTAGTTTCAACTGGTCATACTTGTGTCGCTAAAGATGACTTTATTCATATCATCCCTGAGTTAGAATGGTGATTGGATTGGGTATAGTACGGAAATGGCTTTGAACAGATGGGAAAGATTGTAGGGTTGCAGGAGTCCTATAAAGTGTTGAAGCAAGACAAACAAAGCTGCGACTCGATCCTAGATTGTTGACTTTAATAGCAAGCTACGCAAAGGCGGTTGCGCTATTCCAATACTCTTCAAGGTCCTGACGGCTTACAGAAAATAACAAGTATTCATATCTATCGTTGTCGAAGTAATACCAGCAGAGGCATCACATCGAATTTCTTGGCCGTTTTTCAGCACGAACGCTAGAGTCCTATCCTGATAAAAATGGTTCTTATAGGCGAAATCCTGGTCCTGCACTACTTGCGGAATTCTAGCAGCTAGGGACTCCTTATCCTGCATTATCGAGGTCGAGGGATTATTGGATGTTATGCCATGCGATTTAGTCCACTCCAATACCTTGGGAGGAAGTTTTGATTCAATTTTCTTCTTGGGTCGCAACCAGAAGGGACCATCTCTAATATTTTTAGGCGATTGATATAGTGCCGATTTGGATGCCCCCTTTTCGCTCTGTCCAGTTGTCCCCTTTTCGCCGATTTTCTCAATACCGGCGAGAAAAGCCTCAGCTGCAAGGTCGGCTACATCATCAGCAATGCAATAGTTGTTTTTGCTTGTTTTACCACGATATCCTTCCTGAGATTTTGTTCTTCTACCTCCAAAAAAAGCTTCTTAGGCGACCTCCGACTCCCTTTCGGCGGAATAATCGACACTGGGTTTTTGATGTTCGCAGGCTACAATCATTATCGCCAGCGCAATCAATTGGTCCTTGAGGGTCGACATTTAAGACATGCTGCCGATTCTCGGTAGGTTTTTCAGGGTCAGGATTGGAATCTTGCCGACTAGAACCATCTCCGATATTAGTAGTCCTATGGCCATCTTTATTTTGATCGACAAGATCTCCAGCTCCCCCCAGCTTCCCTTGCCCACTACCCTTATTCTGAAGGGAACCATCTTGCCGAGGAGTATGTAAGGTGAACTTCTTAACTACTTCAGAGAGCGGCATTGGAGTCTCCAAGTTCTCGGTGGGGATTGGAGATTTATAAAGTGCCTTTAGTCGTTCGTCGTCACGATTGGCTCCGTTGATAATCTGTTCGGCAATCGCTTTATCGTTTATAAAAGCAAGCCCTGGATATCCTTTACTAGCCCGCTGGCTATCAAACCGGTGGTCATAGTTTAGATTGAACTGTACCATCAACTGCCCATCGCTTACCCTAAAGGCACCAATAATTCGATTCGAACTAACATGTCCTATGGAGCCATAATCTTGCTCGGAAATAAACTCCTTTTCGGAGAAGCCAGCCGGTCCAAGGGTTCCAAAAAAACTTATAAATTTTGAATTTGGTCGTACGATATATCCCCATTTCTCAGTTTTATATGCTGGCTCGGGTAATTCTGCTGCAGGTGGTGGGGGGCCGTTCCTTTCGTGATACGTTGCGTCGTCATGATGTTGGCGTCCGTGTTCTTGGATCTTCAGCCAGTCTTCAACGCCGAAAAACTTGGCTTTTCCGGTATGTGCAATATTTTGGGCGCCCGATAGTACGGCCTGGAGTGATCTACTAAATGATATATATGCCGTATCGTCCCATGCGAAATCAGTATGACGACTAACGACGAATGAGGCAGACATAATGTCTCCGCCACCCGACTCCAACTTGGTCTTAAAGCCATGGTTGAAGATATCTTCAGGTTTTCGATCATCGTAGCGAAAGAGAAGACTAGGCTGCACCTTGCGGCTCTTGCTATGGATATATGGGGAATTCTTCCATCGTTCATGAGCTTCGGGTGGGCCGTGATCGGGTTCAAGTCCCAATGCAAAAAAGTCATCATCATCCATTGGAATTTCCTTAAATTTGGGTTTGGTGTCTGGCTTTGGATTGGGAGCATCTGTTGAGACTACAGGGTATGATGCCCCGAGCCGATGAAGAAAGAACCAAAAAAAAATGTGTCTCAGCCATATATTATGGCGGACCATGATATTGGCAATGGAACGGATGATGATGCAACGGGAAAGGGATAGTTTGCGAAAGCTAGGGTTGTTCGCTGAGGAAAAGAAGAATAAGTCATCGCCGTTGGGAGACGACTTAAACGGATCGACGCAATTGTAAGGTTTAAATCGATGCCTGGATATGTGCGATACATGCACTAAATGTAACGTCCATTGTTACAAATAATGGCGCCCAATGATTGCTCCCCATATGCCACGATCCAAGCGCAAGTTGGAAATTTCATGGGAAGCTTGTTTCGCACTAAGTATGAGGCGGAAGGTATCTAGATACGCTTAAGGCGTCATATGCAGTAACCAAAAAATGAGAGCCACCGTAGCGAAGACTATTTACCCCAATAATCAAACCTGCCAGTTCTACACAATACAGATTTATACATGGGATAATTCATTGGCTTATAATGCATTATAATTGACGACTAACTGAATGGGGAGAAATCCAGCCCTAGTAATTCCGTACTTGGCTGCTACAGTACCGGTAGGGGGCCGGCCAATCTTGTATTGTCCTTTGCATGTTATGCACCCCTTTTTCACTGACCGTAACCGACCTGGAGCGTATTCTAGCCCCTGCGACCTCGTGGGACTCGGAAATATAACTCAGTAACCGGGACTGAGATTGAGATGTGGGGTTTCGATCGTTCTGGACCGTACAGCGGAATCACATTTGATGTCTACGAAGTGTCCAAGAAGTTCATCCAGGGTATATGCGGATATTTAGTTATGGACAACCAAGAGCTTGGTTAGACGCCCTCACGAAAGAAAAGGACAGCAGGTTGTCGTGATGGATGGCTCAGCCTCCAAAATAGAAGCAAAGTGACTGTCCGCGACCTTTTGCCCCTTTGTTGCCCGCCACGCGTTGCGACGTAGGATTTTAAGCAATGCTCGACACAAAATTCACCAACACCAAGTCGCAGTCATCGGTAGATAGGGCGCTTCGAACACGCGCACGGCAGAAAGTCGTCACGGTAAAATATGAAACAGCCTAGGGTACAAGAAACCGGAGGAGTTTAAGCAGTGTGCCGCGCGTCAGGGAACAAACCTCCATTGCAATAATGCAGGAATTGCCCAGGAAAGTCACCCGTCTAAGGGAGGCGATTGAGAGGATGAACAGGGGATGAAAAAACAGAGGATACCCAAAGATGAAACTTTACTAACTCAGTCATCTCATAGCGGGAATGCAATGAAGGATCTGACTTCCAATAAGGAGGACAGATCTCTCGGTCACCAGGCTCCATTTCTCGCTGAAGTTGCCAACATGTACTACACTTCAGCAGAGTTACCGTGTAGTCAACGCGCCACATCAGCGGAACACGTGCCCATACCAAGCAATTCGCTGGTTCGGTCTACGTCTGGATGCCGCCAGAATCATTCGGCCTCGAGAATTGTCTAGGCTGACTATTTTTATCAATAACGGCTGACTATGCAATATCTTTTGCATACCCAGGATTGCTACGGAATGATAGATATAGATATTTATAGGTATATATAGATTTAGATATAGATATAGATATAGATATAGATATAGATATAGATATAGATATAGATATAGATATAGATATAGATATAGATATAGATATAGATATAGATATAGATATAGATATAGATATAGCTAGATTAGTGGAATGGACGGAGCAGTTGCATCAACAAAGCGCTAGAATATCAATCATACACATCGCATCTGACAAGGTAGGAGGGCAACCTTCACCTCAGCTCCCATATATTGATGTTTTAGCCATTAATACCCCATTCACAAGACCGTTAATACCGAGAATAATTGTATTGAACGAAAGATCGGCGGGTGAGTTCTCTGATTCGCCCCCGTCATGGTCACGTGACGCCTCGGAAAAGGCGTGCTTCCCCACTACGACGGGCCAACTTTGGTCAAGAGTTGCTCCTCTCCACTAAACCTTGGCTTCGTGACATGCTCTCAATAGCGAAATCATTATAGCATGCTGCTGCGGGCTGTCAACACTCATCGTGTTCAACGTCTCTCTCCTGACACCTGAAGTGCAAGGACGAAGGGAGCGAGGACACGGTCAACGGCAACCCTTACCGTCCGTGTCTTCGCGTTCGTCATAGCGGTATTCTGTTCATTCACCTCACCTGCATTCCATGTGCCTCATTAGCTAAATGTTCCCAGCTCTATCACGAGCCTATCAAGATGCCTGCTAAAGAGTTGGAACATCAGACCTCGACCGGAATCGCTGAGAAGCAACGATATCCCGGTCTACCTCGTTGCGGTCAGCTCTGTCTCATGGAAGCCGGCGAGCGGGTGGCAAAACGGGTAGTTGTTTTGGTGTCGCAGAGAAGCTCTCACTGGGACGCGGCATGGACATGCCCCGGAGAAGTGGTTGCGGTCGCATTATCGCTCACACAGCAGAGAGGACTGCTTCCACAAAGCATTCGAGAGGACCCATCAGCGACCCGGCTCTTAGCAACGGAAAAATGGGATCGTCGGATCTTCATTGTCTTTGACGTCTATCACGACACGTATGACCCTAGCCGAGCTCACCTGGATGGCCAAGGTAACCTGCCTGTGATTGAGGTTTACTTGAGCCGGAAGGAAATTGCAAGAGTGGCGGGCACGCCGACTGCGAATAGAGTTAATCGCGACATCAGAGCCATCCACAAATCGACCGGCCTGGGTAGTCGACCGCCCTTCAATGTTGACCACAGTGACGGAAAGGTGCCATTCTACAACAACCCCCGATCTTAGCCGCCGGCGCAGCATGTATTTCTCTTGATGAGGGAACAAGGAAAGTAGTGATAAAAGGGCAGATGATAGGGAAGTATGTACTATTTGGCGTACTATTTAAGAATGTCATTGCATAGTGGTGGCCAGTTTCCACAGTACATATTCCCCCCGTGACTCCAGCCTTACGATGATGTTGACGACATGGACTCCGGTGTAGGTAGGCTGCATGTGGCACAGGTATCGTTCAAATCCGTAACGTTGGAACCATCTCCGGCAGGTCCAACATGCTCCGCCGACTGTGGACAAGAGATGGTGCGCTCAACCTTAATCAAAGCACCGCACGTCGTACACGTCGTTCGTGTGAAGTGGCACATTGTCCAAGACGCAGCAAGTCTCTAGATTTAGTCTCTAAATATAAGCACAAAGGTAATAGATGACGCACGGGATGGGGCAGGTATGTGGCCCATTTGCATCAACCTCACTCTCTCAAGGACCTTGCAATGAAAGAAAATCAACTTACTTATGTCAAATTTCGTATCAAGCATTGGACGCTAGATTTGTTGAAGTTGCTATTGTAGAGATTAGAGAATGGGGTCTGGAGTTGGAGGAAACAGTGCATTTATATATATACTTGCATTGACTTAATGCTCATATAAATTCCACTGGCTGGTCCATGAGCTTCACCCAAATGATCCATGGCCAGCCAACCTGACCTGCATCCTCGGCAGGGTTTTGATACGTCGATTTCGTTGGTATATCCCAAGACAAGTCTGGGCCTTGTACTTGTAAATGTGTTCCATTATTGAACGCCAGTTACCCACGAAATCCCGCAATTCTGTATTTCACGCATTCGGGCCAACTGAAATGGCCGTCGGACTGACCTGCCAGTGTTTATTAGCCGACCAACGCACCAGACGTGTCACTTCGGCACGCCGCGGCCAATGGTCGGGCAGCCGTGATGCACCTAAATCTGACTGGCGACTTCATTGGTTGTTGACTACATTCGTCACCCCCCTGAGTAGTGTTTGCTCTGACGCCCGTGGCATAAATAAGCGCCGAAAACCATAAGCACATGTGCAGGGGCCATGATAGTTGCGAATATATCAGACGCAAGAGCAATTCACCCAGCCCATTCCTTCCTACGATACAAGACTTTTGAGACCATCTATCCCATAGTTGCGTTGCGTCAAGCATGAGACCTTGCAATGACACCAATCCCAAGCTAATCGATTTGGATCGGAAAGGTATTAAGCGAAGCAATTACGGTTATCAGCTTACCCGTCCGGACACCTGCCAACTCTGCCGGGTTGACCGTCTCGTGACTTTAAAGCTGCCTGGTATATACTTAGTCTGCAAATCTCGCACCTTCCATCGTCCCTTATTAATATTGTTCCTGTCAATTGTCTCGACCATTGAAATACAGTGGAGGGCAGAAAGTATTTGCCCACCTGTATGTGCTTTCTAGCCAACCTCACATATTCAAGTGGGTAAGTTCAGAACGGGGAGACCTAAGGGTGGGCAAATACATTTACAGTAGTTCATCCCCGCCCACTGCTACCAGCCCTATCCAGTCACGTGATCAAGTTCCAATCAATAACTGCAATATGTCTTTATCGATTATAAAGCGACTTCCTCACATTAGCAGAGGGAAGTGACTTCTGCCAAAAGGATAAGGGCTTTCCCCGCTGGCCCTCCGTATGGCACTTCATCACTGTACAAGTACTTACTTACGTATATAAGTACTTGCACTGTACGGAGTACTCCGTGCCTGGTACTCCCTACAAATAATTAATACTGTATTACTTCCCGTTGGAGCGCGTACGTAATTGACGCTAACCTAGTTGGGTTTTAATTGGGTTCTGACCCCCCAAATCTAGGCTAGCCAGAATACTTTTGTGTGTATTACTCCGTATTATACTCCATATTCATCTACTCAGTACATGTACGTACTGGATATTACCGAGTCGAGCAGCACTTGTGCCGTGCAATCCACGTCCCGGAACCATCTGCTCCCTCCATCTCGTGGCAAACAACGACCATCGAGATCGAGCCGAGCACCGCCCGAAAGGGCTCGTCGACGGCCATGGAGGCTCGCATTCGCGAGGGAAGAGACCACTACGCGACCGAAAAGTACGACGCGGCGTTGAGGCAGTTTACCAGAGTACGAAGCTGCTCCGGAGGCTCGACCCATCTCCCGCTCCGTGCTGACGATCGTGGCAGGCCATGAACATGTGTGCCTGCACTCGGGGAATGAGGCGTCCTCGTTGCACCTGCAAGGATTTCGAGGCCGTCGCGGCGGAGAATGGCTCCATCTTCGACGAGGCCATGCACACGTGCCGTTGCCACGTGGGGAGGACCTTCAACAAGTGCGACAACCTCCTCCACATCCAGGCACTCGACTACCGCGCTGGCACCTTCGAGGCGATGAAGGAGCTTGGACGGGCCAGAAAGGATGCCGAATGGATGCTCGAGCTCGCTCCTCGACGGCCCGATGTACTGCACTCCACTCCGACCCGACCTCCACACCACGCTTCGGCAGATGCTGACTCCCTCAGGGCTACCTACGCTTCGGCAAGGTGGCTCGCCTTCAAAAGAAGGCCGAGCTGGCCTGGAAGATGTACGGCGCCGGCATCGAGGCCAGCAAGGACGCACCGGTCGACGCGTCCACGAAGCGTCAGGTGGGAGCTGGAAACACCACCGACGACGCGTGTGAGGCGTGCTGACACCCAGGCTAGCAACTGTACGCCGCCTTTCGACCGCTGCAGGCCCGATTCAAGCGGCAGGACCCCATGTCTCTCCCGTACGAGCTCGTTCACATCATCTTCTCGCATCTCGACGTCGTCGAGCTGACGTGAGTCATGCGTCTCCCGACACCCTCGACCCGCTCGCTCACCGACGAGCCTGCAGAAAGTGCCTCCTCGTGTCCAAGGCTTGGGGCGGCACGCTTCAGTGCCGGGGCTACAAGACCCTCTGGAGGTCATTTGACTTTCCGACGAGGCCGTTTCAACCACCATCGACCTTGGCCCTCCAAAAACTGCTGGCCCGCGCGCGCGGTGACGTGCGCGAGATCGTCATCAGAGATCCCACCCGCTTCCAGCTGAGCCAGCAGAGGCTGATGATGCTCCTGCGAGCGGCCGCATCCCTCGAGCGTCTCGAACTGGGGCCCCTGACGGAGTACTACTTTCTCTTCCCCAAGGGGCCGGCGCTCTACAGGAACCTGCGGCACGTCGTCCTGGACATGTACAACAACGGCGAGCACCGCAGCTGGCACGCGCAGCACCAGAGCACGTCAAACGTACCGGTCGACTTTATTAAGAGCATCGCCGCGACCTTGGAGTCCCTCAGCCTCGTCGGCGTGCCCGCCAGCTGGTGCCAGCTCCAGGACGTGCCCGAGTTTCCCGCCCTGCGGTGCCTGAGGCTGGAGCACAAGCGTGGTTCGCAGGCGCCCTTTCCCATCGTGAGTCGTTTTCCTTTGCTGAGGGAGCTGGAGGGCACGGAGGGCCGAGGGCGAAGGAGCTGACAGCCCTCACTCAGCTCTACATCGCGTCGAGGACACCGCGCCTCGAACAGCTGTGCCTGACCAACGTGCACTTGACATGCGACGGGCTGCATCGGTGGAAGGACATCTGGCACATGCTATGGCGCAGCTTGCAAGTCGTCGTCTTTACCATGCCGGACATGGGACAAGCCGTCCAATCGCGCGAAACGCTCACGGCTGTCACGTCCCTGATGTGTCTGCATAGCTCGGGCCACTTCCGTTACGTCGATCTTCAGATTCCGTACTCGAGCGAAGACGACCAAACGACGGCCGAGGTGTTCCCGCCATGCTCGGAATCGGGCGTTTCGAACACGGTGGATGCGCACGGGCGCCCGATACGTCGTCCACTTCAACTTCACAGCCTGCGGCAGCTTCGCTTGAAGGACTTGGCACACGGTCCGTCCACCATGCGGCATCTCCTCGGTGGCGCTGCGGAGAGGGGCAACCTGCACACGCTCGACATTGTGTTCCCCATTCCCACCTTCCACAGTCCCGTGGGTCGACAGCACATGGAACATCTCGGCGCCTACGGCTGGCTCCGCGGCGTCGAATCCATCCGCAGCCTCGGCATCTCGCGGTTTCGCTTCCGAGAGTACCCCACAAACGACGACGACTTGCCGCTTCCGAGCTTCTTGGCCACCTTCCCGAACCTCGAGACGCTGTCCCTGACGTCCGACCACTACGCGCCTGAAGAGTTTTGCTCCGTCGTCGAGGCCATCCTGAACGTGACCCATCTCAAGGTGCTCTACCAGAACAAGGTGAACGGGGCGTTGATGGACAAGCTCGTGAGGCTTGGCGAAACCTTTGGCGTCCAAGTCATCTGGGGTGAGCGACCCCGGGTGTGGCCTGTGCCGCCCGAGGAGTGAATGGCGGAGACGGCCGTGACGAAAAGTAACGAATATACGACATGGACGATGCACGATAGACGACGAGGAGCGGCGACGCAAAAATCATCTAGGCGGGCCACGACGGATGAATGTTGGATGTTCCTTCTTTGGCGCCCATGACGGCGACTGTTGTATTTTGCGTCTCGAGTCTCTGCAGCATGTGCCGTGTGGTGTACTCTGCTCGTATCATTGTCCGGTAGGGGGGTGGATACCCTTCCTTTCACCTCGCTGCATGCTGCATGCTGCATGCTGCATGAGGCCTGCGATGGAATGGACGATTGGCCATGGTTTCTGCTCGCTTCGGAACCTCGTGTGTAAATCTTGCTCTCTCCGCAACCTTGGCCAGCATTCGTGACGCTGGTCAGGTGGGTGGCAGGCTCGGACCTGCAGCGTCGGCAGGCGGCGCAGTGTGATGGTGACGTCCAGCATGGTGGTGCGTAGTTGGTCGTGGCGCGACGCGGCCGTCCATCAGGCCCGGCCGACCTTGAACGACAGCACCTGAAGGCGGGTCAGCGAGTGGAAGAAATAGGGGCAAGGACAGCCGACTCACGTCGTTCTTCCCGACGGCGACGAGGTCGTCTTCGGCGACGCGCAGGTTCCCGATGCCCTCGACGTAGGCGATCGGGGCATCGCCCATGACCTTCTTGGCGACGTCGGCCACGGTCGACCCCTTCTTCACCAGGACGCAGTCCCGAAAGACGACCTTGGACTCGGAGGCGCCCGAGGTGAAGGTGGACGTGTTCCTGACGGGAAAGACGGGCGTCAGGCCCAGAATCTCGGCCGCCCTCGTCAGGACCTGGACGACGCCGGTGGACCCGAAGCGGTAGAGCACCATGTCCTTGAGGTTCTCTATCCGGTTTCGGTTCTTCTCGTCCAGCTCCTTCAGGCCGCCGCCGGTCGGGTCGCCCTGCTCGATGAGGTCTTCCCGCGTGTCGATGAACTCGCCACCCTCGACGTATCGGATGTAGCCCTGCTTCGTCATCTTGCGCAGGAAGATTTCCGAAATGGCCGAGCAGAGGACGATGGTGTTGGGGTCCTGCATCTTGGCGATTTTGGAAATGTTCTTGTCGGCGTCGGGGTGGTCGATCTTGTTGAGCGCTATGACGGTCGGGAACTTTTCGTCGACAAAGGAGTTGACGACGTGGTGCACCGTCTCGTCGGACCAGTCCTCGAGCGGTTCCTTGACGTTGGCCCGATCCAGCGTCCGGCTGATGACCGAGGACGTGGCGCCGTAGCCCGAAAACTGCCCCTGCAGCGTCTCGACGGCCGTCGCCTTGACGGCCATGTGCCTCCGGCGGATGGACCCCCACTTCTGCATCAGGTTGCCCAGTATCCAGGCGACGACCTCGCTCCGGAGCCAGGCAATGTCGACGGAGGGGTCGTAGCCCCGCGTCTCCTTGCCCTCGGCGTCGACGGTGCCCGAGGCGTCGACGACGTGGATGAGGGCATCGGCGTGACGCAGGTCGTCGAGGAACTTGTTGCCCAAGCCGCGGCCCTGGTGGGCGCCGGGAACGAGGCCGGCGACGTCGAGGAGCTCGATGGGGACGGAGCGGCGGCCGTCGACGCAGGCGCCGTAGTTGGGCTTGCACCGGTCCGAGACCTTGTACCGCGCACAGGCACAGTCGATCTGGAGGTAGCCGACGGCTCGTTGGGGGTCGATGGTGGTGAATCTGGAGGCCGGAGGAGGGCGTCAGTCAAGTCAGCCTCGACACGAGGGGCGGCGCCGACGCGAGGCTGTCACGCACGGAAAGTTGCCTGCGGGAGAGGGCCATCAGCAGGGATCCAAGGAACGGCCATGCGGACATTTCACCGACCGACTTTGGAGGAGGCGTCCGTCAGGCTGTTGAGCGTCGTGCTCTTCCCCGCCGATGGCTTCCCCACGAGGCCGATGAGGGGATCTCGAGGCATGTCGACGGGGGATCGGGTGGGCACCGGGACGTGGGAGGGACGCCGATGAATGGCATGGGCGAGCAGAAGCGTCAAACAATGGCTCTCGGCACCGAGGACGGCGGTGGCCCAATTTGCAAAGGCCGTCGTTTTGTTGGATGAGCGAGTCGAGAGCGGCGGCAATTTTTGAGGTTCACGTCTGCACTCGACCTACTAATAATTTGCGTCGTCCATGTAATTCCTTGTACGGAGTACGGAGCATTACCGCCCGTCCCAAGTACTGTACTTACTTACTGTAGTTATCGGGTACTAACACTTCGTACTGCAGACGCACATGTACATATACCTAACAGTTAAGTATGCAATTGGCTGCCTACTTAGTACCTAGTACGGTGTAACTAGGAGTTGGGTCAGGGAACCAGTAATAATACCGACAAGCGCTGTAAGTCGGTACAAGTACATGCTACAAGCAGAGTGGGATTTTCGGAGCGGGCTACGATGACTGCTGTAAATGCTCACCATAGTTACCCCCCCACAGCACTGCTGGCTGGTAATTGGCACTCTACGCGACCGTTCCGGCGGCTCGTCATGGGCCATTACAGGGACCGAATCGCTACAGTACAGCGCACTCGGGACGAGTACGCCGCTACTGCCAACGTACAACTACAGGGCGTTGGGAACGACTCGGCAACGTACCTGTATTGCAACCGGCTGGACATGAGATGCAAGTACAAATAAGTGAAAAGTCGTCGTCATTCATTTCAAAATGTCCATGGACCGAGCAAGCACGAGGGTACCGATTACAAGTGCTGTGTTGCCATTTCCGTATGTGAGAGAGGTAATGCAAGTGCTGAAGTCATTTCTCGGCTACTGTGCAAGTTGGTGAAGCTTGCTTCGCCCAATGGATTGTTGCTGTACTTGCACCGTCCAAATCAATGTCCAAACCAATGGGCAATGGCAAACAAAGAACAAGACTCAATCGCGTATCCATGCTATTTTCATCATCGGCCAAATCATAGACTCAATGTCGTTGGGCCCCTAGTTTCATCAAGGAAAGGTCGTGGTGTAGGGTAGGTAGCCCTTTGCCGGCATGGTCCAGAAATGCGCTCCCCGTCTACCGTCTACTGTATGTACTTGCCTGCCAACCACCAAGTATGATGGCATCTATCCGATCGCATGCAAACATCAAGTCCATGTACACGTTCATACTCACCCCTTCAACCTTGGAGAGGCATTGCGTCGCCAAAGGTGGTGCTCCGCCGTCCCAAGATGCGCTTCAGCCGCAGGGACACCTCGAACGCCTCGAGCTTCACCTCGATGCGCAGACAGCTCAGCCAGGCAGCAAAGACGCGCAGGGCGTTGCGAGGCCATAGCAGCGAACCCCCGGCGCGGATCTGCTCGAGCTGCTCGCGGAAGACGGTCCGGGCGCAGTACCGGGCGAGGATCATGAAGCTGCGGATGGGGCCCTGGCGCGTCTGCAGGTTCTCGTCGAGGCTGCGCGTGAGGTCGTTGGTCTTCAGGATGAGGAGGATGATGCGCGGCACGCGGCTCAGCATGCGGACGAGGTCGACGATGAGGCCCTCCTGCAGCGCGCCGCTCATGGTCTGCTCCTCGTCGGCGCTGCGCGTCTCGAGGATGGACCCCGAGCGGCTGACGACGCTAAAGTCGCGGCCGGTGATGGCCGAGACGAAGAGCGGGAAGTCTCGGTCGCCGATGTTGGCCACCTCCTTGGCGTACCTTTTCATGCGGCCCATGTCGCCGTCGATGACGGCCAACCACATCTTGGCGTACGACCGTCGCAGCGGGAGGGGGATGTCGCGGTAGAGGCCGTGGTCGTAGAGGATGACGTCAAAGTTGGGCCCGCGCCCGAGGCCTCGGCGGCCGTCGTTTCTGCGGATCGCGATGTTGCCGCCGTGGGGGTCGCAGTGCAGCGGGGCGCCGTCGCCAAAGATCATCTCGTTGAAAATGCGGGCGAGCGTGGCCGAGACCTCGTCGCGGTCGATGGCGTTGCCGTCGAGGTAGGCCAGGTCGTCGAGCCGGCTGCCGGACTCGCAGGCCATGACGAGGATCCTCTTCTCGGCCCAGAGGACCTCGGGGATGACGAGGGGCAGCTCGGGAATCTTGGCAAAGTGCGCCTTCATGCGACGCGCGTTGACCGCCTCCTCCTGGAAGTCGAGCTCGAGCGGCAGCGACAGCTCCATCTCGGACGACAACCACTCGAGGTCGTACTCGGGGAAGAAGCGTTTGAGCGTCGAGAAGGTGTACTTGGTCAGCGCGAGGTCGAGCGGCGCCCAGGCGGCGAGGTCCGGATGCTGCACCTTGACCGCCACCCTGCGGCCGCTCTCCTTGACGGTCGCGAGGTGCACCTGGGCGAGGGAGGCGGCGCCGATGGGTTCGGGCGAGAAGTCGGAAAAGTAGGCCCAGAGGTCCTGGCCGGTGTCCTTGCGAAACATGTCCTCGATGGACGAGAACGACGAGACGGGGCACTTGTCCTGGAGGGGTATGAACGTCGTCGTCCACTCGGGCGGTAAGAGGTAGTTCATGGCGCTCTGTGCGGCCGCGAGAGGGCATCACGTCAGCAGGTACGGAACGGCAACGGAGGTGACGGGCGGAGGGAGTTGTCAAGGCAGCAGTCCGTACCAGATGCTGTCCCAGCTTGATGAAGATGCCGCCGTTCTTCTCCAGCACGCGGAGCGTCCGCTCGGCGCAGCGCTTGTGGCAGGCCTTGAGGACGGCCTCCTGCTCCTCCTCATCCCGCAGGGCAGCCTTGGCGTTCAGGGTGGTCCGATAGCTGACGAGTCGATCCGTTAGCGGAGGTCTCGGCCGTCGGATTTGCCGCGAGCAAGGTTGTGTCGCCTACTCATTGATGCAGATGCCGAGCGCCGCCACGACGCGACCGGTACGGCCCGCGGCTTCGTAGCTGCTCCTGATGTCGTCGGAGAAGGCGAGGGCGGTGCTGGCGACGGCGGCGGCCCCCGTCGAGGCGTACAGAAGCACTCTCCCAGGCCTGGCCCCGTCGCCACCACGGGAAGACTGCGACGACCGAGACGACCGCTGGCCGGAGCCAGAACCGGAGCCGGCACCGGGGCCCGAGGAGAATCGGCGCCAAGGGCCGAGGCATGGTCGGGAACTGGCCAATTGGCCTCGGCAAGTCGAGCACGTCCAGGGCCGCGGGCCGGTGCCGAGGCGGACGGCGACGCGTGAGAGTGTCGTCGAGTTCATCTTCAACCGCTCCGATCCTTCTCTCTCGTCGAAGATGGCCTGTCCGACCGCCTCTCTCAGAGTCTCTCTCGGCAATGACCGAGAACTGACTGCCTGTATTAGCAAGTGCTCAACATACTTTGTGCTTGGGGAAGAATCCGATGGCGGGCGTGTGTGGTGAGAGAGGACAACGCGGGAGATGGAAGGCAGGAAATCGATCAGGTGATTCGCATCAACAAATTCCGGGGTCCGCGAGAAATATAATACGTGCAAAGTTGCACTACACGAGAGCCAGGTACCGTCAATGCAGTCAGTCTATTACGACATCACCATCTTTGGCGTCCGAGTCGCTGATTCGCCCAACGATGCCGCGGCTGGTCCTGCACTGTGGCTTGGCCATTTTGCATGACATTGCCGCTCCCCGCCGCCTCCGCCACAGGCACCTACAGGCTATTACGGTGCTGTAGTGCCCTGTAACAAATACGTTGTACGGAGCACGGAGTGCGGAGAACGGAGTACTAAATCAGTAGTACGTTAGTGTGGAGTACCAAGTAAGTACACTAAAGTATAGAACGCACCCAAGTACATGTATGTATAGTGGGGTGGCAAAGAGTCGATTCACCTTGTAGTGGCAGCGCTACCAAAATTGAATCGTCACTACAGCAGACAATAGCGACTGCACAGAGTATTACGGAGTCCGGAGCACTGCATCCAAGTACTTGTACTGGACAGTACATAGTTCTTGTGGCTCCTACATGTACAAGTAAGGAGTGCTCCGTACTGTACGGAGTACAGGTATTGTACTTGAACCAACTTGCTCCGTACTGTAATTAATACTTGTACTTGTACGGAGTACTTGCATGTAATGTAGTTGTACTCCGTACTCTGCTCTGTAATTAATACTCGTACTTGTACGGAGTACTTGCATGTAATGTAGTTGTACTCCGTACTCTGTTCTGTAATTAATACTCGTACTTGTACGGAGTACTTGCATGTAATGTAGTTGTACTCACGTACTCGTACAGTAATTGCAAGTGCCAACATTCTGTAGTACAAGCACTTGTACAGTAGGTTGCGTGACGACTGCAAATACATACTGTGGTTGTACTTGCATACAGTACTAAGGGAGTGCAGTACGGGGTACAGTATACTTACTTACTGTACCTACAGTACGGAGCACAGTACAGTATACTTACTTACTGTGCAGTACTCCGTACAGGATACTTAAGTACTTACTCCCGACAAGTCCTTTACACGTGACCGCGCGCTCTACGCGGATCGCGTACGGCTTTAATCAAAGGCCAGGTCGGCCGAGACATCGCCATCATCCCATCTCGGCCCTGACCCGTCCGCCGTCGTCCTGCGTCCCATCTCATCTCGCACGTCCGCCCCCCCCGCCGCTGATGCAAAGACCCGAGCGGAAAAGCTCTCCGGTGGGCGGCATGCTGTCCTTTGCTCCGACGCCCACCCTCGCTTCCTGGGACCACCGTCCCTCTGTCTCGTCGCCGCTCTCCTCGTCACCCATCCGCGCCTCGTCGCCCGTCTCGCCCGTCGGCAAGAACCTGTTTCCGCAGCGACTCGTCCAGTCGTCTCCCATAGGCCTGCCCCCGTCCAAGTTTGCGTCGCGACCGGCGCGGCCGAACCCGGTGATGCGGAAAAGGGAAGAGGCAAACGAGGCGAGACGCCGCAGCTTCCTCCAGCGCGTCCGTCAAAAGTCGGACGACAAGGCGTGGCAGAGAAGAGACATCGAGGGACAGGTACGACCGAATCGATCTCGTCTACTCGACAGTCACTGACGCCCTCTAGTTTCTCAAGTCGAGCTGGCTCGCGAACCTCGGAAAGTTGACGCACGACGCACCACCTGACTCGACCGAGGCCGACATCGAAGAGGCCATGGCCTTCTGGGAGCAGCATCGGCACGGCCCGTCGCTCGATCGAGACGAGGCCACGACGCCGACGAACCTGGAGCTCGATGAGCTCGAAGCCATGGTGACCTCCTACGAGCAACAGCAGCTCGCGTCCCGACGACCGCCGTCCCCGGACATGTCCGATGCCGAGTACGACGACATTTTTGCCGAGTTGATATCCCAGGAGCAGTTTGGGCTCCATGAGCCGCCGCACTCGTCGGACGGCATGGACATGACCGAAGACGCCGGCCGCTAGCGGGCCGCCTTTTCCTCTCACCGTCGACCGGACCGGACCGGACCGGACACGTCTTTTTCATCTTCCCGTCGCGACAAGGGTTTTTTTCTCGGGCGTTTGGGGCGCAGTGACAACCATGGTTGGCGTTTGCGGCGGACCAACCACACGGGCGTGTTGGTAGGGTCAATGCTGCACTCCACATTGCGGAGGCGGGTATATACAAGTACGAGATATCCAAGCCGCCCTTTACTGCGGATTGCACTGGTCGTCCCCGTTGAAGGCATCCTGCGCCGATGCCATGTCTCCGACCAAGTCGGCCGGTGGCGATCCGGCCGCTTGCATCTGCGTCTCGTGAGCTCCCGCGTGCTTCGTCGGCGGCGTGACGTGGCCGGACCCACCTTTTGCATCCTCTCCACGATGTACTCGCGATCGGCCGAGTTGCCGTCCGAGTAGGCGCCGTCCTCGAACTTGACGACGATTTCTCGGACGAGGACCCTCTGCTCCTCGTACCGTTTCATGTCCTCGGCCGACGTCGTCTCCTTGTTCCTCTCGAACCAGCCGGGAAACTTGTCGTCGAGCTCCTTCATCGGCTCGTACAGAATATCCTTGTTGGTGAGCTGTTCCATCATGCCCATGAGCATCTTGGAAAAGTCCTCCTCGCCGCCTTCGCCGCCAAAGTCGCCCGACGAGAGATGCTTCAGCATGTCGGCCATGAAGTCGTCCTCGGCCCCCGACGTGGCCGCGGCCGTGGCCTGCTCGCCCGAGTTCTGCATGCGCTCCATGGTGCGCCGGATCGTCTCCTGGAACGAGGGCTCCGACGCGGCCTCTGCCGGTGGTGCCTTGGCGGTGCCGCTGCCGTCGGCGCCGTCGCCGGCATCCGTCACGTTGGTGGCGGCGGCCATCTGCTTGAACATTTCCTCAAACTGCCCCTGCATCTCGGGCTGGGACGGGCGTCAGCAGGGTATCCGAGCGAGCCTCTCGCCGCAGCCTCGCCGGCGGGGGGGGGGGGGGGGCAACGAACCGATTTCTCCAACTCGCCGAGCAGATCAGCCATGCCGGCCTGGAGCTGCTTCGCAAACTCCTCCTCCGAAAGCTCATCCTCGACCGTCGCTTTGGCCTCGGGGCCGGTCGTTGGGGGCTTGGCATCGGAGCCTGCTGCTTTCGTTTCGGCCGACTCGGTGGCCTTGGATGCCTTTTCCGCGTCTAGCTTGGCGGCCGAAAAATCGTCCAGCAAGTCTGCAGGCATCGTCAGCGAGGAAACCAAACGGTTGGGACCTTGTTGGGCCCCGGGCCGGGCGTCTTGCCATCCAGATCGTCGAGGTCGTCCTCGTCCGGGTCGGGGACAGGCTCGCAAGGCTGCGCGGTGACGACGGTGGCTGAAGCGACCGTGACGTTGACCTCGACTTCCTTGACCTCGACATCCTTCTTCCGACCCTCGGCTGGCTTGCCGGGCTTCGCGTCCATGCTGCCTCCCGGCCGCGCGTTGCAGGCTGCTGGAGGAGGCCGCGCGTTGCAGGCTGCTGGAGGAGGCCGCACGTTGCAGGCTGCTGGATGAGGCCCCGCGTGCACGTGTTTCCCGCCGAGCAGAGATCAAGGACGAGGCAAAGGTGAGATGGTCTAGGCACAAGACACGTACGAGATGTGCTCCGAGGCGACGAGGGATGGCGCAAGGGAGCCGAGGGAGGTGAAGAAGCAGCTGGTGACTCGAGCAAGGCGATCGTTGGGGCCGCGAGCCACGAGAAGGAGCTTCGTGAAGACTCTGGGTTGTACCTTTTCTTGGTGCCGGGCCGAGGGATCGCGCGTGGGAGCATCAGGCCCCTTTGGGTAACACAGGTCCGGTCCCAGGTCCCACGCCTTTATGCTAGTGCTTTGCGTGGGAGGGGAGGGGAGGGGGATGGGAGGGGGGATGGGAGGAGGGATTGGCGGGGGATTGGTGGAGGGACTGGTGGAGGGATTGGTGGAGAGATTGGTGGAGAGATTGGTGGAGGGATTGGTGGAGGAATTGGAGGGGGATTGTAGTAGGGATTGGCGGGGGCATTGGAGGGGGCGTTGGAGCATTGGAGGGGGCATTGGAGGGGGATTGGAGGGGAGTTGGAGAGGTTGGGCGCTGGCGGCAGTGGCATCTCACCGCAAACGCTCGCTGGCGGCAGTGGTACATCACCGCAGATGCTCGCTGGCGTCCTTGCCCTGGCCTGTTCCGTCGGCGTGGATGCCGCTGGAAGTACTGTAATACTTAGGGTCCCGCTGCGCTGCGCGTCCCCATCCCAAGGTGCGACCCCCACCACCACGGGCGACTCCCCCCGCTAACCATGACCGCCTGAGGAGTCGACGCAAGCGCGGCCTGTTCGATTTCTCAGCAGGCCGTCATTCTTCCCCCGTCAACGACGAGCACGTATCCGTCACAACCTCCGCGTGCCACCGGTGAGCCCAGGCCTCTCCATCAGACACACTCCTCGCCATGGCGCTGTGCCAAAATCGACTGCAGGAGGAACGGTGAGTGGCGTCCGGGTGTCGCCTTCGCACCCGCACCGGCGACGAGACGGCACGGTTGACCATTCTCCAGCAAGCAGTGGCGGCGCGACCACCCGTTTGGCTTCTACGCGAAGCCCGCGCGGACCAAGGAGGGCGTCCTGGATCTGAAGAACTGGGAGTGCGGCATCCCCGGCAAGGACAAGACTATCTGGGAGGGTGGCCTCTTCAAGCTCAACATTATTTTCCCCGATGGTACGTCGAGCCTCCCGCACGCTGCTGACGGACGCGAGGCCTCGCCACTGACCCCGTCACGCAGAGTACCCGACGAAACCACCGAAATGTGAGCCCGGCGTGCCCTGCAACCGCCCTCGGCCCGCGTGGCACCCGGCGACGCGGCGACGCACGACGACTGACGAGTCTCCAGGCAAATTCTTCCCGCCCCTGTTCCACCCCAACGTCTACCCGTCCGGCACCGTGTGCCTGTCCATCCTCAACGAGGAGGAGGCGTGGAAGCCGGCCATCACGGTGAAGCAAATCCTCCTCGGCATCCAGGACCTGCTCAACGACCCGAACCCCGAGTCGCCGGCCCAGGCCGAAGCCTACAACCTCTTCAAGCGAGACCGAGCCGAGTACGAGAAGAGGGTGAAACGAGTGGTTCGCGACAACCCCGCCCCGTGATCGGTTTCCGACCCTTTACCCGTTGATGGACGGCATCGAGGCGTGGCTAGAGCAGGCCTTGGGGAGGAATACCAGGCTCGTGCAGCATGACGGGTCATACTCGACGCCTCGTGGACTGTGCGGACGTGGGAAGACGGCACGACGACACGGCATTGATACGACCGATGGCGCAAAAGAAGAGTAAAAGGGTCGGACCGAGGGCAGAAGGGTTCCTGACGCGACCGAGCTTGGTTGCTTTTTTTTTTTTTTTTTTAGCCATTGTTCCCTTCAAGCTCAGCATGGCGGCAGGCCCCGAACCGGATCGACTTGCTCGTGTGAAGACTTTGCGACGAACCCACGGACGAGAGACGCGGCTGCTCGGCAGGGGATGGGAGGATGAGGGCGATGGATGGCACCACAAGGTCGAGCTGCCAGCACCCGACAATTCCCACGGGGACCGAGCAGCCTACGTTGAGCTGAGCTACATGGTCTAGTTGCGCGGCGGACAGGAGAAATGCATCCCCCCACGACGTTGGCGGTTGATGCCCATCTTGGTGCTGCGCGAAATCTACGTATTGCATGAACGACGTCCCGGAACGCACACTTGTCATATCTGCCGTCCACCGCCACCGTGCCGAGGTGCATTGATGAGATCCATTGTGCTTTTCCGTAGCAACGGAAGCTTGGCGGTAGTTGAAGGTGTAACTTACAGTACTGAGAATGCATGCTGCCATAGGCTGCAGCGGGCCCGCCTGACGAGCAACGCACAAGCAACCTACTAATTTATTCTGTACAGTACTCTGTACAGTACTCAGTACAGTACTCCGTACAGTACTCCGTACTTGGGTAGTATTATTACCGTAAGTAAGTAAAATACAGTGGTGTCGATGGATTGGTCAGCGAACGGCTACTTTGTGCTCGTACTGGTGCCACTGATACAGACGGCTAGGGCATAAGTATACTTGCAGTGTAAATGTACGGAGTAGTGGAGGCCTAGTACTGTACAGTAGGGTCACCAGCTTCTCTGCTGCTTTGGTCGTTTGCTATTCACAGTTGTTCTCCTCGGCAACCTGGACAGTATGTACGACAAGTCCGTCGAGGAAATATGTAACATCCATACAGAGATGAATCACAAATGAAGCAACCGCCGAGCTTTTCGTACAAACTATGCTATGTACATGTGGATTGCAAGTACTTGCATGTCCAAGAACACGGATAGATGGCACCCAGTTAGAATGAGCTTGTTTGGGTGCTAGCACCAAGAGCGCTGACCGGCCAAGGGACTGTAGGTGATGGCTCGCCGTATGTAGCGTGCATCTGATGCCCCTCTTGCGAGGAAAAAGAACCCGAGCCTTGCACTCCGAGGCCTAGGCACGTGGAACGTGTCGCTGGACATGGCATCTCTCGTGTAATATTGTTCATTTCAAGGAGGAGATGGGCAGAAACGCAGGTGTTGTTCATCCAGGGGGTGACTTGCCTCCAGGTGCGCATGTATTCCGGATGCTAAACACTTGATGCATAAACGAAGTACTCCGTACTCTGTACTTTCTTACTTGCTCTATACTTTCAGTGAGTTCATAATACTTTACGGAGCACAAAGTCGTACAGCACTGTGCTGGGTACACGCTTGCGTCAATAGTAATTACATGTCTACTACCTTTACCTAGTAGGCACTGTACTAGGTAAGTATGTACAATAAGTACTGTACTTACATAGCCGTGGAAGTCGGCATAACCACCCGCACTGTAACCCCGTTATCAGCACCGTACCTTTTCAAGTACTTGCACACCTACTTGTACAGCAAGTAGTGCGACAGAAGAGGTACGTGCAAGTACTTAGCATGAATGACCAGGCCCTTCATTGTTTCGGCACTCTCCGGCATGTGTCAAGGGACTCTGCAGTAAGTACTACGTCGTCTCCATCGTCGCACTGAATGCCCGGCATCAAACTTTCCCATCCCTCACTTGAACGACGTGTGGAAATAACCATTCGGTTCATGAATTCGACTGGGAAGCCTTTGCAGATTGTTGCATGTACAAATATACTGGATCGCATCGCATGAACACTGATGCCTCCTACGCCAGGAACCTGTACGTACTGTAGTACTGTGGCACGTACGCTTGACTCTGCGCACCTAAGTACATGTACATGTACATGCACGGAGCGTTACCGGCAGCCGTTCAGCCAAGTACTCCGTACCGATTGTACCAAAGGAGCTTCCCAGCCGGGCCGTCGGTACTGGCTGTACAGCACTTTAATAGTTGCACTCCGTATACTGCAAGTACATGCATGTACACCTACAAGCCTTCGACTGCCGCCACCAATGACTCCGCGTCGCCGCCGAGGTCGGCCGCTTTTAGAAGCCTGGCTTTTTGGCTTCCTACAGTGGTGCGAACGCTGCCACGCTTATCAGGAGCTAGGAGGTTTTTGCTATCGCACCCGCGCCGATTTCCTTGACTCGTGGCCCTTTTCGATGCATTTTTGTCCCAGCTGTCGGCTCCGACAACCTCTCCTCCTCCATTCCGGCCCTGCATCGACCTCTCTACCGTTCACGCTTCACCGAATTGGCCTTTGAGCACCACCGCCGCCATGTGTGGAATCTTTGCCTGCTATCGGTGAGTGGTGCTGACCGAACCCTCGACGACGGGGGAAAATTTTGGAGGGGTCGTCCGATCGGCCGACACCCCGCCACGGCGAGCCTTGGTGACGAGGGTCGAACTGACTGACCGTGGCCCAGTCATCCGGACGTCCAGAAATTCAAGCCCACGGCGCTTAAGCTGTCGAAACAGTAGGTGCTCCCTGCTTCATCGATCACGAGGGTGCACGGATTGACCCAGAGTTTGCAGAATTCGACACCGTGGCCCTGACTGGAGTGAGTGTTGCCTCCGTGTCGGTCGAGGTCGAATACCGCCGTCGATGCTAACGAACCGTTCCCTCGCCTCCAGGCGGAAGCATCATCAGCAACAACACGAGTAGGTCCATCGGCCGCCGAAAGACGTCGAGCCGCCTTCCGTCGCTAACCTCGGCGGCAGTTCTTTGCCATGAGCGGCTCAGCATCGTTGGTGTCGGTCCGTACTGACCTCCTCCTCCTCCTCCTGCCTGCCGCCGGCACGACCGCTGACGAGCCTCGCCAGACTCGGGCGCCCAGCCCCTGACCAACGCCGACGAGTCGCTCGTGCTCGCCGTCAACGGTGAAATCTACAACCACCGTCACATCCGAAAGCACCTCAAGGAAAAGTACCACTTCAAGACGCACTCGGATTGCGAGGTCATCATCCCGCTGGTTCGTCTCCCCCGCATGCACGCCCTGCCACGCCACGGCCACCCCTGCCCCTTCGCCTACCCTGCCCGCCGGGGAGGCTGAGGAGGAGGGCCGAGGCGGACGAGGTGGAGAGTCGCTCGCTCACGTTGCCGACGAATCGCAGTACACGGAATTCGACGTCGACGCGCCGAGCCACCTCGACGGCATGTTCTCCTTTGTCCTGTACGACAAGACGCAGGACCGCGTCATCGCCGCCCGCGACCCCATTGGCGTCACCACCTTTTACCAGGGCTGGTCGTGGAAGGAGCCGGGCACCATCTACTTTGCCTCGGAGCTCAAGTGCCTGCACTCGGTCTGCGACAAGATCGTGGCCTTTCCCCCGGGCCACGTCTACGACTCCAAGACGGGACAGACGACGCGCTACTTCAAGCCGAGCTGGTGGGACCCGACGCAGGTGCCCTCGACGCCGCTCAACCTCCAGTCGATCCGTCAGGCGCTCGAGAAGTCGGTGCGGAAGCGGCTCATGGCCGAGGTGCCCTACGGCGTCCTGCTGTCGGGCGGTCTCGACTCGAGCCTCGTCGCCGCCATCGCCCAGCGCGAGACGCTTCGCCTGAAGCAGCAGGCGCTCGAGGCCAACCGGAGCGCCGCCCGGGCCGCCGACGAGGATCGCGGCGAGGGCCTCGTCGGCATCGACGACGACAACAACCTCGAGACGGTGACGTACCTGCCCCAGCTCAACTCCTTCTCCATCGGCCTGCCCGGGTCGCCCGACAACGTGGCGGCCCTGGAGGTGGCCAAGTTCCTCGGCACCAAGCACCACGTCATGACCTTTACCATCGAGGACGGCCTCAACGCGCTGTCGGACGTCATCTACCACCTCGAGACGTACGACGTGACGACGATCCGCGCCTCGACGCCCATGTACCTCCTCTCGCGCAAGATCAAGGCCATGGGCGTCAAGATGGTGCTGAGCGGCGAGGGCAGCGACGAGATCTTTGGCGGCTACCTCTACTTCCACGCCGCGCCCGACAAGAATTCGTTTCACGAGGAGACGGTGCGACGGGTGAAGAACCTGCATCTCGCCGACTGCCTGCGCGCCAACAAGTCGACGTCGGCCTGGGGTCTCGAGGCCCGCGTTCCCTTTCTCGACAAGGAGGTGAGTGGTCTCTTTCCTTTCCCCCGACTCCTTGTCCCCCGACTCCTTGTCCCCCGACTCCTTGTCCCCCGACTCCTCCTTATCCCTCGACTCCTTGTCCCCCGACTCCTTGTCCCCCGACTCCTCCTTATCCCTCGACTCCTTGTCCCCCGACTCCTCCTCCCCGACTCCTCCCCCCCGACTCCTCGCCTTTGTCTCGTCACCGTCACGTCGCTGACCGCGTCGACGCACCAGTTCCTCGAGACGTGCATGGCCATCGACCCGCAGGAGAAAATGATTACAAAGGAGAGGATGGAAAAGTACATCCTTCGCAAGGCCTTTGACACCACCGACGAGCCGGACAACAAGCCGTACCTGCCCGAGTCGATCCTGTGGAGGCAAAAGGAGCAGTTCTCCGACGGCGTCGGCTACGGATGGATCGACGCCCTCAAGGACCACGCCGACCTGCACGTGACGGACGAGATGATGGCCAACCCGAAGCCGGAGTGGGGGACCGACGTGCCCGACACCAAGGAGGCCTACTGGTACCGCCTGATGTTTGACGAGCACTTCCCTCCGTCGTGCGCCTCCACCGTCATGCGTTGGGCGCCGACGTGGTCCCGACAGACGGACCCGAGCGGCCGGTTTGTCCCCCCCGCAGCGGATGCCTTTGACGGCACCGAGGCTGACGCGTTGATCGATGCAGGGCCATTTCCACCCACGTCGCCAAGTACGACGCCGCCGCCTGAGCCGAGGCGAACGAGGACGAGCGTAGGCGTGCCTGCCTCCGTTCCAGCCCCTGATCTTTTTGCGTTGCACGATCAAACCATCCACACTGCCGATCTTGTTTCTTTCGTTGACGGCGTCCTTTGCGTACCACGATGTTGGCGGCGGATATATAGAATGGACATGTTCGAAACGTGCCGTGTCCACAGCGTGCGTCGGACCCTTTGACACGCATCTTCTTCCACCGTGACGAGCAAACGCGCACGCACTCGAGCACGCACCCGAGCACGATGCATTCGACGAGAGACTCTGGAACGGCAGCGTGCGCCTTTGCCAGTCCCGTCCTGACGCGGCCGTGCCGATCGGCTCGTTGCTTCTTCCCGCATGGGAGACACGGCGGCAGCGTGAACCGTCCCGACGACCAACGCACATGGCAGGGAGAAAATCGGTGGCCGGCTCGCTGCGTGGGACATGGTTTGATGGCCCACGGAAGGGGGTCATGAGAGCACAGGCACCGTCACCAGGGCTCCTTCGCACGCCACCACCTCGCGAGGACGATGATGGCTTCGTCCGTGTGCCGACGAGCCAACATCCGCGGCTTCGAGCCTCGGTTTGCGTCCCCACCGACTTGAGGGGACGGAAAGGGGGCACCACCGTACAGTGTTCGTGACGGCACTACGCGAAGCCGGCGGCTGACCACGTGAGCGCTTTCGATTTGATCCATCCAGTGAGGCTGCTCTTTTGGTGGAGCGGCTGGGGACGAGGAGTCGTGAGCGAGGCACGCCGGACGGGTGATTGGTACCTGAGACTGCTATAATTTAGTGCTATGGATTCGCGTATCAGCCGACACGTAGCAGCGACGGAGGTACCGGTACCTTCTACGCGGTGCCGCCACGCGACGGCACAGCACCGCCGCGCGGTACCGGTACCACGGCTGGTGGATGCCCCCCCAACACAACGAGAGGCCGTCAGCCAATCGATGACCCGTGCCAAAACATTTCCCTCCTCGCTTCCCTCGAACCCCCAAAGCTTCGTGGGCTAAAACTCTCACTCCTGCACATCACCGATCGATCCCTCGCCGCAGAAGCTCGCACGTTCGTCTCCAAGTCATCCAAGATGTCTATCCCCGCCTTCGCCGACATTGCCAAGCCGGCCAACGATGTAGGTCCTGTCCTTCCCTCACCACCGTCGGACCGGAGAGGACAGACTTTGGTCAAGCAAAGGGGCACGGCTGGTGTGCCGTCAAGCTCGACCGCCTGCTCTGCCGTGATGCCTACTCCCTCCTCTCCTCTCCCCTCCTCTCCTCTCCCTCCTCACTTTCTCCTCCCTTCTCCTGACCGCCTCTCGCTCCCTCACGCCCCGTGTGATGGCGTGTGTGCCTTTGCTGACGGTGTTTGCTCGTCACGATAGCTCCTCAACAAGGACTTCTACCACCTCTCGGCCACGACCTTTGAGTTCAAGGACACGGCTCCCAATGGCGTTGCCTTCAAGGTGACGGGCAAGTCGAGCCACGAAAAGGCCACCTCCGCCGCCGTGAGTGCATCCCGGACCCCGTGCCGCTCGGCACCCTCGACCGACACCGACACGGTGGTGCACGCGAATTCGCCCTGCGTGCGGCCGCCGCTGCGTGGCCTCCTGCTGCCGACGAAAGTTGCCCGTGCTGACGTCGAGTGCTCGCCCAGATTGAGGGAAAATACACCGACAAGCCCACCGGTACAGCCCCCACTCGACCCCCCCGGCCTCGTCGCCCGCCCAGCGGTGGTCGACGGCCGGCGGCCAGCAAGCCGTCCGAGCTCTCCCTTTGCGTGTCGCGGATCCACGGTCGACGTGCCGGTTGGCCGCTCGACTTTGCCGCCTTGATTGACCCCGGCCACGCGCACTTGCTAATGTGGTACCGTCGCACAGGTCTGACCCTCACCCAAACGTGGAACACGGCCAACGCCCTGGACACGAAGCTCGAGGTCAACGACTCGCTCGCCAAGGGCCTCAAGCTCGAGGGTCTCTTCAACTTCCTGCCGGCCACGGCGGCCAAGGGCGCCAAGTTCAACATGATGTTCAAGCAGCCCGGCTTCCACGGCCGTGCCTTCTTCGACCTGCTCAAGGGCCCCACGGCCCACGTCGACGCCGTCGTCGGCCACGAGGGTTTCCTCGCCGGCGCTAGCGCCGGTTACGACGTCAACAAGGCCGCCGTCACGGCCTACAGCGCCGCCGTCGGCTACACGGCCCCGCAGTACAGCGCCGCCGTCACGGCGACGGACAACCTGAGCGTCTTCGCCGCCTCGTACTACCACAAGGTCAACAGCCAGGTCGAGGCCGGCGCCAAGGCGACGTGGAACTCCAAGACGGGCAACACGGTCGGCCTCGAGGTCGCCAGCAAGTACCGCATCGACCCCGTCTCCTTTGCCAAGGTTTGTCATCGTCGTCGTCCTCCTCGCCTTGCACTCCTCCTCGCGGGAAGGGTTCCCGACGGTCGCTGACTCGGCGCTCCCCTACAGGTCAAGATCAACGACCGCGGCATCGCCGCCCTTGCCTACAACGTTCTCCTCCGCGAGGGCGTCACCCTCGGCCTCGGCGGCTCCTTTGATACCCAGAAGCTCGACCAGGCCACCCACAAGGTACGTTGCCGATGCGCCGACGCGCGCCGTGCATGGATGCTGACGCGGACCTTGCAGCTCGGCGCCAGCTTCACCTTTGAGGGTTAAGTGGCTTCACGCCGCTCGACGCAAGCCAGGAACTCGTCACCCGGCTGGCTGGAATGCCGTCTCCCCAGCGTTTCTGCTCGCGGGCCGTTGCCTGTAACACGTACAAGACTTTTTAGCATTGGGGTAGACTATCCTGTATCTAGTAGGTGTATGAAAATGCATGAGACGTTCATCTTTCCCTCTACGATGCTGCCCCAGTGTCTCCTGTTCCGGTACCGTGACTTGTGATAATATACACACACGTATGCTACATGCCACGCGCAACCAGCGGCGAGGAAGAGATGGTCCAGCCGGTGTAGGATGTGCATGCCTCGCGTAGCATCACGAGCCAGCGACGACGCAAATTTCTCCATCGCGCCTGATATGGTACGGGCCCCTGTCGGCCGAGCTATGGCCGCTCCGTTTTTCGCCTTCCCCAACGGACAAACTGCAGGTACACCAAGGGGGCGAGAAAGGTGGCGCCGAGGATGCCGGCGACGATGAGGAAGTGGCCAGCCAGGCTCGTCTGGGGTTCGAACTCGACGTCGTCGTCGCCGACGGCTCGACGCTGTCGCTGCCAGCGGCGGCGATCCTCGCGCTGATGGGTGCGCGCGTGGGATTGCTCATCGAAATGAGGCGGCGGTGGAGGCGCATCGTGAGGGCGAAAGGGGCTTTGGGCGTGCGACC
The DNA here is from genome assembly GCF_001625195.1 of Drechmeria coniospora. NCBI lineage: Eukaryota > Fungi > Ascomycota > Sordariomycetes > Hypocreales > Ophiocordycipitaceae > Drechmeria > Drechmeria coniospora. The sequence goes on along the minus strand of NC_054390.1, from coordinate 8,113,120 downwards.
AGGGGTTGGCGTGGGCGGACGAGGACGAGGAGGCAGAGCTGGTGGATTCCTCATGGGCGCGACGCCGCGTTTCCTCGTGGGCACCCCATCCGCCGTTGCGGTAGAAGCTGGGCGGTGGACCACGGAAGGAGGTGCGTCGACGGCTGAGACCAGACGGGGGACGTCCGCCTGCGTGGTGGGTCGAGCTGGTGCTCGCGTACGAGCCCCGATGGGAGGAGGCGTGATGGTGATGAAGGTGGTGCTGGTGTTGATGCAGACGCAGCACGTCGCGGTCGTAGGCGGCGCGGCGCGGGGGATCCGACAGCACCGTGTACGACTCGGACAGAAGGGCGAAGACATCACCAGCTCGGGGGCCGGTAGGGTTGGCATCGGGATGGTGGGTTTTCGAGAGGGCGTAAAAGGACCTACGACGAGACGAAGCAAGAGAGGTCAGTGGTCAGGCGCTTTCATCACACGTGAACGGCGATCATTAGAGATTCTCGAGGGATCGACAATATCTGTCACCCACCGAGCTGACAGGGATGAGCGGAGAGATGGGAGCTCACCGTTTGATCTCGGCCGGCGAGGCATCGTGTCGCACATTCAGTCTTTCATAGTGGTTCTGTGTTGCCTCGACACCGTTGAATCGTGACGCGTGGAATCGACGACGGCGTGGGTGCAGCGGAAAGGACGACACATATAACAATGACCGTCTCAACATCGAAGTCGTCGACGGTCCCTGAGGCAGGACGCTGACAAGGGCCGACGCGGCGGGGAGGGGAGGATGGAGCGGCATGCCTCGTGAGACCTCATCGCGAGCCCTCCGCTTGACGAGCGCCGAGCTTGTGGTCGCCGTTGGTTGGGGATGGCAAAAGAGCGAGCGGTAGTTGGTGGAGGAGAGTCAACGTGAGAGCGTTGTCGGAGTTGATGAGCTTTAGGTGTGGTGGGGCTGCCTGAGGACGCAGCCGATCAAGGAGGGGTTCCAGGTGGGATGGTACTTGCAAGTACTGGTACACTTACTTACAGTGTATATGGACTTATATGTGCAAATGCACATAGTGAGTGTCATGCACCTATACTGTACATGTAAGTAATAGGTGCACGGAGTAATAGTAAGTGCGATCCCATCATCAGACAGACGTCTACATATTTCGACCTCGACAAGACAACTCACTATCATCCAGGAACCAAAGGGAACAAACGTGTGCCGGTGTCACGATTCATCTGCATCATATGCGTAACTCGATAGTCTGCAGCGCGGCGCATTCGCCCCTCCGCCCACAGACGCCATCTAGCAAGTATGTCATGCATTGCTCGAGCGGATACGCAGCATCCGCATGCGTGCCACCTCCCCCCCCGGGCGCCGTGCTCGCGAAAAAAAGGAAGAAAAATATGGATGCGTGCGGCTGCAAGGACTCCTCTTGTTATCACTTCGGCCTCTTGAGCGGATGCGCCTCCGTGTTGAGCACCCACTCGTCGAGGTTGATGGTGCTCTCGTCGTCGAAAATGAGGTAGAAATACTTGGTCGTCTCGGCCAGCCAAAACGTCTGTCGACATGTCAGTCACGCACCAAGGCTCGGCGGGCGGGCCAAGGAACATTAAAAAGGCATCAACGGGGGTTCGCGGGGTCTCGGAGATCGGCCGGCTCACCTCCATCGTGTCGGCTTTGGGCCCTGACGGCGTCATGACGTCGTCGATGGACGCAAACGCCAGCTCCGTCTCCGTCTCCCGCACGATGGCCTGCCACATCCTCCAGGCGGCGTCGCGCCACCGCTGTTCGCCGGTGATGCGCCACATGTAGAAGACGCTCTCGATGGCCTCGGGCCGCAGCTGGTACCGCGGATCCCGCACGCGCAGGAAGCCCTCGGGCAGCCCCGCCGCGCGGGCGCCGGCAAAGGCGTGCTCGCCGTACGGGCACGGACCGTCCATCTTGTCGCAGGCGGCGAGCTCGCCGATCTCGGGCATGATGTGGGTCGGGAACGAGTCGTAGGCCCAGACGCAGCCGGCGGCGAGGCGGGAGGCGACGTCGACGTAGTCCTCGCGGTCTAGCAGGCGGCCGGCGAGGCCGTAGGTGCCGCCGAGGAAGCAGGTGAGATGCTGCATCTCCGTGGCGAGCCTCGTCTTGTCGGCCGACCACTCGGCGTTGCCGGCCATGAGGATGTTCTCGTCCTTGGGCGTCATGGGCCGGAAGAGGAGGCTGCGCCGGACCGCGTCGAGCGCCTTGACCGTCATGTCCTCGTACTGACCGTCGAGCCCGCCGAGGAGGGCGTGCATCTTGGGCAGGTACTCGTACATCGAGTCGGAGCCGGCGCCGATGCTGAAGACGTCGCCCGTCACCACCTCGCGGCGGTAGTCCATCATCATGGGCCAGAGGCCGGGGATGCGCGTCGTGTTCTGGGAGCGGTGGAGGAAGCGCTTGATGCGCTCCGTCGCGTCGTAGTACTTGGCGTCGCCCGTCAGCTGGCTGAGCCGCGTGAACTCGAGGGCGAGGGTGCCGCCGGCGGCGCCCGACATGCTCCAGTCGGCCACCTGCTCGCCCGACCTCGCCTTGGCGTAGTCGAGGTAGTGGGGGGGTAGCCTGTTGGGGGTGTCGAAGGCGGCGTAGAGGGCGTCGGCGAGCTCGACGGCCTTGGCCAGCAGCACCGGCTCCCGCGACAGGTCGTGGGCGGCGAGCAGGCCGCCGAGGTAGCGGATCGTCACCTCGAACAGGTTGATGGTCTTGCCGTCCTTGAGCTTGGCCCAGTCGATGACGGCCACCTCCTTGACGGCGAGGGCAAAGTCCTCGCGGAGGTCCATGATCCAGAGCGTGTCGAGCGCGTCGACGAGCTGGGCCGACCAGCCGGAGAAGGTCTGCCTGCCCTTGCCCGAGAGGGGCATCAGCTCGTCCTTGGTCCACGCGTGCTTCTTGTAGGCCTTCCAGCTCTTCTCGAAGGCCTTCTTGACCGCCAGCTTCCTCGCCTTGGCCACCTCGTCGACGCCGTCGCTCCCGGCCCGAGCCTGCACCGTCGGGAACCTTTTCGCCTTGCCGGCGGGCATCGGTATCATCGCCTCGACCGGGTGGAAGACCTGTGCCTGGCTCCAGTCGAAGCTGCTAGGCACGAGCCGGAAATTGCCCACGCGGATGGCAGGGGAACTGGGGGGGCCGAACCTGGTCCACAGGACGACGATGACGCCGAGGAGGGTGACGAGGGTCAGCATGCGGCGCCCGGCCCGGCTCTGAAGTTGATTCAGCATGGCGACGACGAGCGGCCCGGCATCATCTCGCCGCGGCGTTGTCGCGGGGGGAGGGGGGGTAGCAGGAGATGGACGGAGAGAGGAACAGGCCCGGATGGTGGAGGAAGGTAATTAGCGGTTGAGACAGACGGGAACGGATGTAGCGCAAGGGAAGAAAGGACAAGGACTGGGCGGCTGTGGAATTCGTTGATGCGGGTAACGGTGCACTACTCGGAAGCTTGTTATTCATCGAACGAACCTACCAGGTTAGGTTAGTGTAAGTAATAATTCAAGGCATGGAGTACTTGCTCCGATTCCGTAGATGCGCCTGCAGTAAGTAAGTACAGAACTTGAAAGTACTGTACTCCGTAGCTCCAAACACCTTCATCATCAGTACCAAACAGTACTTGTACCTACAGTGAGTTCCAGGTACTCATGTGCGACAGCGTCGGTGTACCCCATACTCTGTCCTGTACAGTACTCCGTACTACTTAAGCAAGTATTAAGTACTTAGTAGCAGATAGGTACTAAGTGGTTACAACTACTTGTAGGAACGTCCAGTAACAGGTACAACCAAGTACACTTGAGCTTTCACTAAGTACGCGGAGTGCTCGGTACAGGCTCAGCAGCATAGGGTTACCCCTACCAAGAGTACATAGACTTACTTGTGCTGGGTACTAAATAGTATTATTATTGCTCCATCTATACCTACTTGGTACGTATGCGTACGGAGTGCCGTGACAGTAATTGCAATAACCACAAGTACTCCGTCGCATAATATTACACCTACTAAGTCCACATTGACTGAGGCGCCCATTTTTTGTGGCTGGTTTGGTGCAACATAAGTACTCCGAATAGGTACTCCGTACTTGTGGTTACTTGTACAGTTACATAAGTACTTACTCCATACAGTACGGAGTACAGTAAGTACAGTACATGTTATCTGTGAGTACTCCGTACTGGTACGAATTAAATATTACATGTACGGAGCACAGAGTACACTGACGAAATAGTACAACTTGTTACACAAAATATACTGTACAAATAGATGCATAAATGCTCGGATTAGGATTAGTCCAAGCAGACCCATAAGGGGCGCAAGGCTTCTTGTCAGAGGCCACTGTGTCCCAGTAGGAAGAACACTGTGCCCAAGCAGGCCTATAGTGAGGAAAACGCTTATTAGAAAAAGGCCACTATAGCCGGAATCTCTTTTGTAGAAATCAAGGCTAATATTTCATTTGTTGAGACGCATGCTCCTATTGACGAACAATGCATAGTGTGACACAACTATACTCCGTATTTATTATTATATTGATGCCCCGTTAACAGGCATATCCTCCTTTGACAGCAACGGAGCAAGTTAGTATTCACAATGATATGCCGACAATTCGTCCACCGTCCACCATTGATGGTGAACCATGTTGAAATGAACTCCATGTACTCCGTGTTGCTCCGTACTCCCCCCATCGCTCGTACGCTACCGACATGGTGCCCAAGTTGCGCTTCTACGTCCACCCACGACAAACTGCACCGAGACACTATGCATCTACGCAAGTTACCGTGCCTGCACACGTGACCGTACGGGACCTTTCGCGCTCGCGCAAGCTGCTTCCCTCGTCCGTCGCCGTTCAGGATGCACCTGCAATCAAACGAGTGTATTAAGCCTAGGCCCGAAATCAAATGTTCGCAGAGGGGCTCGCCCGTGGGAGATCAAGCCTGTTGGCTGTTCTGCTGCGGTCACCATCGTCTTCCCCTTGCCGCGTGGCACGTCTGGCCTGGCAGAAAACGACGGCTGTTCCAGCGAGCGGCTGCTCCCCCTCGGCGGCCGCAAATCATCGCACCTTCGCACCCCGACAACGTCTGCCCTTCCTCGACAGACCGGCCAGCAATCATCTTCGTCCGTCACCGTCCCTCCGTGCCCCGGCCTCGCGCGAGGCATCGTGCGCCGCCTCGCGACCGTCCAGTTGCCTCCGATACGAGGACGCCATGTCCCGGCCGGCCTGCGCCGGTGCCGCCCGATCGCCGCCTCGGACGGCCTCGAGCGAGCCGAGACGGCCCCCCCGCCCATGCCACCGACGAAGCGCACGCATCTCGCCGAATCTCCGCCTCGAGGCGTGCCGCCGTCGACGAGAGCGTGGGCGCCTCGCGGCACCGTGCTCTGCTTCCGGGCGTTCGGCGCGGGGCCGTCGGCATCGCGTCGACATCGTTTTCGCCGTCGCCGTCGCTTCGGCCGAGCGTCAAGATCTAGTCAAGTGGCGTTCGTCGCCTTCGCCGTGTCGTCTCTCATCTCCTCTCGTCGGTGCCGTCAGTCGTAGCCTCCGCCGACCTGGCTGTGAAAGGCCGTGCTGACGCTCTTCTCGTCGTCGTCGTACCGGCGACCGTAGCCGCCGGCCTGCGTCATGCGCCCGTTGCTCTCGACGTACTTCTTGAGCCGATCGCTCTGCGTGTACGTCACCGGCCGCATGCCCGTCACGACGTCGTGGAGGCCGGCGCCGAGGCTCACGCCGCCTTGGCCGACGCCCTTGCCGCCGAGGACGCTCGAGGTGGCGTCGGTGAGCTCCGAGTTGGCGACGCTCTCGCCCGCGACGCTCTCGGCGGCGCGACCGCGCGCCTTGCCGCCGCGGCCGGGCGCCGGCACGCCGGGGAGGCCCGGCCACTGCTCGGCCTGGAAGCTCGAGAACATGGGGGGAAAGGCCGAGTGGAGGGCGGCGCCGCCGCCAAAGGCGGATCCCTGGACGGAGGAGACGTCGTCGGGGATGTAGGACATCATCGAGCCGGCGTCAAAGTCGCGGCCGGGGGCTCCTCCGTTGTGGCGCCCGTTCGGGAAGCCGGTCGACGGCTGCTGCGACTGCTGCTGGTAGCTGTTGTTCTTCTGCCGGTAGCTGACCCTGGGCCGGCCGAACTGCAGCAGGCACGTCTGCAGGTTCGTCAGGGGCCCCTCGACGAAGCACTTGCGGTCCTTGAAGTGGACGAGCAGGCTGTGCCAGAGCTCGTGCTTGGACAGCACCTTGGGGTTGCCGAGGATGACGAGGCCGTACTTGGCGCGCGTGAGCGCCACGTTGAGCCGGCGCGGGTCCGACAGGAAGCCGATGCCCTGGTTCTCGTTGGACCGGACGCACGAGAGGACGATGAAATCCTTCTCGCGGCCCTGGAAGGCGTCGACCGAGGCCACCTCGACCTCCTTGTAGAGCTCCTTCTTGTAGTGGCCCGAGTTCTGCATGGTCGAGACGATGTAGCTCCGCTGCCCCTCGTACGGCGTGATGACGCCAATCTCGCCGGGCTTGACGCCGGCCTTGAAGAAGCGCGTCACCGTCTTCTCGACGTTCGAGGCCTCGGTCCGGTTGAGGTACGACGTCCCGGACGTCGAGATCTCCTCGTGGCCGAGGTTCGACCAGAACATCATGGGCATCTCGGCCACGGGCCAGGGGAAGTCGACGTCCTTGCGGATGCGCTGCTCGTGCGTGATGCCGTTCTGCAGCGCGCCGTCGTAGAACATGTTGGAGGGGAACTCGGACAGGCAGGGGTGCATGCGGTACTGCGTGTTGAGGCGGATGGGCGACAGCTCGAGGTTGATGAGGCGCTCGAAGAGCGACTGGTTGAGGCCGGCCTTGGCCGCCTTCTTGTTCATGATGACGGGGCCGAGCTGCTTGTGGTCGCCGACGAGGACGACCTGCTTGCACCCGAGCACGAGGGGGATGAGGCACTCGGGCTCGGCCGACTGGGTGGATTCGTCGATGAGGACGTTGCGAAACTTCATCTTGGAGAGGCGAGGATCGCCGGCGCCGACGCAGGTGCAGCAGACGACGTCGGCGTTCTGGAGGATCTCGCGCTCGGCGAGCTTGGTGAGTTGCTTGAACTTCTTCTCGTCCTGGCTCGAGAGCTCGCCGACGTCGTTCTTGAGCTGCGACAGCTTGACGAGCTCCGTGTTGTGCTCGGCCATGCGCACCTGTTCGTGCAGGGCGAGGAAGCTGACCGACGACTCGACGTCCTCGCGCGACTTGGCCGTCAGGCGGACGACCTTGAGGCCGGTGCGGTGGATGCGCTCGCAGAGCTGGTCGACGGCGACGTTGGAGGGCGCGCAGACGAGCACCTGGTTGCCCGTGGTGCGGGCGAGGTGGTAGATGATGGTGGCCGACGTCACCGTCTTGCCCGTGCCGGGCGGACCCTGGATGAGGCTGATGGGATTCTGCAGCACCGACTTGATGGCGTCCACCTGGCTCTGGTTGAGGTCCGGGAGGCCCGGGGCGGACCACTTCTTAGGCTGGCTCGCCTTCATGGGCTGCAGCTGCACCTCGTGGCCGAGCAGGACGTGGAAGATGTAGCCCGAGACGCTCATGTCGTCGATGGCAAAGTTCTTCATGGCGAGCTGCATGCGGTCGTACGAGGTGGCCTTCCAGACGTAGTCGGCGGAGAAGTTGTGCGAGAGATCCGTCGGCACGAGCTTTTCGTTGCCCGTCTTGCGCAGCTCGAGGCAGACCTCGTCCGACTGGCTGTTGGGGATCTTGATGACGTAGCCGACGCCTTCCCAGGGGTCGCGGAGCTCGCCGTTGTATCGGAGGCGCATCTCGTCGCCCACGGCGAGCTTGACGTCGCCCGACTCGATCTTTTGCAGGTTGAAGCTCACGAGGTGCTTGTTGTTCAGGCCGTAGTCCCAGCGGACGACGAGCGCATCCTCCGACTGGGCCTCCTTGAGCTTCTTGTCGTAGTCGGATTCCATCTTGACAAGCGGTCCGAAGATGTTCTGGTAGTGGTAAGGGTCCTCGTAGTGGAGGAGGACGGGATCGGGGTCGTCGTCGATGTTGGCCGCCTTCTCGAGGTCGACGAGGGTCGCGTTGACGTTGACCTTCCACATCTCCTCGATCTTGGCCATGGTGTTGGGGGACAGGTGGCGGGCGCGAAGCTGCTCGGCGTCGGACGGCGGGCTCACGAGCCAGGGCAGGAAGGCTCGCTCCTCGATGAGCGGCTCCCACCGCGAAATGTCCCAGTTCATGTCCTTGTTGGACGTGTTGGCGGCACACGGCTGACGGCAGAGCAGGACGACGACGGTGTCGGACTTGGCGGGGATGAAGCCGAGAAGGAAGGCATTCTTGGTGCCGCAGTTGTAGCACTCAAGGACGGTGTCGCCGAGGGCCGACTCGGGGTGAAGCTGCACCTCCTTGTGCCTCGCGCGGACGAGGTGGTTGACGATGTGGGTCGAGGTGCCGTTGCCGCGGGCGCTGCAGAACCACTTGTTGCACGTGAGGCACTTGACGACGCAGGCCGGCGAGTGGATGCCGCAGTAACTGCGAGGCACGCTTAGCTCTCGTCCGAGAGACGACGCGTCGTGCAAAGGGCGGGCGGGCCGTCTCGTCATCAACTTACGCGCAAGCGTGGGCGGGCAGGTGTTTCTTCTCGTCGGCCTCGCGCAGCCGCATGCCCATCATGCCGTCGACGGGGACGCTGCTGAGACTATCATTGTCGTCGTCGTCGAAGGCGTCGGTCTGGTTGTCATCGTCGTTTGCGCGGCGTCGGCGGCCGGCGGCGTCCGAGTTGCCGTACAGCAAGCTCTCGTCGGGGTCGAGGGCCGACAGGTCATCGGCTCCGGCGTTGATGGCGGCGGCCGAGTCGGAGATGAGATGGTTGCCTACATGGGTGAAGGCCCCTTCCATGGTGCTCGGCGTCGAGGGATTTCCTTGCTTGGCCGGCAACGTTTCCTGCCGTGCACGCCTCGTCAGCGATGAGGTCGAGAGGGGAGAAGGGGGCGAGGCGAGGCGAGAGGGACAGGGATGGGCAGCAGGCCGGCCGCAGGCAGGCAACGGCCAGGCAGCAGGAGGAAGAGGTCCGCACACGTCGGGGGATGCTCGGGACGACGGGCACGGACGGGACAACTTGCCTCCAGCAGAGCAGCGAAACCTTGTTGATGTATTGCGTGGTGATTCGACGTGGCCGAGGCGGGATGGGAGAGAATCGGAGTTGCTGGTGGCAAGGGCGGTTCACATCATCGCGGCAAAACGTGCGCCTTCGGACAGCTGTGTGCAGGCGGTGATGGCACCTTGTCGGCCGACAGCGGTGGAGGATGAATGATGCCGTGAAGAGGGAGTTGACTCTTAGCGTCAGATTTTGCGTCGAGCGGATTTGGCTTTATCGCCTCCCATGAACACGGCCTACGGCGAGTTGTGGTGGGACGTTTTGCACCCACGTGATGAGGCTAGCTCTCCTCTCTGCTGCCAGGCCTGCGGGCTGCAAAAAAGCAAGCGGGCCAGGCTTATCGATAGCGAAGCAAGGCTGCCAATCGATAGGTAAGCATGCCTCTGTCGGCGTCTTTTTTTTTTCTCGAACGTACAATCGACGATTGCCCGACGCTCGTGGGAAAAAAGTCGGACAGAAACACAGGCTCCGCGACGATGATTGTAGGTTTCTCACGGTCGTGCACCCCGTGATTGGTACTGACATCATGGCCAGCGCAAACAAGCACGTCAACGGCGCGATTATCTCTATCGCCGGGCTCTCCTGCTACGGGATGCCGAGATTAGCGAGAAGAGAGCGAAGCTGCGCGAATCCCTCGCATCGGGGAAACCTCTCGACTCGTCCATCGCCAACGACAAAGCGCTGAGGAAGGACTACCAATACGACGAATCCTCCCGCGACCTCGGCGTCAACGAAGCGCTCGATCTGGACGATGAGTACTCTCAGCTGTCGGGCATCATCGACCCCCGCGTCGGTGGGTTTCCCCTCCTCTCGATGTGACGGGCACGGGCGACCGGACCAAGGTGACTGACATGCTCTTCTTCCGTTCCACGCAGTGTTGACGACGTCCCGCGATCCGTCGGCCCGACTGTCGGCGTTTGCCAAGGAGATCAGATTGTTGATTCCCACGTCGATACGGATGAACCGCGGCAATCTCATCCTGCCCGACCTGGTCAAGTCGTCGCAGTCGGCTGGATTGACCGACATCCTGCTGCTTCACGAGCACCGCGGAACGCCGACGGCCCTGACCTTGACCCATTTCCCCCACGGCCCCACCATCTCCTTTTCGCTGCACAACGTCGTCCTGCGGCACGACATTCCCGGAAGCTTGCGGGGCACGGTCAGCGAGTCGTACCCGCACCTCATCTTTGACGGATTCACGACGCCGCTGGGCCTGCGCATCGTCAAGATACTGAAGCACATCTTCCCGCCGCGAGACGCCATCACGGGCAAGAACAAGGTCGGAAGCCGCGTGGTGACGTTTAAGAATTTCGAGGACAGCATCGAAGTACGGCATCACGTCTTCGTCCGGACCGGCTACGACAGCGTCGAGCTCGCCGAGGTCGGGCCCAGAATGACGATGCGACCCTTTCAGATCCGGGGCGGCACGCTCGAGAACAAGGACGGCGACGTCGAATGGCAACTGACGCAGTACACGCGGACGGCGAAGAAGAAGAATTACCTCTGAGGAGACGGGACGACGACGGTGGAGGTGCGCGCACGGGAAGCGAAGGGTGTCCCCGGAGCCGCTTTTATCAGCAGCAAGGGCCGGCCGGCACCTGGGATCGGGCCTCGCGGCAGCATCAAGAATTCTCGAGGCGAGCCACGATGCTCGCACGGCATGGCACGTCGTCCGATGCCATGTGGAGAAAGCCGCTCCGTCGCGATGAAAACGACGCCTTCGTGACACTGACGGTCATGTTGATCATGCCACGCAGGGGATCGTGCTTGGACAGGAGTAGGCCAGGATTGCTTGTAGTGGCCGTTGGAACATGATGGCTACCAAGCGGCCTTGCTGAAAAATCCTGGAGCCTCGACGAGTGGACCAGGTTGAAGGCTGGCCGCCGCCGCTAGCGGTGCTCAGCCAGGGCATTCGTCTCGCTGGACACCAACCACCTCCGGGTATTACCAGGTACAACCAACCACAATATACACCTCAAGTACGAAGTACTAGGATACTTTAGTCGAAGCAAAGAAGCATGTACCAATTCAGAAGGCAAACATCTGAGCTCCGAATTTTGCCTCTACAGTACCAATTGTCAAACACACCTATTTAAATACAAGGAATAATAGATGGTGAAAACAGCTTGGGGCACCATAAAATATCAAGCCACACTAGGCGGGGACGATGGCGTCGATCAATGAGGCTGTGCGATCGGAGCCCGGAGTGGCACTGCAAGTAATACTCCGTACAGCTGCAAGTACAATTACAAGGGCCTATTTTTGGACAGCGGTGGCAGGGCCGACGCCGCAGCCACAGAAGGGTGGCAGGCGGAGTTTTGGTGGAGCCTGACCTACTGTAAGTACAGTACTCCGAAAGTAAGTACAGGTACATGTACGGCGTACCCTACGTAACCAGGTACTGTACAAGTGCCTGTACAGTACTGTGAGCGCAACGGTATCTTATTGGACTGCGACACAACTGGTTCCCTGCAGATGCGGAGGAAATGCATGCCAAGTAATTCTCCGTAATAGAGAGTATGGAGTAGGATGCATCGCCCATGTAGGGATACGTACTCGTACGCAAGCAGGTGGTTGCCCAGGAGCACATGCAAGTACCAAAGGGTATCTTTTGTCGCCAACCTAATAGGTAAGTAAGTATGGTACCTACTACCATCAGACGAGCTTGTACTTGTACATATACTTTCATAGTACGGAGGAATGCACAGCCGAATTGTTCGTTCTCCACTTGCCGCCGCAAGGCCCAGCCTCATCACTGGTTGGCTTGTTGCCTGACGTAAGTGCTCCCTACTGTAGCCCGTGATACTAAGTAGGTATAAGTACATGTAGGTACAAGTAGAAGTACATGTAAGTACAAGTACAAGTACAAGACCGTACTGTAATTTCTGCAAGTGCTTATTACTAAGTAAGTAGGTAGTTCAAGGTGCCTACTACCATTATTACAGCTACATCCAATGTGGATCGATCGAGCTTTAACCGCTATACTTACTTATACGGTACGGCGTATTAGTAGATACCTGAACCAACCTCCCTTCCCCCCCCCCCTCCTCTACTCCTCCACGACTCTTCTGTTCCGGAGGTCCCGCCACCATGTAATGGATGCCTAACGCAGTTGACAGCGGCAGTTGCCTGGAAAGAACTGAGAGCTTCCTCGCGAATAAAACCAAACAGACTCTTTCGTCTGCCCATTCTTCTCCTAACACCACCACCAGTACGAGGCACCCAGTCGTCCATCATCTGCCTGCGGCACTTTCTCCTCATCCCTCATAGCTCTTCAAGAAGAACGCCCCGCACCGCGTGTTGATAGTCCTCTTCGTCCCTCCGTCTAGATCAACGGCAAAATCTCCTGCCCGCCATGTCGCACGGGCAGCAGGACCAGAACCCGTATCAGCATGGCCCCACGCAGGAGGCGGCGTACGGCCAAGGCTACGGCCAGGTAAGCAAGCAAGCCCCGGTGATGCTCAGGCGTTTTCGTTCGAGGTCCCCTCTCGATGACGTGCTAGAAGCCACTGAACATGCATGTGTCCATCGACCGACGACACGAGCTGACTTGACCCTCCCGCGCAGGCATATGCTCACGGGCAGAACCAGCAGTATGAAATGCAGGACTACGGCAACCCGTATCAGCAGCAGCAACCTCAGCAGCGGCCTACCCTTTCACAGCAAGACTTCCTCGCCCGCGTGGGAGAGCTGCGCAACGACATAAAGAGCCTGACGAACCAGATAGAGCACATCGGGCAGCTGCACCAACGCGCGCTGAGCGGCACCGATGGCAGAGCGAAGCAGGAGCTCGACGGCGTCGTGGCCGACACCCAGATGCGTAACGAGGGCATCAAGAACGGCATCAAGAGCCTCGACCGTGACCTCGCGAACACGAGCACTTCCGACGGCAGCCGCAACACGAAGAAGACGCAGCTGCAGTCCCTCCGCACCTTTTTCAAGTCCGAGCTGGACAAGTATCAGAGCATCGAGCGCGACTACCAGCACAAGTACCGCGAGCAGATTGCGAGGCAGTACCGCATCGTCAACCCGGAGGCGACGGAGGAGGAGGTGCACCAGGCCACCGAGGCGGATTGGGGCAACGAGGGTGTCTTTCAAACTGCCGTACGTCTGCTCCATCCCCCCCCCCCCCTCCCCCGCGTTTTCCCTTGCCCGCCGTGCATGGCTAACGACGTCCGCCGCGCAGCTTCGCTCGAACCGTACTGGCCACGCAAGCTCCCTGCTCGGCAACGTCCGCGCACGCCACGGCGAGCTGAAGGGCATCGAGGACACCCTGTACCAGCTCAGCCAGCTCTACGAACAGCTGGCCGTCCTCGTCGATCGCGACGAGCCAGTCGTCCAGGCGGCCGAAAGCAATGCGCAAACAACGGTGGAGAATATCGAGAAAGGCAACGAACAAGTCAAGCTGGCCAACGAGCACGCCCGCAGAGCCCGCAGGCTCAAGTGGTGGTGTGCCATCATCACCTGCGTCATCCTCCTAGCCATTGCCCTCGGCATTGGCCTCGGCATCTGCCTCACCGGAGACAGATGCAGCCGCAAGAACTAAAATGATCTCGACAGCACCGCGCAGTCTCTCGCTTCATATATACCCGGTCTTGGCCCGTGATGCGCATGCCGCCAAGGGCAAGGACTGTGACAGCACTCCAAGGGGACGGATGGCCCACCAGATGCCACTCGCGTATTTTTTTTTCATATGGCGAGTAAGTATGCAAGCCCAACTACCACGGCTTTCCTCGCAACCAAAATGGACGACGGCTATGTACCTGTCCTTCAACCCTGTATTGGCATCAAGGAACCGAGGGGACGGACATGACGCCGTCTTTTGTGCGACGGAAAAGGATGATGGAGGAAGGGCAGGACTCTAGGGGTGCGTGGACTGCCGAATGTGCAACCTGCACGCGCGCCGACCTGCCCAGAGGCCCGTCGGATGGGCGCCTGACACGGATCCGGCAGGACGGCAGAATTTCTTGATGAAATGGCAAGACGCTGTTATTTCGACGCAGATTCCCACGGCGCAGATGCGACGAGACGAGAAGATCGAAACGAAATGTAAAAAGTCTCGAGAACGTGACAGCGTCTCCCTCGTGCAAGTTCCCGTGCGGTGCGGAGGCATGAATGCGTCGTTTCGGAGGGAGGTGATAATATGGATATTGTACAACTATGTTTTCATCAATCTGTATGCAGCACGCGGCCCTCCCCGGTCACCTTTCGGCGAAATCAAAACGACTCCGAACCCCAGGGGCTAAGAAAGACCATGTTCACTTCTCAGGACACTGGATAGCCGAACGGTGGGCGAACGGGACGCTCCTCCCAAACTCATACAGTTACCGGCAACCAGTGCGACGGGCTCACCCTCTCCCAATTTTTCGTCTTCGTACCGAGCGAATGCCCATGATCCGTACGGCGCTCTACGCACCCATGCGGAAGCCGGGGGGGCCACCGCCGCCGGCGAGCTTGGCCGCCAGCTTAGGGTACTTTTCCGTCACCTTGACCTGCGTCCTCGTCGCCTCGGCGTACGAAAGGGCGTTGACAATCTCGCCCTCGGTGCGGGCAAGCTCGGCGGCGCGCTCAAAGTAGACGAGCGCCTCGGTCACGTTGTTCTGCTGCAGGAGGAGCTGGGCCATGGTGGCGACGGCAATGTCGCACTCGGGATCAACTGGACGAGGGAGTCAGCGCCGGCGTCCGCATCGGTTCCGCTCAAGGAGAGAAACGTGGGAGGAAATAAAATGAGGGGGGGACGGAGGGAAAGGGGGACGGAATGAAAGGGGGACGCACTGATCAGGGCCTTTTGGCAAAGCTTCTCGGCCTCGCCAAAGTCCTGCTTCCATTGGAACAGGGCGAGGGCCTTGTTGATGAGGGGAAGCACGTTCATCGACATGGGCTTGGACTGCTTCTCCATCTCCATGGCCGTGTCAAACTTCTCGACGGCCTCGGAAAACTTGCCCTGGTCGAGCAGGAGCTCGCCGTAGTAGTTGTAGACGTCCGGCAGGGTCGGAAAGTTCTTGATGCACCGTCGAAAGGTGGCCATGGAGGAGGCGATGGAGCCCATCTTGTACTGGGTGACGCCGAGCTGGATGTGGGAGAAGATAAAGTCCTTGTCGAGGTCGATGGACTTTTGGTAGTCCTTCTGGGCCTCGGACAGGTCGCCCTTGATGAAGTTGGCCTGGGCGCGGTGGTAGTAGACGTCGGGGTCGTCGGGGTTCTGGCGGAGGGCGTCGGCGAACTCGGCCTCGGCCTTGTCGGCCTCGCCGAGCTCGAGGTTGATGCTCGCGCGCTTGATGTAGCTCTGGGCGAGCGTCGGGTCGAGCTCGATGCTCCGGTCAAAGTCCATGGTGGCCTCGGCGTGCTTGCCGAGCAGGGTGCGCATGGTGCCCCTGAGGTTGTAGGCGAGCGCCTCGTGGGCGCCGAGGTCGCCGAGCTCGAGGGCCTCCTCGAAGGCGAGCCTCGCCTGCTCGTACCCGTCGGCCGTCTTCTTCTCGAGGCCCTGGAGCCCGAGGCGGAGCTGCCCCTTGCCCGAGGCGAGGTCGAGCTCGGCGGCGTCGTCGAGCTCGGCCGGGCGGGGGCGCTGGCGGAAGCTCTGGAGGTAGTTGCCGACGAAGATGGGGCTCGGCAGCTTCGGCGGGCGCGAGGCCATCATCTCCTTGGCGCGGTGCTCGGCAAAGACCTTGAGGAGGCGCTCGACGGCCTGGGCGGTCGAGTCGCTCTTGAAGTTGTCGATGATGCAGGAGGCGGTGAAGTCGAGGAGGGCCTCGGAGTACATCTTCTGGTGCTCGTAGGCCGTGGCGCGGCGGTTGATGGCCTTGACGTACTCGGCGTCCATGTTGATGGCGGCCGTCGTGTCCTCGATGACCTTGTCCCACTCGCTCATGGCGCTGTGGCAGGCGGCGCGGTTCGAGTAGAAGACGGGGTCGGGCTTGCAGAGGATGGCCTGGGAGTAGAGGCCGATGGCCTTGTTGTAGGCCTTGTCGCCGTAGGCCTTGTTGCCGGCCTGCTTGAGCCTCGCGGCATACTCGTCCCGCTGCTCCGGGGTCAAGGCGAGGACCGAGTGTTCATCGACGTCCGGAAGGTCGGCCTCGCTCTCGGCCGAGGCGGCTTGGTGCTGGGCGGCGACGGCCTCCTTGCTCTCGGAAGCCTTGCGCTCGGCCTCTTTCCGCTTCCGCCTCTCCTTTTTGCTGAGCTTCGGCGAGGGCGTCGGCTTGGTCTGGCGGATGGTGAGCTTCCGTTCCACAAGGGCCGGGGTTGGGGGGGAGGGGGGGGGGGGGGCAACTTGACGTACCAAGTCCGAGTTGAGGTAGTAGACGACGCCGGCACCGGTGACGGCAACGGCGACGCCGGCGATGGTGTAGACGACGGCCTTGTTCTTCGAGACCCACGAGGTGATGCGATCCCAGGTGGAGGAGGGGGCATCGATGGGAATGACCGTCGGAGCGGCGGCTCGAGGAACCGAGGGGAGGGGATTGGACATTATTATCCGGAGCGCGTAGGAGCTGCAAGCAAGCAAAGAATGAAGGAGAGGGAAAGGAGGGAGCGAGGGAAGAAGAGGATGGAAAGAGTCAAAGGGGCCGCAGGAGAGGTCGAGGTCCAGACGACGGCGGGCCGACGATTGAATGGGCTGGTGGCTGGACGAGGCGTGGGAGGTGAGGAGAGGGTTGGATGGATAGGATGGTGGACGATTCGGATACGCGCAAAAAAGCTGCGCGATGATGACCGAGGATTCGATGGCGGTTGGCTCGAAGAGGGTATTACCCAAAGCAGCATAGCTCCAGTTAATTAAGGAGGACAAGTGCCTGTATTCTTGATGACATGTACAAGTAATGTGAGCGTCACAGCGCGACCGTCGCGGCCTGCCAGTCCCAGAAGAGCTAGCGCGAGAACAAAAGACGGCCGTTGTAGAAATTTAACAGCTCAATACGGAGTAAGGGGAAGCACTATTTCCCGCACGCCCATGACTGACTCCTAGACGCTAGACTGCGTTTGTATTCTTGCTTTTTTTTTTTTACTGTACGGAGTACTGTCGAGTAATACATGACACTGACGAGTACGGAGGATTAGAGAGCATTACGGAGAAAGTACGTAGTATTTGTACTTGTGATACGGAGTACTCCATACGTGCTACTTGCAAATAGTAATAGTAATTGTAGTCAACTAAGTACTGTACTTAAGTACTGGTAGTATTCATACCTGCACACTCGGTTACCTACGTGGTACTGTGAACGATTCCCTCAGTACCTTGGTACCTAGTACCCAAGCATACAAGTACAGTAAGTACGTACAGTGCACTCCGTACCTGCCTATCACAGGTACTTGTGCGCCTGCTGTAGTGGCACATGTTCCTCCTCTGCAGGTACAAGCACGTACCTGTTCGGAGTAGACCTCGTAGTACGGAGTACTTGGATGCATGCGCGGAGCACCAGCCCGCCGCATGTACACCAAGTTACGCATTCTCCTCCTCTGCAAGTACATCCACGTACCTGTTCGGAGTACATGCCGACCTCGTGTACACTTTGTTACTCATGTTCCTCCTCCACGAGGACAAATAGGTACATCACGTAATACAGTATATGTTCGTAGCACCTGTCCACCACATGTATTATACCTGCTAGGCAGTTTTTCTTGTACACCACACCTGCTGCTCCTCCTCAAGTACAAACGCGTGCATGCTCAGAGTATCTGTCTACGCCATATGCCTGTTCTTCGATACACATACACCTCCTTTGCCGGTAGAAACGTGTACATGCTCCGAATACCTGGCTACCACATATACTTGCTTATACCTTGGTACTGTAGCCAAGCACATGAATATGCTCCTCCTCCGCAAGTACAACCCCGTAATTACACGCTCAGAGCACCGTCTACCACATGCACTTGCACCCAATTACTCACTACTAGGTTCACATGCTCCTCCTCCGCAAGCTCAACCCGTAATTACATGCTCAGAGCACCCGTTTGCCACATGCACTTGTACCTACCTAGTAGTTACTTGCCACGTACACATGCTCCTCCTCCGCCAGTACAAACGCGTACATGCTGCGAGTGCCTGTCTACCCCATGTACTTGCACCTAGTAGGTACTAGGTACACGTGCTCCTCCTCCTCAAGTACAAACACGTGCGGGTTCGGAGTACGGAATGGACCTACCGAGTCCTTCCATGCATGTGCAGAGTATGGCCTACCCCTCCAGACTACTAGTAATTACCTGTAGTACCTAGTACCGTACCTATTGTGGGTAGTAGTAGGTACTAGGCACGTAGTATCGCCGACTGTGCACATCAACTCAAGCACAGCACGTCAACGGTCCCCAGGGAGCCGATGTACTTGTAGCATAGCATAGTACTTACTGCATGCCCTCCGTACACGGTGCACACGCAGAGTTCAACGGCAGGCAGATGCTACTAGGTAGACTGATGGTACGGACTTCTATACCGTGTTCCCCGCGCCATCCATCGCCAGGAGAACAGCGAATGGAGGCCTGTGTCCCCGGGGAGGCGCTGATCCGCATGTGGTTGTACAGTACTAATCAAGTAGCACGACGTGACGGCGCCAAATGTACATGTCCGTATCTTGCACCTACCGGTGCGGTACCTGCACCTACGACGAAGGCTGCGCAACTACCTCCCAGTACATGCACGAGTACCTTTGTATACTTTGGGCGCGACCGAGAAGCTTCTCGCTGGATTCTCGCCCTAGTGATGCTGTCGCTGGTCGGCGGTCGGCCTGCAGTCGCATCGTTCATGTCCTCGTGGCCTTGATGGCTAGAAAGGATGCTTGATTTGTTCATGCAAACCAAGAGGTGCAAAGGTGCCATCTTCGCCTTGCGTCTGCACATGTGCGAGTACGTTGATTGCGTGCATGCCGACGTGCTGTACTTGGATCCGCCCTGCGCACGATGGCGTACCTCTTACAGGCCCCCGCCGCAGTGGAAGCCAAGGCCAATACATGGTGTACCGGAAAGGAAGGCCGCCAAGGTGGCGATTAAGCGCTGCGGCAAGACAGAGAGTGGCGAGCTGGAGGAGGGCGAAAGGCTGGGACGTCCATGGACATCAACCCTCAATCAGGGCCAAGCATTGCGGAAGATTGCTCAAGAATCTCTCGTTCATCCGGCGAGAACCTGGCGAGAGAGCGACCCGCAGGTGGGGGGCCAAGGCACGTTCAGCAATGGTCACGGAGCGGGATGCTTGTTGCCAGAACCGAGTACATGTACATGTCACATAACAGCAATCTCCTCGTATTGTACTTTGTATACTGTACAAGCAGACCGACACCTGTCCCTACTACTAGTAGGTATACTTGCTGTACTTCAGTGCTTGACACCAAGTACAGTACAGTGCTTGACAATACAGTACATGCAGAGTACGGAGCACCGAGTGCTTGCAAGCAAGTACGGAGTAATTCATTGTACATGTAGGCATCTCAATGCATATACTCGTAGCACGGAGTAATTACAACATACTTACCATCACAACCTACCGACCCGAGTACCTGGACGCGACTGTCCATTTTTTCACCGTCACTTACTCGTACAGCCATGGTGCATGAATATCCCCGGCGGCTGCGCGGCCTGCTGTAGCCGCGAGAAGTGGGTCGAAGCGCAGATCCGATCGACAGTACTTACGGAGTACGGAGCACCAGTAATTAGTAAGTGCACAGCACCTAGGGCAGCCAAGCCAAAGTGTCAACGCTTCCCCTTTCCCCTTTCCTTGTCATTTTATTTTGTATTCTCGCGAGCGCTTGCATGTACTCTGCGTCTGCCATCGTGCCGTACGACGGCGTCTACTTCAGAACAGGACCAAGACGGCAAAGGCCATCGTCGCCAACACAGGGTCTGGCTGCCGGTGCGTGGCGAATCCGCTCTAGTGTATGTGCAGTTGAGGTATAGCCCGCCAGCAATGGCGGGCCCGGCATGCGCAGCCAAGGTACCTAGTAAGTACTCAGTAATTACAAGTGCATGTAAGTACTACTGTATATCGCATGCAAGTACTTGTACAAGTCATCACTAGCAAGTGCACCATACAAGCAGGCAAAACGGCAAGTACTGTACTCCGTACATGCAAGTGTACTTACAGGAGCTGCACTCATGGCATGTGCAGTCAAGGTACAGTATTCGGTGCGGAGTACTCCGTAGTGGGTAATAATTGCCATGAGGCATGGCGTATGTGCGAGTAGCCATGGATGCACTGTGCATTACGTGGGCGGCCTCATTCATCATCCAGCATGCTGCCGACGGTTGCTCCGTACCATTACATGTATGTACTGCAATGCAAGTACTTAAGTGCCGACATACTTAGGTAGGTACTTGTGTGTGCATGTACAGTACTTCACATGCAGTGTGAAGGAGGCACGGCAAGTGTACGGAAAACCAATAATAGTTGTACATATACTTGCTTGTACTCCGTACTTACGTACCCGGCAGAGTGCTCCGTACAGTGCAGCTAATTTGCCGGCACTTACTCGTACTCCCCGCAACCCAAGTACCCGTCATTGCCTGAGGCATGGGGCCCGCGCTTGGCTGAGCGAAACCGGCACTTGCCGTGACCGCCGTGGAAAATGATGGCCTTGGGCAGTCCGTCCTTCCATCGACAGCTTCTTCCCTCTTGCCTGCCTTTTTTTTTCTTTCTCTTCCCAGCCTCATCGCCTCCCTACTTGGCCAGCAAGCCGAGAATCAAAGGGGCTTCGAAAAAAAGGCAAAGTGCGTCGTCTTGTGTCGTGCATGTGCCCGTGCCGCTCATCTTCTCGTCGATTCATCATCGGTAGACCCTCTCCTTCATTCCATTAGCTCCTAGACCTACCCGCCCGCACTCGGTGCCTGTTCCTCCACGGCGCCCTCGCCGCGAAGCGACCATGGCCGACGCCGACTTTTCCCTCTTCACCTCCATTCGGTACGATGTTCGCCTCAAGGGGGTCCCCTCTGGTGACCTCCGTCACGCGGGGTGGAATTTCGAGCAGGAATCTCCCTTTTACATGCTGGACTATCACCGAGACCGCATCCTGCGAGCCGCCACTCACTGGAAGTGGAACGAGGCCATCGAGTTCTTCTCCGGCAAGGAGGGCCTCTCGACCCTCGCCAAGATGGCCCTCGAGTCCGTCGGCGAGTACGAGACGAAGCCGCTGCGGGTGAGGATCGTTGTCAACGCCGACGGCAGCATCAGTTTTCACAAGTTTCACACGCCCGACGTGCCCTTGGAAAACCTGCTTCCCAAACGTCTCCCGCCCCCCGGGGCGCCCGCCGCCGGCAACGATCCCGATCCCTTGCCGACCGTCACCCTCGTCGTCGACGACGGTCGCGTCGCTCGCTCCGAATTCACCCACTACAAGACGACGCGGAGAGCCATGTACGACGCGGCCCGCGAGAGGGCCGGCATCGGTCCCAAGGACCTCAAGGAAGTCTTGATGATCAACGAGGACGGCCTCGCCGTCATGGAAGGCAGCACGACGGCACCCTACTTCTGGCGCCGCGGACGTTGGGTCACGCCCCCCGTCGCCCCCGAGTTTGACTGGAACGAGGGCAGCGGCGGCCAGGACGGCACGTCGAGGCGCTGGGCCCTTCAAAGGTGACTATGCCCCGCCGCACCCCCTTCCTTGCGACGAGCCGGCTGACACGAATTGCGAGCAGGGGCCTGGCCGTCGAGGAGGTTGTACTCGTCGATTCCTTGGTCGATGGGGAACACTGTTGGATCAGCAACGGCGTCGGAGGATTTCGCCATGCCGTCATCGATCTGAGAAAGGGTGATGCAAACTAATTTCGGCGCCGTGAGGATTTTGCGCCACGCCAGCAAGCTGCTTTCTGCCTTGAATGGGTAGTGCCGAGACCGCCATGACTATGCGGCAGGGCATCGATAACGGGGGGGAAAGGAGGCCCCGCGTGAAGCGCTAGCCAGTAGCCTCCGAGGGTCGCTCTCGTCGCGAGAACGGGACACAAAGGCTGCCACGCGATACCCCGATAGGAATCTCCACACCGCTCCCGGTGCGATTGCACATGACGATGCCGGACACGAGAATAGGAAGTTTTCATCATGTCGAATCGTTGATGAGGCGAACCATGTCCTTCGCCTTGATCGGTGGCCGAGAGGTTGGCCATGGTCAACGACGACACGTGCATCGGCATGCAGCCTTGCATTATGCGTGGGAGTCGAATAACTTCTGCCACGCAGTGCTTAGTCAGCGTCCACAATCCATGTTCGTCTCCGTCCCATTCGGTCAAACCGGTCATCGTGATGCCCGTTGTGCCGTGGACAACAGGGAGATTGGCAAGCATTGACGGCGGGAATGGGACCCAGGCAACTGCGAGCCCAGGATTCCCTACTTGTAGGTGCATGGTGCAATCAGATACGCTGGTCCCATCATGATGAGATGGGGTATGTTGTGTCTAGCGTTTGGCTCTACCCATGAAGCACGATGCGATCGATGGTTCCATCCCCTTCCTCGGCCCGACCCAGCGCCTCCCGTCAAAAATACCACCGCCAGACCGCTCGAGCGACTCTCGAATCGGCATGGCTCGTAGAAAAGGAACGCTTCCAGGCGCCGAACCCGTCCAGGCGCCGAACCCGCCTCGTCGACGCATCATGAGTCCTCGCGTAGACTGCTCACGCTTCCCATGCCGATGCTTTCTTCGTATTCCGTCCAGCGCAGCGCCTCCTCGACGTCCATGACAAAGTGCGACTCGCCCCCGCAGAGGGCGACGATGCCGCTTCGTTCCATGAGCTTCCACACGGAATGGTCCCGCCGGCTCGGTGGCCGCGAGAAGAAGACGCGGACGCCTCGCTGCCTGTAGTCGCGCACGATCTCCTCGAGCACCTGGGTTCCCGACCCGTCCATGGAGGTGACGCCGTGGATGTCGAAGATGATGTTCCGATTCGACTCGTGGCTGCGGATCCGGGGCAGCGCCGGGTGGGCCTGCGAAGTGCCGTAGAGCTCGAGCCTCCGCAGTCGCGATTTGAGCTCGCCCGTGTTGGCAAACGTCAGCGGCTCGGGAATCTTGACAATCAGGCACCCCTCGATGAACTCGAGACTCGGGTGGTCCGACTCGGCGTTTTCGAACCGGTTCGTGCCCGGGATGCGACCGAGAATCTGGATCCTCGGTCTCGTGCTGTGCTTGATGACGAGCAGGATGGAGATGCCGACGCCGAGGGCCATGCCCAAGGTGAGGGAGTAAAAGATGGTGGAGAGAAAGATGATGGCCATGAGGAGAAGCTCCCTCCAGCCGCGGATGTGCACGAAAAAGGCAATGTCGTGCGGCGCCTCCTCTATCAGCGACCAGGCGACGACCGAGATCATCGACGACAGCACCGGCTTCTGCGAGCGTCATTAGGAAATCCGCGCCCGTTCGTCGGCGGGTGCGCGTGCGGGCAACGTACCGGGAGGAAGTAGAAGTGGGGCAGCAGGAAGATGACGGACAGCAGGGAGATGAGGCTGAGGAAGATGGAGCTCATGGGCGTCTTGCCGCCCGTGCTCTTGTTCACCTTGCTCCTCCCGTAGCCGCCAAAGGCCGGCAAACTCATGAAGCTCGCGCCGACGAGGTTGGCGACGCCGAGGGCGATCATCTCGCGGTTGGCGCTCAGCTCGACGCCCTGAATGGCACCGGTGCCGCCGAGGCTCTTGGCGGCGACGGAGGACTCGAAGAAGCCGAGGAGGGCGATGAGAAAGGACGTGGACATGGCGGCGCGGATGTGACGCATGTGCGCGAGCTGCAGGGGCCAGCGAAAGGCAAAGAGGTTGCCCGTGGCGGACTGAACGGTGCCGAGGATGGCCACTCCGTGCTTATCCCATCGGAAGTGGGCGCAAAGAATGGCCGAGGCGACGACGACGATGAAGCGATCGGGGATGAAGGCGACCGAGGGAAACCTGCCCTCGAGCCGCCTCTTGAGCTCGCTGGACACGGCGTCAGCTCGCGCTACGACGGCCGAGGGATTCGCAAGACGCGACGCGGGATTCTCACCGGCAGATCATGATGACGACAAAGCTGATGGCGGCGATGGCAAAGGTCAATCGGTGCATCTTGCCGGCATTCGCCACCATGAACATGATCTTGTCGACGCTGCTGCCGTGGCTCACGCCCTGCTCCTCGGCGAGCTCGACAAGCCCGAGCTCGGGGATGAGCTGGTCGACGGCGATGACGAAACCGATGGCGCTGATGAAGCCGCGCAGGAAGGGCTTGCTCAGCACGCTGTCGAGAAAGCCCAGTCTTACGAGCCCGGCGATGAGGACCATGGCACCCGCCATGCCGGCGACGACACCGCATATCTGGCCGTGGAGCAGACCGTCGTCCTCGCCGTCGGCACCGGAGTCGACGCTCTGCTGGACGACGGTGCCGACGAGAAGGGAGCCGGCGGCCTCGGGTCCGACGACCATCTGCGGGCACGAGCCTAGGATGGCGTAGATGAAGGGGTTGAAGACGAAGGAGTAGAGGCCGTGGATGGGCGGCACGTGGGCGAGGTTGGCGGCGAGCGAGAGGGCCATGGGGAGGTAGAAGGAGGCCATGGTGAGGGCGGCGATGACGTCGCCCTTGACAAAGGAGACGCGGTACTGGGTGATCCAGTTGAAGAAGGGGATGTAGTAGGCGAGGTACCTAGATCACGTCACGTCGCCCGTCAGCCATGCGTCACCCGCGCGGGAAGGGGACCGAGGGTTCGCGCGCACATCATGGGCGTGAAGCGGAAGCCGGCTCGCTGGGCCAGCTCGATGCTGTGGTCGACCTTTTTCGACTTGATCCTCCTCTTGAGCCACCTTTTCCAGTCGTCGGTGCCGACGAAGCTAGAGATGGCGCTGTCGAGGCCGCCCGAGGGGGCCTCGGACCAGGCCGTGTCGCTGCCGTCGAGGTAGTCTTCCTGCGGCCCCGAGCCGGCGGCGGGACTGTCCGGTCTCGGGCTGAAGGTTCCATGCTGGCATATGCCCGGGTGGGCCGACGAGACGTGCGTGCGGAGGGGTCGGGGCAGCTCGTCGCGTTGAAGCAGCGGCGTCGACTCGACGGCGGCGGCGGGACTGAGACGCGTGCCGTTGCCGGAGCGCGGCGACGAAGGGGGTCGGGACGAGGGCTCGCTGTCGTGGCCGCCGGGGCCGAGACCGACGTTTCGGCTCGAGACCGTCTGGCTCCGCCGCAGGTTGCTCGGTTGCAGAGGCCGATGATCGGTGAGACCCGAGTTCTCACGACTGTGCGAGGCTTGTCCCGACGACATGTTGAAGCGGCCGTCTTCGTCTTGCAGGCATCGGGTGCGAGGAGGGAGAGGCTCGAGGCTCGAGGCGAGGAGGGCGGGCGTAAGGAAGGGAGAGGCAGGGAATGGGATCGCAGGGTGGTTGCGGTTGCGGTGGTTGAAACGCAAAAGGACAGGTAATGAATGATGAGTTAGTCCAAGTATCGCGAGGTACAAGTATCGTGTATTTCGAGGTGGATTTCGAGGGGTAGTTATTATGAAGTGGATTTTTGTAGCGGATTTTTGTAGTGGATTTTGCAGTGGATTTCGTAGTTGATTTCGTAGCGCTCATGTAGGTGTACTTGCCGTGTATTCTTTGCATGGAATTCGTGATTGTACTGTACAAGTGCTGCAGGTGCAAGTGTCGGTGTGCTTGTAGGTACACCTGATCCGAACTGTACTCCGTACCATGTACTAATATTGTACCTGTACAAGCCGGAGCAGGTGGCACGAGAGAGGGCAGGTACGGAGAAATCGGGTCTCTGATCCCGGGCCGCGGCACGGAGACGGAGGCGCTAGTGGCGGCTAGTGTGTTCTAGGCAATACTTGGCGGGTCATGCGTTCAGTTGGGGGGGTTTGGTTCTTGGGGAACGTGCGACATGTCAACACGTCTTTTTTTCCTTCCCGCCGCCGCTGATGGTGATGATGATTGTCGAACCAGCTTCGTCGACATCGACATGCAGGACGGCGTCACAAGCAGTTGCGAAGCCTCCGGGCTGTCCTCCCGCACGGGGGCAAGGGTGTTTGCGGGCCAGGGAATCCGGCCATGTCGAGGTCACACTCCATGATGCCGCGACCTCGATTCGGGTCGAGATGTGGTCGCACAGCATATCGGCCAGCACCGGCCACGCACGCGGTCATGCACACATGGCCATCCATGGTCGGTAGCAGGAACAATGACGGTAATAGGTGTTGGAAATCAAAGCGTGCCGAAACCTGGTTGGTGGCCATCCCATGATCCGTCGTCCCGAGAAGCCGAGGTGCCGTCATGGCGGGTGAATGGCCAACCGACCTGCTCTCTCCCGTCTCGCTTGGGCCGAGCACGCCCGCGACGGCAGCGGGCTCCGTCGAAAATGGTGGCTGACCGTTGCCATCGGAACGCTTCCACCAGGGCCGCTGTCCGTTCCCGTCGTCGGCTCATTCCTCGGCCGCCCGCTCTCGTCGTTTCGTGCAGGGCGGGTGGAGGAGACGAGAGGCAAGACGCATCACACCATCTCATTCACAAACAAGCCCGCCATGCCCTGGCCCGTGCCGATGCACATGCTGACCAGCAGCATCTTCTTCTTCGTCCTCCGCAGCTCGCTCAGGCCCGTGACGACCTGGCGGGCGCCCGTGGCTCCGAGCGGGTGGCCCAGGGCGATGGCACCACCCCGCGGGTTCATCTTGGCCCAGTCGAGCCCGAGCTTGTCGCGGCAGTAGACGGCCATGGAAGCGAAGGCTTCGTTGATTTCCACCACGTCAACGTCGGCGAGTGATATGTTCCACGCCGAGAGCAGCTTCGGGATGGCGATGCTCGGCCCGATGCCCATGATGCGGGGTGCGAGGCCGGCGACGGTCGAGCCGACGTATTTGGCGAGCACGGGCTGTCCGAGCTTGACGGCCATGGATCGCTTCATGAGAAGGAGGGCCGCCGCTAGGTACGAACCGTCAGCGGGCTTCGATGCCTACCCATGCCACCTCGTATCGTCGGCCTCCCGAACAAAGGCGACCGACGCGAGGAAGCGTGCGGCGTGGATGCGGGACTCACCTCCGTCCGTCACCTGACTGGCGTTGCCGCCCGTCGTCGTTTGACCCCACTGGGGAAAGGCGGCGCGGATCTTGGCCAGTTTCTCGGCCGTCGTGCCGGGTCGGATGCCCTCATCCTTTGTGAGCGTCGCCGTCGTCCATTCGCCATCGGGCCCCTTGATCTTGGTCGTGATGGGCACAATCTCGTCGTCAAAGTAGCCCGCCTTTTGTGCATTTTCCGCCCTCAGGAAGCTCTCGGCCGCGTACCTGTCCATTTCCTCCCTCGTGATGTCAAAGTCGCGGCTGACGTTTTCGCTCGTCCACCCCATCGGCTCCATGCAGTCGGCGGCCTCCTGGCTGGCGCCGAGGACGGCCTCGTCCAACGGCTTGTCGGGCCGGTCGCCGCCGGCCGTCATGCTCTCGGCTCCAATGGCGATGCCGACCTGGATCGAGTTGTTGGCGATGGCGTGGGCGATGTCGGCCGTCGCCTTGAGGCCCGAGGAGCAGAATCGGTCGACCGAGTAGGCGCCGGCTGTGTTGGGAAACCCGGCGGCGAGGGCGGCCGCTCGGAGCTTGTAGGCCGCTTTGCCATCCGAGACCTGTCGTGACCGGATGGTTAGGCTTTAACGCTCCAACGACGCGTGGCGGGCGCATGGACGAGTGTCTGGGGGGGGGGGGGGGGGGGGGGCTTACGTTTCCGAGAGCAATGTCCTCGACGAGGGCCGGGTCGAGGTTGCTGCGGTGATTGACCTCCTTGAGCAGGGCGTAGACGAGGTACTCGAGACTCGTGTCCTTGAAGCCGCCCTTTTTGGCCTTGGTCAGGGGTGTCCGGATGGCGAGGGTGATGACGACATCGCCGGCATTCTTGGACTGACTGGCCAGATGTTAGCTGGACTGCAGGACATGCACACCGACGTCGAGGGGACCGGCCGCTTCGTACATGCTGCTCAGCGACGAGCCCGGCGCCAAGTGCCTCAGGATGGAACCGATGCGTTCGACGGCCATGGTGGTTGTTGCTATTGATGCCCTGTCGATGCAATGATGCGTAGGCGGCAGACGGATTGGCGGCGTCGACAGCGTTGGCAGGATAGGAAGTGTGCGTGTAGGGGAAGGATTGATGTCATGGCGTTGGCCGAAGGCGGCATCCACGTTGCTTGGTCACTCCAGCGTGCCGAGGTGCCCTTGCTCGACCACGTCCTGGGTTTAGCGCTTCTTATGGGCTCCAGCCGAGGCAAATGTGCTGTAGCAACCGGCACAACAATTTTTTTACTTGGTGTGTACTTACTTGTTTGAAGTACTCTGATGTATCTTGGCGTGCCGGACCAAGTACTCTTACGTACCTACCGTGCGCAATGGAGGTGTATTTGGTCTACCTACAATACTGCAAGTAATTGCCAGATACAGTACGGAGTATGTACTAGGCATGTATTTGTCGTAAGGTACTCGTACTACTCGTAGACTGCAGTGCTTCAGTTGTACTTGGGTGTACATTGTTGTCGGTTCATGTCGAGTACAACTAATACGTCTTAGCTACCTATGTACTAGCTTATTTGCACTTGCACTTATCAAATGTACTTCAAATGTACTTCAAATGCACCTGTCTACGGAGTGCTGTGACCTCTCTCTACATTGACTCCTGTAATTACTAGACATTCATATTACCTAGTAGCAATACCTACTCACCTACTAGTACAGTGGTTACCTGGTGGTTGTCCATCAACTCGACGACCAAGCTGTATCCGGGCCGGCTTGATCCGACAATACGTGTTCTAGAATGATCGAATGAACCACGTCGACCCCTCATACGTGTGCCGAATCACCCTCCCGCATATATATCGTCGCACTTCCAATACCGAATAAGCGAGTCCCCAGGTCAGACATCGGCGTCGGAGAGACGGACCGCCCACTACCCATGAACCATCGATTCTCGCCCCCCCGGTCCCGTCTTGGGGACGTCCTCGGCCCCGGAATGCCATCTGTCGGGACCATGCATCCATCCGTCCACCTGTGTCCCTGTCCCTGTCAATGCTCATGTTATGCAGGCATATGCTCGTCGACGCACACGCCTACTCGATCATACGCCTTTGTCATCCATGAATCGGCGGAGTACGTAGCAGATGGATGATCGATTCGGTCGCCGGAGCCGCTGTGGCCTTGCCGAGCTGGTGCGACGGACAAGACTGTCCGACGAGATGCCGTCTGGTCACGCCCTGTCTCTCTTTTATTGTTCCCCCTTTCCTTTCTTTTCCTCGCAACGCCCCTAAAACTCGTATACCAACTTCGGCGCGGCCCGAATGCTATCCAGGTCGCTCATTCTCCAGAAGAGTACAAATCTCGACCGCGATGCGCTCATGGGACCCGATTCTCGCCGTGCCCTCAAACCATGCTCTCGAGAAGGTGATCAGTTCAACATATCTCGTCTCGTGTCGTTTTCCCATCGCTGTCGACTCGCATCCTGCACCATACGCAGGATCGGTTCTGCATTCTGCAGTCTCCTGTTGTCCTCCAAGTCTCTCCTCTTGCTGACGGGCTGTCTGCCTTGATGGGCCCACCTTGAGGAGATCCGTCGGCTGCATAGGCAATTCAATACTCCTTGCAAATGCCAATACGACGTTGGGCCAATTCGACGTTGCATTCAACTCGGGAGCCACAACGCTTACTTACTTGTACACCTAAACGTACTTGCAGAACTCGCATAGACACACGTTCGCCTTTGTGCCTCATCCTCACGGCAAGGAAAAGCAATCTTCCACTTCATCACCGCCGTTTGCCGCTCGTCCCTCGGCCCTCCTCGCTCGGCATCCTCCCGGCCGCAATTCGCCATGGTCAGCGCTGCGTCTCTCGTGGGCCTCTTGTTGGTGCCGGCGGTGCTGGGCTCCCACTCGTCATCCAAGCGTGGTCTCTGCTTCACTCCCAACATCCACCACCCCGAGGACAACAAGCTGTGGTCGCAGTCGGGGAGTGCTCTGAAGTGGTACTACAACTACCAGAGCCTCCCGTCGCCAGCCTACTCTAGCCTCTCCCAGGATGAGTTTGAGTTCATCCCGATGATGTGGGGCATCGGCCAAAACAGCAACGATACCGCCTTCTACGATGCGGTAAGGAAGCTCGTCGACGACGGCACCAGCATCAAGCACGTTTTCGGATTCAACGAGCCCGATGGTCCCCGAGCCCAGGGTGGCAGCGACGTGACGCCGAGGGACGCCGCGCAAGCGTGGGTCGCCAACTTTGAGCCCCTCGGCAAGATGGGCATCAAGCTGGGGCTCCCGGCCTGCACCGGTGGTTGGGGAGGCTTGCCTTGGCTGACGCAGTTTCTCGCCAACTGCTCCGAGCTCGTCAGCGCCGGCGGCGAAAGGAAGAACTGCACCTGGCACTTTCTCCCCGTCCACTGGTACGACAACTTTGAAGGGCTGGCCTCGCACATTGGCGAGCGGAGGGCCGCGTTCCCCGGCGCCGAGATCTGGGTGACGGAGTACGCGTACGCGCACCGGGACCTCGCGGCGACGCAAGAGTTTTACAACCAAAGCATCGACTACTTTGACAAGCTCGACTACATCGGACGCTACTCCTACTTTGGCGCCTTTCGCGCGAACAAGGCCAACGTCGGACCGAACGCGGCCTTTCTCAACAAAGGCGGCCAGCTGACGGACATTGGGTCGTGGTACCTCGGCTTTCGTGCGACGGGCGTGAAGCCCGAGAGCGGGCCGGCGTCCATGGCGGTGCCGAATCTGGCCTTTGCGGGAGTCGGCCTGGTCACCGGTCTCATCGCCAGTTGGCTGTAGAGACACTTGCTCGGCCCAGGCGGGTGCTTGCTGGTCCGTCACCCTTTCTTGGCTCCATCGGCCGGCACCAAAGATTCGCCGGACGCCTTGCAACTCGCCGAGGAAGGAAAAATCCAGAACGTCGCATGCCGAATCGACGCACCTCCCATCCTGAACGCTGCATCTCGGGCAAACTATTTTTACCTTTAAATCTTGCGCATGGCCAAGGTCTGCATGAGCGTCGGCATGGTCGACGTATTCTTAGCTGGAGGTATTACAACAACGCAGTAGCTGTGCGGTACACGCCGACTTGACCATGGAATCACCTGGAGACTACTTTGAAAATCGTCTGCTTGTCTCCATACAACGGTCAATACAATGATACGATGACGATCAAAGTATCTGGCAACGGAGGCAACGACGACGCGTGGTGCGGTTCAGAATACGGCCAATGCACGAGAGGGTGCTTGAACCGAAGGAATTTCGTTCCCCTTTCCGTTTGGCATGTCGCCTACGAGCATACTTGCACCGGTCGCGATCGGTGCCTTTGGTCCTGCGCGCTGCGAGGGAGGGAGGGGAGGTCTCGTCACACCAACAAATTACCGAGACGTCCCAGCGGTCTTGGAGGCAATCTCTCCGACAAGCAAGCATTCTCCAGCAGGGCAGGTCCAAGTGATCACGCCACTGGGGAAAATACACGTACACAGCCTCAGATCCAGACCTGTTTCCATTTGCATATGAAAAACGACGAAAAGGACGATGCTCGCTCCGATAGGGATCCAAGTTCCATCGACTGCTTCCTTCGACGAGACCGGAACCGGGCCAAGATTTTTAAGCAAGTGACGAGCCAAGCGGTCAAGGTGAAACACAAATGCACGAATCTTGTGCTTCCTCGTCGCACGATAGCACAGCCTCCGCGAGAAGGTCTTGGTGGAGAGAGCAATATGATATTCCATCGTCTTTGGGGGATCTGGTTGCGTCGCCAACGATCCACATGTCGAGCCCGAGGCTGAGTTGGAGAGTGGTGAAATGGAGAGGCCTACTTTCTTTTCTACTTCGATGCCTGCCTATACCTGCCTATATCTGCTCATGCTGATATAGGCCGACCTGCACGTGCTACTTTCTATGAGTAAGTACAGAAGCAAGTACAGTATGGCTACATGTATCGATGCTTACGTACATGTACTTGCAGTAGTAGTACGCTGGCATACAGCATGCCTACGTATACTTATTTATGAGCATATCGAGCACGTTCCGTTTCCGCGCGAGGAGATTTCCATGCCACCGAGCCTGGACAGGTACTACTTGATCCCGGAGTCTTTGACGACTGGCACAACGACGGGCCGCAACGCACACCTCGGACGTTCAACGCTCAGACATTGTCTTGCCCCATAGAGCCGAAACCGAATCGGTGGGAAGAGGGCATGCACGTGCGCGGGTGCAGGCACATGAAGCATGCATCGTCAATGGTACGGCTGGGATGATGAAACCTGCATTTCAGCGGCACGTGACGGGTGATTGAATCATGAGCCATCCTCCGCGCCGGAGGTCTTGGCAAGGAGCAGGGCCGTTCCCTGTAAGGGAAGGCGCAGATCCATTGTCCCTCGACGCCAAGGCGCAGCCTGTGCGGACGTACTGAAGTAAGTACAGGAAACCTACATTGCGCAGGTATGAGTCGACATGCTGGCCAAAGTCGCGGTCATCGATGCATGGAAAAGTCATTGGCGTTGTTGCGGTCCATGGCCGGCGATGAGGTTGTCGTCGTCCGTTTCGCTGACGCTTCGAGAAAGCATTTGCCTCGGGAGGCAAGCCAGTACAAGTACCGGCCATGTACTCATACTAGATGCTGACGCAGGAACCGACAGGATGGCATGCTGTACGCTTGCTTATACATGTACCGGTACAAGAGAGTACAAGTGAGACGGCCAACCATGCGGACGGAAACATCGGCACAGGTGGGCCAAGAAATGTGGGCCAATGACATCGTCACGATAGCCAATGATGCCATGCAAGGGGTCACTGTACCGGAGTGTACATGAGCGCTACTGCGGTTGCTCACCATTCCCGCCGACGCATGATAGGAAATGAGTGGACGCAGGTCCTGCTACAGAGTGGAGAACGGGGGGGTCGCCAAGGACCAGGGGGTGTGGACTAGCGAGCGACTCATTGGCCAGGGACGGGATAAGCTTAGGCAACATAACCTTAACTGGTGGGGGCCAAGGCTTCTGGTGCACTTTTGCCTCCGCCGACTGGGCCGACGGTGACGGTGACAGGCCGTCGTGCTGCGGTTGCGGATCGGATGGCAGATGCGATTTTTCAGCGTGCGCGGCGCCAAGAAGACGCTGCGTCTTGGCGCACGACGAGTACGATGGCAAGGTATCGAGCGCTATTACGAGGACACCTGCTGGTTCTTGGACATGCGCAGAGCACAAGGACGTACTTATCAGATACCGAGCGGAGGAGAGCAGCGGGCACGAGGATGCCTTGTCGAGCCGATCCTGGGGTAAGGACACACACCTACGGGTACGATGAGCAGCTGTACATGTTGATACTCGCAGGTAAGCAGCCGCTCGAACATGATGCGGCTGGGAGGACCTTGCCGTGGAGCCAACGACGTGGGTTCATCAGCTCACGGCAAAAGGTTGAGAACTCTCGGGGAACAAGCTAGTGCATCACAGTAGCGTCCAATGTCGACGGGACCTTGGTGTCGGTATCAACATTCATGTCTACTGATAGCTTTGCATCGCAACGCCTGCGGGTTGCACGCGTGCACTTTGCCGTGGCATGATACGGCATGATACGGCATGATACGTGCACTGGCGCGTCAGACCATGTACCTGCACGGCAAAGTAAACATGTACATGTACAGCACGAGTGCATGTATCTGCCGTCGTCTGAGCTGTACCTGGGCTCTGATACCATCGTCTGGCCGTCCGCTAGCGGTGCCTTGTTCGCGAGCATTTCCTCGCCAGCCCGCTCGTTGGGGCGCAGTGGCGCGCCAAGAAAAGCCCAAGACCTCAAGGTCCCGCCCACCAATGGCCTAAGGGACCCACGCCGTCGACGAGGAACCCATGGTTGGGGCATTCTTCACTTGGCAATGACGCTTTCTCGGAGTTCGGGGGGTGCTTGTGCTGATCGGTTGCGGGGGAATCGCGTCGGATAGAACTGCGTGCTCGCTTGTCGTCCTTGCACCTGTGGCTACTTATATCAAGCCTCCCCCCCCCTCCCCCCTATCCGATAGACTTTGGCGTAGCCGTGTTGTCCTATCGCGAACTGGGAGGGTAAAACATTTTCCATCTTGGTCTGTTGATAGTTTCCAACGTCAAAGACGGATGAGAAACAGCTGTCCAACCTGTGCCCAACCCGTTTCCAACCCGTATCCGAGCCCTTCCACTTCCACTTCCACTTCCACGTCCACTTCCACTTGCACCCGGTATCATCCCGGCTTCCATCTCCACAGCCGCTCAGACGGTCAGTCTGTCTGCATCTCTGAACGGACAAGAGGGCAGACGACCCAAGGTCCCGTCTTCTTC
The DNA here is from genome assembly GCF_001625195.1 of Drechmeria coniospora. Taxonomy (NCBI): domain Eukaryota; kingdom Fungi; phylum Ascomycota; class Sordariomycetes; order Hypocreales; family Ophiocordycipitaceae; genus Drechmeria; species Drechmeria coniospora. The sequence continues at coordinate 8,078,819 of NC_054390.1, read as the reverse complement.
CTCTTGCCCGGTCTTGTCCCGTCCGCAGCTTCGACCCCCGTGTCCTCGCGGACAGAAGGCGAACCGGCCCCTTTCTTCGCAACACGGCCCCTGAGCAGTCGCATCAGACACCATCTCCCCCATACCCAAACCCCCGTCCCCGTTGTCGTCGATGAATCGACTTGAAGCCATCGCAACTCTGTGCCCTTCCTTCAAGACGCGCAGCGCCCGAAACGCCCACCAACAGCCGCCCTGCGACAATGGCTGAGTTCGAACGGCACCCGTTCTTGCTGTCCGTCGAGGAAACCGCCAGGGCGCTCTCGACAGATGTCGACAGGGGTCTCAGCTCGGCCCAGGTGGTCGAGCTGCAGCAAAAATATCCCAAGAATGAGCTTCAAGTCGGCGAAGGCATTCCCTGGTACAGCATCCTCACCAAGCAAATCCTCAACGCCATGATTATTGTACGTCCTCGTCCTCTCCCTCTCCCTCCCCTCGGCTCTCGAGACTAACGTGTGCTTGCTCGTTTCTCTGAAGGTCTTGGCCTTCGCCATGGCCCTCAGCTTTGGCATCAGAGACTACATCGAAGGCGGCGTCCTTGCCTTCGTCATCGTCCTCAACGTCACCATCGGCTTCTGGCAAGAGTACAGGGCCGAGAAGCGCATGGACGCCCTGCGCCTTCTGTCCTCGCCCAGCGCCATGGTCCTGCGTGACGGCAAGACCATTGTCATCTCGAAGTAAGTGGAACCCCTTCTGCCTCGCGAAGACGCGATCGGGAGGTGAGCGGCGGCGTAATCGACGACGGCGGCTGACAGTCCTCCACCAGCCCCGAAGTCGTCCCCGGAGACATTGTCCTGCTCAAGATGGGCGACACTGTTCCCGCCGACTTGCGCATCTTCGAAGCCATGAACCTCGCCTGCGAGGAGGGTCAGCTCACGGGCGAGTCGATCCCCGTCGAGAAGATGACGGAAAACACCATCACGGTGCCCGGAAGCGAAAAGCACGCCGTCTCCGAGGGCGAGGTCGGCATCGGCGACCGCGTCAACATGTGCTACGCGACGACCGTCGTCCGAAAGGGTCGCGGTCGCGGCATCGTCACCGCCACCGGCATGACCACCGAGGTCGGCAAGATCGCCGCCTCGACGAGCAAGAAGGAGCGCAAGCCCGGTCGGTCCATGAACTGGCACAAGTACGGGAAGCGGCAGCCCGTCGTCGGTCTCGCGAAGCGTACCTATGACCTCGTCGGCAAGTTTCTCGGCCTCACCGTGGGGACGCCGCTGCAGCGGAAGCTGTCCGCCCTGGCCTATATCCTCTTCGGCTGCGCCATCATCCTCGCCATGGTCGTCTTCGGCGCGAATCACTTTGATCTGCGAAACGAGGTCATCATCTATGCCACGTCGCTCGGCATCGCCATCATCCCGGAGTCTCTTGTTGCGTGAGTCCCCCTTTCATCCAAGGGAGCTTGGAGGGCAGAGGAGAAAAAGGAGACGTGCTCACCGTTTCTTCATCCAGCGTCCTCACCATCACCATGGTCGTCGCCGTGACCGTCATGCGCAAGGCCAACGTCGTCGTCCGCGATCTCTCGGCCCTCGAAGCCCTCGGCGGCGTCACCAACATCTGCTCCGACAAGACGGGCACCCTCACCGAGGGCGCCATGATTGTGCGCCAGGCTTGGATCCCCTCCTCTCATCTCTACACGGTCCACGATTCTCAGAACCCGAGCGATCCGACAAAGGGTCGCGTCGCCTACTCGCAGGTGGCCGACGAGTCGTCCCCTGCCGTCGAGCAGGTCGACGACGCGGACGACGAAAAGCCGGCGCGCGACTTTGATCACGAACGCAGCGCCGCCGGCATCACATTTGACGTGCCGGACGAGAAGCTCAACCCCAAGCCCCGGCGGCCCGAGCCCGAGCCCGAGATGGAGGTCGAGATGACGGACGCGCTGGATGCCCTTCTCCTCTCCTCGGCCCTCTGCAACCTCGCGACGGTCCGGTACGACGACGACGAGGAGCGGTGGCAGACGACGGGCGAGCCGACCGAGATCGCCCTCCAGGTCTTTGCCCATCGCTTCAAGATGGGCAAAAAGTCTCTCGAGGCGAAAGGGTGGAAGCAGCGGGCCGAGTTCCCCTTTGACAGCTCCATCAAGCGCATGTCCGTCATCTACGACGCACCGGCCTCGGCCGAGACGAGCGCCATCGTCGAGGCGGCCAACAGCATCGTCTTCACCAAGGGCGCCGTCGAGCGCATTCTTGATCTGTGCTCCCACAGCGGCGCGGGCGCGGAACGGCAGCCGATGACGGACGAGGGTCGGGAGCGAGTTCTCGACCAGATGAGCCGCCTCGCCTCCCAGGGCCAGCGCGTCCTCGCCGTCGCCTACCGCCCCTGGGACGGCCGATTCACGTCCAAGATGTCGTCGTCGTCGTCGCCGGCCGAGGACGAGGCGCTGCGGACCGAGACGGAGAGCGGCCTCTCCCTCCTCGGCCTCGTCGGCATCTACGACCCGCCTCGGCGCGAGACGAAGCCGTCCATCGGCGAGTGCTCCCAGGCCGGCATCCGCGTCCACATGCTCACGGGAGACCACCCGGAGACGGCCAAGGCCATCGCCAAGGAGGTCGGCATCATCCCCAAGAACCTCGGCGTGCTTCCCGAGCACGTGGCGGCGTCCGTCGTCCAGAAGGCGACCGACTTCGACAAGATGACCGACGCCGAGATTGACGAGCTCGAGGAGCTGCCGCTCGTCATCGCCCGCTGCGCGCCCGACACCAAGACGCGCATGATCGAGGCCCTCCGTCGGCGCGGCGCCTTCATGGCCATGACGGGCGACGGCGTCAACGACGCGCCCTCCCTCTCGCGCGCCGACGTCGGCATCGCCATGGGCTCCGGATCCGACGTGGCCAAGTCGGCCTCCAAGATCGTCCTCACCGACGACAAGTTCAACTCCATCGTCTCGGCCATCCGCGAGGGCCGTCGCATGTTCGACAACATCCAAAAGTTCGTCCTCCACCTGCTCACCTCCAACGTCGGCGAGGTCATCCTCCTCGTCGCCGGCCTCGGCTTCATCGACGACTCGGGCTTCTCCGTCTTCCCCGTCTCGCCGCTCCAGATCATCTGGATCAACATGGTGACGTCGTCATTTCCCGCCTTCGGCCTCGGCCGCGAGCAGGCGGCCCAGGACGTCATGCGCAAGCCGCCGCACGACAAGAAGCGCGGCGTCTTCACCAACCAGATCATCGTCGACATGGTCGTGTACGGCATCCTCATGGGCACCTGCACCATGTGCACCTTTGTCATCATCATATACGGCGCCAACGGCGGCGACCTCGGCGTCGACTGCAACACGACCTACTCGGACGCCTGCATCCCCGTCTTCCGCGCGCGCGCCGCCACCTTTGCCGAGCTCACCTGGCTCATCCTCATATCCGCCTGGGAGTTCAAGAGCCTCCGGCGGTCCCTGTTCCGGCTCAACCCCGACGACGACAGCCGCTTCCCCCTCTTCAAGGACCTCTACGCCAACCGCTTCCTCTTCTGGTCCGTCATCCTCGGCGCCCTCTCCGTCTTCCCCGTCGTCTACATCCCCTACCTCAACACCAACTTCTTCAAGCACCGCGGCATCACCTGGGAGTGGGCGCTCTCCGTCGCCTTCACTGTCGTCTTCGTCGCCGGCATCGAGCTGTGGAAGCTGTGCAAGAGGCACTTTCACCTGCTCGAGGACCGCCCCGTGCAGCGCGGCGTCTGGGGCCAAGGCGGTCCCGAAGACCTGGGCGTCAAGTTCCGCAAGACGCTGTCCATGTCGAGCTTCAAGACCTGGGCCTCGTTTTCGCGAAAGGACACGGGCGATTCGACGTCGAAACGGGCGTTTCCCCGCGGCAACGTGATACAAAACATGGTCTAGATCGGATGGAGGAAGCCGACGTGGCGCGCGACGGCAGTCGAGGGAGGGCGGGCGAGGGACCTTGTGCCCGGATTTCAAGTATTCGGAGGTATGGACGAACCCTTTTTTTATATTGTATTTTGGCGCGCTCGTCATGTTGCAGACATGCGGGTGCATTCAACTGTAGTGGACAACCATATTATGACATGAATGGAAACTCTGTAATTTATTTTCAACCCGTGACTTGCGCCCCTTGTCGCCATGATTACTGCGAGACATTATTCATGCTTCATCTCGGCTGCGCCAATGTGATTGCTGCAGGCTGGCCAGCAGTCGTGCTTGCGCGACGCCGCATCCCGTCGGGTGAGACGAGACACGCCTGTGCTCCGTTGCGAGCGCGGGGAATGGATCCTCTTTCACCGCTGCAGCCATGGAGAGCGGACAAGGAAATGAAGGGCCATGGTTCGTCGACGGCGACGAATCGGAAGAGGCGTGGAGCGAGGGCGGCCATGATTCGACGAGGCCCCCGTTCCCGGCTCGGGGCGGGCTCGCTCTCAATCCTCGAGGTTGTACAGCTTCTGCACCTTCTTCAGCGTCGCCTGGAAGTCAATCTTGAGGTCCTTGAGCAGGCCGTTGTGAAAGTCAAAGACCCAGCCGTGGACGATGGGATACTTGTTCTTCGCGTACGACTGCTGGATGGCGGCCGTCTTGATGATGTTGCGGCACTGCTCGACGACGTTGAGCTCGACGAGGCGCTCGTACCGCTTCTCCTCGCCCTCGATGACGTCCAGCTCGTCCTCGTGCAGGCGGTAGACGTCGCGGATGTTCCGCAGCCAGGGGTTCAGCAGGCCGAGATCCTTGGGCGTCATGGCCGCCTTGACACCGCCGCAGCCGTAGTGGCCGCAGACGATGATGTGCTTGACACCGAGGTGGCGGACGGCGTAGTTGATGACGCTCATAACGTTCAGGTCCGTGTTGCACACCAGGTTGGCAATGTTGCGGTGGATGAAGGCCTCGCCCGGCTCGAGACCGGTGATTTGCTCGGCAGGGATGCGTGAGTCGGAGCAGCCGATCCAAAGATACTCGGGGGACTGGCCGGCGGCGAGGCGAGCAAAGTAGCCGGGGTCCTTTTCCGCCTTGTCAGCGGCCCAGGCGCGGTTGTTCTGGAAGAGCCGTTCGTGCGTTTCCCGGAGGTATTCCGAAACCTCCTCGGGAGACGAGGGGCGTTTGTGTGCGTCCGAGGCCATGGCGTTGAAGTCGAAGAAGGAAGATGGCTTCGTCAAGGAAGGGATAGGCTTGGCAGGAGGGTTTGTAGGAGGGTTTGTAGGATGGTTTGTAGGATGGTCTGTAGGATGGTTTGTAGGATGGTCTGTAGGATGGTCTGTAGGATGGTCTGTAGGATGGTCTGTCGGATGGTTTGTAGGAGGGTTTGCAGGAGACTTTGGAGGTTGGCAACAGCCGCTGCCGAGGCGACGAAGGCGGCTCTCCGTCACAGCTGTTCGTCTTACCGAGGTGGGTCGAGGAGCGACGGTTCGCAGGAGAGAGCGAGAGGCGAGGCGAGCGGGGAGCATGAGGGGAAGCGTCGAGATGAGAAGGCTCGGTGCAGTCAGCAGCGGCAGAGGTTGGGATGGAAAGGAAGAGGCAACGCAGCCTGTTGGGCGGAGCGACGTGAATCATGGTGCTAGTCCCTTCCGAGTAAGTGCTAATTAACGGTTGCACCAGTGTACTTGCATGTACGTTGACGACGCGGAAAATCCTTTTTCATTCCTCGATAGGCAGCAGGTGGGGCGGCGTTTGCCCTCTCATCGTCCTGTGATGTACAGCAAGTTCTCCAATGTACATGTACGGAGGAAGTAAGTACTGCACATGTACGGAGTCATAGCCTCTGAGGCTGCATATAGACTAATAAATCTGAATACACACACGGAGTACAGTAAGTACTTACGCAGAAATACGGAACAAATGCTCCGTAATTATTGCTTGTATTACTTACTTGGTATTAACCTACTTACACACCACTAATCCCAATGCAATGCCGTTTAATACTCGCTCCCAACGGTAACGAACTTGGACATGAGAGGAGTCACGAACCTTGCTGAGACAGGATTGTGATTTTTGTTGGCAAATTTAATTTCTCGTTTGGCAAATACCAGCATTTTTATGCTACTCCGTACCCAAGTACGGCTGAGCAATGTTGGTAGTCATTTGGTTGAAAAGACCTTGCCCCCCCTTGGCTTATTGGACAGGACATCTTCTGGGCCGTCTGGGCCGTCCAAGGTGGCGAAGCGCTTGTCGGCGACCACGTCCCTGTCACAGCTCGTCGTTGTCCTGCTCCAGCGTTCCATGTTTCCACCTTGCCGCGGCATCAAGTAAGAAGATGGCGTGGTAGTGGACATTGTAGCCGAGGGGATGCGATCGAATCGTTGAGGAGGCGCGCCTGGGTACGATTAGATGCAGCGGAAAGGGCCCCCCCAAGGACACGACAGCGAGACGAGCAAGGTACTTGGATTCAGGGCAGGGCCTTGGAGTCTCCGGGCTTGATGGACTATCCTTGCTGGGACGGAGAAGACACGTTTTCCTGCAGCAGATGTTTGCGGGGCGTCGTGCCTTTCGCCGGTGCGTCGACTGCCATGTACCCATCCCTAGGCAAACGTCAGAGCAACAAGCGACGCTGAACACGTACAGGAGATGTGACGATCGGCTGGGGCAAGGAGCTTGCCTAGTGGCATGCACGTCGAGGTGCACGTCGAGGCGTCGTACTGCCACTTCTTCCGCCGGTAACCTAGCAGGTTGGGCATCCGACGGTAAGGGTACGCTGGCTCCGATTTGCCTGTCAATCTCTGGACAAATCGCTCGATGCTCGGCGGCACCGGCATCGGATGGTCGTAAGCCGAACTGCACAACCTCGGGGGCGATGATGCCGATCAGCTGGGAATACTCATCGTGCAAATGCAGTGCTTCGTTGGTGCCAAGATGGCGAAAAGATTCGTCAGAACTTCCTGACCTGGCCATGATCATGGGGACTTTTCGTTGCTGCGCCGCGTTCCGCCACAATGCGGCCCACGCCACGATGAGAGCATTTACATACTTATGTAATGAGTGATGGCAGGACAATCATGCTGGCCTACTGTGCAGTACAGTACAGGTGCATGCAAGTAGGTAAATTAATCCCACCGTATCGGGATTTCTGTGATTGATGCTGTACATGCACCCTACTTGAACGTGTACTTGCTGTATTATTTGTACATGTGGAGGAAGTAAGTAGGTGTACGTGTTTCGGGATTATACTCGGTTTGATTACCTAGTCAGGTGTCAGGCTATTAGCCAGCCCGACAGTCACCTTAGTTAAGGCAGCGTGCACTTGAGCGCGCACATCTTCCTTCTTTCCTCCTTATAGTACAACTCCACCTTCAGCCTGGCCGTCAACTGTGCATACATTGACTTGCCCGTAACATTACGGAGTAAATTACAAGCAAGTATTATTACTCCGTACATTCTGTACAGCAAGTATGGAGTGCGGAGTATTCAAGTACAGTACATATAAGTACAAGTGCAACCAGGTTCAAGTGCGGAGTACACATGTACAGTACTGTGATACTACCCATCCATGTAGTACTTACAACTACAGTAGGTGTACTTAAGTACAGTAAATACTTGTGTAGGACAAGGATCCATAATACTAGTACTGACGCCATAATACGAGCGCCCAAGTAAGTACGTAACAACACCTCCTTACAGGTACAGTGTATGTCGGCTCAGGTTGCCTTGGCTTGATCTACTATTACAAGTATGCTTGTACTTATATCGCATGTGCAGCATGCCTTTGGATGGGCCGCTCATGCTGGTTGGCGTATTCTTGGTCAACGACGCACCCCACCCTACGCCGACCTGGGATAATACTGTCGGATCTGGGCGAGCAGGACGGAGTACGGAGCAGCGCGGGCATTCAATCGCGTACATGCATGATGGCTTGCCGACTGACCTACGAATTATGCCGCAAATGATACGAGGCTGCAGGTACCATGGCGGGGACACGGGTATGTGTCAAGCCGACGGTTGACTATTCAGATCCCCGTCGAATCCCGCTCAGTCGTCCGTCAAGTCGTCAATGAATTCTGCTTGTAGTTGAAACTATACCTTTGCCACGCCGATCGTCACATCTACTGTTCGTGTCCAGCTAAGTCGTTGATGAATTATACTCGTTTTGATAATATACCGTGCTCCGCGCGGGCATACGTGGGAAGTAGGTGTGCAACTACTGTATACTATAAGCACTGTGCAGAGTACTTGGGCACAAATGCGCCGGTACCTGCAGTATTTCGTTTGCCTCACCACAGTACAACTGCTAGTGGATCTGCTGGTACACATGCTAGAATGTACGAACTGGTGCGGCAGAGTACTTACCTGGAGGTCCTCCCTATTATCAGGAACAACGATGTATAAGTATTCTTGTAAGTCGGTGCACAGTTGGTACCTTTAAGCACAGGCCTGCGGTACCTTGGATTGAACCTACATGTACGGAGTATTACAAGTACTTAAGTACTTAATACATGTAGTTGTAAGTAAGTACTGCACGGAGTACGTTGTGCATGTATTAGTTGTACACTCCGTAATACTCCGTAAATTTTGCCTAAGCCGCCGAAAAGATATTGAATCTGCTCATGATGTTGTAGGGCAATCGACTCTGCTCATGATGTTGTGGGGCAATCGACACTGACGAGTACGTTCTGTACAAGTGGTCCCTGGTGGTGTTGCCCCAAGAGGATTAGCGCAGTTTACCGGCCCGTCGATGTGCCGGTCCACTCTTTTCCCAAAGATCAGTGGACAAACCGATTTGCCGGCATCCTTCCGGTACTTTGCGGTGAATATGGGGTAATTAACTACAATCCCGCCGTCGAACCCGTTACCCCCGTTGTTCGTATAAGATCTTATGTCCCAGTACGGACTAACCCTAGGCGTATTTTGCAAATACGACACATGTGTTGTGCATATACGGGCTACGTGCACCTGCGTACAGTACAGTACGTCCCTACAGTACATTTATGGAGTCCTCTGTACGGAGTACTTGCATGAATGAACCTATACGATCATGTAGTACTTAAGTACATGCAAGTCGAAATCTGCCATGGACACTTGCCAACTCCAGTGCCCGTCGATCGAACAGGCCAGGTTCATCCAGCCATGAAATGGCAACCCATCCAACATCCCTCCGACCCCTGCAGCCGCAAGTACTTACTTGCGTGCTTGTGGACAACGTGCTCATCGGCACCTTCGACAACGTGATCCGTCCACCGCCGGCCTGGGACCCTCCCGGGAGGACTCGCGAGCTGGTGGCGAAATGGCAGATTCTTCACCAACGACATCTTGATCGCCGACAGAGCATCAAACGGACACCCGCTGCCGCCCGTGCTCGAATGCTCTTACGGCACAGCACGTCTACGACGGTACCGTCCTTTTGTCGGCACCAAACGGCGCAGGTTCGTGTGCATGTGGTCCTCGTTGCACTCGCACCAGCCAGGGGCACCGGTAAGCCGACGACGTTCCGGTAGCTCGGATCTGCTAACCCGGCGAGCATGAACCGACATTACCAGCACGCTTGCGGATGCTTCATCAAGACCGTTTCATCCTAGCCTCCATCCACTCTTGGTTTGATGGAGCAGGGCATGAACGAATGGCCAGCTCCCAGGTTGGTGGGAAAGCTGCCCAAGCTTCGCCGAACTGCGAACCCCTGCCTGGGCTTGGTACGGTGACAGTACGAGAAACGCACCCACCATGTCCATCTGCTAATTAGCACCTACATATTCCTGCACGGTACGACGAGTTCATTTCCCCACCAACCAGCCGAGCCTCGGTTGGCTTGCGTGGCTCGAATTCGGGTCGAGCCCACCGTTTGTGAGATGGCCATCGTTATCAAACGAAATTCGTTCTTGGGACGAATGGTATGATGAATTTGCCAACGCTCGCGCGCGAGCCCGTCCTGATACGAGGCGTTGGATCCTACGTAGCTGCACGCGTCGTACGGACAGTGGCAATGCACCCATCGTCTGCGCTGCTCCGAGTGGCCGCGTGGCTCCGACATAAAAGCCCTCATTCCCTCGAGCTTCCGATTCGGACATCGTCCTGGTACAACGGTCAGCGGTGTTGACGATTCGAGAGAAAGCACCCGAGTCACAATGCACCCTTCGACTCTCCTTCTAGCCTTGGTCCTGGGCCCACACGGCGCCCACTCGACCAGCACGGTACCCGATATTTTCGTGGAGCCTCATGCGGGAGAAATAGTACAGAGTCGGCAAGATCCAACGGGTCTCTCCGGGTTCGGCCGCTCCGCGGAGCAACTCGGTGCTGCTGCCGTCGACGAGCCGCTTCCCGCAGCGGCAGCGAAGCAGCTTCGTCGCCGGCAGGACGTCACGTTCGCCGGAAATGTCGAGCCTGAAATGGTCCAAGATTGGGCTTCTCAGCATTGTCTCCGATGTCGCGCCGCACCGTCCATGCTGGGCTGCATCTTGAATCATCACGAGGCATGCATGGATCGCCATCGCTTCACGAACCTAACGTTGCGCCTTGAGCTGGGCAACGAGTACTGGGCAGGAACATTCGAGTAACGTTTTCGCCTACTTTGGAGACAAGGATAGCCTCGATGAGTTGGACATGGATCTGCTTGTCCCGCTCCTCAAACAGCCCGAGAGGGGCGATGTTGTGGAAGTCAACGTGAACCTTGACAGAATCTTTGGCCGGAATGACGTCCCCGTGAGCCAGATCTCAAGCATCAGAATAGTGCAGCATCCTGTGCACGATAAATTCTTGATCAAGAGTACGTCGAGCACTCCATCGTGTCGCGCAAGCTTCTCGTTTCTAACCACAGCTTCACTGCTAGGCATTTCCATGGAGATGCGCCATCAGGAGACCGGCCTGACATTCCGCCATCAGACGTACGAAAACATAAACAAATGGTCCGGCGGCGACATGAGAAAAGAGTTTCGTATCGTGGCTGGTGGCCAAGTGGCAGCAGCGGAGTGGCGTGCCATGCTTCCTAAACCGACAGGCAAGCATATTCCAACCTCCCTCCCATCACCCTTGACGGCGGCCGAAGAAATTCAGGGCATTTAACGCTGACACGGCGACCAGAGAAAGCAAAAGATACAGTATGTTTGCGCAGACGCTTGTAGCCTCGGCGCACGTATGATGACCGGGCCGCCCACAGGATGAGCAGTACCACAAGATCGAGTACGACATGGTGAATCAGTTTGCTTCGAAGCATGGCCTCCAGTGCGAAGCTTCGACCTTGGCCGAATTCAGCTTCGGAATTAGCACGGAGCCAAGGTGGCAGAAGCAGCACCGTATTGATGCCCTGCAGTTGCATATCCAGATATATGACGGCATGGACGCCGGGACGTGGAGCAACATCTTCATCTACTTTGGACCCAAGAAAGTCGCCGATCAAAATGACCCCATGGAACTTCTCTTCAAGGCGCCATCAAGGGGCGATGTTGTCGATATCGCCGTAAACATAACAAAGTTGTTTGGCAGCAGCGAAATTTCCCTTGATCAGCTTCCAATCCAAGGATAGTACAAGCCCCCATCGAGGATTGGTTTGCCATCGGCAGTAAGTCAAGGCCATCCATCCGTTCGACGCTGTTTCGTTTATTTTATGATCACCATCATTATGATTATTTGCCTATTCCGACATTTTTCTTCCGACGTCACCCCACTAACCATTCATCCTGTTACTGCAGGTGTCATCATGGACATACACCTCAAGGACTCCCCTTTTGTGTTGCGAAATGCCAAGTTTGCCAATACCGAAAAATGGCTACAGGGTGCAAAAGATTTCGCCACTGCCTTTAGGGTACCGTTAATGCTAGCGGATTTCCAGGTAACATTGAAGAAACAGCCCGGTATGCTTGAGCTTGAAAAAATCCTCCCATGATGACTACTCCCTCTGTCCGAACCCCTTCCTACACGCAAGGGGCGAGTTGAGAAGGACATGACGTCCTTGCAGCGCTGACCTCGCGAGATAGACACAGATAACCCACAAGGGCGGTTGGTAAGCTCTCATGTCCCAAATGTTTGAAATCCAAACGCCTGTCGGTGTGCTAACAATTGCGGCTGCCTAATTAGCCGAGTGCGGTAAGCGGAAGAAAGACTCGCAGGCAACGATATATGATAACTAACATACTTTGTAGCCAAAATGGAATCGTCTTGGTTGGACCTGGGTTTAAATGTACATTGGGCAGTACCGCGAAATTTCCAACATGTTGCCACGATGAGGCAGCTACTGCGACCAAGATAGTCGCAGCATCCAGGCAACCATCAATAATTTGCGGTACAGGACCCAGACTCAGTAATGACTCCGGCTTGAACACGTACCTCCTACCTGTACGTGTACTGTCATCGTGGATGTGCATGTGCTAGACTGAAAACCAATCGCAAGTGAAGCTAACTTGACGGGTTCGTTGAGGCGGGATGCGTATTTGTACACGAAAACCGTCCGCAATCAATACCTTTTCTCCAAGTACGCACATGTATGGAGAGAGTGCCAGGACGATATGTGCCACGCACTATCCGTACCTTGCACATACATTTCATAAAAGTAACCTCTATAGCTTTGCTCACATAGTACCCCAGATCAGGCCCAGTGTCGGGAATTACCCTATGAGAATCAATCAACTCCCCGTCATCAAGTGTACGCACGGAGCAACAATGCCCGATAGCCAGGCTCGCTTTGGAGATTGCCAAGATCTCAGGTACTATCGAAACTCGGATGAGACGACTGACCATCATCGTGCCGTGAAATTAAACTGACTTTATTTCCTCTGCACGAGGACGGCCGAGGCCATGGTCCGTCCGAAGGCGCATACTAATCTCAGGGAGAAGCCGGCTTTAGGAATCACTGCGGCACATTCTAGCAAGTGTACGACTTCATGTGATCTTCGCGTGCATCAGTGTACAGGTTCAACCAGCCCCCCTTCGAACGAGCCCACGCCGGCATGTTGGCTGATTTGCCTCGAGGAAAAGAACAACGGCCCCCGTGCCATGCATGCAATTGCTCCGCTACATTTGTCCATCATGTGCATCGAACAGTCTCCGTTCCGAGGACGAATTATGATTAAGGTACTATGTCCAGATAAGTATTGTCCGGCTGTCCTTGTCAACCACCTGCCTTGCCGTCGCCGCCGGTATTCATGATCCGCGGCAGCCTCGTTTTGCTTTTCTCTCGCCATAGTGCGATACAAATGGATGCAAACGCCGACTCCAAACGAGGCCCGACTCTGATAGGAAATTCTCCACCAAAAAACGCACGCAATAAGGGTATAATTCGCTTCTTTGAGCATCCACCAGCCAGTACCAGCCAACTCTTCAGCAAAACTGCCAGCGCAGCGTGGTCCGCCGTTTGCGATCCCCTCCACCGTCTAGGAATGCCCCGGAAAAGAGGGCCGCTTCGTCTAGGCAAAGAAGGGCAAGATGAATGTGGGAACGATGCCAGGAGAAAGAGGGTATATCAAGAGTGTTTGTACTATGCGCCGCGGCGTCCGCGTTCGTGCGCACGAAGGTGTCCGCATCCTTCGGTGTGCGGATGCACCAAAAAGAGTTTGGGCGCCGTCATTGGGAGCGTGCTCGCAGACCGTCACGGCCGTCAGAGTCGTCGTGGTGCCGGCCGGCTTTTGTGTGTCAGCAGCCTGCCATCGCCATTGGCCCAGGGGCCACCACCTGACGCCTCGGCGGCCACACCCCCCCCTCTTCCCGATCGAGCTCACGAGGCTGTCCAATGCCATGCCGCCTCGGCGTGGTCTCGGGACACCGACGGCGGCCACGCAATACGAGGCATCTCTTGGCGCCAGCGTCGCGGCCGGTCGAGGCCAGCATCGGCGTCACCATCACGGCGGGCCGTGTTCGTGCTGCCACGGGAGCGACGAGTCGATCAAGCGCGCGGCGCACCGTCCCCGTAGGCGTTAGCGCCATAGACCGGCGCGCCCGCTTGCGCATGGTGGGCTGAGAGGCCAGGGTAGCCGTCGGGATAACTCGCCGAGGTGGCGTCCCATCGGGGCGGCGTCGCGGCCGACGACGGGTGATGGCTGATGGGCGTGTGCAGACCGCCGGTGCCGTAGGTGCCGCCGGACACGGCCCTCGCGTCGTAGGTACTCACGGCCGGCAACGCATTCGTGTTGATGCGCATCGGCGGCGGCGGGTGCTGCTGGGGGCTGGCGTTGCGCATGTTCGGGCTCATGGTGCGCGCGGCCGACGTCGAGTAGCCCGCCGTCGTCGTGTACGGGGTCCAGGACGCCTGCGAGCCGGAAAGCGACCTCGGCGAAGGGATGGAATCGTGGTGGCCGCCGTGGACGGCGTACTGGCCCTGGGCGTCGCCGTGATGGGGCGGGAGGCTCTGCTGCGACGCCATGCCCTGGCCGGGCGGCGTCGGCAGCGGTGCGTACGGCGCGGCGCTCACGGGCGTCATCATGCTCGTCGGCGGCAGGGTGCTGCTCGGGCTGGCGCTGTACTTGCCGATGATCTTCTTGAGCGCCGGCTCGAGGATCTTCCAGGGGAAGACCTTGACGTCCTTCTCGATGTTGCGCGGCTTGGGGTTCGGGAAGCCCATGATGATCTTGAAGAATTCCTCGCTGTCCGGCTTCGCCTTGGACACCGTCATGGGCCGGAAGCCCTCGAGGTTTCGGCGGATCCGGTTCTTCTCCTCGACGCTGAAGCGGTTCGGCGCCGCCACGAGCTGCTCGAGGAGGTGGATCGTGTCGACCGACGTCACGTAGCACTCTGACTTCTCGGCCCACCAGATGCACGAGACGCAGATGCTGTTGGGCGGCCGCTCGTTGACCGAGACGGCGCCGAACGTCGTCGAGAGCGTCGAGCCTGTCTGCGTCTTGCGGAAGACGACGATGCGCCGGCGGTTGTCCCACTCCTCCTGCGTCCAGTTCTCAGCCATCGAGTCGAGCTTGCCGTGGATCTTGAGGACGGCCTTGCTCGAGTAGAGCGACATGGAGTGGTAGGGGCCGCTGGAGGCGGTCCCGTTGGCGATTGTGCTCGTGCGGATAAGCTGCGGGGCGCCGCCGCTCGCCGGCGCCGGCGCCGTCGCCATGGGTAGTGGCGTTAAGCTCGGCCGCCCGTGGTCGAGCGGCGTCGACCTTCCCGTGCTGCCGAGGGGACCGCCGTAGCCGCTCCAGGCCGGCGTCGACCGTCGGTGGTGGTAGTGAGGGTCGGTGGTGAAGTTTGCGCTCCGATAGCTCGACATCATGTCGCCGCCGCCCTGCGGGAAGTCGTTGGCGTACTGGCCCTGCGGCGGCGAGTAGTCGTAGCCGCCGCTCGCGGCCGGCTCGGGCGCCATCGGGGCGTCGGCCGTCTTGGGCGAGACGCTCGGCTCATGGTCCTGCGGTCCGGCGGCCGTGGCGGCGGCAGCGTCGTGCTTAGCCATCATCTTGCCCGTCCGCGCAAGGGCGTCCCCGGGTCCTTCGAGGTATTGAAACGAGCCGGCGTCGGTGCGGGAAATTTCCTCGCCCGAGGGTCCCTCGATGACGAGCGACAGGGGCACGCCGTGGCCGCCGCATCCCGCGACCAGCGGCTGCGGCGCGTCGGCGCTGCACGAGTAGACGAAGCCCGTGCCGTCGTGCGTCTCGCGGGCCACGTCCTCGACGGGACACTTCTCCGATCCAAAGGAGAGGGAGAAGTACGGCATCGGCGACGACATGGAGAATAAGTCGTACTGCGAGGCGAGCCGGAGGAAGACCTTGGTGCCGAAGACGCCCGACGTCGGTTGGCACGAGAGCAACGTCGGCCCCGCCGGCACGTATTGGGCGACGGCATTGTTGGAGGCGAACGACTGCTGGTTCAGCTGGGCGAATTTGTCCGTCTGCTGCGAGGGATATGACGGTGCCGGGTACTGCTCGTAGGACGGGTCCTGATATCGAGTCGAATCGTAGCCTGCGACGGCCGAGACGTCGGACGAGTTAGCCAATGCTTCATCGGCCGGCGCGACGAGCCTGACGGGCGGCCGCAGCCCGCCGGCCCCATCCTTCATCGTCGAGCGGGGGCGGTGGGACGCCGGCGTCCCACCGTCGGCCTCGGGGTCGTGGCGACTCACCGTGCATCGAAGGCAACTGAGCCTTGCCGTAGGCCGCCATCTCGAGGATCGTCGGCGAGTGGCCGCGCGCTCCTCCGCCGTTGGCTTCTCTCGTGGCCTCCTCGTACCGCAACGTGAGTGTGTCGGGTGACTCGAGCCGATTGTCTATGCCGACGATGATCGGCTTCTGGGGGTGAAATGCGGGCTGCGGTACGATCGTGTCAGCCCAGTGGCCCCGGGAGGCGAAAGCAGGTGCGACAAGAAACGGGTATCGAGACCGACGACGCACGGGCAAGCGTGGCATCGGAGGCCAGCTCCGTCGTCGACTTGGCCGAGCCCTCGTCATCCCAAGGGGCGGGGGGGACACGCGGTCCGGAGCGTGGCAACTCACCTCGAAAAGCTTGTACGATGGAGGAGACGGAAACTTGACAGCCGACATGAAGGAAGCTGTCGAGACGAGACGAGGTGGCAGAAGTAGGGGCAGGAAGGCTCAAGGAGGCTCAGAATGCCCACCGCTGTCTTGGTCGACGAAGCGGTCGAGAGCTAAAACCAGGTTTCGAAGCGGTCTTATTTGTTCGAGTCGCTCCCGCACGAGGTGAGAGAGACTTGGTCGCTTCCCTTGGGTCGGACACGCTAGGCCACTCGGAGATTTGATGGCCGGAGAGTTGCACTCGCACCACCGTGGCTGGTACCGACGGTTGCTGTCGGCCGCCAGCTGGCCAGGCCTGGCACATGGGCCCTGCGCCCACTGGACGAGGCCATCCGCAGCACGACCAGGGCATCCAGCCGCATCGATGGCGAGGTACTAGGTAGGCAGGCTATAATACTTACTAGCAGGTAGGTACTGGGTACTTTGGTAGGTACGGTGCTTGGTACGGTGCTTGGTACCCAGCAAGCACACCAAGCATCAGCAGGTATTAGGTGCCTACTAGGAGGCGGCACTACTGTCGAGGTGCAGCGAGGTGCAGCAACCGTGAGCACTCGTCCGGGCACTCCGCACGGAGTGCCGTGCGGAAGTACAAGCACAGTGCACTTTCGGTAATTACTTACAGCATGTGGACTGACGACATTTTGGTGGGCTACGGCAAACTGAACTCCACCAGAGAGGTCTCGTCCACCCCCCCTTCCCCCCGCCGCGGCCATCATCTTCCTGCCGCGCACCAAGGCACGAAACAGCTGCGCTGGGGGTAAAAAATGGCCGAGCTGGCACGTGTCTGCAGGTGCAGGTGCTCGATGCATCACGCACAGCGGCATTCATGTGCGGCCAAGTAGAATAGCAGAGGCACAGATGTAAATTGCCGTGAAAGCAGCCATGGCTAGCGGGACGGGGGGCTGTGCCCGTGCGTTGTGCATCGATGCGTACCAAGCGCCCCCCTACAGATGGATGCTGCAACGCACGGCAACATATTAGTACCTAGTACTTTAGTTGTGCTTGCACATGCAAGTACTAGTACGGAGTACAGTGCATGTAGTGTAATGTACTCCGTACGTACTTGGTATCATAGCACCTAATTACCTAGTGGTAATACTCCGTACCTACTTAAGTACAGTGCAGTAAGTACAGTGCTTGAGTACCTAGGTACTAATTGCCTACTAGGTACCTAGTAGTTGTAGTAGGCACTAGGTAGCTGGAAATAGGGCGAGGGTGCGCGACCGTCCCAAAACGGGAGCGGAAAGGTAATATTATTATTATTATTACCTTAGTACCTACATAGTACCTACAGTAGGTACTCCGTACTGTACTCCGTACTCAGTACTCTTCCAGGTAACACCTATTGTTATTGTACCATAAGAGGTACGAGAACGAAGCGCCGGGCCGCGCCACGGGCCGGCGAACAGGCCTGCCTAATGGTACGGGTGCGTGTCGGTTTCAACCGAGGCTGGCATGACCGCATGTCCACCTGGCCAGCGACGGAATGCAGTCTACCCATGGCTCCGTACTAGGTATTGATACTCCGTCGACCGACAGAGAAGGCGACGGTGCATGGAAGATGCGGCGGACGCTCCCGGGCCGGTTGGTTCGACGGTGGGTGGCATGGGCGACCAGCCACACAGACTCCCGAGGATGCCAGCCAAGGTCGAATGCTACGTCCCAACCCTCTCGTCCGCGCAGGCGTCTCAACCTCCGGCAAGGGGCGACCAGGTCGGGTCGGCGACGACGGTGGGATGGCATCAGGCGCCGACGGTAGGGGCCGCCGCCGCCGTCGATCCCCTCCTGGCATCCCAGGAAGTGCCTTGGCGGCGAGCAGGGTTGGCACCAGACAGCCTTCGGCGCTTCCCCCATCCTTTCCCGTGTCAAGGATGCGACATGGTCGGGCCCGGAGGTCGGCGGAGCACGAGGAGAGGTACGGAGCGCAGGCACTGGAGATGCATCGACGCACATTTTCCCCTGGCCGGCCCCGCCATCTCCTCGCACGCACGCGTGCACGGTGCGGCGTGGGCCTGCAGGCGATGGAGGGCCCCGACGCTGGCTTGCGTGGCACCGTGGTCCGCCACGGCGTGGAGGTGCATGGGGAGCATCTGCTTGGCCTTGGTGTGCACGGTGCAGGGTGGGCAGTCCCGACTTGGCAACGTGCCCAGCGGGGTCGCAGGCGAGAAGGGGAGGTGAGGCTGCGGATTCGGGCCACGGTAGGTGGCACACTACAGTCACTACGGAGTACTAAGTAGGTACTAAAATTGAATCGACCCTTTTGTCTGTCTACCTAGACAAAAGGGTCGATTCAATTTTGGCAGCGCCGCCACTGCAAGGTGAATCGACACGTTAGCCACCCCACTATACCAGCAGCCGCGTGTCAAAGTACTAGGTACTGTATGGGTGCAGCAAGTACCTGCAGGCATTCGTTGGTACTTGAATACCGTGGTATCGTGCATGTACAGTACATGTACATGTAAGTACTACAGCACATGAAATTCACGTAGTTGTACGGAGTAATTACATGTTGGTGTATTAATACTCGTAGTTGGTGAACATGTACTCCGTACATACTCCGTACTCTGTACTCCCTTCACCTGCATGTACTGTACTTACTGTACATATTCTCACCTACTTACTGTACTGTCCAAGTACAACAACGGAAATGGGGAGCGGAAATGGAAAGCGACTCGGCACCACCGCTAGCGCCGGCTGCTGAGCTCGTGTGTCTTCTAGAAATGGCGCCTGC
This sequence comes from Drechmeria coniospora, assembly GCF_001625195.1. NCBI lineage: Eukaryota > Fungi > Ascomycota > Sordariomycetes > Hypocreales > Ophiocordycipitaceae > Drechmeria > Drechmeria coniospora. The sequence continues at coordinate 8,059,747 of NC_054390.1, read as the reverse complement.
GACCGCTCATTGGCGGAGGCGGTACGACAGAAGAAAGGCACGAGTGGTGTCGAGGTCGAGCCTGTTGGCGTGATTGGCCAGGACGCAGGCGCTCGAGGCCATCGAAGCAGCATGAACGGGACGATGGTGCGGGAGCTCTCTTTCCCAGCACGCACGTACTTACACTTGCTTACGCAGTGGGACCTAATACAAGAACAGCAGCATGTTCCTTGCCTTCCGTGCTCCGTACTTGAACCTACCCGTAAGCAAGTACGATTACAGTACTCTGTACGGCGTGCCGAGTATTACTGGCTAAGTACCTACGACTACACTTGTGCCGCGTACTAGCCTAGCAGGAAATGTACATGGATGGAACAGGCGGCCCGTTTCTTGCGGCACATGAACCGTGCGCTGTTTCTTGACGCGCCTCCGATGCTGTGCCGCGAAATCGCAGCCACCCACCTATGCATGTACTTGCACACGAGGTATTCGTCGTCGACAGGCACTTGTACATGTAGCTGCCTTGGTGGGTGCTAATTGGTGGTTCCTGGTTGTTTCCTAGTAGGTAATTACCCGGGACCAGTCGCCGTCGTCCTGGAACGCTCGTTCCACACGCCGGTTCGTATGCACGTCGTAGCACATTGGCATGTGCACATGGGCCGACGGTGGGACGTGACGTGTCGAGGCAGAGCGTGCGTCTGCATGTCCGTGTCCGATCTGCATCGCTCCGTCGTGCGGAGAAGAACGGGGCCGTCATCTCTCCTTTCGGATGGGTTCTCTCCTGGCTTTGCATCGCGAGAGCCTGTCGGACTGCCAAACCAACGGAGTGCCCGTAGTCGGCGATGGAGATGCACCATGCGCATGTAGGCACATGTAGGGAGCAAGTCCGGTCGCATGTACGAAGTAATTACTGGTACTGCGTCGTACTGCAAGTGCTAGGTACCTGGTATGCAAGTGAGTGCTGTCCATGTAAGGGTGGTAGGGTCGTCAGGTTCGTACAGATGTACAACTACTCCGTATTACCTGCAATACCCGCTGGGATCAAACTCCAGGCACTAACCTAGGGGCACGGATCAGCTGTTGTACTTGCAAGTACAGCTACCTAGTACTTTTGTCTACTGTACCTACTTAGTACCTTAGTAGGTACTTAGTGTTAGCGACGATTCAATTTTGGTGGCACCGCTCCGTACCACTGCGAAGTGAATCGACACTTTCGCCAAGCCACTATAGTTGTACCTAGAGGTAGGTTCCTACGCGGCCATAGCACGTCTAGGTGTGCTGTGTAATAGTGCCTCGCACCGACGCGGGCCAGCCCTCGAGCGCGACCAAGGCCAAGGTGGCCGGCCCTCATTCTCCGGCGCGGATACGCACATGTACTACTCCGTACGTACAGTATTGATGTATCATTTGTACGCAATGTACAACTACGGAGTAAGCAAATACACCCGCTGCTGGCAGGGGGCAAGAGTCATGGCCAACTCCCACAGTGGCCTTGCTTCCGCCCCCTACACTCAGCACGCTGGCGTATAGTCTACACTCCACAGTCTACAGCACGCCCTACCGAGTACTCCGTAATACCTGTACAGTACCGGGCGCACTCCAAGTCCAAGTACAGCAACGTCCCAGTACAGTAGCGCACGCCTGACTACTACCCTGTACTCGCGCACCCTGCCCGGGCTGAAAAGCCGCTGCAAAAGGCCTACATTCCACGGGTCACCTGATGGCGACGATGGCGACGGCCATCATGGTTGCGACGAAATCACGGCCAAATCTCACCGTCTCCTACACCGCTCGTCGGCCCCTACCGTGCTCGCTCGTTGCCGGTCGAGGGGCGAATGACCATGCACTTGCCTGCCGCGAGCCTGTCACGCGCCATCGCCGTCGCCGTCTCGTCCGTGTCGGAGCTTCCAGTTCCGCGAGCCTCGCCATCCCAGCCGGCGGGAACGCATCTCATCGTGCCGCTTCGCCCGATGCTCCTCGTGCGAGGACACATGTCGCATGTCGCAGCAGCCCTTGTCGCAGACGTTGGCGGGCCGTCTTATCGTCGACGCCGGCCACCAGCCACGATCCGTCCGATCTACATGTACTCCCCGATCCCTGCAGGTTTGACCGAGGCCTGCCGGGCTGTGGCTGGGCTGCTGCAGGACCGGACAACGCACCTTGCGTCTGTCCGCCTTTGCCACAGTACAGTAAGCACGGAGTCGGAGTAGGTGGAAGTACATGGTTGCGGTTGCAAGTACCTACTCACCTGCATGTACCGGGTTCATGTGCTGTAAGTACTTACGCCTGTACACCTGCTCTTCGTCGTGGCCGCGTCCCTGTACTGTTACCGTGTGCTCCGTACCAGCGAGTACTCACCCGCATAGTAGGTACTAAGGCACTGCAAGTACTTTAATAGGAGTACGCGCAGGCATATATCCCCTGCAAGTACCTACCTGTGGACCTGGTCCACGTGCAGTCGTCAGGTACTCCGCACTGCGAAACGTGTCGATATATCGAGATGCGCTGCTCCGTACCCTGTGCCGTCACGACCTACACCGCATCCATGCCCTGACTGAGCACTACTTGCTCCCCTGCAGCGGCCGGCATTGAGGCCTGCTCGGTAGTCACAAGCCCGGAACGAGACGGAACCATGAGCAGCTGATGGGGGGCCCTGCTCGAGCGGGAGGAAATTTCCCAACCGGACTGGCGCGCCGTGCCATTTTCCTCGTCCGCTCGCCTTCGGCCTGCCCGCTGCTCTCCATCCGTCCGCATCTGCATCCGCGACCGCGCTTCCGCCTGCACCTACGCCTGCGCCTGCACCGCTCCAGCTGTGCTGTGCTCGCCTTGGCCCGCAGCCGAGCTGCCAGAACAAGGCCGAGGCTGTGCTGGCCCACCCGAGATCGGTCAGAGTGCTTGTTTCGGTAATGCCTCGCTGCAAACACAGCACGGGGGTACAGCAGATGCGGAGTGCTCTCCCCACCCAATCATGGGCCTACCTGCCTACTACTAAGGTACCTACCAGGCACCGAAATAGTACCCGTACAGCACATCTACCCTAACGTACAGTACTTGCTCACTGCAGTAGGTACACGGGAGTGCAGTACAGGTACGCTCTTGCATGCAACCAGGTGCACGCAGGGGTGAAGCCCGACGGGGACACGATGAGGCCTCCAAGTGGAGAGTCGCCACCGACTCCTGCCCTTCAGCATCGTCACCATCGTCATCATGCCTCGCAGCATGGACTGCACCGCAGCTGTAGGTGTGGCCTTGCCTTGCTTGGCCATTTGCCGGCAAGACGACGTCGGCAGCCTTCGCCGTCCTCTTCCCTACGAGCCCGCCGCTCGCCACCCACGGCCTGCTCGCCACCATCGGCAAGGTGCGATTCGTGGCACCCAGGAGAGGCCGACGCCGTGGCGGGTGGTCACATGAACATCATGGGCGCCAGACCGTCCGACCTTGGCCGTCTCGCAACTGGCATTCGTCATTCGTCATTCGCCATCGCCTTTCGACATCGCCATTCGCCATGCACCTTCCACCTTCCAGCAACAGCTTCGGCCCCGTCAACGAGCGGATGGGTTCTACTCGTGGCAAGAAAAGCGGTACCGTACACCGAGCGAACCCCAGGAGCATCGGAACGAGCAAAACTCCATGGATCCCGAAGCGTCGAAGCCTCCGAGATGCCGCCACCCCCCTCCCCCCCGCCCCCCGGAGCCTGCCCGCGGCGCGCGACGTGCCGGCTTCATCGTTTCTTCGACAGGCTCAGCTCCCTCGCCACGCCCCGCGAGATCCAGTCGGCGACGGACATGACCGTCACCATCGGGTTGACGCCGCTGGCGCTCGGGAACACGCTCGCGTCGGCGACGAAGAGGCCGCTGGTGTTCCACACCTTGCCGCTCTGGTCCACGACGCCGGCGTCGGCCGTCGCGCCCATGCGGCACGAGCCCATCTGGTGCGCCGACGCCCAGATGGCCACGGGCGGCTTGTTGCCGACCCTGCGCAGCTGCCGAAGCCAGCCGGCAAAGGCGGCGTCGGTGAACTCGGGGTCCGTGCCGGCGACGTGCCTCCTCTGCCGCTCGCCGCCGTCGTCGGCCACGTACGCTTCGAGCCCGGGCAGGTGAGGTCGAATCTCCGTCGCGCCGTTGACGTAGCAGAGCTTGGCCAGCGCCTGCACGCCCTCAAGCGTGTGGTCGCGGTCAAAGTCGGACACGGCGTACGAGATGCGCGGTCGCCCCGTCTTGCCGTCGGCGTAGACGCGTCCCGCGTCCCGGTCCCGCGTCAGCGCGATGAAGGTGTTGAGCTGCCGCAGCTTGAGCGCCAGCAGCTTCGCGTCGAGCCCCCCGTGCCACGGCTGCATAGCCAGCGTCGCGTAGGGCTGGCTGTCGGTTAGCCTCGGCCGTGCCGCTCGTCGTGATGCCGTGGCCTGCGCGGCGAGGGACAACGTACCACCATGCATGTGGGCTCGAGCTTGACGCCGTGGCCCTTGCCGTCGAGGTTCTCGAATTCGCTGCTGTAGCTCGTGATGATGCCGCCCTCCCATGGCCTCACGTCATCGCCGAACGCCGCCGTGACGAGGTTGCAGGGGTGAAGGTGCAGGTGCCTTCCGACGTTGGCATTCTGGAGAGCAAGGACCGTTAGCTACCGCGACGACACGTCCCCTCCCCCTCCCCCGCGGCCGTGCCCGAGATGATGGCTGTTGCATCGCCGCCCCTTGACTCACCTTGACGCCACTCCGCTCGAGGATGACGGGGGTCCAAAGGGAGCCCGCCGAGAGGATGACCTTGTCGGCCTTGATTCGCACGGTGCGTTGCGTCCTCGTGCTCGACGGGCGGTGCACCTGACCCTCGGCATCCCTCGAAGTCCACACTCCCTCGACGCCCGTCGCCGTGACGCCGTCGTCGGCAAATGTGACGTTGCGCACCTCGAATCCCTCCATGAACTCGGCACCCGCTTCGGCGGCGGCGGGCAGCCACGCGACGGTCGGGCCTCGCTTCACGCCTGAGCCGCAGCCCAGGTGACATTGGCCGCAGTAGTGCTCCTTGCCGGCCGTGTTCTGCTCGACGGCACTCGCCTTCCACCCGAGCTTGCCGGCTCCGTCCAGGAGCGCCTGGTTCCGGTGGTTGTGACGGATGCCGTCCTTGCTCGCGCCGATGAAGCTCCACACTCGATCCTCGCACTCGTCGTAGTCGGACGAGGTGAAGAGCGGCAGGCCGGTGGCGGCCCACTCCTCGCGGACGAAGCGTTGCAGCCGGAGGCAGACGCTCCAGTTGACGGTGCCGCCGCCACCCCAGGTGCCGCCGCAGAGGACGCTCGTGCTGCTGTCGTCCGAGATGTAGACGCCGGCGTTGTCGAAGAGGTGGCTGCAGGCCGCCTTCTGCGCCATGGGAAACTGCGAGGGCGGGTAGTAGTAGCCCTTGTCGACGACGAGAACCTTGTGGCCGGCCTCGGCCATGTTCTTGGCCGAGACGGCACCGCCGCAGCCGGATCCGACGATGACGACGTCGGTGGTGATTTCGTGCACGCCCGATCCCGCGTCGACTTGCACGAACTTGAAGTCGTAGCCCGCGCCGGCCTTCCAGTCGCGGGGGACGTCGGTGTACCCGGACAGCGAGCCGAGGTATGGGTTGGTGATGCCGTACGCCTTGCTCGCCGCCGCCGTGAGCGACTTGGCGAGCGTTCGCAGGCTCAGGAGCTTGGAGTGGGCCCACGATTTGACAATGGCCTCGCGCGTCTTGGCCGGCTGTTCCTTGACGGGGTGCCAGTAGCCCGTCATGAGAAGACTGCCGGAGTGGGTTCTAGCGAGTTGAAATCAGCCTCCCGTTTCCGTCGCTCGTTGTGCCTCCCCGTCATCATCACCATCACCCACGGCCGCGGCCATGGCCATGACCGACCACCTACCCGAGCAGGTGCAAGATGTGGGCCAACTGAGCCCTCTGCGGCGCGATGGCCAGGGAGCGCAGGCAGTCGAGGCGAAATTCTTCGTCGTCGACGGGTCGGTACTGCAGATGATCCCGAACGTCGTCTCGGCCGACCGATCCGGGCAGCGAGCTCGTCATTCGGTCCAGCAGCCCCTCGAATTCATCCTTGGCCAGCACGAGCCTCGTCTTTTCCTTTGTCGTCGCCGCCGTGTCGGAGATGGAGGGCAGGATGCCGTCGAGAAGGGCAAAGAAGGTCTCCCACTGTTCCGCCGACATGAAGTCGTCCGAGGGAGGGTCGGGCAGCGGCGTGGCCACGTACGCTTGCGAGGGAGAGCCCATGTTCGCAGAGGTTGGCCGTCGGCTCGTCGTAGATGGAAGCCTTTTTCAATCATACACTCTCGAGGGTGCAGACGTACAGGACCGAGGTGGGAGAGCGCAGAGCTGTCACGGGCGGTGAGGCGGCCTTGCACGATGCTTGCTCAGCCTCCAGCTGTTTCCGTGCCTTTGAATGTCCAAACGTGGTCCTGTCGTGGTACCTCTCTGATCGAACGGCACGGACAATGCAAGCCGTCCCTTGCACGACCTGGGGAGGGAAATCACGTCGGGTCAGGCGATGTCGACGTCCTGGGCTGGGGAGCGGACCAGAAGTGGAGTTCATGTTGGAGGGCGACGACGGGAGATCGAGGGGGGCGAGACATGCCGACGGCGCGGGACGGAATGCATCCGATCCGTGGCCTGGGCGGGCGCGGGGGAACGAACCTAGCCGAATCTCCCGGGACCTTCAGCGGGGGGGACTGTACCAGGAAATACAGTGCTCGTAGGCCTCCGCCAGTACCGGGATACAGGTACTAGGTAGGGACTAGGCGAGGGAGCACCCTGTTTAGCTGCCTCGGCACGATGCTTGTGCAGTGGACCCAACTGCTGTGCTTGGACGGAGCACTCCGTACCTAGTTCTGTAATTAGTGCCTGCACTCCCTCCGTAAGTACCTACAACGTCCCGGAGTAACATGGCAAGTACTAAATACATAGTACCAGCACCAAGGTATTTTGGGGACGTTCCAGCACATGATTCTTTGGTGGTGCTCAAGACTTGCCCTGCCAAATAAAATCCCGAGATAGCGACACCACCTTGTAGTCTCGCGTGGTGGCAGTGCATGCGTACGGTGCCAAGTTCGTGGTACATTGTAATTACTTGGGACGCATGAAATGTTCGTTACGGTGCGGGTGGATTGAGATCTTGGTGAGTGCTGTATGCTACGGTCTACCTGTCTGCTGTGGGGTGACAAAATTGTTGATTCAATTTGTAGGAGTAGTGCTACCAAAACTGAATCGTCACTTTTGTCAAGTGACTGTGCCTCCTAAGTACTAGGTACTAGTAAGTACTAGCTTAGGTAGGTACTGTAATTACCGCTACGCGAGCCCCCAAACATGCCACTACTAGAAGCGGCAAGGCATCAGGAATAGGCCTGGCAAAGACCAAGGTACACTTACTGCTGCACCAGATGGGCGATACTTGCCAGATACCGCCACCTACCGTTCATGGAGTACCGAGTGCTCCGTACCTACCTGGTAGCCATGTACATGTACCTGAAAAGTGCATGTACACCTGGTAGGCAAGCAAGTACTCGGTACTCGAGCATATCGATACTGATCTTGCCCATCGGATCGGAGTCAACTTTGCCGCCGACACGATTCTCGTCGTCTCCAGTCGCAGCTCAGCCGGCTGGCTTCAAACCTACACCCAGCTCACGTACTTGATGGCGTGGCGTGGCATCCTCTTCGTCATCAGTCACGGTCACGACGTAGCCGGCTGGCTTCACAACGCATTCGCAGCTCACGGCCTGATGGCACAGCATCGTCGTTTGGACGTCTATTTGCCCTTCCTCGGCTCGCTTTCCATGGCTCCCCATGCAACCGACGAACAATCACATCCATCCGGCCACCCGTCGGCCTCCCATCTCCGCCGCAGCTCCGCCGTCGCAAGTCCGTCAACTCGTAATCCAGTCCGTGGCCCATAGATCGTTCTTCCCCCAATGCTAGCCCCCAAGCCCCAGCACGCAAACGCCTCGATAGGTAAACAGCCTTGCCCGGCCCAAAAGGTACGCCAACCTCGAGATGCCAACCCCCCTCCGAGAAAGAAAATACATGTACAGGAAGTTCGAGCAGGGCGCGGGCTCGGATCCCGGGCCCGTAGAAGCCGCGCCGTCGGGACGGACCGTCTTCGGACCCCTCCCCAAGCCGTGTCCACAAGCCGGCGACCTGTCTCCGGATCGAAAGGGTCCAAATATCGTTATGTACAGACGGTGAAGGGAATCCGCTCGCTCGGAGCCGTCATCGAACGTCGCACGCGCCCGAGGGAATCGTGCTCTGGCAGACGGGGACGCCGGTCGTGCCCTCGCTCTCGCTTGGCTCTCGCTTCGCCCGGCAGCCGTCGGTCGGCTCACAGGATGGGGCCCTTGTTTCGGCGGAAGAAGGGAAAGTCTTTCATCTTGAACCGGCTGGGCTTCTTCTTCAGAGACTTGCCCTCCAACTCTCGCGCGCGGGCCGCCTCGGTCGACTCCTCGCCGTTCGCCTGCTCCTCGGGCCTGCCGACCGTCGCCGTGGAACCGTTGTTGTCCGTGACGGTGGTGGGGGACGCGCCGACCGTCGGCTCCGTCGACTCGTTGCTGACGATGCTCGTGCCTTGGGTGCTCGGCGACGGAGCCGCCTTTCCCGTCGTCGCGCTCGTCGCCTGCGATTGCCAGTCTCCCGCCAAGGCGCCCGACGCGCCGCCCTCGGTCGCCTCGCCGCACCGATGGCGTGACCGGGCCGCATCGGGCGCCGGCGCGATGCCGTTCGTCTTGTGGCCGTCGGCGGGTGATGGGTTCGACGCCGCCGTCACCTCGGCCAGGACCCGCGGGACGCCGCCGGCGCTGTCCGTCACCGTCACGCACAGGCCCGTCGGCGGCATCGGCGGCATCGGCGGCATCTGATCCGCCTCGGCCTTGGGCTGCTTGCTCTTGGATTTCTCCAGCTCCACCATGGCCTTGAAGAAGGTCTTGTTCTTTTGGAGCTCGTCGACGATGTATCGCATCGCGGGCATGACGTCGGCGACGCCCTGGAACAGCGGTATCGCGAACAGGTCCATGAAGCCGAGCTGAGCCTTGCCCAACGACACGCTGTCCTTTTTCGGCCGCGCCATGAGCGACGACTTGATCTCGAGCTCGTCCTCCATCGACGCCTGGCGCGAAAACTCCTCGGCCAGGATGTGCATCCACTGCTGGGCCGTCTCGTGATTTCTCGCCTGCCGTCGCCGTCCTGCGTCAGCCATCGACTCGCGCGCCGCCATGCCTCGCCGCTCGTTCACGACTTACCACGTTGCTAATGTCGGCGCATTTTATCAGCAAGGAGCACGCCAGCGCCTTGTACTCCTCCAGCTGACGTCCGGCCCAACCTTCGGCGCCGCGCGGCTGCTTAAGCTTTTCCTGCACGTCGGCGAGCTTCCTCATGTAGTCGAAGTGAAGGCCCATGTCGGTGGCGAGGATGGAGCTGATGACCAGGTGGCGCAGCGTCCTGTGCTCAAAGGCCGTCGGCCAATGGCGGCGAAGTATCTGCGAATAGGCGGCGCAGTGAAACGACTCCAGCACGGACCGGTCGTTGTAGAGCTGGGCCAGAGGGGCGTTGAGGGTGGTGAGGAAGCCGTTGTTGACGCCGGGGTGACCGACGTCGTGGCCGATGGCCGTGATGAGAAGCGCCAGCGCCTCGAAGGGACTGACCAAGGCTGCCATGGGGGACTTGTCGGACATGGCGCCGCGAAGCTGCTGACGGCTCGAGGCGTGCGGCGGCAGGGCTCCGATGTGGACGAGGAAGCTGAAGGTGGCCTGCAGCACGTCGACGACGTGGCGAAAGTTGTGGTAGGGAACGAAGCTGTTGTACGCCGCGCGGCACGCGACGAGAAACCTCATCAGTTGTTCTGCAGGCGCCGAGGCGGTCAGCGGCTGGCCAAGGGGGGGGAGCGGCGGGGGAGAGCGGAAGGGGGCAGAGCGGCGGGGGGCTGACCTTTGTCAATTTTCCACTGCTCAAGCCCCTCGGCCGTGAGGGCATGGTCAAACATGGTGACAGAGGCGACCAATAGCTCGTCGTCGGAGAAGGCATGGGCGCAAAAGTGCCAGTCGTCGATGGCGGCGTCGATGAAGGACTGCCGGTCCGGCGAGACGACGATGTGGGCCGTGGCGATTTGGGTGTCGTCCGAGTCCAAACGGCAGATGCCATTCATGAGGCCGGACACCATGGCCTCGCGCAGGTACGCAAAGGGCTTCTGCTCGTTGACGCCGACCCAGGACCGCTTGCGACTCTTGGACATTTCCATGAGCGCCTGGTGATCCTTGGCGGCATCCCTGTGGGCCCTGTAGGCGCAGATCTCGAGCGTCGTGACGGACCTCGAATTCAGGGGGCTGATGAGAACATCGGTGGCGCCGAGGTCCAGGCAACTCTTGATCAGCTGCCGAAGGCCGGCGTCGGCGTCGGCGTCGGCAGCCTGCGCGTCGACGGCGCCGTCGGTCATCCGTTCGAGGGGCATGTCGACGGCAGGATCCGAGTAGCCGACGATGGGCACGGGGACGATCAGCTTGGACATGTTCCGCATGCGGGCTTCCGCGATGACCGCCTGCAGCAGGGCGAGGCCGTACAGCTCGACGCCGACTCTCGGAAGGGCCACCGTGTCGGGTAGGCAGAGCGAATCGGGCCGGTCGTAGGAGCGCGTGTGCGACGCCAGCTCCTGCTCCGGCTCGTCGGGCGGCGTGTCCAGAAGGATGAGGGTCGGGATGATGTCAATCATGGAGCCGTCCTGGAGCTGGGCCAGCTTCGACATGCAGGCTTCGCCGGTGGCGCAGACGTGGACTGGAGGCGGCGGCATGGATCAGCACGCGGGTTTCCCGACGTCGGGGACGAGAGGGGGGGGCGACAAACCGTCACCAAAGGTGTCGAGGAGCGGCTTCACGGCTTCTCTGAGGCGCGCGTGCTTCGCGCCGGACAGGTAGCCGCCGGCGGCGGCAGGCGCGGGTTGAAGGAGGCCATCGTCACCGGCGGCGCGATTGACGTAGATGACGTGGCACGCCGGTCGGTCCATGGTGGCAACGGCAGGCTACCAGTCTCGCGACCGGAGCACGTTGACCACACGGGCGGGGGATGAGTGGAAGGGGAGGAGGCGGCGTCTCCCGTCGTGCGCGCGACCAACTCTTCCGGGATTCGACGGGCGGTCGCACGCCGCGGACGAAGGCGAGGAGGTGCGACGCGGGGCCGGGGCGAGAAGCGAGCGGGCGGATGCGGGATCAAGACGGCCTCCTCTCGCGCACGGGGGCGAGCGGATGCGGCGCGACGCTGGCGTGACGGCCTCGCGGGTGCCGTCGTCGAATCGTCGACGCACGACGGCGCAGGAGGAGAGGAGGAGGAGGGGGAGGGCGGTTGCCGACGAAGGCGTGCCGCTCTCGAGGATCGGGCGGGGCACTCGACGTCCCAGGACGGAGCGATTGGTGCCGGTCGAAGCCGCGGCCGATGCCGGGGTAGCCGTCGCACGATGCTGCCCTCCCGGGCTGCCTCGACGAGCAGCGAGGGTGAGGGAGGAGGCGGCCGGAGGGTGGGGCACGAGGCGAGAAGCCGTCGTCGCGAGCCGTCGGTCAGGGCTTGAGGCCGATGGCAATGTCGGCACGGCGCTGGGATGGGCGATGGCGATGGCGATGGCGGCGACGGTGGTGGTAGTGGTGGTGAATTGGCGAACGGCGACCGACGAACGGCCAAGGGTGAACGGCAAACGGCGAGTGGTCGAACGGCGCACTGGCAAAGGCTGGGGCCGGGTGCCAGGTGCGGCGAGTTCAACGGTTCGCTGGTCTGCCTGGCCTGGCCTGGGACGGGGTAGCACGACCACGGGGACGGGCCTAGCGATGGGGCGGCGGGCAGCAGGACGAGGAGGATTTCGTCCGCCGACCAGACTCTTCCGCGCCGCGACCTGGGAGCCAACGAAGCCGGCCAAAAGAGGCAAGGGCGGCTGGCGGATCGGCGAAAGGCGTGTCGCAGAGCTCGACGGACCTGCGGGTGGACTAGACGCTGTTCTCCCCTTCGCCTCGGGCAGGCATTGGACGGTCCAGGCTGCCTGAGACAATCAGTCGAGTCGGGGGGATGGCAGGGGCTCGCCGGGCGAGGGTGTCGAGGGCGGAGGCGAGTAGCGTCGAGGGTGACGAGCGGTCGATGGGACGGGCCCCGATCCAAGGTTTTGACTTTGTTTCGACGTTTCGTCGAGGCCTGGGAGAGGCAGACTCGAACTGGTTGGTTGCATGCAGAAGCAGAGTTGGATGCAGACCAACGGCCCTAGGGAATGAGAAAGCGCGCGACCAGGCCAGTTTGGGCCGAAGAAACCGGGGCATGTGGCTCAGGAAGGAAAAGTCGGTTGGAGGCAGAAGAGTACAAGCATGTACAAGCGAGGACGAGCAGCCCGGTAGTACAAGCAAGTACAGGCAGTACTTGCGCAAGCCCAGGACCGGCACGTACTTGGCTGTGGCCGTGAGTACGGAGTAAGTATTACTACCTGAGAGCAAGTACTTAAGTACGTACGCCGTACCGTAACTTGGTACGTGGTACTCCGTACTCCGTACTGTCAAGTACTTGCAAGTACTTTTCAGTGTACAGTACTTGCAGGTACAAGCAGCAGCAGAAGCAGCAGTATAGAGCACAGGCAATATTAGCACAGGCAGTAGCACAAGCAGTAGCACAAGCAGTAGCACAAGCAGTAGCACAAGCAGTAGCACAAGCAGTAGCACAAGCAGTAGCACAAGCAGTAGCACGAGCAGTAGCACGAGCAGTAGCACGAGCAGTGGCACAACCCGTAGCACAAGCAGTGGCACAAGTAGTATATATATAGCACAGGCAGTATCACAAGCAGTCGCACAAGCAGTAGCACAAGCAGTAGCACAACCCGTAGCACAACCCGTAGCACAACCCGTAGCACAACCCGTAGCACAACCCGTAGCACAAGCATTGGCACAAGCAGCAGCACGAGCAGCAGCACAAGCAGTGGGACAAGCCGTGGCACAAGCAGTAATAGCACGAGCAGCAGCACAAGCAGCAGCATTGGCAGTTTTCAGCACAAGGGGTAGCACAAGCAGTAGTCCAAGCAGCAACGGCAGAGTCGAGGACGTGACAAGCCTGCGAAGCGAGCGAGCAGCGTCCCAGGGCTAGAGCCAAAAACGACTTAGCCGGGTGGCCAGCATCGTCCTCTTCCTCTACCTTTTTGGAAATACTAGTACGTATACAGACGACGACGACAAACCTTGAACGTGTGCCAGACGCACAGCGGACGAGAACGCCACGACGTCCAGCAGCAGCTACCATCTAAGTACATGCGCTTGTACCAGCGGCACTCGTACGTGTGTAGCGGGAGTACCCTGTCACTCGATGCCTGTGCGCCGATACATGTACATGTACGGCGAGCAAGGTCCTTCCTGCACTTGAGCGCCCGCCTTGAGTGCTAACCACTCCGTAATGGCACCTGCGGCCATTATTCCTGCCTGTGCAGTACAAGTATTACTCTGTACATGTACTCCGTACAAGCACGCACTCCGAATCTTCTCCGTACTGCCACATAAGCAAGTACTTACGATGCAAGTACTTACAGCAAGTACAGTAAGTACTCTACCCTAGTAGGCACCTGGCAAGTGCAAATCCAGCAGGGTACAACTAATAATACAAGTACAACTACAGGGACCTGGTGCACGCCCACGACCACCCATGTGCTCCTGGTGAGCACCGACAAACGATGCCTACGCAAAGCCAGCACTGCAGGTACTTGGACGCCGGCAGGCAGCCGATCCTCGTCTTGCCCACATGTACATGTACCTACATGTAGGTAGTACTTGCGTGCCTCTATGCGGGCCGTTCTTGTACATGTACGTGCCGCCAAGCATGCGCGCAGGGCAGGCGCTCCAAGACGATGGCGCTCCGTACCGGCAAGCCGTGGAAGCCGCGCCTCGCCGGCAGAGGCAGACACCAAGATGCCAGGGCAGGGCAGATACCGACCGGAATGGCGGCACGTCCACGCAAAAGGACGCCCGCAGCGTGGGTCTTTCTTCCATGCATACGCGTGCAGGCCGGCCCCGTTCCTCGCGGTTCCCCCCTTCACCGCCGAATACGACGCTCCTGACGATGGCGCGACCGCCAGAGCGTTCGGCCAAGCCGACCGCCCGTCCTCGCTTGCGATCAGTGCCGCCGAGGTGGATGCCGGCCAACTCGAACCCGTCGTCCCTCGTACTCGCAGCAGAGTACGAGGCGCGCGGCCGAGGGGGACGGGCGGGGGCGTCGCGTCTCGAACCGGCGCATGAGCGACGGTCCCTTGCCCTGCCTCCCGATGATCGCCACGCCCCTCGTCGCGAAGGAGCCGGAAGCACCTGGGCCGCACGCCTCGATGGCTGCGCTTTCCAGTCGTGGCATGGAGGAGGGGATGACGAGAGAGGGCAGAGGGGAAAAGGGGGGGGATCGGTCCGTTCGAAACCTGTCCCGGCTGACCGTCCCGAGCGGGGCGGTCAGGGTGGTGATGGGGAGTGCGAGGTCGCCTTGCGCCCCCTGTAGCCGGCCAAGGCTTCTGGAACCGCAGCCGCGTCTTCTGGACGAAGCGACCACTCACGCTCGACGCCTGCGCTACGTACTTGAGTAGTAGCACGCGGCCGCAAGTCTCACCTCGCCGCGAGACGGCACTGACAGGGATTCTTGAGCCGCGCCAAGTCCAGCTCGCAGCAGCCCTTGCGGCGAAGGCGAGTGCCAACCGCTCGGTGCTCCGTGCTTGTGCTACCAATCATTCCCTGGTTGTCGTCGTGCGACTGCGACTAAGTAAGTGCAGAGTGTCGTGGAGGTGGGCGCGCAAGTACCGAGTACACGTTGCTCTGAAGTCATGTACTTACGAACGAACAAGTGCTTGCATGAAAGGCACGGAGAAAGAATGGCACCGAGTAATAGTTGTGCAAGTTCCTACGGACCAAGAACGGAGGAGTCGGGGCATTGTTTTCTCAAGCACGTACATGTACTGTAAGCAAGTACAGTACTTGCATGTACGGAGTACGGAGTGCTGTAAATGCTTGTATTGTACGGAGTATAATAGTACACGTACCTACCGACCAAGTACCTAGTACGGAGGAGTCAGGGCATCGTTTTCTCACGCACATACATGTACAGTACATGTACGGCGTGCTGTAAGTAAGTGTTTGTAAGTAACTGGCCGTCATGTAAGTACATCCAAGTACATGAATGGCACAGGGAATAACTACGTCCGACCAATCGGCGCATCTACTTGTACAGGCACATGTACTTGCAGTACAGGCACATGCACAGTATTAACGCACTGTAGCGCTCGTGTCCGTGAATGCTTGGCAAGTGGTTCGGCGCCGCGTCATTGCTCTCAGCCCCGGCGTGCAAGAAAGGCTCGTACTGTACGCGGCCAAGAGGAGCGACCGACGAGATCGAATGGCGTCTGACAGGTGTATCAGATCACCAAACCGAACGTACCAGCACCCGCCATTAGCAGGCGCTCGGCACCGGCAACGGGTTCATCCGCGCCCTGTGAAGGCAAGTACATGTAACTACTAGGTACCTAGGTACTGTACCAGGTCGCAGCCCTCGAAAGGGCGACGCCCGAGTACAGAGTACTTACGTTCAGCAGGCCCCTACGTGCCCTGTGCACTGCTCACCGCACCGAGTACGAGTAATACCTGTACTTGGTACTCCGATAGTGGGGTAGCAAAAGTGTCGATTCACTTTGTACTTGATTAATACGGAGTATTAGTGGCAGCGCAACCAAAATTGAATCCTCACTTTTGTCCAGTCACTGCACGGAGTACTTGCATGTGTCTTGTCTTCATGTACCCTATCATTCAAGTACTGTGCTGTGCTGCACCTACAGTAGGTGTAGTTGTAAGTACTAGGTAAGTACTACTCCGTACTGTACATGCTGTGACAGTGCAAGCACTTACTCGTGCAACCAAGTATTACTTAAATGTACTTACAGTACTTGCACGAGCCATGCTGGTGCCTCCGCTCGCTTGTGGCCCCCCGCATGCGGTTGGCGCGGAACCTACCCAGTAGCTACGGAGTACCTGGCGTCGCATCAATTCTCCTCCGTCCTCCGTCGCGCCGCCGCCGCTTCTGGCTGTCTTCTAGAACATGCCATCGAAGCTCGCGCCGTCTGCTGGCCAGCCACAATCGACCTCCCAACCTGCATCTCGTCTTCCGCGTTACAACCCAGCCTGGATTCCTTGTTCCTGCAGCCAACTGGCTGACAACCGACCACGCCTGTGCTCCGTACGCCCACATGCGCATGTGTAGTGCACGTCGTACTCGTACGGAGGTGGTGTGCTCCCTCGGACCCCCAACTCTTCGCTGGGTTCCGCAAACGAGCACTGCTTCATCCTTCCCGTCGTCGCTGACGCGTCGTGCGGCCGTCCATCCATGCTCGGCCGTAATTGAGCACAGCACCTGGCCCATCACGCACGCATCTCCTACGTGCAGCTACTCGGACTCGTATAATGAACAATGAATCGATGAATCAACCAACCACTCAACCGACCAACAAACAAACAAACCAACCAACCAACCAACCAACCAATCAATTAATCAATAATCAATCGTCATCGTATCTGCCTGCCTGTGGCTACGCCGCCGCCGCCATGCCCTCTCCTGACTTCGACCCCCATCCTTCACCCTTTCTCCTCGCTCCGCATCCAAACCTTGCCGTCACCGACGGCAGGGCAGATAAAAATACTCGACGTCCACGTCCAACGTCTACTCGTGCGGTCATGCGTCGACCCACCTGCCGTCGTGGCATCCGTCATCTCCATCGACAGTCCTCAACCCGTCTCCCGTTCCACCTTTCTCGCTCGCATCCGATCCGATGAGCCCGTCGAGAGGAACCCCACCCATGTCAGCCGCTGCGAGCCGCCTTGTCACTTTCGAGATGAATCTCCGTCACTTCCTCGACGTCGCTGCCGCCTGCGCCATCGGCCGGCACCGAGAGGACGCGCCGGTCTTCCCACTGAGCGCTGCCCTCGCGAGAGCCGGCGGCGGCCCTCTCGTTGCCCTGATGGGCGACGTCCCCGTGTCCGTCGTCGCCCGAGTCGAACTGGGCATCGTCGCTCGCGCAGTCGCCGTCTTGACCCTCGAGCCCGTCAAAGTTCCAGCCTTGCGTCATCTCGAGCGACTGTGACCCCACTCGCCGGTGGCTGCCTTCCATGTCGTCGCCGATGCCGTCGTTTTCGATGCTTCGTCGAACCAATCCGTCATGGTGGAGCCGGCCGCCGTCGTCGGGAGCGTCTGTGACCTGCTCGCCGCGAGGCTTGCTTCCCGCCTCGCCGTCGTCGTCCGACTCCGACTTCTCATCCTCCGACCGAGGGCTTTCCTTCTCGTACTTGTCGTAAATCTCGTCGAACCGGGGCCCGCCGAGATGCTGGCTCGAGCGCCGACGGTAGAAGAGAAGGTAGGCGGCGCTCGTCACGACCGACGAGGGGTCCGAGACGACGTGCACCGACGAGTCTATCCTTTTGAGTCAGCGCCTTCATCGTCACATCACACGTCGCTTCCCTGCACGACTTACCGTTGAAGCTGTACCATCGTCCGTCGACAAAATTCTTGGCGTAGGCCGTGTAGTGGCCGCCGCCGAGGCCGCCGTAGTGGTCGTCGACGCCGATGAGGTCGTAGATCTCGTCCTTGCCCTCCTCCTTCTGGATCACTCTCGAGGTGAGATCCAGATTCTCGATGGGAAACTCGACGAGGATGTCGAGCTTGTCGCGACGCCAACCGGAGCTGCTGAAACGTTTGAGGTGCGCCACCAGAATGTCCGGCGTCTTCCACAGGTCAAACTTCTTGCTCGCTCGCCTGTGCTCCTTGCAGCGGGGGCAGTACCACATGTCCTGCTCGGACAAGACTTCGGCCCGTTCGAACTCGTCGAGACACTCGTCCAACGTGATGCCGTTGTTCTTGCGGCTGATTCGTCGTCTCTTGTGCTGCTTGAGCACGGAATCGTGCAGCAGCTCGAGGTCCGTGTACGTCTTGGCTCCCTGCGCGCCGTCCTTCCGTCCGGGCGCGCCGCCGAAGAGCATCTCCCACGCGTCCTCGTTCCAGTCGACGACGACCCCCTCGTAGAGCCGAACGAGGGGCCCGCCGTCGGCGACGGCCGGGGGCATGGGCTGCGGCTCCACGGCGGGGACGCGATGCGCGTGCTTGCCGGCCCGCATCTGCTTGTCGCGCCGCTTGCCGCCCTTTTTGCCGTACGTCTTCTGCCCCTTGAAGCCCTTCCGACCGCCGGGTCCGAACCTTTGGTTCTGGCGGCCGTGGCGGCCCGCGAACTGAGGCGCTGTTAGCTCGCCGACACCAAGGTGGGGATCGAAGCGCCGACGTACCCGCGAGACCGGCGATGCGTCCTCGTCGCTGGACTCGTGCATCATTCGTGTTTGGGACTCCTCGACGTCCGCCTCGTCGTCGTTGCTGCTGTCGTCGTTGCCAAAGCCGGGGCTGCCCATGCTCTCGGGGCTCTCGCCACCGTCATCCTGGAGCTCTGGGATCCGGTCCGCCAGTTTGGGCAGCACTCTGGTGCCGTCGACGCTGGACCAACCCGTCGGGACGGTGCCGTCCGAGTCGCTCTTAAAGTAGCATAGCTCGAAGACGTTTTGAAGTTTCGCGTCGACCAAGTTTTCCGCGCGCAGGAAGCGGGGGCGCGTCGTGTTGAAACGCTTCAGGATGCTGGACTGCGCGCTGCTCTTGTCGTCGGTTCCCTTCATGGTGATGTCGACAATGTCATCCTCACCCTCGACCGAGCGGGTTGCCACCTTGGCGTCGCCCGACGAGTCGGCGTCCGAGGCCGTCGTGACGACGACGTCGCCGTCCATGAAGTCGGCCGCTTCCCCCTCGCGAGCGCCGTCGGCGAAGCCGGCCCAGGTGGAAAAGGTGGCAACCTTTTCCAGAATCTTGCGCTGAATCGCGTCCATGCTCGATGCCTCGGCCTTTGTCAGCGTGATGAAGTGCGGAGGCGGCAAGGCATCCGATCCGCGGCCCTGCAGCTGCGGCCGGCGATGGAGAACGGGAACGACCATGGTCTCGCACTGGTCGTCGTCCGAATCCGTCGACTCGGGGGGCGAGTCAATGTCCAGCATGGAGCGATACTTTTTCTGCCGTGATCTTGCCGGCCAGTTCGTCGGCACCGCGTCCAGCTCATGCATGGTCGGCACGTCGGACGATTGAATCTCCTCGGAGACGTCCTGGGCGTTGTCGTATATCTTGAAGAAGCGATCCTTGAACTCCTCGGCGCCCATCAGCCGCTCCACGGGCACGCCGGTCCGCTGCGAGACAAACTTCTTCAGGGATTCGACGGTGCTGTGCTTGGGCAGCTCGGCCTCGAGCTTGACGGGGGCGTCGTTGAGCGGAAGGAACTTGATCGTCTTGGCCCACATGTCCTCCATCGGCAGCGGAAGGGTCAAGTTGTTGAAGGGGTCGAAGGTGATGCTGATCTTGCCGCACTCGGGACACTTCAACGTCGACTTGTACATGCCGGTGAAGAGGTCGGCGATGACGGAATCGTCTCGCTTGCGAGTGATGTCCCATACCTTGTCGGCCATCTCCCGGATCGCCTTGGGGTTGTTGATCATGTCGTCGGTCGAGTCCGGCTTCTCGATGTACGGCTTCTTCTTGATGCGGCTCAGGTCCTCCTGCAGGGCATCGAGCAGGAAGCCGAGGAACTCCTGAGAGTCCTGCTGGCCCCATCCGGAAAAGGTCGGCCGACAGCGGCCGACGGTCGTCTTGAACTCCCGAGGGCTGACGGCGCTCCTGCCGTCTTCGTATATCTCTCGCAGGAGGTTGCCGTAGGCGATGGCCACCCTCCCTTCGTAGCCGAGCACGTTGGTCTGGTTGATCTCCGGGAGGTGAGATTCGGTCAGGAAGTACTTGGTCAGCTCCTCGACGCTGCGGACGCACTGCAGCGCCGAGTTCATGTAGCAGGTGTTGCCGAGATTATGCAGACCGACGGCGCCTGCGTTCCGGCCCAGGCGCTTCTTCTGCGCTCGACCACGCGTGAGGGGGCCTTCGCGCGCCGGGCTACCCCTGTTGCTGCCGGGTCTCGACGGACGGGCGGCGACGCCGGTCCTCGACGGGATGGCCTTGGGGGAAGCCTTCTCCCGACCGGTGTAGGTGCTGACCCAGCGGTCGCCGATGGCCTCGTCCAGAACCAGCGTCTGGTCGGTGGCCAGGTCGTAGTGCTGCAGCGTGGACTGGCCGTTGAACTTGTCGTTCATCGTTTGGTCCGCCAGCCGGACCTGGACTCGGACCGGTAGGGTTTGGGCGAAGGATGCGACGTCAAGCAAGAGCTTCGGCCACCGGCCCCCTCGTCCTCGCGCGCGTCCGGGCGAGTCCGGCGGGGTCAGGGCGGACCTCGACTCGGACGGGCCGGCCGAAGGTTGGGCATCGTCGGGAACGGAAGAGAGGCGGACCCTGTGGGCGATGGGTATGTCGGCGAGAGTCTTGACCTCCTTCAGGAAGGTCTGCGCATGCGTCGTCGCGCTCCTCACGAGGACGAGAGGAGGCGGATTCTTGGCCTTGAGCGTCTGCTCGATCGGCAGGGGGCTGACTTCGGACCAGAGACGGTGAAGACGAAACACGGGCGGATGAAACTCGTACATGAGGTTGGGGGGCGCCTGCCTGCTGTCCGCCGTGTTGACGGCGGTTCGGGTGATGGCCACCTGGCCCGGCTTGATGCCGTACCAGTCGACGACGAGATTCCAAGCCGTCTCGCTGAAGAGCTCGAAGTCGTTCAAGTCGGATCCTCGGTTCAGGCGAACGAAGTCGCCGCCGGCGGCGTCCTTGACGACCTCGTCGATGATGTCCGAGTTGTCGACGGGCCCGAGCGAGGTCTCGTCGGCATCCATCTGGACGTCGGCCGATTTGGGGTCGGCACGCAGAGCAAGGGCCTTGGCCAACCACGAACGCGAAACCAAGTACGCGACGTCACCCTCCTTGACGGGCGCGTCGGCAAACTCCTTCAACAGCGTTTCGATGATCTTGACCTGCTCCGAAAGCGGGGGAGGGGCTGATCGAGCGTCAGAGGCACGATGCGGACCCGGCAAGACGGACGTCGATGACGAGAATGGGGGCTGGACGGTTCTCGACTCACCCTGGTTGGTAATTTTGTCGGGAGCTTCCGAGATGGTCATCTCCGGTGCGTCGACGCTCATGGCACGAGGGAGCCGCTGCGACGACGGCTCCGTTCCGTCGTCGGTGACGACCGACGATAGCCCGTCGTTCTTGTCCGCGTCGGGATCCATGCTCGAAGCTCGTCGTTTCAGGGGTGATGAGGATCGATGTGGCAGCTCGGCATCACCGTTCAGGATCGTTCTCCTCAACGGAAAGGGGGATTGGCTCTTCCGCAGCGAAGCCGTCTCTTCGCCTCCTCGGTCGCTGTCGAGTGAGAGCTCCGCGTAGGCCGAGACGCAAGGCGACGACGAGGCGACGGAGAGGGCGTAGTCGGCCGAGACGAGGGTTCCAGTCTGCACTTGCAGCCGCGGGTGCAGACCGGGGGCCGGGTGCGAGTCTGCGCGGAGGTAGGACGGCGATTCGAGCCCCTCGGTGGGAGCGTGGGCCGAGAAGGAGAAGGTGGCGCCGTCGTCGGCTTCACGCGATGGCAGGGCCGTGTCGGGAGAGGGCGAGCTGGGGTATTCGAGGTCCTCCTTGGTCGAGGGCGTCGGTCGGCCGAGCTTTCTCTTCTTTGAGGAAGACGTCTTGACAGCGAGCTGCCCGGGCAGCTCGGGGGGGGAGGCGAGGGGAGGCGAGGGGGGGGGTGACTGGCGGATGGATTGGCCGTTGTTGACCGAGGGGAAGCTCGCATCAAACGGACGTCGCGACGGTGAAAGGATCAGCCAGCAGCGGGATAGGAGATCCGAGCGTCACACATCGAAGTGGACGACTTTTTTGGAGATTGGCGGGAAGAAAAGTAGGCAATCGAGGCCGGGCAAAACCAGTTACCGAGCGAGGTGTTGTGTGGAGGCCGCGGGTTTGGTCGCTGGTGGGTCTCGCAGCTGCTGGCAGGTTGCGCCGAAGGGCCAGTGGCGTCACAGGAGGTGGGTGGTCGGTGGCCTGTACTCTGTACGGTACAGGAGGACAGTGCTATGTAGAGGCAACTGTCCAGGAGGCAGTATGGCGGACTAGGTAGTACTAATAGTGGTCGGACACCTACAACTGGTACCTAGGTAGGTACCTAGTAGTGCTAGGTTCGGTCGTTAGTAGGCACCGTACTGTACACGTACCAACTTACCAGCATTAAGCACTTTGAGAAGTAGCTTCGCAACGCACAGTATTCCCTTTGTCGTTTGCAGGTCAATGGCCTCCTTGGCCGTGCGTTTACGCTATGCGGAATCTCGAATGCAGTGCCTAAGGGAGATGGGGGGTTCACTCGGAATGACAGAAAGGCGAGGTCGGCGGGGGACGTCGGTACGGTGGTAGACATGTATGTGTACGGTCGTAGGCATGAGTCTGGTCGTATGTGTACGTCGTAGGCGTGCTGTACTTGATACCTTGCAGGGGCGAACCACCTAATAACGTACACCGTACGGAGTACATGTATTACTTACTAGTATGTTTGTACCTGCTTCTACCTGCTGCGACTTACTTACTGTACAGGTGAACTCGCTCGTAACGAACTCAGAGCCCATCAAACCATAATACTACTAGGTACGCAAGTACTCCGTACTTACCTGCTGCACTCCGTAAGTAAAGCTACTGTACTCCGTAGTTGTACCGCACAAGTAGGGACTAGGTATTACTCCGTAGTCATTTTGAGTTGCGTGATTCGCAGCTCGCCTGCAAACGCCTCCACTGCAGAGCATATGCCCCACAAGTCAGCCCCCCCCCCCAAGCACGCTGGAAGTTTCGTCCTGCCATATGGCTTTCAGTGCTTGGTTATAGGCACGATTGTAATTGTAAGTACTTGTAATACTTACACGAAAGTCAGAGTATTACCAAGTAAGGAGTAACAAATGGAAAGAATTTCACTCTGCCGAACCAGATTGTTTGCTCATAAAGACAAAGAGCATCGTTGACGAGGGCAACAGAACATGGCGTAGCATGCCAACCGAAGCAGTCGACTCCACGTTCCATCGCTTGGCCTCGCGAGTGATGCTTGGATATTGATTGGGCTCTCGCCAGCCAGGAACCCGCATCATCCGCCGCAATGCAGTCTCCCGTTCATCTTTTCTACCAGACCTGTCGTTTGGCGAGCCCGAGAGTCGGCAAGAAGGTTCATGCGCATGGACAGCACGGCTACGGATCGTGCGGTGGGCAGGCTGAAGAGCCGCGTCCCATGGCGACAACAGCAAGCAGCACGAGCAGCACGCATGCAGCATGGTCTTGGAACTGAGCCTTGGCCACTTCCACGACTGGCCTTTGCTTCTCTTCACCGCCTCCCCGTCGTCACCACGTTCCGTCGGCTCAACGGTTTCATCGTCCTTCCCTCTATCGCCGACGCCTCACGCCGGCTCGATGTATCGCACGTCTAAGCAACCTCCATCGTCACCAAACACCTCCCCGCCGGGGAATGAATGCCCAACTGCCATGCAAGCTTTATCCGGCCGCACATGCTCAACAAACGCCTGCCCGGTCGCCGATTCTATAGCCTGGCATCCGTTTCCTCAAACTCGCGCAAGTCTCTGGCCGGTCTTGCCCCTTGGCTGGCCAGGAGACCGGCTTTGAACTGGCGAACATCCGTGATTTCTTGCGCCGAGTCGACGGCCGACGTGCCGACCATCGGCGGTTCGTCCACCTCGTTGCTTCGCGACGTCTGGCTCAACCCGAGGTCCTTTGCTTGCGCGACGGCCGACTCCCTCTTGCCGTCGGGAAGCCCCGCCTCCTTGAGGTGGCAGTCGAGCAGGTCGAGGCTCTGCCGCTTCTCCTGCGGGACGTCATGCAGTTCCAAAGCATTCAACATGCTCGTGATCTTGACGTCCAGCTCCCCGGCGCCGCGCGCATGCAGATGCACCGAGATGCGCGCTCTCGTGTGGGATGAGGGACTAAAGTACTTGCCAAAAAACTCCACCATCTCTGCCTTGGTGAGGGACTTGACGTTCGCGGCATCCATCTTTGCTGTGGCACGGGTTAGAAAAAAAAAACCTTGTCCCGGTCATGCGAGGCTCGGCATACCTTGCTCGAAGCTATAGTACTCGTTGGAGATGTGAGTCCAATGCCTCGACCATTCTTGGTCGAGATTCCTGAGCTTCTCCAGCCGCTTGACGATGAGGCTGCGCTTATGACCCTCGAAGTCGGCCTCGGTCATCTTGTCCAGCGTCTGGCTGTAACGAGCGAGGAAAGCCTCGATGCGCTTGTCCACGTACTCGGGCGTCCTCTCGCTCTGGATGAGGAAGCGAAAGCCGCTGACCGTGTAGAGGGTGCGGGTGCTCGAAAAGACAATGTACCCGAGCTGCTCCTTGGTCCGGAGCTGGTCAAAGGTGGGCTCGTGGATCATCTGGTCCAGCAGGAGCGTCTTCGCCCTCGCCGCCTGATCGCTTCTGTCGGCGACGAAAAAGTACGTCTCGACGCAGTGGTTGACCGTGGCCGGGTCCTTGAGCGTCTTCCTGTAGACAAAGTTGGACCCGGCCGGCAGCATGAGCGACCGGATGATGGGCCACTGCGATTCGGGAAGCTTCCGGGCCTTGAGGATCGACTCGACCATGTCCGTCACCTTCAGCGCCTCGCCCTTGTGGATGTTGCCGTGCGCGTAGACCTCAAGGTACAGCTGCGAGAGCATCTGCTTGTGGAACAGCCTCACAGCGTCGGCCGTGATGGTCGACAGCTCGGCGGCCATCTCCTCGACGACGTAGTCGCGCTCGGCGTTCAGCCAAGCCATGTACTCGCCCACCTGCTGATACGACGACTGGAGCTGCCAGTTGTCGTAGCCGCGGGTGAGGCGCTCCTTGATGATGTCGAAGCGCTCCTCCTTGACCTCGAGGTCGCGCAGCGTCAGCGTCACCCGCTCCAGCAGCACCGGCAGCTTCTCGTTGTACCCCGACAGGTCGAGGACGAGGCCGCGCGAGTCGAGGGAGACGGAGTACTGCAGGCCGGCCAGCTCGGCGTCGTACGAGTACTCCTCCAAGGCATCCCGCACGAGCTCGGTGAAGAGCCTGGCCTTGACGCTGCTCTCGGCCGTGGCGAAGATGATGGGGCTCTTCAGGCTGACCATGACGTTGGCCTTGGGGACCCAGAAGGTGTCGTCCTTCTTCCACCAGGTCCGGGCGGCCGAGTCGTTTCGAACGAGGCGCGGGGCCGGCGCCGGCTCCGAAACCTCCTTCTTCTCGACCTCGAGCTTGCTGGGGATGAAGTTGTTCCGGTGGGGCAGATGAAGCTCGGCGAGCCGCTCGCCGGCCGGCAAGGACGCGGCGAGATTCAGCTCCGCCATGAGCTCGGCGGGTATCGGCTCGTACCGGTACTCGGTCCCGTACCACTTCTCCTGCTTGTCCCAGTCGCCGGGAAAGTTCCGCGAGACGATGGACATGCGCATGTTGTCCGGCCGCAGCAAGGACAAGGCTTCCTCGATCTGCTCCGGGCGGAAGGCGCGAAGGCGACTCTGGCCGCTCAGCAGCCACTCGCGCGGCAGAGGCTTCTGCATCACCGAGCTCGTCCTGCTCGTGAAGCGGCTGGCCGGCGCCTTCTGCCTGAACTTGAAGTCGACGTCGGCCATGCCCTGCTGCTCGGCGAATATCCACTCCTGAGGGGGGGACTCCCTGAGCATCGCGACGTACTGGAAGAAGAGGTTGACGAGCTTCGTGTAGTTTTTGAGGCCCTGCAGTGCTTCGATAAGCTTCGCGTCACGCAAGGTGGGGGAGGGGGAGGGGGGGCGGTGGCGGGGGAGCGGACCTCCTCCGTCATTCGCATCTGCACTTCGAAAATGTCCGGGCTTCCCGGGCAGACCGTGTAGGCGCCGGCGGAAAGGCTGTTGGCCCAGCCTTTGGATTTGAGGCAGGCCATGATGCTGCCGGGGCCTTCGTGGCCGATGAGATGGCTGATGTACCGGCTGGGCTGCGACTCGAACAGCGTCTCCTCGTCGATGAAGGGAAAGATGAGGCTGAGATCCCTCGAGTCCATGACGGGCTTCGCGAAGCACTGCATGCCAAGGTCGGCCGGTCGGAAGGGCGTCTCGTCCGTCCACCTGTTGGGGGGCAGGTGCTTGTTGACGATGGGGGAGAAGAGCTCGACGACCCATTTCTGGAGCACGTCGAGGGGCTCGCGTCCGAGGACGACGAGCTTCATGCGGTTGGCCGAGTAATGCTTGGCGTGAAACTCGATGAACTTGTCGCGGACGTTGACGCCCTGCGACTCGGGCAGCGTCTTGAGCACCTCGAAGTTGCCGGTGGAGAAGTGGCAGTAGGGATGGTGGGGGTTCGACAGCGACTTCTCCAGCTGATGCAGCCGCCAGGTGTCGTTTTGAAGATTCTTCTTGTTCTCCGAGTCGACGGCCTGCAGCTCCCTCTCCAGCGTGCTCGAGAGGAAGAGCGGCTCGATGAAGAACTGGGCAAATCGGTCCAGCGCCTCGCGCAGGGGCGAGGGGTGGGCGTCCGAGGGGTCCTCGTCGTTGGCCGGCTTGGCGGCCACGTCAAAGTAGTAGTTGGTCGACGTGGCCGCCGTGTAGGCGTTGGAGCTGCCGGAGTTGGCGGACAGGTACTGGCCATACTCGTTCTCGACGGGGAACTTTTTGGTGCCCATGAACAGCAGCTGCATCGCATCGGCGGTTAACGACGGGGAAGCGGGCGGTCGAGGGGTCGGGGCGGATTCACATGCTCCACGGCGTGAGCCATGCCGGGCATCCCGTCCTCGTCGCTGAAGTTGCCCACGTTGACGTCGAGGGCGGCGCTGGCCTTGTCCGTGTCCGGGTCGTGGACCAGCAACGCCTCGAGCTCGTTCTCGAGGCGGATGACGCGGTAGTCACGATCATCCAGCGATGGCTTCTCCAGGCTCTCCGTCAAGAGGACGACGGGAGCATGACGACCCGGCATCGGCCCAGGAGCCTGAGAGGAGGGCATTGTGCAGAGATGGCGGTGACCGGAGGGAGGGAGGTGGTTTGCAGCGTCGCGGGGGGTGGTGGTGGGAAACGACCAGCCAGGCGAAGCAGCGAGCGGCGTTGGCAGGTGTGCATGGGTATAAATACTGGTACTTACGACCGACGGAGCGAGTACTTTGTGCTCACCACACACGTACTTGTACGGTTGGAGTACTTACATGTATGGGCGTGGGCATGGGGCACACAATGTGAGAGGTAGGCCAGGTACCTAGAGGGCAGGTAGTAGGCTGGTACGAAGACGGTGCACCACCTTGGTGCCGAGTATTAACTAATAATGCTCCGTGCAAGTACTTTGTTCGTATTAGTGCTACCTATCAAATCGGTGCTGGGGAGGGTGAGCTCCGCCATCTGCTTGCTGCACCTTGGCCGGCGAACCTGGTAGGTAGCTGGTGTGGAGTTGCCTGCAAGCCACTCGAAGGTTCGGTCTGTGCGAGCGATGGCCAGTGAAGAATCCAGAGGCTTGGGTGAGTCGTTCGTCACCACACACCTGGCAGCAAACAACGGGCAACTGATGTGCAGCAAAGTAGGTGCCAGGCGGGTTAAAGGAATGAGAATGGAAGCAAAGGCGATTTCAGGGGCCCCAAGGTACCAAGAACAAGCACTAGTATTGCTGCTAGTCGGCACAATGTACTTACTCCGTACTCCGAGCTCCCTCCCCGATTACGCACCCATACAACTATTACTAGGTACTCCGTACAGTACATGTAGGTCACCCAGTACCTTAGTACCTAGTACTATTATTATACTATTGCTACTTGTCCACTCTTACGGTACTCCGTACTCCGTACGGAGTACAACGCATGTACTTACGTACAGTACCGGTGTACTGGATGTACTGTACTTGCGGAGTACTGTACCAGAACATGTGAGTGCAAGACCACTACTGCGTATTAGTGCACTTGGTACCTAGTAGGTATTACTAAACACCCTAGACACCTATAGGCTGCCGATAGCTGCCCTCCAGCAGCCACGCGGAGGGAGGTGAACGAGATAGTGCCTGTGGCGGCTAGCACTTCACAAGATACAAGACACCATCACTACTACCAGGTACCAACTAATTACTACTAAGCCTTAGTACGTGCCTCGTACTTGAACCTAGCATGTACTTAATAGTCGACCAGCACCTATGCCTTTCCTTGCACATGTTCCACGTCCCGCGTCCTCTCTCCTCCTCGCCCGAAATTAAAACAAAGCATCCGGCTCCTATGTCGTGATTCTGTGCCGGCCTGAAAGCCCGCTTGCCCATTCGGGTCGCGTCAGATTTTGCGTACTAGGCCTTGATATTACCTGGTAGTACGGAGTATGCGTTTGGAAAATGGCACCCTGCCGTGTTCCTGCCACCACCCCTGATCCCAAGGTGCTGGCTCAAGCATGGTGCACCTGCGTAGTACTAGGTACTAAGCACTTAGTACTGATACGAAGTGGTGTACGGAGTACTCTGTATCTGTACTGTACTTATTTACAGTACTCTGTACTTACATTCTACGAGTACATAGTAGGTAATACTTTAGTACTGTAGAGACACTACCATCACAACTGTATTACGTGGTACTGCGCCGTATACTCGCTAGATCTGCAGCACATGCGTCTGAGTGTTTGGGGGGCAGGCGGTGGGAGATGGGTCCTACGAGCTGCACTCGGTAATCATGACGAGCTGCATGCATGCAGGGCGAATATCCAAAGCCATGGTGCACCTCCTGTACCTGCGTAACATGCCGCCCCGTGATTGGCAAAGCGTATGTTCATGTTGCATGGATCGACCCATCACCGTCCCGACCGAGGCTACACCGCAGCTGCCATTCCATCAAACGTCAAAACGCCCCATGACGAAGCAGGCAAACTACCGCTCGTACTACCTACTGTGCAATACACGCACTCGTCCATACCCGCACAGATACAACGTGCTCGAAGGTAGGTGGCCTTCCAATCGGCCGGCCGCTGCGCTAGGCGAAGACGAGAATGTGGTCTCCTCCGGAACTGGCAGGGCGACGAAGCTTCTACACGCGGCACAAGTGCATGGGCTTCCATAATCTCGACAGTTGGCATTGAGTGCGGAGCTCCTGAAACGGCTCAATCGAAGCCCTTGCCTGCCGGCGGGCAGTGCTCTGCCCCCTTCTGTTGACCTTGGACCTTGGCGGTTCCCTCCCACCGTGGCGGGCCCTGCTACCATGACGCAATGCAAAGCAAACTGTTTCATACCCGGGACTGCCATCGCCTTCGTGTTCTGCCTGGGACGAAGAAGCAACATTTGCCCCGTGTCCCCTGTTTGCATGACTGCCGCTGCGATCATGACTGGCGCCCGCATCGTTCAAGACAATTCGATGGTCAGAAAGCAAATCATCATCTAGCGGGGGGGGGAGGGGGTCCGTCCGAACCACAACCCGCACTCCAAAGGCAGCACGGTATTGGATCCCGACCGAACCATTGGCCGTTGGAGAACTGATTTCCTCGAGGCAGTGGATTCACGGTAGCAATGACTGCTAGCAAGAATGCACATGTGTGGCAATATTGATAGACAGCAAATCCTTGGCGGGATGCCATTGTTGGAACACCTCTCCCCTCGCGTCAGCCAAGTCAGCCGGGGAACGAGACGGTCCCACGCATCAATCGGCTTTCCTTTCGACTAGTTCAATGGGCCGACCTTGTCGGAACTCCGGCACGATGAAAGGAACCCCGGCGGATGAAAAGGCATGCCCGCAACCGGTTGCAAGGTAACCTGCCCAGGATCGACGCAGGGGGCGGAGGGTGCAAACTCTACGTTTGCAGTAGAGCATCACGACTTCAGAGTGGCGCAACGGATCATCAAGTGGGCGGGCCGTCCGTTCCCGCTTGGGACCGTAACGCTTCTCGTGCCAACGTGCTCAAATCCTTGCCACTCAGAAATTGCGACGAGGTCGTCCGTCCTGCCTTTGCGGGCAGTCTGATGCCTTGTGGCCAGTTTGCTGACAAGTGTAGCATTTCATCAATCTATCACCACCTGAACGCCCTTGGCCGAAGGCGCCGTCACCACCTGCAGAGATAGAGGTCAGCTGGTTCAGGCGGATATCCTTTTGGCGGCGCTTATGGCGGAGCTCGTTGGCGGTCGCACGCTCCGCAGGCTGTCTCGGCCGTGATTGTGAACGTGATCGGTCGCTGCGTAGCGACGAGTTGGAGTTGTCCATGGAGTGTCTGCTTCGTCGCTTTCGCTTGGGTTCGTCACTCTCTTCCGACGACTGATCGCTCGAGTCGTCGTCTCCGGTCGTCGGCGCCGTTTTCGATTCCTGTGAGCCGTTAGCCCGATGTGACAAACGAGTCCCCTGTGGGCATGCCTCTATCTCCGTCTTCTTATCAGGTTTTGTCGATGTGCGCCCCTTTGTCGGCGCATCGTTCACGTCTCCGGACTCGGTCGACGAATCAATGTCACCGTAGCCGACGTAGACGACGTTCAAGGACCCGTTTGTTTGGCTTCCCGGGTTGCTCTTGTCCCAGGAACCATCCAACACCCAGTGCGTGTCGTGGGCGGCGTGCCTTTGCAGCGCTGCTTGCCGTGCCGCTTCTTCTTCATCCAGGGCGGCTTGAATGAGTGCTCTGTCGATGTTGGCGCTGAATTTGCCTTCAGCAGGAGAGTGATGCAGCTTCCGCTTTTTGGACGAGTTCCCGTCCGAGTCCGGAGACGCCGTGGACGATGCTGATGCAGCTGCTCTCTGCATAAATTTCATCGTCAGAAGCCTCGACGAGACCCCTTTTGGAGTTTCGGGAGCCATGGCGGCCAAGTTCGAAAGGCAGGGCTCGCAAACGATGAAGCTGCGGCGCGGATAAGAGCCTCCTTTGGACAGCCGTTCGATCTCGCCGTCTTGCTACAACACTGATTGGTGCGAGACCTGGTCGATGATGTCGCGCTTGTTTCCAGCTTTGCAATCCCATATGTACAAGGAAATTCCTGCGAGAAGTTGTTCGTCCGAGTAATACTCCGTATCCATGCTTGATTTGGCGTCCTGCATGCGGTGCATTCCAGCCGGATATACCATAAATCCGGCGGTGGGCCCATGGTCTGGCGTCGGCCCTCCAAGCGCCAGGTTCCAACTTCGACCGACGAGCTGCTTCTACCGACATCAATTACGCAGCTCGACCAGCAACGATTCGCATCATGGCCACCTCCCAATCGCGGGCAATCGGAACGCTGGCGCGGAAATTGCGTCTCTCGCATCGCGCGTTCAGTGCATCGAGCCGATGCTTCGAAGCCGCGGCGCCCATCAGCGCCAAACCCGAGCTGGAGATTACACAAGCCCAGCCAAAGGAAGTTGGCCAGGCGCCGAACCGAGCAGACGTCTGGTCTCGGAACCAAAGGCCCAGGTCTCAGGCCATGACGGGCCCGCGCTTCGAGCAGACGACGTTTGATCTGCAGGTACTATATTGGATGTCGAACCGCGGGCATGCCGACGCTGACTGATGGTAGCCTCAACCTCTTTCCGCCATGGAGATGGTGCACAAGGTACCCGTCAGCTGGACGCACGACCGGATGGTCACCTGCGACGGTGGCGGCGGAGCTGGCGGCCACCCGAGGATCTTCATCAACACGGACAAACCCGAAATTGCCGTCTGCAACTACTGCGGCTCACCCTTTGTATGTCGAAATTTGTCGAGTGAGCCCATCTTCCAGACTGACTGACGGTCCTCTAGGCCAATGAACACCACAGAAAGCACCTCGAGTCCCTCCCGCAGACGTCCTATCCTTTGTAGCGACAAATTGATGGCGGGGATGGTTGGCAGGTGCCGATGAGTGAGCGGCGATGGAATGCCATTATTGCATTCATGAATTAGCCATGGCAAGAGATGTCTGAATAAGCATTGTACATATCCCATCAAGAGACCGCGGCGTCAGCCTGATGCTTGGTTGACATTCCCTCTGGTAGCTGCGTGTCGCCACGATGAAACCTGCAGGGCATCCCTGTTTGAAATTGCTCGAAATGACGGCATCCAAAGCACGCCTTTATTGGGCGTTTCCTCCGTAAGCGCAGTTGTATGGCTTGTTTCTAGAATATCTGGTTGTGTTGTTCATTCATTTATCAGTGTTGGGCGGCCGTTATCCACCCACCCCCAGCGACGCGTACCCCACCCATCTGTCTAGCGACTTCACCACGGAGTCTTGATGGATGTCAATCTTGCCTCTGCCATCCAACGACGTTTCTCGAGCCAAATCTCCGGGCTGAACTCTTGTCGTCCTTTTTTCAATCATCTCTTGGCGGCCGCCGCCTCTTCCGTATCTGCAGGTCAATCCGCTCCGTTTCCCGTACTATTCTACCCGAAGCAGCCATCATCAGCCCAACGTCGGCCTGCCAGGATCATGTCCTGGTTTCAAAAGCAGTTTTCCCTACCGGCCAAGTCGCGCGGCTCCTATCTCATCACCGATGAGATCATATCTGCCTTGCCTGAGATTCGAGACTACAAAGTCGGGCTTCTGAATCTCTTCGTGCAACATACGAGCTGTGCGTTGAGCTTGAACGAGAACTGTATGCGATGAGCCCTACCTATGAATGCGACATTGTGGAAGGGAACCTGACACCCAAGGCCAAATGCAGGGGATGCCGATGTCAGGACGGACATGTCGGACGCTCTGGACCGCATTGCACCAGAAGCAGGCCCCAAGGGCGAGGCTCTCTACCGCCACGAGTACGTGGCTGCAGGTTGACCTCGTCGAACAAAGCTGACTAGGCATTCCTGCGATAGTGCCGAGGGTCCTGATGACATGCCAGTAAGTCTTTGTGGAAGCTCGTGTGGAGTACGCTCGTTGACCGGCCATGTGCCAGGCTCACGTAAAGTCGGCCCTGATCGGCGCCAGCGTCACGATTCCCATCAAGGACGGGAAATTGGTAGGTGCACATCCACGCATGCATAATGCTTGGATGGCACACTAACCATCTCCCCCGCACTAGGCTACCGGGACCTGGCAGGGCATCTGGTATCTCGAGTTCCGCACCAGCAAGCACCAACGGCGAATCATGGCCACCATGCAGGGAGAGAAGAAGGGTGAACGGAAATGAGAGGCAAAAGTGACGGGTATATGATTTTCCGAGGCAAAAACGGACTGCCCGAGTATCCATCCGCCTCCGGTACATGTCCCTTATCCCCGGCGGTAATGCCAAACGCCGTTGCCGTGTAACCCAGCGCATCAAGGCGTCCTACTGCGTTGCGCTTTCCGTGTTCTCGTTCATTTCTGCATCTTCGCCGCACAGGACCTTGGTCTTGGGCACGTATCCATCTGGGCTGCCCTCCCCGGGCGTGACGGCCACGACGTTGCCGTTTTCGTCGACGAATTGAAAGTTGTATCGGCTCAAAATATGGGGGATGGCGGAGAGTTGCGGGCCGTAGCGGGCCGTGTTGTCGTAGAGTTCGAAGAGGGGCACGGCAAGAAGCTTCATGTTCTTGGGTACGCTCAAGACCTCTGTTCAGAAGGCGAAAACGCGGTCAGCGACGTCGAGGGGGGGGGGGGTTGAGTCAGAGCCGGTGCACCTACTGGTCCTTGGCAGATGGATAAAGTACAGTTTTTTGCACTCTTTTGGTCTCGTAACGTGCGCGGGGACAAAGGGGTACATGAAGGTCTCAAAGTTTGGCCGCCACCACTGGGCAAGGCACTCGCCGACCTCCCAGTCACCGGCCTCTTCGCCTTCTCCGATTCTGCCGACGGGAGCCAGTCTCTCGTCGAGGCGGGCCTTGAAGCCTTCGACCTCGTCGTCCTCGGGAAGCAGGTAGTCGCCAGGAAGCTTGAAGAATGCGTTGGCTATCTGGAGCATGAGAATGTGCGGGTGGTTGTGCTCGTGGCAGACGAGGATGCCCTCGCAGGTTCGACGCATGCCGTGCTCGGCATAGTGCTCCTCGAGGCGCTTCAGCCGGGCAATGACGGACGGGTCCTCCTCCGGCTGCGTTTCCTTGACGCCAAAGGTGTAGTTTGACAGCGGGTAGAGTGTGACGCTGGCGGGTTGCTTCGAGCTGAAAGGCAGGGGGATGGTTGGTGGATGGCCCGACTGCAAGACGGACGGAGGTATGGTTGACATGATGGACGCAGCAGGAGGGTCGAGATGATGTCGGGAAGAACTAGCTTGATGTCAAACTATTCGGAGATGGATTGCGCCCAGGGCGGTGCGGTGCGGAGGCGCAAGGAAAATGGCCCGAAAATGGCACGCGCGATAGAATTGGCTTGTGTTTGTGCGTTGTGTCGTGTTGACTTGGAAGGTGAAGCTCAGCGTCTCCCCGATGAGGCAGGCAGCTCGTGGGACGTTTAGCCGGTGATCGATGGTAGTGTGGATGACTGAAGGGGCAGGCGGTGTGGCATCGACGAAATCTAGCAGTTCAGTACTGTAAGTAAGCACTGTAAGTAAGTAAGTACTGCAAGTTATACGCCACTGGCGAAAGTTTACAAGTATAAGTAGATTCGACCACCCCCACCCCTCCCCCGTTTCCCCTTGTGTACTGTACATAATTACTGTACAGTAAGTAATACAGCGAAGTATCCCAAGTACTATAAGTACAAGTACGGAGTAAAGGAAGCAAGTATTTACTTGTACTCCGTAGGCGTACTGTAATTACTCAAGTATACTTATACTTACTTAGGAGTACTCCGTGCATTGATTAGCCTTTGGGATACCAGAGATTGTCCACACTTGGGGTAATTCGTACTGTATGCTATCTGTCGATGGTGAGCACTACCTGCATGAGGAAGCGACTTGATATGCGTGTTCAGTAATACTCCGTATTTTCATGGAAATTCTCCCAATCGCATCGAGGATTTTATCGGACCGATCAGCAGCACAATGCTACAGACCAGGGATTTCTTCGCAGGCAAGACGCATGCATGTATGTGCGAGAGAGTTTCGAGCAAGCCGGCCCATGGGGGACCAAATTCGTTACGAGGCCATACGCGGCAACAACGGCCACCAGCTGGCGATGCTCCGTACATGGTCAAGCGTAGGTGCGCCGCAGGAGAGTCCAAGCGATGTGCCGGGAGTCGAGCGACCTGGCGACAGATGCAGTGCCTTTGCAGGAGGGTGCCACAGGCCACTTTGTGCCATGAAGCGCCAATGGAAAGGAATGGCACGCAGTGCTCTGCAAGGCATCCCTGGTGGCCCGAGGTATTTCTTGAGATGTGAGGCCTGGTTAAAGGGTGGGGTTGGAGTGTACAGTACTGTACTTACACCTTACTGTTACTGTATTAAAAGTACGATACCTGTACTCGAATAGTACCGACTGTCACAGATGAGTAGCATTATCCGGTAACACCTGCCTGACTCATCCGTTGCCCCCAGTCGCGATAAGGATCGAAGGAGTCGTTCAAGGACAATTGCAGCCATCCCGCGACGAGGCGACGAGAGGGTGCAATCAAAAGACAACGAGCGCGCGGAATGCACAGTCCGTGCTTGGGGGTCGTATGTGCTACCCCTTGGCGGGTGGTCGCCAATGCCGGTTGGATGATATGTCTCTCATTCACGTCATCCCCGCACGTCCTCATGACCTCGTGGTACGACGGTAATACGTGAGCGCGCAAGTACGTCCTGGGCACATACGAGTATAAGAAGTGCACAAGCACAGCGAGTACTTGTTGGTGTGCAAGGTACTAGGTACTAGGTAATTACCAGGCAGGTAAGTAGGTGTGCCGTAAGTATACTTGAGTGCTAGGCAGGTGATGTACCTGTAATTACAGAGTAAGCACACAGCACGCAAGGAAGCCCGGAGTACCTTTCCGGGTAGTCCGTTCTTCCGAGTACTAAGTACTTATGAACCAGGTACCAGGCAGGGCGAGGCCAGGTCGAGCCATACAGTACGTTGTATATTGGTACCTACTAGGTAGTACTTACGGAGTAGATACTTTGGTGATGGCAACTGGGTACTTGTACCAATACTGAGAACTTGAACTAACTTGTAGTTCGTGTAGGTACATGTAATCGATTGGTGCTCTCTGTGCTCGTACGCCGGACTTACTTACGGAGTACTGGGCAATGATTCATTTGTACTAGTACCTAGCATAGGCCGCTACCTCAATGGATGCCCTCAATGGATGCTAAGAGTACGAGTAGGGTACGGGGAGAATAGCACAACTACTAGCTTGTAGGCCATTGTCCATGTCGAATCTTGTGTGCTGGTACGGGGACCAGTGACTGCCTGCATCTGTGCACACCCACCCACACCCATCCGACAAAACCTGGTCGATGGCGGGGATCGGCCAAGGGACCCGCACCGGTACGTGGTACCAACGTGCCAGCAACCGCGAAGCGAGTAAGTGCAAGTACTTTCACCTACCGCCGGCGTATGGAGTACAGTGTAACAAGTATGAAGTGTATTTAGTTGCATTGCATGGAAGTATTTTGCAGTGTTGCATGCACAGTACTGCACACCGGCTCGGTGCTAAAGTTGCCACTATAAAGCGAGAACGTACAGGTACATGTGCGCAAGTATGTGTACTCCGTCCTGACACCCAAATACTTGCAACGTACCTACGCAGTACTGTACGTACACATGCTGTACTGTACTTGTATGCGTGAGCCTGGTTGCAAGTACATGCCCAAGTCCAAGTGCGGAGTACCTGGAATGAGGTACAAATTACAGTACTTGCAAGTGCTCCGTACTAGTAAAGCGGTATAACGTACGGAGTAGGGAGTGCTGCTAATACAGGTACATAAGTAAAGGTATCTTAGTAGCAACTATACATAATAAGTGTACTTGCTTTCATTCCATGTGTACTCCGTAATTGCTACTTACTGTACTTACTTACTTGTGCTGCGTGTACGGAGTACTTACCTCGAGCAAAAAGTACTCCGGAATCCGGACTCCGTATTAATACTCCCACAATGCCATCAAACTCCATCGTGTCCCCTTGTTCGTCTCTCTGGCCCGGACGCCACCCCAACCTTTTATTTTAGCCTTTTTCTCGGAGGGTCCAACTTGTCAAACCGCGTGCTCCCCTCCCTCTCCCCCCAAGCCCAGCCTGCATAACCTGCGCCATGCGCATACCGAGGTCTCCTGGGCCCCCCCATTTCACACGTCCACGAGCTTGTTTGGCGCAATGGAGGCCAGGCTGCTCGACAGCCTGCATCAGCGCCTAGGGGAACTCGAGCACAAGATCGTCTCGCTCCGCGGTGACCTGGCCGTCGATTTCCAGCACTACTACGACGACCTCCTGCGCGGCGTGCCGTCCGCCGTGGCCTCCAACGTCCACCGCAACATCACCGCCTCCTTCGCTCGCTATCCGACGCTTCGTCCCGAGCTCGACCCCCAGCCGCAGGCGTGCGCCGAGATCGCGACGTCGCCCGCGCCTCAACCGTCGCCGCCCGAGTCGTCCGAGGCGGACCGGAGCCTCGACGAACGAGATCTCGACTTCCACGGTCTCTTCACCCCAAACTACCTGCCGCTGCTCGACAGCTCGTCGACCTTGGCCAACCCTCCACCTGCCGGCGCGTCCAGCTCCGCGGCCGGCATGGCGCCCTCGGCGCTGCATCCCACGACAACGGCGGCGCAAGACATGGCCGTCGACGGGCCGATAGGGCCGGGCGGGGGTCGGCCTGACGCGCCGGATCAGACGCTGCCGCTCGCGCAGGCGCCCGCCGGGTCAGCGTGGCAAGGCGGTGCCTCGCGCGGAAGAGACGACGCAGGCTCGTCCTTCTCCTCGGACAAGAGCGACTCCAAGCCTCCGCGAAGTGCGCTGCGGCGGTCGTCCAGCACGGCGAAGCCCCCCCAGAGCCCGCGACGGGTCCGGTTCGAGTTCATGGGCGCCGAGGTGCTGCCGACAGCCTCGCCTCTTCCGCCCAAATTCATATCTCCTCGCCTGCCGTCACCCGGTGCCGACGACGACGGCGGAGCCTTCACGTCGAACCTTGGTGCTGAGATCGGCGAGGACGAGGAGCGGTCAGCCCCCCCTCGCAAGGTCTCCTCCTCCGACGCCCTGAGGGCACTGTCGCGAGCGCCGCTGGAGGAAGGGTCCGTCTGGACCGTCGTGAACGCGGATTCGGACGACGCTGCTCCGAGCCGGTCGGGCGGCGGCACGCCCACGATGCCAAGCCCGGCACCTCACCGTGCCGGTACGCCTCCGTTTGCCCATGGCGATCCGAGTGCGACGTTGAGCCGACCCGAGGAGAGTCGAGGCGCGCCCCGTACCAAATCATCCGATGACGAAGACGTCGACGGGAGCCTCGACGACGATTCTTCCGACGACGGCTTCCTGGCCATGAGAACGGCGCGACCGTCCAAACTGCCGATTCAGTCGCCGACACCGCAGACGAAACCGGCCCCCGCGGGTGTGCTGGACGAGACTTCTGATTTCAGCATGCCTCAAGACGATGACGACGACGACGACCAGGACGAGCACGGTCTATTTTTCTTCGAGACCGGAGGTCGGAGTGCACCTTCCAGACCGAGACGGGGACCCTCCCCGCGAAGAGTGGACGAGCTGGACGACTCCGACATGGATGAGAAGAAAGCCGGTGGCGCGGGGGCGAATACGTCAGACATCAAGCTGAGTGTGTACGCATCGTCGCCGGCCGTCTCCATCCGCCCTTTGCCGGCGTCACAGTCCTTGGCCACGCCCGCCGTCAAGTTCCAGCCGGGCTCTCTCGGCTCGTACAGGGGACGACCGTTGATGATGCCCATCGTGCGCGACCCCGAGCTCTTGAAGACGGCCAATTCGGTCGATCAGCAGGAGGTGAGCGTCGACGCCGTCGACGCCACATCCGTCTTGGAGGATGGTTCGCCCCCGCGCTTTCCCAGTACGCCCATGAGCTTCAAGGAGCGATTTATGATGGAGGAGATGATGGAGAGACGGACATCAACGAGAGAGAGCAAAACGGACGCGCCGGTAACAGGCGGTCCCTAGCGCGCCTACGGGCGCCATCGAGGACCAGTCTTCGTTCCGCTTTCCGCTAAAAATCAACGGCCGTACATAGCCGGAGCAGGGAGTCCAGGGCAAGGAGGCATACCAAGGCGTTGAAGCAATCATAATGATGGAAATTACATAGGTACATGCGAAAGGTGCATCTCTGACATCCTTTGGTTAGGACTTTGTTTCGGAGGAAGGGCGCAATGCGAGAGCTGTCAGCGTGAGGGAGTAAATCAACTTCCTGCTCCATCACGGTGTACTTAAGTAAGCAGTATATTCATCTGCACGTGTATGCAAGTACGTACGAGTATGCAAGTAGGTGCGCGTATGCGAGTACGCACGAGTATGCAAGTACGTAAGTGGCATCACTGTAATACTTATTCTGCAGTACTCCGTTCTCCGTAGTATCAATACTTACCTGCACGACATGCTGTAAATGCGCCATTGAAGGTAGTGCCACAATGGTGTTCCTACCCCCGGGGGTACCAGCCAAGATCGAAAGCTCTCCCTCGGCAAAGCCTTGTCACGAAACTCGTCCTCTCGCTTCCTGCATGCTTGAAGTGTACTTTTACGTACCCTAGAGTATACACCTTCAAGTACATGTACTTACCGCTATGCATGCTGTTGTGTCTGCAATGTGCGTACAGCAACACTATTAATTACTGGTAGCCCCATTTGGGACATACCACTCTATCGGGGTTATTTGTGGGGGCTCTGGCGCTAGGGAGCCTTGTGCACTCTGGTGGGCCATGCCAACCCCGTCCCTGCTGGTGGAATGGCCGTTAGAATATGCCATCAACCTTTCAAAACAATCACCTCATCGCGGCAAAACAGCCTCGCATCCTGCATCATGGGTGGTCTCAATCTAGAAGTCTTCAAGGTGAGGCTATCCCTCCTACCATGTCCATCTCGGGCGATGCTGACATCGTCTGCGCCCAGTTCGGCGTGTACGTCATGTTCCCGATTGGCATCATGTACTACTTCGGCACCAACCTCGACAATCGCTTCTCCGTGCACAACTTTTGGCCGAGGCCGGAAGAGTGCAACAAGGTACCTCGGGATAGAGACGAAGTCAAGGCAGAATACGACCGCATCGTTGCGAGACAAAAGTTGCACCAGATGCGCCTACGCGAGGAGGAGCGGCAGCGACCCCAGATGCAGGAATCGCCAGCCAACAAGACCGAGTCCTAACCATGTCACCTTGTACGACAAGAAGAAACGGCGGCGAGATTGTACGATTTGAGATGAGATACCCGGCCATCGAGCTCGACAAAAGCATCACCACGTCACTTGGCAGAGCCAAACTTTCACGGTGCAGGACGGAACGTTGCTCGTTGTACGTTTCATACTAAGCTACACATCTATTTGTCTTTCAACCTTGTCCCATTCGTCGTTCGTAATCTTTCCCTGCCGAACATTGGCGAATATCGCCTTGACTTCAGTATGCTCCCGGAGCCCGGAGAGGAGATCATCGAGCGTTTGAGCCAAGCTGCTAGTGTCCACGGCGACTTTCGTGTCCTCGTTGGCCGCCCAGATGATGTCCGATTCTCCTACTTCCAGCCCAAACTTGCTGCATAGCGCCTCCGTCATGGCCATGAGCGAGGCCGGTTGGGTCCATAGCAGGAACGCACCGTCCGGCAGCTGCTCGACATCCTCGGCTCCTTCGTGCTCGATCGCCTCCTCCAGCACGCCCGACAGCGTTGGACCACCTTCCGAGGGCTTGAAGATGGTGCGGCCGCGTCTGGAAAAGTAAAACGACGTCGACCCGGTGACTCCCCCAGCCTTCTTTACGACCAGCCGGAGATCGTGCAGAGTGCGTGTCTTGTTGTCCGTCTCGGCGTCGGCAATCAAGGCAATGTTGGGAGGGATCAGAGCCTCGAATGTTAGGACCTCGAGCTTGGCTCCCGTCGTCGATCGACCCTGACCTCGAGCGATGGCGGCCTCCACCAGGGCCTTGGGAACACTAGCTGATGGACGAGTCAGAATGACGGCTCCAAAAAAGAAATCCTGCGTGACAGGTTTGATTGCGTACCTTTCGTCGCCGCCGCGATGGCATTGGCCAGTTGCGGATTAAACCTGACATCTTCGCCATGCACTGCGCCAGATTAGCATGGGACAGGCACCTCATGGTCGTGGTGGCAGGCAGTCGTAACTCCGTGAGTGCATGGCAATGAGTTTGGTAAACGCCGTCCGCTCAGACATCTTCTTCTTGTCCGTCACAGCCTTGATGTGTTTCGTCTTGGACCACTTGTTGTGGCCGGCAAGCGACACTGACGTTGAGGTGAATGCTCGCCTGCATTGGTGGCAGAGGGTCGTCGGTGTTAATGATGACGCTGCGGCTCGCGAGTTCATTCGTTGCAAGACAAAGCCTGCCCATGGTAGAGAAGCCATCAGGGCGAGTTGGGGGAAAAAAGGACAGGTCAACGAGCTTGTCGAAGCTCGAGGCTCGGGCTTCCCACGCCTACAGTGGCAAGCGGGTGATGTGCATGTATTGAGATGCAGCATCTACAGTACATTACATGGTGGTATGCGTTGGTATGGGTACTGTTCCGTGCTGGAAGCATCTTCGGCAAAGCCGTCGCTGATTGGCTGCCAGGGTGTGTCGTGGCCCAGCTTGTTTTAGCAGACCACCCACCCAAGCCTTGCCAAGCGCCTCATACTTAGTGCCATCCATACCTTACTATTTGTACATGTACTGTACTGTAAGTATGTAGTATGATGAGTAACAACTCCTCGTAGGTAATTATTGCCAACTTTACGGAAGCTCCATGAAGGCAGCCTTCTCCAAAACACCGGAGACAGCATTCGAGCAACCACCTCCACCAACCTCCTCCAATCACCCAACCTTCGCTCTCCATCTTCTGCCTGCAGCATTGATGGCTGCGTAAACGACACGCCATGCCACCAAGCCAAGAGTTCGAGACCCCTGCTCGGCTGAGCGGCTCGCAGGCTCCCGTGGAAGCCAATGCCTCCGACAATCCCATCAACACACCTGAGCTCGACGTGCCCAAGCTGCAGGCGTTACCGACCGAACAGCAAGAACTCGTTCTGCTCAAGTTCGTTTCCGGCTTAACCAAGCATGTCCTGGCCCTCGCTGCCGACGACTGCTCGGCCCAGCAGTTCTACCTGAAGCGGGAGATCTTCCAAATCATCAACCTCTCCTCGCCGCAACCGTCACGCGTCATTCGCAATGGCCTGGGCAAGTGCCTGGCACACATCTTTCAGCATGGCGACAGGAAGCTGCTGTTCGAGGCCATCAACGAGCTGGTCACCCTCATTTCGGGAAGCAAATCAAAGTCGGACGGCGAGACGCGGGCGAGACACGCCGCCGTGAGCTGCCTCGGAGACGTGTTTGCCGCCGCCGGAGACAGCGCCATCGGTCTGCATCAAATTTCGTGCGCGGCACTGCTCAAGATGCTCAAGTCATCCTCTAGCAACGCCGGCTTGCGCGCCGCCACCTTCACCGCCTTGGCCAAGGTCGTCGACATGGTGGGGAAATCGATGGACGAAATCATATCGCGCGACCTCTGGAAGCAAGGGCGAAACTATGCCGCGACCGACAAGGGCGCCCTCGTTTCCGCCGCCGCCTGCCGATGCCTCAAGTCTCTGACAAAGCACACATCCTACTTCCGCAACTCCTCCGACCTCGACAAGCTCGAGACGGCCGTCTTCAAGGCAATCGACTCAGCCTCGGGCCACGTCCGACATGCCGCCGCCGACTGTTTTGCCGAAGCTCTCGTGCAAGGCTATCTTGCCTTTGGCGTTCTCGACCCGGCCGCCGTTGCGGGATCGAAGAGCAAGCGGCCCAAGATGAAGTCGAAGCGCTCGCAGCTGCAAGCGGGACTCCCGGACGATGATGACGAGATCCCCGTGTCGCGCTCGGCGAGCCCGGCACCTGGGGCCAAGCGCACCCAAGACCTAACACTGTCGCTTCCTGACATCTTGAAGATTCTCGCCAGCCAATTCGTCAAGGGAGCCGCGTCCAACAGGGCGCGCGCCGGCATCGCCGTTTGCTATTCGAAGCTGTTCCGCCGCCTGGGCGAGAATGTGATCCAGGCCAACTATCTGAACATTGTCGAGAGTCTTTCCGTCGATTTGCTTGCCCATTCGACCGTGAGCAACAATCGTTACCGCCTGCTGATATCGAGACGCATGATCGACACCATCCTGCAGGACGTCGTCGGACGCAAGGTTCTTGGGGAATCGGGCCAGGTCAAAGCTGCCCAGCAGCTGATAAACAGCATTCTGAAAAACTACCCTCAGACGCTCGCGGATCGGCCGGAACCCTTGAAGCAGACCTTGATCGTCACGCTGAACGCTGTGGCATCCCTCATCAAGTCCCTTGGCTCGGCTGCGAATAGCTTTTCCGAACCCTGCCGCGACGCGCTGCTGCAGATCCTTCAGCATCCGAGCTACTCTGTCCAGGTGCATGCGTCGTACTGCATGAAGATTTTTGTTTTCTCTTGCCCTCAGCAGCTCCTGCCCTGCCTCTCCGTCTGCATGAACTCCCTGACGCGGGAGCTCTCCTTGCTCAATGGTGGCCGCAGCTCTCCCAGGCGTTGCCTCGGGTTTGCCCATGGCTTGGCGGCCACGCTCAGTGCCAGCCCCTTGCGACCTTTGCACGGCTCTCTCGACGTCAACAGCCGCGTTCTAACCATGGCCACCGATCTGCTCAAGCTGAGCAGCCAGTCCGAACTCCGCGTTTCATCCACCCAAGTTCAAGTTGCTTGGATACTTATCGGAGGCCTGATGTCTCTTGGCCCGAACTTTGTCAAGATCCACCTCTCTCAGCTGCTTCTGCTGTGGAAGAATGCGCTGCCCAAGCCGCTGGCAAGGGACAACACGTCGGCGAGGAGCCTGCTCGAGGCCTCTTTCCTCACCCACGTCCGAGAGTGTGCGCTGGGCTCCATCATGGCCTTCCTGCAGTTCAACAACAGGTTGCTGACGGTTGACGTTTCGAAACGTGTCGCCACGATGCTGCAGAACACGGCGGCTTTTTTGAAAACTCTTCCGGCAAAGAGGACGACGGAAGACATCTCTCAGAAATTGACGCCAGCACTTCAACTGCAGGATCTAGATCGGATGGTGCAGCGTCGTGTGCTGCAGTGCTACATCAAGCTCGTCAATCTGAGCCCCGCGGGTGGAAGTGAAGCCCTCCTTCAATCCAACCTATTGACCATCGCCATTTCCATGTTTGCGGACCCCGAAAGCTTCACGCCAAGCTCCCTGAGTGCTTCGATTGCTCATGCGGCTGCCAATTTTGAATCGATCTGGGATGTGGGGGACAACAGTGGGTTCGGCATCACCGGGCTCGTCTCCGGCTTCACCGTCAAGAAGTTGCCCGGGCAGTACGACACTTCGATGGACAGCGAGAGGGAGGTCTCCAGTCCCGAGGAGGTCATCGACAATCTCTTAAAGTCCCCTGTATGTGGCAGTCTGGAGTACGACGCCTCGGTGCTCTATGTTGAAAGCGTGGAAGAATCCTCATTGAATCCTGATCCGCCGGCCACTGAAGTCGTCAACAATGCCATCCAACTCTTCGCATTTGCCTTTCCCCTCGCCCCGGCAAAGGTTCAGGAGAGCGTGCTGGAACAGATACGGACTTTTGCATCGGCGGGCTCTCTCCAAAGAGACGATGGCCGCAAGGCCGCCATCAACGTCAACGTCGCGGCCGCAATACTAGCCAGCATGAGAGTTGCCGTCAAGGAGACCAACTCGTCGCCGGGAAGCATTTCCAACCTTGCAGTGGAAAGGCTCCTGCAGGATATTGTTCGAGATTTTGTCCTGGACCCTGACCAGTACGTCAGGAATCTCGGCTACGCTGCGGAAGCAAGGCTTTGCAACATTTACGGAAATGCCTTCACAAACCACGAAATCAAGTTCCTCGTCGATACCATTGTCGGGAATCGCGAGCCGAGCGCTAGAGCAGGCTGTGCAATGGCACTTGGCGCCATCCAGACCAAGGTTGGCG
This sequence comes from Drechmeria coniospora, assembly GCF_001625195.1. Lineage (NCBI taxonomy): Eukaryota > Fungi > Ascomycota > Sordariomycetes > Hypocreales > Ophiocordycipitaceae > Drechmeria > Drechmeria coniospora. The sequence continues at coordinate 8,014,964 of NC_054390.1, read as the reverse complement.
GCATGGCCGCTGGCTATCACTTGAAGACGATTACTGGCATCCTCATGTCGTTGTGCAATGACCCCCATCCGGTTGTGCATTACTGGGCGCTCGAAGCCTTGTCCTTGGCGTCCGATGCGGCTGGGCTCAGCTTCGCTGGCTACGTCCCGAGCACCCTTGGGATGCTCGCTCAGCTGTACGTGTCCGAGACGCATCATCCGGAGATACAGTCGGCCATAACCATGAACCTCGAAATCGAGCTTTCTACCGTATCGGCCATCGCAAAATGTGTTGATTCCCTCATCAACGTGCTTGGGCCCGATCTCCAGGATTCCAACAAGTCTCGGCAGCTCATATTCACGCTCGTCGAGCAGTTCCAGAGGGAAAACGATTCTCGAGTCGAGCTGGTCGCTTTGGGATGCCTCGAGCACCTGTCCCTCTACGCACCTGGTCAAATGCATTTCGGGGACTACGTGAAGCTCTTACAAAAGTACCTCGACTCTGAAACCACAACGCTGCGGGACGTGGCCGTGGATGGTCTGTACAACATCATGAAGAGGGAGCCCCGAGATGTGCTCAGGGAGGCGGAGCCAGGGTTTGAGGAGCGCCTCTGGCTTGTCCTTGACACCATGCCATCCCATGACGGCATTCGAAACCTTATCCGGAATTGGCTGCTTCAAACTTGCCTCAACGAGACAAGTCAATGGTTGCAGAGGTTTCAAGGGGTGCTCAAGTTGACAAGGTCGAAGTCGCAAGAAGACGAAAGCATGCATAAAGCCACCGGCGATGCTCACGACTTGCAGGACGAAGAAGTGGCCGGATTTGCCGCCATTGGTGGTGCTTCAAAGGAAAAAGACAACTCTACGGTATCCGAGGCGGAGCCCCTGCGATGGCAGGTTACAACATTTGCCTTGAGTTGCATCGGTGACATATTCACTCTCGTCAGCAAGGACTTTGCGGCGAATGGAGACTCGCAGGCCCAAGCTGCCTTGCAAAACAAGGTCGCGGATGTTGTCCGCATGGCCTTTTCCGCCTCGACCTCGACGGTGTTGGAACTTCGCATCTGGGGCTTGAAGATTATCGGCGCCGTTCTCAAGGCCTTCGGCAAGACTCCTGATCCAGACTTTGATGAAGCAATGCTTTTGGAACAGTACCAAGCGCAAATAAGCTCCGCCTTGACTCCAGCCTTTGCGGCAGACTCATCCCCTGAACTGGCCTCCGAAGCTGTCAGCGTCTGCGCCAGCTTCATATCCATAGGAATCGTCACCGATGTTGACCGAATGGGCCGGATCCTCAAGACGCTTGTCAACGCCCTGGAGAATTTTTCCAGGGATAATGAGAACGCGGGCATCGGGGACTTGACGGGTCTGAGCTCGAACGCCCAAGTCATGGTCAAGATATCGGTCTTCTCCGCCTGGGCGGAGCTTCAGGTTGCCAGCACAGAGCAGAAGTATCTTCTAGAAGTGCTCAAGCCGCATATTGGAACGCTGACCCCTTTATGGCTCGAGGCGCTGCGAGAGTTTGCCAGGCTCCGCTTCGAGCCGGACATCTCCATGACCTTGGGGCCTCCCTCCCTTTCTGGTAGTCTCGATACCATCTACGCCGCTCTAAATCGCGAGACCCTGCTTCGTTTTTACCAAGACTCATGGCTCAAATTGGTGGACGCCATCGCCAGTCTCATCGAACAAGACAGCGAGTTCGTCTTCGACGCGCTGGACGGGAAAGAGTCCCATGAAGCCGCCCCCAATGGACACTCCAAGAGTTCGGCCATCAACTATCGCGACGAACCCGTCGCCTTCTTCTTCGTTCTTTTTGGCCTTGCCTTTGAAGCGCTTGCCACGAAACCGAGCCAAAGTGAGTCTCTGGCGACCGAGGAGCAGACGTTGGATATTCTCGAGGCCTTGAAGAGAATATTGCATCCCAGTGTGTCCGGCCATGCCATCTACCGACCCGATGTCTTCTCCGAGACGATGGACCTACTCGATCGACTTGTTCTCACGGACGGGATTAACGTCCAAGCGGTGATAGTTAGCATCGCCAGGGCGCTCTGCGTAAGCCATCCTTCCGCTCGAAGACAAGCGTCAGACGAGGGGGACCTCTCCGAGGATATCGACCAATTGTTTGAACTTACGAGAATCATCGTCCTCGTGCTCTCCGGGCTGTTGCCGAACCTGTCGGAAGGCAATCAGCCGGTGCGGCACCAGATGAACGAAGAGGCCTTCGCACTTGTTTGCACATCTCTGAACGCCCTCGTCGATGCTGCCGAGGTCTTCCCGTCCGTCATCAGGACTGATCTGCACGCTTGCGTCATTCACATATTTGCCACCATACTCGCAAGCCCCGGCCTTCAAGAGCTGGTCGTTCCACAATCTTTGGCAATTCTCAAGCGTTTTGTCGGAGGAATGTCAAAATCAAGCGACGATAAAAACTCCAGTCAAGTACAGCTGCAAGGCTGCCTGCGTCGCTTTCTGTCCATATACCTGCATGGCCAGAAGCGCGAGGAGCCAAGTTCTCTGGCCTGCGTCAGGAACTGCCTTCTAGCCATGACGATTCTCTTTACGAGCGGGAAAAATACGCTACCTGCCACGGAGCCTCTCGTGGCCCGTTATCTCGATGAGGTCTTGGACTGCCTCACGGATCGAATGGTAACAAGACCCTTCCATTATGAACTCAGAAAATGTTGACTGACATGTGTTTCCTTCTACAAGACGGCCAAGATTGCGGCCAACTGCATCCGCTCGCTGCTGTTGCAACCGAAGCCAACACCCGCTGACCTGTCGATGGCACGCTACATGTTGCCTCGTCTCGTCACTTTCGTGGTCGACGTAGAGCCCGAGGACCCCGAGCAAGCTCGGTCACTGCTGGCTCATACGCTCTGCCTTTATGTCGGTACGCTGCAGGCGGACCGGAGATTGCCGGCGCTGGCACTGGTCATTCCTATGCTCATGGCTCGGGCGACCAGCGAAGGGGAGGAGGTGTACAAGCAGACGAGCGACAGCTTACTTGGGCTGGCCGCGGCGGATCAAGGGGGTTTCAAAGCAATTGTTGGCGGCATGAGCAGCAACCAGAGGGCGCTACTTGAAGAAATTATCCGATCAGGACAAATGGCGGCGGGAAACTCACGCAAGGTCTCTGCCGACAATTCTGGGCAACCGAGCATCACTTTGAAGATGGACTTTGGGGGCTGACGGAGGAGAAGCTACAAGGGGCTCGGCAAGCGTCGGACTGCCCTCATGAAAGTCGGTTGATTGAGCGCCGTGTCAGTATCGCCAATATTCTCAACAGCGGTGTTTGGTTGTCCGAACCAATAGCCGGATCAAATTATGCAGGATGGTTCGGGGCAAGAACGAGGCCTCATGTGCCATATTCTGGTCCGATCATGCCAAACGGAAGATGAAATTATGGTTTTACGGTTCTCCGAGTGTATGATAGTTCGACTTTGGCCATTTGTCTTGTTAGACGGGAATTGCAGCAGCCATCAATGGACAGAGTCTTCCTCTTTGAGGATATCAAGCGGTGGCCAGAAGGAGTGGCTTGGATCGATGTATGTTAATGTTATTATATAATGGACACGATGTACTGGAGCCAAGGTTTGCCCGGCATGCCAGACTGACGTTCGGCGTAGCTGTGGGCATAGAATGAGGAGGCCTTCATAACCTGTCCATCAAAGCACGATGGGTATTCGTTTGCTGCAGAGCGTAACAGCATTCCACGATACATCTGACTTGCTGTACCCAAGGCCATCAGCGTGATTCGATCAAGTGATTGAGTGCTTGGCGAATCCGATGGTAGCCGCCAGTTATACAAATTCTGGCTCATTGCCGTGTGCTGGGCGGTGTCATGCACCCAGTCTCGTCCGGAGGAAGTTCCTGGCTATGGTTATTTTCCTCGACATTCTGCTCTAGGCAATGTCCCATCACAACCAGTTCATGGGCAGGAACAGCACTCTCTGACGAGCCTCGGCGGGACTGTCTCCAGTGGCCAATTGCTCTAGGTTCCTTGCTCCAACTCAGACGGCAGGCATCAAGGATTCCTGAAGGAGAATGTGTCGTCAAGGACAGATACGTCCCCTTCGTTGACGAGAGTAAGGTTTATCGTGTCATCGCCGTGGTTTGGCTGAGCCGACGACGAACTGGAAACATCCCAGTCACCCCCGTTCTCATGACTCCAGGGGTTGTCTGCTTCGGAGAGCGACAGAAGCATATAGGTCTGTGCGTTAGTCATAAGGAGTTCTGGGTATTCGGTGTCGCGGTTGATCCAGGCCACCTGAGGGAGCCTGCCGTGCAGCCTTGCATCCGGCTTTGCATTCGCTTTCGCCTTGGGCAGGTAATGTGCGGCGCTCACCGAAGCAGGACCATTCATCAGCGGATCCCAGACAAAGGAGCCCTCCTCATGCTGGCAGGTGACCAAGAGCAGCTCGCGGGAGGCCGGGTGCCAACTGAAGGCAACGCTAGAGTGGAATATGAGGACGGCCCGGAGCTCGGCGGCGGCCGTGTCCCAGACCCAGATGGTACATGGCGAGTCGTCGAGCCTCGTAGCCAGCAGCGTGGAGGAAGCATCAAACGCCACCAGTGAGCAGCCTTGTACCTGTGTCGTACTCGCACAGCTGCTGTCGGTCGATGGTACGGGAGGGGAGATCATTTGTGTCGTCCGCAGAAAGGAGTGTCTTTCGCCAGTGACACTGCGCTGTTCTTGCCATACCTGCAGCGGCAGAGTGAGTAATCGGAAGCGTCTCAAGGGCTAGCATCACGCTATCAGATGGGGTGGTCTACCTGCAGCGTGTCTTTGGGAACAATGGTGGATGGGTGCATTAGCCTCATGGATTCCCTCCATGTCAGCGCGCTCAGCACCGTGACGCCACGACTATGGTTGCCGACAGCACACAGCTGGCCGTCGGGGCTGAGCCTGCATATCTTTATCCCGGATTCTAGCTGCAACTCTCGCCCCAAAGGATTGGCAAGCTCCGGTGCGCCAATGGTCCGAAGGTGCTGGCCGTCGGGGGTGTAGATAAGTAGGCCGTGCCCCTGCGCGGGTGACTCCCAGATGAGCAGCCACTGTCCGTCCGGGGTCCAGGCGAGGCCTTGGCAATCAACGGCGTCCGGACACCAAGACCTTTCCACTCGACGGGTGACTGGGTGGTGGATGCTGACCATGTCCTTGCCGCTCGCCCGGGTCAGGAGAGCCAGGTGGCCGCTGGAGGAGCGAATGGAAAGTGCCTGAGCAGCCGACAATGGATGATGGAACTTTGGGTTGCAGATATCGACCATGGTCGACGTGGAAAAGTCGAGGATGGTGAGCTTCAATCCAAAGGCGGAAAAGGCGAGCACCTCGGTATCTCTGGCGCCAAAGAAGACAGCAGCAGGTCTGCCTGCTGTGGAGAGGGGGCCTTTGGCGGAGGCATGAAAGGACAAGTCTTGGGCCGAAACGAGGTGAATCTGATCAGCCGTAGAAGCGAGTATCTTGGCGGATGATGGAGCCCAGCAAAGGGTGTCAAGGGTACCGCCAAGGCCTTGAGGCAGCCTCGCGACATTCACAATGCGGAGCGTGGCCGTCGAGCGAACGGTGATGACCGACGCGGCCAGTGTGGCGACGAACTTGCCATCGGGACTAGCCTTGCAATTTGGGGATGCTTTGGCAGAGAAGAAATGTTGTCAGTTCGAGCCGTCATGTGCTTTACCATGGCAGGAAGCGCGGTGAGGGAAGCGGATAGGAGGGAGAGAGAAGGCGAGCGAGAGAAAGCGAGGGAGAGTGAGCAGTACACTTGAAGGCTGGCGAGGCGTGCATCGAATACTGTCGAAAACCGGATGAGCGGGCTCCGTCGCTCTCGCTATGGATAGTTTGTCTAGCTGTTTGCGGCTTTCCAGGGCGATGGAAGTTGTATACGCTTGTACGGGCATGAACGAAATCCGAAGCTCGTGGATGATGATGATTGTTGGATGGACATTGTTTACTTTCATGCCTCGTTCGGACTAGCGCCGAGGTTTTTCGCTTTTTCAAGCAACCCCGCATATGCCAAAGGTCGAAGAGCGCCTCAGGTGTCCCTGCGGATGTGCCCCACTTGCAGATGTCCTCAACGGCTCCTGCCCCCGCCCGGCTCTGACCGTTTGGTATTTCTCCGCTAGGCAGGCCGCACCTGCCTAAGTACTGCACTTACTGTATGTACACTAGGAGGATTTTGTACCAGCAGGTACGGAGGAATGTCCAAACACAAGTACGGAGTACGGCTATTGGCGTGGGAGTATTTAAGCATTTGAAAGTACAGAGTACATGCTGTGTACTTACGTACTCCGTACAGGCACGATTATACATGTACTTGGGCATGTGCTCCGTACAGTACGTACTGCACACATACTCACATGTACTTACTTACTTAAGTACATGTAAGTACTTAGGTGCCCCATGATTGGCCGAGGCAAAGAGTTGCCTGTGATCCTCCAACGGAGAGAAAGAGCGGCACTGCGCAGGTCCGAGTATGCTTGTCGAATCCATCTAAGTGGCAAAACACCTTTCCTTTTTTCTCTCTTCATTCTTGCATCCCAGCTTCATCGGCGCTGTTGCTCCTGCGTCTGAATCTGCCTCTGAATTTTTCTCGGCAAGGACGCATGGATGTCGATGCCGCGTGACTCGACAGCGGCCGCCATCGCAGTGACGCAAGAGCAGACGCCACTTTCCCTCCCAACGGCCCGCGTTTCCACATCTAGGAGTTGCTGCTGCCGCGCGCTGCCGCGCCGCTGCGTTGCTCTTTCCGCCTGTCGTTGTACTCGGGACGCCTAGCCAGCCGGCCTCGTCGCCGACATGCATCCGGCACCCTGCTCTCTGTTGGTCGCGGCGCCTCGCTCTGCTCGAGGCTTCCAGCAGCTGGCTGGTCACCTGTCGCTGCGGCTGCGGCCTCGGCGGCGGCTCCTCGGATCGGCGGCGGCGGTCCAGGCTCACGATCACGGCGACTTGGCAGAGGCCGCGGCGCCCATCAAGACCGGACGTGGCGTCCGGATACGCGATGCGAAACCCTTCTCCGAATTCCTGACCGACACGTTTCACCGATCCCACGACTACCTGCGCATCTCGGTGACGGAGCGGTGCAACCTGCGGTGCGTGTACTGCATGCCGGAGGAGGGAGTGCCCCTGTCTCCGAGCAAGGAGCTGCTGACGACGGCCGAGATCGTGCTCCTGTCCTCCCTCTTCGTCTCCCAAGGTGTGTCGAAAATCCGGCTGACGGGAGGCGAACCGACGGTGCGGGCCGACATCGTGCCCCTGATGCACCGGCTCGGCGCCTTGCGGTCACAAGGCTTGAGGGAGCTGTGCATCACGACGAACGGCATCTCGCTCCATCGGAAGCTGGACAGCATGGTCGACGCCGGCCTGACGGGCGTCAATCTCAGCCTCGACACGCTGGACCCCTGGCAGTTCCAGATCATGACGCGCCGAAAGGGTCTCGACGCCGTCCGGAAGAGCATCGACAAGATCCTGGAGCTCAACAGGCTAGGCGCAGGCATCAAGCTGAAGATCAACTGCGTCGTCATGCGAGGCGTCAACGACGGCGAGATCATGTCCTTTGTCGACATGACTCGAGAGAAGGACATGGAAATCCGATTCATCGAGTACATGCCCTTTGACGGGAACAAATGGAGCAGGGCGAAGATGGTCAGCTACGCGGAAATATTGGATGTTATTCGGGAGAAGTATCCGACCCTCGGCAAGGTGCGCGACGACAAGAACGACACGAGCAAGACGTGGCACATTCCCGGCTTCGCCGGCCGCATCGGCTTCATCACGAGCATGACGCATAACTTTTGCGGCACCTGCAATCGGCTGCGCATCACGAGCGACGGGAACCTCAAGGTCTGCCTCTTCGGGAACACGGAGGTATCGCTCCGCGACATACTGCGAAAGTCCAACCATGGCGAGCCGGTCGACGAGGAGGCCTTCGAGACGTTGCGGCGCATCAGCTCGAGTCGACAGCACGGTTCGGCACCAAACGAGGTCGAGCTTCTCGACGCCATCGGCACGGCGGTGAAGGGGAAAAAGGCCAAGCACGCAGGCCTCGGCGAGCTGGAGCACATGAAGAATCGGCCCATGATCTTGATAGGTGGGTGAAAGGATCTCCTTTTGTTTTCCTCGACGAAGAACGAACGGCATGGGGGCGGCGCACGAAGGAGAGGGCCATGATGGCGATTGGTCGTCGTCGACACTGTACTCGCATCTACCGCTGTTTTGGATACCAAATGCGACGATGGTGCTAAGCGTCCCATGTAGACGATGGCCCCAGGTTTCTGCCGCCCATCGTGCCAGCACGAGTGCGACAAATACTTGGCAGCACGGCCCTGCTTCCGTCGATGCCCCGGTCACGCGTCCACTCATGCAAAGGCCGGCAGATGTTCTCCACGTCGCGGCGCCGAGGGCAGACCAAATCTCGAGACTCGGCATCTCGAGAGGCGGCTCGGGAAGGTCTTGGTCTCACTCACGTGTCGGCGTCGGGCTCGGCACGGATGGTTTCGATTTCCGAAAAGAGCATCACGTCGCGCGTGGCGACGGCGGCATGCACCGTCCGATTCTCCAGCGACGTGGCCCCGAAGCTCATCGAGGATGACCAGATGAAGAAGGGCGACGTGCTGGGCGTCGCCCGCGTGGCAGGCATCATGGCCGCCAAGCGGACGGCCGATCTCATCCCGCTATGTCACCCGATCGCCATTTCTCACGTCAAGCTCGGGCTGCACGTCAGGCCGGCGGCGGCGGAAGGTGGCGAAGGGTGGCCGACTGTCGAAATCCGGGCCACGGTAACGTGCGACGGGAAAACCGGCGTCGAGATGGAGGCACTCACGGCGGCGGCCACGGCAGCCCTGACGGTCTACGACATGTGCAAGGCTGTCGACAAGGAAATGCGAATCGAAGGGTTGCGCGTAGTCTTGAAGGATGGTGGAAAGAGTGGGCGGTGGGAGACGGAGTGACGAAGCGGAGCGTTGGACGCCGCGTCACGAGACGCCGTCATCCATGCGGTGGGAGGACTTGTTGCTTGGAAACAGCAGAAGGTCGCTGCAGATGGTGGCCAGATCTACAAGTAATTACAAGTAATAGTTGTACTCCGTACATGTACAGCAAATGCTAGTACTATGACGATTTCCACGTCTACAGCACGGAGTACTGTAGTTGTGCTGCACTGTACAGTAATTACTTGATGTACTTACTTAGTTGTACATGAAGGTGCAAGTGTAAGTACTTACTTGTACAGCTTGCACAGTACATTATTATACAGCACGCTCAAGTACGGGGTAACAATACTAGGCGTACTCCGTACTTGTACAGTTCATGTAAGTACAACTACAAATACTCTGTACAGTAGACACATTCAAGTACGTACTTGTATTACCGAGTACAGGTGCTCGTGCATGGCGTACGTGCATGGCGTACTTTCATGGCATGTACAGTAATAAGTGCATGTACTCCGTAATACACGTGCTTGTGCAAACTCGGGTTGCCCGAAAATGGGGACCCTGATAGAGTAGGATGAGGAGGATGAAGCCAAGAAGCCAACGTTTGCCGGGTTCGCTTGGCACGTTGCGCTTGTCGGTCGGGGTAATCTTCGAGAAGGCGAGGAGCAAGGAATGGCTTCGTGGAAGAAACAAAGCGAGGGGCTTTTGTGGTAACATGGTAGGTGTACAGTAAGTAATTGCATGTAAGTGTACAACAACTCGTATAGGCGATCGGCCCTCTGCGTGATTTGCCCACATGGAGCACCGATCTGGCCTGCAACTGTGCCTACAAAGTTCATGTGCTGCAAGCAACTGCTCTCGAGTACTCCGTGGTGTGCCGAGTACATGCAAGGTACTTGCTACGTTGTGCAAGACTGTAGTTGTAGATGGAGTACGGAACACTTACTCTGTGCAATACAACCACAGTACTTACTTACATGTACAAGTAAGTACGCCTGCAGTACGGAGTAAAGTACGGAGTACTCCGTAGTTGTACAGTAATAGTGGAATAAGTACGGAGACAGTCCTCTGTACTCCGTACATAATAAGTACATGTACAACTACATGTACGCCTAGTAAGCAAGTACGTACGTTACGTGCTGGCTGCAGGTACTCCGTACAAGTACTTAGGTGTATTGTACAGGTGCTGCAGGTGAGGGAAACTATTATTAATGCCGGTAATTACTTGTACTTACGGAGTACCCTTACGGTGTGCATTTTATCAGCGGGGTTGTGGTTGGCCGACGGTTGCCATTGTTGGATAAAAGCTGGTGTCGTCCCTGGTTCTGATGAGATCCTCCCGCCGTGGTCGGGCGAAACATCCTGGGCTGGTACAGGTACGGGTTCTGCACGACTTTGCAGTACTTGCGGCCATGTACCGGTACGTCGGCGGCAAGTATCCTCACTCTCGTACCTGCTCACCTCGTGTACGAATCGAGATGGAACTAATGTCAACCTGCGGGTTAGCCTTCCAGCCTCCGCCTAGTGCCAACCAAGCAAAGGGGATGACATTTGCCGACGGCCAATCAACGACTCACGATAACCTGTCTGCCAAGCACGCACCCAGGCCGGCACATTCTCACAGTACGGTGAGGACCCGTACGTGGTGTGTAAGTACTTACTTAAGTACATGTAATTACAGTGCAGTACAACGTGCAAGTGCATATGGCATTGTCACAAAAGCACGTGCAGAGCACAAGCATAGGTACTGGCACAAGTCCGCCTACAGCGCATCGTAGTGCATGCAGGCTCACTGTAAGCGTGGTGTACTTACAAGGGCACCCAAGACATTGGATACCTATGCATGGTGCCTTTGATGTATTCCTCGCAGATGTGCTCCGTGCTCCGTGCTCCGTAAGTACACACTCCGTATTACTTGCATGTGCAATACTCGTACGGAGTACTCCGTACCAGTTCTCAAATCCATGCCGTTGTCCAAGGTAGCAGCAGTCGCCAGCTGCCGGGTCTCAGAACGGAGATGGAAGGATGCGTCCATCTGTCTAGCCTGATACGTGTCTGGCAGCTACGAGCCGGAGGGGTCTGGGGTCGGGACCCCTGTTTTGCTTTCATTAAGTAGGTAAATGGGAACGGAGGGAAGTGAGAGACGGGTTAGACAGGTTCCCCACAGTGCATCCCACAGAAGGGCTACTGTGACCCGTTTGGCGGGTGGCTAGTAGCAACGTGCAAAGGACGAGTGCATGCAAGTGTACTGTAATTAATACGGCGTCGAAGCACTGTATGGACAACTAGATGTACTGTAAGTATCCATCTTCCCCATCATTATCCTGCTGCACTAGGCAGTAATTAATACGGCAACATGAGCATCGTTCATGCAAATGGACGCCAAGCCTCTCATGCCAGGAAACCCGCAGCGCCCGCGCCCGAACCGTCTGGGTCCAAGTATCATTGGCGAATGCCCATATCCTCGCCTGCCTCTCCGGCCTCGCCATGCGGACCAGCACGCGCCGTGCTCTGCAACTGACTACAGTACAACGATGCATTGCTCGTGCTGCACGTGTACTTACGGGGGACCTGTTCATGGACGGACTTGAATGTACTTACTTGCTTAGGTACTCTCTCCGTACAGTGCAAGTGCTTGTACCTGGCACATGTGCCGAGTGCTTCCTGCAAGTACTGGTACGGTGTTGTCTGTTGGTGCCCTCCGCCGCCATCCTACCCTACGTCGGTACGAGGAGAGGATACGAGTGCGCACACGAGCGCGTTTAGGTCCTGGGGAGGGACTCGGCCTGATCCTGTGCACCGCGCTCCATGACGACAACTGTACGCACCGGCAAACACGGGGAACTGGTCATGACGGAACAGCAAGTAATACGAGTGCGGCAACATGTGAAGGCGAATGCGACAGTCCGTGGACCTGGCGCCACCAAGGGCCTGTCATCCTCGTACAGTGCGCCTGCGGCGCCATACTTGTAGCTGCCTTGGGCGGCGGCGCCACCTCCGCAGGGCGGCGACCAGCGGTGAGCGTCTCCCTTGGAATCCAAGGTATGGAGTCTTCCACAGCACGGCGGCACAGTGCGGTCAACCGGTGGTTCTGTAGGTAATTACGGTCCCTGGTTCGCTTACGTCCACCAACCCACCTACCTACCTGGGATGGTCCAGGACACCGCACGGCGAGCCTGGCCTGGCGACAGGTGGCTGCGGGCACCAGCAACAAACTTGTGGCTGCCGCACTCCCCTCGCCCGCCATACCGTCACCCACCATTCATCATGACCATGATCGCCAGCACGCTGAACTAAGTAGGTAGGTAATACCAACTCCGTACTCAAACTGGTGCTGCACCGTACGCGGCACACCTACTTGCACTGTACGCCGGAGATACTGTACTGCTCCTCCCCCCCCCCCGCGGTAGATACACCTGGACTCGCGTACGACACACCTCCAACACCATTCCATTCCTCGCCACCATTCCAGCGCGCCGCTCACCGCAATTTCCTGTCCGCCTTTTCGCGCAGCCACACTTTACGCGCGGTTGCCCATGCGCACAACCCAAGTTCCGCTCACGATAGCATCAATATCGCTCATACTCGTCAACCTCCTCGCACGCCGACTCCTTCACGAACGAGTAAGAGAGCGCCGGACGTACCAAGCCGCCCAAACCACCCCCCCCCCCCCCCTTGCGGTTCCACCCTCGTCCCCCCCCCCCCCCCCCCCACACACACGCTACTTGTACCGAGTACACGAAGTGCTCATGTCCTAATCTGGATCCCTGAACGAGTAAGATCTCGTAGATTCCTCCTCTCGCTGGCGGCAGCACCATGTCCGGCCACCCGTCGTCGTCCGCCAGGAGTAGTCGAACCCGCCGACGTGACTCGCACCTCTCCACCTACCAAGTCCAGCCATGTCGCCCGACTCCCGCCAATCGTCGCCGTCCGATAGTTAGATAAGTCAGCTTGACACCCACCCCGAATCGCCGCCACCCACTCGCTGGACACCACCTCGGCTCGGAGCTATCAGGAACGAGGACGGACGGCACGTACCCGAGTCCGAAGACTGTCTTGTCCGTCTCGCCATCCGTCGAAGCACTCGCATCTGCATCTCTCCAACCCCGACGACCGCCCTCTCCTCTCCGTTCTTTTGCCGCCTTTCCTTTGCCATTGCGCGCCGCGGCCCCTCCGTCGTCTTCATCGTCGCCGTCTTCATCGCCGTCGCCTTGTCTTGCCTTGTCTTCGAAGCGTCCTTGCCACCTCTCAGCGAGTGAGTCCCGTCGTCCAGTTGGACACCGTCGAAGCGAGGGCGTCACTCATCCCTCCCTCTGTCCTCGCCACGTCGCCCCACGTCACGCCACGCCTCGCACTCCGGGCCTCGTCGGCGAAACGAAACTCGTCGTCATGGCCGCCGATCTCATAATGCCCGCCTTGCCGGGCCACGACCAGCAGTCGCGACACTTTTTGCCGCCCCAACGCCCGATGCTGCACAGCAGAACCCAATCCTACCACACCCTGTCCGGGCCCCTCGTCTCTCCCATCAGCGGCACCCACCTCAGCCCGAACCAGGCGTGCTCCTTTTCCACTCCGCCGTCGCCCAAAGGTCACAGCACCCGCCGCCGTCGCCCCGCCTACATGCCCGCCGTCTTGCGGCCCTGCGACGAGTTCCCCCCCAGGATCATGACCCCCACCCGGCTGTCCGGCTCGACCTCCGACTCCGACTCCGACACCACCCTTCGCCGCACCAACTCGAACCTGATGAGCCTCCCGGGACTCGGTGCCTTGGGTCACAAGCTCACCCGCCGCACCACGGGCGAGAGTGTCAAGACCCTGGATGGCGACTGGAATCTCGACTCTTTCCCCGAGCCCGAGGCTCCCCCGACCCGATCCCACTGGAAGGTGAGTTTCGCTCCGGACCGCCAACGTCAACCACGCTTGCATTGGCTGACCATGCGCCCGACAGGCCGATCCCGATTCCACCATTTGCGACGACCCAACCTGCAAGCGTGCCTTCAACTACTTTGTTCGCCGCCACCACTGCCGCAGATGCGGCAACATCTTTTGCGACGGCCACTCGAGCTACGTTCTTCCCCTCGACCAGCACGCCAACTTCAACCCGCGAGCTGTGCACTCCCGCGCCTGCAACCACTGTTTCCAAGAGGTCAAGGCGCAGCATAGCAGGCATAATAGCCAGTCCTCGGCCGCTCCATCCTCGGCCGAGCCGTCATCGATTCCCTCGACACCCATCGTTTCTCCCGGTGGACTTGCTCCAACTGCGCCGAGCGGTCCCGAAATCGCAGCCAGCGTGCCGCGCGACTGGAACTGGAGCACCTTTTGACCACCGTCCTGCCTGCAACCTCTTTGTTTCAGCTTTCCTCTACCCCTCTACCGAGCAGAACAGTTCAGGTGCGGTAACGGTAACGCACGCACGGAGTCAACTCTGCATCCGCTGGTGGCTCGAGCCACTAGGGCAACACCCTCTCCCTGTCAGGGCTGGCCTCTTTCGCCCTCAATTTCATGCCGGGAATGTTGCGTTGCCAATTTCACGCCCGATCCATGCACCAACCGGTCAATTTTCCCTGTTCGATTCGTCATTGCTTTGCTCTTTTTTTCGGGATCACTTTACTTGCGGTTTTAGCGAACACCCGTCTCGTTTCTCTACCGAGTTCATCTTGGTTTTTTCGTTGCCTTTCCTCATCTCTCTTCTTCACTTCTGTTTCTTTGCAGCGAGGCGTTCAATCATGGAAGATATTTTCTCATTGTTTTGCGGCTTGGATGGATTTTGCTTCTTTGCAGAGGTTCGACACCGGGAATGGTGATGGAGATACCCTTGGATGACATGGAAGATCATCGCAGCATCCTGCGATGGTCTGTTTGATTTGATTTTAATTCAAAGACGGTTTCTACTCGTCGGATTCTTTTGGACACCCCTTGTCGTATCATCCTTGGCATCCAGGAAGCATTCTGCTTCGGCAACATCCGTGTCCTTCTTGACGTGCCTTTCGCCCGCCCCATTCGTATCACTAAACGGCTGCTAGCCAAATCCCAACCGGTTCCATCAAGCAGGGCACCGCTCGTCAAGAGTCTTGCTTGCTTGACGCGTAGGTCCTCGCGCATCACATCCAAACCTCGTCCCTCTCGGCTATTCCCATTGGTAACCTGCCAAGCCCTGCCCCTCGTCCATATGCCGTTGCCGGGTACACGGGGTTGTAAATACCGAGCGTCAGTGGGAGCCCTTAGCTCCGTGGGAGGAGCCCTTGGCCTTGCCTGTGGCCTTCTTGGACACGCCGTTGGCGACGGTGCTGTGCTTGCCGTTTTCGTCACTCATGCTCTCGCCACCGTAGACTTCCCTCTCCATGCTGCGAGCGGCGTCCCAGCCGGCCTTCTCGGCCATGGCCACGTTGCTCTCGCTATGCCTGGGCTTGCCGACGGCTTTCTGAGCCGCATTGCTGCGCTTCACATAGCTAGCGATGAAGAAGCTTACGAAGAGGTACGTCAACGGGGCGAGGTACAGTACGTTGAGCCAGATGGCAAATGTTTCGCCGGCGGTGCCGATGCACGGCTGCTCCATGTACGCCGTCTCGGTGATGATGACGGGCTCCGCCATGACCGTGGCAGCGGGGGCCGCCATGCTCGGGCTCGGAGCGCCGAAGATGAGCCTTTTCAGGGCGTCGAATGTGCCGCCCGTGTGGGGGATGACCGGGTCCGCGAGGACGGCCGGCTCGGGGACGGATGCGGGCACGACGCGTGTTACGGTGACGGGTACGATGTACGTGACGAAGGAGTGGGCCATGGCGTACGAGGCGCCGACGAGGAACTGGGTGATCTGCATCGTCGTGAGGGTGCGCTTGATGGCCATGGGGACCTTGATGGAGAAGGCGGTCAAGGTGTAGTAGGTGTACTGACGAAGACGATTAGCGGTCGCTCCTTGCCCCGGCAGACGACATGCGGCCGTGGTCGCGTCGAGAGACTCACCATCAAGGCATGGATGAAGGAGTTTACGAGGACAAACATCCAGATGGGCGCCGACATGTAGCGCATGCCGGCCCACATGCACATCATGGCGCCGGCGTGGTGGTACGTCTGAAGCGTCGAGCTGTACTTGCCCTTGGCGAGAATGATGAAGGTGTCGAGAACCTCGTAGAACTTGCTGAGGTAGAAGATCCATCCGTAGTAAGCCAGCCCCTCGGTCCACATGCGGCCCATCTGCGAGCTCCTCGGGCCGGCGGCATCCAAGGCGTCGGCAAGGACCGTCGTGTCGGCGCTGTCCCATCGGCCCGACGTCTCATTGTAGTGGACGGAGCGGCCGAGCCCGGGCGGACCGTGAATGCGGCAGAAGCTATCGACCGTGGCGGCCAGGCCGCCGGGGCCGCCGGGGCTCACGATGCTGCGACGCATGCCGCCCAGCATGCCCCAGAAGGTCCAAGCCGAGTAGAGGGCTAGGAAGACGTTGTGCAGCACGACAAAGATGGAAAAGGCGCGCGTCTTGCTGACGGCCCACGGCGTCTTGTTCCGGGAGCGGTTGTACTTGTTGAAGGCCTTGGCGCTGATGGCGTAGAGGGCGGCGATGGTCAAGGGGACCTTGGGGTCGAGGGCGGCGGAGAAGAGCACGTGGGGGATGTTGAAGGGGCGCATCAGGGAGAGTGGTGTCGCGGCCGGAGGCAGAGGCGCGGGCACTTGGGTGGGGGGGAAGGTGAAGAGGCTGGCTTCGGGCAGGGTGCCCATGATGCCAAGGTCGCCGGCAGACATGGTTCTACGTGCCCGTCGTGGTTGAGCACCTCGTGTCCGGCGTCGGCGTAGGGGAGAGGAGCACTGGCTCGCTTCGCTCGGCTTTCCGTTTCCCGCACGGGGGTCCGTCCAGGCCCGTCAAGCTGACCTTTTCGCCCTTGATGCCCCGGGGAAGCAGAGAGGCGGTCGGTCGAGGGCCTCGGGCAGGGCAACGAGGTGCAAGGAACCGAGATGGATGCCGGAAAGGATGGATGAGCTCGAGTCCGACTGCTTGTATGCCCTTGATCGTGAGCCTTTTTACTCCCTTTTGCCCATGGAAAAGTGTGAGGGTGGGGAGACGATTTTCGCGTGCTTGGGCAGGCTCAACAAAGGTGTTTGAGTAGAGCACGTAGGAAGAGTATACATACTTGAGCCGGTGGAGGTAGGTAGGTGGGTATGATTCGGCGTACCTGTGAGGGAGCGTGGGAGCGAGCAGTTGAGGACCAAAGACGGAACGACGACGTGATCGGCGGCAGCGAGTGCTCGTTCGGTAGTATAAGTAGTCACCGTGCCCGTAGGTGCGCTCGTAGGGTAAAAAGTCGGTCGGGGAACGGAGGCAGCA
The DNA here is from genome assembly GCF_001625195.1 of Drechmeria coniospora. Classification (NCBI taxonomy): domain Eukaryota; kingdom Fungi; phylum Ascomycota; class Sordariomycetes; order Hypocreales; family Ophiocordycipitaceae; genus Drechmeria; species Drechmeria coniospora. The sequence continues at coordinate 7,997,744 of NC_054390.1, read as the reverse complement.
AGGAAGGAAGGGTTGGGACTGGTTTTTCCCAAAGATCGGGAAGGACCCGTCGTCACGTCAAGCGTCGCCCCAGTGCCGCGATAGAGCCACCCCCCCTCGGCGCATCATCATCCATCTCGGCGGCATCTCGCCTCCCACGCCGCTCCAGGTTTGGACAAGGTGATGGTATCAATACGACAAAGTACGGTGCAAAGAGCGATGGCCGGTGGCTGCGATGGCTGGCAAGGTATTTGCGAGAGTACCGGTCGTGTTCGTGTGAATGGCAGCATCCATCATTGACCAATGAAGGGCGTCACACCGTACCATGACGGCGGGGATTTCCTCTTTCCCGCACTTCTCTGCCTCTGCGGTGCCTTGGATTCCGGATCCATTTCTCCTACTCGTGCTCGCACGTGCATGCGTACAATGAATCTCCATGACGTCTTCTGTGCGAACGAGAGTGCAGAACGGATGACGGTCGTCACGTACAAGCATGAGCACAGATGAGGTACAGTCTATTACAGCACAGCATAATTACAAGCAAGTACATACATGTACGGAGTACAAAGTACATGTACCCAGCCCAGTACAAGAACTCCGTACAGTACGGTGCATTCATTGAGGTGCTAATTACTAAGGTACATGGTGGGGGAGAGGGGGTGTGCAGGCTTGAAAACGCTCTGGCGGTCCCTTCGATCTCCAATCCTGCCCGCCATCCCGAAGCCACCGATGGTGCTTGATGTACAGTACTTACAAGCATGTACTGTACATGCGCACCTACTTAAGTATGTACTTCGGTACGGAGTACAGAGGACAAGGACGGTACAAGTGCTGTATTCATCATGTCGCAGTACCTTAGTACCTAGGTAGTACTTGTAAGTATGTGCCTCCTCGGCACTCGTTCATCCTGCGTTCCATGTCCATTCTATTTGCCGCATGTACTGTACTTGTACTCCGTACCTGGGTATGCTCGTACTTGCGGTACGCCTCCGCTGCAAAGCCGTTGCGCCATCGACCGTTGTTGTGTATCGACGAACCTACCGTTCGGGGAAATAGACGCCCTCGAAATAATCGTGCACAGGAGGACGGTCAAGTCACCTTCTCTCCTGTCGGCGTCGTTGTCGAATCACCCTTTCTTCTGCGCTCTTTGACCTGCGCCCCTAAGCCCGTAAGGCGCCGGCATTGGCGCAGCCACTGCGTAGGTGTAGAATGTTGGCCCGCAGGGGGGGATTGCCAAGAAGGTACCTGGCACATGATAGACATGCCGCCCTAGATTTCACAGCTTCGCTATCACACGACGAGTAGCTCCCTCGCGGGCCTGCTTTGCCCCGAGGTGGGGCCAAGGCGCTATCTTACCCCGTAGCGCAGCGCAACACCAGCACTTGTACGCTTACAGTACTAGTACTTACAGTATGTGTTGCACGCCGCCTGCGACCTCGGCTCGGTGCATTTTTGTTGGGACGAGTTTGCCTCCAAACCGGCCAAGCAAGAAATATGGAAGTACGGTGCCGCACTGCACTGTGTGAGCACGAGCATGGTGAATACCGCCTTTGCCGTGTGAGTATTTTGTCGAATCGATGTGCTTTTCTCGTCTTTTCTGCGCACAGTCGTCAGAACAAGCCGTCTCCGGGTGTCCTCTCCAGTTGATGCCGGCTGATGCCGGCCATGACGCTCCATGACGCAGCCGCCTTCTCTCCCTTTCCGCAGTTCCGTTGTTCTGTATTCTACCTCAATTGGCACCAGAAGGACGTGCAGACGGACCAGCACACCCTCATACATGCACGTGTACTGTGTATGCTGTATGACAAGATGCCGCACACATGCACACAGGTGGTTGTAGGGAGGTGTGCAGTAAGTAGCAATACCTCCCGACTGCGCAAAGGTACTGTACAAGTACCGTACGTTCGAGTCCTTGCAGGCAACCTACACACCCCATGTCTGCCACCTCAACAAAACCCACGTTCCAAGCAAGCCTTCCCCCGATCTCGAGGCCAACTATGCTCATGATGGCAGGCAAGCGAAGAAGGAAAACCGGCGCTGGCGGGATACTTTGCCTTGGCACGAACATGTACGCTACCTACCTACCCCGTGTCTACCCCGCCAAAGGCTCCGCCACAACGTAACGGGCGCGTCATCAGCTTCGTACCCGTACGTGTATTGTACTCTTGCCATCTTGTCATCTTGCCGTGGCCGTACTTGTACTTTTGATGGAGTGCATGCGTAACGTCTTGTTGTTCAGATCATCTCGCCACCCCCCTTGTCATCGGATCACGGCGCCTCGGTGCTGTCCACTCCCTCTCCCCCACACTCCTCGTCGTGTACGTGAGAAGGATTGATGGTGAGAGCCTGTCGAAAAATGGAGGCATGAAGCATGAGGTATGGCCGTCAAAGCGACTCGCATCGATCTTCGTCTCGTGCACGTTCAAGTTCGAGCTTGGGTCATCGCTAGGTCTGATATTGAGCATGTACAATGGAGGCGGCAAACGGCCCGGTCAAATATCTCGGACGCATCTAGATTCGTACAAAACCATTCACTCAACTGCGCTGATTTGCGGGGCCTTCCGCTCGTGCCGCATGCGACCCCATCCTCCCTCTCTGGCGGCAGAGAAAAAGTGTCCAGGCGGAACGAGCCGAGGGGCAACGTCCACGGTCAGCTCATACCGTCCACTCTCCACCGAGCCAGCGGTTGAAAAAGTCGAGCGAGGCCTCGGGTTGGTCCATGGGCGTCATGTGACCGGCCTGGAAAATCTGCATAAAGGTGAGGTTGTTGGCCGTCTTGACCTTGCCGTAGGCCTTGCTGCCCTTGCCCGAGCTCATCTGGAGCTTGTGCGTCGTCGCCTCGGAAAAGGCCTTCTGGCCGGGCCACTCGAGTGCGTTGGTCCAGGCGCGGTTGCCGAGCCAGTTGCAGATGAAGTCGGCGTCGCCGGCGTAGATGAGGACGGGCAGCTGCTCGAGAAGCTTGGGCACGACGCGGAAGTAGGGCTTCATCCAGTCGCCCTGCATCAGGAAGTTGCGGTTGATGTCAAAGTTGCAGCTGTCGTAGCTGCTGACCTCGACGCCGAGCGCCTCCATGACCTCGGGCCGGTTCAGCCACTCCGAGATCCAGCCGAGGGCCGAGTAGCAGAGGTTGCCGTCGTCCTCGCAGTCGGCCCGCACGTCGTACACGTTGCGGCCTGTGCGCTGGTAGGGGCCCATGATGGCGCTGTTGCAGTAGATGCTGGCGGGCACGCACGTCCACACGCTCTCCGACTCGTAGCACGACTTGATCATCGACTGGCAGCGGGGCAGCGCCTTGTCCATGGCCAGGCACTCGCTCTCGCTCACGACGGCGGGGTAGCCGCCCTCGCCGCAGGCCATGGGGCGGTAGTACTCGTACTGGGTGAAGCCGTCGGTCAGGCCGTTGCCGACGAGGATGCTCTTGAGGTTGATGTTGCGGTCCTTGTGCGACAGGATCTCGGCCGAGAAGACGGGCACGTAGTGGCCGCCGTACGACTCGCCGGCCATGTGGAAGTCCTGCTTCGCGTACTCAGGGAACTGGTGGAAGAAGAGAGTCAGGAGGGCGTAGACGTCCTTGCCGGCCGCCACCGTGTTGCTGACGGATCCGCCGCCGTACGAGAAGCCGACGTTGACGGGCTGGTCGAGGAAGATGACGGACGCGTTGGCGTTCCACGAGTGCGGGTTGTGCACCACCTCGATCTTCTTGTTGATTGTCGCCGGGCCGAGCTCGAGGAAGAGGCCGGTGAGGGAGGAGCAGCCGGGACCGCCGTTGAGCCAGAGGACGACGGGGTCGTTGGCCGGGTCGTTGCGAGACTCGAAGAACCCTACCGACGGCGTCAGCGGCGAGGGGCGAGCGTCGAAGCCGTCGCGGGCGCCCACTTACAGTAGAACAGGTGCTTGTCCTGCTCGTCGTCGTCGAGGTAGCCGCTGTACTGCTTCACCTTGTCGACGCCGAGCTTGGAGGGGTCAACCTTTTTGGCGCGCAGGCTGTAGTTGTCGAGCTTGCCGCCGATCTTGCGCCGGCTCTCGCCGTCGGCGCCCATCACCCGCAGGGCCTCGACGTCGGCGCCCTTGACGACGTGATCCCACTTGTCGTCGGCGATGCGCGAGTGCTTCTTGGCCTTGGGGCCCATCGACTGCTTCTTGAAGGCCTCGACGGCCTCGGGCGCGACCATGGCCACCTCCTCCCAGAGAGCCTTGGCCTCCTTGGTGACGTCGCCGAAGACATGCTTCAACGGCTTGGCCCACGAGTCAAAGTCGAGATGGGCGTGGGAGCCCTTCCAGTTCTTGACGTTGCCGGCCGCCCTGGACGAGTCGCCACCGAGCACCTTTTGATTCTGGAAGCATGAGACCGACGAAGCGGCGCCCAGGACGAGGGCGGGAGTGGACAGCCGCATGGTACGTTGTGTGGTGAAGACTGGTTAACGGGATGGCTTTGGTGATGAGAGTGGACGACGGGGGGGAGAAGATGACGGACGAGGGTGAGGGTGAGGGTGAGGATGAGGGTGAGGGTTAAGGTGAGAGCGGGCCGGCGGATGGGACGATGACGAGGCACCGGATCCGACGTAACCGCAGAGCGGCCCAGCAACAATACCCCACCTGAAAGGCTAGGTGGAGGAGGCGCTTGAGCCCCCGCTCACGGGCGTACGTTTTAGTACATGGAAGTTCACGACAGCCTAGCTAGGCTACTAGCAGGCACCTAGCAGGTATCACCAAAGGCAGTCCGTACTTATTACTTAGAGTACCTAGTAGCTTGTGCGTGTAAGTACTGTACTGTACTTGTACCTGAGCACCCATGTACTTACTTCCAGGTGCCCCCTAGTACCTTTCTTAGGCCGCCAGGTACCACCGTGCGACGAACAGCTGGAGAACGGCAACACAACGAGGCAGCTTGATGCCTCGACAGCGTCAAGGTGGTGAGCATGAAAATCAATCTTCGGTCCTTTTGGTTCTTCTACATGCATTTTGGCAGCAATTGGCGGTTTGTACCAAGTCGCTCGTACGATGCTGCTCGTGCCGTACATGTACACGCACAGTAAGGTGCCTAGGCGCCTGGACCAGGGTGCCGCTTGCGATGGCCGCTTGCAGCCGTAGTCAGGTACCTACAAGTACACTAGCAGTGCTCCGTACCTCGCACCAACCGCACCTAGCAAGTCGCAAAAGCAAGCCGATGCACCTGCTGACTTTCTCCGGGCAAGGGCACGAATGAAGCTTGCAAGAGGAATGGAAAAGGCACCTGAGCTGAGGCGCAACTTCTACTGTACACGTTCGGAGCTACGATCAAGGCTATGCGAGCGAACGGGGGCCTAGGGAGAGGCATCATTGACCCCGCCGTCACAAGCAGCCGGCACGACTGGCCATCGGCGTGCCCTACTGTGCTTGTGCTTGTCTGTCTCGGGGACGATGATGAAGTGCAGTAAGCGAAATGACCATGTTTTCCAAACCCTGCTCGACCCATCCTTGGCTTGTGTATCTGGTAGAACAGGCGTCCTCACTCATGCCCTCAAGTCGCCAGCGTTGAACGATGAGGCGAACGAAGGGATACCAGGTAGTACCATGAGTACAAGTACACCTACAGTACACACTGGCAGTCACACAGCACAGTACAGTACTTGCCTGCAATAGGGAGAAACTGCAGCATAGTACTGCACAGCTACAACTACAACTACATAGGCTTGTACTCGCACGGTGCGTTACAACTCGGTAATTACTGTGTACAGTAGGCATTATTCCGCCCAGCACCTAATTAGTTGATGAGCATGTCAAGTACTTGTACCTGCCATGTGACCAAGGACTGGCTCCGTCTCCGAGGAATGCACGGAGTATACTTGATTGTCACTGTGAGTCAGACAGCCATCTGGCTGGGGATATTAATAGCAGCACTTGACAGATCGGCCACGTGCCTGCGCCGCGTAGCTAAAGGAGCTCTGCCGCAACGACATTCAGTCATCATTTGCTCAGCAGCATTTCCAGCCCACGTCTAGTCGACAGCTGCGACTTCGAGGGGGTAATGGCTTCCGTTCCAATGCCGTCATAGGCGCTCCCGGCATGCGGCTGGCATTCACCATCATGCGCCCCCGCTCGAGGCAGCCTTCGTCGCCGCTTTCGCCTTGTCCTTCTCCGCCTTCTTGGCAGCAATCTGCTGCTCCTTGAGCAGCTTCTTCATCTGGCTTTTCGACATCTTGCCATCCGCTCCCGCCGCCGTCGCCGCGCCATCCGCGTCGGCGTCCCCAGCGGCGACGACCGGGACAACAAGGTCCGCCCGCGGAACTTTGGGGTTTCCGTTCCACTTCAACGGACGAGCCGTCATGAACTCGTCGACAACGGCATCCGTCACCTTGGACCGCCTCTCTTGGAATCCGGAGACGTATTTCTGCAGATGCTCGATGCACATCGCCTTGAGCTGTCCGGCTGTCAGTGCCATGCTCGATGGAACGACCAGCTCCGTTGGACATCGGCGCCGCTTACCTCGCCCGTCAACAGCTTGCCGCTGTTGTAGTCTTCCTTGATTCGCTTCAGCTCCTCGTCGTCCTCGAGGAAGAACTGCAAGTATTGGTACGACACGTCGACGTCGGCGTTGCCACCCAGCTCGCGGTGCTCCTCGACCGTCTCTCGCCCGCCCGAGAAAGCATGCCTGCTCTCGTGTCAGCCATCTCGCGCCAGCTTCCGGCCAAGGCATGCTCACTTGTTGATCTTGTTCTTGATCTGCTTCGCCGTGTCGTTGAGGAAAATGGCCGACGTGTCGTCGCTGGCCGACATCTTGGAACCGGGGCCTTGAAGTGCGTCCAGGAATCGCATGTGGATCAGGGACGGCTTCGCCAAATGCAAGCCGGCAGCGCAGTCTCTCGTCAAACGAAAGTAGGGATCCTGGTCGATGGCGCACGGGATCAAGCACGGTATCGAGGCCGTCTTGGACTCGTCGGGCCCGAAAATGTGAGGAAACGACGAGGCAAATGCCGTCGCGCCCTGGATGCTGGCAAAGTGAACCTTGCCAATGTTTGCGCTGCCGTCGAAGCCGAAAATGGCCCTGACCGTGTTGTACGTGACTCTCTTGGCGAATCGCACAATATTCTTGTAAAAGGCGCCGCCGACAAAGTCGAAGTCGGAGAAGATGAAGGTTTTCTCGGCGTCGAAGCCAACGGCGATGATGTCCATCACGTTGGTTCGCGTGTATCCCATGACCTCCTCGACCGTTCTCTTTTCCGAGAACAGATATTTCTCATCTACCCGTCGTCATGTTAGTGACGGCAGCGGGCACGGCAGCGGGCACCTGCACTGTTCCGGGACAAACGAACCATCCGTCAGCATAATGATCAGGGGAGCATCCAAGACATCTTGCAACCATCTGCGCATCGGGTCAGTTGCCCTTCACGACCCTTTTCTTCCGTCGGGTTCGCCCTCACTTGACAAAGTCAAACACTTGCGTGTGTCCAATATGCATGCTGTCGCTGCTGGGTCCGCGTCCGGTGTACAGGTAGAAAGGCTCGTTCTGCGGAATCATGTCAGGTGGATTCTTGGACCTCCATTCTCTGCCGTGCCTCGTGGAAGAACCTACCTTCTCGTACCGATCCAGGATGACGGACAGGTCCCTGTGGCTGAAGACGATCTGCCGTCGCATGAATCTGTGTGGTTTGTGGCCCGTCACCCGCTCGAACCGCTCCAGCAGCGCATCGTCGATGAGATTGGTACCAAATTCCTGCACCAGTTTTCGATAGTCGATTGCCTTGACCTTGCCGTCCTCGCCCACCTCGCCCGAGACGGACCAAGGGTTGATATCCTGCTTGGTGGAAGACGCCGGCGGAGCGGTGCCATCTTGCCCCACCGTCGAAGGAGGTTCGGCGCTTTGGGAGGGAGCGGAAGCCATGGCAGCTGTGTCGGAGATTGATGTTGACCAAAAGGGGAATCCCAAAGGTCCAGAGTCAGGATCGTGGCGACACAAGACGGCACCCCGAACGAGCAAGGTGAGAGTGACTGTTTCGGTGACTCAAGCTGGGTGGCCTAGCAGGCGGGGTTGGATGGGAAGATTTCCTAGGTAGCGTAGCAACCATGGCGGGGTCAACAGAGAAGGCTACCACCGCCTCCACCAGCCTTCATCCAGTGCGGTACGCCCGCTGACAATTTAACAGCCAACGTCTGCCGAACCAGTTCAACTCGAGGCACCTTCACCACGCCCCCCTCGGACTCTGCGACCCGAAAAATGCTCCATCGTCTTTCTGCCATCCTAGGAAACTTGGCTTTTCATCGATAAAGAAAGCAACTGCCTCTCGTAGGCCCCATTTCACGAACCGGACGAGCCAAGAGCATTGCCATCATTTTTTCCCGCCCATCATGTCTCGTCAAATCAACCAGCCGTCCAACCAGATCAAGCTCACAAACGTTTCGCTCGTGCGTCTGAAGAAGGGCAAGAAGCGGTTCGAAATCGCCTGCTACAAGAACAAAGTCCTCGAGTGGCGCTCCGGCATCGATACCGACCTCGACAACGTTCTACAGATCCCCAACATATTCATCAATGTCTCCAAGGGCCAAACGGCGGACAAGGAAAGCATCGAGAAGGCTTTTGGCAAGGACAAATCGACCAACGACGTGATCCTCGAAATTCTGAAAAAGGGCGAGCTCCAGGTGGGCGAAAAGGAGCGCGCGGCGCAGCTCGATCGCGTGCACAACGAGGTCATAGGCATTGTCGCGAGCAAGCTTGTCGATCCGCGGACCAAGAGAATCTACACCTTCGGCATGATCGAAAAAGCGCTCGACATGCTGAGCTCGCAGGCCCACAGCAACGCGGACAAGAGCCATCCGGCGAGCGGCGCCGGAACGCCGATCACGGGCGACGACGCGGGCGCGAAACCGCGAGCCAAGGAGAGCACCTGGACCGGTGTGGTGACAACCAAGAGCGCCAAGAGCCAGGCCCTCGAGGCGATGAAGGCCCTCATCGCCGTCCAGCCAATTCCCGTCGCTCGCGCAAGAATGCGGCTACGAATTTCGTGCGCCACCAGCGTCCTCAAGCAGGCCGTGAAGCCTTCAGCCGCCGGCCAACGAGGCGCTCAAGAAGAGGACGGAGAGCAAAAGGCGCCGGGTACCGTCAAGGACATGATATTGAGCTACGTAGAGCAGGTCGAGAGCCAAGATGTGGTGGGCTCAGAGTGGGAAGTGATTGGCTTTGTCGAACCCGGCGCCTTCAAGGCCTTGTCCGGCTTCATTGCCAACGAAACAAAAGGTCAGGGACGTGTAGAGGTGCTAGACATGGCCGTCACGCATGAAGACTAAAATCAACCGTGTCGTCATCATTCGAGTCGTTCGCTTTTTTCCTGCTTCGGCCGTCCTGAAAGGTGCACGAGGGCACTGGACGCACGTGAAGGGTGCTCGACCACGTGGTAGAATGCTTTTTTAATTCATGACTCTGATTTGGAGTACAACCCTAGCTGCGAAATGCAGGAAAAAGCAATCCTCTCAAAAATCTCAGAAAGATGGAGATGCCAGCCGTCACGCCTGTCCACCCGATACCGTAACTGCATGCTCGTTTAACCACCCTTCTTCTTGGACACACCGACAGTCCGGCCACGGCGGCCGGTGGTCTTGGTGTGCTGGCCACGGACACGCAGGCCCCAGTAGTGACGGAGACCACGGTGGGCGCGGATCTTCTTCAAGCGCTCGAGATCATCACGCAGCTTGGAGTCGACACCGTTGGCGAGAACCTGGGAGTCCTTGCCGTCGACGATATCGCGCTGCCTGTTGAGGAACCAGCTGGGGATCTTGTACTGGGTCGGGTTCTGGATGATGGTGACGATTCGCTCGAGCTCTTCGGTGGTGAGCTCACCGGCGCTGTTCAAAGGACCTTGTTTAGCCTGACGTCCCATCAACGTGCCAATTTCTCCGTCGTGGGCCATACCGCTTGTTCAGGTCGACATCAGCCTTCTTGCAGACCAAGTTGGAGTATCGGCGACCGACACCCTTGATCTTGGTCAAGGCGTACATGACCTTCTGCTTGCCGTCCACATTGGTGTTCAGAAGACGCAAGATCTATCGGTAACCCGTTAGCGAACTGGGGGTTCGTGTGAACGAATATCGATGACGGCGGCGACGATGCGAAGTCATGCCGTGGCGATTCCGCGGCCGGGTGCAATGGCACAGGCACGGCAGGGCAAAGGTAAGACTTACGAATTGGAAATTCGTCTTCTCTCCCGACACGAGCGACATGCTGGGCAACTGTAACGGTCGTTGCCGTGTGTGCTCGATGATGGTCGATTGATTGGAGTCGGGTTGAAAAGAGGCGGAAACTGTTCCCACGCACTCGCTAAACGTGGTGGAATTTTCGACCCTGTGGGGTCGCGAGTAGGGCAAGGAGCGGTGGGCGCTAAATGATCCAGTCACGTGCCATGGGCCATGGCAACGGCCAGTGCAGACTCTCGGTTGCTCGCTAAATTCGGCGACGCGTAAATATTTATCCGCCGATTTACTACCTATGCACCAAACAACATCTTCCATCCATGTGTGGGCAAGGCGTGGTGCACACAATTCCGCCCAACTCGTCAACAGAGATGCTCCTCCACGGCAGGCACTTCAGGTCTGCCACTCTCGCTCCATCTGGTCGTGGGCAAAGGGAATGGGCCACCAATGTCCAGAGTCAGCAGATGTAACGAGATGGCGAAGGAAGTGTCAAACCTCCTGAGTGATCTGATCAGGGCAAAGGGGCATCCCGTGCGCAAGTTGCCAAGCAGGATGCGAACAGTTGACGCCATGGGCGGGTGGTGAATACGATGCGGGCTCGCCAAGTGGAAGGCCCAAGCAATGCCAGTGTCCCATTCATTCGTAGTTTTTCACTCTCTGCAGAGGTCGTCGACCTGCCGTCTCTTGCCATTGCTCGGTCAGTCGACACCAAGGACTGATCTTGAGCCGGCTGCCTGTGCCTCGGCGCAGGTACAAGACGAGAAGAAGCTCGACAACGATTTTGAGTACGGGACCTTCAGCAACATGACCTTACGAAGGTACCCGTAATTTATCTGTTGTCACATTTCTTTCTGCATCTTTGGATGCCTGCGTTACAACGTCTTGGTGCCCATCTCATGCTGCCATCGAGCACGAGCGTCCAACAGCGCCCCTTGACATGCATGCACCGTACCCCATCTGGTTGGCATCGCATCTTCCCATGGAAGGTTGCCGGCGTTCTTGGGCACTCTGCCGGCTACTCAAAACAGTCCTCCGCTGGTCCGTCGTCGGCGTCGGACCGAGAAAGCCATCATGCACTTCGGGGCTTTGTCAGGTGGTTGGAGAGGAGTCTCGAGAGGCCAGCGCGTTCCGATTCGACGCGCATGGACCAGCTGCCTTTCGTCCGGCCGTGCCAGACCTTGACATCCTTGAGACCTCGAATGGTCAGGAGCTCATCCAAGCCAAGGGTGTCGGTGAAGCGGGGATGTCGAAAGGAAGCAGGAAAGTAGGCGCGCATGATCTGAGTGTTTTCGCTCATGCAGTCTGGCGTAAATTTGGAGATGGTGATCTTGAGAGTCTCCAGCCTCGGGCACTTTGCGAGCATCGTAAAGGCCTTGGCAGCATCGAGTCCGCACCAGTGAACGCTCAGGTGGTGAATGTTCTGGAACAGGGCCTCGTTCTGCTCAAGGTGGGCGAGCAACTCGCAAGGACAGGTGAATCGGAAGGAATATCGTCGAAAGAAGAATCGACAAAACTCTTGGTTCAGCGCGGCTCCGAATAGGGTAGGCAGCGCCTTCATATGCGCCGACTGGAAGGTGCAGGCGGGGGGGTCGATCGAGGGGCAGCTACAGCGACTCTTCTTGCTCGCGGGGACAATGACGGTCGTCGTAAATACGTTGGCCACGATGAGATGGAGAATATTGGTGCGGATCTCCATCGGCAGCTTCATGAAGGGGAACCCGGCGAGGGGGGGCCGTTTGTCTGGGACAAAAGGTCAGCAGCCCGGATTCCCCCGTGGTCACAGGCAGTTCCGCACGATCCGCTTCGGGGGTGACGAACCGGCAATCTCGAGAATTTCGGTGCACATCTCGATGACATCGACGCAAGTCCTGAGTTCAGAAGGATCCTTCTTGATGATGTTGGCACATTTGGCAATGGTGTTGGCGATGGCCGTTCGTCGATGCGGGCTCAAGCGGACGAGACGGCCCAGCTCGTCGGCTTCGAGGCCTCCCGAGTAGTACAAGTCCAGGTGCTGCAGCAAGGTTTGGATGTTCTTGGACAGGCCATACCGTGCCGGAACGGCCTTGGACCACAAAATGTACCACGACTTGGACGACATGCTCCGCGGGGAGTGGCGAATTCGTTGCTTGCACTGACGGGAGTTGACTCGAATATGTATCCTTTTGAGGATTTCAAGCTGACGTTTCGAACAGAGATTGCCTGTGCGCGTGCGTGCGTGACAAGGCTGTCGTCGTCAAGGTGGTGCTGGGTCGGACCGCTCGTTCGAGAGGCGAACAGCCTGAGGCCAGAGGGCAAAGGGAGGGAGGATGACGGGATGGAAGCACGGTGCGGCATGAATACACATGATTAGGGCTTGGGCATGGTTGCCTGTGAACTGATGGGCGGTGGCGGCTCGTGAGGCAAGAGCCAGGCACAGCACGTCGGAGAATCCGGCAGCCATTGTTTGTTCCGTTTGTTGACTTTGCCGCCGCCGCCAGAATCTTCCGAGAAATGGTCGGGTAACTGCACCTATCCATCTGCCTGCGCCAGTACAAGAGATGTACTCCTAGCATCACTTGTTTCCCACCCAACGCAAACACCCTCTGTCCCAGCAAGGTGCTTCCTTGTCAGAGTTGCTTGCCCGTCCGAGGCTGAGGACGGCGGTGAACGAACGAGTGCATTCGCCGCGTCACACGTGAGGTAGGTGAGGTAGGTGAGGTAGGCTAGGTAAGTGAGGTAGGCGAGGTAGGTGAGGTAGGTGTGAGGTAGGTGAGGGAGTAGGTGAGGGAGAACTTAGGTGTGGGAGTACTTAGGTGAGGGAAGGCATGTTCCTGCTCCGCAGGTGGCACCTCAGGCATCACGAGAATGAAAGGAAGGAAGCAGGCTTGCTTGATTAAAGTCGTCAATTTCACGCCGTCAATCTCCATCAACGGGACTGTTTTTGAACGCCTGTTCCAGATCGAGGCCGTCTATACTGTCCATTTTATTACCATATTAATCCTCCTAATAGCTACTATTTTTTACTCCCATTCATGTCGCGCACCACACGCGCGTGCCAAGGCGCATGCCCATGACCCAAAGCAGCAAGCATGGCCTATTGTTGCGCTGCCCTGCATATGTATGTACGGCAAGGTACAGGCAAGCACTTCCTTGGATACCAATGCACCTTGCAAGGCACTGCCAAACATGGCACGAGGCGACGCAGGAAGCTAGTGACTGAAGGTTCCATGGTGATGGCACGCAAAACGAATCAATGGCTGCATGCAGTGTCAGTACGGTTTCGATTGGTTGCGTTGATCGAAGGGTGCGCCTACCTTTCTCGATGAAGCTTCATGGTGATGAGGATGCAAAGATGACGCAAGGCGCAGGTCGCAAACCGAAGGTGTGTGACTTGGATTGGTCGTTGTGTGTAACCTCGGCGTCGAAATCCAGGGGCTTGACTGCCTCGGCGGTTTAGCTTAAAGTGGAGCCGAGCAGAGGCAGCCATGGCCAGTGTGGCCGGATTTGTGCCGGATTTTCGCACCGTACGATGATGGTTCGGTGCGTTGATTCAATTAGCCGCCACGCTGGGGGCGTTCTGCTTTGCGCTGATTTTGCATCGGTTTGCAGCGGTGCCCTAGGTCGGCACGTTTGGTTTGACTGGACGGTTCGCTTCCGATGCGCCGACGACGATTCGAAAGTCGCCACCGGCCAGTCGATGATTGGCCGCGTCGCTCGTCGCTCGTTCCTCGACTTTCCCCGCCGTCACCTTGCCATCATTGACGGACCGAATCGCCACTCGGCGCCTCGACGAGGGAAAGGGCCGACGTGCGGCTGCTGAGGTTGAACTCGTCTCGGTCGAGATCGATGCTCGACGGGCGCGTGCAGCACGGGCTCACGCCGCAGAAGCTGAGTCGCTCAATCTGGCTCGGGTCGCTCGCGCCAAAGGTCATGGTGAACTGGCTGAGCATCTCCTGGTGCTGGAGGTTCTGGAGCGTGAGCGGCCGCTGGCTCGGGTGGATGGGCTTCTTGCGATCCTTGCCCCGCGCCCGGCCGGATTCCTTCTCCGCGCTCTTCTGCCGGCTGCCGGAGCGGGAGCGTGAGCGAAAGGGAAAGACCTTGGAAAAGGTCGAGCCGGCCGTGGCCGTCGTGTGGAGAGATGAGGTTTCGCTGGCGTTGGTCGTCGAGGTGGCGGCGCTGCTGTGGGCCTGCGAGGCATCGTCGGAGGAATCCGACTTGCGGACGGCGCGACGAAATCGATCACCGAGAGACATGGTGGAGGTATAGGTGTAGGCGTTGGTAGAGTGGAAAAGGGGTCGACGTGATGTCTGACTTGTGCGATGGAATGTACTGGTAGAGTAATGAGGTGATCGATCGATCGATCGGATGCGGAAATGGAGGGCGCGGCAATTCAATATATACTTGGACGCACCTCTGCATCAGTCCGTCCAGGCGAAGGCGAAACTGCCTCCTTCGGACGGCGGGGGGGGGAGGGAGCCTGGCAGGCATTGCTCCGTTACACCGGGCGGATCAGGAACATGACACGGCCAGGGGGGGGGGTCGTCGGGTGGTCGCGGGCGCCCGCAGCACACTGTAGGCCGTACCTGGGCACAATGCTAGGCGGGGTAGTGTACATGGACGCGCACCGTACGCTCCTCGTCAGGTACGGTACAGCACGCTACTCGCAACGTACCGGGTGCGCAGCGTCGGCGTACCTGCTACCTCGTAGGCGACGACGGAGTTGCTGGACGAACATGTACAAGTACGGCGGCGCTCACTCGTGCTAGTCGTGCTAGTCGCCACCACCCTCGGTCCATTTTCATGCCTGTGGTGTGCATGGGTGCGCCTAGTCCGCTCCGCAGACGTACCGCGAGCGCGAGCGACAGCGTGGCTGGATTGCATTCGGGCACGAGTCGGGGGACAGCGCACGCACGGCGCGACTAGGAGAGAAGCATGATGGAAGCCGAGATGGAAGCATGGCGAGCACCGTTTGCATGTGGGGGGAAAGGCCCGCAAATTTCGCCGGGGCTCCAGAGATTCCTCCCGAAATATCGCTAGCGCCTCGACTACTGGCCACACTTACGTCGGCGTGCACTCGTTTGCACGTAGGCGACGCCGACCTACGGGATGCAGATGCTCGCGCCGTGCAGCGACTAAGACCTTGGCATAAACCTACGAAATGCCTACCAATTATCGCCTTCAGGGCAGGCTTACACCATACTGGCAGCGTGCATCCGTGCATCCCTAGCACGGCAAGTCGTACGGCGACGTGGTACGGTGCAGCTACAGTACCCAGCGGTAAGTGCAAGTACAGTACGGATACAGTGCCCATGAGATGAGAGGCATCGACTTGCTTGGTACTTGCTTGTACCTTGCACGGAGGTCAAGTAAGTATTATTATTGCTGTTCTCCGTACTAGGACTCCGTACATGTACAGTACCACTCAAGTGCACACTCAAGTGCGGAGTACAGTACTGTAAGTACTTGCACCCACTTACGCCTACTGCACTCGTACTCTGTACTGTAAGTACTTAAGTACATGTGCACCATAAGTGCGGAGTGCTTACTTACTTACGGGGTACTGTATTACGGAGTTCATGTGTGCTCCGTACAGTACTTAAGTAATACACCCTGTACTTGTATCAAGTAAGTACTGCCTGTTCTGGAACCCCACCCCTCCCCGCAGGGTCCCCTGTGCACTCCTCTCCACAGCGCTTTTAGCTGGGCCGAGCCAACGCGAACAGCACTGCGCGGGGCAGCACCAAGGCACGTCAGCCACGGAAGGACCAGCCATTTTCCGGTCCGCACCTCTTGGGTGAGCCTCGTCTGCCCGACCCAAGATGTCGCCCGACGGCGACGCACACGCTTCCGTGCTCGCGCGCTTCGCTTCACGACCGCCATTTCCGGCCACGGAACATCGTCCAGCTTCACCCCCTCCGCACGCGGCGTCGGAGACGTCACAGCTACAGCCATGAAACGGCCATCTCATCACCAGGCGGTGCTTGGCCTCGTGTGACGAGAAAAAAGGACAAAAGAACAAAAAGAAAACTAAAAAAAAAAAAAAGGCCGACGGCGAAGGCGACGTCGACGTGCGTGGCGCTTCGTCGGTTCATCAGAGGCGTCACAACAATACAGCATGCACGGTTTGGCCACCAGCCTCCAAAGTCAAGAGATGTAACGAGACCGTGCGGCGGAGGGGCCTCGGCGGTCGGTGGGGGGCGGGGGCGAACAGCTCACCTCGTTCACTCGCCGACGCAACAGCCGCATCCAGCCACGCGGGTCAGCACGGAACCGTCCACTCGGCGGGCCCTGCCGACAACGACATCCAAGTTGGTGTACGAAAACGAGCTCGCACGCTCGCCTGCCTCGGCACAACGTAGCGATGGGCACTTGCCGGCTGCTAGTATTCGTTGATGGTCGTTCCCCGGAAGGCCGAGGCAACCACACACCCGCACTCCGCACCGAGCACGGAAGCACATCGCCGGCCACCGCCCCGGTGGCGGTCCGGGAGTTGACACCGTCTACGTAGTGCCACATCGTCCGGGGCCGTCACTCCATCGATGACGCGCGGGGTGTCCGGAGTGCCATGCCACTGCCATCCGGCTGGACAGGCTACCGAGCGGTGATGCCCATTCGTCTTGCTGGCCATCGCCGGCAGCAGCAGTCCAGGGATCATCACCCAGTGGAACGGGCGTTGCCATTCGTCCTTGCCATGATCGTGGGCGCAGGATGTAGACGCTGTGGAGCGTGCGATGCGGAGGTGTCGGTTCAAAGCATGTCCCTAGCATCTTCCTCGTTGCTCGTCCGACCCGTGCTAAACTCGAACGGAACTCACCAGGGGCAAGGGTAACGGACGATTGCATCCGAGCAGAGTGACATCATGGCATGCCGATCACTAACAACCCATGCGCCTCCAGCCCTCAACAGGTTGCTTATGCATGACGTCAGACGCAAGACACCTTGACAGAGGCATATTCGCATTCGTGCTTTTCATACTTGCTCGCATCTGCACTCGGACGAAATGGAGGCTCTCCAGGGTAGCTGCGTTGACAATTAGTGGGTACGACAAGTACATGTATAGTGGAGTGGCAAAAATGTCGATTTACTTTGTACAGTAATAAGTGATAATAATAATAGTACGGAGTACTCCGTAGCGCTACCAAAATGGAATCGTCACGTTTGTCTAGCGACTGTAGCACTCCGTAGAGGGCACCGTATCTAGCAGAACTGTACAGAGTACGGAGTACTTACTTACTTTCCGGTACCGCATGCAAGCATTACTTATAAACATGTAATTACTCCGTGGTTACAAGTACAAGCACTGTACGGAGTACGGAGTACGGATACGGTAATACTACCTAAGCAGTACTGTATTATAGCTGCACTCCGTGCTGCACTTGCCCTTAACTTGCATGTAAGTATTCTATTATTACTTGTACAGTAAGTACTTGTACTGTGCGCCGTACTTATGTAATACCTAGTAGGTACCTAAAACTCCGTTCCTGCCTACCTACCTCTCCGTACCTAGGTACTCTACTTACTGGTAGTAGTACGTTCCCACTAGGGAGGCATGTACCTGTACCAGCTCGAATCGCCTTACTTGCGGCTGCTGCAACGCCAGCACACCTTGGCAGTGATGCACCTTGCTGCGTGACCTCAACCTTCTCAACCACCAGTTCCCCTACGTCCTGCACCCGCCGTGGCCACGACGGGACAATTTCCATTGCCTCGCAGGCAGCCTTTCCGGCACCAACGGCGGCTGTCACGCAGTGAAACCGGTCCGTTCCCGACGAGCCGCGTCTGACCATCAACCCCCTTCTCCGTCCGGCCCCAACGCCGTCCGGTGTCATGTGCTCGGCTTGCTGCCGCAGCGCCTGCGTCAGCTTGCGCCGCGGCCAGGACCACTCGCGGCATCCATCTCCACGTCCCCGACGGCTCATCTAGAAATGGCCTCCTCATTGCCGTCCGACGATGCGGATGACGCCGGTAGGCTGCCGCCGCCTCGTCCCTGGCCAGGTCATGGTGACCTCGGCCGAGACCTTGACCGGATGGACGACCAACACTCGCCCCTCCTCGGCCGCCATCGGTCCCGCGCAGGCGGCCCTCCAGGTGTCGTCGACGAGACGCAGGCCACCGGGAGCCTCTGGTACATGACGATGCTGACCATCGGCGTCGCCGGGCTGCAGATTGCCTGGTCCGTCGAGCTGTCCAACGGCTCGCCCTACCTGCTGTCTCTCGGCCTCAGCAAGTCGCTCATGGCTCTCGTCTGGCTCGCCGGCCCTCTGACAGGCACCATAGTGGTGCCCTACGTCGGCATCCTGAGCGACAACTGCCGGTTGCCCTGGGGCAGGCGCAGGCCCTTTATGGTGGCCGGGTCCGTCGCCACCGTCGCCGGCCTTTTGTTCCTTGCCTGGGTCAAGGAAATCGTCGGAGGCGTCCTGGCCCTCTTGGGCGCCGATCCTGCTTCTCGCGGAGTCGAGGTCGCCGTCATCGTCGCCGCCGTGGCCGGAATCTACCTCCTGGACGTCGCCATCAACACGGTCCAGGCCGCCATCCGAGCCTTCATCGTCGACTGCGCGCCGGCCCACCAGCAGGAGCTCGCCAACGCCATGGCCAGCCGACTCACCGGCGTGGGGAACATCGTGGGCTTCGTTGCCGGATACGCCAACCTCCCTGCCCACCTGTGGTTCTTCGGCGATACCCAGTTCAAGGTTCTCTGTGCCATTGCCTGCATCGCCCTGACCCTGACGATAGCCCTGAGCGCCTCCGCCGTGCACGAAAGCGATCCCCGAGCCGGTGAAAGTCCCGCGACGAGGACGCCTGGCGTTGTCGTCTTTTTCTTCCGAATCTTCCAGTCCATCAAGCGCCTTCCACCCCGAACCAAGCGAGTGTGTGAGGTTCAGTTCTGCGCCTGGATAGGCTTCTTCCCGCTCCTCTTCTACACCTCGTCGTACATTGGCGAGATTTATGTCCAACCCTTTCTGAGGAGAGACCCCCACATGGCGCCGGCCGAGCTCGACGCGCTGTACGAGGAAGCGACGCGGATGGGAACCTTTGCCCTGCTCATCAACGCCATCGTCAGCCTTTCGACCAACCTTTTTCTCCCGATCTTCATCGCACCAACCTCGGCTCATCCGCAGGTCGCAGCCGGCCCCCGAAGCGGGAGGTTGGATGCCCTGAAGGCCAACGACGGCAACGACGTCTCGTACTTGGACCGTTTGAAGATTCCTGGCTTCACCTTGAAGCGAGCTTGGCTTGCCTCTCTTTTCCTCTACGCCGCCGCAATGTTTTGTGCCCCCTTCGTTGGCTCGGTCGAGGCGGCCACCGCTCTCATCGGCGTGACGGGCGTTACCTGGGCCATGGCACTCTGGGCGCCGTGGGCCATCATCGGTACCGAGATTCGTCGACGTGACGCCGCCGAGCGAGCGAGAAGGCTCCGAGTTCGGGGACCGCACCCAGACTCGAGCCTCGACCCCGCCTCCTCCCGCCGTGTTGTCGGACCAGCCGATGACGGCACCGGAGCATCGAGCGAGGTGGACCAAGCCGGTGTCATCTTGGGCATTCACAACATGGCGATTGCCGTGCCGCAGATTCTCGCCACGGTGGGGTCGAGCGCCGTCTTCAAGATTTGGCAGAAGCCTCGCGGAACTCCCGGCGACCGCAGCTTCGCCACCGTCATGGCCCTCGGCGGCGCTTGCGTGCTTGGAGCCTCTTACTTTGCGTCTAAAATCAACGATGACGGGCCGGAGGAGAGTGTAGAGGAAGCAGCATGAGGCGCGCCGATTGTGAGCGGTCCAGCCACGGCTGAGCCATGGCAGCTCCAGATGGGCGCAAGCGTCGTCGCATCATGGAACTGGTTGGTCTACTACTCGATTGGATAGAAGATCGGCCCGTTGTGACGAGATTGAGAAGAACTATGCTCGATCGACCGAATCAATACTACCTAAAAGGGGGCCCGTATCCAACCCTGCCTTGATTCGCCAGTGTCGAAGGGCCATGCCATCGGATGTCGTGAGGAACGTATTGGCTCCGACGACCCTCGCGGCGACCCCTTTCCTGCCCAAGAGCCCCCAGATATGCGACCCCGTCCCTTTCACAAGTGGCACTCGGTAGGCCTGCCGTTCCCACCAAGCCCGCATGCGCTCCTGGACATAACAGTCTCCGCTAGAAGCACTACCTATGGTGCCAGGCAATGCCACTCTCCGTCGGCCGTGTTGCCACGGGACCAGTGGAACTCATGAGCTGCTCACGAGTGGCCGGTACGCGCTGGCGGAGGCGGTGGGGGGACGGTGCACGGACCGAGCTCGACTCTCGTCTCGCCAGGGACAGGTCCTCGGAAAGGGTCGTACGAGGTGACTCCGGCCCAGTAGAAGCACCACGACGTGGAGCCGTCGCAGTAGCTGTAATCGCAGGCGATGGGGAGGGTCACCGTCGGCGTGACGGCGGCGGGAAGGGGACCGTGATGAGTTCGCCATGCCGTCTGGCGGGGCGCCGTCTCGGGCACCTGGACTTTGGCGTGGCTGCTGCTGCTGCCCTCGCCGGGGGGGTAGATGACGGCCGCGAGGGCCGAGGCGGCGAAGAGGATGAGGGCCTTGGTGGTGGTGGAGGGCATGATTGCGTGTGCTGGTCTGCTTCTCTTGTCTCGTCCACTGCCCCTCTGTATGCTATCCCTCGTGTCCCTGTACTCTGTATGGAAACTGAACGGGTAGAAATGCTGCGTTCCGGCAACAGCGCGTGATTTCTGAGGAGGAGAGAGGAGGAGAGGAGAAGGCTCGACGAGGGAGCCGTGGCTGTCTTGTTCACCGCGCCCACGACCGGGTGCCTTGTCGCCTGCCGCCTGTCGCCTGTCGCCTGCTGCCTGTCGCCTGCTGCCGGTTGCCTGTCGCCGCCCCCGACGCGAGGCAGAACACATGTACAGTGCAGCGAAGTACGCAGATTGGGCGGTGCTCGGGTCCGAATCACCGTATGACGTGACGTGAGCAGAAAGCTCGACATGGCCATGAACAGTGCTTGGTGCATGGATGAGCGGCCTCATCTCACTCTCATGCGACGTGACATGCATGCGCCTCGGCACGGCACGCCGTGGTCATCTGCGAGGGCAGGCACGACAGGATGCGAGTGCCAGTGCGGACCCGAGCACAGCCCATCTGCGTCGTGCGCTGCACTGTACATATGTTCTGCCTCAAGTCGGGGGCGGCGACAGGCAACCGGCAGCAGGCAACAGGCAGCAGGCGACAGGCAGCAGGCGATAGGCGAAAAGCCACCCGGTGGAGGGTACGGATGGTGACATGAATGATGGATGGCGCCGTGATGGTGTGGTGATGCAAGTCGTGAGTTGAGAAAAGGAGAGGGGGTTGGCAGCCTGCTGCCTGCGGCGTCGGCGATGCGGTGTCAGATGTACCTCGTACCTCGTACCTCGTGCCTTCTCTCTCTACGACTTCGCTTCATCCATGTAGAGGCGGAAAGAACGGTCGTGGGTAAGGTCTTTCGGAAGGAACCTGCTTCGGGAGGGAGGAGGGAGGGGGGCCGCCGAAGGATGGATGGCGAGTCTCCATAGACGAGTTTGTGTTCGCCGAGAACGACCGCAACCCCTCCCCCCCCCCCCTTCCTCTGCCGACGGTTCGCTCTCCAGCTGCCCTGGTACCGTGCCATTGCCGTTTGTCATTCATCGCTTGGGTACGCTTCGATGGACATGATGCACCAGTGTCGGACTGCGGCCGAGGGAGCACAGCAGAGCAGGGGTTTGCGTTCCAGCACACCATCACTGTTGTGTTTGTCATGCAGATGATTCGACTTTCTGCATATGTACTTGACAGTACACGCGTGCATACAGACAGCAGTATAAGTAGAGCCTTATCAACCGATATTCGAAGCGATATTTCAAGGCGATATTCCAAGCGACATTCCAAGGCGATATTTCAAGGTGATTTTCTAGGCCGATATCCCAGGCCGATATTCCAAGGCGATATTCCAAGCTGATATTCCAAAGCGATATTCCAAGCTGATATTCCAAAGCGATATTCCAGGTCGATATTCCAAGGCGATATTTCAGGCCGATATTCCAAGGCGGTAGCACTCCGTACGTGCTCAATGGCAACAGCCTGCAGGGCATCCGCTTGATAGGTCATAGGAATGAATAAACTATTGTTCGATGGGTCAAAACTGGTCTATTGGTATTCTTCTTCGTCCTATTATTCCTTAACGCTGGTGAGTCGGGCCATCTGGGTGGCTCAGTGAACGACAATCTACATTGCCGGTATAATGAGGGACTGCCTCGCTCAATTTCTCGACGGTCAACCCTACTTGATTGAAGTAGGCGTCAACCGTGGGCTGGTACCGTGTGCCGTAGAAGTATTGGTACCGTGTAATGGTAAACCGAACGGTAAACCTACTACCTGGTACGCAGTGGGTTGAGCGTGTGATATTGGAAAATCCACCACTTGACTTGGGCATGATGGCAAGGAACAAGTTGCTCCTAGCAAGTTAGACTCATATAGACACAGTGTATACTGGCGCGCAGTGCGTTCAGTGCGTAGTACTCGGTACAGCTACATCATGAATGAGGCAACGTAGATAGGAATCACTTTCTCCTAGCAACATGGACTCCTACAGGTACAGTGTTTGCTGTAAAGCAGCACCGTAGCACATAGCCTTACTAGCAGAAATATCAGCGTATTTTTCTACCTCTCCAAGTGTTACGGCCGTCTTGGGTGAGTATCAACCGTTTCTTTCACACAACCACATCAGTACGGCACCAGACACAAGCATGAAAATACCATCAATAGCATACTTGGTGCATGACGGAACTTGTCGTAGCGTGAGATGAACAGCTCCTCTACGATTTGTGTCTCCAGTTCCAATCCTCGGCCTCTTAGGTGCCGAGGAGAGGGCGGCAATGCGATGCACGTGTATGCGGCATCTCATCCGTGCAAGGGCAAAGGCTGTATAGTGAAAAAGACATGTTTCGTGGTCGACGATGGCAATTCTTTGTTCAATGTCTATCTATCCATATGTACAACAGGCAACCTCCCCAGAGGGCCCCCCCTTCTCGAGAGAGCCAGATCCTGTACACATGGTAAGACTCCCCGGGCGAAAAAGGAAAGAAAACATTACGCAAGATTCAAGAGGCTGATGCACGCTCCAAGTCTTTCAAAAGTGTGCCGAGGGCGCGCCAAGTGGCGATAACCCTCAGGCCGGTCCGCCGTCCAATGTCCACGTCGCTATGTCATCATGCATTAAAACGGCCTCGTTCTTGCCGCGCTGCCCGCAGCATGGATTAAACGAAATCAAACCAAGTTACTCTTGGTTGTGGCGGAAAAGCTTTCGGAGCCTCCGGGGCCGCGACCGGCGAACTTTGGCAACCAAGTTACCATCGGCATCCAGCGTGCCCACGACGGCCCGTTGGCCGTTGTTGTCGAGCAAGTTGCCATCGGCGTCCAAACTGCCCAGCTTGGTGAAGCGGTTGCCCTTGCTGTCAACGATGGTGTCCGGAGCACCGCTGGCATCATTGCCACCGGTGTAGTGGTTATCGTTATTGTTGTTGTTGTCCACAGGGGGTGCCGACGTGGGCTCGGGAGCAGGCGCAGGAGCAGGTGCAGGAACAGGCGCAGGCGCAGGTGCAGGCGCAGGCGCAGGAGCAGGAGCAGGCGCAGGAGCAGGAGCAGGCGCAGGAGCAGGAGCAGGAGCAGGCGCAGGCGCAGGCGCAGGAGCAGGAGCAGGAGCAGGAGCAGGAGCGTCGGTCAGCTGGTAGACCTTGACCGAGTTGACCTTCCAGTAGGCGTCCTCGAAATCGGCCGGGTTCTTGGAAACGTACTCGGTGCACGTCGTCGCCTTGGCCTTGCACTCGGGGGTCGTGTCCCAAACGGCGCCGGCCCAGTCGCCGCAAAAGGTGGTGTCGAAGACGAGATTGTTGTCGCGAAAGTGCGAGTCAATGTCGCAGCCCTGGCCGCTGCTGGCGAAGCGGGCCAGAGGAAGCCCCCACGAGGAAGGGTTGGGATGTCCGGCCGAGATGTCGGCGGGGATGCCGCTCCGAGGGAAGAACCAGACGGCGATGTGGTCCGAGGTCCACTCGGTGGCATAGACGCCACCGTTGACGCCGTTGAAGCCGTTGCCGTAGTTTTGTGTGTCCGTCGACTTCTGGCTGCAGCCGACGCCCTGCTCGGCACAGTTGAACTTGCTCATCGACGTCGTCTGGAGCGAACCGGCGTTGTTCACCTCGCAGCCGGGTCCGGTGTGGAGGGAGACGATGGCCGAGGTTTGCGTGTGGACACCCTCGATGATGTCGATCTCGCCCGACGTCGGCCAGTTGGGGCCAAACATCCAAAAGGCGGGCCAGACGCCGCAGATGGCGCCGGGCATGTGGCTGATGTCGGCGAGGAAGAGGCCCTTGGTGAAGGCCTGCTTGGACGTGATGCGGACCGACTGACGACCGGCCGAGGGGTTGACCGTCTTGTAGTCGACTCCCATGTACGTGGCGCCGTCGCCGTCCGTGCGGATGAGGCCGGCCTGCTGAGCGGCGGCGCGGTCGACGTACTGGACGAAGCCGTGCGTCGGGTCGGGTTGCGTGAAGAAGTCGAAGCCGTCAAAGAAGTTGGCGCCGTCGTACGAGATCTGGAGGCCGTACGTCGTAGTCGCCCGCCGCGTCGGGACACCGGCGGCGGCGAGGCCGAGGCCTGCCACCAAAGCAGTGAGAGGGTGCATGGCGGAGAAAGGTCCGTTAAAGTGTCGCCTCTGACGAGAGCGTGTCGAGTTTGGAATGGGAGTTGTACTTAGGTCTATGCCTAAGAAGGAGCTTTTCGTGAACGTGTTCGTTTGTCGTTGTTTGGTATCTATTCGGTTCCTGATGGAAGAAGAATGGAAGTGAAGAGAATGGAGGGGAGGAGGGTGGCTGTCGAAGCACAATTTAATAGCCCTCGGGTTTCCTCTCGTCGATATAGCGTGCACGCGCAGCTATAGGCCGTCGACCGGGAGGCAAAGCGAGGACGGGCACCAACGACGGCGAGAGAAGGCTGGGGAAACCAGCGGTGGCACGAATGTAGAGGCGGTCAGGTCAACTGGGACGCAGGCTGTGCAGAAGGATGACGACGCGGATGTTCAAGCGACGATGGAGAGTGTAATGGACGGTGAGGACGAGGATGGAGGAGCGGAGAAAATAAATGAATGAATGAATGAATGAATGAAGGAATGAACGATGAGTGAATGAACGAAAGGAAGGAAGCGAGCACGGAAGGAAGGAAGGAGAGCACGCGGGACAAGTGCGAGAGACATTCGACCTCGCGAGGGCATGTATGGATATGTTCGACTACATATCTGTTTGGAAGCGCCGTTGCCTTCCTTTTTTCATCTCTCAACCGCGTACCTCTATCTGGTCCGTTCGCCCACGCTACGTTTGCAACTATCACCGCGACGGTCTGAGCATTTTCTTTTTTTTCTTTTGTTCCTGGCAGCTTTCGATGCCGGTAGACGTCTTGGGGTATGCCGACGCTGCGTGGACCAGTTGCTGCATCCAACCTGCCCTCCACTACCGAGGGGTGACGTACCGGTGTCGTTGACGGCAAGCCAATCACGGGTCCCGGCAGGGGGGTTGGGGCGCCGCGCCGTCCATGCCTGGCGCTGGTGGCGACGCCTGGCCCGTCCCCCCCCCGCCCCGCCTTCCCCTTCCTTGACTTGGCGGTTCCTGGTCCCTGGATGCCACTTCCTCCTCAGATTTCCGATCGCCCCCCCCCGGCCCCCCCCCCACCTGTCACCTGTCACCCGTCACCCAGTTGTCCAGTCGCTGAGTTGTCCAGTCACCCACCCAGTCATGCACTGTAATTATTTACCTAGTACTCCGTACTCCGTAGTTGTAGTTGCAATTATCCAGTCACCCACCTCCAGTTACCCAGTTATCCCGTCACCCGATCATGAACTCCCCGGGCCGCCGCTGCCTCGACTCTCCAAGCCCCAGTGGTTACGAGTGCATGCTCTACCTGGAAGCATGTCATGTGCAAGTGATTCATCTCTTGATGCCCAAGTCGGCATATTTCGTTGCTATTATGGGGAATCCTTATCGCTATTGGGCGACCTGCTAATCCCTCTCGGGCACGCACGTTGTAGGTACCCCGCCATCCCTTGGTGCCTAAAACAGGTACCTTTTGTATTACCCGCTACAGCGAATTACCAATTGTACCGAGCATTCGCCGCGCATACCACAGCCACGCCACCTAGCACACGTCGCCTCCCTCCCCCCCAACTCTGTATCTGATCTCCCAACTCTCTCGTATCAAATCTTCAACTCTCGTATCTCATCTCCGTCTCATTCCCATGGCTGATTCCAACTACCGAGACCACCGAGGATGAAATTGAGAGGCTGGCGAGCTCGCTGGTTGGGCATCTTCGGAATAACCACGAATGACCTTTGCAGTGCGGCCATTGGTCAGCAGGCATCACCAAGGACAATCCATTTTGCGTCACGTTTCCTTGTCGTCCGGCTCGCAGAGGCATCCATCCTTGCCACGCAGGTCACGCACCGCACCCGCTAGTTAACCTCCTCCTTGCAGCAAGCCACGCGACGATCCGGTTCACCGTTTCTGCAGCTCGACGCATCAAAACGTTCAACGTCCAACGTCGAGCATCCACCGTGACGACACCCAACGTCCGAGGGGGAAAAATGCCTCGTTTGTTCGTCGAAGCAGCCCGCGGGCGTTCATGGCAACTCGTTAGCCGCCCACCAACAACCAAACACGCCGCTTCCTTCCCACCCCCTCAAGCGCCCACGTCCCATCTGCCATTCTTTTTCTTTTTTCCTTGCCTCGCCTATGGCTTGCTGGCCAACGACCTGATCGCCTTTTGGTCCCTCCGAAGGTTTGAAACCGCCCGCCCCTCCTTTCCGTCGGCCTCCCGCGAAACACGTCCGTCCATCGACAATGCAACCATTCTGCACTGACGGTTCATGCCAATGAATTGTCGGGCCAGAAGCACCCACCGTCCATATTTCCATCTGCTGTGATTGCAGAAACCTCACCACCATCAAACCGCAAGCGTCGCCCTTTCCGTTGCTACCGGCACGTACTTGGGGTGCACCGCCATGCCGTGCATGCATATATACCACGCGCTTGTACGGAGTGCAGCACGAATATGTGCATTCAGCAATAACCATCTTGGCGATGCCGGCCAGGGTCAAGTCAACCCTTTCGGAACAAAGCACGACCCCGCTTCAACCCGCCTCGGATATCGGCCCGGATGACACGCTCTCGCCATTCGATGATCTCCCGCGACATCAACCAACTACGCAATCCAGGTGCCTCATCCTCCGCCTTACGCATGCTTCAGTAATAAGTACCAAGTACTGTATGGAACCGGCCTTGGCTGGGGCTGCCCCCCCCTCCCCCCCTCCCCCGGGGGGATCACCTCTCGACCGTCGCATGCCCCGGGTTTCTACTCCACCTGCCCCCTGTAATTTGGCTTCCTGCACTGCGCCATATACATCGCATACAGTGTATACTGGCAACGTGCTTGTAAATGTCCCAACAGCCTCCGTGCGTTTGCTTTTTATCTTTCTCATGCTCGTGATGGGACAAGCGATGATGCCTCCAGGCAACGCACTTGCGTCGAGGTGCTGGTAAGGTACCGTGCGGCGCTGTGTTGTGTGGCGCTGTGATATTTGTAAATGTATTTGTATTGGAATTGTATTGGATTTGTATTGAACATAGCCAATCGTACACCCCCGGCTATTATCGTGAAGCGTATAAAAGGGGACAGAAAATGAGCAGCAGACAAATCGCTCCATGCCTCTAGACACGAAAAAACGCCACTGGCAGGCCCCGTTGGAGGCCTCAAAATGCATCATGGAAACACTGTCCTGCCGAGTATGGGCAAACATGCACCTCCCCACGCCGGAGCCCCAACGGCTTCCCCTTTGCGCCTCCAGCTCCCCACGGCGTGCATGCTCTCCCCAACACCTGTCGTCTCGTAGCATCCGTATCGATCATGTACAGAGCGTCATCATCCTCGGACCCTCGACCCGGACGATTTCCGGCATGCCTTCGTGCCGTCGGCGAGCATGCCTCCCCTCGCGTCCCACCTCGGCCTCGTGAAAGTAGTCGTGGGGGTGGGTCCACGCTCCAACGAGCCGCTTCGTGCTCGCCGCCGCCGGTCCGTCGTCGGACCGCAAGGTGCGGTAGGGGGATCCTCCCCGTTCCAAATCGCGTCGTCGCCGGCCCGTCAAGCCTTCGGGGGACGGCCATCGTGTGTCGTAAAGCAGGTCTCGTCGTCGAGGTCGCCGCCGGCCCCCTCGTCGTCAGACTTTTGCGCGAAAGCGGCCGCTCACAGCTTGACAACCTGGCCCGTGAGCTTGAACCAGATGACGGCGATGAGATCCTCCTTGAAACGTTCCCATGGGTTCCGGTTCAGCCAATAGCTGAACTGTCGGTATTGGTACATCTCGCCCCAGCAGTCGCGACCCCATTCGCAGCCCGCCATGTTGACGACAAAGTCGCGGTCTTCCTGGCTGTAGTGGTACCGCGTGTGGTTCTTGCCCGAGCCGTCGCCGCAGGCGGCCGTCGGGAAGCTGTTGATGCTGCGCTGCGGCAGGAAGCCCGTGTGCTGCCTGACCCACGGGTAGCTCTCGTACATCTGCTCGAGGGCATCCTGTTCCTTGTGCTCCCACGCCATGTGCTTCTGCTCGTACGCAACCGGGTCCCACCACATATCCAAGAGGCGCTCCGACCAGGCGCTCCGGCGCATGAAGAAGGAGCCCAGGTTGAATCCCGAGCAGTCCTGCGAGAGCAGCAAGTTGACCGAGTTGATGTCCCCGTCGCCCACGGGACTTCGGGCATCGGCGTCGAGGTAGTGGTCCCGGAAGGGATGCGTCAAGTTGAGCGGGTTGTACTCGTTGATGTCCCGGTACACCTTGTCGTCGAGATGGTCGAAGAGGTGGCTCTGCAGCGAGTAGAACGGCTCCATGACGATCGTGTTCAGGTCGAGCCACCAGAACCTGCACCCTGTCAGCGTCGCTTCCTCCGTCGCGCCATGCGCCCCGGACCGGTGACGAGCGAGACGTACCATTCTGCCTTGGGGTACTTCCTCATGGCGAGCCTCATGTAGTCGACCTTTTCCCAGCTCTCACGCCATTCGTGCGCGTACTTCTTTCTCGTCTTCATGTCGACAATCTCCAGATCGTACCCCCATCTCTTGACGTAATTTCTCTTGTTTCGCACGCTGTCCCGCTCGATGGCCCACTCGCGAGCGCCCTTCCACTCCATGACGCCTCCGCCGACGTTGGCGGCCAAGATGATGACGAACTTTTCGCCGCCGCCGCCCCACGACGCTCGTCGGTAGTGATAAACCAACGCTGCGTTGGACGCCTGTCAGCCGGGAGCTCCGACGCGGCGAACCGACGACGAATGGGGGGGGGGGGGGGTTACGCACGGGAATGATAAAATATGTATATGCACATGAAGATGACGAAGCCGATGAGCAGCCGTATCTTGAGCTTGCGTCCCATGCGACCGATGACGGATCGTATCCTACCGACCAAGGGGAGATTCTGGCCCGGCCATCGTCTGCCGTGGCCGACCTTGTCCTTCTCGTCGTCGTGGGAATCGTCGTAGCTCGAGTAGAAGAGCGGTAGGCTGCTGGACAGGCGACGCATGTTGCGGGAGAAGAAGCCCTGGTTGTGGGTGGAAAAGGACGGGTAGCCGTTGGCGCCCCCCTGACGGCGCATCTTGGTCGATGACGCCCACTGGATGGGACCGCCGCTGACGATGGTCGGGCTGTTCCTGCCGCTGTTGCTGAGGTTGAGGCCGGGGCTGGCCCAGCCGCCGCCGGGAACCGGCGATGGGCTGCGAGACAGGGACATGGGACCGGCCGGCGTACCTGCGACGGGTGGGTGTTAGCCGACCGACCTGCGCGGTACGATGCTCCTCGAGCTGTTGCGTGACGCGATGCTGCGCGATGCTGCGCGATGCCGCACGAGTGCGGCGACCGGCGGGGACGGGGGACCGTGGCAGGGCCAGGGCCGGGGCCAGGGACGCAGGAAAACGACGAGCGGTGCAACGTACCGATGACGGGCGAGAGCGACACCTGGTTGGCCGGCTTCGGCTTCGACTCGAGGAAGCTGGCGGCTTGCAGGTCGCTCAGGGAGGGCGAGCCGACCGAGGATCGCCTCCTGTGGTGTTGGGGGGAAGGCCGGTCGCTGAAGGAGCTCGAAGAGCCTTCGCTCTGCTTTGGGGACGCCAGATTGAACGGTGGTCGCGCTCGGCGACGCTGAGGAAATCTGGAGGCTTCAGGTGACGAGGGGGACGGGGTGGCCTAGGCGAGCGGGAGCAGCAGGCCAGGCCGTTTCACGTCCGGTCGTTGGACAGGCGCTTGGTTTGCTCGAGGTCGGTGTCGAACCGAGAGGGAGGGAGCGCGACGGAGCACAGGGTGGACGACTCGGGCTCGGACGAGGAATCGAACTCGCGGCGACCGTCGGAGGCGTCGGGCCGAGCTGGCAGCAGGATGATGTAGTATCTGCGGAGGGGTAGGAGTCGGAAATGTACAAGTAGTGACCGTCGTCGCATGCATGCGCGTAGCAATGTTATTTTTTTTCCCTCTCCGGACACTCCTTGTCGGTAAAGGGAGACGGACGAGTTCTCTCCAAGGCTCGCACGGGACGGGAGAGAGGACGTGGGCGGAAGCTGGCCTCTCGGGAAAAGCTGGAGACGTGCGCGCCGTCTGGTGGGACGGACGGGGAGCGGAGTCGTTCGACTGGCTCGCTGGCTGGGTCGGTGCGGCACCTCAGGAATTGTCGTTGCGAGTCGAGTAATTAGGTAGAAAGGCAGCTCGCCGTCGTCCTCGTACAGATGGGCAATGGTGGCGGTGGCGAAAGCGATGGTGATGACAGGTGCGACTCGGTCGTTTGGGGGGGGGGGGGGAGCAATTTGGTGTTTGGAGAGGAAACGGAGAGCTGGCACTAACTCGCACTCGCATTAACTGACGCCTTCACTTTTTCTCCCCTACCATCGGCCGCGTTCTTACTAGGCGGGTTGGCGAGCTCGGTGGCCATGCCACGCACTGGCAAAAACGGTTCGGGTTCGGTCACAAAAACGAATGCGGAAGTACACTGTCAAAAAACCACAGGAGGAGAGGATTCGGAAGAAGGGGAAGGGGGGGGGGGGTGGAATGGAAGAAAGCGACGAAACACGGGTGCGAGCCGAGCTGACGGCGATACGAGTGTGGAATTGAGATGGTAATAATCGTCGTCAACGTGCACCAAGACAATGATGCCGTCGCCCGCACAGGGTACCAAGAGTAAGATGTCGACTTTCAGCCCTCGACTCCTCCTGCTGTCACTCTGTCGGAAGTACGGGATGCACGGGTAAAGGTACTCGGCTTGGTTCGTTCCAACGGGAACGGTACTGTACTCCGTACACGTAGAAGTATTAATGTACACGTACTTGTAATTAACCGACCCGCTCAGGGGCTCGATCAACCAACCACAGCGCTTGATCAATCCTAGCACCGACAGGGGTGGGGGGATAGGTAAGCCTGCAAAACTCTCTTTGCAGCATCGATTTGTAGGTAAGTACAGGGTACATTGCAAACGCACACTTTCCAAAACGTGTTGCACGAGCTTCATGTACCATCTACCTTTGCCTCCATAGCATCCACAATATTTGGCTCGGTACGGAGTACTGAGTACCACCTCTGACCTTTGTGGTCTTTATCGCTTTTGTCAGGAGTACTCCGTACAGCATGACCACATGAGTACTGTACTTGGGTTCGTAGGCGTCCGTGGGCTACCCGCAAAGCCGGCGTTGGCGGCACAAATACTTACTAGGTACTTAAACCTACTCAAGTACAGCAGATGTACTTGCACGTAGGTGTAAGTAAGTACTTGTAGTATTGGGTACTAGGTAGCTGGTACCGAACATTACTTAGTACCTACTAGCACCCAAGAACCCCAAGTAATATTAGCTCAATCCTAACCTGATCCTTTATAATCCGTACTAACATCACAGGTGGTTGCGTACACGTAGTAGTGCGACTACTGTACGTGCGCGCACCGCCCATGTACCGTGGGGAGACGTGAAGGCACGGATTGCAATAATTACATGTACATTGGAGTGCAGCACGTGCAATTACTACTACAATATGTACCTACTTATGTAGTAGGAACAATGTAAAAGTTACAGTATTCTACTTCCAGCATACTAGGTAATTAGGCACAGAACTATTAGCAGCACTGGTACTACCGTACTGTACCTCCTATACTTACTCACATGCGTACTAGCCAAGTACTTGTAGGTGCACTTACTTAAGTACATGTATTATTACTTCTCTGTACTGCGTGCTCTGCATCAGAGGTAATAGTTGTAAACACTTTTCCCTGTTGGATGACAGAGCTCCCAGCACACCTGCTTAGTGCTGTAGGTAATTACCGGTTATAGAACGCATCTAGTGGTGCGATGTGCTGTACTCGGCACTCCGCATGGAGTAATTAAGTACAGGTACATGCTTGCTGGTTGCGGGTGCTAAACTGTCCGATGCTACAGGTTACTGCCGCCTGAGGCACTTTCTTCAGCACCAGGAACAAGACACCTAGACCATTTTCGGACGACAAGTACGATTAACACCAAGGACCGCACAAGGTACTGTTGTTACCGCTGTCACTTGTAATCTAACCGAGAAGCCGCCCAGTATACTTCCATGAACTGTAAGTACGGAGTACAGGTAGCGATACCATGTGTACGGAGTACTCTGAAACTACTGATGCACGATGCTCGTGCAAGCACTCCGTACTCCATAGTAGTAATTACTTGCAATTATGGTACACCTGCAAACTATGGTTCGGCATCCTCCTTCTCCCTCTGGTCTCCACACGGCAAGGGCAGCGGCATCTTACGAATATGAGCACCATCCACGTAATGCACACGTAAGTACTCGTAGGTGTGCTTGTACTGTAATTACAAGTACACCCAAGTACACTTGAATGCAAGTACATTTACTTGTACTTACTGTACTGTAAGTACTTACTTAGGTGTAGGTGTACTGGCGTGTACTCCGTACAGTACAGTCCGTTCAAACTTGCACTCCCGCCCTCCCTTGTCGACTTTTACATTAGACTCCACCCTAATCCTTCCAACAGCCCAACTGTACCGGTACTTGCGGTTTCGGAAGGATGCAACGAAGCTTTCATGGTAAAAGCCGACCC
Organism: Drechmeria coniospora; assembly: GCF_001625195.1. Taxonomy (NCBI): domain Eukaryota; kingdom Fungi; phylum Ascomycota; class Sordariomycetes; order Hypocreales; family Ophiocordycipitaceae; genus Drechmeria; species Drechmeria coniospora. The sequence continues at coordinate 7,964,473 of NC_054390.1, read as the reverse complement.
GTTGGCCCGTTCTGTTCCCTTCTCACCTGCATTTTTGTCCCTTGCTCTCTAATTAATTACTCATGTACAATGTGGATATGCACCAACGGCCTCTCTGGTAATAATAATGCGGCCAACTAATACATTGCGGGGGTTGACTTGGGTCACTGTTTATTTATTACATTTACAGTAAGTACTCCGTACGGAGTACAGGTAAGTACTGAATATCGGGAGCGAGCGTGGAATCTTCCGTCTCATCGTCGTCCACCTCATGACTCCATATCAATCACTCATCTGCCGCAGATTGCCGTCCGTGTGCGCTGCCTGACTCCTGTCGTATGCGTGACTGACGCTGTCGCCACCTCTCAGCCACCACGAGCTGATTGCATCACGTTGTCCGTCCGCCGGAAAGCAAGGGTGAAGACGTTCTGGGACAAGCAGCTCTAGCAAGCTAATTCTGCAGTCCGAGGATTGGGCCGATGGTACATGCCATGAACGTACTGCTTAGTCCTGCAGTGGCGACGAATTTAGCTAATAATACTATTTGCCAGTCCACAGCAGTCGCTGCAGACACAGGTTTGGAAGGAATCCAGCAATGAATGGCTGGTTCATCCCGCACCCCTTTCTACAGTAAATACCTAAGTAAGTAAGTAATAAGTACTCCATTCATGTACAAGAAATACTGGGATCTGGCTTGGGTTCGGGCCTGAGGAAGCAGGTACCAGTACGAGTCGGTGCCAACACCAATAGTGCGGACCAGCTACGACGGTGTCTGATTTGCTGGATGCGACTGTTCCCATCAGCCATTGACCGTTCGAGACCGGTATGGCTGGATTCCAGAGTTGTGATTCGCGAAGTGAATACGGTGTGCTGCTACCAAACGTGGCCAACGAGACATCAAAGTTCTCGCTACCTGGTTTCCAACTGCAGGAATGGGTCCTTTGATAGTTCCTGTACAACTGGTATCCTGGATTGTGGGTTGGTCCAGCACACCACGAAGGTGTAAGTAACTACTCCGTACAGTACTTGCGGAGTACAAGCTCATCGCTAATACTTAGGTATACTTGTATTACTGCGTACCACAGAAGGAGAATGGTAATTCAACTAAACCTCCCTGAACCCGTAGTACATCTGGAGTACTCCGTACTTGTACTCCCCCCCCCCCCCCCCAAGGAGTGCTAACAAATAGATATTTATATTTATGGTGCCCTTCCTAGCCGACCAAACACGTACAGTACAGTACATGTGCACCTACTGGTAATATGTCGGAGTATCACTCCGTTCGTACATAAACCAGAGGTGCACTCTAAACCGACTAGACCAAAAGTAGATAGAGGAACGGAGTATTACGGAGTGCCTGGGTTGGGTGTTGAATCACCACCATGGTGCATCTCAGTTCAGCGTCGAAAGCAGCTCGGCTCCAGCTTCAATTCCACAACCTTGGCTGATCGCTTCGCTTGATTCCCTCCATCCCATGGCAGACTTGCAACTGCCGAGACCCAAACGTCACCCCCTTCGGCTCAATATGACCCTTCGTGTATGCTTACATCGAACATGACGTGCGCTTGCGTGACTGTGATGGAGACCGACCCCTTGTCACGGTCCCAATCCGCCTCGGCGCGTACCCTCGGCCAATGACGGCGTCTGCACACACATTTCCAAGCGCCGGCATCAGCCTGGTCCCGTTGAGCTGCATCACCGTCGACCATTCATCCGGCTCGAATGCATCCAACCTCTGCCGTGCTGTCGTCGTCGGCCATGAGGACGGCGCCACCTCCAAACGCGCTTTGACAGGACGCTGAAATCATGGGCCATGCTACGCTGGGGAGATTCTTGTTGTGCGCCCTCAATGGCCCCGATGGCCTATTGTCTTCTCTCCCCATCAGCACTCCCATCTCCTGCTTCTGGCAACAGCGACGCGGCCTTGCGGCCATCTTTTCTTTCCTCTCCGACCCAGCTCGTCAACGTTGGGAGGAGCCGAGTTCGCCACGTTGGCTCCTCATTTCTCTGGCCATCGCAGGCAGCTCCTTGGTGCCATGTATCGCTACGGTGCTGCATTTCCGACCGTATATCCTCTCTGAATCTGATCCACACCCCTCGAATGCCTGAGTGCTTCACGCGGCCGCCCCTTCACCAGGATCAAGACGGCACTGACCAGATTCATTGTGGGACAAAGAGGGAGCGATATTGCACCGGCACAATGAATGCCGCCACGCACTACCACAGTGACATTGTTGGAACTTCCCACCACCATGTCACTGATGACTGGGGGACATGGCAGGAGGATGAAAAAGGTTCCCTCGCTGCGACAGAGAATCTGACTCTTCTCTCGCCACCTCCGCAGGCGACGGACCGTTGCCCACGAGCTTCCACCAGGACGTCACACCGGAAGACTTCACGATATCCCAGTGCCAAGATGAAGAGGCTCAAGTCAAGGCACCGACAAAAGGCACAGAACGCAAGAGCAGGCATCAAACTCATCACCGACATGTCGGTTCTGAACCGCAACGGCGGCGCTGCAGCAGGCATGCCGACCAAGTTTGTCGATGCCGTCGCCCTGAAAGCACTCGAAGGGGATTCCGGCTCCACCATCGTTGGCAAGTTGAACTGGTCCAAGAGGGACAAGTGTCAGCATCAGAATTCCGCCTCGGCCGCGCCGCAACATTCTGGCCCCAAGGTGGAACAGGAGCTCTCGCCCGAGGACCGGCCCATCGTTATCGGCATCACCCTTCCCTGTGCTGAGTCGACTCGGCACAGGGACAATTCGCAAACCGTCGATCAGAGTGCGCCTCAGATGTCACGAAATCCAACCGCGGCAAACCAGACACCTCGTGTGGTGTCCTCCGCTGCCGGAGTCGCTGCGGCAGAGGACCCCGTCCACAGGTCGGTGTGGTCGCCGGATACACCAGACACAGTGCTGTCCTTTCACCAGGTCCGAGAGACATCCAGTTCGTCTTCCCAGTCCAACATTGCCGCACCTACGAAATGGAAACAGCTGCCGCCAGTGCCGGGCATTCCCACCGATCATGTAAAAGCGCAAGTGCAGGATAAGATGAGCCTAGAGCTTGGAGGACAAGATGACGAAGAAGATAGCGGCACACCATGCACCCTCTTTGAAGAGGATGGACCGTCAACTCCCGGGAGGCCTTCTCCGGGTGTTGATCTCGGCCAGTATCGCGACAGCGCAAATTCTGGCTCTGCCGGTTGGTGGGACCATCATGTCATAACGCCGTTTGTGGACCAACGGAACTCCTTCTCCAGTCGCAAGCTGAAGATGGATTCGCCCAAAAAGGGTGAAAGAACAGCATGGGCAAAACACGACTCGAAGGACAAGCACTCTGAGATCGGACCACTGGAGGCGCCCCGAGATCGTTCGCTGGCACCCATCGCTCGTGCTCCAATACCACGCAAGGGCCCGACTCCACGTGCTGGTGCGCTCACGACACGTGGACCAGAATCTACATCATCACCATGGCCAAGTCCGGCATGGAGTGACGAAGCGATGAAGGAAGGTGGGCACATGGTTACCAAGGAGGGAGTGGACAAGGACCTGCCGCCTCCTTATTCATCACCAAAGAATCCACAAGGGGGCCTAGTTCGGCATCGAGCAATCTTTCCGCCCGAATACGCACCGCAAGGGCGATGTTCTCCATCGGCTGGCACGACAACTGCTGGACATGTCTCCACGATAGCTTCCCGGGAAGCGGCGCAGCCCACGGGCAACACTCGAACCGTGACCTCGAACCCATCCCCGCCGCCTTTGGAAGCGCCTCTGCCTCCTCGACCACTCGGCACCTACCTGCAGTCAGAAGACGTAATATCCTCCCATGACCGAGCGCGCAAGGTTGAACGGCAGCGTCGCCGTCACGAGAAGGAGGAGGTTGTCGCCAGACGCCTGGGGGGTTTCTGGAGAGGGCGATGGTGCATACCACCCACCGGTTGCTACGGTCGTCCTGGTCGCGAGGGACGAAAGCGGAGACGAATCTGCATCGCGATCTGGGCTGGCATGATTGCCGCGATGACTCTCATCATCGTGCTGGCAGTTGTCTTGAGTCGACGCGGCAGCCCGCGGGAGGCACCCTCGATATGGGTCAACCTGACCGATTTCCCGCCCATGCCTACAGGAGTGCTCACCATTGTTGGCCCAGACAACTCGGTCTCCAAGAGCGTTTGCACGAAGCCGTCGACGTTGTGGAGTTGTTCTTTGCCAAAGGACCAGCACAGCTCCGTGGCGCCGTACATGGCGAACCAGCCCACGGTCGTGATGCAGATCCAATGGGACAATGGCACCGGCTACGCGTCAAAGGGTGCGGAGGATGGAAGGTCTCGCAGAGGGGCACGCGTCGTGCGCCGTGCACACATTCGGCAGAGGGACGAAATCGGTGGCTTCCGACCGCAACCCGATGGACCCGACCTGAAGGAGCTGTGGTTTCTGGGAAACACGACGGACGACATCAAGGCGGAAAACAAGGCTGGGGAACAAACGCCATTCTACATCAGCCTCCTGAAGTCGACAGACGAGCCGGTCGGGCTCCCCAAGTTGGGCCGTCGAGATGGCGGCGCGCAGATTGGCAACCAGAGCCTCGCCGGCCTTCTTCCAGCACCCGCGTTGGAGGCAGACGGCACTCCGACGGCCGCCACGATGCTGCCTTACCCCGTCCAGCAACCTGTCCGGCTGTTCGACCGCGGGCTGCCGTCGGAGCACTACGGATTCTTCACCCACTTCCGGCGATCCCTCTTCGTTAGGTCGGTAACGATCCTCAACCGGACCAAGGACGGTGACGTCCCACTGGACGAGAACGGGGGGTGCGGCAAAAATGAGGCTGCGTACATGGTGAACTGGGACGAGACGCGAGTGCTCGTGCAGATCTGGACGCGAGCCTTGACCGTCAACGCCTCGTCACTTCTGCCACCCGGCCCCGGCCCTCGCATCGGTGGGAACGGAGAGCTGGTGCGTCCCGGCACGATGCCGTATCCCGTGACGGTGACACTCGACACGCACGGCGGAAACCCGAAGCGGAAGCTCGTGTGGGACTGGCCTATCGACGCGCGGCAGAGGCTCGCGCTCGACAAGGCGGAACTTCTCGCCAACGACATGGGCGCCGGAGGAACGTGGATCAATCCTCGTGGAGCAGGAAATGCCGAGCAAGGAGGCTTCGATGGCGGCTCGGGTGGATGCAGATGCGAGTGGGTGAACTGGGTGAGCCGCGGCGGGCGCGGAATCTAACGGTCCCTCTCGCTGCGACGGCGGCGGCATCCACATCACCACCATCACCACCATCACCACTGGTGACCCATGACATGACCAAAGCTGAGGGATCTCGACGGTGACCAATATGGCAGCTCTTCATGAGAGATGATGGGGCCGAGGTGCACGACGTCGTGATTCAACATGCAAACCGCTACACGCCGCTCACTGAGCCGTCCTTCTCCGCCTGCTCACCTGGGACATCTCCCTCGTCATGATATGAATCACGGCGTGCATCGTTCACGTGCTAAAGGAGGAACAAACATATGGAGCCTCAATACGAGGGCAGGATCTGGATACGTATCCTGGACCAACTTGTAGGCGGGTTTCCCGTGGTGATTGGAAATGGGAACCCCATATTAGACTTGTGTTCACCTCCTCACGCACTGAGATCAAGCACACAGCGAATGGAATAATTACAGCCCATTTTTGTACGTACATCAATGGCCAGTTCAGGGATACAGGCCTTGCTCATGTATGTAAAGTCATGTATTGTATTGCATTGTGTTGTGTTGTATTTTATTGCAATGTTCATTCAGTATTCACGAATGCAGCAGTGGGTGAGCGAGGTCGGAGCACTGAGGGGCAGCTTGTCGAAGCCGGACGACGGGACGGACGCCTAAGGCATCGTCAGTACACCCCTCAACTACTGCCACCGTAACCACAATTTTCACTTCACTTCACTTCACGGGTCGAACATCTCTCTCTCGGCCCGCGACGACATCTTTCCTGTTCTACGACTTCGTCCCGCACTCCTGGAGTCTTGATGCTGCGCCCAGCATGTCACCACATACGTCGTCGTCTTATTCATGGCCCCCGCCTGCGGACTCATAGAAGCACGACGGCGGCAACAGGTCCATCTCTTGTTACGCTCGCAATTGAAACTTCATGCGACGACACAGCCGTCGCCGTACTCTCTCGCTGCCGACGCACCGGTCGGGCCTCGCTGCTCTTCAATGAGCGCATCTCCTCGGACAACCGGCCGTTCAAGGGCGTCAACCCGGCCATCGCCGTCCAGGGTCACAATGCCTCGCTCGCACCACTGGTTCGCAGAGCCCTCGCCTTCCTCCCCGACGCCCGTGCTTGCGACGGCGGCAATGAAGGCGGCAGAGTGCTTGCCGTGGGCGACGGCGAGTGCAGGACGAACAGGAAGATGCCTGACTTCGTTTCCGTCACCCGAGGCCCCGGCATCATGGCGAACCTCGCCGTCGGACTCAACATGGCCAAGGGTCTGGCCGTCGCCTGGGACGTGCCCCTCCTTGCCGTCCATCACATGCAGGCCCACGCCCTGACGCCGCGCCTCGTCCATGCCCTGGGAGAGGAGACGGCGCGAGTGCGAACGGAAGGCGAAGCTGCTGCCGAATCCGACGTTGAAGTCGACACGGGAGCCGGAGCCGAAACCTTGACCAGCTGTCCCGAATTCCCCTTCCTCTCCCTCCTCGTTTCGGGTGGCCATACGCAGCTCGTGCACTCGACCTCGCTCGTCCACCACCGCATCCTCGCCAACACGGCCGACATCGCCATTGGCAACCTGCTCGACCAGACTGCCCGTGTCATCCTTCCTGCCGACGTCCTCGAAGCCAGCCCCGACGTCATGTACGGCCGCGTCCTCGAGGAATTTGCCTTCCCGCCCGACCTCGGCGACGTGGGCGCCCAGCATGCCGACTTCTTCCGCCCCGCCACCTCGCGCCACGACGAGATGGTTGACGTGCCCTCTGGGTATTCCTGGACGGTGCCGTTGCCCTTTCGCAACTCGCGAAAGCTGGTCTTCTCTTTTAGCAGCATCTACACCAACGTCCACCGCATCGCCGCTGCCAACCCGTCTATGGATCTCGCCGAGCGCCGCGCCCTCGCCCGCCACACTCTCCGCGCTGCCTTTCAGCACCTCGTCTCGCGCCTCGTGCTTGCCTTGACCGACGTCGCCCAGCCCGGCTCCTCCGTGCCTGCGGCAGCGCACGCACTCGTCGTCGCGGGAGGCGTCGCCTCAAACCGCTTTCTTATGCACGTCCTGCGCAGCACCCTGGTCGCACGCGGCTTCCCTGACTTGCCCATCCTCGCGCCGCCCGTCACACTGTGCACCGACAACGCCGCCATGGTTGCCTGGACCGCCGTCGAGATGTACGATGCCGGCTGGGCGAGCGACCTGTCGGTGCGGCCCATCGGCAAGTGGTCCATGGATCCGGCAGTGGGCGAGGGGATACTGGGCGTGGATGGGTGGCTGAAGCAAAAAGCTTCATTTCCCTGACTACCGTGATATGATACCCGGTTGACACGCGGCCGTGTGCATGACAAGTAATGCACGTGCGCATTACCGGATGAGAGCGCCAGGCAGGCGTACGGAGCAGTGCTTTCTACGTGCAGGTAATCCCAACCGAATCATGAACAACGTCTACTTGTATCAGACAAGCAGCACGAGGTGCTACAACCTGAGCGCAGGAGGGCCAGTGTCTTGTTTGCATTGTTGTACAAGTGTGCCTGTGTCTGGGATGCATCTCTGGTTGTATTTGACCAGCGTACAATCCTCCATCCGCCAGGTCGAGCGAGCATGCTAGCCAGGTCGGCTGCATCTATTCCAATTCGCTCGACACGTTGGAAAACTCGCCCTTCTCAAGCTTCGTCTTCCAGAAGATGGGGTTCGTATCGTTGAACCCGTGCTTCACCCAACCGTCCTCCTTGATGTGGTAGAGGTTGATGTAACCACCAGAGAAGGCATCGCGGTGCGTGGCCGCCAGGATGCTTCTTCTTCCGAGCTCCAGCGCCTCGTCGACCTTGAGGTCATACTTGTACTCGGCATCCAGCACACCGTACGCAAACGTTTGGCCGCTGCCGACGCAGAAGAGGTTACCGGCGAGCCGGGTGCCATCGCTGTCGACGTAATAGAGAGCCGGGCCCTCCTCCTTGGTGACGCCGGCGCACATGGTACCCATGCTCAGGCCCATGCCCTTGTAGGAATAAACGAGGTTGGCGAGAATCTTGCTCGCGGCGGCGACGCTGATGCGGCGCTTGTGACGCAGCTCATGGAGTCGGCACTGCATGCCCAGCCAGGCGAGCCAGTACTGGCAATCGGCCGCGCCACCGGCCATGGTGCCCAGCAGCACGCTGTTGATCTCAATCACCTTCTTGACCGTCTGGGACGAGATCCAGTTGCCGGCCGAGGCTCGCGAGTCCGTCGCCACGATAATACCGCCCTGGAAGCGAAAAGCAAGCGTCGTAGTACCGTGTGCAATCTTGATGGGGCAATCGGCATTTGATCGATCGTCCGTCGCGGCGCGGAGCCAGGACGAGGGCTGTTTCGGAAGGAAACCCAGGTCAGCCTCCGAATTTGCATTGATCCATCCAAACATGCCAGTTTTACCGACAAAATCCATGCTTTCCTGCACTAGAAATGCACATCGCAGCATGGCAGAGTACTCACCTGGGCAACAGGGGGCATGGCAAACTTGCCCAAGAGGCTCGACATTGGGTTCATCAGCTCCTGCGTTTCGTCCTCAAAGGGCTCGTTTTGCTCGTAGGCGGGACGGCCATATCTTGCCACAAGAGTATCCATCGTGGGCGGATAAATGACAGAAAAAGACGGCAGGTAGTCAGTGTCTTGACGTGTGTTGAGGTGAGCGAGAGCGTGGAGAGCTCTGCACCTGGAGCTTTCGGGAGCTTGCCGAAGCTGGCTGGGCTCGTTAGTAGTTCCCGGTGATCGTTGGACTGCAGAATACGGTCAAGAAAACGAAGACGTGAAGTCAGGAGATGTTGTTTAGCGAGCGATTGATGAAGGCGTACAACCGATGGTGAAGGATGGCCCGATGCCGCCTTGTTGGGAGGTTTGACGTTGCCAAGTAAGACGGATGGGCAGGCAGCTTCAGGATCGCGCGTCACCACCGACGGCAGAAACAAGTGTTAAGGGTGATGTACCCATACATAATCTTCCTTGGGTTCCATGTCTACGCATGGTGCGCCTCAGTTGTCGAGGTACTTTTCATCTAACGCGCCACCAAATACGTTACTTGCCCATGTACCAAGGTACTTGCTGTACTGTACGTGCTCGCTCACGTGCCACGCGCTAGTCCAAACCTGCATTGGTTTGGTGCCTCGTCGCCTGACGGCTCATGCAGGAACAAACGAATGGTGGACTGGACGGAGTATTATCATTACAAGGACTGTCATGTAAATCAAGTAAATTATTGCTTACTTCCAGTACATGCACACCTTCGTACGGAGTACAATATGATTGAAAGCAAGTATTCACCGCAACAGGAAGAAACACATCGTCCTCGGCAAATACCAAGTATATCGCTACTGGTACTCTCGCCCATCCGCTATTCGGCCCGTAATAATGAATAGGCAGGCACTCTGGGTCCTATGTCGTCGATTGTCACCATTTGCAACGGGGCTCAGGAATGCGCACCCGGTCAGCAACCAAGAGTCTGGCCGACTTTTCCAAGTTTGCTGCATTGCGAGACGAGACCTTCAATACTTGTGCAACATTAATACCTATTTAGGTACCTAACCAGCTGGATATCGAATACTTCACAAAAGGTATAACCTTTCAGCACAGCCCGAGCAAGGTCCCCTGTTCCCCGCAGCTTGTGTCTGCTTCTTCGCCAGAGGAGACATGGCGGCCAAGAGAATGAATGCAGCGAAGCGAAAGCAAGGGAAGAACGATACAGAAGAAGTGCAGGGAATGAAAGTTAAAACAAAACGCGACATAGGGGCGCCGTTTAGGACAGTGGCGGTGAATCGTGGAGCACGGCTGGCGGCAGTACAGGGGAACTGGCCCTGGAAACGTATCCCATCCTTCGGAGTCCCTCACGCCTCGTCCCACGACGGAGCAAATTGTGCGAGCCTTCACCTACAAAGACTGCCGTGGCGGCCTAGGGATTTGGCGTCGGCTCCCTACTTCCGCGCCCTTCACGATTGCCCAAGAAACTCCGTCGCACATGGGACTTTGGTGTGTCGGGAGTGCTCTGCTCGGCTGGCTGAAAGTGGCTCTTCAGCGTCACGGTGCCGGCGCCGATGGTGAGTTCCTTCGCCGCGCCGGATCCCGATTCGTCTACAAAGTAGACATGCTCGCCGAGGTCGTCACTCTTGCCTATGAAGTGATCACCCTTCACCTCAATCTTGAACTGAGCGTCCGAGGAACACTTTGCCGTGAAGGTGTCGTCAAAGGTCCATTCTCCCGTGGAGGACTTGTGGTGCTTGGTCTTGCCGATGGCCTTCTCCTTCGGGGACATCTGGGAGACGACGACGTAGAGATCGGCCGTTGGCGGATATCCCGCGGCGGAAACGACGGTGAACGAGGCGGTCCCGGTCGGGCCGGAGCCGGGTGCGGCGCTGTGTATCGACGAGGCACCGATGCTCCTATGTCGGCTGTGACCGGGAGAGTTGAGCTCGATGCTGGGAGTGGGCGCGGCCTCTGGTGCGCCGCCAGGTCCAACTTCGCTGCCCGCCGGGTCCATCTCGGCAACCTCGGGCAGCGCGCCGTTCGTTTCGTCCCCATCCTTCTTCTTGCCAAAGACGCCACGCTTCAGGAAGGATGCTCCGCGGCCGACTCCGTGCCCGACGGCACCGGCGACGACGGCGCCGCCCTTGATAGGCGCCCCGGCAACACCGGTGACGATCCGAGAGGGCGCCGAGAACGTGCCCGTGAAGTTGGAGGTACCCTGCCTGGTTCTGGTGACGTAGTCTGGTCGGAAAAGCAGTCGAATCCGCACGCTGCCTGACTTGCCGTCCAGGACGTATCGGGATTCCGAAGGCTTGAACGGGTCGAGGTTCGCCAGGTTGATCAAGGCGCCCCCCAAGAAGTCGGGCTTGTCGGCAAAGTCGTAGTCGTAGATGTTGACGACAAAGTTCGCGCCCGTGCGGGACGGGACGCTGACCTCGAAGAATTCGTTCCAGGCCGGCGACAGCGTCTTCTTCTGCACCTTGGTCTTGTACACTTCCTGACCGTTCAGCTCGAACTTGCAGTACGGATCACTCTTGCCATTTCGGTCGGCCGAGGGCAGTTCCATGGCGTCCAAGACGTCGACGCGAAGCTTGCCCATGTTGTTGATGCTCTCGCTGGGGTCGAGCTGCATCTTGATGGGCACGTATTTGAGGCTAACCTTGACCCAGCCGTTCTTGCCATCGTCGCTTTTCAACTTGAGAGTTGTCGGGTTATTCTGCGGCCGTCGTTAGTTCCCCGGTGCCACATGCTCCAGACAGGGCGGACGTACCAGGCATTGCTTGAGCGTCTCCAGAGTGTTCCCCGTCAGCTGCGCGAGTATCTGGTCCTTTTCGTCACCCTTCTTCCGAGCCTTGATGGTCAGGCGCGACACGTCGATTTCCCGAATGACACAGTCGCCAATCTCGTCGAACTTGTGCGTCTTTCCTTGCGTTGTCGACGAAACGTACGACGCGTAGGCCATGTCGTCCACAAACACCTCGAGACGGCTGTTGCTCTCGGGGAGCTCGCCCTCGAGAAGGCGGAAAATGAGCAAGCCGCTCTCATGCTTGAGGAGCTCCTCGGGGCTGAGGCGAATCTTTGGCGGTCCCTTCTTTTCGACCGATTGCCTTTCGGGCGTCGACGTGGATGATTGCGACTGCTTCTCGCCATCCTTGTCCGCCTTCGCGCTAGGTTTGGCGTCGCTCGGCAGATCTCCGCCCTTGCTGGTGCCGTTGGTGATCTTGTCCCCGGCAGCAGCCTTCTCGGCTCCCTCTTCCTCCTCATCCTCCTCGGGGTCGGCGACGTTGAGGCATGGGTAGAAGGAAACTGTGTAGGTCAACGCTCCCTTGGGGATACCCTTTCCGTGCAGACGGAGACCTTCGTTTCGAACTTGCTTCTTGTCGTGGACGAGATACTCGCCGTTGTCGTCCTGGTGGACAAAGTCGCCGGCGAAAACCTCGACCAGGCCCAGACTTCGATCCTTGCCCAGCTTCTCGGCATCCATGACCTCGAGAGACAGCCTGTCCCGCGGCGTGTGGATGGGAAGGTAGAGAACCTCATCCCATTCCGGGTTGAGATCGTTCCGGAAGGTGACGGTGCGGGCCTTGTCGACGCCAGACATGAGCACACGCACGTACGGGTCCGACTTGCCAAAGGACTCAAAGTTGCGCAGGTCGGTGGCCTTCTGGAAATGGAATCGCATGACGCCGATGGGCGTGACGTAGCCTCCGGTGCCGACGACGCCGGAGATGGCGACGGGCCTCCACTGCGCCATCATCTTGACGCGACCGCTGTGGGCGCCGGACAGCTGGTACCACTCCTTGCCCTGCTCCATGCACTCGAGCATCTCGTCGAGCTTGATCTGGTACTTGCCGAGGACCTGGTCTCCCGTCAGATCCCTGTCATCCTTGATGGTGACGCCCAACTTGGCCTTTGCGCGGTCCGTGATGAGAATTTCCTTGGATCCGTTGTCCCAAATGGGGTTGTTGGTGCGTTTGAGCTTCTTGGTCTGGTGCACCGCCTTGCCGTTGAGGAACATGTCGGCGTACGGGTTGAGCATGCCGACGAGACTCTTGGTGCCGTCGAGGTCCTTGGCCTGCTCGACGGTGAATCGCAGGATGCCCTGGTTGGATGGCGGCAGCGGTTCCGGCTTTCCGTCCTCGCCCGTCGTGGGCTCCATGACGGGGAAAAAGCGGAGGTCGCAGGAGACGACGCCGCGGGCCTTGCCGTCGGCGATGACCTCGATCCGCTCGTTCTCGCGCACGTTGAGCTCCTCGAGGTCCTCGAGACGGAAGGAAGCGACGCCGAGCTCCTTGGACTTGCGAAACTCGTTTTTGTCGAAGACCTGGATGTCGAGCGAGTCGTTGAAGGAGGTGACGATGAGGTAGTGCGTCTCGTTCCACCTCGGGTTGGAGTTGTCCTCGATCGTCTTGGTTCGGGCGAGCTCCTGGCGGCGGCTGAAGCTGATGCAGGCGTAGGGGTCGACGGTGCCGGCAAAGTTGTCCGTGTTCTTGAGGCCCTGCGCGCCGTGGATGGTCAGGGCGAGCACGCCGACGGCCTGGTCGACGGGGGTTCCGGCGAGCATCTTGGCCACCTCGATGGGGAAGACGTTCGGCGCGTACATCATGGGCGCCAGGTTGCCGTGGATCTGCTCGAGGATGAAGCTTTCGAGGCCCGGGACGAAGTTGATGTCGAAGCCGAAGCTGTCGCCGCCGAGGGGCTTGCAGACGTAGTCGATGGTCGGGCGCTCGAGGAAACACATCTCGATCCTGTCGACGTGGGGGAAGGGAATCTGCAGCTTGATCTTGAGGCGCATGATGCCGGAGAAGGCCATGTCCTCGACGATGACGTCGAGACCCTTGCTGATCATGGCCTTGCCGATGCGAATCTCCAAGACGACCTTGGGGTTGATCTTGTTCTTCAGCTGGCGGGCGGTCATGTCGGCCGTGTCGTTGGGCGTGAAGCTGAACTTCCAGTCCATCATGACGATGTCGTCCTCGGTCTTGGGATACGTCTTGACGTGCTCCATGCGTGGAGGCTTCGAGCCGAGGGTGAAGGTCTTGAGCTTCAGGCTGTCGAGGAAGGCGGGCGTCGCCGAGCTGAGAACCTGGTCGACCGAGTTGATGATGGTCTGGGCCAGCACGGGCTGGTAGATGGGCCAAAACTTGACGAGAAAGGAGTTGATCCACTCGAGAGACTCGCTGTCGGTGTCGATCTTCTTGAGGGCCAACTCTCGCGTGATGTCGTCGCGAAAGTTGCGCCGCACGCGCCGCAGCGAGGTTCGGTAGTAGGTTGCGCAGACGGCCATGATGATGAAGACCCAACCCAAGCCGCCACCGAAGACGGCGACGAGCCAGGACGAGATGCAGGCGAAGATGACGAGGGCAACGTTGTGGTACCAATCTGCCGACACACGAATTAGCCTCGGGCGGGCCAGCCTCGGGCGGTCACGGTCCGAGCTCACCTCCGTAGAGCTTGTCCGGGAGCTTGCCCTCGGCCCAGGTAGCGTGGTCCAGCAAGCTCTCGGCCTCCCTCATACTCTCGACCGGCCAGCCCATCTTGGGCGCCCAGCCGGTGCGGGCGAAGGGAGCTTCCTTGGCGCCGGGGTCGGTGCCGTCGGCGAGACGCTTGCCATCGGCGTCGGTGGCGACGTCGAGGACGCCGGCCTTGCTGGCCTCTGGGAGATCCTCGTCCGGGCCGGTGCCGTCGTCCTGGTCGGTGATGATGGCGGCACCCTTCGGGCGCCTGCTGTGCTGAAGCTCGCGGGGTACGGCCTGGGCGGCAGGGACGTCATGCCCAGTCAGCAAAAAGGGTCCACGACGACGGCAAAGGGTGCAGGCCGACGACAGAGGAGGGGGGCGCGACGGGACTCACGGCCTGTGCCTGAGCTCGTTTCTGCTCCGTCGTGGCGTTGGCATCGAAGTCGAAGGCCGGGATGCCGGCTTTCTTGGACCGCGCGACGATCTCCCTCTCGGCCGCTTCGGCCGTCACCTGGCTCTGAGGGTCCCGGGCCGCCTCGATGACCCCCTGCGCCTTGAGCTCCTGCGCCTCCCTAGCAGTCATGGCGCCTGCAATGGCGATGGGCCGGGGCGAGCGTGCGGCCAGCCGGTGGGCAATCTGGCTTCGGTCGGCCGAGCGGAGAGGATCGCTTCGCGGGTGCAGAGCACGGCGGACGGGGCAAGGTAAGCAAGCGTCGTGCAGGTGTCGAATTGATGACGTGACGGGCGAGCGAATGCTTCAATGCGCGGCGGGCCGACGTCTGGCGGGTTCGGGCTTTGGGATCTGGCCGCGTTGGCGAACCTGGCAGCTTCAACGGCCGATGGCGATGCAGCGAAGCGAAACGGTGTCGAGAGGGCGAGGGAGGGGCTACGTATACTGGTACTGCGATCGGCAAGGAAAGTAACTGAAATTTGTGGTTGGAGAGGGAACTTGGGGAGGTGATCCAAGACAGCCGGGGCTGGGTCAGCCACAGACGAGAGCTTGGCTCGACCGAGACAAGCTGGTGGTGGCGGCAGAGATGATGGGACGGCTGGCGATGCAAGTGGCAGTAGCGGGAGGGAGGATGGACGGCTGGCGACGCCAAGGACTTGACGAGGTGCTCGATGTGGATGCTAATACGACAGGCCCCCCCCCAACCTGCACTCTTTACATGTATAAGTACTTACTTGCCTCCTGGCAGCTGTGCACACATGCGTGCACGCTCGTACTTGCCAGCATGTGCCGTATTACCTACCTCGAACTGTACGGTAATTACTGCAAGTACTTGTTATGCGCCGCAGGCATACAGGACTTGCGTGCGCTTCTGCTCGTACAAGTATTGCCCAGCTCCACTGTACTCCGTTACCCGTACAAGTACTGTAATTACAACATGCAAGTACTCCGTACACAGGTACTGACTGTACTTGCTTGTGCGTAGCGAACTCGACAGATCGGTACTGAAGCTGCCAATAATGTGCCAAAGTACGGAGTACTTGCGGAGTAATACTAAGCATTAGGTATTATTGCTTGGTACGGAGTAATACTGTACATGGATGACACTTGTACCCTCGCCAGTCTAAGTAGTACCGATCTACAGTACTGTACATGTACTCCGTACGGAGTACTTGGTAGGGAGTACTCCGTAGCACTTAAATGTACCTAGTATCTACGGAGTACGTTGTTCAGCAAGTACAGCACTTAAGCACTGTACTGTAATTGTACAGCAATTGTACACCTCTAAACCGAAGTATATGTACATGTACGGAGCACTCCGTCCATCGGCCAGGTACTGATACTTACAGTACGGAGTACAATGTGCACTTGTATCGTCACGCACTTACTGTACTGTACATGTACACGTACGTTGAGCGTGCACTTGCCAGTACTTACCTGCACATGTACCTTTCCAGGGTTCATGGTATCAGTCACCTGAAAGGTATTCGGCACATAGCGCCTACTTATACTGTATAGTCGTTCAAGGACCGTTGGAGTGAGTGACGACTGGCCGGGCCTGCTTCCTCTAATAAAACCACCCTCTCCGCATGGGCAGGTGTCATGAATCATGAGGGGAGCATGTTGGCATGATGTGATGCAAGTACGGAGTACAAGTACGGAGTACCCGTTGCAGCTGAGAGGACGGAGGCGCTACGATGAGCATGAGGATCCTGTCTGGGGCACCCCAGGGGTTCCTCCGACCAACCAGGACCTTTATGACGTCGGCATTCAGCAGCGCAGGGGAGGGAGGTCAGCTACCGTACACAAGACCACCACGCAGCTTGTGCGCGAGGTGTGCAGGTGCTTCCTCCTGGCGCGTTCCCTGCACCTGTCTCTATTTGCTTGAGCATTCAATGAGTACTTTCGTCGTCCATGGTCTTGGTGTGGTACTGTGGTCGGGGTTCAGCGCTCCATACCTTGGGACTGAGGAGGCAGTATGGTTGCACTGAGCACTTGGTCGTACCAAAAAACACTGCTGCAGTACATGTACTTTTACAACTTGCAAGTAGTTGTAAGTACAGTACTTGCGCAGTACTCCGTAGAGGTAGGGACCCGTGTACCTGTATCAACCACCTTCCTGGTTTGTGTGCCTTGGTGGGCTGCTAGCAGGTCGCCCAACCGCCAGTTGCCTCAGCAGTGGCCACTGCAGGACGTCCTGCAGCTTTACGGGTAGTAGTTTACGGGTATTGTCCCGGAGCTCCTGCAGCTGGCTAGTGCGCCATCCCCTCAACGTCAGCACGACGTTATGGGTACTAGGTAGAGGTAGGTAGAGGTACATGAACTTACAGTACTTGGTAATGGCCGTGGTCATGGATTGATGGTACGTATCTATCCTGCGAGGCATTCAGTATCTACCTAGTGCAGTACGTAGTAGTACTTGGTAGCTAACGTGTGTGGCTGGTGGGCGGGGGTCTACAGCCTCCACTCATCGTCACAGCGTCCGCTTGCAACTCGCTGGAAAACCAAAAAAACTGCTCACGGAACGGCATGGGATGGTTCGCCCATTGCATTACCATTACTTACTTGCATGTGTCGGAACCGTAGCCGGCATTCAACGCCCCCGTGCGGTCCAACGTTCATCCGTCCGGAACCCGAGACTCCCTGTGTCGGAGGCCGGGCCACTACGGACAACACAACTCATGCTCTTGGACGTGGAAGCGGCATGGATCCCATCCTGTACTCCGTATGGGTGCCGGTCGATGACGGTGTTGCCGTGACGCACTACAGCGGTTCGTGGCGACGATTCTGGTGCGGTTTGGGACCGAGGCCGACGACTCGACCGAAACGCAGCCACTAGCTGAACTCTGTTGATGCCCGAGAACGCCGCCGACAAGCGCATGTAGAAAAGCGGTGCTTCGGCGACGAAGCGCCATCGCAGGTAACTTTGTCCGTTCCTAACCAAACAAACGGCTTTGCGACCAGCAGATCCGCCTACCACAGAGCGCCGAGGGTGCCAAGATTCTTGCTCAGGGGAGTCGCCACTGTGCTCGGCATGAGGCATTACGTAGCGGTCGAGAGGTCGTGTCACGCTGTCCTTGTTTTAATTACTCCGCACACCCAAGGTACCTAGTATATTACAAGCAGCCCACGAACAGGTGCACTACGACTACTCGTTCTGTACAGTACATGTACTGTAAGTACGGAGTTCTTGGGTGTGGACTACTAACCTACCTAGTACGTAGTAACGGAGCACTCCGTACGGATACCCAGTACGCATTACTTCATCCATGTGAATGCCATCACCTCATCACACTCATCATCCATCATGCAATGTCGGAAACCCGACCACCCGCCGTCTCTCCCCCGGACTGTTTATGACTTCACCGACGGAGATGCTGCTGCTGCCTTCTACCAGCGTACTCTGTGCCATGACTTGAACTCCCTAATCAGGCATGATGCCCTAAACAAGTGGCTAAACGCAATGTGCCTGAAAGAAAAGGCAACAATCGGCATGAGATGGAAGGGGGCCGCTGAACGAATTCCCCCATTCTTGCTCGCCGCCCAAGGTGCCGAGGCGGCGCGGAATCCTGCTCTCTCACATCCCCTTCTTGCCCCTGCCAAGAATCAATCGGCTCCAAACGCCCAGGCAAACGTGCAGCGAGTGGCCGGAGGCCGGAGGGAGCGAGACGCACGGCAAATGCTGCAAATGCTACCCCACTAGAATCCAAAACCGTCGTGCTGATGCACGGGACATCGTCCCGGGTGGCTGATGAACCACGCGGAGATGCAGGCTCGGTGGAAGCGACAGAGGCACTCGAGCCTCGCCATCGGCACGCCGGCTGCGAATTCTTCGAGGCAAATCGTGCATTCGGCGTCGTCTATGCAGTCCTTCTCCGTCGCCGCGTAGGTGTACATGCCGCTCCGTCTCTGAACGGGGAGTCGCGCGGCGTCCCCGGCGGCCCTTTGCGGGCTGCCGTAGGCGCTGTGGGCCAGGATGCACTCGGTGACGTGCGATTCACGAAGCTGTTCGAAATCCGGCAGTGACCTCGAAGGCAGCTCCCGGTGGCAGATGGGACACTCGTCATCCTCGGCGATCGGCGGCGGCAGCGGAGGAAGAGCCCTGTGCCGTGGTGACGAACGAGAGCCGTCTCCGACCGAGTTGCTTTGTCTGTGCCGTCGGGAACCGGATGGCGTGCTCGACGACGCGACGGACGGGAATCGATCGAATGGCGACTCGTATGTCGCACTGACCCGTTGATGGGGCCCTGCGCTCGCGACGACGCCATGCGGTGCGGTTCCCTGCGCGCGTGTCAGCATCTCCGTTGTTCTGCGACGTTGCCGACTCGTCCACTCACCATTGTGATGCTTCTCGACCGCGGGGGATAGTACTGAAAACCACCTCCACCATGGCCGCCGGCGAAAGCGGAGCCGTACCGGATTGCCGACGAGAGAGTTCCGTACACATGACCGTTGTTGTTACCCAGTCCATGTTGCGTAGGCGGTGGCGATACGCCAGCCGACAATGCCGGGCTCAGAGGAGGTGCCGTGTTGGGATCCGGCACGCATGGGTTGCAAAGCCGTACTCTTTCGCCGCCGGATGGTCCGCCGCCGTCCACGTATCCCACGTCGAGGCTTCCGAGCGGCAATCTCGGAGGCAACGGGACAATGGACGGGACCATGGACCCCGACGGTCGCACAATGTATTGATGAGGAATGATGATCCGATGGGGTGAGCATGAGTTGCACACCACTCGTCCGCATTTTCTACATCGTCACAACTTAGCAAAAACCCTTCAACCAGGCACAGCAGGCAAGACTTGGAGACGTGACCAACCTGCAGTGGTGCTTTCGCACAAAGATGCTAAATTGGGCTTGGCAGATGGGGCACAGGGTTGCCTCAGAATCGGGTTGCCATCGAGGCAGAACAAAGCCTGGGGATGCATGAAGATGAAGCGATTCTTGGGACGCTGCTAGGTCTCTCGGGTCACCTGATCCGCCAGAGAGGCTCCGTGGTTGGCGTTCGAGAGGGCTGGTGACAGAGGCGAGTCGCGTCAACTGTTCATAGGTCGCCCTCTCATCCTCGTCCCCCTGTTGCGTGGGGGCGGATGGGATGGAGGCAACATGTTCCGTCACGTGGCCCGGGTCACTTGGTGAAACGTCACCGAGTCCTCTGGCCAGTGAAGATGTTCGGATAGGCAGCGTGATTGTCTGGTCGACGATGGTCTCCGCCGTGACGGCAGCCTGCGAGGAATCAGGGGCAAGGGTGGACGGTTCGGACGTTTCGTGATCGTCTGGGCTGCGGGATGGCAGAGCCTCCGTCTCTTGTTTGCCACGAAGGGTATGATGAATGGAGACCTCGGATCCGGAGGAGCGGCCGGATGCCTCACGAACATCCAAGTCACGGGGCGGCAGAGCCTCCATCGCTTGTTCGGTACGGAGGGTATCATGTGTGGAGAGCTCGGATCGGGAGAAAAGGTCGGACGCTTCGTGTGCTTCCGAGATGCGGGACGGCAGAGTGTCCATCGCCTGCCCGAAAGGGACGATGCCATATATTGCACCCTCGTCCGAGGCAAGTTCCGCGGCGAAGCGATCATGCCGCGTCGTCCTCGCATCGCGTTCCGGTGCCCGTGATCCTCTTGTATCCGTATCCGCCGGAGGCCCTCGCGAATGGGCGTGGGTTGGGCAGTCGACGTAGCGGGAACATTCTTGGTCGTGGAAATCGGCTGTACGCCATCGACACGGTCCCTGGTCTGCAACCTCCGTGACGGGATCAAAATATGACGCCGTGGAGGTGCCGCTCACGACATCATTCGCTCTGCTCGGTTCCTCGGCAGGGATGGGCCTCGACTGGCCAGGAGGACTGGCCATGTTGGGACATGAGACCCGTCGAGTTGCTTTCCGCGATCTGTGCCGGGTGAGGTGGATGATGAGCGTCGCCGTCGTATCGAGTGATTATCTGTGCCGGAGGGGGGGAGTCGCAGCCCCGTGCTCGACTTCGTATCACCGTACCAGAGGTAGGGGGTAACCCGGAAACTTGACACGAGGGTACATCAGCACCGACCGAGCAAGGAGGCGGCCCGGTCACGGCACGGGTCGGTCACTCACTGGCTTCTTAGGCATAAGCCGTACGTTCCCTAGGGAACAGGAACCGCATCGAAGCCGACAACCTTGCTCGCCGTCGAGGGAGGGTCAAAGTCAAATACGCGAGCGCCTTGGTCAAGCTCGACCACGGCAGCGGCTTATCACGCGGGATGCAAGCTTATCAGTCGAGTCCCTTGAGGGTGGCGTCGGTGTCAAATGAGCACGGCTTAGTCACTACGGCTGCTCACTAATCTCCACTGCGGGCAAGGAGCACACCATCACTACCCCTGCCTACCCCTGCTGTGCTGCACCACTGGCACGCGCTAAGGTGCACATGCCGCTCCCACCTTTGACCAACCACGTCGGCGGGATTGGCATTATCACTCGCTCAGAAGTCGTCGAGAAGATATTGGTCACCCATCCGCCATTGTCCATTTAAAATCGATTCACTCTCCGACTTCTCGGTCATCGTCCCAGTGAACGAATGAGACGATTCGCCACCGCAAACTGCGGTGCCTGATTTTCTTGCCCCAATAATACAGGGGTAGCCACGCGATGAGGACGGCGGCCGAGATGCCCGCCATGGCTCCGTATGCATTTTGATAACCGCTCTCGTTGACCCAAGAGTTGGTCTCGAACGAAAGAAGGAATCCAAACAGTGCTGTGCTCCCGTGTCATTGGGCTTGATCGAAACGGAGGCTGGGGGGGGGGGGGGGGGGGGAGCAGCTCACATTTGAAACCCATGACCGCCAGGGTCACCTCGCCAGCAACGGGACGGTATGCATCAATGACGTACACCAGGCAGATGTTGGTTGCCTGCGTGATGGAAAAGTTCACTAACGGCCTGCCGTCAGCGAAAAAGTGCAGGATAATCAAAGAGGGGAACGTACGGAGCCCGAGTGCAAAGGTTGGACAGATCCAATGAAGCCGGTGCTCGATGCCGACGCCGAAGAGAAGCAACGCCAAAGGGGATGTGATGCAGGACAGGATGATGGCCGGCAGTCGCATCTCCGGTTCGCGAATGCCCCCGTTGCGCTTGGTCAGGTATTCGGCGACCTTGTCCCCGAGCTGACCGCCGGCCGGAAGACCGAAGAGGGAGCCGACGACGGCGGAAAAGAAACACAAGCCGACCTGGTAGGGTTCGAAGCGGTAGGCCAGTTCGAAGGCGGGGTCCACGTTGGACGTGACGGCGACCAGGAAGCCAATGGTCACGGCCTGGACGAGGGCAGCCCAGAGGACGGGTGGCAAGAGAATCAAGCCAAAGGGGCGAACCATCATCTTCAACAGTTTTTCGTGCGTCAAGATGCGGCGGAAGACCTTGAGGGACTGGGCGTACGTCTCCCTCCTGTTCCCCTCGGAGCTCGCCGTCCTCTCGACGTCCGACTTGGACGAGTCGCCATTGTCGGCCGATGCGGGTGCTTCCTCGCTCGACGTCTTCGCGCGCGGGTACGCCGTCTCGGGGAAGGTGAAGATGATCAACAGGAGGACGAAGCCGACGAGAGCGGCGCCCACCTGGTATATGGTTCGCCACTGGAAATTGATGGTAATCAGCCCCGAGATGATGACGCCGGCGGCGACGCCGATGGCGAGAAAGCACGTGTAGGCGGACATGAAGGTCCCCCTCTCGTGCAGGAAGAAGATGTCGGCGATGGAGATGGGCGCCACCGTCTCGGCCGCACCAGCCCCGAAGCCCATGAGGATGCGGCCGGCGAGGAAGCCGGCGTACGAATGCTCAAAGATGAGCCACACCGAGGTGGCAAAGTATATGGCGTAGCTGAGGATGTAGACCGGTCTGCGACCCCACTTGTTGGCCATGGGGATCCAGAAGAGGTTCCCCGTCCCCTGCAGCAAGGCCGTGGTGGTGAAGAAGTAGGCCGTCTGGGGAATGGCGACGGTCAGGAGGGAGCCGTCGGCGATGGCGCCGGGGAAAAAGTCCAGGGCCGTATTCACCATGGCTATGGTTGGCCCCGCGGCGAGAAAGTTGCACATGAACATGGCCATGCAGACGACGGTGGCGACGTAGAGCTTCTGCCATCTCGGCCTGGGCCGACATTAGCATGGACCCCCGCGGAGGCAGGCGCTTGGCGTACCAATTGAGCGGATCGTTGGCATCGGACGTGGGAGTCGGAACCAAGATGATGACCTGCGTATCATGGTGCATCAGGCGGACGTTGCCGAGCGTCCGCCTTGGTCGCTTCTCGTCGACAACATCCTCGACGTCAGGTCTCGGCGCCTGCGCGACGATGTCGTCTTCGGCCATGGAGGCGAATGTGCTGCTATGCTGCTCGCCCACGGATAGTCGATGAGGCGTCGACCGACGATGGGTTCGACGGCAAGGCGTGTGAGAGCCCGTTTCGTACGGGACCCGGCGACCTGGAGTCGTCACTCTCGGCTACCACCTGCTTCGGATACGCAGCATGCTGCAGCCATGGAGAAGGAGGGGAGGAATGAGCGGTTGGGTCTATCGTCTTGTGCAGATCGGATAGAACATGGTGGTCTTTGGTTGCTCATGTGGAGCGGTCCGTCCGGCTGTCAGATATGTCTCGCACAAGCAGTACCTGCCGCGGGTGTACGTGTTTACGAACAGGCGTATTTTGCACTCGTGCTCGCTGTCGTCGGCCGCATCCTTAATTTGAGCGAGAGGCCACACTGAAGCGGCTATCGGTGACGGCAAGGCCGAATGGATCTGACAGCACCATGCACCCTAGGCGATATAGGCGGTCCAATATCGG
Organism: Drechmeria coniospora; assembly: GCF_001625195.1. NCBI lineage: Eukaryota > Fungi > Ascomycota > Sordariomycetes > Hypocreales > Ophiocordycipitaceae > Drechmeria > Drechmeria coniospora. The sequence goes on along the minus strand of NC_054390.1, from coordinate 7,941,105 downwards.
CGACCCCCACAGATGGCTGCTCCCTCGGCACCCATGCCACAAGGTAGCAGGTACGGAGTACGGAGTGCATGCATGGAGCAAGTACGGGGTACAAGTACATAAGTAGGTACACCTCTGGTAAGTATTTAAGTACTTGCGGTACCTACGGTAGTAGTAATACGCCTAGTTGAACACCTGTAAGACGCACGTTCTGCAGTAAGTGCCTAAGTATTAATGTACTTGTAACTACGTACTGGCAAGGTTCGAGTCCTGTGCCTGAACACTGGACGACGTGCCAATTTTCTCCCTATTCCGTACAATACGGAGTATTACTTGTATTACATTTATATCATTGTACGGAGTAGTTACCAGGGTACTACTAGGTAGTAGGCGTACACCTACACCTCACGGACACAGAGCCCCGTACATACATACACCTTCAATACAGTATACGCCTACAAGTACGGAAGCACACTCCCGCCGCAAGTGCGCGCTTGTTCGTACGCTTAAATCTAAGTGCACTGGTAATACAAGCAAGTAAGTACATTCGCGCAGAGCATACTTCGTTCCAAGCACCCACATCTATCTGCTCCACTTGTACGGAGTACACGTAAGTGTGAATTCACATCTCCTCCAGTTTGAAGCCGAATAATCCATCACGGCAAACTAGGTCTCTGAGGTCTCGCATGTAAGACACATCTCAAACGACTGTGAATCACTCTTGGTCACTGGGTGGCACCATAGGCACAACGCGGTACGGATTATGCTACAGTACTGAAAGCCAACTCCGGCCCAAGTCGAGGAGCCCGTGGCGTAAGACACCACTTGCACAATGGCGAATCTCATTGTAGCGCAGACAACGGAAGTTGCCAGTTCTCGATTCCACCAAGGAGGCGGGATGCCAACGACACCAGTGCCACCCAAACCTGGGGCCGTATGCTGCCTGCCGGCCTTGGATTTCGACGTAAGCGTACTAGGTGAAGCTGGCACCCCATTCCATGCCGATGTCAACCGCTCAGCGAGATTATACGACCTGCCGCGGCGACGCCTCGTCACATGCTGGGCGAGCATGCGCAAAGGTAGAGCTTTGCTGGTCGTGCGAGCATCGGAAAATACATCCAGGTACTCTAGTAATGCGGTGGAAGTGGCAACGAGGCATGCTGACGTTGCAGTCTCAGACACGCAAGTCTGGGACTGTTAATTAGCGGGAAACTCAACTGCCGATGATGTTGTTGGGGTGCGCTGGACCCATGGCGACCCCGATCCCTCGTGTACAGCAGGTGGGCTGCATGGTACGTGCACGGGGCCGAATGGAGATGGGCGCGATGAGATGCCTTCTACTCCGTACATGTGCTCCGTATACGAGCGAGCACTCCTCGTGGCTGATGGCGATACTGGTGCACGACCTGTGTGTACGCGCGTATTACGTGGACACTTGCCTGCGCGATCACAGAAGAAATTTGGAGTCCTCGAATCGGCGTTGCTTTTGTCCGTAAAATCGTGGGCTACTACCTACCTGGCCACGCTACATGACATGTGGTGCAGTGCTCTGCGTAGGGTGCATGACTGGTCTGGGCGAGAATTCGTCAGAACCGAGCTGTCAGTTCGACCTGGTCATGCTGAGACGAGGTATTGACTACTGTAGGGGGGGGGGTAAAGGGGACCATTCAGCATGTTCAGACGATCACTAGAAGTACTAGTAGTATTACTATACGGAGTAGAGCAAGGCATATGCCGTATACATGAGGAAGGTACCACGACAATGACGGGAAGCAAAAGTGTACACGCACCAAAGGGTTCCGTTTGAGCGAATTCGAGTACAAGTACTTGTACCGCATAGGTGTATTTGTCGTACGGAATATTATTCCGTATTGTACTCCGTACAGGGGCTACAGGATAGTATCGCCTTTGCATGGCGCCTCGAACCCTTGACTAGCAGCTCTTCAAGTACCCGTACATACCTACCTAGGTATGCAGTACAGAGTAGGTACTGTATACTACCTAGTACTAGTAGGTATGCAGTGCAGAGTAGGTACTGTACACTACCTGGGAGGTAAGCAGAGTACTTAGTCATACCTACTTGTATGTGAGAAGGCTGGCTTATAGCCTGGACCTCTTGTGACTGGGCCGATTACGATCGATTGAGGGCACCGGCTCACGTACAGTAGTTGCACTGTAAGTACTCCGTAGTTGCATTTACTTATCAAATACACTAAAGTGTACACAGGTGTACGGAGGACATCGACCTGCACTGCAAGTAGGTGCACGGGCAGAACTCCGTACCTGGTATTTACAAGTACCTCCAGGTACTCCGTGCTAGGTATGTAAGTAGTTGTCATGTACGGAGTACATGCACAGCAGGCGGCTTAACGGAACACTCCGGATTTCCACACTAGGACAATGCAAGCTAATATTACTAGTAATAATCCCTAGCACTAGACTAAGGTACTACTCCGTAAGTACCAGGCAGATGGTGCATCCCAGCACCGCAACGGCTGCTTGTACAGTAGGCCCAGCTTGTCCGTACTGCACTTGTACTTGTACTTGTACTCCGTACATCATCTGGTTGTACTTTTACCACGCTTCCTGGTGCCCCGTTCTTGCCGTTGCGTTTCACCCGCGTGGAGCTTCTGCCGCCGCGCTGGTCGTGCAATATTGCCTACCCATACTAACCTATACTGTAGATGTCGCTTTAACCTCCCTTTCAACATCACGCAGCTGGAACAGCTTGTGGCGTTTCCCTCGCTCACAGCTGCAACCTCCCTCCGTTCTCGACTCTCCGCCTCCACCATCAGCACCGCCAGCGTTGCCAGCACCTACGTCGACTCGCCCACGAGCACGAGTCCGCCGTGCATGGTCATGAATCCCTACCCGTTCACGCCAGGATCCACCACGACGGCCGCGTGTTTATCCATGTAATTCCCACGAAACCCCAGGAATCACCCCCCCCCCCTAGCCGGGGCATCGCTCTCCTTCTCCCCGTCCCTTTCGACCGAGCCGGTCCGTCACGACCAGTCGCCGACATTGCCTCCCTTCATAGGCCCGTCAATGGCTGGTCCGTCCCTCTCTCACATGCTCGATCCTCCGCAGTCCATCCTCGCCCACGCCGCCGAACAACCGTTGCCCAAGTTTCCTCTCGATTCCGGAAGCTTGGCCGCCACTTCGGCTGCCAACCCTAGCTCCAGAGTGCCAGCCTCGGAGAGGTCGCGTCGGGAATATGCCACGGCCACTAGCACGTCGACAATGCCCGACCTGGCTTCCGCCTCGCCTGCTCCCCCTCAGGGGCCCCCGCCTGCTCCCCCGGAGCCCGGCTCGACCTCGTCGGGCCAGAGTCACCGGGTGAATAACCTCTACGCCTGCCGCGACTGCGGCCGTTCCTATTCTCGTCCGGAGCATCTCGTGAGGCACGTTCAAACCCACACGCTCGGTCGCCGCTTCATCTGCGAGATATGCCAAAAGTCGTTTGCGAGAAAGGATCTTCTTCGAAGGCACGTTGCCAATCATGAAAACGACACACCTCAGAAGCGCCGGAAGACGGCCTCGTCGCCCGCCGCCGGCCGAGTCACGCAGGCCTGCCGCCCGTGTGCTGTTGCCCGCGTCAAGTGCGACGAAAGCAAACCGTGCCGACGCTGCATCAACCGAAAGCTCAGCTGCGTCGCGCCCGAGTCCAGCTCGGCCGCCGCCATGCACTTGGCTCACCTCTCCCCGGACGGCCACGAGCCGGGCCGTCGGGCACCCCTATCGACCGATTCGCTCGACTCCTCCCCGTCGGCCTCTCACGCCCCGGTTCGGCTGACGCCCAGCCTCTCCCATTCGGGACCGGATGCCGCCACGGCGAAGAGCACGCCTCTGTCGCAGTCCGCGTCGTACAGGCCAGACAACAGCCAGGCACCGACGCCGGACATGGCCATGGATCGAGGCAAGCGCTTGTTTACCCGTGCCATGCGTGACATGCGTCGTCGCCGTCGTTGTTGTTGCTGACACACCGCCAGCCAATACCGAGACGTACACGAGCAAATCATCCTGCGACCCCCCGGATGCCACGTCCAGCGCCGGCGCGGACCCGAACCGGTCGCCATTCTTCGACTTCCTGCGAGACGTGCTGTACGAGCAGCAGGCCGACTCGCTGAGAATGCCCGACTCGCAAGGCCTCGCCGTCCTCGACTTTTGCGATACGGCCAACCTCGAGCTCACCGATGTCGACTTTGGGCTGTTGGATCACTGGAACTTGGATGGCATGGTGAACGGCACCTTGCCGGCCCAGCAGCCGGCCCCCGGATCGGCAAGCTCGACCGAGATATCGCAGATGCGCCGAAGCCTCGTGCAAGGCTGGGCCGAGTCCCCGTGGCGATGGGACCCCAAGCACAACGACACGGGATACAAGGAGCAGAACCTTCTCGCCGTGTCCGCCAAGGACACGTCCGGTGCCCAGTTTCAGGAGAGTCGGCGGCTCGATCGCGTCGTGGCCGACAAGCTCGAGCAGTCGATCCGTGATCAGATTCTCGCCATCATGCTCTCCACATGTCGCCAGAACGGCACGGTGGATCGCGTCGCCTCGTCCTTTCCGACGACCGAGGTGATGGACACGCTGGTTCACATCTTTCTCGCCTCCCAGGCTTGCCAGGTGGACGAGTGGATTCATTTTCCCACCTTCAAGATGAACGAGCAGTGGCCCGAATGGGTGGCCATGGCGGCCGCCATGGGGGGCGCGTCGACGCCGATACCCACGCTCCGCAAGTTCGGCTTTGCCGTGCAAGAGGCAGTCCGTACGTTCACCACCGTCTCCCGGTCCCCGGTTCGCTTCTGGTCGCGCGCTTACCGTCGGTCGCCACAGGCATCACCATACCTGCACGGGTACGAGAGACGAGGGCGAGTACGGGCTGGGAGCTGCGTGGCTGACGGTGTGGTAGTTTGAAGCAAACAACACGGCGATCCAGACGCTCGGGCTCGTCCAGTCGCTGATCCTTGTCCAAGACCTGGGCCTGTGGAGCGGCAATCGTCGAAAGATGGAGATTGCCGAGTGTCACCTGGTCATTCCCGTCACGGTGAGCACGCCGAAGCGAGGCGACGCGCGACGGCCCTCAAGGCGACTGACGATGGCTCGGCAGATGATGCGCTACCGCGGCCGGTTTCAGCGAGGCAAGTACCCCATCGTCGCCGTCGATGCCTCGGACGAGGGGGACGTCCTCGAGGGGAAGTGGAAGCAGTGGGTGGCGCAGGAACAATGGAAACGGTGCGTGCCTCCATCCCATCCTCCTCGGACCGACGGCGAGGGCGAGGGCGGCGCTGACGGCGAGGGTGCAGGCTCGTCTTCCACTGCTACATCCGGGAGGCCCAGACCTCGATGACGACGCTGACCAACCCGTGCATGTCCTACGCCGAGCTGACGCTCCCGCTGCCGGAGGCGAGGGAGCTGTGGTTCGCCGAAAACGCGCGCGAGTGGAAGGCGCGCTACCTCGAGCGGAGCGGAGGGCAGGACAAGAGGCCGCCGTCGGTGGGCGATCTGTTTCACGACATCCACCTGCTCACGCAGAACCACATGCGGCTCGACGTGCAGTTCTCCATCTCCATCTTCCTCCACGGCTTCTGGTCTCTCGTCCTGGAGTACCGACAGCTGAGCTCGGTGCACCGGGCTCGCTCGTACGCGAACAGCCTCGGCGGCAACCCGAACCTCCTGCTCAACTCGCGGCAGCAGGAGCTCGTCAAGGACCTGCAGAGCTTCCAGCTCATCGCCTCCGGCTGGCAGGACATGTCGGTCCGGGAGCACCTGCTGCTCAACCTGCTCATGATGAACCTCCACGTCTCGCTCGACGACATGCAGCTGTTCTCGGGCAAGGAGGGCGAGGACCAGGCGCGGCGAATCTACCCCGTCCTGCAGCAGTGGGCGACGAGCTCCGAGTCCCGGTCGGCCGTCTGGTGCGCCGCCCAGGTGCTGCGCTACGGCCGCTACTTCCCGCCCGACCAGCTCAAGGACTTTTACGCCGTCGCCGTCCACCACGCGGCGCTGGCGCTGTGGACGTACGGCGTCGTCGTGAGGGCCAACCGACGTCCGCTCGCGTCGGCGCCCTACCACGGCGAGCCGATATACCTCGACGGGTCCGACTCCATCGCCATCCAGAGGTTCATCGGCTTCGATCACGGACGCCCGCTGATCAAGGGGCCGACGCTTCGGGGCGTCGCCACGGAGACGTCGCTGCACGACCCGCGCGCGTGCATGGACGCGGCCCAGGACGTGCTGCGATGCAACTTTCGCCGCGAGCAGGAGCTGCCGCCGCTCGTCGAGAATCTCTGCCACGTCATGCAGCAGCTGGGCAAGGCGGCCTGGGCCGTCGGCCTGGGCTGATGGAACGATCTAGGTGGCATGTGCATGTGGGTGCAGCCGTCATGACGAGGTTGCGGGAAGCCAGGGTGCCGTTCGGTGGCCACGATCCGGAGAAGTGTACTTACGAAGTACGGATGGTTGCACGGCCGAGCCTGTTGTTGCTGCTCTACCAACTGTACACCCACAAGGCCTATGGGTGTGCTGCGCGTGCTGCACTCCGTACGCGGCAATGCATGTCCTTGCACGGAGCATTACGTATGCACGTACATGCACGCAGTACTTGTCGGGGCGTGCTGTGCATCAAAAGCACTCTCTGTGAGTGATGGCTGAGAATACGAGTGCATGCATGCCATGCATGGCCTTGTGTCGATGCCCAGGGGGGGTTAGGCATGCCAAATGGGTTGGCATGTTTTGCGACTGCAGGTTGACCCGTATTTTGTCAATGTCTGTCTCAGCCACGCATTACAACTGTGTCGAGATGATGGGCACGAGCACACGAGTAGTAAAGTACACTGTAACTAAGTATACAAGTGGTGCGCTCTACGGAGTACTCCGTACTTGATTACATGCAACACGTATGCAGGTTGAGTACGGAGTGCAGACGGCATGCATGGAGCATGTATATCCATCCGGACCAAGTGCAGGTACTGCATGAAAACGACCGGGTACGGAGCATCGTTTATTACAGCAGGTCTACTGTAGGCGTACGGAGTAGTTGTAGTGCACATTGGTGCTATACTCCATACTACTGGGTACTAGGTTAGTAAGTAGACATACTGATGATAGATGTGCCTGTCGCATCACATAACACCTATTACGAAGTCCACACTGACTGTGGCGCCCATCTTTGTGGTCCAGTTTGGTGCAACATAGCCTGTATTTGTACTTGGAACTCTGGAGTACAAGTACAGTACGGAGCATCTGTACAGAGTATTACTTGGGTTCCGTTGTCCCGTGTGCTCCATCGTACGGAGAATTACCGTTGCGCAGCAAATGGCACCCCGCTAAAGCCGTTCCACACAAGCTGCACTTACTCCGTACAGCAGGTAATATTACACCACGTTCCGTACTTGAATGTACTGTATTACTCGTGTACTTGTACTGTACTGCAAGTACCTAGTAGTCAAGTAGGTACTTTGTTGTATCGTTCAACAATACACAAGTATAATGTAATTACACTGTACTATCTTAATACAGCGCATGTTCATACACTTCCATGTAAAGTACCAAGCTCCGCATGTACCTGTACCTGCATGCCAGGAGCTATTACTGGCACGGTGCATGTCGCCGCTGGTGGGCCTCGGCATATTGATATACCTGCACTTGTAATATGACGGCAGTGACGCATTAAATCACCGAGGCCAGCAACCGCGGGTCATCGGCATTTCATCCACGACTGGAGGGTCACAAACGCAACCGATGCCGAAAGGAACTCGCCTGCCACTGCGTCCTAGAACCATGGGCAGCAGGAAACTCTCAGGCGCGCGAGCGCACCGGCAATCGATTGGTGCTGGTTCCGAGTGGCAGCCGAGCGGCGTTGGACCTCCAAAATAATGTACCCTCTCGGCGTGTGCCTGGCTGTGCCTGCGCCTCAGTGGCTTCCGGCCGCTGAGCCTCCCTCGCTCTGATCTTTTGTCGTTCAAAGTTGACAGCCCCAACCGACCAAGGATGGACGCACACGCTCGCTTTCAAATAAAAAAACACTGCAGGAAAACAGCAGATCACCCACCCGATCTCCCTGCCTTGCGCTTTGCTGCTGCCTTGGCGCCCGCCATCTCGTCATGATGGATCCAGCAGGCATCCTCTGGTGGCCGCCCTCCGCCGTCGTCCTCATCACCGCTACCGCCGTCGCCACGGTATCCCTTCTCGCCCTCGTCCGGGCCACCCTCTGGCCGCGCCGGGGCAAGGTGCTGCCCAGTCCCCTGCGAACAGTCATCCCGGCGGCGTCGAGGGCCGACCTGGACAAGCTCGTCTACCAGCCGGACATCTTCCCCGGCGCGCGGGACGTCGATACTCCCTACGGTTCCGTCCGCGTCTACGAGTTCGGCCCCGAGGACGGCCAAAAGGTGCTGTTCGTCCATGGCATCAGCACCTCATGCATCACCCTGTCGAGGATTGCCCATGCCTTGGTCGAGCGTGGCTGTCGCGTCATGCTCTATGTACGTTCCGTCCCCCACGTTTCTGGCTTCTCGACGGACCATCGCCCTACCGCCACCGTGCCGGCGTGCTGATCGTTGCAGGACCTCTTCGGCCGCGGCTTCTCCGACGGCGTCGGCGACCTCCCCCACGACGCTCGCCTCTACTCGTCCCAGATCCTCTGCGTCCTCGCCTCCAGCTCGCTCGCTTGGACCGGCGCCGACGCCGTTCGCCTCGTCGGCTACTCGCTGGGCGGCGCCATCGCCGTCCACTTTGCCAACGCGTTCCCCCACCTTGTCTCGAGCCTCGTCCTGCTTGCTCCTGCCGGCCTCATCCGCCCCGAGTCCTTCGGCACCGTCGCCCGCTTCGTCTTCTCTTCCGGCGTCGTACCCGAGCCCATCCTCGCCCGAGTCACGAGAAGGAGACTGCAGAAGCCTATTGCCGCCTCGCGCCTGTCGAAGAACGCGGCCGTTGCCGTCTCCGAGGCGTCAAACCTCGGCGAGAAAGGCGAGACGACGCCGTTGGAGGACCGCGTCCTCGAATACGTCCGCTGGATGGTTCTCCACCACCAAGGCTTCGTCCCGGCCTTCATGTCCTGCGTTCGTTTTGCCCCCCTGACCGAGCAGCACGGTGCCTGGCGCCAGCTGGCAAACCGCAGGCCCGGCACCACCGCCGTCCTCCTTGCCGAGACGGACGAGATCATCGACCTCGACGACTACACACGGGAGGGTCTCCCCCTTGCTGGTGGCAAAGATAGCGTCGTTTGGAGAGTCATGCCCGGCAGTCACGACTTTGTCATGACCCACGTCGAGCCCATCATGAACGAGCTGGACGAGCTCTGGGGTATGGAAAAGCGTCCGTGTAGCGATCCGTGCTCTTCTGGCGGACCAAAGGTTTGATGCAACTGATGCATGCGTAGAGTGCATTCATCCACCTCCACCGCTCCATCGATCACCTGGGCGTTTATGCGTTTACCCAGTTGTCTCTCCATGTTCTGTGTGGTTGCCTAGGTGACGGTATAGCATCATGTACGAGCGAAATTGGTCACTTCAATGTAGGCTAAATCACACGGGGAAATGAGTAGAATTGGAGTCTACGCCTGGGTGCCTCTCGGCCGCAGGGACTCGCTGCCAAAACTAGAATGCCCCCCTCCAGATGTCTGGATGACAACATTGCCTTGGCTGGCAGAGTGGTGATGGATCCTAACCGAGTCGTCGTGAGATTTAGTTGCCGTTCCGTCATCATCGTACCCAGCATCCAACCCTGCTTCATCGATCCAGAGCTTGGCTTTGGCACTAAAATTGCTGTCAGCGAGATGGAGGGAGAGAATCCGCATTGACCCCGATGTCGACGACTCACCATATGCCAGTAAACCCCTTTCCTTTGCAAGAGCTCCCCATGAGTTCCCTTCTCCAACAACTTGCCTTCTCCGAGCACGAAAATCACATCAGCGTTCTGGATCGTAGCGAGCCGATGAGCCACGACGAGCATTGTTCGCCCCTGGCCGGCTCGCTCCAGAGCTACCTGCACGAGCTTTTCGCTCTCCGAATCGAGCGAGCTAGTGGCCTCGTCGAGAAGCAGCATGTCCGGGTCGCGGATGAGCGCACGCGCAATGGCAACCCGCTGCTTCTGTCCGCCAGAGAGGCTCACGCCCTTGGAACCAATGTTCGTGTTGTAGCCTTCGGGCAACGAGACGATGAAATCGTGAATCGAGGCGTCACGGCACGCTTGGTGGAGCTTCTCGTCGGTGACAGCAGCTTCGTCGACGCCGAGGAGAATGTTTTCCCTAATGCTGCCTATTCCAGACACCATTAGACTACCGCACAACCATGGCCCGGCATGGGGACGTTCACCTTGGAAGAGGGTGGCCTCTTGGGCAACTAGAGAGAGATGCTTCCGGTAAGCGTAGACGTTCATCTCCGCAATGTCCTTGCCGTTGCACAGGATGCGCCCCTTTTCGAGGTCGTAGAATCTATTCATCCTGTTAGGGTCACTGGTCAAAACACATGACATGCGTGAGTTTACCTCTCCATGAGTGCGATGATGCTCGTCTTTCCACAGCCCGAAGCACCGACAAGCGCCGCAAACTGGCCACGCTCGACGGTGAAGCTCAGGCCCTGAAAGACGGGCACATCGCGCGTGGGGTATCGAAAGTGCAGGTTGTCAAACTCAACTTTGATGCCGCCTTTCGCATCGGGAACCATTTGCTGTTCGGAAACTTCGTTGCTGAGACGCGACTCGCGCATGTCCAAGATGCGGTTCGACGCAGCGGTGACTTGGGCCGCGTTGGGGCCAAAGCTAAGACCCTGCCCTGCTGCTTCTCCGCACTGAATCGCTGCCATGAAGCAGACGAAGAATTGGAGCGGTCCGTACTCCCCGCTGGCCAGAAGCCGGCCACCGTAGTAGAAGACAAGGGCTTGACAGGCCATGGTCACGCTATCGGACAAGCCAAAGAGGAGACTTACCCAGCGAGCCTTCTTGAAGGCCGTAATAACGTGGTTCTTGCAGAGGCTCTCGAACCGTTGGCAAATGGCCTCCTCCATCGTCAGGGAAGCGACGGTGCGAAAGGCGCCGATGGACTCGGAAGCAAACTTGGAGCTTTCGGCGAATACCTCGTTGTTCATGTCGTCAAACTGAATTTCGTACTTGAAACGCCAGTACGTCATGGCCATGATAACAGGCATGACGATGCAGCATGCCACGAGAGCGAGCTTCCATCCGAACGCAAATGCAATGGCGACGGATCCGATGAGGTTGAAGATGGCAATGTAGACGCTCGCCATGTTGGGCCCCATGAGCTCCTCCAGCTTCTGCGGATCCCCCGAGGAGCGCGCCGTCATCGTACCCTGCGAGTGATCCTCCTCGTCAAAGTACGACGTTTTCTGATGGAGGATCGCCTCAAAGTACTGCTTCTGATACTTGGCACGAACAGTGGCTGCCACTTGCGTCGAAGCGAGGAAGCACCCAAAGTAGCCAAGACCAGTGCCGACGGCGAGCACCACCCACATGAGAGACCAAAACTCGCTTTCTTCCTTCATCTTGGTAGGTTGTCCTTCGAAAGAGAAGACGACGACGATCTCGGCAAAGAGCCACGCCTGGAGGGGTATCGCCGCTCCAGCACAGGCAGCGAAGAAGACGGTCAAGGCCATTAGCCACCAATACGTCCGCGTTTCGTAGAAGAAAAGACCGAAACTGGCAAAGAAGTTTCGCGTTTTTGCCTTGGTCTCCTCGGCCGATTCTCCTTTCTCGGATGCTGCGCGGCTCCGCTTGCGTTCCAGGGAAGCATCGTCGTTGCCGCCATGGTCATCGCTCGCCTCCGTCGAACTTCCCAACGTAAGCGCTTGGGCATTGACAAGCCTCGCGTAGACGCCTTGATCAATGTCCATGAGCGTTTGATGCGTGCCCGATTCCACGACCTTTCCCCTCTTCAAGACGACGATTCGATCGGCTTTCTTTATGGTGGAGAGACGGTGGGCGATGGTGATGGTGGTTCGATTTTGAGCGACCCTGTCCAAGGCAGCTTGGACGATTCGTTCGCCCCTGACATCAATTGCGCTCGTAGCTTCGTCAAGAATCAAAATCTTTGGCTTCCGGACAATGGACCGGGCAATAGCAATTCGCTGGCGCTGGCCTCCAGACAGCTTGGCTCCGCCATCCCCAACGGCAGTATCGTAGCCCTGGGCGATGTGTCAGCTTCAATCCGAGGGCGGCTCGTGCTGAACGTACGTCCGGGAGTTTGTCGATAAACTCGTCTGCAAAAGCTTCCTTGCATGCCTCCCTGACAAGGTCCCTCTTTTTCTCCTCGGCTTCGAATTCCCACTCTGAGCCGACCAGACCGTTGGCGACATTTTTAAAGATGGTATCGTTGAAGAGGAAAGGCTCTTGTTGGACCAGTCCAATTTGAGATCGCCACCACTTGAGATCGATGTCATCCAGGGAATGATCAGAAGTTGAAACGGATCCGGCGAGAGAGATCAGAGGTCCCGTATCTTCGGTTTCGACCTCGCCGGTCTCGTCTTCTTCGGGTTCCTCCTCGCCGTTGTCGTTCTTCTTGCTCTTCTTCTTCTTCTTTTTCTTTTTCTCAATCGCTTTCTCAATAGCGTACTGTTCTTGAAGATTGTACCACCGTTGAATCAAAGCGACAATTGTACTCTTTCCCGAGCCGGAGGGGCCAACGATGGCTGTGATCTTACCTGCCTCAATTCGCAGGTCCAGATCGTCGAGAATCTTGACGTGTGGTCGGCTTGGATAGGCAAAGGTGACCTTTTCTAGAACGATGTCTTCCGTTGCCGATACTTCAGGGCTTTTCAGTGTCCCCTTCTCAGGCAGCGGTGCATCGATGATGGTGAAGAACTGGCAAGCGGCGACGGTGGCTTTACCGACAGCCAGCATCGGGTTGGAGGTGCGTTCGAGGGAGAAAACGACCATCATGACATTGAGCAGGACGCTGTCGCCGTCAGTTGACGGGGGGCCATGGCGCAAGGGAGGTTGCACTCACACGACAATAGTGCCTACGTCATCCAGCCGGCCTTCAAGATACGACTTGGTGCCATACCAGAAGGCAAGTCCAAAGGCGGAAAATACAGCAAAGAACTGACCATTGTCAACAAGGGATGCAGGGTATCGGAGTCGGAGTGTCTCACGATTAACCCAAACTGAAGGGCTAGAAAGGGGCTGATGAAGCGTGCATGTTTCTTGGCTTCGTCCACAAAGTCGGCATACTTGCGGGCGATACGAGCCTCGGCACTGTAGGCCATGACCATTCGAATGCTGGACATGGTCTCGCTCGCGACGGCAGATGATTTAGCTTCCGACTGTCGAGCCCGTCACTTAGCACTTTGGAGTTGGAGTTATAGAGGGTGCGTGGATGGAGGGTGCAAGGGAGATCTCGAACCTTTGACATGCGGCCATGGCCCTTGACAATCACCGGTAGCAGGATGGCAACAGAAATCATTATGAAGAGGATGACAGAGGAAGTGACGAGGGACAATGACCAGTTGTAGATGAACGCGATGATGATGGAGGCAATGATGGTGGACATGTACTCGATGAAGACGCCCAGCTTTTCCGAAATGCCTAGCTGGAGTGTGTTACTGACCGTCGTGATGGTCGTCGTCGCGTAGCCGGGGGGCATCGAGTCCAGGACATGGACGCTCTGAGCAAAGAGGCGCCGAAGGTAATGCAGGCGGATGGCAGAAGAAATGCGGATGCCTATCATGCGGAAGCAGAGCTGCGCAACGGGCCCCGATTAGCATCTCACGAGAATGGACAGGCTGCTACTCTACTCTACGTATGCATGTACCTTGTTTATGTAGTTGAGCCCAAGACGGGCTAGGAAAAGAGCAAACATATACAAGCTGTCGTCGGTTAGCACGGATGACGGTGGGTGTATAGATGCATCCTCACGATTGACGATTTAGATCCTCTCGAAACGCTTCCCTAGCTTGCGCATCGGCGGTGCTGGAGTTGAAGCTTGTAAAATTTCCAACGAACTTGCCTGGGAGGTGGGTATCAGCCGCCATTGCCAGGGAGCTCGGGAGAACAGAGGACAGAAGGGGAGGGGCGAGGATATGCTTGTACCGAAGACGACGTTCATCAACGGCAGCGTCACTCCGGCGCCGATGGAAGCGATGACTCCGGCCACGTAGGCGAGGTAATCCCACTTCGTCGCATAGCCAAATACCCGCTGGTAGAAGTCAGCAGAGGCAAGAAGATCCGGGCCATCGAGCGGTGATGACAAACAGCGTAGTCACGGAAGGTTGCCGTGCGCTCCGGACGAGCCTTCGTCTCCAAAGGGGCATCACCGTCCTCTTGGTGATGGGCTGCGTTTGGCGATGAAGGCCGCTGCTTGCTGTCCGTTAGAGGCGACGTCTCAGCGGCCGATTTGACCTTTTCGACCTCGGCGGCGCTCATATCGACACGATCAAGGACCAATCCATGAGTGAAGGCAAGGAAGGGAGCGAGGGAAAATAAGGGGGGGGCTGGATGTGGGATAGGGGAAGGGGACGATGGAAATGCGAGGTGCTGCGTGAATACGCGACAGACGGGCGGAATGGTTCGAGGAATATTTAACAGAGCATCACTAGCGTCACCTCTCGTCGCATATATAACAGGACGACGCAGGTAGACCGTCGAGGGCCGGCAAGTCGATCAAGAACGGTCGGCCGCTGAGCTGCTGAGGCGAAAGAATGACCAGGATGGCGCGTTTCAACAGCGCTAGGCAGCTGACAGGTTGCCGCCTACATTAGGCCCCCAAGGGCGTAGGAATAGGAAGGGAAGATAGGAAAGCACTAGTAACGAGGAGGAACAATGGGGCGAGGGGAGAGAAACAGGCATCGGAGAAAGGGAGAGGCGCCGCCTCGACCGCTATAGATTGCACCTTCCGCATTGAATGTAAGGTATGAAGTACACGTACAAGTACAAGTCGGTCGTATTCGTCGTATAGCTACGGCGGGCAGTAGCGATGGACATCAAACTTAACGGGACTAGAATGCTTCGGAGAATTGAGTTCCTCGCCACTCCTCATCCTCTCATCCTGTGCTCCTTCCCAGGGGCTTCAGTATACCGAGTACTATGAGGACACGGACTACTAGGTAACGGCAATGCCGACGGGAGAAGAACAAAGGAATTGTTTGGACATGTCGAACCTCCCCCCTCTAGTTGTTTGAATTCATACAGATGCGCTCGGGCACCCAAGTTGGAAATGGAGTCAGGATGGAACCAAGGTGCAAACGCTCCTCCCTACCCCTAGCGCTGTCCCTTCGCGCTGATGCCTATTATTTAGTCCCTGGTGTGGAGGGTGATGCTTTGCCAAGAAAAGGCGTTGCAAGCTTACTGGCAAGAAGCAAAGGCCAAACCCAGAGCGGCCAGCAGCCAATGAGGACGGGCACGAATGAATAGTTGACCCGGCCGCTTCAGCAACCTGAGATGCCGACCCTTGGTCACCCGGTCACAATCACGATTCGACAACGACTCCAAGCCATGTATAAGTAAGAGTACAAGGACGAGCCCCAAGACAGCGTTCAAGGTTGTCCATGGCGATGTCGGGGACGGTCGCCGTCCCCGTTGCGCATATCAAGATTGCGGAATGAAATGGTTTCCATCATGACCATGACGGCATTGGCGACGCGGCAGTTAAGAGTACTTACATGTACTTGGTTAAGTTCGATGGAGACCATCGGTGAGTCATGCGAACTGTTGGCCAAACAGCATAACCTAGCATTTCGCCCATTCCGATCAAGCAGCCAGCCTGGGCGACATGTATCCTTTCGTCGTGCCTCGGTTGACCAGCTTCCTTCCCTCGTCCACACATTTCTCCTTGGTACTTGCAGTAATATTAATACCAACAGGGACATGTAGGTAAGTACTGTAGGTGCACTGGTAAGTAGGTGCTATTATTACAGTACGGAGTACTCCGTACAGTTTACCAACATGTCATCTTGGTTTGATTAGATGAAATTGCGTTGAAGCAATCCCCCACACTCCTCGCATTGGAACCTCCATATTATTACCAGTCCTACCAATTCGACGGCAACTGATGATAGGTAAAATTACATGTACTTACTCTGCCTGCACTACTTCGTACTGCTGCATAGGATACACAGTACTTGTACCTAAGTAATTGTACTTGTGCAGTACTCCGTACACCTACTTCCATGCCCGGAGTCCTCCTTCTCTATTTATACCACAATCAATCCGTTTCTCGCAATGGCATCAGCCAAGTGGAGTGGCCTGGTGGCATCCGGACGATATGCTGGCGAAAACCAGAGAGACAACAGAGGCAGGATAAGGATCCAGGAGCTGGCAGTTCTGCTCACATGCGATTTATCGTGACCTCGAGCTTTGTTGCACCCCGTTGATGGTGATTGATGCTGAAAACGGTCGGATGCTACGATGGGAGGGCACACCCACAAGTACTGTACCTGTGAATGTACGGACAAGTACGGAAGTACGGAATAATACAGGGCAGAACGCCTGCAAGGACGGAGTACTCCGTACATGCATTTGACCCGTAGTTGCACAATGAAGTACTTAAGTGCAATGCTTCAGTACTCCCCGTACTTGTTCTACAGACCTACGATACTTGTACCACGGTGCTTGTACTCCGTACCAAGGTGCTTGTACGGAGTACTACGGTACTTGTACTACGGTACTTGTACTACGGTGCTTGTAAGTACTCGTGACTCTTCGTCGCTCTGTCTGGTGGAGAGCCAACCCCAGCCCAAATGGGTCTCACCTAACCTTGCGCTGGTCCCTGGTAATGAAGATCAATACCATGTTCTCCGCTTCAGTAATCAAACAAAGCTTCCAGAAAGGAGGGCAAGGTCGAAAATCACGACTGACACCAAGCCCGGCGCTCACGTGGCCTGTGGCCCCGCGGTTCGACGAGGAATGTGCATGCACTGCGTGCTCGGAACTTGCACAAGCACAAATACTCCGAGGGCCCATCCGTTACAAGGATGATCACTGCCACAGCTACGGGAGTACTTCGTACAGGATTCCGTACTAATTCCGTGCGTGCACTTAAGTACTTGTACTTAAGTATGTACGGAGTACGGAGTACATGTACTTACTGTAATGTAATTACAGTACTGTACGTAGTACGGAGTACGGTACGAGTAATATGCTGCATGTCCACCCACCCATTAGGACTTGTGCCTGGCGGCCCGCCGTGCCCGCTACTGACCGTGGGTCTGACTCTGCGAGCCAGCTCGCCACGATTGTGGTCTGCCGCATGCCTGTTCGGACACCTTGCGATATTATTCAAACAAAGGCGACATGCAGTTGAGGTACGGTGTACTCCATACTGCACAAATACTTTGCACGCCTGAAGCATGGTGGCGTGTTTGGGAGAACGCATACGAGCACCTATTTCGGACCTCTTGGCTGTGTGGGCATTGACTCTCTAGGTTAATGTAGCCAGCAATACTTGCACGTGGACGTCGTGGACCGTACACGAGCTGATGGCTCGTACATGGTGCAACTGAGGTTCTATTGCCAAGGCTTTGCCACAATAAAATTCTGGGAAAAATATGGGCAAGTGATGGAAGCTCTGCACTCTCCCCACCGCCACGGTAAGGATATCGCGGTTATTTCGGCGCAGCTCACGGCTTACTGATGTCGATGGTACGAACCGTCGCTTTCTGGACTGACGAGTGCATGTAGACATGCGTATGCGTGCGAGCATTGGCATGCAGATACGTGAACCGAGATTGCCCTTCATCGCCCGCCACGGCGACTGGTCAAACAGGAAGGCCAGCGGGGGGGGGCTGAAGATGAAGTCAATTTGTGCGCTGCTGCTTGATCGATGCGCGTGTTGCCCGAGGCCCCTTGCGATATTAGACGGCGGGAGGGCATTGGGGGGCATTGTGTGCAGGTGGGGAATCGGCAGCCGTCGACGAACACACAGACAGGTCTCAGAACGATTCACCTTCGTTTCGGGCACGGCTCCTCAGGAGGTGACGAGGTGGTGTGTGCGAGCTTCGTGCCCGTGCGTAGCGCTTTTCTGTCCATCGTTTCGCCACGGTTAGTTAGCTCGAGGGTTGTGCGCTGTCCATCGCTTTGCTCGCTTCGCAGCCTTGACGGAGCCCAGCAGCTTGCCGTGCTGCGGCACCACGGCAGCATTGTGGTCGGCACCAAAACAACATGCACCTGCACACGCGTACACGCTCACGCACACGCACACGCACTCGACCTCTCTCAAGGGAGACGTGCCAAGGGAAGGTCGTGTAGGGAGGAGGCACACCGGCATGATTCGCTCTCGCGAGCCGAATGGTCTCGCTAGCCTGGCGAACAGGCGACCGACGGAAAGGGTGAACCCGGCACCGGCAGCTGGGATCTGGCAGCCCTGAAGACCAGCCACAACCCTCGCGCCGCCTAAAAAATGCCACCTGCAGATGCCGAGCGCTAGCGAGCAGGGGTCGGCCTGGACACAGGGCTATTACCGGGCTGCCTCTCGCACATGCGCAGCGCTGTAATAGCCGTCACTGGACGAGTCCTTCCGTGTGCTGCGCTGTGCCTGTGCACAAGTGCCTTGTGCGTGCCTCGCAGGAGCCGCAAGCCACGGAGCAGAGAGGGAAACGGGCTCGTGCATCTACCGTACCGTTCTCCGTTCATGCGCATTCGCCGTACGCAGTGCTGATGAGGCACACTCTTTGGCTCTTTTGGGTTGCTTCGGTGGCTAGCTGCCTTTGCTTTTTTGCTTGTTGCTGTGTCGCTGGTGTGGTGCCGCGTGCGTGTGCGTGCGAAGAAGAAAAACGGAGCCCGGGATGCGAGGTCACGGACGCGGTCAAAGGTACAGACGGGGGCGGGTGCGTCGAATACCGTTCGCGAGATCAGAGGTCGCTCCTGCCCGCCTCACTTCGCACGACGGTGGAAGTACTCCGTGCTCCGTACAGTGCAGGTATACGTGGAATTGTGCTTGTCCTTGCTGCTGCGTCGACTGAGACAGAATCCGCTGGAAGATCTATTCTCTAGCACAGTCTCATCTCCTCTCCCTGCCCTGGTCCGCGAACGAGAATAGAAGATTGAAACATCCATCACAGCCTCCTCCCCTGTCATAATTTGTCTCCTCCCCGCCCCATGAGATCCCTCACCCACGTTTTCCCCGTCGTCTTCTCTGCTCCTGCAACGTCCGAGAACCGATTGACCTCCCTCACTCGCCCTCGGTCCCGACGACAGGAACCAGAACGCTCATCCCGTTGCATCGCCAAATCACCGACCACAGCTGTCGTCTCCTTCTCCCCACGGCAAATCCTCACGGCATACCCTCGCTGCATACCCTCGCTGCATACCCTCGCTGCATACCCTCGCTGCACCCTCGCCGCATATCCCCGCTGCGCACCTTCGCCGCACACCCTCGCCGCTGGACTTGGCTGGCTCGACACGAGCTTCCTTGCTCAGAATAGGCCAAACAATACAAGGCCGCCGGCTTCGAATGCCCAACCGATACACCCGTCGTCATCACGAGCTCATCCAGCCTGGCGAACAAATCAACTACAGCCTGCCGTGAAGTTTCACGGGCGCCACTTGCCGTGTAACCTCGTGTGTTATTATTATCCGAGGCCTGTTGGAGAATACGTACGTCAGGCATTGTCGATTATAATAACACCACATTCCACATTCGGCAGTCGTGGGGACACAGCAAGGGAGTTTGACCGATTGTACCGGCACTACTAGTATAAGCTTGGCTCCTCCCATTTTCACCATCCAGGTACCACTCGCCGAGCAATTAAACCATGGCGGGCCTCATCCCACTCGCCCTCAGCACGAACGGTCATTCCCCGAGGTACAGCACATTTATGCTGGACAACGATCGAAGGCCGCCGCATCGTCTCGCATCACCTCCCATTTCGCCCAAGTCGAAGCCCTCCAGCCGCCTGATGCAACAGTCAACCCTTCCGACGTCCGATGCGCTGCCGCACTCTGCGATGGAGTGGAAAGTGGCCCTGGGAGAGGTCAAGCGGGCTTATCTCGCCAAAAAGTACAGATGGAGCTCGGATCGGTGTCGAGACATCCTGAACAACGCAAAGGCAATGGTGCGTCGCATCCTTAGCACCCTTCCGCGTCTCATCAAATCCGCATGCTGTATCCCGCTAACGCTCGCTTAGGAGACGGTCGAGCCTACCTACCTCATCTATCTGCGATTTTACGCTGCTACGGCCCTCGAGATGCAGGCTCGCGCCGCTCGCCCCTCGTCATCCCGTCTAGGCCTCCTGCGGCAAGCCCAGGCTCACTACCGCATTGCCGCCGACCTCGCGCGACAAGCGGATGAGGCCATGAGCCGGCCATCCTCCAGATGCAGCCTGTCCCCCGTGCCCAGCTACCGCTTTTCCACCGATTCCGACATCTCTCGCTCGTCCACCTCGACGAGAATGTCCTCTCCCGTACCCTCCATCACCTCCGTCGAGGACAGCGTGAAGCGGTCCAGCTCCGCCACCAAGCCAAAGAAGCGAGTCACCTTTTGCGACGCCCCCATCACGGAACCCATCGTTCGGCCTGATTCTCCCACCTTGGGATTCGACGACTGGATAGGTCAGTCATCGCCGGAACCCGTCTACCCGGAACCAATCCTCAAGCACGTCGAAAGGGCTCCCGCGCCGATGGAGATGATGTTGCCTTCAACGCCGGACCTGGTGCAGGACGATGACGAGTCTTCTGACCCCTTCTTCTACGTTCGTGCCGTCCACCGGTATTGCACCATCATCTCGAGCATCCGCCGCCAAGTAGACTCGCACTTGGCCATGCTCGACCAGGAGATGGCTGCCCGCCAACTTCCGACGCCGGAAAGACCGGCAAGTGACGAGACGCGCACCGTGGATTTGGCTGCCCGCATCCAACGGTTGCGCGCCAACGGTTGGCGCCGCACACGATTCGATGCCCAGCGTTACGAGGCTCTTTGCGAGAATGCACTGGCCGACTTGAACGAATAGCACAAGCCTACTTTCTGCACAGCGTCCGACCCGTCATATTCATTCATGTATATATTTCCCCTGTTCTCTTCAGACGCCCATGTTGCGTTGCCAGCCCGCGAGTTATACATGATCCCCCGTACGTCATAGACAGTAGCCTGTACATGAGAATAAGAGCACATTTATTTTTCATGCTTGCATTTGGCGCTTCCAAAACCAAGTGGCGACCGAGGAGTGATTGTTCCCTGGACGTCCAGCTGTGATGAACAGCCATGGACGGAGGAAGGAAGAGATGTCCAAACAACAAAAGTTGTACTTGAACTTTCTCCTGATTGTTCGTGCAGGTCGGTAGCCGGTCATTCGTGGCTTGGAATATTGCCGGCATCTTCATCCAGAGATGTAATATCTCGCTTTCCGTGTGATCAAATGCAGAGCCGGTGGAAGCAAATGCTCAAAATGTACTACAGAAACGGAACAATACATCTGCCAAAGGTCGGTCGTTCGGCACTAACCACGACGACGCATCGAATCGCGACGACAAAGTGCTCGTACAGTGAGACAGAAAAATGGGCAACAAAATTGTTAACGAACGTCCTTCGCTCACCCGGGCTGAGAGCACAAGCAAATAGACTAAACGGCCATCAGGATCCGCCATTGAAGCTGCGACGCCTGGCCTCCTTCTCCAGCTCCATATCTGCCTCGAGAGACTCTTTCTTCTGCTTCTCATCCTTCACCTTGGCAAGGACAACTTCGCGGAACAGGGCTCCATCCTTCAACTTATCCTTGAGGGAGACTTGCTTCGAAGATTCGCCGCTCTTGGGCTGGAGGTCGGCGGCGCCTTCGGGAATGGCATCCTCGGCATCTTTCATGTCGTTGTCGGAGTCGGACTCGGCATCCTTGAGGTCGGCGATCCTCTTCTTCAGGCTGGCGGCTAGAATGGCGTGCTTAAATTTCCTCCTGAGCTCGCGAGCCTTGAGCAGCTCAGGCACCAAGTCGTGCTCGGTAGCATTCTTGCCGGTCAGCCAAATGTGACCCATGGCTTGCTGCAATTCGGACGAGTCAGCTCACGGCCCATGCTGCGCTTCCGACAAGACGCGCGTGCGTACCTTGCTGGTCCATCTCTTGTCGGGATTGGGTACGATCAGCTTGAGAATGAAGTCCTTGGCGTCCTGGCTGACGTCTTTCCAATACCGCTCGTGAAAGGTCACCTGGTTCGTCGTGCACTCGTTGAGGAGGTCCTTCAGGTTCTCACTCCGGAAGGGAGAGTAGCCACAGAGCAGCGTGTATGTGATGACGCCCATGGACCACATGTCCACGGGCTTGCCATGTCCCTTCTGCTCCATGACTTCGGGGGCCGCGTAGCCAAAGGAACCGGCCATGGTCTTGAGCGTCTCCTCCTTGCTATCCAGCGTCTTGGCGATGCCGAAATCGGCGAGGATAAGGTTCGACTCTAGCTCTCGGGTCACGTAGAGGAGATTCTCGGGCTTTAGATCTGCAGCATGCGGAGTCAGTCCCTGAGGGTTCAGCAGGGCCGTAGTTTCGTTTACCTCGGTGGACGACGTCGTTGTCGTGGAGGTAGTCGACGGCGCTGAGGACCTGCTTGATGGTCTGAGAGGCATCCTTTTCCGTAAATCTGCCCTGGTCGCAGATTCGGTCAAAAAGCTCACCACCGGTCGCGAGCTGGGTCACAATGTAGAACTTGTCCTGCGCAGGGTCAGCCCCGATGCCGTTCAATCGACGCCGAAAACGGTGGGTACCCTGGATTCGAACCAGTCGACAAACTGAACAATGTGTGGGTGCTTCAGCCTCTGAAGCATGTCGAGCTCGTCGTAGACCATCGTCTCATTGCCTTTGACATTCCTCTTGAGGATGATCTTGACGGCCACCTTGCCCGTCGGGCCGTCGGCCTCGCGGACGATGCCATAGGTGCCAGCACCAAGCGTGCGACCGAACTTGTACTTTGATCTTCGCCCGGTCGTCAGTCGGGCTCACAGGTCTGGCCAGAATGTATCGGTGCCTTTGGCGACATACTTTTTGTCATAGCTCTCCGGTTGGCCATGAAGGCGATTGAGCATACCAGCGACTAGATGAGAGGGAGCATGTCCGTCAGCCGGCTGCGAGCTGTCATCCAAGTAGATGTCTCGCTAAAAGGCGGCACGGAGAGGACGAGGCCGCACCGGCGAGGGGGGTAGCGGGAGGGTTTGGGTGTCAAGAGTACCGGCGACGTACAGCTCATGGCGAGGATGGCGGGGTATCTACAAAGTAGATGGAACAAGTGATGTGTCGCTGTCGCAATGGAGAAATGGCTGGAGGGCGAGGGAATATGGAACGCGGTGAGAAGAGGGCTCGACGGGGGTTGGTATCTTGGCGTGGCAATAGCGCAAGTGGTCTTCTGGATGGATCAACGACGAGCCGACTTCGAAGGGGTGATGAAGGAGGAGGAACAGATGACGGAAAGCTACTAGTAGTTGATACAGCCAGGACGAGTGCGGCGAGGCGAGGTCTCACGGCTGAGGAGGGGTTGGCTAGTACTAGTTGCTGGCAGGACTTAACCCCCCTGCTCGTATGGAGTACGGGGTACCTGTGACCAACTACCTGGTATTACTACAGTACAGTAGTACCGAGGCATCGTGTACCATTATTGCACGTAAGTACTTAAGTATGTACGGAGTACTCCGCACTGTAATTGTACAATACAGGTACGGAGTACGGATACTTGCCAGGTAATAGGCCTACAAGTACGGAGTACAAGGTACAAGATACTGTTGGTATACTGTACTCCGTAATACAAAGCACGGAGTGCTTGCACAGAGTAGGGAGTACTTGGTACTTGTTTATTGCTATTTATCACCCATCATCCCACTTAGAGTCCCCTTAGTACTTATAGTACGTACCGAGCCGAGAACCGCCAATGCGGTAGTAAAGTAGAGGTATCATGATCCGTACTTGCAGTATATAGTTATACTTGAGCGTGGGAAGGCTTGCTATTAAATACGAAAGCTGGCCATACAAGATACAGATACCTACCTACCAGTCACTGCAGACTCATTCTACTGCCTCCTACTATCCGATGCTAGGATCTCTGAAAACGAACGCTGCCATGTAATGCCATGATATTAATGGCTGCCCCCTTTCGTCAGCCGCTTTTGTTGCCAGCAACATGCAGGGAAGTGGGGCTTGACGGGATAAGTACTTCCATATACGGAGTACATGTACTCCGTACAGTGTAAGTACTCCGTACTCCGTACTTACTTACATTAGTACCTGTACATGTAGATCACTCTGTCTTTGTCGCCTCAAGGGACCTGAGCGCCTGCGCCTATACACTCTTAAGCGTACTAGGTAGCGTCTTGAAAGGAGTAATGCCCGAACAGATAGGCACTGCACCTACTTGTAGGTAGTACACATGTGTAAGTAGGTACCTAGTACCTACTAAGGTACCAAGTTTACAGTACGTGGAGCAGGGCACGGCCATACTGGGAAACCAAACTCCACTAGGTACCTCGACACGGTGGGATGCATGTTGGTACGTTTGCAGTATGGTACTTCGTTGCTGCTGGAAGTACGGAGTACCTGATGAAGATTGCTCTCCGTATGAGTGAACCCAATGCCAGGCTCATCACACATCAAAATTCAAAATCGCTCAAATTCTACCAGTGCGGCTGAAATGTGACAACAAGGACCAACTCAGTAGAGGCGAAGCTTCAAATGGGCATCCATCCTGCGAGCAACAATGGCTCTCCGCTTGCATTCCTGCTGGTACATCTGTCCCCCTACGCAAAGCCCTGATGCATCCTCAGCACTCTCTGATTGCTGAGCACGTAGTATCGAGGATTACTCACATGTGCTTCGTAATAATTACCACTGACAATACCTACTAGTAGTAGAAGAGAGCCGGCTGCCTTTGTCAGCAGGACCTCATCCCCAGCAGGTACCGAGGCCTCGAAGTGGTCTGAAGGACGGAATCTGGTCGCGTGAGGCCTCGGTGACATGGTTGTATTACTTCTCATCTGGATACCAGCATTCGTACAGAGTCTGCCGATGGCGAGCAAAATAGGCAGGAATGAGGTAAATGCTACGTGTAAATGTAGCGCCGTTGACGATTCGACGATTTTACAAATCATATCAAATCAAGATCATCGGAAGCAATCGATACGAGGCATTAAGTCACCTACGGAGTACTCTAGCATATGGGCACCAGTTGCCAGTACCGAAGAATGCCATACAGTAGTATGTAGGTACTACTGAGACTACTAGGTACCTACTAGGTACGTTGTGAGTAAGTGGTTCCTAGTAAGTAATAATGCCTAGTAGGCCAACAGGCGGCGGTATGACGTCTGCCACCGAACCCACTAACCTGTACTATGGGACGTAAAGGGCTGATTGTTCCGAGGATAACAGTTCCTGCCGGGGAGGCTAGTAGGCCACTTCGTACTGCAACTGGTATTCGCGAGTAGTCGTAAACCTCCGGAACAAATCTGTTGCAAATTGGTGGTGCAACCCCTGCCGTTCGTTGAGGGAAGGGTCGGCGTTGAGGCCCAGCGCGATCGGCGCCATCGATGTCGCTGGAGGTGGGTTGGTGGAGGTCGCCCCGCTTCTCAGTGCCTCTGGAGCGCCAACCTCTCCGTTTCCTGCCCGCTGCACCCGCCAGTCACTTGGACTCCGCGACAGGACCCCGCCAGAGTTTAGTACCGGTACGGAGCACAGTGTCTGCACGCCGTGCTAAAACTTAATGCCCCGTACGACTCTACCACCTGTGCCGATCCCAACTCTTTTCCTTCCGTAACAATCACACAGCGAGCTTGTTCATCTTGGCCCGACGCAGCGTCGTGCGGGACGGCCAGGCCCCAACATGGCGACACAAATGCGTGAGAAGCGTGTGGCCAAAGAACGGCAAAAGGTTCACGGGCCCCTCCTCTCGCTCCTCGCGCGAATGGCTCGCTGACGGATGCCGGCTGCAGATCGATAAATTCGGCCTCCCGCCTGGCATCGAGCTCATCGAAGGCGACAACCTGAAGCAATGGCTGCTCGACATCCGCGTCCTCGATAACAACCCGCTCTACAAAGGCCAAACCTACCGCCTCAAATTCCAGTTCCCCCAGTCGTATCCGATCGGTATGACCAGACCCAGATGCGTATCATGGCCGATGCAGATGCCGTGCGGATGACCTGACGCCGTCGCAGAGCCGCCGGAGGTTACTTTCGACGAAAATCCGAACCGTCCAGTCCCGATGCATCCCCACATATATTCCAACGGCATCATATGCCTCGACCTGCTCGGCAGCCAGGGCTGGAGTCCCGTCCAGAGTGCCGAGAGCGTGTGCATGAGCATTCAGAGCATGCTCACGAGCAACTCCAAGAACGAGCGCCCCCCCGGCGACGAGGAGTTTGTGCGCGGCAACAAGCTGCGGCCGCGGGACATTGAGTTTCTCTACCACGACAGCTCGGTCTGAGGCCTGGAATAATCGAGCACGGCAGGGAGGGTTTGCATATGGCAAGCGATCTAATCGAATTATTGCATGAGAGCATGGACCTGGGCACGGCGCTATTCATGCAGCATCACCTCCGTTCAGAGCGAACCAAAGGGCGTACAGGTTTTTCTCCATCATGAACGTTTCTGGGCGTGCAACGACACGGGCTCCGACGGGGAGGGGAGCTGGTCAATGGACGGCGAATCGTGGAAGAACGGTGCCGAATGCGAAACGCTTCGACCCGTCGGTGTAGCATGGATGATGACGGGCCTGTTTGACAAGTCATGCTGTTGCACCTGCCAAGAGGCATCCCTCAATGAATCCCGCTGCGTCGGTGCTCCGGTGGCATGGACTTGCATGTTTGTTGTAGTGCCATGCGAGGCGATCGACAACACCGGAAAAGGCATAGGCTCAATTGTTGGCTTGAACCTTTCCGTCGCTGGCTCGGCGGTCATTCATTGTGTTACTCTGAACTTGGTACCAATAAGAAAGTACACTTCGTACATGTAATTAATCATTGCTTGCTGGATACCGTCCAGTGTCGAATGATCCACAGCACAGTCGATTGTTGGTGCGACTGTGATTCGTGTCGGCGTCGTCCATTTCGTAACCTCGTCAAGCGCCACTGGCGATGATACTAACCATGGTTTTTGGAGAGAGTCGCAGTTTCACACAAGATACGATACTGTGAACGAAGCACCTGCCAACCTATTGGATTGTCGCACACTCAATTACGTCCCTACTATGGAGTACAGCGTCCAAGCAGTAGGTTCCTGCTTGCCGTATCGTGTGTTGGTTATTGCCAGGTATTGTCGGATGTTGCGAGCCATGGCTCGGAAGATTCAGGCAAACGACGAAATAATGATTCTTAGCGCCCGAAGAGCTTCAACCCAGTTGAGGTAGATGGGGCTGTCAGGTGTCGTGTCTGTCAATTGCTCCTGTTTGCAGTGGTCAGCAACAGAAGAGGAGCATTGTTCGAAGATGGCTGAAAGGCGTGCAAACTACTATGTATCCTTCGTTGTTAGGACGTCCAGCGAGCACATCAAACTTGACCATAATATTGGAGAGTCCAGAAAGAGTATCCCGGCAAGTAACGGCATTCACGATAGCTCTGTCCTCACTTCGCAGAGCATGAAGAGAAGACGTAGCTGGTTCTCCAAGCCCTTCAGAATGGCTCCAAGTTTTTTGGCCTCACACGTACCAAGATCCAATGGCCTACAGCAAGCGTCTGCTATACATGGTGGCACGTAAAGAAAGAACATGTACAGTACGGAGTACCCATGCCATGCATGTACGTTAAAACTGAAGTACCTACTAGGTACTTACCTGTACGCCGTGCGCTGTGCTGCCTGCGGGGTACTTTAGGAGGTACCTAGAACTTGTCGGACCCTCCAAACCCCGCTTGTGTACAGCAGTTGTAGGTACTACCTGGTAATATACTCTACAGTAGTAAGCACAACAACATCAAGCTCGTGCCCTACTCCGAACCCCCCCCAAGTACTCCGTACACTACGGTCACTATTACCAGTTCCTGGTGCGTCCTAAACCAGTCGCACCGTCGTCTCTTCCTCACCGCCCCAGCTAGTAGGAGGGGCATTCCGGCAGAAACTTGGCAGCTTGTCACGCCCATCAACACCATTCACGTCTCAAGCTGCAGCTCGTCAGAGCTCCTATCGAGCTCTCCACTTTCCCCATGTGATCTGCCATGGCGCCCCGTACCGAGTTCAGCGTCGAGGAGGTTCGGAGCAAAGCTCGCAAGGACCTGCTGTATTTGCTAGAGGGCGTGAGTACCGCTGGAGCTCCCGTCGCCTCACCGACTGCTGAACACACGGTGCGTATTCCTAGGTACGTGGCAAGAAGAACATCGTCTTCGATTCCAGCCTGGTCGGCCCCGTCGGCACCGTGGTCAAGGTCCAAACACTGCAAGAGTATGGTGTCGATAAATTCTTCATCCTCGAGAACAACAACGTCGACACGAGCCAGCACAATGTCGTCTTTGTCGCGAGGGGAGAGTGCGGTCGTCATGCCGAGGCCATAGCGAGTATGCCTGCACCCCTCCGGCCTCATCGTGAGGGAAAGCACGCAGTCTTAACCGGATTCCCGCACAGATCAGATCAGACGGGTCCAGCGCGAAAGTCAGACGACGCATGAGTTTCACGTCTTCTGGGTTCCGCGTCGGACCTTGGTATCCGACCAGCTGCTCGAGGAAGCGGGTGTGTTGGGCGAAGTGAGCATCGCCGAGCTACCCTTGTCCTTTTTCCCACTGGAAAAAGACGTTCTTTCTCTCGAGCTGGACGAGTCCTTCCGAGACCTATATCTGTTCAAGGACACGACGCCGAATTACCTCCTCGCCAGAGCACTCATGGAGATACAGCTGAACCATGGTCTGTTCCCCCGCATATTCGGATACGGGGAGAACGCGAAGCAGATATTCGACCTTCTCAGCCGCATGCGACAGGAGCAGCTTGCGGGAGAAGTCGCTCCCGACGCAAACAAGCCCGGTCTGGCGCCCAGCACGACCAACGAATCCATCATCATCATCGACCGTGAGGTCGACTTCATCACCCCTCTCCTCACCCAGCTTACCTACGAAGGTCTCATCGATGAAGTGTTCGAGATACACAACAATCAAGCCAAGGTTGACACGACAATTGTCGGCGCGCCCACGCAGTCCTCTACGGCGACGTCGCAGAGCAGGAAGAGGACGGTGCAGCTAGATTCGAGCGACAAGCTGTACGAGCAACTGCGCGACTGCAACTTCGCCATCGTCGGAGGCATGCTCAACAAGGTCGCTCGCCGACTGCAGCAGGTTCAGGCCGACTACGAGAGCAAGCACAAAACGAAGACGCTGTCCGAGCTCAAGGAGTTTGTAGGCCAGCTCCCCGGCTACCAGCAAGAGCACCAGAGCGCGAGGACGCACACCGGACTGGCCGAGGAGATAATAAAGCGCACGCGAACCGACGAATTCAAGGGCCTCTTGGAGGTGCAGCAAAACCTCGCGGCCGGTGCGGACCCCTCATCTCAACTCGGCGGCATAGAGGAGCTCATCGCCTGCGGCGCGCCGCTACGCGAGACCCTGAGGTTGCTCTGCATCTACTCGTGCATATCGGGGGGCATGAAACCGAAAGAGTTTGACCAGTTCCGGCGGCTCATCCTCCAGGGATACGGCTATCAGCACATTCTGACGCTGAACAACCTGCAGAGGCTTCAGCTGTTCCTGTCACGCTCGTCGCCGCTCGCCGGCATGATTCCCATGTCGGCCAGCTCTGGAGAGAGCGGCACGAAGACTAACTACACCTATCTACGGAAACAGCTGCGGCTGATATTCGACGAGGTCAAGGAGGACAACCCCAACGACATCGCATACGTCTACAGCGGCTACGCACCGCTCTCTATTCGCCTCGTTCAGTGCGTCATACAGAAAGCATACCTGCAGTCCTTGACCAAGAGTGAGTCGTCCGGGGTGGCGCAGGGCTCTGGGGGTCAAGGGTGGCATGGCTTCCACCCTGCCGTGAAGCACGTTCGCGGGCCGTCCTTCTACGAGGTGCAGAAGGGCGAGGACAAGGCCGTCAAGGCACGAGCGTTGCTCTCTGGGAGCAATCAGAAGCAGACCGTCTTCGTCGTCTTCGTCGGCGGTGTCACTTTTACCGAAGTCGCCGCGCTTCGCTTCATCGCCAAGCAGGAAGAAGGTAAGAGATGGCTCGTTTCCCGACGGCGAACGGATCGGAGGATGTAACACGCAAACGCTCTAGGTCGCATCAACATCGTCATCTGCACCACTTCGATCATCAGCGGCAATAGAATCATGGACGCAGCCATCGAGAAAGACTCGTACGCAAGACCGTCGGAGCCGGCCGTCTCGACGTGACCGGAAGCTGGGTGGGTTGTGCGCGGTCTATGCGTGGTAACGCCTTGGCGGGCATGGCGAATGTTGGCAACGGCCGCCTGCCACAGAGATGCCTTTCATCTCAATCCTGGCGTCGACTTGGTCGGCTTCGCCTCGGTAGATTTCATCGTGTCGTCACAATCGTGATGCGATTGTGGGTGCTTTCAGGTGCCCCTTCGCTCGGGAAGGTGCCGCCCCACAACCGCTTGTGACGTGATTGGCACGACCAGCTACACGTGATCTCGAACCTGACGATACGAAGCCAGTCATCGGTACGGAATAGACTGACGACTTCAATTTCCGTTCCGTCACTGGACAGTTCGGTGTCTTAATAACAGCCGTTCGCACCTCTCGGTTCGGTCGATCCTCAATTCCGATCGAATTGAGTCACAATCGGTGTCAAGCTCGTCCGCACCGGCCGATGTGTTCCCGTACACCTGGCCTATGTCTCTGAGGACTTGGTCAGTTATTCCGTAGCATCCACGAGCTTACACGAGGCCAAGCGGCATGTTTTGTACTATTACAAAACGGCGTTTGCGGGCTAACATGACGAAACGAGATAGCAATTCAATGCATGAATAAGGCTATCATGTATTCTCTTCATTTTGCCCGTCGGTGAAGACCATTCCTCTCGGGAACGCGACCTACCTTCGCCGTCGCAGATCTTGCCTGCTCTTGAATGTCATCACGACACCACCGATCCCTCCTCTTGTCGACATGGAAACGAGTATAGATCCTCATACTTCTGAAAGAAGTGAGCTCATTGAGCTTGTCTTGAGCGATTCAGGCGACGTCAATTCGCTCGAGTCCTCCTCCAGCGCTGCTCTACGTGTTTCTCACTCACCTCGCGGGGCATCACCCCTGCCTCCTTCCTACCATGATTCCTCGTCCGCTCAGGAATCCCTGGCCGATCGGATGCCGGAAGCGGCTCCAGAAGTCGTAACCTGGACTGAAGATACGAATGTCAATAAACCAGAGGATCCGTCCCTCATGGACACAAGTCTCGCCGAGTACGTCTTCAACTCATCAACACGTCTCTCCCTTATTGAGCACGAGCCCTGCCCCTTGTCATTTGCTCGTCGATTATTTGCCCCCCTTTTTAACGCTGCGCAGTGAGGAGACTCGCCAGGAAGACGATGCTCCCCCCCTGCAAGCTACCGATGAATACAGCGCCGTCGACTCCTTCAACTCGTCCCGGTCGACGATGACGGAGCTCTCGGACGTTTCATCACTCCCTCCATCGACTTCGAGCAAATCTACTACACCGGCCGAAACGGACGTGGCCCGGCGCCATCAAGGCGACGACCAGACTCTGCCTTTCACGCCGCCGTCGTATAGCTGCAGTGCTGACAGACTCACCTTCACCGTTCTTCCCAAATCATCAGTCCCTGCCGACATTCCCTCCTATCAATACGCGGCCGAGTGCATCATCGCAGCAGAAACGTCACGGCTCAACCCCTACGCGCTTCACGCCGAAGAATACCATCTCCTCCGACAGCACATATCTCACAACCAAGTCACGACGTATTTGAACATCAGAAACGGTATCTTGCGTCTTTGGACGAGGCGCCCTTGGATCGCCGTCACCCGACGGGAAGCCGTCGGTTGCGCAAACGCTCGCTGGTTCGACGCTGCTAGTGTCTGTTACGACTGGCTCGTTCGTCGAGCCTTCATAAACTTCGGCTGCACCCAGCTACCCGAAAGAGCGGCGAACGGTCACAGTGATGCACCAGAGGCGAAGAGGCGAAAGGTAGTCGCCGTCGTCGGCGCTGGCATCTCTGGCTTGGCGTGTGCGAGGCAGCTCGAGGGCCTGTTCAACGTGTACTCTGACCATTTTTACGACATTGGCGAAGACATCCCAAAGGTCGTCGTCCTCGAGGGGCGCGGCCGTGTGGGCGGCAGAGTGTACTCGCGCGAATTCAAAAGCAAGCCTGGGGGTGAGCAATTAGACTTTGACGGCAAACGGCATACAGCCGAGATGGGTGGCATGATCATTACCGGCTTCGATCGCGGGAACCCCATGAATGTCTTGGTGCGTGGCCAACTGGGACTGCCTTATCACACTCTCTCGGCGGAAACCACAATATACGACAGCAATGGGAAGCCGGTAGATGCGGTCCGCGACGAGCTCGTCGAGAAGCTATACAACGACTGTCTCGACAGAGTAAGCGAGTTCAAGTACAAGACGCAGCCACCTAGAGTCGTCGAGGGCAATCGCGGCCTCCTCGACGCCGGCCGCGACAGCGTTGGCGACGGGAGTAAGTCCATCGCGCAGGCGGAGAAGGCGTCCATAGCACTTCCTCATGTTTCGTCGGCATCTGTGCACAACGCTGCCGGAAATGTTGGGCTGTTTCCCATGTCCGCCGATAAGCTGACCGGCCGCGTGCACAATGAACTTGGCGTATCCGGAGCCCTCAAATCGACGGAAAAGGCGAAGCGAATGGGCTGGCAGCTGAAGCCTGGGGCGCAGCATGAGTCCGAGGTTGACCTCGGCGATGGAGCGGCGCTGAAAGATGCAACCTTGGGATCCGTTCTCGACTTGGCCATTGAGCAATACAAAAAGCTCGTCGACTTGAACTCGCAGGATCATCGGCTCATCAACTGGCACATAGCCAACCTAGAGTATAGCAACGCGACGAATGTGAATCATCTGAGCCTCGGCCTGTGGGATATCGACGCTGGCAATGAGTGGGAGGGCCACCACACGATGGTCGGCGGCGGTTACCAGAGTGTCGCTCGTGGTCTCTTGCACTGCCCATCCTTGCTGGATTTGACAACCAAATTCCCCGTCAAGAAGATCCAGTACCACAGCGACGACTTCTTGGGCCCGGCAAAGATCGAGTCGGAGGACGGCGTGGTTGTGGAGGCAGACTGCGTCGTCTGCACAGTTCCATTAGGTGTGCTGAAGCATGGCAGCATCGATTTCGAACCTCCACTGCCGGCTTGGAAAACGAGTGCCATCGACCGTCTGGGCTTTGGCATCCTCAACAAGGTCGTCTTGGTCTACGACAAGGTCTTTTGGGAGGAGGATAGGCATATTTTTGGCGTGCTCCGGGATGCCCCCGATCGACACAGCACGTCTCAACGGGAGTACCGTTCGAATCGGGGACGTTTTTTCCAGTGGTTTAACGTGTCAAGCACGACCGGCCTGCCCTGTCTCATCGCCCTCATGGCTGGAGACGCCGGCTTCGAGACGGAGCATGCCAGCAACGAGTGTCTGATCGCAGAGGCTACGAGCATCCTCCGGGGCTTGTTTGGTCAAGACGTGCCGTATCCGGTAGAGTCGGTCGTTACGCGCTGGGGCGCTGACCGATTCGCACGGGGCAGCTACTCTTCCGCTGCTCCCGGTATGTTGCCGGAAGACTATGATACCACGGCTCGGTCCATTGGCAACCTCTTCTTTGCGGGTGAGCATACGATTGTGACGCACCCCGCAACGGTCCATGGCGCCTATCTTTCTGGTCTCCGAGCCGCGTCTGAGGTTCTAGAGGCCATGGTTGGTCCAATAGAGGTTCCTACGCCCCTCGTTCTGCCACGGGATTCATTGCTGCTGCACAGGCGCAAGGAGGCAGCCAAGGACCCTGAACAGGCACGGCTAGATGCCTACGAAGTTCAAGTCTGGGGCTACATCCACTCGCAGATCGGGGAACGGCCGGTTCGACCCTGCAAGGTCACTGGGAACCCATATCTCCTCTACAGCAAGGCACACTTTGAAGATGCGAGAAGTCGATGCGAAGAGAACCGCAAGTCGACCAAGTCGCGGGGAACACCTAAAGAGGTGCGGATGATGACAGCCAAGATGTGGAAGCATGCGACGGCAGAAGAACGTAGACCATTTGAGGAGCAAGCTGCCGAGCACAAGCGGATGTACGCCGAGGCCATCCAGCAATTCACCGAATCTTCTCAGGCCTGGGACAGCAAGGCCGCCTCCCTGCTGACAATCTATGAAAAGGACCACCCGATCGTGCCGGGTCCAGATGAGATGAGACGAGGAAACGATATTCCCTCCATGTTCCAAAAGTATCGTCGTGCGAAGCACGTCAGTTATGCGGAGGAGCAAGACAATAACATGGAACTTTAGTGTTATATTAGTATAGTATTTTTTGCCCGGCAACTGTGTGCATATTTCAATATCGAAGCAGCGGCATTTTTATGGAATGGGACGTGGAACGCTTTCTTTAGGATTACCATAATCTGACTACGAGGGTTGATGGCCTTTGTCCGGCCATTCACATTAAGAAATCATAAAAAGCATACGTTGGAGGGGGAGGGTGTGTGTACACCTGATAGACGATAGTTTGTTGCAATCAGTTGCGTCCCAAACCGCCCCGAATATGACGATGTGCCGTCAGCTTCACTGCGCTTGTGAAAAAGATGCAGGGTTGACAAAGGAATTAATTGACGAGGCTTTGATACACTGCGGAAGCAAGGTGGGTAGCCTCCAGCCCCGATGTAAGGAAACTGTACCACCTCATCTTGTCTATTCCACACTATTTACATGTCCTCAGAGGCGGTAGCACCAGTGATAATCTCGACCAGCTCGCCAGTAATGACAGCCTGTCGAGTACGGTTGTAGAGAATCTGGTACTTGCCAATCATCTCGCCGGCGTTCTTCGAAGCGTTCTGAGGCATTTCCGTCAGCATCTCGCACGGTGGCGTGCAGTGTTTTGATCGGTGGGTACTTACGTCCATGGCATTTCGTCGGGCAGACTGCTCGCAGGCGTGGCCCTCAGCCAGAGCCCAGTAGAGGGAGTTGGCAAGGCTGTACTCGCGGAGGTTTTCCAGAACCTCGTCATCGAGCTCGAAAGAGGAGATGTTGGCTATTGAACAGATGATCAGTTCCTGACACCGGTCTCGGACTGGGATTCTCCAAACGACGTACGGGACTGCGCGATGGCCTCCTCGGAAAATGCCTCAATGAAGGTCGGTTCGTAGCTCTGGGCATTGACGAACTTGTTGTACAGGATCTTGACGTCGGTGTATTCCGTGGGGAGCATGACGATCTGGTCGGCGATGGCCTGGGCGTCGGCAAAGGTAGGGACGTCCTTGCCAATGCCAGCAAAGGTGAGCTGGATGGCGTTGGCGTTGGTTCGCTGGAGCTGCGACTTGCACTTCTCGCCAACGATAGCAAGGTCAAAGGCGGACTCGTCACCGGCCAGGGAACGGATCTTTCGGCTCAAACCGGAGTGGATACCACCGCAAAGGCCCTTGTCGGAGGAGCAGACGATGATGAGCGACTTCTTCTCCTCACCCTCGGCGGCGACGGTCTCGGCCGACTCGAAGACCTCGTTGGAGGTTTGGCCGTACTTTCGGGACTCGATCATGCTGCGCTGTGCGCGAGTGAGCTTGGTCGAAGCAACAATCTTCATCGTGTTGGTGATCTTCTCGATGTTGCGAATC
This sequence comes from Drechmeria coniospora, assembly GCF_001625195.1. NCBI lineage: Eukaryota > Fungi > Ascomycota > Sordariomycetes > Hypocreales > Ophiocordycipitaceae > Drechmeria > Drechmeria coniospora. The sequence continues at coordinate 7,905,501 of NC_054390.1, read as the reverse complement.
GACTTGAGGCGGCCTTCGATCTCGCGGAGGGTCGCGTACCCGGCGGCGCCGGCATTGCCAGCGGTGGCAGCTCTGCAGCGAACACACGCACATCAGCCCAACGATATCCTCAAGGAATACATGCACCTAAGCGCCCGGGTTCTTCGCTTTCTCCGTCGCTCGTCCCGGCTTCGTGCCTCGTCCCCGTCTGCTGATGACGGATGGACGGCTTCGTGGAGGTCTCGACTCACCGAGTGGGAGCTGTGGCCACAGCTCGGAGAGCTGGTCTAGCCGCCCGTGACAGCATCGTGGCAGTTGCAGAAAAGACGAATCAAGTCCGTGACCGACAAATTGATCGCAGGATTCGTATCAATTGAAGACCGTGTCGATTTTACAGTCGAGGTGATTAGGCTTCGGATCAATTGCCTTCGCTCCATCTACGTTTTCCCGGTAAATTGGCGGCTAGTGTTGTCACGTGACCAGGCGTGCCTGTTGAGTTCCGCTGCCTTCTTCCCTTCTTGAGAAAGAAAACACGATTCTTTCGATTCCAGCCTTCGACGTCCCATTTCCGATAATTTGTGTGGAATTGTTGCTTTCTCTCCCTCATCACCTTCGGCAGGCGTTGAGGGGTGGATTTTTCACCTTTTCCTTTCATTTCTCTGCCTGTCTCTAACCATTTTGCTCTCTTATACCAATTTGGGCCGTGTGCGACCTCTACTGCTATTCACCGTGCGGGAGCTGCATCTCCGGCAGAGCCGCACTCGAACGCGAATCATGCCTTTCGACAGCGCCGACGACAACATGTCTCTTTCGAAGCCGAACGGTCTTTGTAGGTCCTCTTTCAGCTACTCTGTCCCATATCATGCATCTCGTTTCCACATGAAGTTGGCGAGTCGTCGAATTGTCCGTGGCTCGCACACGCTTGCCTCTCACCAGCTTCGCCCGACCGCCCTCCTGGCGCTGCCTGCTAACTTGAATCTTCAACTTTGCAGCATCCGCGTCGACAATTTCCCGCGCCCACGACAAGGCTTTGGGTGGCGCTACGTCCAAGGGAGGCGGTGCCGTATCAGGCGTGGCGATGCGCAGCGGCCCTGCCCAGCACTCGATGGACATCGACACGCCCATGACCAATGGAACGAGCAAGCGCAAGTCTCGATCATCAATCTCAAAGGTGTCATACGCCGACGCATCCGATAGCGATGGCGAACCTCTGGTACGCAGCCGTCTGTCGGCGACATCTGCACCCTACCGTGGCTAATTCCGAACTCCCAGGCCAAGCGCTCGAAGCCTGTCAAGAAGGCTATTGAATCCGACTCCGATGACGAACCCATAAGCAAGCAACGCAACAGGCTTTCTTCTTCGCGTAGGGAAAAGGCGCTGCCCGATTCTTCGGACGACGATGAGCCATTGGGCATCAAGCTCGCTCAGAAGAAGGCGCAGATGGAGAAAAAGGCCGGCATCGATGCCAAGCCGAAGGCGCAAAAAATAACGCCCAAGAAACATGTGAAGGAGGAATCCGACGATGAGTCACTCGCCAAGTCCTCGGCACAAAAACGGCAGTCCAACGGAGCGGCCGCTGCCAGGAGGAAGTCGAACGGCGTCAAGAAGGAAGAATCGACTTCAAACACACCCAAATCGAAAATTACCAAGTCCAAGGCAGCATCGGCGGCCAAAGACGTCAAGAAGGCCAAGGCCAAGGAGGAAAGCGAAGACGAAGAGTTCCAGTGGTGGAATGCGCCCAAGCCGGAGGATGACAGCATCAAATGGCAGACTCTCGAGCACAACGGAGTCATGTTCGCGCCGGAATATGAGCCCCTGCCGAAACACATCCGACTGCTGTATGACGGAAAGCCCATCAATCTCAGCAAGGAGGCGGAAGAGGTGGCCACGTTTTGGGTTGCCATGATGACGCCGGCTTCCATCCATCATCTCGACAACCCCGTCTTCCGCAGCAACTTCTTCTCGGATTTTTCCGACTTCATCAAGAAGCATGGGGCCACGGACATGAAGGGCAACAAGGTTGCGGTAAAGAGCCTTGACAAGTGTGACTTTTCCAAGATTCAAGAATTCTGGATGGCAAGGATCGAGGCCAACAAGACGAAGAATCTGTCGAAGCAGGAGAAGGAGGCGGCGAAAGCCAAGAAAGACGAACTTGAGGCTCCCTACATTACCTGCATGTGGGATGGTAGGAAGCAAAAGGTCGGCAACTTCCGCGTCGAACCTCCCAGCCTCTTCCGTGGCCGTGGCGAGCATCCCAAAACCGGCCGCGTCAAGACCCGCGTTCATCCGGAGCAGATCACGATCAACATTGGCAAGAACGCCAAGGTGCCGACGCCTCCACCCGGTCACAAGTGGAAGGCGGTTCAACACGACCAGAAAGCAACCTGGCTGGCGATGTGGCAGGAGAACATCAACGGAGCCTACAAGTACGTCATGCTCGGCGCCGCCAGCGATGTCAAGGGCCAGAGTGATTTCAAGAAGTTCGAGAAGGCTCGAGAGCTCAAGAAGCACATTGGCAAGATCCGCAAGGATTACACAAGGGAGCTCAAGAGTGAGGTGATGGCCGATCGCCAACGAGCGACGGCCATGTACCTTATCGACAAGCTCGCCCTCCGAGCCGGCAACGAGAAGGATACGGAAAACGAGGCAGACACGGTCGGTTGCTGCTCGCTCAAGTACGAACACATCACTCTGGAGCCTCCAAACAAAGTCACGTTCGACTTCCTGGGCAAGGATAGCATCCGGTACAACGAGACGGCCCAAGTGGATGCTCAAGTTTTCAAGAACCTGAAGCTGTTCAAGAAGGCGCCGAAGAGGGATGGAGACGATCTTTTCGATCGCTTGAACGTGAGTCGAACGGGATTGCGGCGTCGGGCGCGCCAGCGTTGTTGCTAACCAGCTCGTCCGCAGACGTCGCAACTGAACAAGCATCTGAACAGCTGCATGCCCGGGCTGACGGCCAAGGTGTTCCGTACCTACAACGCGTCGTTCACCATGTCGGAGCTGCTGAAGGATCTGCACAACGACCCGCGCTCCAAGGGAGGGGTGGCCGAGAAGGTGAAGCTCTACAACGACTGCAACCGCAAGGTTGCCATTCTCTGCAACCACAAGAGGACCGTCGGCGCAGGCCACGAGCAGCAGATGCAAAAGCTCGGTGACAGGGTCCGTACATCCCCCGCAGCCGGCCGCACTTGGGAGCATTGCTGACGAAGGATGGGATTAGATCAAGGGTTTGCGCTATCAGAAATGGAGACACAAGAAGATGATACTAGACATCGAGCCGACGTTTAAGAAGAAGAAGGGCGCTGCCTGGTTCGAGCTGGACGACGACTTGGACGAGTCTTGGATACAAGAGCATCAGCAGTTTTTGATTGAGGAGCAGCACAGCAAGATTAGCAAGAAGTTCGAGAAGGACAACGAGAAGCTCAAGGCCAACAAGGAGAAGCCACTGCCGGAGAAGGAGCTCAAGGAACGGCTTCATGCGATCAAGGAGCTGGAGCAGAAGTTCAAGAAGGAGAACAAGTCGGGCAAGGTCGAAGCGGAAGGCCGCGGCGCGACGGTGGATAAATTCCTCAAGGCCGTCGAGAAGTTTGACGAGCGAATCAAGACGCTCGAGACCCAGGCGGAGGACCGCGACGGCAACAAGGAAGTCGCCCTCGGCACGTCCAAGATTGTGAGTTCGACCCCGCGGTACCCGAGGTGGTGAAGGATGCCGTGACGGGCGCGTACGATGGCTAACCGCGGGACGCAGAATTACATCGATCCCCGGTTGACGGTTGTCTTCTCCAAGAAGTTTGACGTTCCCATTGAGAAGTTCTTCTCCAAGACGCTGCGGGACAAGTTCCGCTGGGCCATCAAGTCCGTGGAGGATTCCGATGATTGGGAATTTTGAAGGCGATCGGCCGAAGACGGTGAAGCTGGCGAATCCTGAAGGGGTTTCGTTTTTGGTTGTTGACCTCGGTTGCTACCTTGCGGTTTTGATATTGTTGTTTTCTATTTTCTCGGAGAAACACAGCTGCTTATTATTCGAGAATGGGAGAGGGATGAAGTACGAGAGAGAGGAGAGTTGGCAAGATATATTTCCCGTACGAATGGGGCAACAACACGGGCGGCTGTGCTTTGGCGATGCATAGGTACCACCAACTCGACGAGCACAAGGCGACAAAGATCGAGGGGCATGGGGTGGAGGGTATCGGTATCATGTGGAAAAGGTTGTGGCGGCAACTTTGCCATCGATGAGCTAGCGGATTCAGACCCCTTCCGGGTCATGACGAGGCCTAAGAGGGCACGACGCTCACGACGAGGCGTGGTTCTAGGATAGTAGACGGGTGATGCAGGCGAGAGTCTACAAAGCCAAGTGGATATGACGATACCGCTGACGCAGATGAGATGACCAATTTTATAGCACACTACGTTGACGATTCGTCTACCTCACGCTGCTTGTACGTCCTTGCTGCGAGTACGGCATGTTCATGTTTGTACATGCATGATGCTGGATATTTCATGATGCTGGATATGTACATGTGTGTGCATGCGTGCCTCTGCCACCCACCCACTATACTTATTAATCAATACGCATGCTCCTCTCTCCATCTCGGTGGGTATTCATTCCTCCATTCCTCCTGCCGTCTCATCTCGCCTCCTAAATTCATATACCCATAAAGAAATAATCGTGCAGAAGGTGCGTCCCCCATGCTATGGTCCGTGCGCCTGCTTTCCGTTGCGATGCAACAATCATGCTGTAATTACATCGCTCTTGCCGCAAAGAAAAGGATGGCCCGACCGCTCAGCCAAGTCCGAAGTGTGCAGGAAGGAAGGAGGGGGGGAGGTAGGCAGGCGATCCTCCAACCCCTCCCTCGTCGAGAACAAAAAATGAAGGAAAAATAATACAACAGGCTCGACGAATCGATAGGCGGCTTTGCTTGTCCGCATCTTTGTCGAAAACGCTCCGAAAAACACAACATGCCGCTAGGATCTGTGAAGGAAGGTCAAGACGCCGGCTGCCAGGGGAAGAAGCGTCGCGGTGAGTACGGACAACGACTGAAGCATCGAGGGCCCGGCGCTGCTGCGCGAAATCTTGCCGTCGGACCTCATGTACCATCCGCTGGGAATGGTGCCCCCCGTGGGATTGGCACCGCCCACCCAGGGCCAACCCGTCTGCGTCCTGGTTGCGGCGCTTTCGTCTCTCCCGATGCCGCCGACGGGCACAGGCAAGAAGCCCGCCGTGGCAGCGGGACGGGCGGATGCGACGGCGGTGATGGTCAGGGCGTTTTTGCCGTCGACATTGCTGTTGACGCTTCCGCCGACGGCCTCGATGGCTTCCCACTTGCCCGTCTGGTCCTTGTACCGGTACTCCTTTCCGGTCGAGTAGTCGGTGACGACGACGCTCTGGACGAGCATGTGGAACGGTCCCCTGGAGTAGTCGGTCGGCCCGCGGGCCCAGTCGACGGTGCCCTGGGGGTTGCGGTTGACATCACCGCCGGCCCAGGAGCCGAACTTGACCTTCATGGGGGTCTGCGGGTACTGATCGGCTTCGGCGTCCTCCTTGGCGAGGGTCCGCACGGCCTGACCGTCGGCTATCCAGACGATGCGGTCCTTGGTCCAGTCGACGGTGTACTTGATCAGCCGATCCTGGGTCCCCTTGACGGAGTGGAACTGGCCGCGATTGTACGTCGTCGTCCGGCCCTTGCCAAAGTAGTTGGATTGGATCTCGTCCGGGTTGGCGCCCAACCACTCGATGTCGATCTCGTCCAGGGTATCGGACTCGAGCACGAGCGACGAAACGATGCCCGCCCCGTGGGCCGCCGTCATGGTGATGTCGACGCGGCCGAACATGATGTAGAAGAGCGAGTTGAGCTGGGGCGCATCTCCGCTGCTCGTGACGGTGAAGTTGACGCCGCCGGCATGGTACGAAGGTGTCCCGGTGGCGAAGAAGGAGTTGACGCCGCCGTTGCGGAAGTCGACGTTGACGGTCATTCCGAGAGCCGTGTCGGCAGGGCACTGCGCTGTTGCTTGTCCGTCAGCGGCAGGCCTGGCGGTGCGGGAAGCACGTCGATCTCTTACCGTTGATGGGATTGCATTTGCTCCACGTTTGGGCCGACGCTGCGTCGAAGATCAAGGCTGCCGCCGTCGCTGTCGCCGCAATGGCGGATCCTAGTGCGCTCCTCATGCCGTCGAGGGGAGCTGTGAATAACGGCAGTATGTTTGTTGGAATGCGGCTGTCGGTGATCGAGAGAGGTGCGAGATGCTGATGCGAGGAGAGACAGGAATGCGGCGACTACTTGTACCAGCACCGCTGCGCAGTAGCACAGCCTCGGCATCCACCCAACCGCCACGGCAGCGTCATCGCTCAGCTGCCGACGACAAACTCCAGCCGCCAATCGCGCGTCTCTCTCGCTTCTATATCGTTTCCCTTGCGAGGGTGCCCTTTGCTTGAATCATTATTCCGGTGGTTGGGGAGGCGATGAGATCGGATAGCACCCGTCGCCGGTGGGGCCGGTGGCTGGTCCACTTATTCTTTTCCGCGTGGCTGGGAACGATGCCGGCGGGTCGGCACGGCCTCTTCAGCGGCACTTGTCGGCGCCTACCCTAGACCTGCCGAAGACGATGCTCGGAGGAAACTCGAGGACGATGGGAGAGTTGACGGGCGCTGATGAACACTCGAGATATGCCTCGGCTTGCAGCGCACGGTTTGCTTTCTGCACCAGACGAGAAACCCGGGTACTCGACTGTTCTGCAGGATTTTACACGGAAGACCGAGGCCGTTGTGGACACAGCGTATGGACCGTATTCTGCACGACATCTCCTACGAGGCGAACCAGCATGAAGCCATCATGACCAACCCAGCCATACGAGAACATTTGCGATACAGCCTACATGGCGCCTGTTTGGCCGCATCGGCTCGCAGTCTGTCTTGGCCGAGACGCCTCACATGTTCACATGCAGTCATCGTTTACTACTCGACTTCACGTCCTCTGGCTTGCTCCACCATGGCATCAAGAAGAGGGAAGTGGTGTACCATTCATCAACCCAATCGATGGTGCCGTCAAGGAAAGGCACAGTGCATGATGACGCAACAACGAAGACATGGAGACATTGGCACTGGAGTGCGGCGCACTGCCCATGTATCAGGAGCGCAATATCCCGTCCTCCTTGATTTCTTTTGGTCAAGCCCTCCGACGACAGAAACATCATGAAGCAGTCTCGAACAAGGTCGATCCCACGAGGTCTCGGAGAGTTTTCTTGCCATGACCCCTACCGACAGTCGCGACCATCCCATCAGAGAGTAACAGTGTCGTGATCGCTCGCCGACCCGTCCCGCCGGAACAGACGCCAGGGTTCTTCCTTTGATGGAGAGACGAGGCGAAAAAGAAAAGCAGGCCCCGGGGCAGGGTGCCAGAAGCAAAAACTGGCGGACCTCGAAGTCTGAGCGCCCGCGTCCGAGCTTTCGACTTTGGACGGTAATAGAGAGGCGACCATTCGGGTTCTCGGGCGCGTTCTTGTGCAGTGCCGCAGATTGGCGCACACGCACCTGCACGGTAGGTAGCAGTCAGAGCTAGAGCCGAGGCCACTCGGAAGAGTCCCGCGCTCGAATGCCGCCGCCGCTGGCTTCGTCCGAGCCGAGTCGGTGTCGGTAAATGCCCACACTGCACGAAGAACTCTGGAACAGGTGCCGGCTTGCGACGCACGGCCAGCAGTCATGTTTGCTTTACGAACCAACGCGCTATCGACTCCTTGGCCTGATGGCGTCCGGAAGATGGATTGTCGTCCGACCCGTGACATACTTTGACGCGCTCCGCCGTGGAACTGGCCACGACGGCCACGACATGCGCGAAGTCGTCGAAGCCCGACGGGCATCGAGTGACATCAGCCCATCGTGACACGACACAATGTCGACCCGTTTTAGGCAGGGAGCCCTTGTGTTTCACGCTCGCACTCATGAGCATTTGTGCGTTATCCAGCGTCGTGGTGGCATGAGAGCAGGACGTGACGGACACTTTGCGTGAAGGCACCTCGTGCTCGACGCCATGCACGCTGCCATTCGACGCCCTTGCACAGTGCTGTAGGTGTAGGTGTAGGTGTAGGTGTAGGTGTAGGTGTAGGTGTAGGTGTACTGTGTACTGTAGTTGTACTCGCCGGTCGACGTTTGCCAAGCATTGACGGAACAGATTGAGACGAAATGTGAACAGGACAAGGTCGGAATCACAAAAGCGCATTCATTCTATTGAGCTGGCGGCTGGCGCGAAGACGATTGACCAGCGTCCTGGCCACCCCCCCTGTCCCAACCGGGGAAGATGATCCTGGTTACGCCCAGCGGGTGCTTGCCAGGGTGGAGCACAAGCCACATGTATCCGTACTCCGTACCGAGGCTGAGTCTCGTATGGACATCGAGTACGAGCACGGAGTAGACGGACTTGGCATCCGCATACGAGTACGTTGGTGTGCACAGCGTCGAGTTGGCAGAGTACTGTATTTTACGGATATTAGTGCTTGATGTATTACTTTCTCGAGTACAGATTTGGCCATGCAGTGTGCGTAGTACAGTGCAGCACTCTGCATGGGTACAGTACAGCACTCTGTATAGATACAGTGCAGCACTCTGTATACTAGGTGCCTAGGTACAGTGCAGCACTCTGTATAGGTCCAGTGCAGCACTCCGCATAGGACAGTATAGCACTCTGTAACCTGTACGGAGTACGGAATACAAGTATTAGGTACAGTACAGTACGGAGTACGTGTGCGGTACATACCACATGTACTCAGGACTTGTACTTAAGTACTCCGTACAGCACGCCGTTATATCCGTCGCATGGCCGACCCGCATCCGTCTCTGCCGTCAGAGACCTTGCCGTTTGAGACCTTGCCGTTCACCCAAGGACTGGGACGTAAGATGTGCAATTTGGGGAAACGGGGGTCAGAATACTCGTAGGCGTACGGAGCAGACACCGACAAACATGTGCATGCCAAGGCAGTTGAAGAATACCTTGGACAAGGGTTCAAGCCCAACATTGACCGTGAGCGTGGGAACAGACGGCGGACCGGACGACGGCGGACGGAGGCTGGCCTTTCTCTGCGGCCAGCGCGCTGCTTCTGGCATTCTCTGGCATTTCCTCAGGAATATGACCCCCTGCTCTGTTGAAGGCTGCCAGCCCGCAGCTACTCCGAATAGGGAACATCGAGGCGCGCTTCCGGACCCGGACGACGGCCTGCACCGCCGGGACCGTGGTCGTCGGCACTCCGCGCTCCACGCCACGTCCAGCATGACACGAGGCCAGCTCTCCGGCGGTTCATGGTCAAACGAGGCGCTCGACGGCGCATTGCCGGCAGGTTCCGTCGGCAGGGTCGTGTTTAGGGCGCATCTGCAAACGGGATGGACAGCACGGAGCACGGCGCGGGCAAGCATCTGTGCGAGTGGCCAGCACCGGGTAGGCAATGAACTATTTCCAGGTAATTAGCTTCAGGAACAGGACGGAGCGAGGCTCGTCCCGTCGCCGGCTGCCGTGGCTTGCTGCGGATCCAACCTGGTGCCGCGACGACGCCGACGGGACGGCGGGGCGAGCGGCCTCTGTCCAGACTCGAGACGACTCGAGACTCGAGACCAAGGTCGTCTCGAGAGTACCCAAACGACCGTGCGACGACCGACAGCAAGGTTCCAGCCGCACCACGGTGTGCCGCACCGTGGGGTGCCGTACCGTGGGGTGCCGTACCGCGTGGGGTGCCGTGCTTGCTGGGTCGAGTGCTCGTTCCGGAACGGTTCCACGTCTCGGCACGGCGAGCTCGCACTCGGACGGGCGGAGCTTCCACGAGGCAGCGGATCTGACACGTCTGCGTCGGTCATGGTGACCTTTGGCGGGCAAGGCTCGCAGGACGGTGGCTCGAGAGCTTTCAGCACTTGGTTGCCGTTGCTGGCGGGAAACCCGACGGACGCGGCCTCGCCCAGGTGGACGCGCCCGAGTGGGTGGTCGTCGGCAGTGCTTTCCCCACTCGTCGCCCACCGAGACCGCAGAGGCGGGAATGGACATGATGAACAACGTGGCAGCGGACACTTGGACGCGTGAGGTTGGGCGTGGCGGCTCGGATGGAGGAAAAGGAAAAACGGTGGGATGTGACGGGCGTCGTTGGGGTGCCGAGCGTGCATGCTGTCGAGTTGTTGTGCACGGCGGGTGGCGACCGACAAGTACACGGTACGGAGTACGGTGCGCTGAACGTACTCGCACTCGCTCCGTGCAAGTACAGGTACAAGCGCAACAGTCGTGACGCGCATGCGGTACGAGTACGTGTACGGACGTGTACGGACCTGCGTGTGTTGGCATCCACGACGGCGACGGGATGCTCCTCTGCCATGCCGCAGCATCTTGGCCGCCATCCAAGCCACGCCAGGCCCTGCCGCGCCAGGCCCTGCCACGCCACGCCGCAGCCTGCAAGGTACGAGGTCCACGGCACCTGCACGAGCACCTGGGCACACCATTTGCGCCGGAGCAAGAACAGTACAGCTGTTTACGTGTACCCCCAAGGCGTAGATGCACAACTACATGAACGCAATACAAGCACACGAATCCTTGCAGGTACTTGGACGTAGACGCCGTACAGCAAGTACATGTGCAGCACTCGGACACTGGCAGCGAGTGTTTGTACTCGGCACCCGGACGTGCACGAGCATCCGAGCACGTGCGGTGTATTGCACGCCTCCAGCACACAGCGCTCCGTAGCACACTCGGCATTACTGCGTACAGGCACTTGATGTCCATGCACAGGCACTCGATGTCCATGTACAGGCACTCGATGTCCATATACAGGCACTCGATGTCCATGTACAGGCACTTCATGTCCATGTACAGGACTTCATGTCCATGTACACGTACACATTCGCGTCCATGTACAGGTACGCATTCGTGTCCATGACGCGACGACCGAGCACGCCTGTCTTGCACCTGGCCAACGTCTGCGAGGGTCGTGGTGAGGCCGCAAAGACTGGTTGCGTCCGCGACGCCGTCGTCGTCCGCTGGTGGGCATCCAAGCATGCCACCCGTGGGCACCTCCATGCACGCACAAGTACTTAATACAGCACACGCACACCCATCGGCCCTCCGTGCTCTGCAGAACGATACGCGGCCCCATCAGGGCATCGGCGGCAAGGTTGGTACCTGCATTGGGGCCATGCGCGAGCCCGGGTGCATTTCGGGGAGCAGGGTGGGGGGGGTGGTCGGGGCGAAGGCGGTCGTGGACGAATCCATGCCGGCGGTTCATTTGGCCCTGAAGATCTCATCTCCTCTCCGCGGGGCCTGTCCGCCGCCCCGACGGACGCACCTTTGCGAGGCGTCGCGAGATGTCATCCCACGCAGGCGAGGCACAGAGTTTTCCGCCCACCGCCACGGGTGAACGCCACTAACGACGAACAATGGCGAGAGCTGCTGCGTCTCGACGTGCACAGCATGTGTGTGCTGCGCAGCACGTACAACTGCACTCGAACTTGCACAAGGACTCCCTCCGTGTGAGCTTGCGGTTTCTGAACGATAAGCAGGGAGGAATACCGGCAAGTGCATGTGCATGACGCGGCACGGCACGCAGACGTTCCGTCGTCCGTGTGTGTGCATGTAAGCACTGCACAGCTTAAGAATTGCGCATCGGATGGCACAAAAGGTCGGTGCCTTGATGTCTCGTTTGCTCGTCGGCTTCAAGCTGCCACTTTGGGGCTAGCCGTCGTGCCATGGTGGTGACGCCTGACGGACCTTGGCAGCGGCATGGACGGCGTTGCTCGCAAAGGGCCTGAGGCATACACGACGTGGTGTACAGTACGGAGTAGATGGGTAGTCATGGTACATGCATGCCATGCATATCTAGATGTACATGTACAAGCACACCTAAGTACTTGTGCTGCAATGCAGTAATAATACTCACTAGGTACTAAAGTATGCAAGTACGGAGCACTACGGAGGAATTACAACCAAGTGCTTACAAGCAAGTATTAATACATGCGCTGTACTACTGTACGGTACTGTACTGCAAGTACTAGGTACCTGTCATGATCGATTTCCGTACTCTGCAAGCACGCGTACTTGTTTGCTGTTTCACCAGCATCGTGCGTGCGTGCCGTCTCGATGCCCTCACCGCATCCGCCTACAGTATCCGTAGCACCTCGACGGGGCAGATTTTTCGTGCCGTTTGACCTTTACGGAAACCTTCCTTGCATGAAAAGTACTTGCAGCCCGATCCCCGCAGGTGGTGGCCCTGCTTGCTGGCCTGTTCCGTGCCCACTGCCGAGGCAAAGGCGACGGCATCCAGGGCACTTGCTTGCTCTCGCATTGCTGGCACGGACGCTAAGGTTTCAGGTTCCAGGCCCCCCCACCAGCAGCCCACCAACGGCGACGGCGAGGTTTTGGCCATGCAAGTTCCGTAGGCGTCGGGGTGCTCGAATGGTGGCTCGACGACTTGGGTACGGCGCAGCTGGACGATGGAGCGTCGACGCGTACGGACCAGGCTGTCGGTGATGAGCATGAGCGACTGGCCACTTTCGGCGACTCGGTGGAGTCGATGGCACTTGTTGGTGCCCGCATGCCGCACTCTGCGGTGCAAGCAGGCCTGCTGTGCTCCGTACAGCACAGACCGTAATACAGGTACAGCACGAGCTTGGTATTACCTGCACATCATCTAATAGTCTTGCAGCGCGTGTTGTGTTAGGCTGGCGGTGCAAATAATATACCAACTTACCAGGTACCTACTAGGTACCTACCTTTACGTACTCTGTACATCGTACCGGAAGGACTCTGTAAGTAGGTAAGTAATCTGCCATCTGTCATTCAAGTGCATGGACCGGCAGCGCACCTGGGCAAGCCTCTACAATCACTACTAGGTACTACTAGGTAGTAAGTACTACAGTGGTCAGAAGTGACGATTCAATTTTGGTAATGGTGCTAATACCGCAATAAGTGAATCGGCACTTTTGCGCCCCACCATAACCCAGTACTGACTGGCGCTGGTGACCAACTACTAGGTACTAGTACTTACTACTAGGTACTACAGGTAATACAGGTAGGCCAGTACTTTAGGTAATTACCTACCAACTAGTACAGTGGCATGCTCCGTACCGGCCAGTCCGTGGGAACCAGAAACACTCTTGCACATTTGCCGTCGGCCGTTGGCCGTTGTCCATGCCCATACGTGCTCGCGTGCGAGGTTGCCGCCGCCGCCCGCGTCGTGTGATTTGGCAGCAACTCCATGATCCGCCGTGCGATGCGCCGTTGCATCGATGCCATGGAAGCTCCCAAGACGACGCGCCGCGTGGAGTGACGAAATCCTCTCGAGGTCGGAAGGATGGCATACGAGTCCCCGAGTACCACGGCGCAGCACAGGGACGGACAGTACAGCAAGTACGTGGAGCGCGCTGACAAGTGGGCACCCAGGTTGGTGCGTGTGCACATTTCAGCACGTACTTGCAACCATTTGCCTGTGACGCAGGGGGTGCTTCGCCTACAGAGGGTACTTGCAAGCACTGTACATGCACTTACTGCATCGCTGCTGGCAGCCTGGGACGAGTTCCTGCCCGTGGGCCGGAAGTTGCAAGTGCTTGCACTTTGTACGCTCGCATTCGCGTCGATTCAAACCAACGACGACGAGTCTCACGGCTCTCCTTTCCCTCGCCAGGACCCATGAGGAGCGGAGGGTGCATCTCCAAGCTCCTGCCTTTCGTCCTCTGTGCATGCACCGCTACCATGACGGCGTTTTATACGCGTGGGGTGAGGATCAAGCGTGCCGAGCATTACTTGGCAATGGTGCTGTGCATGCACCGGTAAGTACGTGGGCCTGCAGCGCAGTGCTGGTGCGCAGCTCGACGTGCACCCAAGTACTGCAAGTATGTTCTTGCTGTAAGCAGTTGTGGTTGTGCAGTAATACATGTACTTACATACTGCACTTGCACTTGCAGCACTTGTGCGACCACACCCACCTGTGCCGGCTTGCTCGGGTACGGAGCTGTCGCGAGTCAATGCTGCCCGGACAAAACGAAGCAACGCCTCGGTGGGTGGGGCGAGAGGGGCCGCCAGCCGTCCGTCCAGCTGGCAGCGGCCGTTCCGGTGGACCGTCTTAGCGGCGCCCACCCGTCGGCCGTTTCTGCCCAGCGGGGAAGGCTGCTGGTCCACCGCAGCGCCGCGCAACGTGCCAGCGGCGAGCTGATCCGTCGTCTCACCTCGTCTCCGCACGCGTCTCGTATCGTCAAGGGAAAGCGCAGGACGAGCAGGCCGCGAGCGGTACCTTTCGGCCGGGAGCTTGACCCTACCGCCGCGCGGTCTCGGGTGAAACGGGATGACGACGCTCGAGGCGTACGGTACGGAGCATGGCCTAGTGGTTGCAGTGTCTTCTTCACCACCGTCGGCCGCGACGGCACCCCGCCCAGGTGCGCTGAACCGCTCGTCTGCCATTTTTTCGGCACGGGCAGGGTACCGAGTACTCGGCACAGAGGTACGTGAATGGCAGAGCAAGCACCCGGCAGCAATACCACCTACAAGTACGTCCATCTCGGGACAAGCGCGGAATGCAAGCACATTACGGCAGTACAAGCACATTACGGCAATGCTCCGTACTCGGTACCAGTGACTGCGTCGGATTCGAGGTGTTGCACGGATAGACACCCGGTATACTGTAATACCTTCAAAAGCATGACCAGGTAACAGGTAAAAAGTACAGCCTGCTCCTGCTAGGTAGTAGGTACATACCTACTGTACCGTACGTAAGTAAGTAAGTACTTAGTACCACGGTACTCCGAACTGGACCATCATTACGCCGCACCAGTAGGCACTCGCACACTCACTCGTGGTGTACATGTACTTGTATGTACGGTAATCCTCCGTGCATGTGCGTGTGCTTTGTTCGGAGCAGGTACTTGCACATACAGTACTGTACCGCACATACAGCAATAATAATACTGGACGGTGTCCACCCACCGTCACCCGCCTCGTACGTCGCGGCATGTGATGCAGCGTGACGGGCCTGAGCCGAGATGGGTTGATCATGTCTCGACGTGACGGGCGGCCATCCCTCGCCGTCACGCGTCTTGCGCACACGGCACCGAGCTCGTCGGCCACGGACCGTCGTGGTTCGACCGTCGTCGGAAACGACCGTCAGAATTGGCCAGCACCCTCCCACGCCGAAAGTGACGGCGCTTCGGGCGACCTTGCGTCGGGCCCCCATCGTCACCGCCGTGTCTCGCAGGCAAAGCGCCGACGATGCAGGCACTTTCGAGCGCACACGCAGCATCGTGTCTACTTACGTGCACATGCGTACGGAGACGCTCGCCCTCGTATTCGTTCCTACCTCCTTCGCGCCGACGGCACGACGCATGGTGCGATCGAGTCGAATCCTGAGCGAGGGTGTCGACAGCGGCAACGGCCTGGCTGGAGGAGCGCGCCGCAGCGCCTGGGGAGCACGGCATGGCGCGACGCCATCGTCTGCATGTGCCTTGCATTGGTCGAGCGCAGGCTGGTGTGACGAGGCCAAAGACCCCCACGGCTGTGCGCAGGCGGCCTGGCCTGTCCGGGGGCCGTACGGAAGCTGGTGGGTGGATGAGCGGAGGAAGCTGAGGGTGCTGGGGTGGTCCGAGCCGTCGTCCAATCACGAGACGCACTCGCGCATGCGGTTGCAGGCGCATGGAAGTGCAGGCTGCAGGAATTGTGTGCGGTAGGTGTACAAGTAGCATTGCCGTACGGAGTGCATGCGTCCGGATGCCAGTGTGCAATTATTTTTGCACTCGTGATGCACGGAGTACGGAGTACTGTACAGTATATTATTACTACTGTAGGTGCCTAACGGTACTCACAGGAGCACCAAGTAAGCAAGTGCTTGTATGTAAGTACTGTACTTACTGTACGTACAAGTCGGGTTGGCTGGCAGTCGACAGGTGCAAGCATTGATTACTATTACCTAGTACCTACAGTACTTGGTACTCCGTACCTACAGTACTTGATACTCCGTAAATACAGCCCATGTACACGTGCTTGGAACTACTAGGTACTCGGTACCTACTTACGCTGTAATTACTTGCACAGTACTGTACTTGCTGTAGCGCGACGACCAAGGTTCGCCGTGCTGGGTACTGCTGGTGATGCACTCGCCGCGACGCTCTGTCGTCGGTGTGGGTGGGTGCGTGCCATGCCCAGAGGCCCCCGAGGCAAAGAAAAACGGTGCGTCAGTGCTGGGAGGCCGCCTGACCGTGCGCGCCGCCGAAAGCCACTAGTCGCTTGCACCTACACCAACCAAGCACGCCTATGCCCGTGCAAGCAAGCGATTGCGGCCAAGATTTGTGCTGCACACCAACCGAGTGCATGGACTTGGCCGTGGTGGCCGTCCGGTACATGCACCCACATGGACGCAAAAGTACGGTGTGGTCGTACGTACCGACCACGCCGTACGGTGCACGCGAATGCGCAGCCTCGAGCCCGTGCATGCTTGTGCATGCATGCCCTGGCGCCGTCATTCGGCCAGTGGCGAGCGAGCACCGTGGGAGGGGAGGGATGAGCGGCCGCTTCGAGAAGGCAGCGTCGTCGCCGTGGGCACCCGAGCCGTCGCCGCGGCGCCTCCGCTCGCGCCAATGCGCTGGTGGGAAGCGGCGCGGCCGGCACCAAGCCACCGACTGCCCCGGGACCTTGGTGGGCGGTGATGGCGATGGGTGCTGGCGACCTGGTGCCCGTCGTCGTCGGAGCCGAACCAACCAACGGCCGCTGGGTTGGGCAGCGTCCCGATGGGCATGCGCGTCACTGGCTCCGGCGGTCACGTACTGCAGGCGCACGCCGGAGCGAGCGGCTGCGATCCAGAATTAGAAAATTGAGGTCGCGTCGTTGCCGATGACTGTCTGCTGCGCCCTGCCCGTGGCCCGCTGAACAGCTGCTGCCCAGACCACAAAGGGCGCTGGCTGTGGTGCCGTGGCACAGAACCGTGTCGGGCCAGCTGCCTAAATATAGGTAGGTGCTGCAAGTACTTAGGTACTAGGTACGTTGGCTGTTAGTACCACTCCGAACTTGTAGTTGCACTGTACGGAGTACGGAGTACTGTACTTAAGTAATACTACCTCTAGGTTAGTACCTAATACGTACTGACCTGGTAGATACCTACTAGGTAGCAAGTACCAACACGGAGGGCCTCTGCATTCCTTGGTACCTGCGCTCCGTGCTCCGTACGATTCCCACGAGTCCCGAGGCACCCGACCACGACGGCCAAGGCATTATTATTACGTTAGACGCAAGTCGTAGGCACTCGGTCGTGGCACTCGGTCGTAGGCAGGCAACCCCATCGTCCGGTCCACCCGCTCCTGTGCTGCACATGCACATGCGCTCGCTGTATTACAAGCAATACACCCACGGTACAACGGCACCCGAGTACGGAGTACCTCTCCTACCACTCCTGCTCGTGGCGTCCATCGGCGTCGTCCTCGTACCTGTGCGGACTGCGCAGTAATTGCACCCACAAGTACGGAGCGCAGCACCCACAAGTACGGAGTACAGCACCCACAAGCAAGTAATAGTGTACTAGGTAAGGTACCTACTCAGCACCCACATGTGCAGCACCCACAAGGGCAGCACAGCACTCCGTGCACCTCTGACATGTACAGTACGAGCGTCGCCCTGACCGGACCAGCCAAGGCCGGCCGGCCAGAACGTTTGCTTCTCCATCATCCCCTCCCCACCGACGCCAACCAACCGACTCCACCCCTGCGACGTTCAAATCATCGGCCGAGGCAGGGATTCGGGGAGGTGTGGACACGATAGACGCACAGAGGCGGCGGCAGGCGACTCCGTACGAGTACCGCACAGTAGGCGCAGCGCTGTACGGAGTACGGAGTACATTCGTCCACGGTAAGTACTTGCATGTACCTGTGCGTGAGCTCGTGCATGGACATGCGGCTGTACGGAGTACATGTACTTACTTACAGGTGCGTGGTGGCTGTACTTGCTTGGGCTGCCCACGTTCGAGTGCTGTGCAAGCAGTGTCAAGCACCGAGTGCATGTACGTACGTGCGTGCAGTGCATGTACACGTACACAGGTGTACAGCTACAGTGCAGTGTATGTGCAGTACTCCGTACGTACACTGCAGGCACAGTACTCCGTACGTACACTACACGCACAGTACTCCGTACCTACAGTACACCACATGCACGTACTCCGTACCTACACCTCCATGTAAGTACGTCGTATCTCGACTCTGCCGCCTTGCGAGCTCGTCGTGCCAGACCCTGGCTCAGACCCGCTCTGGCCACCCTGGTCAGCTCGAGTGAGACAAGCGTGAGAGGCGACCTGCGAGGGTTTCCACTTGGCCGTGCCCATCGATGGTCCTCTTCCGTCTGATGGACGCTGCACGCCGCGCGCCGCATGCTGGGCCGACGGCCTGTTCTGGCTGGGTACCGACCGACCTTGATCGCCGGCTTCGTGGCTACTTATGCCACCACGGACCCCGTCGACGGCCGCCCGTCTGCCTGATTCGCAATCCGGTCCGATCTGCTGTCTCTTGATCGTTTTGTCTTTTTCATGCCCTCTTGCTTTTGCTTCTCCTTCTCTTGTCCGTCCGTCTTCTTTATACTTTGGAACTCGTCTCGTCTTTGTCCGAGCGTCCTCGCCCTCCTTTGCCCTCGAGGTCGTCGTCCACCGCTCGATCTTGGCCCGCCTCCGCAGCAACAGCAGCAGCAGCAGCAGCAGCAGCAGCAGCAGCAGATCAAGAGACTCCGCTCGCCCCCCTCCCCCCAGCCCCATCCTCCTCCGCGCTGCCTGCTCGAGGGACGGCCGCTCGTCCGTTCGTTCCTTACCCGACATCTCGACCGTCTCGCCATTGACCTACCGAGTCCCCCTTCCGAGACGTCGTCGACGCCGAAGCTACCGGCTGCACGTCACCGCCGCCCACGACGCCGCGAGCCGACGACGGCACTTGCCACGCCCGTCGAGATTGAACGAGTCAAAGAGGCGGAACCGGAGCGACAGACGACGACGCACGACGACGGATCCCACCGTCCGACGCCGAGGTGAGACGCGGCCTTTTCATCTCTGCTCGCCGCCGCGGGAACCCGTGACTAACGCCGACGACGTGGCCAGACGTGAGCGGCCAGCATCAGCCGACAGCATCCGCCGACAGCATCCGCCGACAGCCCACGGCCATGGACAGCGTCGTGCTTCCCGTCATGGCCCCGGTGCCCGGCTTCTACTTCCAGCAGCAAGGCAAGCTCGAGGCGACGTACCCGATGGTGCCCGTCTTGCCCTCGACGCCCATGTACTCGCGGCCGGACCCCTCCTGCTCGCAGCCGCCGACGCTTCTGAGCAACGGACCGTCGCTCGTGACGGCCAGGGGCTCGCCGCCGCCGCCGCCTCCTCCTCGCAAGCCCTTTGTCGTGCTCGAGACGGACCTGGCCGACAGCCTGTGCTACCCGTCGACGCCGCCCCTGTCCACCTCGGGCAGCGCCGTGGGCAGCCCCAAGAGCGCCCTGGACATGCTGCAGACGCCCATGAACCCCATGTTCTCGGGCCTCGACGACCTGCCCGAGGTCAAGATGGGATTCGACGCGGCCGAGGCCACGTCGGTCCTGGACTGGTCGAGCTGCGGATCGCCACCCATGACGCCCGGTACGTGCCCGATTGTTTCCGCCATTCCCCCCTTCCTCTTCTTCTCGGCTCGTGCGCCGCGGGTGCACCTGGCCATCGGGGAAGCGCACCTGTCGAATCCTTTGTTCCCTGCGTCGACAGGGGAGACCGAGGATGACGAGCAGAGGTGTTGGTGTTGTTGGCACTTGGCCGTCGTCGAGCCATCTTGTGTGCGTTGGCTCCCGAAAGGGAAAGGCACCGACGCCTCATTTCCATGATTTTTATTGCTCCGCTCCGCTGCCACCGTTGCGGCGCCACCCTCCTCCCCCCTACCCTGTCCGCTGGCCGTGCCGCATTACAGCGCTCCTTGTCGCCTGGCCTTCCCTGCTGCCTCGTCGTCGAGCGGGGTCCCGCTAATTTGCTTGGCTTCCCTCAGTCTTCATTCAATCTCAGCCCGCCCGTTTTCCCTCGCTCGAGTGCGCGGCCAGCGACCTTTCCACCGAAGCAGCATCGTGTCCGTCCCTGTCTCCATCGCCCACGCCGTACGCACGATCCGTCGTCTCGGAGCACGACGTCGACTTTTGCGATCCCCGCCACCTGACGGTGTCCCGCCACGGTTCCCACCAGGCGCCCTTGGCGGCCGAGCTCGCCTTCAGCTACGCCCACCCGTCCTGCCCGGCCGCCCACACCGCGAGGTTTGAGCCCTCGGCCGTCGGCGGCTTCGGCGAGGACGAGCCCAAGGCGCAGCTGCCGTCGACCGCCGGCGTCCCGTCGTCGCGGTCCGCCTTGGACTTTCACGCCGCCACGGCCCACGGCCTCGCCGGCTTCGACGACATTTCCGACCTCGAGTCGGAGCCCGACTTTGGCGGCTTCGTCGACCTCGAAGGCGACGGCTGCTGCCTCGCCGACGTCTCTCGCCCGCGGGCCTGCTCCGGCTCGTCGGTCGTCTCCCTCGGCCACGGCAGCTTCATCGGCGGCGACGCCGAGCTGGACCTCGACGAGACGGCCCCCTGGCCCTTTCCCGACTTCCAGCACCTTCCCTCGACGCTCGACGCGGCCGAGGACGTGCACGAGGACAAGCGACGGAAGCAGGCGGCCGGCGACATGGGCACCTTCTCGGCGGCGTCGACGGTGACGGCGGTGGCGAGCGACGGCCCGTCCTCGGCGCCGAGCCCGCGGGCCTCGGACAAGGCCGAGTCGGTGGCGTCGGACCCCAACGACTCGTCGGGCTCCGAGGCGGCCACGCCCCTGCCGGCGCCGACGAACCGTCGCGGCCGGAAGCAGTCCCTCACCGAGGACCCGTCCAAGACGTTCGTCTGCGAGCTGTGCAACCGACGCTTCCGCCGCCAGGAGCACCTCAAGCGCCACTACCGCTCCCTGCACACGCAGGAGAAGCCGTTTGAGTGCCACGACTGCGGCAAGAAGTTTTCGCGCAGCGATAACCTCGCCCAGCACGCGCGCACCCACGCCGGCGGCGCCATGGTCGTCGACCTCGCCGACAACGACGACGAGACGGCCTACGACGACGACGCCGCCGCCGACGCCGCCAACCCCGACGTCGCGCGGTACGGCAAGGTCCTCTTCCAGATGGCCTCGGACCTTCCGGGCAGCGCGAGCGAGCTGTCGTCGGAGGAGGGCGCCGCGTCGGGCAAGAAGAAGCGAAAGCGAGGCAACTAGGCCTCGCGACGCCACCATGATGCCTCTTTTTTTTATCCTTCCTGTATCCAACTTGAAGCACCATTTCCTCCCTCGGCTGCTCGGCATG
Organism: Drechmeria coniospora; assembly: GCF_001625195.1. Lineage (NCBI taxonomy): Eukaryota > Fungi > Ascomycota > Sordariomycetes > Hypocreales > Ophiocordycipitaceae > Drechmeria > Drechmeria coniospora. The sequence continues at coordinate 7,884,206 of NC_054390.1, read as the reverse complement.
GGAAAAGTTGGCTCGTCGAGGCCGGCGAGGCCGTCGACGGGCCGTTTTCGAACACGGAGCGGCACCCGGGGACACCGAAAAAGGGCCGTATTGATTTGCCGCGTGGCGTGTGGATGGGCCGGCCGACGACGGGCAGAGACGCGCGCACCGTCGTCGTCGTCGTCGACGGGCCATGTAATTAACTTGTCTTGCCCTTGGGGGCTCTGCGCGGCGCTTGTGCGTCGACTGCACGCGTTTGATTTGCCGCTTGCTTACTTTCAGCACCATTACCCCTACATAGCCTCGTGTCGTTTGCTAGAGACGGGTGGCGGACATTGGCGTGCTGGCCACGTTCAAGATGCGCAATATCAGTACGATTGTACACCTATCACCGGCACGGTACGAGTGCGGCGCGACCTTTACCCGTTGACCACGTTGACCACGTTGACCACGTTGACCATGATTTCCACTGTGAAGATGCAACCAGCAAGTACTCGCTGCAAGTACATGTGCTCGGTACAAGTCTTGCGTACTTGCACAGTATCAATACGATACAGTACAGTAAATGTGCTGTACAGTATCGATACAGTACACGTGCTTGTAGTACGGAGTACATGTAGTTGTACAGTAATAATACATTGATCTCACCTTGCTGGGATGCGGAGCGGCTGGTTGCCAACGCGATTGGGGGCCTGATGGCACCCGACGGTTGGCCGCTTCCAGAACACGGCGGGTACTGTTCGTACGAGTGCAACCACCGTTCGGGATTCCAACTTCCCAAGCGAGCGGATGCCGAGAAAGACAGGCTGCCGTCGCCCCGTTTCGGCCGTTTAGTTGGCAAAGGGGAGAAGGGTGGCAAGCAAAGGCCGGAGGCTGCTGGAGACGTCGCATGGGGCCCGCCGAACCAGGATCGTTCAAATTACCTCGCAAAGGGTACGAGTACAACTACAGCTGTGATGCAGGTAATTACAATTATTATTCCTTTCGTGTTCATGCAGTTGGTGTTGACTGTGAATCCTGTACATGTATGTACTTGCAGGTGCACTGCAAGTTGGTACGTGTACTCCGTACATGGTAGGTATTTGTAGGCAAGTACTAGGTAGCACGAGGAGAAGGAACATATAGTAATAATGCCCGTACTTGCACTTCTGCTTCTGGATCATACGTCGAGAACGCCGGGGTCGGACGGGTGAGGGAGAGGGCCGTTGCCGTATCGGCGGAGACGTACGGAGTAAGTACCATACTTACCGTACAGTACTCCGTACTGTACATGTATTATTACTCCGTCCACGCACATGCATTACTGCAAGTACGTACCTCTGAAAAAAAAAACCAAATTACAGAGTAATACTTGCAGGCTATTCGTGGTGCGGGCGGCCGAACGGACCGACGGACGGACCGACGCAGCTATACCACACACGGCATTAGCAAGGGCCTACGATTGTACTAATGATCGGCCTGATGGGTATTATTTCACAGCTATTTATGGAACGCCGGCTCGGCCTTGTGAGGGGTTCATCATTCCTCGTGCTACTGAGCACAACTAGTTGCACGCTTACTGTACGCAGGCGCCGTGGTTGGACATGTAAGTCGTTGTGTTATTTAATAAGTGTACGGAGTAGTTGCACAAGTGCATACTTTCTTACATGCAAGTAAGTAAGTACTAATGATACTCCGTGCGGTATGGCTACATACAGTACAAGAACATGTACATGTACTGTACTTACTGTACGGAGTAATACAACTACACCCACCGGCACTCCATACGTACTCCGCCGTACTTGCACAGTAGGAAGACTCAACGAAAGCACAGCACGGAGCAAATATCTCTTACCTCGTACATGTACCTACCTAGTAATAATTATTACATGTACAGTACTCCGTACGGAGCACTCCGTAGAGCCATACTTACTTGGTAGGCACCAGTACATGTACATGCAGTGTGCCGACCATGAACTCGTAATACGCGTCATCAAATTTCGGACACGCCACGGCTTCGGAAGGCCAGGTTCATGCATGTAATTACATGGCATTCACACCGGAAGTTGCTGTATTACGGTACTTGCTTGTACTTGCACGTTTCAATCTTGTTGTTTGCTAGGATTCGCAGTGGCGACTTGAGCGAAAATTTTTCTTGCTGCACGGAGCACGGAGTGCATGTACTACTGTAGGTGCATGTGTTTACAGCAATACTCCGTAATACAACCACATGCACTCCGTAAGTACTTACAGTACGTTACGACGGAAACCCGAGTTGCTGCGAGCCGTCGCATCATCTTGCCGTCAGCCTCTCCTCTCCGTTTGGAATGGCAACACGCACAGCGAGTGTCCCAAGAGTGGCTTGGGCATTCTCCAACCCGTCACCGCATCAGAGTTCCCCGTCCTCTGCTGGAGGCGAGGCCATGTCGAAGACGAATTCGGAGCATGTGTTCAGGTAGCAGTACGGCACTGTGCACAAACACGCAATGCTACGGTGCATCGACGCATCCTGTGCCCATACTTCCACGGCGGAACAGGGCACGGGAACCAGCACAGCAGTCCCGGCCGCCGACAAGCCAACGGCTCCCCGGCAGCAGGGCGTCTTGTTTGCCATGGCGAGGGCTGTTCCGAACAAACGGCTGCGCGCTCGGATGCCCCCAGTCACCTCGTACCGTGGGTGGTCGGTCGCCATGGGGAAGCTCTGCTCTACTTTCTGATGGGGGCTGGCGACTGCTCTGGTGCCCGGGGGCGCGAGGACAGTGTTTCGCCCCAACCGAACACAAGCATCGGCACGAGAGTGCATGCACACGCGCCTGCATTCTAGCACTCCCCTTCTGCTGCTGCTCCCATCATCCGTCTCTTGCATGGTGGCCGGCCGTCTCCCTGGGAAGCATCGGCGAGTTGCCACTGTCGGGTGAGGAACGACGGGTATAGCGCAAGCACTTACTGTGCCAGTACACATGTACAGTGCAGCTTTAGGTGTAGTTGTACTGTACTGATGTTAACTACAGTACGGAGTACGGAGTACTCCGTAGTAAGTAATAATAATACTCCGTAATTAATATTTACTGCAAGTATTATTCCAAGCTTCCGTGAGAGGTTGCTCTCACGTGGGATCCACCAGCGGCAGGAAAGCAACTTCAGCTCACCGACGGCCCCCCAGAATGCCACCACCCACGCCGACGGCTGCCCGGATCCGCGTGGCCATGAGGCTCGCTGGCGACGATGCCGAACCAAGGACTCAACGTCATCGCCCTCGTCTCCGGCGGCAAGGACAGCTTCTACAGCCTCCTCCACTGCCTCCACCATGGCCATCGCGTCGTCGCCCTGGCCAACCTCTTCCCCGACACCGCCACCTCGGCCTCCCTCGAGGTCGTCGACCCGGACGCGCCGCCTCCCGCGCCTCGCTCGGCCGCCGAGGACCGGGACCTCGACAGCTTCATGTACCAGACGGTCGGCCATCAGGTCATCCCCCTCTACGCCGCCGCCACGGGCATCCCCCTCTACCGCCAGCCCATCCTCGGCGCTGCCGTGCGCCGTGAGCGTGACTATGACTACGACGACGACGCCGCCGCCGACGCCGCCCCGGGCGCCGCCCCTGCCGACGAGACCGACGAGACCGAGTCCATGATGCCCCTGCTCCGGGCCGTCATGGCGCGTCATCCCGAGGCCGACGCCCTCTGCTCGGGCGCCATCCTCTCGACCTACCAGCGCTCTCGCGTCGAGTCCGTCGCCCTGCGCCTCGGCCTCGTCCCGCTGTCGTACCTGTGGAAGTACCCTGCGCTGTCGCCCGGCGCCGACGAGGCGCAGCTGCTGCGGGACATGGCCGGGTCCGGGCTCGAGGCCCGCATCGTCAAGGTGGCCAGCGCGGGCCTCGACGAGACCCATCTTTGGACGTGCGTGACGAGCGCCGAGGGCGTCGGGAGCGTCCGGAAGGCGCTGCGGAGATTCGGCGCCACCGAGGGCGCCTCGCTCGGCGAGGGGGGCGAGTTCGAGACCATGGTCGTCGACGGGCCGTCTGCGCTGTTCAGGAGGCGCATCTCCATTCCCGACCGTGGCCGGAAGCCCATCCGTGACGGCGGAGGCTCGACCTGGCTGCTGCTGCAAGGTGCGCATCTCGAGGACAAACCGGCCGAATCAGGCGCCGACCTGGCCGTTCCGGAGCCTCCGCTGCTCGATGCACGGTTCCGGTCCATCCTCGACGGCCCTGCCGCCTCGCTGCAAGATCAGCATGCCGCACCGGAGCCGCCAAGCCCCTGGGCCTCGTCTCTGCTCCGAAAGGCCACCGCCCGGCCCGGTGACGGCCCGAGCCTCATCCGCTGGTCCCTCCTGGCCGACGGCCGCTTCCCTCGTGGCTCCGTCAAGGAGGAGGCGATGCAGATCGTCGGACGCATCAGGCGACTGCTCGCCTCCCTCTCCCTGCCCTCGTCTCGCATCGCAAACACCCTCATCGTCCTCCGGGACATGGCCGACTTTCCCGACGTCAACGTGGAATACGGCAAGCTGTTCCCGAAGCCGAACCCGCCGTCGCGCGTCACCGTCTCTTGCGGCGACCTCTTGCCGCCCGGACGCAACCTGCTGATCCACGTCACCTTACCCGGCACGCTCGACGCTCGAGAGAGGAGGGGGCTGCACGTCCAATCGCGGTCGTACTGGGCCCCCGCCAACATCGGCCCCTACAGCCAAGCCATCGACGTCCCCATGACCGCCCGGAGCGGGCTGGAGGCGCTGAGAGCCGTCTACGTGGCCGGGCAGATCCCCCTGATACCGGCCTCGATGCTGTTGCCCCCCCCCTCCGACGCATGCCTCTGGTGGCAGGTTGTCCTCTCGCTGCAGCACCTGTGGAGAATCGGCGTCGAGATGAAGGTGCAATGCTGGACCAGTGCCGTCGCCTACTTTTCTCCGTCCCCCTCCTCCGCCGGTGGCATGAAGGAACGAGCCGAGCTCGCCGGCCGAGCTTGGAATCTCGCTCACGCGCCGTCGGAGGAAGACGAAGACGAAGAGGGCGGGCCCGACCTCTGGGACCTCAAGTACAACCCGCAGTACATGTCGTTTGGGAGCGGTGACGCCGCGAGCTCCCACGTCGCACTCCCTGACTGGTCCGTCTTCTCGCTTCGGCAGCAAAACAACCCAGCGTCGTGCATCCCGCCCTTGTTTGCCGTCGAGATGGAGAGCCTGCCGAGGGGATCCGACGTGGAATGGCACGCTCACATGGGGCTCCGTCATCCGGACGAGGGCAGCGTCGAGATGGTCCACCAGCCTGCCGTCGGCCCGGGAGATTGGACGAGCTGGCATGTGGTGGTTCGGTCTTCCAGCCTTCTCATCGTCCACACCGTCATTGCTTGTCGTTGGTCGGGGGGCGACCGCGAGAGGGCAAAGTTTGAGCATCTCGAGGAAGCCATGGGGCGATCGCACAGAGAGTCACTTGCGTCTCTCGGTCTGCACGGCGCAAGCGCCGCATCGGACACGCCTCATCTAAGCTACATCGACTTGGCTGCCGTTGACTCTCCCTGGAAAAAGGTCGAGGAGCTTGGCGGGAACGAGATGATGGCGTTTGCCATCGTCCCTTGCCACTCTATCTGGACGACGCAAGGCGAGCGGCTCGCCTGCGTGGCCTTGTACACGGAAACGCTGTCCGAAGCAGGGTAGCTACCTCGATGAACACATCGTGCTCCCGAACCGACCTCCCCGAACCGACGCGGATGCTACCCATTTTTTGATTGTTCATTCATCATACATGAATACATGGTACACGTCGTGACCGAGAGATCTGATGCAGATGATGGACAACCAAGTATCAGCATCGCCGATGCCTCTCCTTTCGCATTACATGCCATGAGTGACTCGAATGTCGTCCTATGATGAGCATCCGAGCACCCGAGCACCCGAGAATCCTCATTCACGGTGTATCAGCGTCATCGTGTTGCCGACATGCACGACCATTCCAGCGGTTGCTGTGCTTCGCCTGCCACGGTGAATTCTGACATTGGGGTTGCATGGTTTCGAGCCACCGACGGCCGCTAATTTACAAGGGCCGATTCAATCCTTTAGCGCCCGCAAGGCTTGGTTCCGGGGTCCACGGCCCCTATGGGTTCTGCGGCAAGGATTACCTAACAGCTGCTACAGGGTTCGACTCCTACAGTACCTGTTGGAAGGCTGCAACACACGAAATGGGCCCCTGCAAACGAAGTAAAGTATTAATATTGCCATCATCACCACGATGAGATTAGTCTCGTGACGATCTGCTCGTAGAACCATGAGCCACACCGGCCCTCGTCCCTGTCCCATGTCCATCAAGACTCCGCACTCGAGACACTGTGCGAGGCATTGTCTGTAAATCGCAATCGCTGCTCGTCTCGGGGTAAGCCATGGTCGTCGAAAAAAGATGACCTCCCCCACCCCCAGCAGCAATGGTTTTTCCTTCTGCCGTCTCGCTCTCCCCCATCCTGACGCCGTCGACAAGGCTAGCCCCAGCCGGATCCGGGTGGTCAGAGAACTCGATGCACCTTGCCCATGCACGCACGCGCTGACGAGAGGGTGGGAGAACAGAAGGCCGGTGAAGAGAAAAGGGCTTCCGCGTCGATGGCCTCACCGTCGATGACCTCACCGTCGATGACCTCACCGTCGATGGCCTCACCGTCGGGAGGCCAGCAGCAAGCTGGCGTCGACGAGACCACGCGCCTCCTAACGCGCGACTCGAGCCAGAGCGACCAGGCCGACCAGGTGCGGCCGTCCGTTGGCGGCAAGCGGTCGATGAGATCGATATACAACCACAATCACCACAATCACCACGGTCAGAACCGCAGCCCGTTGCCGGAGCCGGCGGCCTCCGAGGGCGAAGCGGAAACGGTAGGTGGAAACGTGGAGGCTACTGGGCGTCATGAGCAGCGTCCATGGTGGAGGAGGCCGCTGGGAAAGTTCCAGTCGATTGAGCTGGAGAACAAGGGCAGCGTCGCTCGAGATCATCTCGCCCTCGGTACGGCAACCTTTGTCCCTCCGGCTCCCCCTCCCCACCCCCCTCCTCTCCTCCTGGCAGGCTGACTCCTCGTCCCAAGAACGCACCTTTCTGGCTTGGCTGCGCACGTCTCTGGCCTTTGCCTCGATCGGCATCGCCGTCACGCAGCTCTTCCGGCTCAACACGTCGCTCTCGGACGGCACCAGCAACAGCACGCTGCGGCGAATGGGCAAGCCTCTCGGCGCCGCGTTCCTCAGCATCAGCATCCTGACGCTGCTGCTCGGTTGCCGCCGCTACTTTGTCGGCCAAGAGTGGGTGATGAAGGGCAAGTTCCCCGCGAGCAGGGGCACCATAATTGTGCTTGCGCTCATGACGCTGGCCATCATGATGGCCTCGCTCGTCGTCGTCATTGTCATCCATCCCAAGGAAGGCATGGATGAGCTGTGAGGATGCCCCTGCGGCCGAAAAGCACGTGTACGGATGGCTCGGGTCTGCATGGTCAATTGCATCCTCCTTGCTGGACGCTGTCTCTTTATCCTCGTCTGGGTCTTCTGTTGGCGCTTTTGGGGCATGCATGATACTGCGCATCGGAGCACGAGTACAGTAAGTATAGTGGGTGGCGTGGGAAAAGGTGTCGATTCACTTTGTTGCGGTAGCGCTACCGAAAATTGAATCGTCACTTTTGTCCAGTGACAGCATCGAATACAAGTACTGTACGGAGTACTGTATGTTTACGATAGTGCTTGTAATTACAGAGTACATATACTCACTCGTAGGCATGTCAGAATTCGCAACCCACCACCGAAGTAATGTCCACCAAAGTAATGTCCACCACCAATGCAATGCCCACCACCAAAGTCATGTTACCTCTTCCCTACCTACCTGGCACAGAACTCGGCAGCATCATCCCAACGACCTTGCAGCACCCAAGGCGTACCCTTTGACCAACGAAGCAACTCATCTTGCATGAAGCTTGGCACGGCACTCCTGTTGAACAAAGCATCATTCCATTCTCGCCGAGCGTCGACGTCGAGCAAAGTCGTTGCGTCATAATGCCGTCGACGAGGGAACCTCTCGATATCCCCTCCTTTGCAGGCACCCAACTGGCCCTCCTCACGAATGAGCTCCAAACGGAAATCGACGAGACCAGTGCGTTGGTATCCTCTCACGCCCCCGTCGCCCTCCAGCGCGCAGGCCTCGCCATCACGAACCTCGTGCTCTCCTCTCAGCGCACCGGGTTCGGCGGTCGCACCGTCGTCGAGCTCACGTCCGACTCGGCCACCTCCAGCCTGGGTTGCCTTCCGGAGCATGGGATCCGTACCGGGGACATCGTGCTGGTGACGGAGCAGCCGGCAGGCAGCGCGAAGAAGCGAGAGATCCGCGAGCTCGAGGGCAAGGGCGCCCGAGGTGTCGTGGTCAAGGTGCAGCGGGAAACGGTGAGCGTGGCGCTGGACGAGGGCAAGGACGAGGATGCGCGCTTGAACGGAAGGGTATGGATCGTGAAGCTGGCGGACGAGGTGACGTATCGGCGGTAGGTGAAGCGATGCCGATGGTGACATGGGCCGCCGACACGCCTTGGCTGACGCTCTCTTTCCAGCATGAACCGCACGATGGAGAAGCTGCAGACGATGGGTGACGGCGAATATACGAGCCTCATCAGAGTTCTCTTCGGCCTCTCCAGCCCGTCTCCGGTAGGAAAGGACTTGTCCAAGGATGAGCAGGTGGGAAAGCTGGAGTGGCTGGATCCTTCCTTGAACGAGTCTCAAAAGGACGCCGTTCGCTTTGCCCTGGCATCTCGGGAAGTGGCTCTGATTCACGGACCCCCTGGAGTATGTATCTGATGATTATGGACGCGAGACAAGGCCCGGCTGACATGACCTCTGACCGGAAAAACCCACACGTTGATCGAGCTGATCCTGCAGCTGGTCAAGCGGAAACAGAGGGTCCTCGTCTGCGGCCCGTCCAACGTCTCCGTCGACAACATCGTTGAACGACTTTCGCCCCACAAGGTGCCCATCGTTCGTCTCGGACACCCGGCACGGCTCCTACCCTCGGTGGTGAACCACTCGTTGGACGTGCTGACGCACACATCCGAGGCCGGAGCCATCGTCCAGGACGTGCGTGCCGAGATGGACGCCAAGCAAGCGTCCATCAAGAAGACGAAGAGTGGAAAGGAAAGGAGGAGCATCTATGCCGACCTCAAGGAGCTGCGCAAGGAGTACCGCGAGAGGGAGAGGCGCTGCGTGAGCAATCTCGTCGGGGGCAGCAAGGTCGTCCTCGCCACCCTTCACGGCGCCGGCGGCTTTCAACTTCAAAGGGAGAAATTCGACGTCGTCATCATCGACGAGGCCAGCCAAGCGCTCGAGGCCCAATGCTGGGTGCCGCTCCTGTCCGCCACAAAGGTGGTGTGCGCGGGCGATCATCTGCAACTACCGCCGACGGTCAAGTCGATCAACTCCAAGGTCAAGCCGCCGCAGGCCAAGGACGGCACGAAGCCGGTCAAGGGAATGACTCTCGAAACGACGCTCTTTGATCGACTCTTGGCTCTTCACGGATCGTCCATCAAGCGGATGCTCACGACCCAATATCGCATGCACGACAAGATTATGCGCTTCCCCTCGGACGAACTGTACCATTCGTTGCTCGTGGCGGCGGATTCGGTCAAGTCCCGCCTGCTCAAGGACCTGGAATACGAGGTGGAGGACAACGAAGACACCGGCGAGCCTGTCATTTTCATCGACACGCAGGGCGGCGACTTTCCGGAGAAGAACGACGAGGATGACAAGGACAACGTCAAGAAGGGAAAGGCGGCGCTTCACGGCGACAGCAAGAGCAACGACATGGAAGCGGCCTTGGTCCGACAGCACATCGAACGGCTGGTCAAGGCGGGAGTTCGACCCGATGACATTGCCGTCGTGACGCCATACAACGCTCAGGTGCGCCCCCCCCCCCCCCCCCCCCTGCGGCACGCGAGCTGCATTTCATCACGGGAGGCTGGTTGACGCTCGACAGTTGGCATTGCTGGCGCCTCTGAAGGCGCAGTACCCTGGGATGGAGCTCGGAAGCGTCGACGGCTTCCAGGGACGCGAGAAGGAGGCGGTGATTGTCAGCCTCGTGCGGAGCAATCCCGACGGAGAGGTTGGCTTTTTGGCGGAGAAGCGACGGCTGAACGGTGAGGATTCCACGTCGAAACGATGGCAAGAAATGGCAAAGTGTTGACCAATAAAGTTGCCATGACACGGCCAAAACGATCACTTACGGTTATTGGCGACTCGGAAACGGTAAAAAGGTAAGAGTGTTTTTGTGCAGCTTGTTGTCCATCTCGCCAAGCCCGCTCCGCACTCGTGCTCGCGAGGTCGCCAACTTTGGGGCCGTCCCGAAACCTACTGACGCTTTCCCATGTACGTAGGGGCAGCCATTTTCTGAAAAAGTGGATGGATTTCCTAGAGGAGAATGCCGACCTGCGTTATCCGGACCTCCATTCGATCAGCTAGCGGTCGTGTTCGATATGGAAGGCTGGGCTCGTCGGGTTCCGAGGGTCCATCGGGGACGGGACGCCTGCCACCGGCCTCGACCACACTGATGCGTCCAAATGCCTCCTCTAATCCGATGCCGCGAGGGGATCGACCCCTAGAGCGACCCACCTAATACCGTATGACTTGGATGGGGATGCCGACCTTTCCAGGTAGGCGAACACTGGCCGAGATGGAGCACGGACGGCAATGTGAGCAGGGCCGGATGTCGGTGCGGAGACGGAGGATTCGCAAACGGCATTGACAAGACGTCGGAAAAAGGTCTGTCTACATCTTGCAGATGGATCGTCACAGGAAGAGACGGGACACCAGCTGTGTTGCGGGAAGACATTTCTCACGTCCAAAACCCGCGACCCCATGAGCTGTCGGGGAAGACATTTCTCACGTCAAAACCCGCGACCCCATGGGCTGTCGGCGCGGCCTGCTGTTGTCAGCTCACCACCGCCTGGCTCGAGGAACCGAGAGATTTGCATAGCGGAATCAGCGGAGTTGATCATGGCGCATGTGGCATGATGAAAGGAAGGATCAAAGGCGTGGAGCATGTTGATGCCATCCGAACGCCTCCTCTGGTGACGCACGGCACGACTCGAAATCCTGTCGGTTTCAGGTGACGGTGGGGGTTTGTGTCGGGACCCTTGCTTGGTTCGACTCGGATGCGGGATGCTACCCGACAAAACTTGGGACACGCGTAGCTGGAGAGATGGTCGGGCATGCGAAGAGGGCAAAAAGGAAAGATGGCCGACGTGGGCAGAGCAGAGAAAGTGGGTTCGTCGCGGACAACGCCAGAGACGGAGGAGTGCCAAGGGGATGGTACGAAGCACTTGACACGAGATGGGATCCCATAACCTTTGCGTAGACAGAGATGCTCCAAGAGGGACCAAGCACTTCTACAAGCAGGTCGGGCCGTAGTGGAATGTAGTTGTTGGTGTTGTTGAGGTGCAAGTAGATGGGCTTGTCGAGGAATAGCACTGCCTGCTGCATGGGCTATCACCAAGTAATAGTTGTACGTACGGAGTGCTCTGTAAGTACAGCTAATTAATTACATGATATGCACCTCCAGGTCAGGCCTGTGGAAGGAATTCACACTCTATAATGTCACAAAAGGAGCGCCTTGGGGGTGGCGACCCCACCTTGGCGCGGGGTGTGTACAGCACTTGCACCAAGTACTGTACTTAAGTACGCTCCTTACTCCGTACACAGAGTAATTGCAGCAACACAAGCATTAATACAGTACAGCAGGACAAGCAAGTACAGGTATTACTCTGTTCTGTACTTCTCTCAGTTACTAGTCCAGCGTGTTACGGGGCACTCCGTATTATTATTATTACTTGGAGTGCCGTTTTCGGTTCGTTGGCCACCTTGGCGCCGTGGCAGGTACGTACCTAGTACTATTAGAGTACATGTACTTGCATGCATCGGGAGCAAGCAACCGCTGTAGGAGGTACCTGATGGTGGACGCAGAAATACTGGCAGACAGTACTTGCTACTTTTGTACAGCGAGTACGTAGCTTCGCACGCTCGTGCAACGGCAGATCATGATGGGGCCAAGCACTCCAGCAAGCGCTTGAGTCGGGACGGCAAGCGAGTGAGTCCATGATGGTAGATGTAGCTGCGAAAGAACATGGTCGCATACCGCGGCACAGGTAGGTTGGCATGCAGGAGCCGATATGGCGCTAGGCTAGCACGGTGATGGCTGGCAAGAGAGCAATGGTTGCGACGATCCGCAGCACAGCGTTGCCGTCGTAGCTGTGCTGTGCCGTGCTGTATGTGTTCCGTACCGTATGTGTTGCGCACTGTATGTGTTGCGCACTGTATGTGTTGCGCACTGTATGTGTTGCGTCCTGTATGTGTTCCGAACTGTACGCGTTCCGTACTGTATGTACGCTGTACCGTATGTGCTCCGTACTGTATGTACTCTGTACTTGTGCTTGTGGTAGTCATGTAGCAGTACTCCGTACTTGCATTGTGGAAGCGGCAGTTGTGCCGTACTTGCCATACGTGGTGCAGCCAACGCCACCTCGCGGTTGCTGCTTCCGTCTCTTCCTTTCTTCAGAGTGGGTTGCCGCCCTCGAACCTAATGGACAGCACACTCGTACCGAGTAGACATGGCGCACTGCTACTTCGTGCTAGGCAAGATTCGTGCACATTGTTCTCGTGCGCACGTACGGAGTACATACGCACGAGTTCGTTGCACAAGCACGTTACGTGCCGTGGCAAGTATACCTACTTGTAGTGTGGGCTCGGAAGGAGAAACCGGGGCAGATAGAGTCGTACCTTCAGCATCAACCGATCCGTTCGCGTCCGTGCAGGTACGCAATGTAAGTACATGTACAAGTACTGGTAGGGAAGGAACCACTGCTCGATCGCAAGGCCAGGCACGTTGAAGAAATACAGAACACATACCCCAGTGCGGAGTACCGCTACAAGGACCGTGGCGATGCGTACCGGCTACATGGCAGTACCTTTGGTACCTACAGGCACAAGAAGTGCCTACCTAGTTCCTAGGTATGGTACCCAAGGACGTTGTACACCTACGGGCCAAGCACGACACATGCACCACTTGCACGAGGCCGAATGGAGTGCCGACTATTGTACTCGCTACTCCATACTCCGTACCGCACATACCCAGCGCAGTACCGCACAAGTACAGCCCAAGTACATGCAAGTACAACTACTCCCCCCATCGACTCCGTGCTCCGTACTCGCAGGAGTAGGTCAACGTCCCATCCATGCCGCCGCACGCAGTCATTGGTCGTTTCATCTCTCCCTCAAAGCTATCTGGACGCCCCGCGCCTCTTTGCGACTGCCCGCCCGTCAAGTCGGAACGAAGCACCATGGCTGCCGGCCGGCGAGTTGTCTTTGTGCCTTGGACGCTTCCGGCGGCATCTGGTCTGGATTCCAGATGCTGGCACCCCTGCTGCCTGGCCGCCTCCTTCCCCTCCTTCCCGACTTACACGCCACCTCGCGAGGTATGCGTCTATGCTTCGGACTGCAACTGCCTCGGTGTCAGTCGCCGAGCCCCGTATCGTCTGTCGAGCCGCAAAAAAAAAAACCCATCGGTTCGCTTCTGCCGCCGACAGTGTTTCATTTTCCTCATTCCTATCCGGTGCTTTCTTTTCATCATCGCTCGCCGTCGGCGCGAGAGCGGACCGAAGCCGAACGGCCTCCCCAGAGCGTGCGGCTGGATGCCCTCCATCGACATGCCATCGCCACGCTCGTGAGCCGCCCTCTGCTTCCTTCCCACTCCCCTTCGCCATACCCGAGTCGGCCTCTACGCCGGCGATTTCTGCCACCGCTTGCTCGAGCAGCAGCCCGCGAGCCCGCCGCCCTCGTCGTTCGGAACCGCTCGAGTCGGCCGCGCCGCGACGACGGCAGCCGAAACCGACATGTCCCGAAGGGCCTCGGCCGCCGCCGCCGCCGCTCCCTGGCCCAGGTCGAGAGTGGGCAACAGGTCGATTCGGGGGCAAATATCGGCTCCGATGCCCATCCAGGCCCCGACGGACGATGAGTTTCCCATGAGGCAACCCGGCGTCATGGTGGCGACGCCCTCGGAGGCGGCCCACGCCGCCGGCCAGCTCGAGCTCGACAGTCGTCAGCAGCCGCCGCGGCGAGCCGACGATTCCCTGTTCCCCCATTCCCGTTCCGTTCTCAACGATGCCACCGAGTCGGAGCAGGACGATCGCTATGCGTTTGGGGACACGACCTCGTCGCGACGGGTGACGCCCGGCCAATCGCCGTGGATGGGCAGGGAGTCGCTCACCGATAGCCCGACATCCAAAGAGCCATCGCCACCGAGGTCGGGTTTCAAGTCGGCACTGAGAAAGCTCTTTGGACGAAAGAACAAGAAGCCCATCGTTGACACCACGGCCGGTTCAGAGATGGAAACGCGGCGACCGGTTTCCATGTTTCAACCCCGTCAAGTACGTGATGATGACGATGCCGAGCCATCACCTGCGCGGTGGTGCGCCCCCCTTCCGTCACCGTGCTCACAAATCATGCAGGAAACGACGGGCGAGATTAGGCTGTTCAAAACGAGGCCTGCCAATCCAAACCAGCCGTCCATGCCCATGACCGCCATGGCCATAACCGAGTACGATCGGGCCTTGCGCTCTCACTCCATCGGCCCGGAAGACGTCATGGCCATCCGAAGCGCCCGAAACTCGGTCGCCAACGAGGTCAAGGTGCCACCCAGAATCATGCTGTCCCCCGACAACACCGCCACTCACCAGGCCGGCCCGCGCTGGACCGAGGAGAGGAGGTTTACGGGCCTGTCGCCGCGCCCCGCGAGCTCCCAGGATCGTGCGACGAGGCTGGCAGACTATAGCGAGGACCCGACCGAAATTGGCCGCGCCATCACGAGCGATTCCAAGCGCATGAAACGCCGATCAAGAAGCGTCTCCGGCTACCCGGTCACGGGCGGCGTCTCGCGCGCCCCCAAGCCCGATGAGTCCCGTCAGTGGCGAGAGAGCTGCGACCTTCCCATCATGTCGACCAGCTCCTCGAGCCCGACCGACACGGAAGCCGACGACGTCTCGGCCGAGGAGGAGGAAACGGTCATCATTCTCCAGCAGCCGCCCGCCACTGCCGTTGTGCCTTTTGCCCTCACGGACGCTCATGAGCAGTATGTGAAGGAGCTGCCCGACCTTCCGACGATGCACGAGGCTGGCGTGCATGAAGGTTCACGCTTGAACGGCCTTGCTGCCCGCTTGAGTCGACTGGAGGAGGCTTTCGAGACGCTTGGAAGTGCCAACTTCCTCGGCGGCACCGGCCCGCCGAGCCGAGAACCTCCACCGATTCCCATCGCGGCTCCCGCCCTTTCGTACTCTGCCAGTCCCGTTGGCATGGGCTATTCTCCAACGCCGACGCGTCCTTCCCCACGCGATGTGCATCCGTCCAACAGGTCCTTTGACGGCAGGTCTGGCCGTGAAGATTTCACCAACCTAGCAGCCACGACACGAGATGCCGTCGGTACGCCATCCATGTCCAACAACATCGATGGCGCCGTCACCATGGAACACTACGCGACCCTCCTGGCTCTCCTGGAAACGGAGCGCTCCGCCCGACAAGTGTTGGAATCGCAAGTCAGGACCCTCAGTCACCAGATCAACGTCATGGCCAAGATTTCGGGGTACGGCTCCGTGCCGAGTGACACCACATCCGTCGCTCGTTCGCCCGGGGGAGCCTCGGCCTTTGACCACGACGACGACGATGACGACGACGACGACGACGGTGACGACGACGATTACCACAGCGTCAACGGCAGATCGCACGTTGGACTTGCCATAGATGATACCGGGGTTGCCGCAGGCGTCATCGAGGACGACGAATTTGCCGACGCATTCATGACGCCCACAGAGGCCGAAGGAAACTACAATGCCTTCAGCGACGAGAATGACTCCAGCCTCAAATCGGCGAGTCGGACCCTTCCCCTATCGCAGCTTACGCTGGGCAATCCTCCACCATCGACGATGCAACAGGTTCCGGCCCAAGCCATGTAGGCATACGCCGGGGCGGTACATTGAATCCATGCATCGAGCGTAATTCGGATTCAGCAATCAGCATCTACGTTCCATATTGTATTATGAATTTAATTCGGAACAGACCATGTACGCTATTTTGGCCGGCACCAGACAGCGGTTTGCACTGCGCAATGCTGTATATACTGTATGTACATACGAAGCATGTGGCTCCATGGCACCCAAAGGTTTGAGCGGAACCAAATAGGGGATAATTAGATAGATTTTCCACAAAGGATATATATGGTATTGGACTGGTTGGTTGGAAGAAGACAGTCAAGGTCACATTCATCATGGTGACGGTACTGGGCTCGTCTGTCGATACTTCCAACACGCGCCTTGCCTGATTGAAACTTTTTAGGCACCCTCCCATTCTTGAAGATGGTAAATGCGAATATGCAAGGCTCTACTGGTGCAGAATTCATCGCCGTCCACACGAGAGACGCTCGCTCAGTGTACTGTTGAATCAGGTTCGAAGCTTGTCATCCTTGATGCCCCAGCTGCCAACCAGTGCCATCGATTCTTCGTCTCCAGGCGCCAGCCTCTCATCCTGCAGGGTGTCGGAGAGGCACAGCCAGGGATCCCTTCCCCCTCCCCACTTGAGCAGGTTCTCCTTGAGCCGCTCGCCATTCTCACGGCTGATGGCGGCGCCGTCCCTGCCTGCATCGAAGACGACGCGCCAGACGCGCTCGGCGAGCACGCGGTCGAAGAGATAGCTGTAATAGGTGCTACCGTAGCTGTTAAGATGACCGAAAAACCCCTGCCAGCACGTTTCGGGCGGGTCGCGCGGTCCGTGGGCGAAGGCGCGTTGGATCTCGTGGAATGTCCGGGTCGAGTCAAACGACGGGCTGGCAACGTCGGGGGCGTGGTATGCCTGGTCGACGATGGCGAGGAGGATCTGGTGCTCCGTGTCGATGCCTCCGAAGCGCTTGGAGACCTTGATGCGCTCGCGGACGAGGTCGAAGGGTAGCGGCCGATCCGTCTTCCAGTGGCGGGCAAAGAGAGAAAGGACCGTCGGGTCGGCGGCGAAGTGCTCCATGAGTGTCGACGGCAGCTCGGCAAAGTCGGTAGCGCAGCGGGTGCCCGATACGTTTTGGAAGCTGGTCCGGGCAAGGATGGAGTGGATGGCGTGGCCCATTTCGTGGAAGAGCGTCTCGACCGAGTAGTAGGAGAGGAAAGCCGGTTCGCGGGCGTTGTCGTTCTTGGGGAAATCGCAGACGAGTGCGATGGTGGGGAGCTGCTTGAGCTGTCCGTTTCGCGACCACGTCTCCATGCCGTCGTTGGCGGCCTGCTCGGCCGAGTCGAACATGGGCATGCTGGCCAGGTCCTCGGCGGCCTCGTCGACCTCGGAGGGTAGGATTTCTCGCGAGCACCGTACGGTGAAGTGGGCGGGATTCGGGGACTTTTGCGGGCGGTAGAAAAGGTCGCAGTAGAGGACGGCCAGCGGTTCTCCGTCATCGGACATGACGTCCAGTCGCTTGACGTCCGGGTGCCATGTCTCGCCGGGAAGGGTCTCTCGCGGGACAAAGGTTACGCCGTAGAGACGATCGAACAGGCGGGACAGCCCTTGCATGACGGTGCCGACGGAAAAGAAGGCGGTCAGCTGGTCCTCGTGACGGACGCGGGACCGCATGTCGGTCCTTATTTTTTCCATGTAAAAGTCTCTGTCCCAAGGCTGCAGTTCGCTGTCGGGCATGGCGAGCCTCTCACGCTTCTTTTCCAAGAGCTCCCGCAGCTCATACTCTATCGTCGGCGCGTTGTGATTCCGAAGGGCGAGCAAGAACTTCATGACCGAGGCGGGTGACTTGGCCATCATCCTGTCCTTGAGCGCCATGTGACCGTGGCTCTCGAAGCCGGCGAGGCTGGCCAATTCGGACCTCAGCTTGAGCATCATTTCCAGCCGCTTGATGGTTTTCCGTGACGCTTTTCGCTGGGCGAGGTAGATCTCCTTGCGCGTCTCCTCGTCGTAGACGCTCTGGAGGGCAGCGGCCGCCTCGGATCCGGTGGTGGCAATGGAGATTTGCGACCGGACCTTGAGAGTGGCGGCCAGACCCGGATAGAGGCCGTAGAAGCGATGGGACGGGAGGGTGACCTCCTTCGTCTCCGGCTCCATGCCTTGGACGAAGGCGGAGCCGATGTCGCTGATGCGAGAGGATAAATCGACGAAGCGGTCGCGAGACTCCTTGGGCAGATTGACGGCCGATTTCATGAAGTCGAGCTTCAGCAGCTCGGCAACACTCTTTTCCTCCTCGGACCAGGCGGCCGTCACGTCGGGTCGCGACAGCGCCTCCCCGAGCTGGTTGTTGAGTCCCGTCATGGTGTTGAGCTGGTTCATGTACTGATAGACCATGGACCAGGCGGCGGCGGCGGCCTGCTGAAACCTGACGTCGGGGTGCGTCATGCGGACGAAGTCGGAGAGGTCGAGAACGCGACACAGCAGGTCGCTGAGCCGGTCGAGGTCCCTGACGATGGCCTGATACTCGGCCGTGCTCGAGGCGGCCAAGACTCGGTGCACAATCTTGGTGGCCCTCTCGAGATTCTTCTGGGCAAACAGGAGGAAGCCATCGGGGCTCGTCAAGAACCGATTCTTGAACAAGCCCTGGTTCTTCTTGAGGCTGAAGGCCGCAAAGGCCCTGCCCGAGGGGGCATCGAAGAGCTCGCGGAGGACGGCATCGTTGTTTCGGGTACCGGGGTTGCCGTGGAGAGGCGGCGATGTGCCCGATTTTGCAGGGGCTGCGCCGGCGGCGGTCGACGCCCAGCGGCGCTGTTGACGAGGCTTGCCGACGCGAGAGATGCACCTGGTGCAGACCCAGACGACGCGGGCCTGGGGAGTGAGCATCGTCTGCTTTCGAATGCGGCGACGGACATGTGACGAGGGCGCGAGGCGGTGGTGAGGCGTAGAGGAGATCGATTCACTTGTACTCCGTACGAATACGACGAATCGAAGAAGAACGAGGGAGACGAGGGAAGCGGGAAGCTCCAATGGCAATCGCGTCCCTCCCTTATCAGTTTATCAGGCCGGCCCTGGTCGAAATTTTGAGGCAAACCAAATGGGCGAGATGGTTGCACCATTCAGCAGTGTGCAGTCGTGGTGATTAATTACCGAAAGCACTGTACGGAGTACCTGTACACCTAAGTACAGAACACCTAAGTACTTACCTACAGTACAACTAGTTACAACTCCACGTACTCTGAACGCACGCGAGTAACGCAAGTGGTACTAGGTGTATACATGTCAGTACTTGTACTGTTCGGAAGTCGGAGTACCGACTAGGTGTACTCCGTACTTGTACTCCATACGAAGGGAGTAAGTAAGTAAGTACTGTCTGCATGTACTTACTTATGGAGTACTAGATACTAACTCTATGACTTGAAAGTACTTGCCTATTACTTGTTCTTAAGTGCAGTATACTAAAGTACTGCATACTCCGTATTAAATACATTGCTCTGCACCGCGGTTTATTTCGCTGCTTCGGGGACAGGAGACTGCAGCGATGGCCTGCCGTGGTTGGCCGAAATGGACTGGGGAACCTCCGGTATTTCCACCTCGATTCTGATGAGGCTTCAGCGGAAACCGAGAGGCATCGAATGAATACTGTGCGTGTTGCTGCACTTTCTGAACGCTATTTTCATTCCCAATCTGCCACGCTCAGATCCACGTACAAGTCTTTTTCACCTTATTCGCATGCGTTAATTTTATTTTATCGCCTTCTCTGCCTTTCCGTTTGCTGTCTTGGGCTCGATGTTCAATCCGTAACTAGTGCATCCGTCACTCGGCGTGCTCCAGTGCCTGATCACGTGCCCCGATTCAATCTGGAAGCGGCCCGACTTCCCCCATTCCCGCGCAGCCAACAAAAGCCGTGAGCTTGAATCGGGTCGACGTCAACCGTCCAATTCCGCGTCGAGGACTCGCCAACTCAGGGACAATGGCCTCAAGTGTGCTTCTGAAACAGGTGAGAACCAGATCTCTTCCTCCATCCCGGTCCAGGCTGGCTGATTGGACATCGATAGCGGTCGCTGGCGTCCTTGGCCACCGTTGCCCTCGCCGGAATCGCTCTTGCGCCCGCGACCGTTCTGGCCGAGGCTCCCACGGACAGGGTACGCATACCGCTTTAGAAGCTTATTTCAGAGGAGACTTGCGGCTGAAAATGATGCAGCGGAGACCAATCTACGATGACGTCGATCTCTCGTCGAGTCCAGCACCCGTATCCGGGGTTCCTTCCGATGCCATGCTGCCACCGCCGCCTCCCACAAGGACCGACGATGAGATGCCCAAGCAGCGAGGCCCTACGCCGACGGAACGCTTGGCCGTTCATATCGGCAAGGCCCGACTGATCCTCTACAAATTTGCCGTCTCGGCCGAGGACAAGGTCAACGAGACGATGGACTCGGCCTTCCACCTCGAGCAGTCCTTCACCAACACCATAGCCTCGCTCGCGCCTCCACGGCAGAGCGGCGAGCGGCTCATGCCAGGCGCCGTCTACGTTCTCGTTGCCGCCATGGCCGGCAGCATCATCACCCGGAAGCGCAACATCCTACTGCGCGCCACCCTCCCCCTGGCCCTGGGCATCGGCGCCGGATGGACCGTCCTTCCCATCACCATGAGGAATATTTCCGACCTTGCCTGGACGTACGAGCAACGGTTCCCCGTCTTGGCCGAGTCGCACGTCAGAATCCGCGAGGGCCTGAAGCGAGGTGTCAGTTTTGCCAAGGTCCACAAGGAGGTCGGCGCACGATATGTGGACGAAAAGGTAACGGATGCTCGTGAAATCGTCGAAAGCTGGGTCAAGCAAGGCAAATAGAGCAGGGGCACGAAGCGATTGTATACCATAGACAAAGTTACAGAGCAAGTACCCTTTGGTTGTCCATGGCGGCAATGTCTAGATTTTACTTTTTCAGCCTACCGACGCCCTCTTATATGCTCGGATTCATGATGCAAAATCTCGCCCGCGGCGACTCTGCGGATCTTGATCTTTGGCGGCACATTCCATGCGTACGTTGTGGCAAAAAGCTCTCGCATTCATCACGAGAGCATGCAGCGAGCCGACAACGAATGCCCCCGGATGCAACAGGTCGTGTCATCATGAAACGGCCGCCAGGGACGTCGGGTCGACCGTGGCCTCCGGCCTCGCGCCGACCTTTCGGTCCGACAACGGTTTCCGAGGCTGCTCCGGAAGGTGTCCCGTTTGGCCGCCGGCAGCCAGCGCGCTCGCGTTTCTCCTACTCTTTGCGTTTTCCTGCGCTGCACCAAGGCCCCGCCGTGCGTCGGTTCCTTTGGCTTGCTGGAGGAGGTGATTCAGTCCCAAGCCGCCGCAGATGTCTGCGTAGCTTCTGCCTTGCGTGACCGACTTGTGCGAGGCCTTGTCCTTGCCCGGCACCATTTGCGCGAGAAGATATTTTGTGTTGCCGAAGCGATTGTCGACATCCATGCACAGCTGCAGGTACTGTTCCACAACCGCTTGCCACGGGAGGATGCCCCCCTGCGCTTCTCCTCGGAAGCAACTGGGGTTCGTCTCGGCCGCCGTCGCAATCATGGCACCGTCGGCGCCAAACTCTTCGGCGAGCCGCAAGCCTTGGTCTTTACCCTCGACGTCGCCGTTCATGAGACAGGCAACGCCATGCTCGCGGCACACGTCGGCGACCATGCGTAGCTGGTCTCGAATTGCCCGCTCACGCGGCCGCATCGGGGTCGTCCGGCAGTGCACGGTAAGCGCCGTGATTCCCGTGGCACAGAGTCTCCGGACGAGCGCCTCGGTTTCGGCGGCCGTTTCGAGGATCCGGATCTTGACGCTGATGCCAATTTCAAACTCGGGCGTGATGTTCTGCACCAAGGCCTCGAGGATGGCGCACAGCTTCTCCGGCGTCCGCAGCAGGGCGGCACCCATACCGCCGCTTGTGCTGAAGGGCTTCGGGCAGCCGGCATTTACGTCGATTCCGGCGACATCTGCCGCCACTAACCTCGCGGCTTGAACGGCTCGCTCCGGATCGGCGGTGCCCATCTGGAAAATGAGCTTGCCCGACTCCTTCTCGGGATGGACTCTGTAGATGATGCTCTCCTTGGCGTCCGGTGGAGGCTCCTTCTGGCCATGCGATTGCACGCGGTACCATTCCAAGACCTTGGTGTCCTTGTTGAACCGTCGAGCGGTTCCGATCATGGCACGGTCGATGGTCTCGGGACCTGCAGGCGAGGAGTCAGCCGGGAGACGTCATGCGGAAATGACTGGAATGCAATCAAACCCCAAACAAGATCGGCGCCATGGTGAAGAGCGAGCAAACGGGAGGGAAGCTCGCCAGATCTCACCATGGGCGCCAGGACAACCTTGCCCCTGTAGTCGACTCCCCGTCGAGGGATGGGAACTCGCTTGACTTTGCTGCCAGACATTGTTCTCCTCAGAAGTGTCGAGAGCATGCCTCTGAGAAGTGGTTACGCATGCTGAATGTGCATCGGCGGACGCGAAGCAGTGTGGAAGCGGACGCGGCAACGAGAGCGACGGCGGAATATTTCGTTCAACGCTACTACCCCCCTACTGCCACTGCAGGACTTGTTGACTCACTTTGCTGGTATCGATAAAGCATGGTGGGGCCTTGGTTGAACAAGAGGACGGGGAGCGCTCTGCGCTAGGTACTAAAGTACTCGCTATTACAGTAAGCTTACTGTGCGACCTCATGTACTGTACAGATACACTGCATGAGCGAGTAATTACTGTACTCCGTACTCCGTAAGTACTCCAAAATTATTACTCTAGACTGCTCTTCAAGTACTGTAAGTATTACTTACTTAATTGAACGTGTACACCCTACATGTACTCCCTACAACTAAATACTGTACAAAAGTACCGCCCAGGTACTAGGTAGGTAACATTTAGTGAGTGTTGCTGGAGGTACTTTGTAATTGTGCTTAGATGTATTCATTATTACAGTACAAGTACAGTACTCCGTACTTACGTGCCAATCGACGATTCGGTCAACTCCGATCCGTACCGTAAGTGATGATCTGCGCACTGCGCTGTACCGTACACCTGTAATCCACCGGGGTCCAATGCACGGCGTCGACTTGGAGGTCTGAGGGCCATTCCTTGCATGGGCGCCAAATACTGCCTAGCTACCTTGTGTGGTCAGTTTACCTCGAGTTCCTGCTTCCAGCAAGTGTTTTGGGTTGGCTGGTGTGCACCCGCGGGCAGGCTAATAGTCATGAAACCATACACGGCTCTCTTGACACGGAGTTTTCCGTACGGTGTACTATTACCTGCGACTTGCAAAGCCGCCAAGCGTACTGCTCTGTTCGGCCATCATCCTCTTCCCTTTTGCAATGTCTTGCTGGGCACAATTTCGGACCCTCCTTCCGGCTCCTACATGGTTGAGTCGGCCGTGTTCAACTTGCTGTGCTCCTTGTTCAATGGCATGACGTCACATCTTGACAGGGAGGCACGTTGCCCCTCCATTGACAGTTGCCAGAGGCCAAGTGAGGATAATCAGACGGAAATGCTCCAGCATGGGGAATTGATGGACACGTTCAACACATCATCCAGGACGACAGCGGGAGTGTCCAAGCTCGGAGCATGTGGAGCGTTCGCTGAACGGTACTAGTAGCCGCTAACTGCTAAGCCTTGGTACCAATTTGGTGCAAACAAGAATCTACTAGTCATACATACATACAGTATCCAAGATAGCCGCACAAGCCTTGATGGATGGGAGGGAGCATTAGGGAAAGAGGGGAATCCCGAGGCTGCATGACCGCATTGCAGGCAAGTGCTCGTGTAAGATGAGTAAGCACTCATCCCGGCGAAGCCAAATCTTTTTGCAATGATCCGAGGTCCATTGCAGGGCTCGGCTTTGATTTTGGAGAGTCGGTGACGGCTTCGGTTCTCATGTGGAGAGAGTCAGTGCGTCCCGACAGAGGTGAGGGTGGACCTGCGGTCACGGTCACTAGTGTCCAGTGTCAGGGGCAATTGATTAATGGCCGGCGGTCAAGTTAGCGGGTCGAGGCCTAAAATAGAGCGCTTGAGCTGTATTGGTACCTAGTAGTGCCGTTGGTTTGTAGCACTCAAACGTCAGGCGTTCAACCTGAGTCAATGTCCTGTTCCCCCACTCCGCATACTATTATTAGGTGCTTGAATAGGTGCTGTGCGTATAAAGCATGAGTGTGAGTGAGTGTGAGTGAGTGTGTGCGTGTGAGTGAGTGCATGTGTGTGAGTGCGTGTGAGTGTGTGAGTGCGTGTGAGTGTGTGAGTGCGTGTGAGTGTGTGAGTGTGTGAGTGTGTGAGTGTGTGAGTGTGTGAGTGTGTGAGTGTGTGAGTGTGTGAGTGTGTGAGTGTGTGAGTGTGTGAGTGTGTGTGCGTGTGCGTGTGCGTGAGTGTGTGCGTGTGAGTGAGTGCGAGTGTTTGTGGGCGTGTGCTTGTATGCGTGTGTGTTTTGTGTGCGTGTGCGTGCGTGTGCGAGTGTGTGCGCTTGTACGGAGAATATGCGAATGCAATCAATTGTTTCCGTAGGAACACGGAAGGTTTGCCTCAAGATCGTGCAGATGTAGCATCCGCGGCGCAGGCACCACAAGTACAAGCACATGCAATGCGCTCATACTGATGGCAAGTTGGGTTGTACAAGTAATACAAGCATCATACATGCGTTGCTGCCCTAGGTAGCCGGAGCAGCATGTACAAGTACGTACCGCCTGCTACTGGTACTGATGTGGTATGTACTGTGGGTGCAGAGTACAATGACAATACCAGCGGCACCTTTGTTGAAGGTATCTGCGGCACCCACAACCACCCCGCGTTCGCAGGGCCCACCCACTCACTGGTGCGGCCAGCCTCTGGCGGGCCTTGGGGGGGGCACGTATGAGAATGAGTACTTCGTACTCGCCTACGTACCACCAGTAGTTGAGGCATTGGAAGCAAGTGTCCCGTCCATGCCAGCCTCGCTCTGCACCCACTATTCGAACCCGAGTCGGTGATGGGACCTGAGTAATATTCAAAATCCCACGTTCCCCACTGCGCCGCCTGCGGCGACGAGCATCGATCGGCATGCGTGACTGTGTTGCTCGGGATCCCCTCGACGCTTAACTCCTTCACCACCATCATCCATCATCCCACCGACGCAACCACTTCCAACCTTGACCGGCTTCCGTCGCTCGATCGTCACCTCACCATCCTTTGTCGTCGCCGTCGCTCGAAGGAATATACAAGGTGCCCCCGCCGCGAGATACCCTGAACCCTGCCGGCTGCCCATCTTCGAGCACAAGGGAGTCCGTCCTCTCGCGTCCGCGACGAACGATCCGGGTCGGGGACCGGGACACCGACTGACGACTGCGTCTGCTCCCAGCTTCGTTCGACGTCCATCTCTTGGCGCATCCCAACCCCGCGAGGCGGCCATACGAGGCGCCAGGTCGATGACGTTGCCGGCCGGCCGTCGACATGGAGAACGAGCCGTCGTACGGGAGAGATGAGGGGCGTTCGTCCAGGCGAGGGCGATTCATGGGCCGGCTGTTCGGCACCAAGGACAAGAAGCCGCATGCGTCGGAAAACTCGACGCAGGACTCGCTCGATGCGTTCCTGCACAGCTCGACCGACAAGCTCGACATTACCCACCCGCCGCCGCCGCCTCTTCCGAGGCTCGCCAAGCTCGACACGACGATATCACGATATCCCCAGGCTCTGGCCGTCAACCAGCAGGCCCAGAGCAACCGTCCCCTGGCGCTGGGGAAGCACGAGTCCAAGTCTCCGAAGCGGAGCCCGAGACCGAACAAGAAGGGCTTGGTCGTTCGATTCGCCGACTCGTACCCCGAGATCATCGGCGAGGGCGGTGACGAATCCGAGGTGCCCGTCATCGACATCATGAAAGGAAAAAGGCATTCCAGGCCACCCCAGCCTCTGTCCGAGCGAAGACCGTTGGAGCCTTCGGGCAGGCCGCAAGGCGCACCCGAGCTCGGTCCCGTCGAGTCTGCCGACGATTTCGTCCCAAAGCCATTGGCGCGGTCCCAGACGGGTTACTCGTCCATCTACGAGCCCGAGGAGGAGACGGACGGTGCTCCCCAATCGCGGAGAGATTTGGAAACCATGCTGGTGCCGGGAAAGAGCTTGTCGGCAAGATTCCTCGGCAGGGTGGATGGCCGGGACGATAAAAGAAAGTCCTTCATCGACATTCATCAAGCCCAGATGCGCGCGGCCGAAGGAAAGGCCTTCGCGCAGGCAGCCCGCTCCGCCAACGGCGCACCGAGCCGCCCGTGGAACGAGGCCGATCGACCCTCGGCCGCGTCCATGGTCGACTCGGCCGTTTCGAGAGCACAGTATCCCCCGTCGCCAGATGCACACGGCCGCCGCCAAGCCGCCGCCGCCGCTGCCGAGTACAGTCCTGCCGGCTCCATAGAGTCGACGCCCCCGAACAGTGCGCACCCTCAGCCGAGCCCGCTTCAGCTGAACTTTGACCGCCGACCCTCTCCCGCCGCGCCGGTCCCCGCCGACCTGCTCCCTCTCCCCCATGCTCCTTTCGTTGCGCGCATGGCGTCGGTGAAGCTCAACGATACCGTCGGCGCCAACGAGGCGCTCGCCACCTTTGTCGTGAGGACGAAGCACCTCTTCGAGCTCTTCCGGCTGCACGCCGAATCGGTGAAGCCGTTGCCGACATGCGCGCCCCGGGATTGCGCGCGCGCCGGTCTCTGGTGGTTCATCAGGGGCAGGATGGGCCTGGAATCGGCCATCCGGGACCGACCGGGCTCGCCTCGGTCGCAGATGAGAAACGACCGAGACAAGCAGCAAGCGTACGCGAACCTCGCCAAGGGTTACTGGCTCTGCGAGGAGGCGATACCGGAGATTGCTGCGCAGTCTCGACGTCGGGAGGCGGACCAAGAGATCATGGGAGTGAGGCAGGGCTTGATATCAGCCCTCACGAAGCTCGCCGTGTCCATGAAGAAGAACGGCTTCCTGCCGCCCGAGGAGCCCTTCTTGCCTCAGACGATTGACAAGTCCATCTGGATCGACTATCCGACGCTCAGCCATGATCTCGTCGCCCTCCTCTCCGGCAACTGGGGCTCCACCCTGGCGGCGATGCAGCAGTCGACGTCGACGATGCAGCTTCCCGACGCTCTACCGCTCGCCGACACGTCCGAGTACTTTTGCTACGCGCGCGTCCTGGCCGACGCCTTCCTCACCGAGCAAGGGAGGGACTCGCACCGAATTCTCCTCCCCTGCATCGTATCGGTCATCCGGCCGCGGAAGAAGACGGGCATCGTGTTCGTCGTCGCGAGCCAGGACGGCAGCGTCCAGTTTGCCATTCAGGATAGCAAAAAGGCAGGGCCGAGCTGGGGCGACGTCCATTGGCGCCAGGAAACATGCTCCATGGACGTGCGACTGCCCCGGGGCTTCGTCCTGAGCCTGCAGCCGGGTCAGGCGGACTACAAGACGATAGGCAGCATGTACGAGTTCGGCGCGAAGATGCAGGCCACCCTCGAGCCCCGGGGCGACGAGCAAGTCATGTTTCGGTCCAACCTGCGTTCGTTCCAGTACATCGAGGCCGAGCCCGCCACGGGCGCGTTCCCGAAGGAGCCGGTGCTCGATTGCGAGGTTGCCGTCTTCGAAAAGATACACAAGGAGAACGGCCCGGCGGGACCGCGCAACTGGCATCGCGGCTGTCGCATCGCCGTCGTCACCGGCCCTCGCACGAGGACGGTCAACGGCGTGCACCACACCTTCCTGCCGTCCTTTCCCGTACGCTTCGGCTTGTTCCGGTCCGAGGATGACGCGCCGGCGCTGTCCGTCCGATACCTGAGCGACAGGCAAAAGGGTCGCATGGTTCTGATGTTCGTCAACGAGCAGGAACGCGCCCAGGTCCACGCCCTCCTCACCGGAACGACACTGGACCACGGCGAAAAGACGTTTGCCGACGTTCCCGTCAAGTCGTTTATGATTTCGGAGCGCATCCGAGAGCCCCTGGGCATCTCTCCGTTCAGCCGCATGGGCTGGAAGGCGGCCAAGGTGATCAACGACGAATTCGGCACCGGCGCCACCGGGGGGGATCAGCCGCCGACGGTGCTGTCGGACAAGCTCAAGGTGGTGCTCGAGTATCAGGACGGCGCCGTGGCCGACAGGATCAACGTGGCGCCGGGCGAGCTGAGGATGCGGCTCGAAGTGTCCAACGCCAAGCTGCTGCGCGTCCTCCGACAGCCTCAGCAGGACATGACGGTGTCGGCGTCGGAGGTCAAGGTTCCCAAGGAGATGGCGAGGAACCTGTCGGACGCGCTCCAGCTGCTGATGGCGAAGCAGACGATTCGAACCTACGAGTTCAACAGCCTCCACGACCTTCACAGCTTCCAGGAGGCCCTCACCGGCTTCGAGGTCATCTTCGACTCGCTGGCCGTGACGTTTGGCATCACGCGACGGCGCATGGTGGTGCCCATCCACAAGAAGTGGGAGGCGGGCTACACGCGCATCCAGGTGGTCAGGCTGGAGGACAAGCAGCTGCAGCTGCTCGCCTTCTTCGAAGAGTTCCAGCACGGACACTGCATGAACTTTCTGCTCAAGGGAACCGACGTCTACGAAAGTGTCCACAGGGGGGGCAGGACCGGCATCAAGTTTGTCGACGCCAAGTTTCCGCTGCCTCGTACGCCGGCCGACAAGGACGACGACTCGGACGAGATGGCCTTTGTCTGCCTCGACCTTCCCGATCTACCGGGGGAGCACGATGACATCACCATCATGTTTGAGAATGAAGCTGGTGAGTGGACGCGACCCGTGACGGCTGCCAGACGTCGAGCGAGCCCTGCTAACACGATGCCAGACCGAGACCGATTGAGCGGATGTCTGCCCGCGCCCGTCAAAGGGTCGTCAAGGATGTCATCACGGCTGAGATGAAGCGACTTGTGTGGAACGAGCGGATCTTTTTGTCATCGACAGACGCTGAGGGAGAGCGCGCGGGCAGGAGGCATGAAGCACAAGGCATCAAAGGTGTTCAGGAGAGGGGGGCATGAGGGGGTACGGCAGCATCGGCCATGAACCATCAACGAATAACACGGTGACCGGCCACCATGGCATTGAGGGGCCTGGGACATATGAATGAAAATGAAAGTCATGAGCAACCTCTCCTTTGGTGCATCTCACGTGAGGGCGCCCCATCCTGCCACGCAGCGGGGAAACAACTACTTGCGCCGCAGAGATCGGCATCATGTTTACCCGTAGATGGCGAGCAAGCCGCAACCGAGAGGCTACTAGTACGCAAGTATGTAGATGATGAGTGATGATGAGTGAATGGCTCGAGAAGCGGCAGGTCTCGGCGGCGAGGCACGGCGACGAGATAACGTCATCAATGAACCCAGATGACGCTATCGTGGTGTGGTGGCACCAGGTACGAACCACCAGTGGCAGCGCATAATAGTGGGATGGCCCGCAGACAGCTCGGGCACATTATTACTGTACTAGGTACACAATTCGCCAGGTGGCTATTAAGCACTAGACGTGGTTGGTTGGCAAGTGCCTACTGTACATGTAGTACTAAGGAGTCGCAGTAGTACTGCAAGTAATACTCTGTACTGTACTCCGTGCTTCCTCTGTACTCCGCACGGTTCGTACTGTACCTACAGTGTTGTATCCAGTACATATTACAAGCTACTAGATGTACAAGAACCTGTGAGCACAGGCCAGTACAGTCAGTACATGTAGTTGTACACCTGACAAGCTTGGACATGGCTTCTGTACGGAGTAATTATGACTCTCAGTGGCATGCAGAAAAATATAATATCTACTAGGTACCTAGAACCTACATACTACAGGAGGTACCTACCTAGTACTTGAACTGCCTAGTACCTGGCCTACCTTAGTACCTACAAGTTACAACTACAGTACAGCACTTAATACCGACTACCTACCTACATAGTACTGCACTTATTTGAGTACTCCGTAGGTTCTACGGAGTACTCGCACTCGCACTATTAGTACCTAGTACGTACCTAGTATCTACTTTAAGTACTCCGTACTACATGTACTGTAGGTAAGTAGGTATGTGCCAACAGCACTCCTTAAATACAAGTACAGTGCTGAGCAGACAGCGACAAAATGATCGGCAAATACCATCTTCAACGTGGCTGGCCATTGAGATGGTGCGGCGTCACCCAAGGGACTGGAACAGCTAGCTAGCACCACCAGCCCGTGCCGGGACTTTGCAACACTTGCACGAATATTCCGTACACGGCAATGTATTGACATCATCCATCGCCACCATGGAGCCCACAATTCTCAGTCGCCAGTTTGATGGCACGAACGAATGACGGTGCGAACCAATCCATTCTCTCCTCTTGGATCCGAAAAGGGCAAATGATGGCGGCAAAGCACTTGTTGCCTCAGAAGTCGCGCTGAGGTCACGCACCAGTAGCACCTATTGCCTCACGTGCCTCGACCTTCTTTCCTTTCCCGCAACGGTCGTCGGTGACAGTGTCCCGCAATATCCCTCATTGCTTCTACTGTTGGTCACGAGGCAGCAATCACGAGTCGTCCGCGTACGCATTCGAGGTCTACGCTGACGTTGAGGAGTTCCATCATTGACGAACCGACGATCGAATGGGCTCATCCTCGTTGCATTTTCAACTTGCCACCAGCATAGCGTCATCCAAGCCCCGCATTCCCTACGAGTCACTCACTCGGCGCCTACCTACAGGCACAACGACGTGCCGTACCTGCATGACGGTAGCAGCACGAGCTGGGAATCGGAACACCACGAGTGCGGGCAGATCGTTGCCGTTCAGGCCCTGCCCACCCAAGACGGCGGAAACATCAATACACCTCCTCGCGCGTCTACCTCTCCGCTGACGAGCGACCATCTTGACGGCCAAGTCAGGCCAGAATAGCGGAAACCCGCATCGTTTCGTTTCGTCATCGTCCTTGTCCTCGCCGTGGGAAATTCGAGCGGATTGTACCGCTGCGGAGCGCTGGAGTACACCTGTGGTAGGTGCTGGCCTCCTCTAATGACGGGGGGCATTCTCACACATGCGTACCTGTGCCTGCACTTACTCGTACTTGTGCTGGCAGGCAGACCTATCAGGCCCCTCGTTGGTATGGTTCTCGGCGGCCTAGCGTTGGTGCCTGGACATCGCCGCCATGAGTCGATGACAGGTGAGTAATACCGCCGCCGCCTCCCTAGTACGCAATCAACCCATTACTCGTCCCTCCATCTCCCAACCCCACCACGGCCGCCCGCCTCAGCGCCCGACACGCACCGCACGCGAGCAATTCCACTTCATCCTAGTCGTCGCCGTGAGCAAACGTCCGAGCCGACCAGCTAGTTTGCTTCGCAACGACATGTCGGGCCGCCCTCGCCCTTTCGCGCATCGTTAACCAATCCGTGCCGCTCATTGACATTTATCGTCGGAACCGAATGCAGCCATGTTGACCAACTGGTTCTCCCAACCCGCCGGCAGTGCCCGGTCCTCCATCGACGATGACGGCAGAGTCGGCGAGCATGATGACGATGCCGAAGTCGTCGAGCCCGACGAGGGCAACGGTATGGCACATCCCCCCCCCTCCCTCTCGTCACGCCGGCCATCGTTTCGCAGCCGAGGCAGATGGGGAGTTAACATGCCTTGTCCTCCAAGTCCTCTCGCACCTAATATCCCAGCTACGGCCCGGCGCCGATCTCAGTCGCGTCGTCCTGCCTACCTTTATCCTCGAGCCTCGGAGCATGCTCGAGAGAATAACAAAGTGGGTTGTCACTCCCGGTCGGCTGCCTCGCTCTCCCCGCTCCGGGCCCAGGCTAACCAGCGATTTCCGTTCCCTGCGCAGCTTCATGTGCCACCCGGAGATGCTGCTGAAGATACCCACCATCGATGATCCCACCGAGCGCTTCGTCTCCGTCGTCAAGTTCTACCTCAGCGGTTGGCACATCCGCCCTCCGTGCGTTCCTGATGCCCGCTCCGGTGCGCCCCCCCCCCCAAACCATCTGCTGACGCTTCCTAGCGGCGTCAAGAAACCACTGAACCCCATTCTTGGCGAAGTCTTCACCTGCTACTGGGATCTCGAGCATCAAAAACGGGCATACTACATCTCGGAGCAAACCTCTCACCATCCACCAAAGTCCAGCTACTTCTACATGGCACCTCATCACCACATACGCATCGACGGCACCCTGAAGCCCCGAAGCAGGTTCCTCGGCAACTCGGCCGCCAGCATCATGGAAGGAATCGCCTTTCTCGGCTTCCTAAACAGAGGCGAGGACCCCAACAAGGGAGAGCAATAGTATGCCGTACCCTGCATCCCCGTCCGTGCTTGATCCGTCGGCTCACGGCCAACGCACGCCCCTCCGCAGCATCATCACGCAACCGAACATGTACGCCCGCGGCATCCTGTTTGGAAAGATGAAGTATGAGCTTGGCGACCACAGTTTCGTGCGCTGTCCCGAGCTCGACTTGACGGCCGACGTCGACTTCAAGACCAAAGGCTGGGTCGGCGGCACGTACAACGCCATTGGCGGCGTCATCAAGAAGGAGAGCACGGGCGAGATCCTCTACGAGCTGTCCGGCCTGTGGAGCGACGAGATGTTCATCAGGGATGTGGCGGCAAGTCTCGCGAGCAGGCCCTGCTCCTCGACCTCGCTGACACACGCACCTTAGACCGGCCACAAGGAAATGTTCTTCGACGCGACAAAGTCCACGCCCAGCCCTCCGAGAGTCCGTCCCATCGCCGAGCAAGACGAGCGCGAGTCGCAAAGACTCTGGGAAAAGACCGCACGGGCCGTGAAGGAGCGCAATCACGAAGTGGCGACGGACGAAAAGACCAAGATTGAAGATAGGCAACGGGAAGCGGCGGCGAGCAGAGCGCAAGATGATGTCGAGTGGCATCCGCGCTTGTTCCGGAGAGTCCGGGGCGGCCCCGGAGGGCCAGAGGAGGGCGAGGAAGATCTCGAGTGGGTCATCAACGCCACTGTGTAAGCAGCATCTCGAGAGCCGAGCCCGTGACCGTGTCGCTGACAGTCGTGAGCAGAGACCCGACGGCGACGCCTGAGAGGCAAACCGAGCAAGTCTTGGCGATATACCCGATAATAGATGGCCAGAAGCTCGATGAAAGGAACACGATCCCGCCTCGACAAGCCGCCAAACCCCCAGCGAGAGACGCGAAGCCGAGCGGGGAAGGGACGGACAACCTCATCGACTTTGGCGACGACGACGCACCTCCCGCCCGCGGATCCCTTGAGGTGCCTGCCAAGCAGCCAGCGAAGCAAGCCGACGACATGGATGATCTGCTTTCGTGGACGGGAAACCCCGCCGCGGGGCCTCGCAACGGCTTCGCCGAGGAAGCGAAAAAGGATCTGCCAGAGCCGGTCGTGGAAGAGAAATCACAATCGTGAGGCAGGCGATTTGAGCTTTGACTCGGCTCCCGGAATGGACACTGGTCGGACCACTTTTGGGAAAGGGAGACGTTGGGGTCGGAGCAGGTCTTGGAGCGATGCACCGACACGCTGTGTACACGGTAGCGGCGGGCCAATTGCCGGTTGATCCAACGAGCTCACAGCTTCAAGGCGAGGCACAGGCGGGAATGGAAAAGAACAAAAGGACTACGGGATTGTGGAGACAATAGACAAAGGCCCGGTTGGGTTTGGGAACTTGGAATTGGATTTCTTTTCAGGTATATGAAGGAATCGTTCAAGACACTGCATGCAGAGGTTGCGTCACAAATCAACCATCCCTGAACGCCATAGGTTACTGCCGCCGCAAATCATCTCCTCGGCCCGATACACCGTAGAATGCATTGTCGCACACAAAAATTTGCTTCTCAAGAGGGGCTCGCCCATGCTCATCTGCGTCGCGCGGGCTCGGGTGTCGGTGACCTGCTGACGCTCCTCTCGTCGCGGCCTCGCAGCTTCAGCCACTTCTTTGTGCTGAGAACGAGGTCCCTGTCGAGCTCTTCGCTAGGGTTTTTGCGATGAATAAAGTTGCAGAAGCCGCCGCGGACGCAGCCCTCGCCCGAGTTTAGACGGCAGCAGGCCTCGCGGAAGTCCGTGACGGGGCTGAGTTCGCAGTATATGGGACGGCCGGCGTACCAGCGACTGTTTAGGGTGTCGCACGCCTGTTGGGCGGATTCTTCGTACTTGAAGCGTGCGTACACGTTTCCCACGAGATCTGTACTCGGTGAATTAGCATCGCACAAGCACACGCTCGGCTTGCGCCACCGGCGACGCGACGGGTGAATACGCACGATCATTATTGTTGTCGCACACGACGAGCTCCTCCAGCTCTCCGTACTTGCAGAGCTCGCACCATATATCCTCGTAGAAGGCATCGAAGTGGTTCTGCAACTGCGATGGGTTCATGCGGTTATTGGGATCGAACGATGGGTTCTGGTAGAGATTCGGCATCAAGATCGTCTGGCTGTACGAGGGCTTGACGTGCTTGCGGGAGCAGCGGTCGCCGTGCCGGCAGGCGCCGATTTTCTGTCCGAGACGGTCAGCCCTGCACACGTCCCGCGTAGAAAGAGTGCAGTTTGGGGCGGGCCGAGGAGGAGCGAGGAAACTTACAAAGTAGAAGGAGCAGTTGACCTTGTCAAGCTCTGTGCCGAAGATGGAAGCGAGAAAGTTGGCCATGGCTAAGGATGAGAGGAAGCGAGGGTTCGGAGGAGAGGAGGATGAGGGAGGATGTCGTTGGTGTGGATGCGAGCGTTGACGTTGAAATGCTCCTCGAACAAGTACATTTGCATCAGAAGTGCTAGCCTCGCTCCGCTGTGGTGAGGCTGAGTCACGTGGTAGTTGATTTGTCAGAGGGCGACGACTCTCCGAGGACAAAACTGATGGCCGCCAAGCTCGCGCTATGACCACTGCGAGAATCTACTGGATTCCCCGTTTCCCCGTACATGTACAGAACCGTAAACGCACAATTTCTACTCCGGATATGGTACTATCCCACTGAGAGAGTTCTTGACGGTTTGGCTAGTATTATTTGAATTCCCCGACTCTATCTTGCGTAAAAATATTTGTTGACATGACGCACATCGGCATTCATGTACTTGCAGTTGCCGTGCAACGCTCGCCGCTGGTCGATGTTGTACAGTACATGTACGGACATGCTACTCCGTATGCTGTACGGATAATTACATGCCCGCATATGTACTTAGGTACACGGTAAAGTACTAGGAGTGGCTGCAAGTATTATTATACTAAGCTGTACGACGTACATGTACTGTGCACCTTGAAGAACCTAAGAATGAGCAAGTACTTACATGTACACTGTGCGGAGTACGGAGTGCTGAGCCAACCAATAGTACCTATCAAGGTGTAGAATAGAAACCAAGTGGCAGACAACCCACCTACTATGTATGCTTCCTTGTACTGGTACAAGTCGGTAATTTCGAACCTACTGCTCTGTTCCCCGTACTACATGGACTGTATGCCGTAATCTGTATCTACCAAACACATGACGGCATTCCTGGAGAAAGATGCACGAACTAGGAATTATCACTTGCATCCCGTAAGTGTACATGTACCCAAAGAGACGAGAGAAACTAACATGCTGTGTTGTTGACTTTTGGGGGAGAATGAGGTGAGGGCCTCCTCATCAACACTTGTAAGTACAATACTTACCAGTGCGGAGTGCTGTACTTGCAAGTACATGTACGCGAAAGCGCTCTCCGTACTCCGTACTGTTAGTAAACAGTTGTGCGCAGAACAGCACTCCGTACTGTACATGTGCGGAGTGCTTACCTGTGCATGTACTGTACATGGAGGCGTATGAGTTACTGCTCCAGGTACTTACCGTAAGTACTCACTCCGTACTCAAGTAAGTACCTACCCAAGTGTACCCTATTCCTTGACAGCCTGGTAACCGGATGTCAAGGTTCCGACAGACTGTTAGGGTAGCGATCATAAGAAGCACCTTCGTTCTAGTCAGTGAGGTGTAATGCGAACACAATAAGTGTACGAAAATTACACTAGACAATGTATAGTGTTTGATACAAGATAAATTCTAACCAAACGAGTCTATTAAAGTACAGGAGGCTAGTAATGTAAGGCTAGACGCAAGGGTAAAGCTCGGCTAGGCCGAGAGGCGGGGCAGACCTAAGAGAGTGGAGTCTGCCCTAATGTAAC
The DNA here is from genome assembly GCF_001625195.1 of Drechmeria coniospora. Lineage (NCBI taxonomy): Eukaryota > Fungi > Ascomycota > Sordariomycetes > Hypocreales > Ophiocordycipitaceae > Drechmeria > Drechmeria coniospora. Next base: position 7,848,195 of record NC_054390.1, on the reverse strand, counting down.
GGATGCTCTAAGCGTCCTAAGGGGGTTCTGCTTCTTAGGTAGGTATAACGCAGAACAGTATTTCAAGCAAGAGTCCGTCAAGAAGCTTTGCACTTCTCAATTTCAAGGTAATTGCTTAGATTGATCAATGAAGAATTGAACTAGCTAGTGGTAACGACTGTCCTATATATACTTGTTCATTCCTTTATTATATTGGAGCATTTGGATCGCCTTGCTCACCTTGCTCTCTTTGCTTAGTGGTGATTATGGTGATCACACAGAGCGTGGATCGCCTTGCTGACCTTGCTCACCTTGCTGACCTTGCTCACCTTGCTTAGTGGTGATCATAGTGATCACACAGAGCGTGGTAATCCAGTGGTCCTTGCTTACCTTATCCTAGACTTCCTGGTATGGATATAGTAAGCACGCAGAGGGTACGCATGTGATAGGGTCCGCCTTCATGCATAGCATAGTTACCCCGCGTCTTACGGGCTTGTTAAGTAGGAGCTATGGTTGGTTCGTAACACCTAACAACCGGGCGGCTACAAAAGGCACAGGATCGTTGAAGGCTTGGAGGAAGGCGAAGCTTTAGTCTTGAATATAACCACTCGATTGAACGAGGCGTGCTTGCTTGCCTGACTGTCTTCCAACAGACCCGTCCATTACAGGTAAATACAAAGGACGTATTTTGTCCAAATAACTATCTCAAAATACTCCAATATATAAGAGAATTAGGTATAACTGTTATGGTATCGGGCTAAGCCCGATCGTATGACATAAGACGAAGGGAGACAACGGACCCTCCTAAGGGGTGCACACAGAAAAGGAAGCCCTAACGGACAAGCAGCCCTTCTTCCTTCAAGTCTTTTAATTAACTTTATTAAGATTCCTAGAGCAGCTGCCTAGTGACTCCGTATCATTTAAAAGACTTCACTTACACCTGTCGAGAAGGAGGCAAGGCCTAGCTACTGTAAGTAAGAATGGAAAGCGGAAAGCCTAAGGAAATTAACTTCCAGCAAGTTATGGAAGACTATATAACGAAAGTCCATACGGAGGCAGAAAGATAGAGATCACATAATAGGGCACGTGACTAGGGAGGAGCTAGGCAGTGTATAAGTGGGATGAGGGCACTCCGGAGAGGAGGGCTCTCCAGAGATCAACAGAGTCATCGCCTTCGTCTTTATTGCTACCTGACCGTAACCTGTCAGCTAGCTACTAGACCTCTTCACTCTGCACTCTTGTGCTATATTATTGACACATACTCTGTTGATCTTGCATCACTTGAATGACCTTGGCTAGTGGCATCGGGAGCCGCTCCACTTTTAGACGCGCATTTTGGCCCCTTCCGCTCGGAGCCTATCGGTTTCTTCCTTTGCCTCGGCGATGATTCTCAAGCCAATCTTCTCGTCGCTATTGTGGGCGAGCGCAGGATATCCAATGCCGGCTTCTTGACGGTCGAATGCGGAATTGTAGTTTGGATTCCGCTTAATCCTTCTCTTGGCGTCCCCAATCTGGTATGCACCAACGATGCGTTCTGCTGGAATCCTCTCCAGTGCCGCAAACTCTTGCTGCGCTCTATATCCAAGTCTGGGGTAACCGTCCGGGCCGAGGGATTGAAAAACGTTGACGAAGGATTTGTCGGGCTTGATGACATAAATCCAGTGCTTTTCGCCCTTTCGGTTAGCCTTTGGGGTCGGGGGGTACATGCTGATCGGATAATCCTGCGGTCGATTGGTTCCCTTGAAGGCGGCAAATTCTCTCATTCTCGCCATGTCCACACGGCCAAAGAAACGATAAGGGCCGCCGATTCGTTCCTTATTCCCTTCCAGCAAGCCGAATTTCTCCGCGATTTCCGGAAGTCTGGTTGTCGAAATATAATTCGTTTTGTCGAGGTTATCCCCCCCATAGACGTGGCGAGAGATGTCGTATCCTTCCGACGAAAGTTTTCTGTCTTCCCAAAGCGAGAAGCCATTTTTGAAAATTTCGTCCGGCTGACGTCTATCGAAACGATAGACGAGCTTGGGCGGCGGGTTTGGGCTGCCATGCATATGTTCCGATATTTTCCATTCGCGCATCTCCTTGGTTTCGGGCAGAGCAAAGTGACCCGGTTGGGCAGGAATGGCGCCGGGGGGCAACGGCATGGCACGGCCTGCTTGAAGCCATTGCTGGTAGAAGAAGGCAATAAGGATGGGGCTTTTCAAGTGGACGAGCATCCTGGTGAAGGGTGGATTGGGACGCGATGTCGATTTGATCACCTGGAAGGATCTCGCTGGGTCCGGAAAGAAACGTGAGCAGAATCTACCGAATATCAAGTCGGATCGAGGGAGAATGAAGCGTTTATATTGGCAAACCTGTCCCTTAATACGAGTCATCGTATCGCACCGTTCCAATGAGCGGGGTTGGATCTATTTTAGTCATGGCTGCCGTGATGGACGTTGGTCCATTCACCAAGCAGCATCCGGGCTGCCCGTGTACGCGTCGGGAGGTATGTGCGGCGTCGCCGATAGCTCACCCGCAAGCAAGGAACATTGCCTCGCCGCCCAGTTAGTGAGAAGAGGGGGGCGCGAAACTCGAATTTGAAAAGTAGAAAACCTTGGCGTTTTGCTCGATCAAGTCATGCTCGTGTACTGCTTTTACATGCGACACAGCGGCTTATCGTTTTTTATGCCAGTTCTCACTTTGAGATGTGCATAAGCACGTGTAGATATACTAGTCTTGCGTAACATTTATGTTGGGCCGGGCCCGGGAAAGCTTGGTTCACAGAGTTAACAAGGGTACCTGTGCCTTGATTATCATAGATGCTTCCTTCGTAGTAGATGGAAGCCACCGAATCGTTTATAGGGTCCTCTGTTTGGAACACGGATGTCAAATTACAGTCTCCATGCCCGTTTCCAATCACATGCCGAGTTATTCCAGTCGTGTTCCAGCTGTGCAAGGGCGAATACATCTACAAAGTTCGGATCTCTCCAGCATTGTCGTACTCTTGCTCCAGTTCTTCCGGCCTAATTCTAGTTCCGAAGTCCAAGGATTGTGGTGCATCAAGTTGAAGTGGCCTGGCTACGAGTAAGTCGTGTCGGATGCCCCCTTATACACTCCTCTAGGCGCCCCCTTGGTAGAGAATGTATTTCTTTTAGCAAATTGTCGTCAGCTGATAAACATCACCATACTGCATGTGCGTCTTAGTGTAGATAAATTATTGCATTGACGCTCCAATACGAGTTTCTCGTGTGCTTTATTGGTGAGAGATTTCATCATCGTTTTAAACACGCGAATATGCAACGCCGTACAAAAGCATTTTTTGATCTGTGTCCAAAATTGATAACTTTAGGGGCCGCCTAAGTGGTAATTTCTTCATTACTGAGGGGATTGGGGTGTATACACTGTTATTTGGCATCCCGATACTGTGGAAATAATAATAGCACATATGCACTCATAACCATGGGCCATCAAAGCGCTTGTGACAGGTCCATCCTACGCTTGGTCATATTGGTCACACCTCTGTGACGCCTATTGCTCACCTACTCTCTCGCATTCATTCTCCACTGTTATATAATTAGAAGACGCACTACTCCGCAAGTTTCAGGATCATCCAACGCAAAATTCTTGCTTCGAATGGAGCCACACAGCACTCCACCTCGTGTCGTACATGCTGGGCAACCCGTCATAGTTCGTGCATAAATACGAGGGGAAATATCTCATGATCAACAAAGTACTACTCCGTACGGAGTACATCAAAGAATAACTCAGCCACTCGCGTGAGAATTTTAGTGCCCGCCCTCTCCAACCAGACCAAAGAATCGCGGCAAAGCGAATGATCCTATGATCCTAGCACGACCTTTGGTCGTGTACTACTATGCCTACTACTTAGCGCTGCGTTCAAAAAATTCAGAATTTGTCTGCGCATTTTGAATGGATCGTTTGCAAGCTCAAGCGCATATTAAGAGAGCCTATCTAAAACAGTCAAAGCGGTTACGCCCTCGATACAGCTCTCGCTTATCGGCTTGCTGTCCTTTTTTGTCTTCTTGCCGTATATGGGCAGGAATCGGGTCCTGTAAAGGCGATCGTCTGGTACGGGAATTAGCTTCTAGACGCGTTGGATGACCACCGAGGAGGAGAAATGGGGCACACTGAATACAAACGTACCGATGAAATGCTCCTCGACATCCTTGTTGGACTTTGCATCGAGTATATCCTCGATGGGACGCAGGAATTCAGTCCGTTCGCCCTCCTACAGCTGATTGGTAAGACGGTTGGAGACTTTGTATATATTTTCGCTAATATACTATCGACTGCCGTCCTGGTTTTCCTCGTACGTCTTGTTCTATATAAGGGCACCTTCGACTATCTTTACCCAGCGGTAAGGGTCGATAGTAAAGATTATAACGTACGAGTGAGCAATGATACTCAGAAGCTGCTGCCGTGTGCGCCTGGCATTCAACTTGGTCTGGATGCTCTTGTGGATATCGGTAAAGTTCCTGTGCAATTCCAATGGGCCAGCCAAATTTAATAGGAAGGGTAAGGGGAGGCATTGGAATGGATCTATCGGGGACATGGTTCGGAGGTGGTAGCGGGATAGGGTGTACAGGAGTGGCAGGAGTGGCAGGGCGTGCGTACCAACCCATTTTTCAATCTTTCCGGATTCCTTGTTCCGGACAGCCAGCGTACGTCCGAGTAACTATCGCCACTCGCCGTTACTGCTACAGTACCAATACTCCATCTATTACGGCTAGCCCGTCTTCAGCAAGTAGCCCTATCGGGCAAACGCCTCGGGTCCGTTATCTAAATAGAAGGGTATCTTCTAGTTTTCGCTAAGGTACTCTTCGGGCGTTAGGCCCGTATACGTATACTATCGGGTATTAAAGAAATCGTAGACCCCCTCAGGCGTTACCATCCATACCAAATAGGGCATCGTACTACAAATAAGCTTAAAGCGTTTGTTATTGCGCTCTTTGATAACAGTTATCTCCTCCGTTATGGTAGTAATACCGCGTCCGGTAATAACGCCGGCGAGAACCTGGCCCGTTGCGTTGTTGCGGATAGCCTTGTCGAAGGCGTTGAAGACACCTTGTTGCCGTCTCGGTTGTACAGAACGACGCAGATACTCGAAAAGGGACGCTTAGTCCCGAGAAGAATAGATATAAGGTACTTATCGACGTATAACTTGCGGGAGAAATCTTCGGACAATAAGCGCCAGTTCTTAATGAGCTTAAAGCCGTAGTGGGCCGTCGAGATCTATATCTACGGGAAGCAGCATCTTCGCGGCCTTGTTGGGAAAGGTAACGCTACCGACCTTGCAGGCGACGAGGATAGGCATCCGCGTACTGTGGAGGAATTACATCCTTCATCAAGATTATCTTCTGCAAGAGGGAGGGAGCGCTCGAGTAGGATGCGGCGGCCGGGGGACCCATCGGGGGGAAGGGACTCGACGATATAGTTACGGCGCTCGGACCATAGAAGCAAGGCGAGCTGGATTCCAGGCTCGAGGAACCCGAGGAAGGGTTCGAGTGCGGGATGGATTTCCGGTCGACGGCCTCGAGCTTGTTTGGCCTCGCCACATACTTTCGCGCCCTTACCGACGGCGGCGGTGGAGAGGACTTAGTGTTGGTAAAGGTTAAGGTAAAGAATATCTGGCGGTCTTCTACCTCCCAAATGGTAATGATCATCCTTGCAAAGGCCTAGTACTTGGGTTCCTTGGCCTTATACCTGCTGTCAAACGTCGCTTTCCCTATATCCTTGTGGCTGATGACGACGTCGACGACGACGTCTTGCTTGGTCCGACTGGGCGAGGGGCCCTCGGAACCGTCGGTGGTCAAGGATGCCATGGTGGGGTAGTGTCGCCGTTATTGTCTTCGCCGCCTGCCCGTCGCATCCTCTCCCCGCGCGACGGCGGTCGGAGGGTAAAGTCTTAGAGGAGCGAGTCGAGGAAGGTCTCCCACGATATCCAGACCGGGCGGCCCTCCTGCAGCATGTCGATTCCCACCTACCAGAGTTTGTTCGCGGAGGTGGTCGATAATGGCGGCCGCGTTATCGTGGTCAAGATCGTCGGCAATGATGCCCAGCATCCTACCCATTGCTTCGTTGGCGAGAACGACGGTCTCGAGGCTGTTCAGCACCAATACCGGCATAGGCAGGTACCGCAGTGCGGAAAAGGCAAGCTGGCCGGGAGAGATGGTGGGCATGGGGAGCCGAAGTGAAGCCTGCGACGGCGAGCGAGCCGGGCCGGTGGCGAAATCCTGGAGGAAGGAGAAATACGGATGGAAAATACAAAAATGGAAGCAGTCATGGATTGGCCAATGCAAAAAAAAAACCTCAGAGATCTATTATAGCACATTCGTGAAAACAGGGCTGACACTGCCGCGCCCTACTGTGACTGCTACGAAGCCGGTTCTGGTCTCGGCATTTTTGGTTCGAGGGCTCGAAATTGAAATCGGTCGAAGCTGTACTACATACTGTGAAGAAACAATGCCGCACAGGAATTTCTCCAGTAATAACCCCCTCACTGCCGTATGGTGTCGACAATTATAATTGAGACAAAAATCAGTGCTGTGCGCCGATAGTTTACACGGCAACAACTTCGTCCTGCATGAGAGACTAGCAAGACACCATATAATAGCCACAGCCTTATCAGCCCTCGAGAGAGCACCTAATATTAATGCAGATAAACTAGGATCTGGGGAAGCTTGTAGACACGGAGAGTACGTCTCGAAGACTTTCAGCATCCTCCATGAGGAATTTGTTTTCGACATTGATGCGACCACTAGGTATAGAAGTGATGCATATCGATACCAAGTTTGGGTTTTGCACCGAAACTTGTTGCGGGTAGTAGCAATTACACCATCTCACCCGGCCATAGGTACAGCTTGTATCTATGCACGAGTCGGCGGTCTGATATGGTACATGGCGAATAGCGTGTACCGAGAAAGGTAGGAAACACGCCGAGTAACATTAGCCGCATCGACGGTAAGCATGTGCACGCGGTTCCGACATTTACCTCAATTACTAACCGCAAGGCCGTGGTCTTTGGTCCCATGTCGGATTGTCCGTAGTTGGCCAAACACACCGGCTGCAACCGGAGTATTGACACCACAGTAACACTAGAAACGCACATTTATAGCTGTCTGGAAACCATGGATAAGAGGGCCGTGGGAGCTTGAAACGCAGCGCAGGCCGTGGAGCAACTCTTCGAGCAAGCCATGGAAACGACGGCAGCAAAACGGCAAAGACGAGCAGACGAAGCAGAGCAGCAGACACGAACGAGCCACGATATTCGACCAAGACTTCGGTGCAGATGCTTGCCGTCACCTCGTTTTCCACACAGTTCCTCGTCGAGTGCAATACGACACCGATGGGCCAAGGCAACAGTTCTGCGCCTCCCGTTGATATATGCCCGCTTTTTCGCCCATAAGCAAAGCGCATATACCAAATCTTTACCCCCACCCCCCGCGCGCGCCTAGGATCCTCCTTCATTTAATCGAGGAATTCGCTCGAGTATCTCCACCTCAATTCCAAGGCCCGTGGCGTCGACGGCTTCTGACTTGCCAGGCGCTTGCTTCTTCCTCCTCACCCCAGCCTTTGCCTTGTCCGTTATCGGTATCTTTATGACGAGTTGTATCCTCAGCAGCTTGCCCGACTGAAATACGGGGTGGGTCAGCTGGCAGGCCCCGTTGTCCGTGTAGTCAATCGCGTAGATACCCTCCTGGGGCCACCAGACACCAGCCTTGAGCCGAGAGGGAATTACCTTGCCTGCTGGCGACCCGTTCCTCGTCATCTTGTAGAATCTTTCGCCCACCTTGCTCCAGTGCGATAGTTGTCCGTGGACCGAGGGAAGCGAAAGATTGCTGTGTAGATATTGATGCGCTTGTACGTCGAACGCTTTCCAGTACTCCGACTCTACGCGATAGGCGTCAATGCCGCTGTAACCATCAAGAACTGTCTTGTAGCAAACCGGGTCGACGAGAGGTATGCTCGGGCAGGTGCCGTGATATTTTGCGGCAAAGGTCCAAGTTTGGGTAATGCATCTGAAGCCGCCTCTGCAAACGAATTGTTTGGAAACTCGCAACGTTTTCTCTTGCGAATGCGTCTTATCCTCTTTCTGTTCATATACTTCCGTCGTACCGTGAGAGAAGGAGACCGAGTTGAAGACGGGTGTGGCGCCCGGGAAACCAAAACCGACTGTTCCGTCCAAGCCAAACGTCTTGGAATTCTCTGTTCTCCAGCCGAAGGAGGAAGTTTCGACCCGCGCCGTGGACGATTCGATGTGGATAGTAATGTTCGAGTCGTCGTCGTAGTTGGCCGTGTTGTCGTCTTCCGTCGGCACAATCTCGATGTCGAAACCGTCGCTTGCGACCAGCATTTTTCGGCGTTTGTAAAAGCACTTCCGATCGAAGCGATTTCGAAACAACGATCCATCGCCGTTAAACCATTCATGCAGACCAAACACGCTGTCCACATACGGTTCGGGCGTGCCTGTGAAGCGCCTTCGGACCTCCTCAATCTCTCCCTTGGCCGCGGTGGTATGGCGAATGACGTCGACAAGATTCAAATCACCGGTCCACCTCATCAAGTTACCCTGCGCGCCCGCAAAGAACAAGAAATATAGAGAGGCCATTTTCCCAAGCATCATCATCGTCGTCATCATCATCATCATTATCACTCTCCTCCTCCAGGCGTGATTTTGGCGCTGTCAAGTAGAGGATAGGAATGGGTAGGAGGATACGACCAGTGGAGACAACTTTTCACACCGAGCCCTTGTTGGTAAACGAGAACGATGATCCATGGACGGAATCCCTCGATCCTATATACTTGGATACATGATCTGCACCTGAAAAGACTCATTCATCCTCTTTATGCGGTACTTGGTGCAGAGCTTGCCAAGGTGCCACTAATTCAGCCCATCGACGACATCATCATCACAGAACTGCAGGATATACGATTGGAGTGGAGAGGGCGGGTGGTCCATCTGCCCCGCCGCCATATCTCGTACTGGAAGTAATACGATACTTATGCATCGAGAATGGTCCATTGCTGTCACAAGAAGAGGGCCAAACAAGCAAACCAAAACGGCTCCGTATGGCGATCCTGGATGGAATTGACCAGTTGTCCGTTGAGCAAGTCTCTACTTTGTGCTCGATCTTCCCTGCCCCGTCATGACTTTATATCGCATACATAGCATGCTGCAATTACGTCGTATTACATGACTAGACTAGGACGCCGTGATCTGATTGCAATGGGGAACGATTGTACGCCAGCCATCGTCGTTTGCTGCTTTGGTTTGTTTGCACCCCTGTTCGTGCACTGTGCGGATGGAAGCGGCGGGTGTGTATGAAGTTGGCCACCAGACATTGGTAAGCCGTAGACGCTCTCCAACATGATCCGCTCGCGGTGCCCGGAAAGAAGACAGACGCGACGAGATCATTCATCATCGTGCCCAATAACAGAATGGGCTTGGGGTTGTTGTGCGTGCCAACGCGAACGACAATAGATACCCTACCACCTGCGGCGACCGCTGCTCGAACACTTGCCAAACCCCCCCTGTTGGCCGCTCGCTGGCAGGGACACGCCCTGCGGGCAATGTTGAAGCGCTGCTGCTGCTGGGGCCGCCGATGGCTATCCTTGTGGCATGACCTTGCGAAAGCTTGCTTTCCTCGGCCGACGCCGGTCTTGGCAACATGTCCGATCGCGGACCTGATCTCAACCTCGTGGAGCAGCGCATGAGCAACTCGTATTCGGGCGTGAAACACCCAAACGATTGCACGATATTCAGATCCTTATTGCAAAGGTACACGCGCCCGGCCAAGTTGATCGGACTGCTAGGCGGCTATTGGAATATCAAGTCCATCGACTTAAGCCTCAGAAGAAGCAAAAAGTAGCTCAAGGTCTCAATGAGCGCGTTGCACAGATTGGTACAATTGTTGAGACTCGAGGTAGACTTCGTCAGGTACTAGATCCGGCCCCAGCAGCCGCCTTGACTTCTAGCTTTGACTTTAAAGGCCTCTGCTTTGAATGGCAGCTTAAATAGATACGCTAGTTAATTTTTTAATATTACAGCCTTGAAAATGCTTTTTTTTGGGCTTTAAAGTTAGCCGCCTTGTCGTCAATTAGGGTGCCCATCTTGGGGGGGGGGGGGAGGCTGACTTAGCAACGAGCCCATTGATCAATGCAACACCTATTTCGCTCTCCTATCCTCATGCTCCGTTTCAGCACAGCATGAAGGCGGAGGAAATCTAGTCGTGATGAGTAATCGAACGAAATATATGATATAATGGGCTTATGGATCGATCGATCGAGGGATGCCAAGCGGTTATCATGGCGACCGGTTATTCATTACGAATACGAGGAATCTGCCTCTTCAAGGTGACAGGCTTCTGAGATCCTTGCCGCATCATTTCCAACCAACCCATCATCGTGGGATCTACCCGCGAACACGAGACGCCCTCACTCGCCGCTCCGCCCTTGGAATTTATTGATGCATGCGCGAGTTGGGTCTACACGTAGTTACGGATTCTATTGACAGGCACGCTTGTGTTCTATGGCTCCTGCATCTTTTGTATTACGTAGGTTATTACGAGGCAGCAGTTTGCATCTCGTGTACAGCGGGGTGGCAAAAATGTCGATTCAGTTTGTAGGAGTATCGCTCGAAAAACTGAATCGTCACTTTTGTCGAGTGACATACCGTACTGAAGTATATCGTAGGTTTTTGCGGGGTAGAGATCGGAAATGAGCCTGCTGAGTGACATACCGTACTGAAGTATATCGTAGGTTTTTGCGGGGTAGAGATCGGAAATGAGCCTGCTCTCAGGAGACACCATAGGAGTCACCTGACTAAGCTCCCGAATATCGCCAGCCGGGGCTCATCCGCTCTTCCTCGCGCAAGAGGACGGAGGACTCTTCAGAGATCAATACAACATCAACAACGTCCTCGAAGGTACCTGACAATTGAGCCATACATTCTTGACGCTGATTTCCATCAGAACCTGTCAGTCAACCGACAAGGTGGCTTTATCATACGACACGGGCCGAAATCGGCCTCGATCAGTCAGTCATGAAGCCTGCGTATTCGCATGGCAAAAATCAATGCAAGCTGAAAAGGGTGGGATCGTATTTTTTTGAATGGGCTCTATATTGCGAGTGTTTGCTGCCTGCCACATACAGTTGCGATGGATGATAAAGGTCGTATTGACTGACTCGATGGATGACAAGGGCAGATTGATTGATACTATATATGGCGAGGAGAAATTTCCTTCAACAACGAGAACTCGTCCACGGCCAACTCATCTCATAGCCTAGGAACCTCCGTGCAACTGCAATAAAGAAGAACATCATTTGCCAGCAGCTCTTGGCATCCAACAATGATGCATCTCTTCAGCCCCAGGCAGGGTCTTGTTTTTCATCTACTCTTCTCTGTTCAGTGCTTCACCGTTTCTGCCGTCGATACAGCTTTGGGGAACGGTCCGTTGGATTCCAGCCAAGCCCTCCGAGTTCCGCTCGGGGCACTTCCGAACGATCACGATGACTTCCATTTACCCGAGGAGAATCAAGGGGCCATTCCATGGACAATTTCCTCCCACGTAGCCGGTAAACCGCCGCCGCCTCCGAGTCTGGTCTTTCGCTACGATTTGCGAGATCCAGACGAGGTATTCTCCGATGGCTTTAAGACTCGCCAACTGGAGAGAGAGGGAAGGCCATCATTGGTTGGATGGGATATTTCTCGACATACATATGGCTCCGAGGAGAACCTGGAGAGCACCAACTACGTCTCCACCACTCGACTTCCCAAAGTGGCCGAGGAATTTGGCGACGATCTCGATTCCGGTGGCGAGCATAGCTTTTTCGACAGCGCGGAACTGACGGAAGCCGCCAAACGACAAAATCCAGACGGCTCGGTAAACTATCATCATCCCATAGCGGATGTCCTTGAAGATGCGGCTGCTAGGGGGCCGAAGATGGGATACATCTACATCATCAAGCCGGACCCATCCTTCATCAATGTCTTTCAAACCCTCGGACCAGATGGGTTCCAGGATAAAACTAACCTGCGCCAGCAGGAATTTGCCGCTATGGTGGAGATCAAGTCGGATCGAATCATTGGCGGCTACGATCTAGCGGATCCTGAGAAGGTGATCGAGTTCAACCCGGGATATAACCAGGCGTACGATCGGCAGCGCGCCGGCGTTGGGTACCGGCGTCTCGCCCATAATAGCAACGAAGTAATTTCCAATATGGCCAGAATAATCCGAGATAGCGCCGAGCTCGAGAGCAGAAAACTGAGGCAAGAGGCGGCATTGCGGCACGCTCCAAGGCATGAGTGGGAATCCATGTCATTGTCTCGTTTCATCCAAGAATTCACTGACCGCAATGCGCCTCCTCCAACCTCCACAGCCACATATCCGAGTCACCAAGGCGGTCCCGCCGAAGACGAGAGGGCGGGAACGAGCTCGGCCAGGACGCTGAAACGTCCACTCGATACCGCAGAGGATGATGGAGGTAGTGGTATAGGTGGCAAGCATCGTTGCCCGCGTAGTGAAGGGTGTAACCCGAAACATGTCACCAATCCGGTCATGACGGCAAGTACTGGTCAAGGAGAATCCAAAGCCGATGGAACAAATGCGGACCATGTCAAGGAGTTGGCATCGGACACGACAGAGCAGCAGAAGAATGCACTGCTTCAAACGAATCATCAAGGCAGGATGCCAATCAACCCCCTTGGTACGAAGGCAACCAAAAGCACCGACAACGAACAAGACGACGAGCCGGACAACGAACCAGACAACGAACCAGACAACGAACCGGGCGACGAACCGGGCGACGAGTCGGGCGACGAGTCGGGCGGTAAGCCGGGCAGATACAGAACGAGGCATAGAACTTCCTTGAACAGAAGGCCACGGAATAGAAACCACAAACGAGGCGATTGAAGGTCGGCCTAGTCAAACGTCAGTGGCACTGCTGTTGGTCGAAGACGACGCATGCAGCCTTGGAGGGAAATTATCATCCGGGATGGAGCATTCTGTACGCCATCGCGATGGCCCTCCTCCAACATTTGCTCCGGGGGATCGATCGAGTATAGACGGAGGAGCATTATCGTATAGACGGCAAATCGCAGCTCCGGGGGATAAGACAGGCGTTGCACTAATCAATTGATTAGTTGCGTAGAGGCTCGGTAAACAGGCCCACGTTTGGGGCAACGCTCGGTAGAAAAGGCTATGATGGTCGAGATCTCTTTGTGAAAAAATGAAGGTATTTCAATTACGAATTCGAATGCTCCTATTGAAGCCCAAGCGTATAATGTGACGACAAGGTAGGTCACGGGCCGAGAAAAAAGGGCAGAGCAGACAGACAGCTTGCCGACGGGATGGGGGGAGAAAAGAGACTGAAACGCCGGAATCACGAGCTCGAGTCGAGGCGCACGAGTAATTTTTCGTAGCTTGTCCCGGAGGAGATGAAGTCGGACGCATCGACGGACCATGTCTCGCACATTGATATTCGGATGGGATGGATGTGGTAACGGCACGTGATGAAGCATGTGATCCGCTTCTCGACGGGCAGCAGCCTTCCCTTGCTCGCACCGAATAGCTGCAAAATGTACGGAGTACTAATAAACATTATGTCCCGTAACTGTTAAAAAAACAGGGGGGCTACAGGTAAGCACTTGCTTGCATGTAAGTACGGATAATGTGCGTACAGGTATTATTAGGTACTTACTGTATTACCTTAGCACTAGCACTGTAAGTATTCAAGTACCGTACAGTGCGGAGTAGTTGTACTTCGGTAAGGGTACGGAGTAATACTGCAATGCCCATGGACTGTACTCCGTACTGTATGTAGTTGTACTTAGATGTGCAGCACATATACTGTAAGCACTGTACAGCTACTTACAGCACAGTGCATGTAGTTGTATAAGTACATGCGCGTACAGCACCCCTGTGCTCAGTGCCGTACCAGTACTTATCTGTTCAAGCCTGGTGCCACAGCCGTGCATGGTACTAACGCTTGCAGGTACCAGATACTTACAGCGGCTTCGAAAGAATGTCAAAGGAGAAACTGCCTTGACCAAATCGACAACAACATTCTCCGCCTCGGATACTTTCAATATCTGTCATTCGCATCCAGAGAAATGCCCCAAAGTCATCGAGTGACGAGTCTTGTTCCTTCACGTAAACTCATCTGGCCAACCAACAGGACGACGCACGTACGTGCGCACCCGCAGGTCATGCACTGTGCTCACTCCCACGGGTGCGACGACAGGGGGGGGATCCGTGCGGTAGCGCGGCCCTGTCCCTGTCCTTGTCCCTGATGCTCCGTCCACCTGGCCAAAAGCTGCTGGAGCAGGTGCCGTCGCAAACGGCCTTCAACTCGAAACTCAACAGTTGGGAAATCGGGCAGAAGCCATCGCCAGCGCGCCCGTGCCCTTGCAGACGAAGCCGAGACGACAACAAGGTCATGATCTCGCCGGCTCGATATTCTCCGCCGCACATCATCTTGCCTCGCAGGCTACCCCTCGTCGGCGCCCTCCCCCGGTCGTCCGCCTCGCCATGGACCAAGCCGACATCCCGGCGCTGCTCTCGCGGCTCGGCAGCGACGAAGATGGCGTCCGCAAGATGGCCGTCTTCAAGCTGCAGAGCTCCATCAACGATCCTGCCTTTGCCGACGTCTTCATCTCCTCGGGCGGCCTCGCCGTCCTGCGTCGGATGATCATGGGCTCGGGCGGCAACACTCTCGCCTACTCGCTGCAGAGCTTGACACGCCTGCTCGAGGTGGACATGGGCTGGGAGATCTTCGAGGGGCCGACGGCGACGGATCTCGTCGAACGGGTGGTGGAGCTGATTGTCACGAACCCGCTGGTTAACATCCTCAGGGGAGCAATGTCCATACTCGTCTCGCTCGTCGGCCACTCGCAGTCGAGCGCCGTCGGCTCCCCCGGGGGTGCGACGCCCGGTCCCTTTGGCTTCAGGGCCCTCAAGCCGGCCGTCGCCGTCTACCCGCACTTTTTCGAGCTCGTCATCCAGCAGCTGCGGAGCGCCGACCACGCACTCTGCGCCAACGCCCTCATGCTCATCAACGCGCTGATACGCGACGCCATCTCGACGAGCACGCTGGATGCCGTCGGCGGATCGGGCGGCGAGGAGTGGGTGAAGCTCGTCAAGAGCTTGCAGGATCTGGGCCTGACGAGGGCCGTGTACAAGCTCATGCAGAGCTCGGCGCTGCAAGATCTCGCCCACCCGATGCTCGAGTTTCAATCCCTCAGCAAGGTGCTCATTCGAAAATGGCGAGACGTCGGCGTCGACGGCGAGCGGCCGGAACATCGGCGGGCTCTCGAGAGCATCCATCTCGCGAGCGCGTCGGATGCGAGCGGGAGGCACGACGGCGCCGAGAAGTGGCGGAGGCTTGGCTTCGAGACGGAGAACCCCGGCCAAGAGTTCGAGCCGACGGGCTACCTCGGCATCATGGACCTGACGAGCTACGTCCGAAAGCACGAGGATGGCTTCCAAAAGCTACTGCAGGAGCAGAGCACGAAGCCGCTGACGGACCGTTGCCCCGTGGCGCGGGCCAGCCTCGCCATGACGACGATGCTCTACGAGCATTTCGAGATCGAGAGGTCCGACGCCGAGGACGCCAAGGGCTATCAAGGAGGCGAGACCAAGGACCACGACAAGCTGTTCCGGCCCCTGCTGCTGCACTGGCCCCGGCTGCACACGGCCGGCCTGCGAGCCTTCTTCCGAATATGGAAGGCCACGGGCGCCGGGGAGGAAGACGACTTCGACAAGGTCGCCGCGCTGGTGCGCATTCTCGTCGAGCAGGTCGTCGGCGGAGCGACGCGGACCAAGGACGTGCTCGAGGTCGAGGATGAGCTGCAAGACTACGACGTCGGCCGGCTGCGAGAGGTGCAGATGGACCTCCTCGAGCTGGCATTCGACGCCACCTGGGGCCGGCACCTCCACCAGGTCCGGGAGGTGCTGCAGCAGGAGGCTCTGCAGTTCGTCAAGGAGCAGCGAGTTCGATGCCTCCTGCAGGGTTCGTGGTTCGCCAAGCCGACGATGAAGCGGGCCACCATGGATGCCCAGCTGGCGTCGTCGACTTCGACGCCTTGGAGGTTCGTCAAGCTCTCGCACAACCGTCGGTACCTGCACTACGCAGACTTCGAGTCGCAGATGGCGCAGGATCCCGGCTTGGACAGCCTAGACGACAAGGTGGATCTGAGCACCATCAGCTCCGTCGTGTCCAACGTGTCGGCGCCCAAGGACGACGCCAAGAGCACCAACAGCGGGTCGACGGCGCAGCATCAGACGGCCGCCGGCGGCAGCGTGCGGGCAACGACCAAGATCACCATCTACGGCAACGCAGGCGCCGTCGACGCGGAGGCGGGCCAAGGGGACAGGCGGGAGGTGCCCATCCTCACCTTGTGGCCGCTGAGCCACAGCTTGGCATCCGAGTGGCTCGACGGCCTGCTGATGCTGCTTCAGCAGGCGCCCATCACGGCGGAGACGAGCAAGCTGATCAACCTCGTGAGCGACTACGGGCTGAAGATCCGGCTGCTCAACGTTCGCATGGACTCGCCGTTCGAGGGTCCGCCGCCGGGCGCCGGCATCGTACCGAGCCGAAAGGGTTTGGACGAGGACTACTTCTTCGAGGTGTAGCATCCTCGTGGCCGAATGTTGGACGGGAGTCGGCGAGAGGATTCCCATGCTGCGCTCGCGCTCGTGCTTGTGCCTGTACGTTCTTTGATATATACCCTGCTCTCGACAAAAAGCTAGACGAGAGAGCTTTCACAAGACCAATGGAAATGGATTGATTGTCACTTGCTCCAACAGCCTTGTATGCACGCACGGGTTCACGGGTGCCGGGCCGGTGACCCAGGCACCGACGGCATCGTGCCAAGAGCATGGAGGCGACACTGGCGGGAGGGATGACGGATCGGACGCTCATCGTCGTACGGTTTGAGACGAACGTCGAAGGATGGATGGATGCTGGCGGGCAGATGGCTGCGCGGGCCAAGCCATGATCGAGGGTGAAACCGTGGTGCAATGGTGTGCTGTCGGAAAGTCGAGGGTGGAAGTCGTGTGAGGCATACGTAAGTAATATTGTACTTGCAGTCTCAAGTACGTACTCAAGTACAGTAATACTTTCTACGGAGGACGGAGTGCTGTGCAAGTAATACAGAGTACGGAGTACGGAGTATTACCGTATTACCGTATGACATGAATCATTACTGCAAGTACTTAAGTACTTGTACGGGTGTGCAAGCACACGGGCCTTTAGCGGTGGGTGTTGAATGACGGCACACCACCAGCAAATGTCTCTCAAAGGTGCCCAGGCAGGGGTCCCGTTACGGAGTAGAGGTGCGCAAAGGCCTGCACTAGGGGTAGGTACTATTGCCTGTACGATCCTCCACAGCAGAAAAAGCAGCGGCTCTTCTGCCGTCGGCGAGCGGTTTGGGGGGGGGGTAGGGGGCCTTCCGGAGTGGGCTCCAGCAGGGTCGACAGGGCACAAGCGTGATCCTCGTCACTGAGCGGCAGCCACTGCGACGGAGCCACTGCACGGTCGTGGAGTTGCATCATGATCGGGCACAAATGGGTTTGGTGCAGTGGCGCAAGGTGCATTGCATTGCGTGTCTTGTCATTCTCTGCCGCATGACTGGCCGCCGGCGCACGACGAAACCTCCTCCACCTCTCCCTTCAGCCATTCGCCAACTTCCAACGGAATTGGCGGTGACGGCGAGCCGTGACACACGCAGAGAGGCCAGGAGGTGGACGCCAAAGGGTGGCATAAAGTACGCCGCAGCAAGCACACGAGGCGGTCGGGCAGGGAAGAAGATGCGAGAGATGAGAGGAAAAAAAGAAGAAAAAAAGAATAGATAATATGCCTTCCGCGTCCCCCGACCATCCTTCTGCTCTTTCCTCGTTCTCTCTCATCGTCAGCTCCCCCTCCGAGCAGGGTACGCAGATGTCACCGGTGCATTGGTTGCATTGGTTGCATTGTTTTTCTTTTCGACATCGAACGAGGGTTGTGTAGCGAGGTGCCAGGCAACGGGAGGTCGTTCCGGGATACAGAGGTACTAAGCAAGCTCCTGGAAATGGACAGGTATGATGACTAACACCCTGGCCATAGTGTCCGTCGTGGGCTCGTATACGGTACCGACGAATTGGCCCACGGCCGCGCGGTTGCGTGAGTACCCGGTACTGGCGCGCTCCATCACACGATTCAGGCTCGGTGCCTAGCACCTCTCAGGAGGTATTAATACTTACAGGCCGGAAGCCTGCTGCCTGTCCGCCCCCAGGCAGCAAGTGCACGTACCGTCAGGTACCCACCAGCAGCACGTTGCTCTGCTGTCCGCTGCCAAGGTGCCTGGGCAACCGAATCGACGAATACGGATACCTTGTTGCCTTAGGCAGCGGGTGCTGGATCGGTTCCACGACGAGGCACGGAACAATACGACGTGCGATCGACGAAAAAGGTACTGCTCGAGCTAGCGACGGACGACGCGGAACGGACAGAGGCCACCCACCGTCTTCCATCGCCCACACCACCATCACAATCACCCATTTCGGCACCAACGAAGCACCAAGCCAGCACCGACGCAGCACCAAAGCAGCCGCTACCGCTACCGCAACCGTACCGCTACCGCTGGCCGCTACCGCACCGCACCGCATTCCAGCGACAAAACACATACTTACTTATTCGTGTTACGCACAGTACTCCGTACCAGCGCACGCTCGCCTGCTCATCATCACCCACCGCTGCCTCCCACGCTCTGCCAGGTATGTGCCGACATCTCGCCTCCTCCCTCACTCTCCCCAGCGTTGGCTCCCCATTGTCGTCTTCACCACTCCGTACTGTGCGTGCAGTTGCACCTCGGTCGCTCCGGTTCGTTTCGTTTCGTGCACGTCGCTGGCGTTGCCCGTCCGTCCGTCCTCGTCGTGGCTGCACTGCTGCCAGCTGGCTAGCCAGGCTGTCATTTTCCCACCTAGCGAGGCCATGCATTAATAACCCGCTTTGCTCCCCAGCTCTCCATCCCCCCGGTCACCAATCAAAAGGTTCCGGAACCCTGTCCCTGTTCAAAACATCGACTGTGCAACAACCAGCCTCAGCTCCCCCGCCCCTTTTCGCCAAATCTCGAGGCGCATCTTTTTCGAAAGAAATCTCGGCAAAGCATCATCATCATGTCTCGCATCCAGATCCCGCTCGACGTCCTGTCGACGCGCCTCAACCTCAGCGACCGCCTGCAAGGCTTCCGCTCCGGTCCCCTTTCGGGCCGCTTCGCGAACCTGCGCTCCGTCTCCGAGTTCTTCGACTTCAAGCGCTTCTCCAAGCCGGCCAACTTTGGCGAGGTGCAGTCCCGCGTCAACTACAACCTGAGCCACTTCTCGACCAACTATGCCGTCGTCTTCGCCATGCTGAGCCTCTACGCCCTGCTCACCAACTGGCTCCTCCTCTTCGACATCGTGCTCGTCATCGCCGGCATGTTCCTCATCGGCCGGCTCGAAGGCCGCGACCTCGAGTTCGGCACCTTCCGCGCCACCTCGTCGCAGCTCTACACGGGCCTGCTCATCGTCGCCATCCCCCTGGGCCTCATCGCTTCGCCCTTTTCGACGTTGCTGTGGCTCATCGGCGCTTCCGGCGTGGCCATCATCGGCCACGCCTCCTTCATGGACAAGCCCATCGATGAGGCTTTTTCCGGGGAGGCGGTCTAAGTGGTCGGCCGCGAGCTCCCAAATTTGCGCCCCAATGGGGAAGACCATCGAGGCGCCGCGGGCGGAGGAAAACGGACGGGGACGCAGCGCACCGCGGCCTCTGGGGGGGTGATGACCCCAGGGTCGAGGAACTCTACACGGACGACGACGACGACGACGACGAGACCGACACGCAGGACGGCGGGCTGTCCCTGCTGCGACGCAGCATGCGCATCAGCAGCGATTCCCTTCAGTTCACGGGCGTGGATTTGGGGGGGCAGAATGGAGGGGCCGCTCCCTGGGGCGGTTACGGAGAATCGGACGACGACGAGGGGGAGGTGATCGACTCGGCCTCGATCAGCGAGTATGAATACGACGTCGGCGGCGTCTACGGAGACGACGCCGACACGCCGGCCGTTCACGACATGGAGGAAGCCCTGGTCCGGTCGGCGCTGCAACGCATCGGCCGCGCCCGAGCCAAGGGCAGGGACGAGGTCAAGCTCAACAAGGAGGAGCTGGCCGCGCTCGACCGACGACGACAGCGCATCCAGGAGGAGGAGGAGAGGCAGAGGCGGAACTCGGCCATGGCCGGTGACGCCAGGAAAAAGGGGAGGAAGGAGCACCGCATCGCCGTCCCCCTCTCGCAGGTGGCACCCATTTCCCGCAAGGAGAGGTTGAGCACCGCATCGATACGCCCGAGGCGAGAATCCTTTCCCGAGGGACCGGAGATGCAAGCCTATCCTCGGATGGGCTATTTCCCGCCTCCTTCGTCATCCCGCACGCGGCCGCGGTCCGGAACCACGTCGTCGACGCCGCACAGTCGCCCTCACGAAGACCGTGCCTTCTCCCCGAACGGCCGCGACGAGGAGACGCACGCCTGGCCGAGCAAGCGGCACGTTTCCGAGTCCGGTCCTCGTCGCCACGCCTCTCGAGCCTCGAACCGCGATGATTATTCTTCCTCGCGTTCTCAGGTCGACCCGTTTCAGTACCTCACCGGCGCTTCTCCGGCGTCCTATCCCAACGTCGCTCCGGCGAGCTCGAGGCGATATGCTTCGGGTCCGGCCGTCATGTCGTACGGCCGCCGTCGAGGGCTCGTCGCTTCGTCTCCATCGTCTAGCCGACAGGGGTCCCAGCGCCGTAGCTGCGACGACCAGACCAGCGACAGCAGTCGGACAAGCGAGGGGACCGCCGCCGACGACCGCGGTAACGGAGTGCGCATTCGGGAGCCGCCGGGGAGGGGAAGAGACGTGGGCATCGTGGTCGAGGCTTCGCCGGAGCGCGGTTCGAAGACGCCGCCCAAGAAGAAGTCATCGTCACCGGTCAAGCGAAAGCCGATGCCGGGAGGGAGACGCAAGAAGAAGTGAGGGAGGTGCCGTGGGGTTCGTTCGGTCGTCGTATTGATATCTCGTAGAGTAGTAATATTCATCTAGTCATTAGCAAATGTTTCTGCCGCATCGATGTTTCCACGCTCGAACCCGTGACGGGTGTTGCGTAGCGACAGAAGTTATTTCATTTGTGCTGATGGCGAGTTGCCGAAGAACATTGGGCCTTGCCTCGGCATCGCCCCCGCCGTATCCCAGCCAGCGCGGCAGCTCTCTGTGCCGAGAGGTCACAGGTCACAGAGCCGCACTACCCATGTAAGAAACACCACCAACGAACGTTTCCTTTGAACTCCCAGCCACAATAATCTCATACCATCAACCCCCCCCCCCCCCCCAAAACCCCAAAACCCCAACCCCTAACGACCACAGCTCAGTCGACTCGTCACTAGATTCCCGTATATGCGTGCATAGGCATAAAAAAGACGATAGCAGAAACGGACGCATCGCTGCCCGCACATCATACGCACAAATATACCTAGATTCGTACTTGACCTAGGAAACGTCGGCCTCTGAACGGACTTGGGCCTCAGACAGGCGTCGCCCACTGGCAGCCGAGAATGTCATCAGGCAGCAAAGCTTCGGCCGGCGGAGATTCCGCCAAGACGGCCACCAAGCGACTCATCAAGGAGCTCGATATATGGCGCAAGGAGCAGCCTCAAGAACAGGGCATCGAGCGGCTCGAGCCCATCTCGGAGGAAAACCTGCTCGAGTGGCAGGCCGTCATCAACGGACGCGGCGTCGGTTGCGGATACGACGGTGCGATCGTCCCCTCTAGCACTCCTTTCCCTTCCTCCCTCATCCCCGCCCGCCCAAAGTCACGTTGCTGCCAAGTCCGAGGCTGCTAACGCTTGTCCCTGTCGCCGTCTGCAGAAGGCCGCTGGTTGCTCACAGTCAGCATCCCCCCCGCGTACCCTCTCCAACCTCCCAAGATACAGTTCGTGACGGCGATTGTGCACCCCAACATCGCGCTGCACACGGGTGAAATATGTCTCGACCTGCTCAAGGATGCGTGGACCCCCGCTTACAGCATCCTCGAGTGCGTCCGCGCCATCCGTATGCTTCTCAGCTGCCCCGAGACCGACTCCCCGCTCAACGTCGATATCGCCGCCCTGCTGCGTCAAGGTGACGTCCTCGGCACCCGCAGGCTTGTCGAGAGCTGGTGCGCCGAAGAAGGGGGACGCTACGACGGACAATGAGGGGCGTCGTCGAACTCTCTGGGCGATGGAACCAAAGCTTGGGCACGAGGCAAAACCACCAAACTCCTTCTTGCGGTACGAGTATTTTCTTCGGCATGGTGGACTATTGTCATTGCGCCCCTGGGCATTGCAAAACATGCATGGAGCGTATGCGGGCATCGCTTTGGCGGGCGGGGGGGGTGTAAAATTGTCGAAATATTGCAACTGTCTATCATAATCCAGCCCATAAACACACACACCATGTCACCAGCTTCCCCTCCCACTACCTCCGGGCCCATCTCCAATCTTGCACATGTATCTCTGGGGAGGGGGAATGAGAAGCCGAAATAAACTAGGGCATTGAACGAGGTTTGCCGACGCTACGAAGGAGAGAGGATGCCCTTACCACCACCATTGGGTGCATGAAGATCAAGGCTCGGTGACGCCTGCATGTCCCTCCATCCCACCACCCCCCCTCCCCCTCTAGCAGCGGTCAGGGTTGTTCCATCACGTGTTTGCACAAAAGAACGATGATTCGCCGCGCTGCGGTCGGTCGACCGTATAGGTTTGCTGTGGCGGTCCGCGGCAGTGTCGACACTGCCGGACAACGTCAACCACTGTGACGGCCTCGGAGATGGCGGGATGGGAGAGACGTGGGGATCCTTCGTTGGCCTACACTTAAGAAAGGGCATTCGCTTATTCGTTGTAGTGGTAGACCTGTGGCCATGCGTGTTAGCTCGAATCGGCGCCAGCAGTTGGCTGGATTGAATCACTTGCCTTGTAGTTGGGCAGCCCATACGGCTGCCAGCCCAACCTCTTGGCCATCTTCGCGAAGCCCTCCGTTTCGATGAGGTTGTAAAAGGCAAAGGGTGGGAACATGGCGCCGTCGCGGTGGACTTCGGCTTTGACGAGCAAGGCGGTGCCGCCGACGCCATCGAGCGGAACGACGAGGTTCTTCTCCCCGTCGGGCGTGCTCATGTAAGCCATCAAGGTACGGTAGGTGGCCATCTCGGCGTAGCCTTCGAGGAGGATTTCGTCGGGGCCCATGGACGACGCCATCTGCTTCGCAATGTCGCTGTCCTGCCAGTTGTTGTAGTCGTACGGCCGCTCGTCCATCCTCTTGCGCTCTTGGTTGTAATACCTCTGAAAGCAGTTGGCGACCATGATGGACTTGTCGTATTGGGCCAGGTCCTGGATCAGGCTGGGCGGGGATTCGACAATGTCCGAGTCGAGCCAGAGGACCCACGAGGTGGACGGGCCGAGCGTGGTGAAGAGCAGAGAGTTGCGTGCCTTGGCCATGGCCGCCCTCCGTATCCCTTGGTTGGACAGCTTGTGCCGTTCGCTCTCGTCCTGGGAAGCGAGGGGAGGGTCGAAGTCTTGGCGCAGGATGATGATGCTCTTGAAACGGTGCCTTTCGTCGCCTCGCTTCTGCGTCTTCTCGATCTGCTTCTGCAACGCGGCCGTCGCGGCATTGCCTTCCCTCGTCTTGGGGAGGATGAAGCCGAGGGTGATGAGCTCGTGAGGGTAGTCGAGCTTCATCAGGTTGTCCCAGTACTCCTGGTAGAAGCGTGCCATGGGCGTCAGGACGAGGATGTGCTCGCGGTTCTTGATGGGCTGCGACGTGACCGTCACCTTGTTGAGGTTGTAACGCGTCACGGGCGGCGGCTTCAGGTCGTTGGCCGATCGGGAGCTCTGCTTCTTGTAGGGCGACGTCGGGGGCGAGAGGTGATGCGAGGCCGTGAAGGAAGGGATGCGGCTGATGGGGCCGGACTTGGAGGGCGAGACGAGAAAGATGAAGATGAAGATGCACAGGATGGCACCGAGGAGGAGGGTGCATGGGCTCGCCTTCTTGAGGCGGACGGACCCCATGGGTCGAGCCATGGAGGCGGCGGTGGAGGCTGCGTCGTCACGCAGCGGCGGTCGTCGTCGGGGGCATGTATTCACGTCGAGGGGGTCGGCGGCATCGACGATGCCTTGGACGGTGACGGCGCACGTGGCAGAATGGCCGAGCGAGAGGGGAGGAGGCGGCGGCGGCGACGGGAAGGGAAGAGGAGGGTAAAAAAGTCGACGCAGATGCGGATGCGGATGGCAGGTGGCCGATGCGACGAAATGGCCTCCGAACGGGGACGACGAAATCCGGCTAGTGGGAAATGCGGCAGTGGCTCGCAGGAAAAAAAAAAGGCCAGCAGCGTGAAGTCGACAGACAAGCTAGGGAGGGGCAGGTGGGAGAGCGATGTTGCCCGTTCCCTTGCCACGTCGCAAGCTACTGGTAGGCACAAGCTGGACAACGGTTTCACCTGGCCGGCCAGGGGAGAGAAGCTAAGCTGAATATTGTTGGAGAGCTGCTCGAGGGCATCAATCAATTTAATACCTAGTTATGCTGATGGGGTACAGGGCCGTATTGCTCCGTACCGTACGAGTAAACTTGCCTTTACGGACAGACTTGTGGCTTTGCCGCATTGGCTACCAGCACGGAGCACTTGCACGTACAGTTGGGAGGACAATACTCGCACGTTGTGATGAGGTATTACCCGTACCGGACGTTCACACACATTATGTCGCAAGTACAGTACATTCTCAGTACATGCATGTACGTGCATGAGTAAGTATATTTTGTCTTTCACCTATTTCCTTGTTCTAATACCGTACAGTACAATCAGTGTTGAGTACCTTGTGTACGATACTGTACATTTGTCGGCGCATACATGCACCTAATTACCTACTCCGTAAGAACCACAAACACAAGAACAGGTAAGTGTAAGTACGTAAGTACTGATACTTGTGATAAGTACAATAAGTACTTGTACGGAGTACTGCAGTACTTGACTAATCCTCCGTAGTCCACCACTCTGTACGGAGTACTGTACAACTAAGTATTAGTACTCCGTACTCAGTAATACTCCGTAGTCCAGTACGGAATTGGAAGCAAGGCGGCGGAGAATCTTCGGGCCGCTTAGCCTTCCCCCCCATGCCCTCATTCAAGCACCAAGGTACTGTACTCCGTACCTACATGTACTTACTCCGTACTTAGTTGCAAGTACTTAAAGTACATCTACATGCAGAGTATGAGCAGTACTAATACTGCACTGCACATGTACAGTCCCGTCACTTTGCTGATGCTATCACTAAATCGAAGCCAGCAGCAGAGAGTACGGGGATCAGCAAGAAGACACCTCGCCAGCGGATCAATTATCCTATTCTTCGGACAATGTAGATTGACGGGGGTAACCAGTCAAATGGAAGGCAAAGACGTACCGTCATCCAGCTTGTTTCCCTCGCCCTTTTCTTTCCAAATGATAGCCTCAATTCCCAAGTAATGCACGACGTAGGTCTAGGGAAGGGCGAGGCATATCTAAGTAAGTACGGAGTACTCCGTACTGCAAGTATTAATGTTAAAGTAAGTACTAAGCTTGCGCCCCGGTTGTCGGAGCATCCATGTCACTCCCCGTCCCACACCTTTTTGTCCATTGTCAAGCAGCTTCAGTGACAGGTTGTGCAGTAATTAATTAATCACTGCAAGTACTGTACGGACTTCTCGTACTGTAAGTACTTACCTGTAAGTACAGTACTCTGCTTTCAAGTAATATACTCCCAAGAGGTACCTGTTACTGTACTCAAGTCTCAAGCACACCCAGGTCCACCCAATGCACGTAGCATTGAAGTACCGGTACATGCTTTCACGGAGTACAGAGTACGGAGTATACTTACATTACGGAGTATACATTACTCCGTACGGAGTACTTAAATACATCGAAATGTACTCCGTAAGTACTCCGTATTATTACTTGTACTGTAAGTACTCCTACTTGAGCTGGCTGCCTAACTGGGCCCGCTCACCTAACTGGTCGAATTGGCCCACTAATTACCATCAATTCATCCTCGCAGCAGACCTCAAGCGTCAACATTTGACTGCAAGTATTGCACAGTGGACAGGCTACGTCTACTCCGTACGTGGAAAGCAAATCGTCATCCCAGCCGCATGAGGAGCACGACTTGAAAGGACAAGCTTCTCTTCCCCGGCGTCGCCACCACTCTCCCCTGCCTTCGAACCTACACGTCCGCCACGTCGTCCGAGCATCTTCGCCCAGCATGGCCGACAAGATGGACCGAGGTCTCGATGAGATCATTGCCGAGACCGTGAGCAACTCGGCCCGGCTGCCTGTCGTTGGCACTTGACCTGACAGACATCCTAAGCGCAGCAGCGGCTCCCGGAACCGGCGCGGCGGCGGCGGTGACCGTCGTCGCGACCGCATCGAGTCCCCTCGGGATGGCGTGAGAAAGGTGAGCTTGCGCTTCCACGTCCATCGCGGTCATCGCGGAGCCATGGCCAGGTCGAGCAGGGCCAAAGCCGAAAGCGCTGGCTGACAGGGCCCGGCCGTTGCGCGACCAGAGTTTTCGAAACGAACCCCGATCCATCGACAGGTTAGACGAATCGATCATCGCTCCATACCCGGCGACGTGCCTGCTAAGATGATCCGTCAGCGAATGGGTCCATGATCGCTACGACGATGATAGTACGAGTTTCCCGTCTCGTTCTCGTGCCTTTCTCTGACCATTGACCCTAGGCTTTCGCCGAGGAGGCCCTGTGTCCCGGCGTCGGCGCGAATCCCCCGATCGCACGTGGGTTCTTTCCTGCCCTGATCACTGCTCCCCTTTTCCTCCTAACGCGTCAACCCCAGCCACCCGAGGGCCGCGAAGCTCCGGGTCGAGAACATTCATTACGACTTGACCGAGGAAGATCTGGATGTGCGGATACCCTGTCCTTCCTGGCCACCCTGGCGGCTAATTCCGAACCTAATCGTAGGAGCTCTTCGCCAGAATTGGTCCGGTCGTACGGCTACAGCTGCTCTTCGATCGCGCAGGACGCTCCGAAGGCAGAGCATATGTCACGTACGAATCGATGGACGATGCGCAGGAGGCCATCCGTCAATTTGACGGCGCCAACGCCAATGGTACTTTGCCCGTCTCCTTCCCACCCTCGACGGGAACCCCACGCTGACGACCGGCGTAGGCCAACCGATTCGCCTCAACCTGGTTCCCTCTGGTCCGGCGCGGAACCCATTCGACACGGCCGTGATGCCTGGTCGTCCGCTGTCCGAGAGGGTTTCCATCCCCGGCCGCCAGACGCGCTCCGTGTCGCCTCGCCGGCGTTATGACGAAGACGATGCAGCCCGCAAGGGAATTGACAGGTACATCCCGGGCAGCGGCAGCCGTTCCAGGAGTCCGGCGCCCCGATATTCTCGCGGCGGCCGTCGTCCGGGCCTCAGGCGAGAGGTCGGTGCCAGGGAGCAGCAAGGATACCAATCCGCCAGGGGAGGAGGCCGAACCCATACACGCACGAGGAAGACGCAAGACGAGCTTGATGCGGACATGGCAGACTATTTTGGAGCCGGTGCTTCCACCACTACTACTACAGCGGTCGGGCCCGACGACGTCGACATGATCGAATGAGTCATTGGAATATCAGCCCCGACGGTGTGCGTCACGATCTCAGATAATCATAGCTTCGGCCCTCGTCATGCGGCCGCTTGGGAATAGGAATATACAGTGTGACATGCTCACGGCATGTACGAAACACCCTTTGGCCGGCAATTGAGGACACTCATGACCGACCTTTTGTTCAGCAGGACCCTACTCTGCTGAGGGAGTTGCGCGGCAACACGCTGACTTGGATTGTTCACTGTTCATTGGCCCGTGTCAAGCTGTTGAAGGGGCAGCCGAATACGAAAGTACATAAAACACCATCACTACACCCCCACAAATGAACTTTTCGTGATCAAACGACGCTGGCAACCCGACCGTGGTGGTTTCCGTACTCTACCGACTTTGCTCAACCATGATCGTCTCCGCCGTTGCAACGCCCGAGGTGGGGATGACGTATCGAGGGGCGAGTGGGGAATGGGCATCGCGATGCTGATGATCGGCCACGGTCATCAGAATTGCCCTTGTAGCTACCGAAACGCCCCAGTCCTTTCATCCTCCATGCAGCTGGGTCCTGGCAAGATTTCGCTCTGTTGCTGCTGGGTAGAACAGCGGTCTTTTGTGCTAGAAACGATACCTCGTTCAGCAGTGCTCAGAATTTATCCAGGCACGACAAGACTCGGGTCCTGAAAGGCGCCATCTATATGTTTCCTCCCCTAGGCCAAACGCGATCTCGTCGGTTCCAGACCGTCGTAGATTCGCCTTGGTGGACGCGACATCCGCAGTATCCGCCCAGCGTCGTCGCTGAAGATGTGCTTTGTCGTCGAGTGAGGAGCTGCTTCAAGGTTTGAGGCTGTAGCGTAACAGAGGTCCTTGAGGGTGTTGCTGAGGTGATGGCTGACCGGTGGATGCGGAAGTGGGGTAGCCGTACGCTGAGTGTGAATAGCATCATCGTCCATCGCAGATACCGTACACCGGCTTGTATCGCCTTGTGGCTATATCAAAGTCGCTGCCGCAGCATCCGCTAGTCGTTCCGTTCCTATGGAACGGAGCAGTCCACCCTTTTTCTTGTCCTTCACAACATAAACTCGCGCGTTCGGAACACTCAGTTTGGATTCATCCAAAAGTCCAGTCTCCGGATCAGTCGAACCAGAAATGAAGACACCTTGGGTTGAAAGAGCGCCAAAATGGTCATCAACCAAAAATCCAGATTCCGCCACCTCTGCCTCTCCTTCTGCGTACTCGTCGTTTCGCGGGACGCCAAATACAATGCCCGAACAGGAAGCGGCAGTGTCTTGAGGAGGTGCAGGTGCTGGCATGAAGAACTGGATCTGAGAGCCCGGAGGCGCAAAACTTGAACGATCCATAGTCTGGAAAAAGCGCTTCATCTCTTCTTCTTCCGACAAGGCAAAATGGGTTCTCTGAGGGTCAATGGACAGAAGCCCCTTTTTCGCACCCCAGCCGCCGCCGCCGCTCACTAGAGAATGGCTGTCAGATTTGCGCCCCTCAACGTAGAGCCTCATAATACTTACATATCTGGAACAGACGTCCGCCAGATCCATACGACTGTTCCAGGTACTGCGCCATTACCTCGATTTCATCCCGTGTCGCCGGTTTTCCGAGCAGTGAACGCGCCGGGTCAGGAGCGTTGTCAAGGTCCACGGCGGAATTGATCATGGCCCAAACTCCCATGGGCCCCGGTGCGATGTCGGATGCCGACCTATTCTTGAACATTGTGTTCACGGAATCCTCGAGTTCCGTGGATGCAGGTTCCCTTTTGCCGTTGACTTCAATGCCCCGGATGATGTTCCCGAACCCATCTGCCACAACGCGTGCGTGGGTAATGGGGCACAAGGGGGCCCAAAGACCCAAGTCGTTGGTCGAGTGCAGCTTCCTATGCAGCGATAAAATGATACGCTGCGAGGATTTCTGGCAACTTTGGCGAAGGATGGGCGACGGTTCTGTCATGTCGAAACGGGAAGCGAGCAAGGTCGACGTTCTACTATTGTGAAAAGTGGTTC
The DNA here is from genome assembly GCF_001625195.1 of Drechmeria coniospora. NCBI lineage: Eukaryota > Fungi > Ascomycota > Sordariomycetes > Hypocreales > Ophiocordycipitaceae > Drechmeria > Drechmeria coniospora. The sequence continues at coordinate 7,818,553 of NC_054390.1, read as the reverse complement.
TCGCAAGAGGTAACGTAATCCGAGGGCTTCCGAGATGAAATGTGAGGGTCGAAACAGAATCGGAGTCTTCTCTTGCTCTTGGCGGTGATGGCAGCCATAGGTCTGGGAGTGTCTCGTCCAGTTTGCCACGAACAACCGAGAAACCTCGCATCTGTCCAGATTCTCCAAGCGCCGGCGCCATCTGATCGACAATGGCGCACAAAACATGAAATTCGCCAACTTTCTGGGATCCAGATAGTAATCTGGCGAATTCTGCCATAAATGCACCGTCTTCAAACGCCCTTGCAAAGTCTGGAGTTGCGAGGATTGCAGCAGCATCGTGGCCGTGAGGGTTGGCGGGCAGTTGCCTTTTTTGGAGTTTGAAAAAGAAGTCTGCATTGTCTCCCTACCTATCATGAGATTTGCCACTTTCAATTCACATCATGGCCATACCTCTTTGTGCGCGGGCAAGAAAAAGGAGAAGCGAGACTGCTCTGTCTGGCTCTCGTGGCGAGTGCTTGAACACCGTCGGAGGACGGAGCACGGGGACCGTGACATACTCAGAGAGGGTACTCGGGGCTTCATCATGGCTTTTCGATTCGGTAACAACTGCTGGGCAATGCATGTGGTTCAATGTATTAGGCGGACAAAAGGGTAAATAGGTGCAACTTTCTCATGATACCTGCAAGCAGGCTAGTAGTTGCACAGCACTAAGGAGTACAGTATTAATAAGGCTCCGTACTGTAATAGTTGCATAGCTGTACAGTACTTGTACGTTCACTGGCTGCTGGGCTGTTCAGTATGTGGCTTGTTCGGTTGTTGTGGCTGGAGGGTCACAGCCTTGCCCCGGAAGCCCCTGTATTCTTCATGTACGGAGTACTGTAGGTACAGCTACTGCACTTGCAACGCTGCGTCTGTACTGTTAATACAGTACCTAGTACCTAAGTAAGTACCTAGTACGTACGGAGTACGGTGTAACTGGTATTGTTGCTATCTTGACCCCTTCACTCACCCCTTCACTCCTTCACCCCTCACCTACAAGCACATACTTGTACCTTAGCCCCTCCCCCTCCCCCCCCCCACCTTCATCGAAGCCCCCACTGCCTTGCCTTGCAGTCTGCTGTGACTCGAAATTTAGTGCTTGGTGATATCTAGCCTCCTGCAAGAGTCACCCCGGCAAGACTCTTTTCTTCTATATCCTCTACCAAGAACGGTGACGGAAGCCCATTTCCAACGGGCTTCAGCTACAGGTGTTCAGAACGACGTTCAGACTTGCTGTCAGAGCACTTCGGGTGCGTTCTGTCTCGCCAATACGACCACTGCGTAACACCTCACGTCCTGCCACCATGGCAACCAACAGTGGGCGCGGAAACCCGAGTATGAGCTCCCTTTCCCTCCTCGCAATCCTCAATCTCTTCGTCGCTCACAAATTTTCCTTGTCCGGTCTGCAGTTGGCGCGAGTGAGGGCTTGGCAGAGAGCACGAAAGTCCCGTCATCGGTCCCAGCGGAGACGACGCAAGACGCTGCGCCAAAGGTGAAGACTGAAAAAGAGTGTGAGTTGTCATCTACGGCACCGTCATGCAAACAGGCTCGTGTCGTATCACTAACGGGAGGTATCTGTGGCAGTGGAGAAGGACCGCAAAAGAGCAGAAAAGGCTGCCAAACTTGAAGCCAAAAAGGCCAAGGCAGCGCAGTTGGCCGCCAACCCAGCCAAGGAGAAGAAGATAAAGGAGAAGAAGGAGGAGGAGATCGTTCCGGAGTATGTCGAGGATACACCTGTCGGTGAGAAGAAGCGCATCCGACCGTTTGAAGATGCCAACTTCAAGGCCTACGACCCCATCGCCGTCGAGTCCGCCTGGTATGATTGGTGGGAGAAGAAGGGATTCTTCAAGCCCGAATTCACCGCCGACGGCAAGGTCAAGGAAGCCGGCAGCTTCGTCATTGTCCACCCTCCGCCCAACGTCACTGGCTCGCTGCATATGGGCCACGCCCTGGGCGACTCGCTTCAGGACGTCATGATCCGATGGAATCGCATGAATGGGAAGACAACTCTCTGGCTTCCCGGCTGCGACCACGCTGGCATCTCGACCCAGAGCGTTGTCGAGAACATGCTGTGGAGGCGGCAACAGAAGACGAGACACGATCTCGGACGAACGAAATTCGTCGAGACGGTTTGGGAATGGAAGGAAGACTACCACAAGCGAATCAACAAGGCGCTGACACGAATGGGTGGCTCCTTTGACTGGAGCCGGGAAGGTTGGTGGCCCCAGCGCGCCTCGCAAGTTTATGACGCCCATTAACACCCTGCAGCTTTCACCATGGATGCCAATCTATCCGCTGCCGTTGCGGAAACCTTCGTCCAGCTCCATGAGGAGGGCGTCATCTATCGAGCGAACCGGCTCGTCAACTGGTGCACCAAGCTCAACACCGCCCTTTCCAACCTCGAGGTTGTCAACAAGGAGCTCGCTGGCCGCACCCTCCTCGATGTCCCCGGATACGAGAAGAAGGTTGAGTTCGGTGTCATCGTTCACTTCAAATATCCCATCGAGGGATCTGATGAAACGCTCGAGGTCGCCACCACCCGTATCGAGACGATGCTTGGTGACACTGGCATCGCCGTCCATCCCAAGGATGAAAGGTACAAGCATCTCGTTGGCAAGCACGCCATCCACCCTTTCATCGAGGGGCGCAAGCTGCTCATCGTTGCCGACGATTATGTCGACATGGAGTTTGGTACTGGCGCTGTGAAGCTCACCCCCGCCCACGACCCGAACGATTTCGCGATCGGTCAGAGGCAGAACCTCGAGTTTATCAACATCTTGACGGACGACGGTCTCATGAACGAGAATGCGGGTCCCTACAAGGGCCAGAAACGTTTCGACGTTCGATACGCCATTCAGGACGCCCTGAAGGAGAAGGGTCTTTATGTGGACAAGAAGGACAATCCTATGAAGGTTCCGTTGTGTGACAAGTCCAAGGACATCATCGAGCCCATCATGAAGCCACAGTGGTGGGTCCGGATGAAAGAACTGGCTGAGCCGGCGATCAAGGTCGTTCGTGACGGCCAGATCAAGATTCGCCCAGAGACTGCCGAGAGGAGCTACTTCCGTTGGCTCGAGGACATCAACGACTGGTGCATCAGCAGACAGCTCTGGTGGGGACACCGATGCCCCGTCTACTTCGCCAGAATTGAGGGGGGCTCCGGCGATATCCACGAAGACAAGCTGTGGTTTTCCGGACGGTCACAGGAAGAGGCCGAGAAGAAGGCCACCGCAGCTCTTCCCGGAAAGAAATTTACCCTCGAACAGGACGCAGACGTTCTGGACAGTAGGTTTCTCATCACTCCATGGCCGCCAAGCCCGGATGCTAACGCGCAACTAGCCTGGTTCTCTTCTGCACTGTGGCCGTTCAGCACTTTGGGATGGCCTAAGAAAACACACGATCTGGAGACTCTGTATCCCACATCCGTTCTCGAAACGGGCTGGGATATTCTCTTCTTCTGGATCGCCCGCATGATCACCGTTGGCCTCAAGATGACTGGAAAGATTCCATTCAAGGAGGTTTACTGCCATAGTCTCGTCCGTGACTCTGAGGGCAGGAAGATGAGCAAGAGTCTGGGCAACGTCATCGACCCCTTGGATGTGATTTCAGGCATCAAACTGGAGGAGCTGCACGAGAAACTTCACATGGGCAATCTTGATCCCAGCGAAGTCCAAAAGGCTACCAAGTACCAGAAGACCGCGTTCCCCGACGGCATTCCCCAATGCGGTGCTGATGCCCTGCGCTTCACGATGATCAACGCAACCACAGGTGGCGGAGATATCAACCTGGATGTCAAGGTGTACGTCGAGCCTCTCCGCATGAACTTCAACGCCCTGCTGACAGGAGTAGCATCCACGGGTACCGAAAGTTCTGCAATAAGATTGTAAGCTAGCCCCCTTGCTCGATGCTCATCCCCTCTGACAGCAGGACAGTTCCAAGCTACCAAGTACGTTCTGGGCAGCCTTCCCAAAGACTTCGTCCCGTCCAAAGATGGCGCCGTGAAAGGAAAAACTTTGGCCGAGCGGTGGATTCTTCACAAGATGAACAGCGCCGCCAAGGACCTGAACCAGGCTCTCGCCGACCGTGAGTTTTCACGATCAACAATCCTCGTCTACCGTTACTGGTACGGTGAGCTGTGCGATGTCTACATCGAGAATTCAAAGGCCATCATTCGTGACGGCACCGATGAGGAACGGAACTCAGCCATCCAGACGCTGTATACTGCTCTCGAGGGTGCTTTGACACTGATTCATCCCTTCATGCCGTTCATCACCGAGGAGATGTGGCAGAGGATGCCCCGGAGGCCGGGTGACAAGACCGAGTCCATCATGCTGGCCAAGTATCCGCAGTACAACGCTGTTCTCGATGATCCCGCGTCGGAAGCTGCCTATGAGCTCGTCCTGGGCTGCACAAGGGCTGCTCGATCGCTCATGGCCGAGTACGCACTGAAGGTTGATGCCGAGGGTATGTGTATCCCGCAACAGTTTGCACTGGCGCCAACGCTAATGCCCGAGCAGTCACAATCCAGGCATACAATGAGACCTCCCTGATGACGTGCAACAACGAGGCTTCGTCGATCAAGTCACTTAGCGGCAAGGCCGTTCGGAACATTACGGTCATCGGGCCTGACGCCCCTCGGCCCGCCGGTTGCGTCGCCTATTCAGTTTCGACCAATGCTGCCGTCTTCCTGTACGTCAAGGGCCGCGTCGACATGGATGCCGAAATCGCCAAGGCGCAAAAGAAGCTTGACAAGGCCAAGGCGAGCGTCAAGAAGCAGGAGAAGATCCTTGCGGATGCTGGTTACAAGGAGAAGGTGTCGGCAGCCGTGCAGGAGGCTGACCAGCAGAAGCTGGCCGATGCCAAGCAGGAAGAGCGCAGCTTTGAGGAGACTATTAAGCAGTTTGAGCAGCTGAAGCTCGAGTAGAGTAGCTAAAGTCAAGATATGAAGCAGCGCCGAGAGTCGCATGCAGACCGTCAAATGATGCTTCGCGAATTGTGCTGCAGAAATACAAGATAACAGTCATGTGTTCATGTTGGCTCGGGGTGGATGCATTGGATAGTAAAATGATCCTCGCCTTGTCGCTTCGGTTATAGATGGCAAAAACAATGGGTATTTCATTACGGCTGCCAGCTTCCCTTGCCACCACCTCCCTCGGCGCCGCGCTCGGCAACGCTCTGGTCTTTTCTCGATGCGCCTCCACCTCGCACCGGTTTGGACTGAGCCGCTTCGTGCCGCCTTAGCTCGTCGGGCACTTTGGATATGGAACTCTTGGTGAGCATCTGGCGCAAGTCATACATGACATCGGCGTCTTCGTTGCCCAGAAAGGTAATGGCCACACCACTCTTGCCCGCACGGCCAGTACGACCGATTCGATGAGTGTAGCTCTCGATGTTGGTGGCCATGTTGAAGTTGACGACGAGGGAGACGTCGGGAACATCGATACCACGACCGGCCAGGTCGGTCGCCACGAGTACCTGGGTCTGGCCAGAGCGCACCGATCCCAGGGCCGCCTCTCGCTGCTCCTGCGTTTTGGAGCCGTGCAAGGTAACGGCCGAATAGCCCATAGACTTGATGTCGCGGGCAACGGCGTCGCAGTTGCGCTTGATGTTGACGAAGACGATGATGGGCGGAACGAACTGCTTGGAGGTGAGGATCTCCTGAAGACGACGTTTGCGACGGTCTTCGCCGGAGATGAGCTCGACGCGCTGCTCGACCGTGTCGACAGCTTCACCTGCGTTACCGATCGTCGCTATCGCTGGACGACGAAGGTACTTTTTGGCAATACGCTCGACCGTGGTGGGCATGGTGGCCGTGTACATCATTGTCTGGCGGTATCGCTGGCTGCCAAGATAGCCCTTCATGAGCTGTGCATTTTCCGCATCGTCGGTGTCCGGTTTCTCGTTACTGACGGGAAGTGCATCGAGAATCTTGTTGACGGATTCTTCGAAGCCCAGATCTACCATGCGATCGGCTTCATCCATGATGACGTAGCAGCACTGGGAGAGGACTAAGAGTCGGCGCTCGATGCAGTCGACAAGGCGGCCCGGCGTGGCGACGACAATTTCGGCACCGTTTCGAAGGGCGTACGCCTGCTCCTCCAGTGCGTGACCACCTACGATGCTCACGCAACGAAATCCGAGCGGGTTGGCAAACTTCATGGCCTCCGTCTCAATCTGTTGGACAAGCTCTCGAGTCGGGGCAAGGATCAAGGCGTACGGGCCATCATTCTTGTTGATCTCGGTCAAGGGCGGCAGGTCGGAGATGTAGACGAGCAGCGGAAGGAGGAAGGCTGCCGTCTTTCCGGAACCAGTGACGGCAACGCCGATAAGATCGCGGGCCTGTAGCGCGATGGGGATCGCCGCTCGCTGAATCGGACTCGGCTCCTTGTATCCCACTTTGTCCACAATCTTGAGCAGCCGAGATGGGAGATCAGACTCGGCCCAGTTTCGCATAGGGTTCGGTATGCTGCCTCCTTTTGTGGCAATGCCAAAGTCCTCCTTGAAAATTCTCCAGTCTCGTTCGCGCATCTCGAGAAGCTTCTTTTCCGACCAGTGCCGTCCTAAGCCAGTCCTCTCGGCTCTTTCCCTCGCCCTGTCACGAGCACGGTAAAAGTCTTGCATTATGCCCTGCGCTCGCTCCTTGCCATTCTCGGGATCCCGCTCCTCGATCATGCGCGCTCGCTTCCGTGCTCTTTGCTCGGCCTCGGCGTCAAACTCGCCGCCGACGCCGGTGAAGGCACCGCCACGGTTTATGCTCTGCTGCGTGTATAGGGGGTCGTTGTCTCTCCATGTGTCATCGTCGGCATCCCAGTCAAAGTTGAACTTCTTCTCCGTCGTCCGCATCCGCTTCTTCTTCGCCGAAAAGTTGGATTGTTGGTTCACCTGAGGGCCAAGGTATCGGGATCGCAGCAGGGACGCTTCAATGTCTTCGGCCGATTGCTTGTCGCCAAGTGGTTTGCTTGACTTTTTGTTCCCTTTCGTCGAAGGCTCACGGCTAGGCTGCTGTTGTTGCTGCTGATTCATGGACCGCGGTCCGGTCGGGACCTGTTGGTTTGACCTGTGGGAGACGCCATTGGTCGACGGCGCGGTATGTGACCGTGCTTCCCATTTTTTTTCTTCCTCCTTCTTCCGATGGCTTTCTTCCACCGTTTTGCGCTTCTTGTCCTGTTCCTCCTTCTTGAGCTTCTCGGCCGCCAAGCGCTCGCGCTCAGCCTTGGGGATGAAGCGAGGTTTAGCAGAGGCCGCTTCAGCTGCCCGCTTTTCCTTCAATAGCTTATCGAGATCTATAGGCATTCTTGTAGTATCTCGGTTCGCTCCAGACAATGGCCGTGAGGACGGGGGGAGAAAGCGGATGGGACGAATGTTGCTGGGTGCAAGTTTCCCGAGGACGTTGGTCAAGGCTACTCCTACTCCGTATGGATTGCTCACTTGCCGAGACGTTAGTGGCTCAGAGCCTCGCAGCTTGGCAGGCAGCGGCCAATCAGGCCCACCCGTTTCGGCGGGTCCGCAGCCTGCAGGAGTCGACTTCTTGGACAAGCAGCATCGACGCATCGGCCTCGATTGAATATTCAAGCCCGGATCCCTTCCCTCCTTCTCCTTTCTGCTGGAGCCTTTGTCGTTTTTTTGCGGCAACAGCAGCCTGGCAACGGCCCATGATCGCGATGGCCTCCCCTTCACAACTTGTCCGTCTTGCCAAGACGCTGCCAGAGCCTCTCCAGCGCTTCTTCGCCCGCTGGCCTCCTGCTTCCATCCTCCCCGAAAGAGCGGCTGCGAGCCCAACTCCGCACCAGGAGCAGCGCCCAAACCCCTTTCGCTTTTACAAGCACCCGGTTACGGGCAAGTGGCAAGATCCCGTCTACTCTTATAGGCGCCAGGCCCAACTCGTCCAGATGGCCCGCGAGCACGGCGTCGAGTCGCTGCTCCCCGAGACAACCAAGGGCACCGAGTACAAGCTTGCACACCGCATCGAGCACGGCTTGAGAGTCAAGGGCACAGGCGTCGGACAAAGAGTCAAGGGACACATCCACGAGAGGCACATGATTGCCAAGTACGTTCCAGCCCGTCAGATATTATCCTGCCTCCGCCCGCTAACAGTTTCCACCCAGGATGGAGAAGAGGAGAGAGGCCATGTTGGAGATGCCAAAGCTTATCAGAGCCTGGAAGAGAGTAAGTCGTCTTTTGATTTATTTATTTATTCGCCAGCATTATCTTGGGTCAAGCTGCTGATTCTGTGCTCCAGATCGGGAAACGAAACTGGACGAAGTTTCCAAAATAAGCCACTCTCCGTACCCAGATGCTTTGGTAGATTCACTTCACAAGCATTGTATATATTCCCATGTATTACGTATGCATTACAAGCTCAAAAATGTACCTCTTTTTGCCCAAGCTGTGCATTGCATTGTCTTCCAATTCCCATTGCTTCCCAGCAGAAAGAGCAACTCTATGTTTGGGTGAAAATACAGAGGCCAGTGCCCAGGGTTGCTAACACGCATTATTATAAGCATATGCAATACCATGTTTTTCAGGCCTCGTCGTTTCTTTATACAAGTCTATAGAATACTTGGCCAGCGGATTGATGGATCAGATGGAAATTCGGACGAGCTTAATGAACGTCACGTGACGTAGGTGACGCCTTGGAACTATGCATTTATCACCACTTCTACTTTCACTAGTTTGCCTGCGGTTGCACCTCTCAACCTGATATTGTAGCTCCCTGCTTTCCTTCCGTATTCATGGCCGCCCCTCATGCTTCTGCCGAGGGTGAGCGCCCGGATGACGTTACGGCTTCTCATTACGATGTCCTCGGTCTCGACCCCTCCATCCTCGACTCCTCTACTGCAAACCCGTCCATGATGATAAAACGAGCGTACAGACGGGCCTTGTTGCGTCATCACCCCGATAAATCTAGCTCTACCAAAAATTCACTCTCTTGCTCACCCACATCTGGTCAGATAACAGCAACCTATTCTGTCGACCAGATCAGCCGAGCTTTCGCCGTCCTTTCCTCACCCACCCAGCGTGCTGCCTACGACTCCTCCCTCACCCTCTCCCTCTCCCAATATTCCCCGGGAAAGGCGCGCTTCCGGACAGGCGTCGAAAATGTGGACCTCGACGACCTGCCTTTTGACGACAATGAGGCACGCTGGTACCGGTCCTGTCGCTGTGGGAACGATAGAGGATACTCGTTTGACGAAGACGACTTGATAGAAGTCGAGACGGAAGGGGTACTCATGGTGGGATGTCAGGACTGTAGCCTATGGCTCAGCGTTCATTTCGCTGTGATGGAAGACCAAGAAATAAGTAATGCAAAAAGCTGACAAAGGGAATGTTTTATGCACACCAGCCGTGACATGTGGCGGATGCGTCGACCGCACGTCGATGAGTGAAATCCGCATCATCGAACCATTACGGCCGGCTTCTCCCGTCGTCATTCTCTCTCGCAGCGTCGACGAGGAGCCAGTCACGCGTCAATCTGGATGCATGATTGAGTGTATAAAAAAGCAATTTTAGTAATTTTTTATTTGTCCAGACGGTCACGCATTAGAGTCTAGAGGTAGAACGTCAAAATGCTCTTCTTCGGGTCTCCTTGCAGTCCGTTGGGGAAAGTCGTTCCATCACTTGACGTTGCGTTTGCGCGGGTTTGCCTAAACAATGCCGAAGCTCTTGATCAAAAAAAAAACCAACGTCTTCCGTCCACTCCGTAGACACCAGCCCGCCCTATACCAGTGTGATCAAAGCCTTGTTGAAGGTCCCAGTCGTGTCAAATCTACTCAGCAGCCGCCTTGGCCTCCTCGGTGGAAGCACCCGTCTCGGCAGCTCCGGTAGCGGTCTCCTCCTTGGCGGGAGCTTCGGCCTGGCCAGCGGTGCCAGTGGTCTCGGCCTCGGACGAAGTCCAGAGGGTCTGATGGGAGTTAGTCCTCGCCCTCGACGACCGTCACCGGTTGCGGTACGTACCAGGTTGTCGCGCAGGAGCTGCATGATCAGGGTCGAGTCCTTGTAGCTCTCCTCGCTGAGGGTGTCGAGCTCTGCGGTGCGCACGTCAGATGGCGAACGTCATGACCTCGAAGGGGTCGCATCGTCTTACCGGCAATGGCATCATCGAAGGCTTGCTTGGCCAGGTGGCAAGCCTGGTCGGGGGCGTTGAGAATCTCGTAGTAGAAGACGGAGAAGTTCAGGGCAAGTCCCAGGCGGATGGGGTGGGTGGGAGGCAGCTCGGTTTGGGCAACCTCGGTGGCGGCCTTGTACGCCTCGAGAGACTTGTCGGCGGAATCCTTGCGGCGGTCACCGATGGCGAACTCGGCGAGGTATCGGTGGTAATCACCCTTCCTGATCTCATCGTCAGCACGCGTCGCCGACGGAGAGACTCGGCACGGCAGAGGGCGAGGGGGGCGAGGCTTCGCAACTCACATCTTGTGGTAGAAAACCTTGGACTCGCCGGACTTGGCCGAGGGGATCAGGTGCTTGTCAAGGACGTCGAGGATGTCGTCGCAGATCTTGGCGAGCTCGGCCTCGATCTTCTGTCGGTACTCCTTGATGAGGGTGACCTGGGACGAGTTGCCCTTGGACTCCTCCTTCTGCTCAATGGACGTGACTATTCTCCAAGAGGCGCGGCGAGCGCCAATGACGTTCTTGTAGGCGACGGAGAGGAGGTTGCGCTCCTCGACGGTGAGGTCGCGATCCTCACCAGCGACAATCTTCATGTTGTCGACCATCTCTGTGGTGGCGGAGGCGTCAGCGCGATGGCGGCTGCCGCTAAGCAGATGGGTGAGACGGATGACTTACCCTCATAGCGCTCAGCCTGCTCGGCAAGCTTGGCCAGATAGACGGCATCTTCGTGACCCATTTTGGCGATGAGATTGAGCTGGACGGACATGGGACGTCAGCAGGTTTGCCACGTCATCGGCGCGTCTTCGCCGGCAATGAGCCCTCTTGGACGGCGGCTGACGAGAAAGCACGGGAATTGCGTGATGGTGGAACTGGAGCCAGCCGCAGGGATGCAGCGCAACAGGCCATGTGGCAGCCGCAAGCCTCGTGGTCCGACGACCCCATCAACGCAGCACTGGCTGCGGCGAAGAGCGCCAGGCAAGGCGTCGCTGCAGGCCGAGAGCATGTGTCGCCGCGGAATCCGCCCCTGCTCCCGACGGTGAGGCCCGTCGCCGTGGTGGTGGTGGGGGAGGGGGAGGGGGACCACGAGGCTTTGACGACGGTTGAACGTAGGCGCTGCCCGTCCCCTCCTTCGCGGGCGAGACGAATTCGGGTGCCCCGGAGACGACGTGGTCTTCGATGCGGCCAAGTCTTGATGCCGGCTTCACGGGGGCAGGCCGGCCATTATTGCTGTGCCAATCTCGTCCGAGGGAGCGGAGGAGCACCATGACGACAGAGGGGAGGGAGGGGTGCGGTGCGCCAGGGGACGAGGCAGGTAGGACACGCAAGCAAAACTTACCGAGTCGGAAGCTCGTGAACAAGACGAGAGGTTTTGGAACCGAAAAGGATTGTAAATACGGACGAGAAAGGGACAACGGTGCGCGGGCGCGGCGGATGGCGGATGAATCTTTTGTTGGGAGACGGTTTTCGTGATGAGTGGAAGAAGAAGCGTGGCGGTGGAAGGTAGAGGTAGAGATAGGTGGAAAGTGGGAAGGGGTTTGGGGGACGGAGGCCGGAACGAGCAGCGGCAGGTAGGTAGCGCTGAGCGAGGTCAGCGTAGGTACTTGTACACGTACCGTTCCTTGCGTGCGGCGCAAGTACTGATGCAATGCGCCTAGTGAAGTGTGCTGTGGGTAACGAGGACTCCTGTCCCCAAATCGCCCTTTCCCTTCCAGTCCTGTCCAGTTCGGGTACAATTTTCTGCAGGGATGACCAACTCCTCATTGGGAGGGGCTTCGCTCACGCAAGTAACGCGCCGCACTCGGCCAGGCATGGATGAGTACCAGTACATCGGTACGGCAAGCCCCGCCGGAAAAGCCTCACATGCCGGGCGAAGAAGGCAATGGCCTCAAGTACCAGTACCTTTCCGAAACTCCCAGTGTTCCATGGGTACAGTACTTAGTGTACATGTACTTGCTTGTATACTTGAATGCGCATGTACTGTAAGTACAAGTACTTTGGGGTACTTCTTCCTTGTCACGCCCTGTCCTCGATGAAGCCTGGCTCCCTGTCTCCGCTGACACGTACCTCAACCTACCCTGGACTCTCGAGGGTCACAGGTGATCGACGTACACGTACTCCGATGCTCCAACGGCCTCGTGCAAGTCTGCTCGCTCTACCTCTGCGTTCTTGTTTGCATGTGTATAAGTAAGTAGTATTATTAATTGTATGCACAGATGCCTGGTGGAGGGTTGTCGTTGATATAGCTAAACGATGATTTGCCACCATTACTGATCTCCAAGTCCTTCATAAAGCGGCCACCATACACGACCCATGCGTACATGTGTACCATTTCCTGCAGTCATGGCCACAGAGCGATTGCGCATGCGCGATTACACGGAGTGGAATATTCCAATACTTTGCAGCATACATGTACGAGCGAGAGCATAGAGGACGGCTTCCGGTGGCGCGATCCATAAAACCACATCGACCGCGATCTACCTTGCATTGATGCATTCACTTGGGGGACGCCCAGTTTCCTTGTTCTCTCACCTCCTCTCCTTTGTGTATGCCGCCGCTACCTTGTTCGGATGGGAATAAGAGATCATTCTACGCAACTTTCTTCCATGAAGGTGATGCACTCGGAGGTCGTCCATGACGAACCACCGGATCTGATTCAGGTCTCGGAGTACCTCTCCTGGAATGCCGTCCATTTCCCTACCCAAGTACTGTTCCGCATCACAAACAAACGGTACAGTTTTTGGCAACGAGGGAATTTGTCATGCATTAACACAGCTCGGCAATAAACGACGAGTACGAGAGTATGCCTACCTGTATCAGCACACAAAACGAGTATCGGCGAGGTACTCGTAGGGACCCCGTACAGCGCAGCAATAATACTGCATGAGGGGAGTACTCCTTAGGTACTTAATAACACTGTACCCCTACAGTACCTAGTACTTAGATGTACCAAGTCCAGTAGGTGTGCGGAGTAATAGTTGTAGCTGTAAAAAGCCCTCCAGCTACAAGCCCCAAGTATTGCACGTGCACTCCGTACTCCGTACGTCTAAGACGTGTACAAGTACGAAGAACATTATAATACTAGGTATAGAAGCATCTCAATTCTACAACTCCGTCCGTACTCCGTACTGCTTCTTACTCCGGGCCAGCAGAGACAAACCTACGGAGGATCTTACAGTACAAGTGCCTAGCATTTCTTACATGAATGTACATGTTCTTGTAAGTATTTATCTACTGTATGGAGTACAGTACAAGTACTTACGGAGTACTTAATTCCTAGTAAGTACAAGTACGGATAATGCTTGCAGTAATAATTGTACACGTAATACAGTAATACTCGAAAGCTTCATTCGCCACCACTAGCCACAGATCCCGAGGTAGCTCACTAGCCACTTCTCATCCACCCATCTATCCACTCACACTTGCGGCGAAGCACCCAGGTCAGGCCATACCAGCTTGTGCTCCCCACGCCTTCGATTGCACCCACTTCTTCCACCCCCGGAGGCCCATTCGACGTCAATTCTTTCCTTCTCTTCCTCCTCCGATTACCACCATCAGACATCGCCCATCATGCTCCGCACTACCTTTTCCGCGAGGGCGGTCACCCGTCCCCTTCGTGCGGCCTTGTCCACCACCACTCGAGCCATGGCTCAGGGCGACACTGGCGCCCCCCCCAAGACAGGTGGCCAAGGGTGCGTTTTTCTAACCCTCACCCATCATATCAACCAGTGGTGGGCGTGAGCTAACGAGAGCGGAAATGCAGTGATGCCTTCCAGAGACGTGAACGCGCCAACGAAGACTACGCCATCCGTCAGCGCGAGAAGGAGAAGCTCCTGGAGCTCAAGAAGAAGCTCACCGAGCAGCAACAGCACCTCGAGCGTCTCGCCAAGCACATGTTCGTCCCCCCCCTTCCGCGCTACCACGTGCCGCCTGCACACCAGACACTGACTCCGGCCACGCAGTGACGAGATAACCAAGGAGCAGGGTGGCGAACAGAACTAGGTCTGGACGAAACTCGACAAAATATGTATCATATAATCTTGGCGGTGGCAAGACGTTTCTACCGTCACCACAAATGATGCAGATAGTGTACGCGAATTGGACGACCCAGGGCCTGCATTTGGCCGTTTCGAAGCTGGTGAGCGATGATCTCTCCATGGCCCCGAGTGCGTAGAATAGGTCCAGCTTCTGCAGAGTACCATTTGCTTCATCGTATCGCATGATTGATACCCGTATTGTGCTGCTACACACCCCGTAACTCCTCCCCCGCACGACGGCAAAGGCCAAAATGAAACCTCTCCATCAAAAGCCATGCTATCGACGTCCCATGTACGACCGGTAGAAGCTCTCGGCCGCGTCGCTGTCTCCGGCCGCGTAACCGCTGCCCAGCGTGCTGCCCGACTTTTGTGCCGCCGACACCTTGGCTTGCAGGGCCGAGGCGTTAGAATCGATCCACTGCAGCTGGGTGAGGTGACCGTTCAGCACACGGACAATCTGGCTTAGCTGTATCGCCGAGTTAGCATGAGCGGCATTCCGTCATTCGGCTTCAACCTACAGGGTCTTCCGCCTTGGCTCCCTTGGTCAGTGTTCCGGAGATGTCATTGATCTCCTTGACCATCTTGGAGAGGTCCCGCGACTTCTCGTCAAGCTGCTGCGTCAGCTTCTCGGCTAGCTTGTAGGTCCGCTCGCGCTCTTGATCCGGTCCGGCAAGCTGTTCGCCGGAGCCAAGCTGCTTTGCGAACATTTCCTGGACCTCGGACTCGTATCGGTTGAGCCAAGCTTCCAGCTCGTCCTGTTGACTTTCAACCCCTGCAAGTTGTCTCTCGATCTCATGGCTGGCTCGTTCGGCCTCAAACGTGTCCAGGTAGAGTTTTTGAATCTTTTCACCGTTCTCCACCAGATTCCTGTCCCACTTCGACACGACGGTGGCCTGCTCCTTGAACTCTTTCTGATACTTGGAAAGGTCCGACGCCCACCGGGTGACAATGTCCTCCATGGTCTTGTTCTTAAGTCGAGGAATTTGAGATGTCGGTCCGTTTGTCGAGGCACCAAGCGCCGCCGCCGTCGAGCCAGTCTGGCTGCCAAGTTTCAAACCGTCTTTTTTCGTGGCCGCATTGTCTGCAGATGGCTTGGCCCCAAAGAAGCCACCGGCGGCGGGGGCCGAAGTCGTCGGCCCGGCGGACGACGTCGTCGTGCCCGCCGGCGCAGGTTGCGAGGCGGCAGGAGCTGCGCCGAAGAGCGAACCCGCAGGTTTGGGTGCGGGTGAACTGGTAGTGGACGACTGGGCGTTGCCAAACAAGCCACCAGCCGTCGACGTTGCTGCCGGGGTGGCAGAAGAAGCTGCCGTTGCAGGGCCGGCTAGCTTGCTGCCGAAGAGTCCTCCAGCCGAGGGTGCCGCCATGGCAGGCGTGGAAGAAGGGGCCGAATTGGTGGCAGCGGCAGCGCTGAAAAGCCCCCCGGCCGCCGCCGCCGACGATGGAGCATTGGCGGATGCAGCGCTGGCGGGTGCAGCACCGGCGGGTGTACCTTGTGCAGCGCCGAACATGGAGGTTGCCGAAGGCTTAGCACCACCGACCGGTGCTGCTGTGGTGGATGGAGTAGAGCTGCTCCCGGCACCGGCAAAGAGCCCAGAAGAAGTCGCCCCCGATGCCGAAGCTTGCTTGGCACCGAAAAGTCCGCCTCCGTTACCGGGTACGCTGGGAGCTGCCGGGGTTCCGGCAAAAAGGCCAGAAGCAGAGGGAGCAACAGTCGGCTTCGGCGCGTTGGCTGCGTTTGGCATTGATGCCGCACTTCCCATCGCGCCCGTGCCAGCGTTGGACGAATTTGCGGGCGGTGCTCCTGCCGGCGTTGTGGAGTTGAGGGCGAGAAAGGGTTTCGCAGGAGTGGCTGCTGCAGCGGCTTGCGTGTTGCCTGAACCGTCGGTATTTTTTCCAAACAAAGATTTGTCGGTGTTGCCGAACAAGTTTGACGTCGTCGCTTGGCCCTGGGGAGCACTGCCCTGGGATGCGAACAGGCCTCCGCCGCTCGAGCTGCCGACGCCCGCAAACATGTTGGATGTCGGAGTGCTTGTCGTTGTGCCGGAGCCTCCAAATATACCTCCAGATGCTGGTGCAGGAGGCGTGTTGGAAGCGAAAAGGTTGGCATCTGTCTTTGGTGCCGTGGCAGTATCGCTGCTCAGCTGCCCAAACACGGAGCCCGTGTTGCTCGGAGTGGTGGTGCTCTTGCCAGCAGATGCATCGCCCGTACTTGCGAACGAGAACGCCGGGGTACCACCACCGGCAGCTGAGCCAAACATGTTGCTGGCAGGAGCATTTGCTGTTGCCGTCGAGTCGGCATTTGACGCGCTCGATGTGCCCACGGGTTTGAAGGTGAACGACATGACGCCGTCGGTCGACTCGTGCCGACGATAGTTTGCAGGCAAGGGGGATCAAGGAATGAAGAAATCGAAGTTTCAAAAGGCCACCATGCCTGGTGGAATGGAATGGATGGATCAAGTGTCCGATGTCGAGGTGATGAGATGCCCCGGGGTGAATGATCGAGGCAGCGATCTCGTTGCCGAAGCTTTTTTTGTGATGCACTTGCGTAGCAGTACTTACTGGGCAACGCGTGGAGCAGACACAGGCCTGCCTGGTCGCACCGCTGCGCTGTGTGGGGTATTATTAACGCCGCAATGCAGCGCTGCCTCAGTGCAGTTTAGCTCCACGTGATGGACTTGGGAGACCTGGAAGACAACAGGGCCTCACATTACTCTACAACGAATATTCAGACGTCACGACCCACGGCCTCAGGCGATTGGATACCCTTCGCAGAACGGACACCCCCGGTTTATTCCTGTTCATTGCGAAGCTTCTGTCCCCTCGATTCCCGGATCTCGCTGCTTGATTTCGCAGGGTTCGCCGCATCGGTTTCCCGTATTTCAATCCACGACTTTCTCCAACGACGACATCGCCGGATGTTCTGGAGGTATTATAGACGCGGGATTCGTGATAGATCTTGGCTGCAAGACAATGGAGGAACCAGAGACTCTCGAATCTCTGCCCGAGATCAGCGTGTCAAGCTCGGGAGCTCCTCGATCATGTGCGTGCACCGCACTCCGTCACTGACATATCAATTAAGCTGACAGTGTTGCAGCGGAGTCTTCTGATGAAGATGATCAGTTTGCCGATGCAAAATCTGTTCTAGAGGCCATCAATTGCAGCTCACCGATCCCAAAAAGGAGCCTTGACGAGAGCAACGACCAGCCTTCGCCCGTGCATGACGAGGTCCCCAGCACCGACGCGCTTGAGGAACGACAAGACAAAGACGAAGACGAAGACGAAGACGAAGCCGAAGCCGAAGATTACGATGACGAAGAAGACAAAGACAAAGACCAAGGCCATCAGGATCCAGCCGTTTCTGCGGACAATTCCATGATGCACTCGGCAGCAGAGGGCGACGAGGGTCCCGAGTTCGCGGATAGGGAGGCCTCTGACCATGAGCCAAGTTATTGCACGGCCGAAGCCGAGAATATTCGCAGTCCAGTTTCCGTGCCGAGTATTGTAGTACAGTCCGATGATGAGAGTCACGATCGCAATGAGGATTTGGATGAAGATTTCGGGGAAGACTTTGACGATTTTGCCGAAGGTGGCCATCATGATGATGAGTTTGACGACTTTGAGGATGGCTTTCAACAAGCTCCAGCGACATGGACAACGCCATCTCCTAGTCCGATACAGCCTTCAGCTCTGCCATTTGTGAGCACGATTCTAACCCCTTTGTGGACATTGCTCACCGTGACCTTCCTAGCCGATACTTGAGTTTGACGATTTGAGCACGGACAAAGTCACCTCAGCCACTCAACCGCACATTGATGCTCTCTTCCCGCCCGAGGCACTCGACTTTGCAACGCCAGCGCCCCTCCCGAGAGATTCATCCACATTCATCACACCTAGATCGGCGTCGCTGTGGTCACAGCTCGTCGCACCCCCGCCGTTGGCACCTCCGGACTGGATCCGGTCCCGGACGCGCCGCCTGTTCCTCGTTTCTCTCGGTGTACCCGTGGACCTTGATGAGATCCTCCCCGCTTCTAAGCAGAAGAAGCTCGTATTGCCCTCCCTCAACGTCACCGTCAACTCTCCTCGTAACTCGACGGATTCCAGGGGGGTGTCGCGACTGCGACACGGCGAAAGAAACGCCTCCTCCACCTCGGTGGACACCCAAGGTCGGCCGAAGGAGTCGAAAAGGCGGAAAGGGCCACCGCCGCAGCCGCAGCTCGACCTCGTCGGCGCTCGCTATCTCTGCACCACGACAGACGAGGC
Source organism: Drechmeria coniospora (assembly GCF_001625195.1). Classification (NCBI taxonomy): domain Eukaryota; kingdom Fungi; phylum Ascomycota; class Sordariomycetes; order Hypocreales; family Ophiocordycipitaceae; genus Drechmeria; species Drechmeria coniospora. The sequence goes on along the minus strand of NC_054390.1, from coordinate 7,800,131 downwards.
CCTTGACGGAATGACGATGGAGGAGCTTGAGTCGCACGTGGCGAAGCTGGAAGACATGCAGGGCGCGGCAAAGGACGCGTTGGAGTATTGGCAAAAACGGACAGATGAGAAGATCGGTGACCGCGAGGCATTCGAGGGGGTGATAGAAAACCTCGTCAAGCATGCGCGGAAGGTACGCAAGTAGAGCACCAAAGTACCGTACCAGCAATCGGGCCATCGGAGCCTTTGTCCAAGCTCGACCTCCTTCGGCTGTTGAACACTGCTATTTGCTTCTTGAACAGACCCACAGCCCGCCAATGTACCTATCTCTATCTCCAACCAGCATGCGGCCATCCCGTGCTCCTAAACGACCCCGTTCGCACGAGGATGCAATCTCTCGCCTCGAATGCCCCCCCATCGCCGCTTTTTCGAGTACCGACCTGTCATGAAGCTCTGGCAGTCTACTCCACCGTCACCTCGAGGGCTCGCCTTGCCCGTTTTCATCAGTACAGCTTGCGAGCAATGTCGGGAATGCGGTAAGCAATTTCGTCAAAACGCCAAGCTCTGCGCGGGCTCGACGCGGCTGTTACGACGTCGTGCTGGGCTCCAGAGTGACACCACTACCGTTCCGAGTTAGCAGCTGGCGGCGTGGCCGGGCAGAGGGGGGTGGGGGTAAGCTTACGCGGCGATGGTTGCCCAACCGATGAGACGCCAGTGCTTCTCGATACGTCGACTCAAGGCAACCTTCTCGCCGATGTTTGTGCAGGCGGGGCTGGTGAGGACCAGCTTGGCGGCGTCGTTCTTGATGGCGGCGACCTTGGCACCGGTCGAGGTGGAACCGATGTTGACCATGATGACCTCGTTCTTGGCCAGCTTGGCCACCTTGGCCTGCTTGCCGTCGGCGGTCCTCACTCCGAGCAGGCGGCGGAGGAGGTAAAAGTTGACCTCGATCTCGCTGTAAATCTCGGGAAGCCTGCCCTTGAGGCCGAGGACGAAGCCGACGAGACGATCGGCTCGGCAGAGGGTGGGGTCGATGCGGGTACCGACACCGATCAGACCACCGGGGACGGCGTACTTGAGGTCGTTGGCCTCGGAGTTGAGGGAGACGATCCTGCTGAAGATGGGGGTGCATTTCAGGGCACCGCTGTCGTCGCGGGAGACGATGCCGGGTCGGATCTCAATCTCGTCACCGAGCTTGACAACGCCGTGCAGGATGCTACCGCCGGCAACACCACCCTTCAGCTCGTCAATCTCGGCACCGGGCTTGTTCACGTCAAACGATCGGATGACGATCATGTGGGGGTCCATGCTGAAGTCCCTAGGAGGCACGGGGATGGTGTTGACGATGGCCTCGTTGACGGCGTCGATGTTGAACTTGAGCTGGGCCGAGATGGGGATGACGGGCGACTTGCCGGCGACCGTTCCGCGGATGAATTTGAGGATGGAGCTGTAGTGTTGCTGAGCGGCCTCTTCCCTCATGAGATCGACCTTGTTCTGCAGGATGATGATCTTGTCGAGCTTCATGATCTCGATGGCAGCCAGATGCTCCGACGTCTGAGGCTGGGGGCACGATTCATTGCCGGCGATGAGGAGGAGGGCGGCGTCCATGACGGCGGCGCCCGACAACATGGTGCTCATGAGAATGTCGTGACCGGGGCAGTCGACAAAGCTGTCGGCACGCTGATTAGACACGGTAGCCTCCGCCGCGACGACGTCGAACAACAGAGGGGGCGGGGACTCACGAGACGTGTCGCAGTAGCCTGTAGGTTCCCTTGCAGCCGTCGCGCTCGCAAGGAGGATCAACCTCCTTCTCGCTCTTGTAACTTCGGTAGCAGCCGGGTCGCGGGCACTCTTGGTTGTCGCACTTGTATATCTTGGCGTTGGCGTAGCCCAGCTTGATGGTGATGTTGCGGATCAGCTCATTCTTGAAGCGAACTGTCTGGACGCCCGAGATGGCCTTGACGACGGTTGATTTGCCGTGGGCGACATGGCCGATGGTCCCAATGTTGATCGTCGCTTGCCGAGCGATAATCTCCGGGGTGAGGGGGGTGAGGCTGGCGACGTCAAGATCTTTCGGATCGGTTTGCGGGGGCAGCGGGGGCCTTTGGACGGTGTTGTCGGGGATGACGGGGTTCGGGTTCTTGAGGGCCGACTTGAGAGACTTGCCCTCGAATCCGTCGCCGACGTCGTGGTGGCCGTCAAACGACTCGCCCGAGTCGGACTCGGACTCGATGTCGTCGTATTTGTGGTCGCCGTTGGCAGACATGGTGATGGCGGGTGGGCGAAGGTTCGGCGGGGCAATCGCGTGAGACAACTGCTGGCTGCTCTGCTGGCAATCTTCGAACTCGGCGCGGGCGTCGCGGTCGAAGTCGAGATGGCGCCCGTCGGTAGGTTGCAAGTTGAGATGGGGGGGGGGGTAAATCTCCGAGAGCGTCAGGAGCGTCGACGGGGGATTGTCGGAACGTCGTCGCTGTGCTGGAGCCTTCGGACAGAAACTGGGTTATTTCGGCTGCAACTATCAAAATTCCTCGTGTGCAGTCATTGGGAGGGGATGACTGTTCCTTGTGCACTAGTCCGGTTTGGGCCCGATAGGTGATAAGCTCAAGGTGGCGAGAATGTCCCTCGTCGGGTGAAACTCGGCAGGACGTTCCGACCGCTCGCCATGAGGGCTTGGCCATGGCCAGCAGAGGTACTTGCTGTAGGCCAATCATGGCCCAGGTGAGGATCTGGAGGGGACAAAATTCCCAATGGACAATCATGTCCAACGAGCAAGTAGTTGTATTACATGTACTGTAACTGCAATGCACTGTACTGTAAGTAAGCAAGGTAGTATGGAATAAACTGTACTACAATACAGTACTGTATAGGTAAGTACAGTAGGCGTATTTTCTTGTAAGTACACGACGTTCTTTCTGTGTTACACTGTACTTACTGAAGTACATTTACGGTAAGTACAGTAGGTAGGTACTAGGTTGCTAGCAGTACATGTACAGTATGTGCACGTGCTTACTGTGCATTGATTGCAAGCTCGACCGCCGACAACGTGCAAGTCGACGCATGATTCGCAATCGCCAGCTCCATTGGACCATCGTACGATATCGCTCGTCGCAGCTGGATGCCGTGTCCTACGATTTTTGATATTGACGGACAACAAGATCTGGCCATTCTGTCGCGCTTTGCCACCCTCCCCCATTGACCGCTATGAATCCAGACTGGTGGCAATAATCGCGAGTCGAGGCAGAGCTGGAAAGCGAAATCAGGCCAAAGAACCGTTGCATGTTATACTTTGGCTCCATGTCAGGGAGGGAAGGCGCTGCAAACTTTATTGCAGTATGTAACATTCGTCACGAAAATGTTGGCTGATACAGGTGCAGAGTCGGGCCTGCATCATCTTGTTCAACAACTTAGCGTACGCTCGTCACCATCAAGTTGTGCCGTTCACATACTTGCCGCCTCTGCCGTCGTCGCTGCGCTGTTGGGCACAATCTAGGTGTACGTTTCCAGAATGGGTGCTCCCACCACGAATTGTGTTGATGAAGCCGAAAGCGGATCGGGAACAAGCGATCGGCATGGAAAGGACAAAGTACGATATGCTACAATGCGGGTAGGGCCATTCTATCCCGGGGTGTTATGGCGAGGTCGAGTATGACGGTTCGCCAGCCCTTGTCCTGTCAGATATCGGGGATGCATGCTTGGCGGAGCCGGAGGAGCCGTCGCCCTGAAGAAGAACTTCAGCCACTATTCATACAGGCGCTCGAGGACCTTGCTGGTTGGCCTTGCTGGTTTGGGAATATTGCATGATGATGCAAAGCTAGGCAACTTCCACCTCGTCGACATGGAAACTCCGACGCCATCTAACAAGGCCGTTGACTTGGAGCGGGTGAGTGAATGGGCATGGAAGGGCGACCTGAAGTTCATGCTCCAGAGCAACATTTGTCCAGAACAACACAGATTCTCTCCTTGGGCATGACTTGGACTGCTTGCGTGATGACGGCCTGCGTCCAGGCTGAGGGTGTTGCATCGGTACCGAACGACTTGGCCACGATGAAGCATCGACTAGTGCGGTGAGCGTGCGTTGCCGGAAGCGTGTTCTACGTCTATTCACGAGCTGGCGATGGACAACGACTTTTCGTGAGCCGTCCATGGACAAGTCCCTCGAGTTCGACGTGTCCAGCTGCCAGTGCTGTAGATGAGCTGCCAGTGCTGTAGATGAGCTGCCAGAGCTTCGTCGGTCCTGCGGTGAACGTACTAGACGGCTCGCTAGCAGCCTCGTAGTCACATCTGCTCCCCGCCATGCGTCATCGTCAACTTCCAAACCAAGCATATCCCTAGCATTACCGTATGTACCCATGTACGAGAGCGCAGAGTACATTGCAAGTAAGTGTATGCTTGTTCAATTCATGTGGAATAACTCCCGAGACACACGACTTTGAACACACCAATGTGAGAAAAGGTGCAACGCTTGTAGATCAGACTCGGAATGACAGCCGTCCGTTTGTACACTTGAAGTACGCGGAATGGCCTCATTCGCTTTTCAGCCGGCAGGAGGGTGCATCATGGCTACTTGCTTCCATGTGGCTTCGATTGCGCTAGATGGGGGCCCAAGAAAGAAGGAAGGAAAGAAAGAAGAAAAGAAACACATAACGCTGAAATTAACGGCAAAACGTCTTCACCATGCCGGGGACGAATCCCCATGCTCGCCTTGCCGCCCAGCCAGTGCAGGAGAGGTTGGTTTGGTTGTCGGTGGTTGGTGGTGGTTGCCGGCAGAAGTCGTCACAGCCGAAGCGACTGCTGGTTGGGCCGACGGCAGTGGGTGTTTGGGGGTGAGATGCACCGAGCCGGCGCCACGACCAGGTACCACGACCGCCAAGCGCAATGTCCTGTTGCCCAATCAGGCGCTGGAAGCACAGGCTGCGAGCCCTCAACCGCTCACGCTAAAACCCCCACCGAACGACGCTCGCTGGGCTGGAGCGGCGACGAACCCTGGAAGGGTCCAGCGGCTGGACAGGGGCCGTGGCCAACCAGCGAGCGGAACGCGCCCGTCCGCACTTGGTGCGAGCAGCGGGACCACTCCGAGTGCAACACCCGTCCATTCACCTTTTCTCATTCTTTGGTCTCCATCCACCCGTGTTTCCACCCGCCCACCCACGAACCGTGGGCGATCCATGCCTCCTCCATCGTTGAGCTCTCTGCCATTGCCGTACGTTTTCGTGTGTCATGTGCATTCAAATAAGTACAGCTAACAGTAAGTACTGTACTGTACTGTACTGTACTTACTTGCAGGAAAAGTACAGTAATTATTTGTACTTGTACTCCGTAAACCTACTGTACTGTACGGAGTACTTACATGTCCTTACATGTATACAACTAAGTGCAGGTATACGGAGTACGTTTAGAGTTCACTGACTTGCTCGCACAGTACACACTTCCACCTGCTGTACTTGCAAGTACTTACAACTACACCTATAAGTAGTTGAAAGTACATCTACACATGCAGTGTATGCCTACTACAGTATTATTGCTGTACTTACAGTACAGTACTTGCATGCCGGCTGATGGATGTGCATGCAAACGCTATAGGTAGGTACGAGCAGGCGTTCATTCCCGTATTGGCACGGCGGTACTCCGTAAGTACAGGCGAAAGAAAGGAAAGTAAGAGTCTTCCACTTGCCTCCACACCTCCCCTCCCCTCCCCTCCCCTCCCCTCTCTCCCACTGCCTCTGCCTCTGCCTCTCCCTCCCCAGCTAGCATTAGTAGAGCTTGTAAGATGACTTCGAGCTTCCAACCTCCAAGGTTCACCCCCGCCGCGCCCGCCGCTGCCGTTTCTGCGGCCTGCCGTCTCACCCACCGCCCAAAGTGTGAATGATGGCAAGTCTGCCGACTGAATTCTCGCCCCATCATGCTTCCCCTCACTCTCCGCCCATCCTTCATCGTGTCGAGCATCTTCTCCGCTTCCTTCTTTGCTGAGGCAGCAAGTGAAGCTTGATCCTTCGACAGCATCTCACGCCTCCCCCCCTCGCCTTCGAGAGCCAACCTGGACGACGCAGTGTTCTCCCGTCACGCCCGCTCTGCCCGCCCGTACTGCGGCTCGTAGACGAATACGGATAGAGATACAGAGTATGGATACGGAGACGCACGACCTCATGGCCAACGCCACACCTCAAGGCTAGTAGTACCTGCTATTCCGCTTTCCTTTGTCCTCCCGGCGTCCATGGCATTCAACCTTCGCTCTTTTCGGTCCTCCCTCCGTCCCCCTATCAGATGTCATCCCCCCATCCACATCCCCCCCGCTCATGCACGCCTCCTCCTCGACCGGCCATCTTCACCCGTTCTTGCCTCACCGGCGGCTGCGACCTATCCAATGAGCTGGTCTTCTTCCCTTTGCCGTCACAGCCCTCAAAACTCGCCGTAGCCCATCCGAGTCCTTTCCTCCCCTTCGCTTCTTTGTCCTTCGATAGCTGGTCTCCCCCTTCCGCCCTCTGCCGTGCTTTTCTTGCTTCTCTCCCGTCCCGGGACGCTGCTTGCAACTGGTTGGAAGCCTTGTCATCGGACGCCTGTTTCGCCCAATATACATTCCTCTCTCTTGGTCTCGTTTTGCCACTATTAGTTCTCACGCCCGTAGACCCGTTGCACCATGGCCGCCCATGGTCGGTTATGCCAAGATCGACTTTGCTTGCGAGGATCATCACTAACGCCCACCGTCTAGGCCTCGAGGAGGATATCCGACCTTCGGAGCCGAATTTGAGCCCAGCACCGTCCAGGTCGTTCGTATCGTCCTCGTCCTCGTCTGCCGAGTCCCTCAAGACTCCTCGAACGCCTCGTTTTATCGAGGCTACATCCGTTCACTCTCCCATCGACATGACATCTCCCTTTGCGGACCCTGAGAAGTTTCACGTGGCCGAGCCGCTGGCGGCCGACGTTGGCTTTGGCTACGTGAACAGTGCCGGCAATCTGGAATCCGTCGCTGTCCCCGCGACGCCCAAATCGCCCCTGAAAAGTGCTATGAGAATCCCTGGCACCCCGGCAAGGCAGCTCAGTAATCCCCTAAGCCCGACCTTCCGCGAGGAGGAGATTCTTGAGAAGCGTGAGTTGGCAACCGAAAAGGAACAGGTAAAGGATGTGGTACGCTCGCTCCTCCAACCCACCTTCTTCAGCACGATGAGGCTGCTAACCGGCTTCCAGAATGTCAAGACCCGCGTTCGCATGGCCAAATTTGCACTGCGTGGTGTTGGCTTCAGCTGCTCTCTCATCATTCTCTCCATGCTCTCTGCCTCCTTCGCCATCTTCAATGCCACTAGAGCCCTTCCCTCGCAGAGCAACATGCCTTCGTGGGCTCCCGACACAAGCAAGACCGCCTGGCCGCAGAAGCTTACTCTTGCCATGGCTAGCTTCTCCCTCCTCGTCTGCATCTTGGTCTTCATCACATACTGCCGCGGTGGGCACAAGCGAGCCGAGAAGGTGAATACGTATTACACCATGTTTGCCATTGGTTGGGTACGATTCATCGCCCTTCCTGCCCCGTCTTGGTACGGCATGCCTAACAAAAAGTGTAGTTTATCGTGAGCATGATCCTATGGGTCATTACCGCCGCTCTCTTCCAGCATGCCAAAAACAACAGCAACAACAAGGACATGTGGGGGTGGGCCTGTGTCGACAACATCCGCTCCGAGGTCTTCGGAGACAAGGTCGACTATCAACTGGTCTGTCGCCTCCAGAATTGGACACTTATCTGCATCGTCGTCGAGGTCGTCGTCGAGGCTGTCTCGATTGCGCTGTACAGCATCGTCTTTTATCGCTATTACACGAAGCGCCGTCTCTTCAAGTCGATGGACTTGCGAGATCGAGCCCGCTCCGATCTCTACCTGGCGCAACTCCGCACCCAATCCGCACCCAACACCCCCGGTCTTGGCCCGAAGTCACCAGCCCTCAGCAGCTACGCCATGTCGCCTCGACACCCCCCATCGGCCTACCGCAACTTGTCCGACATTGACGAGGCCAGCCCATTCACGCCGGGTGGTAGGCTTGTCGAACCTGTCTCTCAGCTACCCTCGTCAAACTTCAAGCTCCAAGCCCCTCCCGCCAAAGCACCCTCTGCCACACCCAAGCTCAACCAGGCATCGTTCGGCCATACCGCTGCCAGTACCAATGCTCACGCGCCGGAGACGGTCTCCCATCGCGCACCGCAAGCTGCCGATGAGCCGACGTACGAGTCGGTACCTATCCCTGGTGCCTACTTGGGTGCCGCCGTCAGAAGCCCCCCTCCAGCGCCGACCACATTCACGCATGCTCGCTAGGGCAGGCTGGTTCTTGGTTTTGTTAAATGAAAAAAGTCAGCCATGTTGGTTGGTGGAAGGGGCGATTTCCTGGATATTTCTTTGCCGAGTAGCTCTGTTGATACCATTGGCGTTACTGGATGCTGGACATGTTGCTGCCATGTCACGCTGAATAGTCGTACATGCGTGTAGGTATGGCGAATAATTACATGCAAGCTTCAATCATGGTAGTCCGTATGAAGCGCCGCCTTTTAGTCCAAGTTCGACTCCATTAGAGTATACCTGGAAGGGATTGGTGGGTCATGTCATCGAACTGTGCCATCCTTACGCATCACGTTCGCCAATGAAAGGCAACAGCTTCCATGACGGCCAACATATTCTACTCTTTTCCGACACGTAGTCACGTACACGCGCGCGGACAGGTGAAGTACGTAGGTAATCATAAAAAGCGACTCCAAGATGGAGTAACGAAGTCGACAAAGGAAATGTAAAAAGAACCATTACTTTTGGTAGCCCCGCCGCACCTTTTTTAACTATTAAGGTGCGAAGGACTTCCTGAGCCTTCGTCACGCAGCCGTATCGATCTTCGCCTTGGAGCCACCGCGAAGCCTTCCGAGACAGGCGGAATCGGATGTCTCTCTAGAATCGCAAATCTATCAACAGCTGCAAAGAGAAACCAGTGACACGCCACCAGATTGCCAAGACTTCCGTGCAGGGAGTGCCCGACAGCGGAGCAAACCGATGAGGACAGGACTCGACGTGTGAGAAGCGTGTTGCTTAGATGAGGTCGGCAACATTCATGGGCATCTCCTCGATCTGGGTGCTGTAGAACTGCTCAATCTCGCGCATCATACGGACATCATCGGCCGTGACGAAGTTGATGGCAACGCCCTTTCGGCCGAAACGACCGCCACGACCAATGCGGTGGATGTAGTTTTCGCGGTTGGCGGGAAGATCGTAGTTGATGACCAGGGAGACCTGCTGAACGTCGATACCACGGGCCAAAAGGTCCGTGGCGATGAGGACACGAGACGATCCGGAACGGAATTCCTTCATAATCAGGTCACGCTGCGCCTGGTCCATGTCGCCGTGCATGGCGGAGACGGTGAAGTCGCGGGCGGTGAGCTTGTCGGTGAGCCAGTCGACCTTTCTGCGCGTGTTGCAGAAGATGACGGCCTGGGTGATGGTGACAGTCTCGTACAAGTCGGAGAGGGTGTCGAGCTTCCACTCCTCCTTCTCCACGGCAATGTAGAACTGCTTGATACCCTCCAGGGTAAGCTCGTCCTTCTTGACCAGGATGCGGACGGGGTCGCGCATGAAGCGCGTGGTGACCTCAAGGACGTCCTGGGGCATGGTGGCGGACAGGAGGACGACCTGGGTAGACTGAGGCAGCAGCTGGAAGATGTCGTAGATCTGGTCGGTGAATCCACGCTGAAGAAGGTGTCAGCATCCGAGGGCGAGCAGCGTCGTCGGCTCGGGCGGCATAAACACTTACCGAGAGCATTTCGTCGGCCTCGTCGAGGACGAACATCTTCATGCTGTCGGTCTTGAGGAAGCGGCGCTGGATCATGTCGTGGACACGGCCAGGGGTGCCGACAACAACCTGAGGGCCATCCTGCAGGGCCTTCATGTCGTCGCGGACGCTGGTGCCGCCGATGCAAGCATGGCACTCAATGTTCATGAAGTCGCCGATGGCGACGACGACCTTCTGAATCTGCTGAGCAAGCTCACGGGTGGGGGCCAGGATCAGAGCCTGGCACTGCTTGACCGCGGGGTCAATCTTCTGGAGAACGGAAATGGAGAAGGTGGCCGTCTTTCCAGTACCGGACTGGGCCTGGGCAATGACATCATGGCCCTTGATAACAGGCATGATGGCACGCTGCTGGATGGCCGAGGGGCGCTCGAAACCATAGGCGTAGACTGGCGTTCTGTCAGACGAGGTGGGGTGTGTGAGGCTCAGAATGGAAACCCACCACCACGGAGAAGCTCAGACTTGAGACCCATGTCATCGAAAGAGTCGACGGTCTCGTCCCAGTTAGACTCGATCTGTCCTATAGCGGCGGAAGTCTGTCAGTGACTAGAGTCTTGCGGTGCGGCAACGGAGAGCAAGGGCTGCGGGGGACAAGCGCCGTGCGCACAGGGAGTAGTCGGATCGTGGGGCCACAATCCCTCCGCTCCGCTCCTCCCCCTGACAAAACGCGAAGATGATGGTGCTCGCATCTTGGGCACTCCCTTCATCCTACGATAGGTTCTGGGTGAAGCGGTGAAGGAAAAACTTACCCTCGGGGACATCCTCGAGTCCCTTGTCGGTAGCCATGATTGCGGTGGTGCAGAAAAAGATCTAGATCAAGCGCAGCTCGATCTAGATGGATATCGAAAATGCGCGGGGCGGTGGAGGAAATATTAAACTGACAGGCTCTTCACGGAGGAAGGGCTGCGGCTGGCGCTGAATAGAAACGTGGGGTTGACTAGACTCTTGAACTCTCGATAAATTCGAGAGCCGACAGAACCTAGGAGTGTTGCTTTGAATGGTGCTGATGATTTCCTTGGTGAGGTTGAAGAGAGGAAAGGGAGAGGGAAAAAAAAGTTGGTTGAGGGGTGATGGCGGCCTTGCAATTTTTCCTCTCGCCCACCCGCGGCGCTGGCCAATCAGCAGGATGGAGTCTGGAAAGGCAGACCCACGGTTAGGGTACCTCTCGGCGTAGGCCAACGAGCATTAACATGGTTACAGTGAACTAATGGCCGTAGTACAGATGGATTAGTACTCGTGTTATGCGTCTCCTGCTTCAAAGTACCTTTTACTGCAAAGCAGTAGGTTATGGTACATGCGCTTGGGGGTAACTTCCTGCACTATCCGAAGCAAGCGATGAGGAATTTTTCCATCTGGTTGCTCCTGGTAGATGGGCGGATGGACCGCAGCAGATAACCATGAACTAGCCCATAATATTCATTATCGACAAGGTCTGGAGTTGAGTCGCACCCAGGTGTACTGTAATTACTGTACTTAAGTACGTGCAGTAAAGAACGGATACACCTCTGTACTTACTTGTACTGTATTACAGCGCTCTGGTAGATGGTGCGTTGCTGCCTCCTCTATTACCTTCTACCTCCCTGTCGGCCTTCTTGCCTGGCTGGCTCCGTCGTTTTTTGTGTCCGCCTTGCCTTCCTTCGTGGGCCGGCGTGAAGGAGGACCCGTTCATTGGACTCCGTGGACTACGACGCACGCATCTTGCTCTCACCGAAAGAGTGTGGCATCGGACACCCATCAATGGGATTGATTCAGCCCAAGCCAAACTGACTCACGCTCACTAGGTGCTCTCGCGGCTGCTCGCGGGCGAAGCATTGCCGTCTCTGTCCGTTCTCATTAGCTCAACATTCCCCTTGCGTCCTTTCCGTGGCACATTGGCGACGAAGCTTCGGTTGACCAACTCGCCACGGACCGACCTCAGCCATGATGCCTTCGGCGATTGCCACCTCCTCTTGCCCGGCCATCGGCTCTCGCGGCGTCGGCCAGGAGGGGTGTCGGGAGAATGAGCCGAATGGCTTTGGGCCGAGCCTCACCACCTGCTCGGATTCGATTCCTCTTCACCCTCACGGCGTGAAGCCTCTAGGGAATTGTTACCTGTCCCATGGTCCGAATGCGAGAGCTAGCTCGGGGACGTGGGCCCTTTTGCCGGATGAGATGTTGGCCGTCGTTCTTGAACATTTGGATCAGATGGATCTAATGAAGCTGGGCTCGACCTGCAAGTTCTTTCATGCCTTCTGCCGCTGGGACGACCTCTGGAAGCCCCTGTTCCTCCAGTAGGTATTGTCTACGTCTGTCCTGCCTCGTCGAGGCGTTCGCGAGTGTCTTGTCGGAGTTGCGCCGACACCGACGCCGTTGCTGCTCATGGCTGATGACGGATGAACTAGATTGCCGAAGCATCAGACTCACTCCCTTGGATGGAAAGGGACATGGAGATCTACAGTGTTGGCCCTGCCCAAGGATCGAGAAGCGGAGATTGACTGCGGCGGTGTCTTCTCCGATGTCCTACACCGACCATTTGCTTGCTCGAACATTGACCTGACAAAGACTGTCCGCAACATACCGACGAGGAATCAGATTCATCGGCATGGAAACCTCACGTACGATGAGTATGCCGAACGATGGACGGAGCGTCCATTTATTCTGACGAAATGCATCCAAGAGTGGCCCATCTGCTCGCAATGGACCATCGAGAAACTGCTGCGGGACCACGGCGACGTCGATTTTCGTGCCGAGGCCGTCGACTGGACCCTTTCCCGTTACTGCAACTACATGGGCCACAACAAAGACGAAAGCCCCCTCTATCTGTTTGATCGCAAGTTTGTCGAGAAGATGGGCCTCAAGGTCGGGCGAGAGGCCGACGCCGCCTACTGGCGGCCAGACTGCTTCGGGCCAGACCTGTTCGAGCTTCTGGGATCGGAGCGACCAGCGCATAGGTGGCTAATTGTTGGGCCCGAACGTAGTGGCTCTACCTTTCACAAAGACCCCAACGGCACCAGCGCCTGGAATGCGGTGATACAGGGCTCCAAGTACTGGATCATGTTCCCGCCAACTGCTCAGGTGCCCGGGGTGTACGTGTCCGAAGACAGCAGCGAGGTGACGAGCCCGCTCAGCATTGCCGAGTGGCTGTTGACATTTCACCAAGAGGCTCGTCTGCTGCCCGACTGCGTCGAGGGCATCTGCCACTCGGGCGAGATTCTGCACGTTCCGAGTGGCTGGTGGCACTTGGTGGTGAACCTCGAGAGTGGCATTGCCGTGACGCAGAACTTTGTGCCGCTATCGCCCAGCCTAAACTTGCTTTCGGAAGTGCTCGCTTTCCTGAGAGACAAGCCGGACCAGGTCTCGGGTTTCTCGAAAGATGCCGAGGATCCGTACCAGCTTTTCACGGCCAGGCTCCGAAAGGAGCACCCCGCTGTGTTGGAGAAGGCGCTGGATATGATGGACAGACAGAATGGAAAGAAGCGCAAATGGGACACGGTCGTTGGCCGAGAAGAAAAGGAGCCGGGGGAGACGGCCTTTAGCTTTGGATTTGGAGGGGATGACGACGACGAGGTACCGTGACAAGCATTTTTCACGTGGTGAACCATGTCTTTATCAGGTGGACGACGATCTGTCCATCTAGACCATCACCGAATGCGAGCCTGGATTTGACCGAGAGCATTCTGCAGAAAATGGTGATGTTTTCCACGGGTTTCTTGGGAGTGTCCTATCATGATTGTGTCTTGGGCATGACCTAGTTTGAATGGATGCGGGCATCATCCTGGTCCTATGCTGGGAGACGAAGCGAACCAAACAACTTGAGACATCGACAAGGAGGTATTCTTGATGGCATCAACATGCATGCACAATTGGGTCACAACATGACATGAAAATTTGTTGCAGTCATGCACTTGCAGTAGTTACATGAGTATCAGAGCTCTCGTTGATTTGGACCAACCTACCACTTCTGCACCAAGAGAGCTATTTGCCACAGCCAGCAGCTTCAGAGGATCGTGGTGTTGGGAAAGGCACATACAGTACGGAGTACGTGCTGTAATTCTGCGTGTTGTGCACGGAGTACACTAATTGCTCCGTGCTCCGTACGGAGTACTCCGTACACCTAGTTCATATTGGCGCTGGAACAGGGCTGCAAGTACAGAGTATGTACAGCACTACGATTACTCCATACAGCACTAAGTAATGCTGCAAGTACAGCAAATGCCTACCTAGTACCTACATAGGTACTTGTATTGTAGGCGCGAACGAAAATAATGCCACCTACATAATTAAATACTCCGTACTCCGTAGTGCGTAGCTTAATGCTACCTTTGGGTTCTTTACTTAGGTACTAACCTAGGTAGGCATCTGGTTAATAATAGTGCTCCAAGGCACTTGGTACTTGGGTACACTAACGAGATGAAGCTCCGTAATCGTGCTGCCAGTTCGCACGGACGGGGTGTTCCGGGGACCTCCACTGTCAGTAATTAATAATCACTGACGCGTGTCTGCGCCCTGCGCCCGCTGTAGGCACTGAATAGCCTACTAGGTACCTACAGTACTTGTGTATCACAGGTACACAACACCTACTTACACTTACAGTACTGCAGCCTGCAGACGTACATGTACAAGTACGGAGTACAGTAAGAATACTTGAGAATGCTCGTATTGCTTGCTAATTGCAGGACAAAATGCCTGTACTGAACACCTTACTTGTACAAGTACTTACTTACACAGTATTACGGAGTACATGTGTTCATGCTAATAGTACCTAGTACTAAGCTAACCCAGCGTACTTAGTATTCCTTAGGCGCCGCTAACGGTGCGAGGACTTACCTAATCTCACCTCTGGTCAACCTCCCCCGCCCCAACTGGAGCAGGCAACTATTAGCCCAGCGCTGTGGTCACCCTTCTCGTTCGTCGCGAGCGACCTTTCTTCATCTGCATTGCCCAACCCGGCTTCGGGGCTTGTGCAATCCTCGCAAGGCCTTCAACCAAAGGCAGATACTGCACCGGGGCTCTTGTTGGCTTTTGGGTTCCCGCCGGTGCTGCGGCGCAATGTAAGTTCCTGTCAGCTTCGTTGCCGCCTACATCAGCAGCACGCCATCGCTCCCATCTCGCCCTTTGCCATCGACCACACGCGTTGCTTCCCCCATCTTTCGCTCGCCGTGCACTTGCGTTTGCTTTTCAAGCGCATCCGATTTTCCCCAGTCCAGATGTATGTTCGACGCCATTCACCTGGAGCCTGGCTATGGCTTTCTGTGCTTGCGCCCGAAGCGCCCGGATCACCTGCAAAGCTGACGTATGCGTTCACAGCGTTCATGCTTCAACCCCAAGTTCCCTCGGCTGCCGAACTTGTCTTCGTTCTGTTCGCGCAAATAATAAATTTGGGAAAAGCATCTTGGAATTTACAAACACCATAGAACATTTTGAACATACGCGACATCATGGTGTCGGACGAACATTACGACCTATGTCTACCTATCTTGCTGGACCCCTCCCTCGAGGACGAGGATAAGATTGACAAGCTCGAAGAGCTCTTCAAAAGCGAGACGAACCTAAGAGGCACCTATCTTGACCATGCCATACTCGACGCTCTCTGGAGGTTTCGCGACGGAGGGGCCGCCTCGGCATCCCCGCCGCCCATACGACAGTCCATTCTGCGCCGTCCGTCGCCGGCATCCTGGCGCGGGTCCCCCACGCCCCTGACCGGCTCGCCACGGCTAGGAGTGAGCCCGCTGGCGCCCCCGGGGTTTATACCCTCGACCTTCAACCGCGCCATCTCATCGACGGCCTCGCCGTTTTCCTCCCCGCGAGCGTCCCCGCGGCTGGCCCTCGCCACACCGACCATGCCACATAGCCCGAACCTCAACGTGTACGAGTTCGCCAGCGATTCGACACCGGCGACGGAAATACATGGATACCACCAAGCCGAGAACGTTGAGTGGCTCGTCAACGACGACGCCGCCAGCGTCGCTTCGTCCAGCGGCATGTCGAGCGGGTTGAACGCGGCCGCGCCCGAGTTTTCCTCCATGACGTCCCAGCAAGCGGACATGTCGCCCTATGACATGCTGCGCTCCATCCTCGGGCAAACGCGCACCGACGAGGACATCGAAGCGGCGCTGGCCATGCACGGATATGACCTGAGCGCCACCATCGCGTCCATCATGGAAGGCCAGGGCCTGAATGGTGCGGTGGCTGCGGCACCCTCGGAGGAGCCCAAAAGCGTGCTGATTGGAAAGTCGATATCGGCCGGCAGCCGTCCGGCGACACCGGCCAGCCAGGCAAGGTCCGGCGTCATCTGCAAGTTCTACATATCGACGGGCCAGTGTTTGCGTGCCGACTGCCGCTTCAGCCATGACCTCAGCAGCCATCTCTGCAAGTACGTTTTTCTTTTTGTCCACGTCTCGGTGACGGTCCCGACGGGTGAGTTCACGAGCTGACACCGGCTGCTCAGGTATTGGGTCATGGGGAGCTGTCTCGCGGGGGACACCTGCGTCTTCTCTCACGACCCGTCCCAGCTCGTCAACAAGTTGTCCCTGGACGAAGCCGGTGCCGGCAGCGTGAGCTTGGACCACGCCAACCTCCAACTCCACAGCTCGAAATCTTTCCCTTCGCTGCACCAGCAAGAATACGTCGGACTGAAGGGGGGGTTCGGGCAGGTGCAGGCCGATGGACCACGTCAAGTCGCCCCGGCGGCAAGCCCCCGGCCGCAGGCGCTGGATATGAACGCACCCGCGCCCGCCATCGACGACAACGAGGTCTTTCCTTCGCTCGGCTCGGCCTCGGCGAAGCAGGGCAAGAGACATCACGGGAAGCGCGGAGGACACGGCGGCGGTCAAAAGGACAACGCCCCGCCGGCCTCGTTGGCCGAAGTTTTCAAGAGGGCCCCCTCGCCGGCCGGTGGACCGTCTCGTGCCGAGCCCGGAAGGTCCGGGGCCAGCCCAGGCACCTCGACGCAGCGAAGCGGCGAGAAAAGTGCCGCGGCGCTGGCGATACCTCCTCCGAAAGTCATACCCTGGCTGGAAACGGGCGAACGGGTCAACCGAGCGTATCTCAAGTCGCGTCAAGAAGCCATGAAGCACGGCGGCCTCCGTAACAAATTTCTTCAGAGGTAGGCACCCGATCGTCCGTCTGGCCCGTCGCGGTCGGCGAAGGGAGTTGGCTAACGAGGGGAATCAGCGCGGCGCAAGCGTGGAACCGCAACGATGCCAGAGCGGCCAAGGCGCTCAGCCTTCGGGGACAGAGCGAGAACGAACTGATGCAAAAAGCGCACCGGGAGGCGGCCGCCGAGCTGTACGCGAAGCGAAACCAGGTGTTGAGGGGAATCCAGGCCGAATTCTTCGTCGACCTCCACGGCCTTCACGCCGACGAGGCCGTCGAGTATCTCGAAAAGGTTCTCTTGGAAAACGGCAAGGAGGCTCGACCCATCTACGCCATCGTCGGTTGTGGCAATCATAGTAAAAATGGCAAGGACAAGATTGGCAAGGCGATTCGAAACTTCCTCGACGAGTGGCGGTACGCCTACAACGACTTCTCCCAGCTGGATGACCGAGACCTGAATGGCATCATAGGCATCGACGCTCGGAGCTGGGACAAATCGCTCGCTAGGGAGGGCGAGGGGCAAGGCAACGACGAAGATATGATGAGCCGAGGTATCGAAATCGGCGAGGGCAAGGTCCGGCTGCTGGTTCGGGATACTCCCAAGGGATCGGACAGTCGACAATGACGGTTGGGAGGGGAAATGAGCGCGCGATAGTGTAGGAGAAACTGGACAGACATGTGAACGGGACAACTCATGGAGGCAGTCCGCATCACAGGACCGACCAACTTCGACACCTTCGTGGCGCGAGATAGAGTAGGAAAAAAAACAATACAGACATGGTAAATAAGAGCACAAGAAGAAGCTCGCATCACAGGGCCGATCCAACTTCGACACCTTCGTAGCGCGCGTAGATACAGCACCATGTTGGAAGAGGGTAGATGGGAGGGTTGAACGCACATGTGGCAGCGTCGGGCACGCGTCGCCTGACGTAAGTAGGTCAGCGAGTAATTACTCCCTAGAGCAAGAATTCTTGGAGCCACGCACCTACCCACCAACCAACCCACCCAGTCGACGATCCTCCCTCCCTCCAGCCTAGTCGAGCTAAGGGTTTCAACTCGCCAACATCATCGGCATCCAAATTCCAAACCGAAGCTGTCAACTTGCACTGCACCGATACTCCGAGTGCACACGTACGTGTTTCTCCATCCGGCGCCCCCAGGCCCGCCCTCCTACCCTCGGCACGCGTTCCCCATCGACCTCGACCTCGACCTCGACCTCGCCTTGTTCTTCCGGCGTCGGAAGAGAATTTTGTCCTCCAGCCGCCTCGTCTCGCTGGGTCCGTTCTTTTGGCCCTCCTCCGAGCCCCGAGCTTGAACGCCGACGCTGTAGTGGAGCGAGCCAAGACGACCGAGAAATCCATCAATCGATCCCCTGCAGCGGCGATATTGGAAACTCGACGAGGCGAACACGTCCACGTACCCACCGCGTTGTCGAGCTTGCCATCGACATGGAACGGACGGCTTGTGGAAGATAATCCGTCGATCAATTTGGAAGCGCCATCCGGGATGACGGATCCTCGCTCCCTCCCCACCATGTTGTCCTCTACTGCATCCTCCTCCTCCTCCTCCACGTCCTCTCTCCTGCCCCCGACGTCGACACCGTACCATGGCGATGCCAACGGCGGTCCGCGGGCGCAGCACCCGCCCCGATCGTCGGCCTCCAGCTCGGCGCGAACTTCGTCCTCGCCCGCGGCCTCGTCGCGCCGCTGGCACCGTCTCTCGGACCGGCCAGCCCTATCACGAAGGTCGCATGCCAGCCCGCGGCGGCTTCTGCACCGAGGCTGGAAGCTTTACGTGACCTGGAGCGAGCGCATCGGCGCCGCCTACCTCCGCCTTTCGCCGCTGCACCGCGCCCTCGCCGTCATCGCTTGCATCCTCGGCTGGGTTCTCCTCATCCTCATGCTCGTCTACTCCCACCGCTTCTTCTCCTGGCTCGCCCCCCACTCCGAGGCCTGGCGCAAGAGGCCGGCAGGTTGGCTCCTCATCTTCTTCGCCATCTTCATCACCGCCTTTCCGCCTGTCATGGGATACTCAACCGCCACCACCATCTCCGGATTCGTCTATGGCTTTCCCCTGGGTTGGCCCATCGCCGCCTCGGCCTGCGTTGCCGGCAGTCTCTGCGCCTTCCTCATGAGCAGGACCGTTCTCAGCGGCTATGTCGATCGCTTGGTCGGCAAGGACCACCGCTTCATCGCCCTCGGCCAGGTCCTTCGCAAAGAGGGCATCCTCTACCTCACGGGCATCCGCTTCTGCCCTCTACCCTTCAGTTTGAGCAACGGCTTTCTCGCCACCATCCCAAGCATCTCGCCCCTCTCCTTCGCCCTCTCCACGGCCTTTTCAAGGTATGCCCGTCGCACCCCGCCCTCCTTTCCCGGCCTACTTGCCATGTTCCTCTGCCGCTCACCAAGCATGAAACTAGTCCCAAGCTGCTCGTCCACGTCTTCATCGGCAGCCGCCTCGCCGTCCTCGCCGAGAAGGGCGATTCCATGACGGCTGCCGACAAGGCCATCAACTACGCCAGCATGCTCGTCGGCGGTGCCATTGGTGTCGTCATTGGCCTCATCATCTATCGCCGCACCATGGCCCGCGCTGCCGAGCTGCAGCGCGAGGGTGCCGGAGCGGAGGAGGGTGATGCTGGCTACGAGGACACGGATGCCACGTTGATGGACCCGGACGATGCCGCCACCGTCATGTCGGATGATGACTTGAGCCTTTGGGACATGCAGGGCTCGGATTCGTGGGAATCAGGCCACGACAGGAGTCATGGCCATGCCACCAAGCAAAAGCGCCCCCCCAGCGACCCTTGACAGGCTGACCGTCCCCTCGTGGGTAATGTCATCTGGCCGGACTCTTCACGGTATCTCCCGGGGGGTCAAGAGCTGCATGTACGACTAGATCTCAGAGACATATCGCCTGTTGGAAAAAAGTAATGCATTCGTGAATGCTGTTGAACGAATCAGCGTCATCGTACCACATGCATATTTCGCCCGTCGGACTGACGGATCGAACGGTCAATCATATCCGTGATGAATTACCATGGAAACGAACCGGCGCATCCCCCTTCATAGATATCTCGCCTGTCGAAATAGACGGACCGCGCAACAAGCGATAAGAATTGCGAATCAGGCAGAGCGCAAGCAACATTGCCAGAGCGACAGGAAACATCGTAAAAGATACAATTCATTCATTTCCCATTCACTAGCCTCGGCTTCGCGTGCTAACGAGAAAAATCAAGATGAGCACTTCGAAGCTGGTCTCTAGATACCCATCTCGGGTGGCGTGCAGACGCCATCCCCCAACGCCATCGCTAGCAAAGAAAGAAAAGAGAATAATCATGGGCGAGAGGAAACCCGACCTTGGCGAAAAGGACGCTACAGCGACGAGATGGAACGAAGCATACGGAAAAGAATCACTGATTCCCGCGATAGAGGTTCATAAACTGCACAGCCTGTTCCATGGGGTAACCAATGAAAACCGGCCCCGCGAAGACCATCTGCGGTGGGCCACCGGCACCCTCTTTCGAGGCACCGGGGTTGATGAAGTGAGGCTGCGGCATGGGTGGAGGCGACGATGGGCGCCCAGTCGGCGGCTTCTCTGGCGTGACGGGCGGATCACGAAGGGTTCGAGGCCCGGCTGGCGCTTCCCTGTTGGGCCTTGGAGCTGACACGCGATCATTCAATGCCGCCAGCTTTGCATGGGCAAAGGGGCACTTTTTCGGGCCGCTGGAAGTCATACGCATGCTGCGAGCGGGACTCGTCATCCGCACGGGGGCGGGCGGAGGCGACGCCATCGCCTCGGTTTCATGGCCGGACATCTCATAGGCAGGAACCGAGATCCCCCAGGGCCGGCTGGGGGACTCGCCGACGCGAACTTCCTTCAGCGGTCGGTCAAAGTGGCCTTGGCGCTCCACCAGCTGTCCATGGGGTTCCTGGCGGCTCGCATCCGACTCGGCCGTGGCGCTTACGTCCTGGGCCCAGCTCTCAACACGTTTGATCGAAGCGCCGTCTACGTCACTCCGATGCTGCAGAGACTGCTCCTCTTCGGGAAGCATGGGCTGATGAAGGTGACTAAGGCCTTCAATCATGCTGACAATGTTTCCGTACTTGGAGTCGAGCTTCCTCATCTGCAGCTCGTTCTTCTGGTAGCGTCGGAGGCAGACTTCATGACTGCGCGGCAGAACATGCTTGTGCGTTTCGACATAGTGTGCGATCTCTTCGGGAGAGTGCTTGTCCATGAAACGGATGGGACACTTGCTCGCGCCGGCGGCGCTAGGTGCCGGCTGCGAGGTCGATTCCTCGTACATGGCGGCGCAGATGGGATCATGGGAGTGATGGGGCGTTTCGTCGGGAACGTCCCCCCGACCGTCAGGCTCCTCACCCTCTGCCGGCGTTTTGCTGAAGGGGCATTCGAGGCTGCCCTTCTTGCCTTGGACGGTGAAGTCTTGCTCGAGAGCAGTCGAGACCGACGTCCCACGGCGCGACGTTTGCGACGTCTCCTTGCTCGAGACGGCCGTCTTGCTGGACTCGCCGAGGGAGACGAGCCGGCTGGCGGCGCGACGGCCGTCACGGATGACCAGCGCGAGCCGGTGCTGCGACTGCGGCGAGGCGCGGTGGGGGAGTGGCACGGGGGAGGTGCTGTCGACGGCCGTGTGCGGCGGAAGCTGCAGCTTCGCCAGCGTCTCGGCTATCTCCGGCGTCGCCGGTGCATACTTGTCGGCCAAGTACTGAAACTGTCGGGGGCGCACCGCACAAGTTAGCACAGCTGCTCCGACGAAGCGCGGTCAAGCGAGGTGGCGAGAAGCCAGAAAGCACCGTCCAGCAAACATAGAGATCAGAGAATAAAGGGTATCGGTCTCCGCAGGCAAGCTAGTGACGCAAGCTGCTCTTGATCTAGAGCTAATGATATCTCATCACGTTCTCTTGTTCGACGAAGGCGCCCGACAAGACGGTGGTGCGGACAAGACGAGAAGGAAAGCCGTCGGAACGTACCTGTTCGTGAGCGAAGCGTAGCTTGTGCTCGAGGACGGTCTTGCGGTCGGCCAAGAGCTGCACCTCGTCGGCCAGCGCGTTGAAAGCGTCGGCCAGCGCGTGCGAGAGTTGGCGGTGATCCATTCCCACGAAGAGAGGGAGATGGATGTAGAAGGAAAGAGGAGAAGGAACGAAAAACGGAGGAGGGAACGGGAGAAAATCTCGGACGCGAAGGAGGGTCGATTGGACGGCGGAATTTTACTGGTCCGTCCCATCGGGGTGGGACAACAGGCAGGGGGGCAACGGTGAGGGCACTCGGCGAGTCTGCGGTTGCCACGGCGAGAGGAGCGCTTGGCGGGGAGGGTTGTATCATTCAAACCGGCCGATCACGCACTTGTCCCGGTGCGTGAGAGGCCTGCTGGGTCGGGCTCGTTGGGCTGGCTCGTTGGCTGGTGGTGGTGGTGGTGGTGGTGGTGGAGTTGGTGATGGCAAAGATCAAGTTTGTGGATGAATGTTGCTGAATATGCACATGTTCTTACTGTAGTTGTAGGTGTATGGTACGGAGTAGGTGTACAGAACAAGCGTGGTGGACAGGTGAATCAGTAATACCGGTACTCCGTACAACTACTCCGTACTGCACAATAAGTACCCAGGGGCTTGACTCTCCCGTCTGCTACCTACTGCTACTGTGATTAAGTACTGCACAGTACATACTTGTACCCACCAGTGATAGTGCATGCTGTAATACACTAATTTTCTCCGACTGCGTCACTCCTCCGTTAGGCTCAAAGTCATTGGGGGGGTGAAGTCGCAGAAAAAAGAGATGGGGACATTGCATCACGTACAAGTATTACTTGTACGTGTATGAATTGGTGACGAGGACTCCGCACGGAGTGCAGTAAAAGTACAACCAAGTAAGTCAGTACTGTTACTTGCTTCGTGGAAGTACATGTAACTTACGTGCAAGTACCGAGTACCCCCGTAAGGACTGTACACCGCATTGAGTATTACGGAGTACGGAGAACAAACCCAAGATCCTTTCCCCTGGGCGTTCATTGCAGTGTGCCTGTTGGCGAACTCAGGTGTACGTACATCGGGCCGCTGTGAGACAGCAACAAAGAAAACAACTCAGACAAGAGAGCGGCAGCCACATCCGGTACAGCGACTACGGAGTACATGTACGTAATAATCTACGGACGACCTAACACCCAACTTGTGAGTACTGGTACGCCTACTCCGTTCTAGTACTTACTTAAGTACTGTACTTACATGCACTTGCATTCTCATCTAAGTACAGTACAGTACGTACTGCACAAGTAAGTATACCAGCAAGCAGACGTTACAAGTTACATGTACAGTAATAAGTAGGTACCTAGTATTATGGAGCACACGCTCTCATAACACCAACTTGCACCGATGCTCATGTGACATTCTGAAATGCAGTACTTACCCGTACTCCGTACATGCACATGTACTTATTACCGATCTGCTGGTCCTCTACGAGCGGAATGCGAGTAAGTACGAGTCCTGGCTTTCAACAGCAGCACCAATACCAGCAAATCGAGACGCTACAGCTGTTGGAATGAGACTTGTACCTGTCTGTACATATCTATACTTGTGTACGCGCATTAATACTTGCGCAACTTTGCCAGGGCCGAAACTGGCAACCCGTTCCTGCCCTGCGGCTTCCAACCCCGTTAAGCAGCGCTTTTGATTCGCTCCGGCTCGGCAGTAACCTCCTGCCTCAAAAATTCAAAGAATGGATGCTCGGTGCCGCCTTCTCGCACTCGCGCGTCTTCCGTCAGACTGCATGTACAGCCTCGGTATCCGGTACTTGGTACCTAGTGTGTTTACTATAGGTATTCTGCATGTACTTGCTCGTGCCACTCCATGTACCGGTAGCAGGCGCGTACTTGTAGGTGTACGAGCTGCTGTACATCTCCTGTACAAGCAGCGGCCCCGTGCCCGCCTCCTCCTACCTGCTTCCCATGATTTCTCAAGCCAAGATCTGCGGCAGGAACCTATTACTACTTAGTGCAAGCATGCTGCTGTATATGCTGCATCCTGCCATCTGCCTGGCGCTTGCCTCGAGGTACCTGGGCCAAGGTGGCAACATGCAGACATACGTGTTCATGTGCCTTTACCTACTGCAAGTAATGGCATGCGAACCATCCAAACCGCTCCTTCACAGTGCTCTTTGCCTCCGCCCGAGACTCATTGTATGTGGTTGCCGCCAGCGGTTGGGTATGCCTTCGTGGACGGCGCCCGTGACTTGGATGGCCAGTCTAACCAGCAGAGGGATGGACAGGGTGACATCGTCGTCGGCCCCGTGCTGGTGGAACGGAATACTCGCATGCAGATCTGTGCTTGTACCAGCACGCACGTGGCAGCAGCATACGCATCCCCTCGATGAAGAGGTGGTCTGGGAAAACGCGCAAGCGAATGTAGGTCAGTACGGAGTACAAAGTGGTTGACATGCTTGCATACGAGAATCCCACCTCGTATCGTACGCCTGTCGGATCACTGACCCTCGACCACCTCAGATTCACCTCTCTCAACCTTCCCGTGTTCGTTTCCGTCTACCGTCTCTCCCATCTCTCCCATCTCCCTCGGCCACCCTCCCCAAACTCCGTCGGCTGCACCGTCATCGCCACCGAGAGGTAGCCATGGTACCCAACACGGCCATCCGCGTTCCTCCCGCGAAGCTCGTCAGCTGCCGCGAGCATGTCGTCCCCGGCCAGTTCCTCACCGCCGAGCTCTTCTTCCAAGTCCCCCTCGACTATGAAGACCCAGACTCCGGCACCATCACCATTTTCGGTCGCCGCATCGCGAAGCGCGACATGCCCATCACCCCGCCCGATGACGAGGATGCGAAGAAGGCGGCGAACAAACCGTACATGGTCTTCCTCGAGGGCGGCCCGGGCTTTGGCAACCGTGACCCCCAGGACCATCCGTTGACCCGCATCGCCGTACCTAGGGGTTACCAAGTCCTCTTTCTCGACTACCGCGGTGTGGGCATGAGCACGCCTGTCTCGGCCGCCATGCTCGCCAAAATCGGCGACGCCGACGCCCAGGCCAAGTATCTCGGCCTCATGCGTCAGGACAACACGGTCCGCGACTGCGAAGCCGTTCGCAAGTGCCTGACCGCCGGCTGGCCCGACATCAAGGCAGTCTGGTCCATCTTCGGCCAGTCCTACGGCGGTTTCGTCAGCTTGTCCTACTTATCCATGCACCCAGAAGGTCTCGCCGAGGTCTTCCTCACCGGTGGCCTTGCCCCCGTCGGAAAGACGGCCGACCAAGTCTACGAGGCAACCTTCCGCAAGACGATCGAGCGCAACATCGAGTACTACGCCAAATTCCCCGCCGATGTCGCAGTCGTCCGCCAGATTGCGGCCCATCTCGAGAGCGAAGGTGGCGTTGCTCTGCCGTCGGGCGGTACCTTGACCGTCCCTCGCCTGCTTACCCTCGGCATCGCCTTTGGTGGCCACGGGGGCTTCGCAAATGTTCACAACACCCTTCTCCGCCTCAAGACCTCTCTCGACCAGCTCAAATTACTCGACCGCTCCGCGCTGCAGCAGGTGGAGACTTTCACTCCCTTCGACACCAACATCATTTATGCCATCCTCCACGAGGCTATTTACTGCGACGGACCGGAAAAGCCATCGGCCTGGGCCGCGTACCGCGTTGGCAAGGCTCTCAAGCCCTTTTCCTGGCTGAATCCTGGATACGAGTCCGCTTCGGCAGATGATCCCTTGTACTTCTCCGGCGAGATGATATTTCCCACGCATTTCGAAACTTACCCGGAGCTCATCTCCCTGCGTGACGTGGCCGAGAAAATTGCGACGAGAACCGATTGGCCGGCCCTGTACGACGAGGAGAGACTGCGCAACAACACGGTGCCCGTCTACGCCGCATCCTACATCGAGGACATGTACGTCGAGCACAGCTTGGCCAGGGAAACGTCAAGGCTCGTCAAGGGCACCAAGGTCTTCGAGACCAACATCGTCTACCACAACGGCTTGCGCGCCAGAACGGACGAGGTCTTGCGGCAACTCTTTAGCCTACGTGACGATGTTTTGGATTAGACTCCTTTGTTTTTGTAGTAGGCAGGGATTTTATGAGCAGCGGACAGCGCAATATCACTATTCTTGGTCTATTTCTGACTGAACCTCAATTTCTGTTCAGTTGGTGAGTTGATGTGTGCACCAGCACCACGACAAGGAGCGGTGGGCTTCCACTTACGCCAAAGTTTGTTGGCTACCGACGATATGATCTCTGCCTTGGCGAGCAATTTCTCCCTGAGCCTATCGTCTTTTTGCCCCTTGAGCCGTACTTTGTTGGGCCGTGCCTGGCGTGAAATAAGCACGAATCCCCGAGGCCGGATGCGACGATTGCCCGTGAAATACCCACCTGCATCAGAACGGGGAGCAACGCCTGGGCGTCGGCGTTGGCTATGGAGGCGACGGTGCGATAGCCGTTCTCCCAGAAAACCCTCCTGATCGAATGTTTAGTTTCCGTTGTCGGTGCGTAGGAAGCCCAACTCACGCAGTCCGACTCTTGATGAACGGTATCCTCGCAAGTGCCAAAAGATCCGACCTTGCTCCAGCCATCAACCTGTCGGAGAAATGATCCAGGGCAGCAGCAAGCATTCTGCGCCACTAGTTAGCCATCCGGTCGTTCGTTACCTCGCCGCATACTTGGCTGCTCACCCCCATCCCATCGTCTCGCAGAACTTGATCATGCCCGCTGCAAACCCCTGACAAGTCTGAGATAGATTCTGGACAAACCCTCGCGGCATGTCGTATTTGCGAGAAACGACGTGTACCGGTACTTCGTTGCACAAATCGCGCAGCTGCAAAGCGAGATAAAACCGCCGATATACTCGAGCCATCGCCCGTTCCTCTTGCGTCGTCTCCTTCAATATCGCCCCTTGCGCTCTGTCCAAGTGTCAGTTGAGAATTAGCCGTCACTCGAGTGCGGGCTCACAGTTGGATAATTCCCGTCGGCTTGATGCCCAAGAAGTTCAACACCCGCAAGCCACTCTCGTCTAGCGATTCCATCACGTTACGGAACACCTGCCAATTGACTTTGACGCCAAAGTCTTGAACAGGAGTGAAGACATATAAAATATGCATCTCACCGTCCATGACGAAGGCTCGAAGTGCCTTTTTGAGCTCCTTATGGGCAAAGACCCCATCATCAAGGTCGATGGCCGAGGCAACAATCGCTCGCCCCAGCTGAGTCGGGACAAAGCCTCCACAGCCGTCGCTGGTAGCCAGTCCCATGCTCTGAACCTCTTCTAAACTCGATTCAAGGCATGTGTGCACAAACTCTCTACCATGAGAATAGTGCACCAGCGAACTTGAGAAGTACTTACGAATCGATTCGCGACTGTTTGCTAATCGAATGGAGATGACCTCCAAAACAGCCCTGTGCACATACAGAGGTCAGCGAGATGGACAGGAAGAGAATGTCCGTTGTCAACTCACCGCTGTATGCGCCGGCTTTCCGTGCTTAGGCAACTCGAAACTTCCGGTATCTCGGCGTGCATGAGCTCTAGGACTTGCTCCAAGTCATCTTCGCAACAGCACAAATATGTCTCACCAACAGGGCACTTGCCTTGTCGACCAGCTCTCCCTCTCATCTGTCTGAGCATGGACGGGCCGATGAGCTCACCAGCCATTCGGGCGTTGTGCAAGATGACTCTCCGCGCAGGACTCGGACTCATCAGCAGAGCCGCTAACCATGGAGGCTGGTACGTACAGATTGATGCCGGCTGCCAGGCTACAGGTGGCGATACAGACGAGTATTGTTCCGGCATCATACGCGGAGGCGACCAGCTCACGCTCCTCGCTCGTCAACCCAGCCTGAACCGTCAGCAGGTGACGTGACGGATGGTGAATGAAGCTCTCACATCTGTCGCCAAGTCAGCTGTAGGCTCAAACGCGGCGGCGGCGGCTCACGCATCGCTGCACTCACGATGAAAGGCAACACCGTACAGAACGGTCTCCTCCAGGACTGGGTCAACACCGGTGCTGAGGGCTCGCAGATCCGTGAGCAGCTCCATCCTCCTTTCGAGCACGGCCGAACTGAGCTGGAGAGGTCCCGGCATCACGCGACTAATCAAACGAGCGTCCGATTCGCAGACACCGCGGCTTCCTGCGAAAACCAATGCGCCATATCCTGTGCAAGCAGTCTCGTACGCGAGGGAGACGACAGCGTTAAGGACTGGGTTGGCAAATTCCTTGTGATCAGACGTGAGGATCCGTCCAGAGGCGCCAGCTCGACCGGCGGGCAACTTCTGACTGCCCAGCTGCGAAGGCACTCGTTTCAGTTCTCGGAACGAGGCCGCTGCATAGATCTTGCTGTCGCAAACAAGATGCTCGGTAATCGGAATGGGCCTGTAGCGGGTTTCGTAACAGTGGGCATCGAGCCAATCTGCCATCAGGTTCATGTTCTGCACAAATCGTTGGTCGGTTTCAGCATGAGCAGAAGCGAAGCAAGGCGTTACATACCGGCAGTGTTGCACTCATGCCTACGATCTGTACGGGCTGCCCCAGGCTCAGTACTTTGGTAGCTATGAGCTCGAGGAAATAGCCACGATGGGCATCATCCACCATGTGCAGCTCATCTAGCACTACGGCCCGCAACTTGGGAATTGAGCAATCGTCAATTGCCGTGTTTATGAGTGCATTACCCTGCATCTCGGTGGTCAGTGACGAGATTGGAGAGCGGCCTTCATTTACTTGGCGATACCTTCTCCAGGGTGCAGACTCCGATGTCAAAGTCATCCCATGTTGCTCTTACTTTACCGCCTCCGAAGAATCCGACGACGCGAATCGTCCCATGATCTGGGCGCTGATGCCATGGTCCTGGGCGGTCATCAGCAGCAACATCATGTGGCAACTGAATGCCTTGCACGACGCTTCGTAACCAGCGCACTTTCTCCTGAACAAGGGCAACGTAAGGAAGGACGAGGAGAGCCTTGCTACCAGGTTCTTCTGCTATTCGTTTCAACATCAGTACTGCATCACAATCAGCAATCTCCATGGCGTCGTCCAGGGCTTTGCACAACGCACAGTCTGCCACCAACGATTTACCGCCACCCGTAGGCGCGCAATACACCAGGTTTTTTCTCCCGTTCAAGAGCCCTGGACCTTTCAGACAGTTCTTCTGCCAGGGGTACATTTGCCGGATACCCAGGGAAGCAAAGTTGGCCACCAGATGTGGAGGAAGACCATAGGTCGGATGGGCGAGGTCCAGTTCTGGATCTTGCGACGACGACGGCGTTGCCCCTATCGTCCTTCTCTGGGAGTATTCAGAAGGAACCGGATCGCTTAGGCGCTCAACCCGGCTGGGCGACAGTCGAGCCGAGACTGGGGGGGCGACAAGAACTCGCTGGAAGCCGACATGTTGTGTAGTGGCCGCTTGCGATTCAGCACCACCAACATCGCTCGACCAACTTCTTTTCTGTCCTGCCGCTAGACTTTTCGAAGCAAGAGCCTCTCGGTATCGCTCATCGGCTTCCTGCAGACTGGTCTTGTGCAGATGGCCCTTCATGCTCCGCATGGTGGGCGGCGGGGAGATGGGCGGTGCTCGGCAGGGTCATTGAGCGAGCGTGAACGCACAGGTAGCTGGGTAGCTAGGCTTGTTCAACGAACATTTGGCAAAGAATTTTCAAGATAGGTCGAGCGATGACAAATCTTGGATAAATCCCTAGCCTTGCAAGGTTGTGATGTTTCATCATGCCAATGATCGGTTGAGGTGGCAATCGTGTCGTGACGCGAGCTGATCTAATAAAGTGCAGATTGACAGGAACGGCATGGACGCGGTATCACGTGAGATACTTTGAAGACTTTAGCGGCAGCAGGCGGTGCAAGCCAGCATGTTCAGATTCGATGCGCAAGCGAGAGGGGCTTTCCTGGTAATTACCCTGTAGCAAAATGCGGAGCTCGGAGTGCATGAAAGGACGTTTTGCACGGAGTACAGAGTAAGTACTTGCATATATTACTGCACTTGTACTCCGTATGTGAGCACGTAATATAAAATGGTATATGTACAGTATTGCTCCGTACGTGCATAGTTGTACTCCGTACATGTGCTTGTACTCCGTACTGTCGAGAAAGCTCGTACATGTAATGACTTACATACTTAAGTATGTGTACGTGGACATGTGGACATGTGGACATGTTAATAATGTAGTGAGGTATTACTTCGTATGCAGTGTCAATACGGCGTACATGTACAAGTACAGTGTGCCCATTATTATTAGTAGATACACAAGGACATGCATGGTATGTACATGTAAGTATATGTCCATGTACTGTACTTGCAGTACATGTCGCTCCTGGTATTGATGTGGCCGACCCTGAATGTCATCAGGCCCAAGTACCATGTTCATCATGTGGTAAGCCAGACCGCTCCTTCTCCAACTATAAGTGATACTAGGTAGCACTGCCATCGAACGACAGGTGAAGGACCTACTAAGTAGGTATCTGCAGTACAAGTATAATGCACACCAATGGTCACTGCAGAAGTACTTACTAAGGTAACAACTGGTGCAGGGCCAAGCTGAGTCGCAAGTACAGTGCACCGCGTATACTTAGGTAGGTAATACTCAGTTTAGTACGGAGTACTCCGTACTCCATACTTCACACTTGCGGAGTAATGCCCCGTATTACTACTTACTTACTTACTTAGATGATCGTGGGAGTACTTGCACAAGTACAAGTACTTCCCGCATTCGTACGGAGTACGGAGAAGTACCACATCGTGACACAGCACTCGCCTGCATATGACGAGTACATCTACTGTACTTACGTACATGCGTGTACAATACTTAATGTGTACACATGGGATCTCGTCCGCCATATGTGTCTTTGTGAAGGCAATTCTACCGTTTGAGGCATCCGGTCGCAAAGCGATGTGCGAATCGCTTTCCATGTTACCGTCCTGTACGGAGTAGTACGACCCAGGAACGGCACCTCAGTACTACCAAGCCAGGCGCTCCGTACACCACCTCGTTTAGTACCGCTGCTGAAATTCGATGTGCTACAAGTACTGTACATGTACCGTCTGAAATAGCACAGCTTGTGCAATCATTGCACATGAGCGGAACATCTTGGACAGCTGCACGTGCGCTCATCTGCATGTTTGTAATGCGCAGCCTCCGATACGTTATGCAACTTTGTCTTGTCCCCTGCACACCGCGTTCTAGTACTCACACAGGTAGGACGAGCACACTCCGTACGCTCCCGTACTGTACGAGGTGAGGACCTTTTAGCAGTGTACGGAACACGGAGTGAGGAGTAATACACGTAATTCCAACGAATGCCGCGTGTGGTCCGCACAGGTGCAACGAATCCCTTGTGCTGGGTACAATTGGCTTTGATCAAGTATCTGCCCATGATTTTGTGCCCTGCTGGCAGTCGCGAGCCTCTGACCCGCTCGGACATTACAAAGGCAGCCCTGCGTTGGATAACAGAGTCATATATGGTGTGACCATGTGGCGATTTGGCGTCTGCGTGATCCTGCGTCCTACGCTGGGTGGTGATTGCCCCAGGGCCGGAACCCACGGATCACGGGGCACTTTCGGAGCTTATTCGAAGCGATAGGTGTTGGTGTGGTGCCCAGCGCTACAGTACTCTGCACAGTGCTCCGTACCACCAAATATTTAGTAATACTGTACTCCGTACTCCGTACAGTACAAGCAAGTGTACATACTCACGGTGCACTTGAATGTACTGAATGTACTTACAGACTTACTGTAGGTAAACTCCGTACAACTACTCTGAACAAGTACTGTACTTACTTACAGAGTAGAGTACTCCGTACTAGTATTAATACCCTCAAGGAGCTCGCCAAGAAATGCCAAATTATCAGCCAGGAATTGACGGCGATTCCCGTTGATCGTCCTGACCAGACTTCGTACTTACTCGTACGTGCACATGTACGTGCACAGTAAGTACTCACTTACATCACAGTTGGCGTACACCCACAGAGCACACGCACATGTAAGTAAGTTGGTGTACAGTAAGTACATGAACCTTGGTACCTACTTGTACAGTAGTACTTGTTCGGAGCTGGGTGGCATTGATAGCATACCAGAAAGGGACCGGAAAGCCGGGATCGGCCTCGGTTTCCTAACCATTAATTCAAAAGCTCGGGAAACCCCATCAGTGCCTTTGCCTGGTATTAATTTATTTCCCCTTAACTGAGCCGCACCGAGCTCACTCGGAGGCCAAGGCATGGCATGGAGGGCAAGTACATGTGCAACGTACTTGTCCAGCACAATGGCCAGCCCACCCATTGCTGCCTCTCCACCTTTCCTCATGGTCGTCTCATCACCGAAAAACCTGCTCCCCAGAAGGCGGGTGGGCTGATGGAGGAAGATTGCATTTCCAATGGTTGCCTACATCGTGTCACAACCGTGCCAATGATGGTGTTCTTTGCGTTTCGTCATGATGAACAATACATGGACGAGCATCACTGGCGCTGTTTTATTGGAACCACTCGTTCCAGGCTTCCCGCAGGGAACGCATCCCCCCCAGACGGCCAGGTGACCAGTGACGCGTACGGGGAGCATCCCCGTACGCGACGGATTTTTACGACAACTCGACGAGTCATCCATTCTAGGCAGCGCCCAACAGTGGCCAGAGTGTGCATTCGTTCGATGCACGTGAATTCCGCGGCAGGTGATAACCCAGCAACAGCGTCGAGGCAAGTTGCAAGCGGCCGCCCACGGTCGCGTTCAAGCTGGTACTTGGAGCGATAGTTACGGCAGTAATTACTTGTAGGCAGGTAGCGCCTGGAGGGCTGGGTATTCGGCACGTGCAGTGTACTGGAAGAATTGGAGGACCCTCGCACCGTCATCGGCACGAGAACGTCGCGGGCAGGTGGCAATACAACCCAGGTAGCTTGCTCTGGAGGGCTCGTGCTTCTGCGACAAATACTGCAGTCCTGGGTACTGCACTTGGACCTTGTAGACATGGTGCCTGACGCCCAGCATTGGAGCATTGACTGCTCCGTACATGTGCTTGAGATCCGATGCTCGAGGTCCGAAATCATTAAACCGATGCGAGGGAGAGCCAACCCTTCTGGTCCCGCTTGTCCCAGCCTGGAAGCAAGGACAGAGCACTTGCACTGTTGACCTACGTAAGTACTCCGTAAGTAATACTTAAATGCACAGTAATACACACACCTACCTAGTATTACCTAGTACTGGTAGTAGTAGGATAGTGCCCTAGCGCAGTGTGCACATCAGTACACCGAGGAATTCCATTGAACGATACCCGTGCTTGCCTACATGTACAAGCACACATGGCAACGACCGAATGCGTATTCGCAAGTTCTGTCGGCTCATCGCTATTGATTCAAGGCGTGCGAAAGTACAATACGCAGCGGCGTTGTTTGCTAGTAGGCGCCTCATGGGTCCAGCGACGGGGGACATGGGAAGTGCCTTCGTACCTGCAGGCTACAGTACTTACTTAGGTAAGTACAGCACAATTAGTTGCAAGTGTACCTACCTCCTCTGTAGTACTCCGTACGCCTACTCCATAATACTCCGTATTTCCTACCTTAGTACTGTACTTGCTAGGCCTTTAAGCACATGCAGTATTACCACCCAGGTCAGTACTTGCGTAAGTAAGTACGTACCGCCATCGACGACGGCAAATACAGGCATGGCTGCCTGGCAAATCTCGTCTTGCCCTTGCGGGATGCGTGATCCACTCCCCCCGACACCAGGCTAGCTCGGGACAACCCTGAGTCCTTGCTTCGGCACGGAATACGACATCAATACTTTGGCGTAGCACAGTTCCGATAGCAGTTCGCATAGCTGGGTAGGCACTAACGCGACAGGTGCTCCGTACCGCAAAGCAAATGACGCCCACACAACCAGGCTTCCGAGGAAATGTCGCCTCGCACTCTCGCTGATGGCCAGCATATCGAGCGCGACCATCGATTTGCACTTGACCTGGCAGCCAAACGACGGGTCGGTCACGCCATTCGGTGCATGAAACGTAGCCGCGCGTGACCCTGCAATGGAGAACAGCAGTTACTACAGGAAGCGGTGATTTTCATGGCCCCCAACGCCGCATGTGCGGTGCATTGGGTGCTGGGTGCATCGGGTGCATTGGGTAACTCGTCGTGCAACGAATACATGTGCACGTATCCGTACCCGTACTCCGTGCTTGTATCAGGCACCTTATTAGTAAGTACCGAGTACACTTGTTACTTGCTTGTCCTTGTACTCGGCAATAGGTGTCTTGCGGTAAGTTCTTGTACACTTAGGTACTTACGGAGCAAAGTATTCCTCACTATTCTTGCTTGTAAGTACAGTACATGTACAAGTACAGGATCTGCGCTAGGCAGTAACACGCATCTGCAAACCAGTAGGCAGTCTTGTACCTAATACATACTATTACCCACTTACTTACATGTGCAGCTGCTCCGTACAGTACAAGTCATGTTTGTAAATGCCAATCTAAGTACAAGGACTCGTACGGCGTCAGAACAACGCCAAGAAGGTGGTATCCCTCATTCCCGTGTGTCAATCATTTCTAGATGCCTCTGCTTCGCACCAGGACAAGCAGATTTTCCCTGCTCGTCCGCCGCGTTGGCAGCATATAATTTCCATCGCCAGCCTCGAGGAAGGTGCCGTCCAGCCAGAGTCGGAAGGAGAGCGTCGGTAGGAATGAGGAGGTCCATAAATAATAATGGTCGGCTGCGAACCAGCAGTCGAACTTGCCTAGGTCAGTTAGGCCGGCTCTCCTGACAGACGCTATGGTGAACCGTACTGTACACCTACAGTACATCTGCTTCGTTCAAGGTACCAACATCTCCGCGAACAGTACTCCGTCCCCAGCACAAGTCCACGTACCACCGTCGAATGGTGGCCCTGTACATGTACCTGCTGTAGGTACAGTACGGAGTAATTACCTTGGCGCGGATTCACCGATGCCCAGGTGGTGCTTGTACCTGCTGCCACGGCGGTTTGCCCGCTCATGACTCCTCGTGCGAGATCCCTCGTCCCCGTACGGGCCATGGGCTGGCGGATTCGCAACGTTCGCCAATACTGCTCGAGGGCGTGCACCCCTGCTCTGCCGCGTCGAGAGGCAGCAGCCGACCGAGGCATCCATCCACCGAGAGCGCCTGCGCATCAACTGACCGGGCCGGTCCCCTGACCTGTGCGTGCGCTGGCCGGACGAGATGGAGGCTCCAAAGGTCCATCCATGGTGGGCGCGCGGCGGTGATGAACGCCTTGCAAAACCTTGGGTCGAGATCCGTCCAGTCATGGCGGTACGTTGACGGGCTAGGGTGGTGTCATGTATATATAAAGTCTCTTCCATCTCCGTGCGGCGGCATCTCAGTACAGAGCTCGCGCATCCCTCGATGCCAAGCGCTAGCGAGCACCCCAAAGGCACATTGTGCACTAGTGGCGTCCTACCCATGCTTTGGTTACCTCGTAGTACCCAGCACACCAGGGCCGCCGCTTCGGGGCGCCAGGACGTTTCTTCCACGCTCTGCCGGCGTCTTGCCTTGCCTGCTTCTCAGTACCTCGCTCTTCCATTTCTCCTTCAACCTCGTTTTCCTCTCCATACCACGCCAGGCGAGACGGGCCAGGCCATTCAATTTCTCACCCCGTGCTCGTACCCCGCGCATGCCTGCCCGGCTGCGGAATCGTCGATACCATTTACGAATTCACACCTTGCCTCTGCCCTCTGGACCGACACTCCGACCCTCCCTTGCTTTCCGCCGCTCTCCAGGACGCACCACGGCTCGGGCATGCCTTCACACGCCAACTGCCTCATCTCACGACGACGGAAGTGATTTGCCCGCCCCATGGCACATCAAAATGTAAGACTCATCCACGTCTCATGTCACTTCTACCTGCATCCTCGCCTCCGTTATTTTTTTTTCTCCTCCTCCTACCTGCTACCCACCCTTCGACGTCCAAGTTCCGGCACCGCCAACCACCGTCGCTCTCGCCGCGACGGGCCTCCCAACAGCAGCTGACGCCCTCGGCAGGAACCAAAGGCCGCGGTCGTGGAAGGCCTACCGGCATCGGCGCCCGGGTCGACCAAGGCATCGTCGGTGCCTGATTCGGCGGCCAAGGACACCGGCGCCGACATGGCCGCGCCGTACGGGACGCGATCCCGCAACAGGACGGGAAACGCTCGCATAAACTACGCCGAGGATAGAGACATCGACATGGACAATTACGACGACTACCAGTCCAAGGGTGGTCACGACGCCGCCGCCGCCGGCCTCAAGAAATCGTCACGGCAGAGCCAGGCGGCATCCAACAGCGACGGCCCACCACCTCGTGCGAGCACCGCCGCGCGCAAGTCGGCCGTCGACGACGGCAAGTCTGCTTCGTCGCAGAACGGGTCGAGGGACCAGAGCGTGAGCAACGGCGGCGGCGGCGGCAACGGCGGAGGTGGTGGTGGTGGTGGTGGTGGTGCCAGCTCCGGTGCATCGCAGGTCGCGCAGGCATCGGGCACGCCGCTGCCGACTTCACGCAAGCGCAAGGCCACTGCGGCGACGGCGACGGCAACGACGGCGACGGCAGCAGGCTCGTCGGCCTCCTCGTTGTCGTCGGCGGCCGTCGTGTCGACGAGACGAGGCGGTAACGCGGTGCCAAAGGCGGGCCCACCATTGCGAGAAACCAACCTAATGACATTTGAGCGATGCAACTCGCGGCCGGAAAATGGGCGTATGGAAGCTGACGATGGGACTGTTCTGGAGCCAAATGGTAAGTCGTCCAACCCCCATCCGTCCCACCACCAATGAAGTCGGGACCCAGGACAGGACCCATCCACATTTTTTTTGGAGAGTGGGGAGGGGGGGGGGGGGGGGAGAGAACCGGACCTGGGCTCGACTGGCATGAGGGGGGAAAGGAAGCCCCCGATCAATCAGCCAATTTCAGTCGAAACGACGACGGCGTTTGATTTGACCTACACGTACCACGCACTATGCTGCACTGTGCACGCATGTGCGCGGTGCGGCGAGGAAGAGAAGTCGAGGCTAACTGTTCGACGTCGCGCAGACCACGTGTACCTGGTGTGCGAACCCCCCGGGGAGCCCTACTACCTGGGCCGCATCATGGAGTTTCTGCACTCGCAAAACGACAGCACCCGGCCGGTGGATGCGGTGCGCATCAACTGGTTCTATCGCCCCAAGGACATTGGCCGCAAGGCCGTCGACACGCGGCAGGTCTTCGCGACGATGCATTCCGACATTAGCCCGCTCACTGCTCTCCGCGGCAAGTGCCGCATCATGCACCGCAGCCAGATCAACAGCATGGATCAATTTCGCAAGACGCCCGACAGCTTCTGGTTCGATAAGCTGTACGATCGATACATCCAAAAGAATTACGACCTCATCCCGACGGCCGGCATCGTCAATGTTCCCGACCGCGTCAAGAAGGTCTTGGACGAGCGCTGGAAGTTCGTCCTAGTGGAGCAGGGGCGTGGCAAGGAGCTGACTAGCGCCGTAAAGCTCTGCAAGAGATGCATTGGCTACTGCGCCAGGTACGTACCACCCGCCCTACCGCCCCCCCCTCCCCCCTCGGACCCCCTCCCCCCCAAACGCCCGACCCCACTAAACTCTGTTCGACCTCACCTCACCCTCACGTCGCATCGCACGTCACTGCTCACCTCGCTGCTCACGTCACTGCTCACCTCACCTCACCTCACCTCACCCCTCACCCATCACCCCTCACCCCTCACCCCTCACCCATCACCCATCACCCATCACCCCTCACCTCACCTTACTGCTCACCACACCTCACCTCACCTTCACCTTGCCCCCCCTCCTCTGCTCCATCACCCTCACGACGCACCCTCCTTCTCGTCATCTCACTCCCTCATCCTACGTGGTTTTTTTTTTTTGGCTTTATGCTTGAAGCACAAACTGCCCGCCATGGAATTCTCCCTCTTCTCTCTTGCCACGCGTCCTAACATGCCTTGTCCGCCACCGCCAGCAACGATTCGGTCGATTGTGCCGTCTGCCACCACACCTACCACATGAACTGCGTCAGACCGCCCTTGCTCAAAAAGCCGTCCCGCGGCTTCGCGTGGTCCTGTGCGGCTTGCAGCAGGGCCCAGGAGCGCAAGCTAGAGGCCCGCCACACGCCCAACGCCGTCGACACCCACGGCGATGTCGATGAAGAGGATTGCATCGACGAAGAAGACGACGAAGCCCGCGGCATCGCGACCGACCGCACCACGCCGGCCGACGACGCCCATCATCACCAGGGGACGGCCGAGCAGAAGTATCAGGCGAGCCTCTGGCCATGGAGGTACCTGGGAATGCATTGCAAACCCGAAGACGCCCTGGATTACGACGACCGCATCTACCCCCGCGCCAGCACACGCATCGGACCTCGCAACCAGGCAAACGTCGGCCCCTGGCCCGGCCGCCCTGTCGAGTACGTCAAGCCGTTGGAGACGCGAAAGGGTCCCAAGGGTCAGAAGGTGTCCAAGGAGGCTCTCGATGCCGAAAAGGCGCTGCGCACCAACCGACCAAAATGGGTGCAGGACCAACCGCCCGGCTACGTTGCTCGAGGTCAGGACCGGGACGACGACGATCCCGAGGCGACGTCGACGCTTCTGTGGAAGCCTCCCTCAACGGAGTCGGCGGTCGGGACCGACGTTGTCGACGCGCACATGAAGAAGGCGCGAGCGACGGCGAAGAAGCTTGGCTTGCCCGAATTGTCGACGAACCTTCAAGACGTCGCCCTCGGGGCTCTTCTCCGCCACAACTACGATTCCCCAGCCGCGCTCAAGTCTCTGCCGGAAACGGACCGGTCCGACTTCAAGGAGCCCGACCTGAGCCCGACGGAGCAGAAAAAGTTCGACGAGGGCGTCAGCAAGTACGGCTCCGAGCTTCACCTGGTCATGAAGCACGTCAAGACCATCACGCCCGGCCAGGCCGTTCGCTACTACTACACCTGGAAGAAGACGGAACGCGGTCAGCAAGTCTGGGGCACCTTCTCCGGCCGCAAGGGGAAGAAGCAGGCCAGGAGGGCCGACGAGGCGGCGACGAAGATGGCCGACGACGTGGCCGATCACGAGGACGACTCCGCCTTCGACGGCTCCAAGGCTGCCGAGAAGAAGCGTAGCTTCATCTGCCAGTTCTGCTCCACGACGACTTCCCGACAGTGGCGACGAGCCCCCCACGCGACCACCGGCCTCGTCGCCGAGAATGGCTCCAAGGCTGGCGGCAAGGACAAGGGCAGCCAGTGCGTGGCCGCCCTCTGTCGACGATGCGCCGAGCTCTGGCGCCGGTACGGCATTCGATTCGAGGAAATGGACGAGGTGGCCAAGAAGGTGGCCCAGTCCGGCGGCCGCGCATGGAAGCGCAAGCAGGACGAGGAGCTTCTGAAGGAGCTTCAAGCCGCCCAGGAGATGGGACTCATGACGCCGGATCGCGAGGCCACCCCCGCGAGCACCCCCGCGGCCAACGAACCGCCCCGGAAGAAGCTCAAAGGGGCCGCTCCCGTCGAGCGCGAGTTGGAGTCGGCCAACTCGGATGCCGGGAGCGTCGCAGGCTCCACCTTGGCCAAGCGGAAGGAAAAGGTGGCCGAGAGCACGCCGGTGCCGGAGCTGCCGAAACCGCGCACGTTGCCGTGTTCTGTCTGCAACCAGATGGAGCCTCTCGGCGACCAGCACGTCTCTTGCCGAGAGTGTCGCTTGACCGTCCACCGCAGCTGCTATGGCATCTTGGACAATCGCGTTCAAGGCAAGTGGGTTTGCGACATGTGCTCCAACGACAAGAGCCCCCAGGTTTCCATCGTAAGTGCACGAGCCATCGTCGCCCGCCGCCCCCTCGCGGTCGTGCTGACAGTTCGATAGCAATACAAATGCGTCCTCTGTCCCGTCGAGTACACGGAACAAAACTTCGTCGAACAGTTCAAGCTCACCCATCACAAAAAGAAGATGTCGGACAAGGATCGCGAGCGCGAGAGGTTCGAGAAGCAGCAGGCCCACAAGGCGGCGGAATACTATCGCAAGAAGCAGGAAGAGATGAACCGGCCGCTGAACCCGAGAGAACCGCTGAAGCGCACGGCCGACAACAACTGGGTTCACGTCACCTGCGCCATCTGGACGCCCGAGGTGAAGTTCGGCAACGCCAAGGCTCTCGAGCCTTCGGAGGGGGTTCCGTCCATTCCGAGGTCGAGATACGAGGACGTCTGCCAAGCCTGCAACCAGACGGGCGGTGCTTGCGTTTTCTGCCATCAGTGCCGCGTACCCTGTGAGTATCACGGCGCGCTGACGTGGTCGAAGGTGACGTGGATGCTGACGGAATGCGTGCAGATCACGTCGAGTGCGCCAGGCAACGGGGCCACCTCCTCGGCTTCGACGTCACGCCGGTCAAGAGCTCCCGCCGGGACCAGTTCAACATCGTGACCGTCAACGGCGAGAGCGGCACCATGTCCGCTCTGCTGTGGTGCAAGGACCACGTGCCCACGAAGACCATCACTCACCGGATGCACGACGTCGTCAACGAGTCGGGCATGACGGCGCTGCAGCTGTACGTGCAGACGTATAAGCAAGCCGATCTGGCCTTGACCGGCACGGTCCGCAAGGCAAACTTGATGATGAATGCGTCCAGGGTGTCGGGCGTTGCCGGTCCACCTGGCCCTAGACGAATTTCGACGACAGTCATGCCCAACGGCAGTGGGCCTCACCCTCGAAACGGGGAGCCGGCCGAGCCTGCGACAGATGCTCGACAGGAAGCGGGCGAGAAGGTGTGCAGGACGTGCGGCGTCGACATGGCGCCGAGGTGGTGGCCCATCGAAGACTCGCAGGAGCCGACGCTCACGAACGGTCACCACGGCGCCATCGGCTCCGAAGCCCAAAAGTTTGTCGAGCAGAGGATGTTCCAATGCCACCAATGCCGCAAGGCTCCTCGCACCACGCATCGATACCTGCCTCCCCCTTCCCCTGCGGTCGAGCCTCCTCTGCCGCCTGCCACGACCGTCGGCCCAGCTATTCCTCCTTTTCGAAGTCCACCTCCTCCCGTGTCGGACTATCGGCCGCAGCGAACCGAGATTCACGCTCTGCTCCATCACCCTACTACTCATACGCCGCCGCCGCCGCCGCCGCCTCCGCCTCCGCCGCCGCCTCCGTCCCACGTACCGGCACATGGCGTAGGGTTACGCTCGGCTCCCGTCTCTCACCCGTACGCAGTGACCCCGCCGTCGTCTAGGCCGGCGTACAACGACTGGGGCCATCAGCCTGGCCACCGGCTTGGGTCGCCTCCTCGTCATCTCAACGGGGGCCCTCCGCCTCTGCACGGGGGTCCTCCGCCGTCTATATCGAGCCTCACCTCGCTTCGGCCTCCCGCCCTGTCAGGCCCGCCGCAAGTGGCTCCGCTTCCCGTCAGCCTTCACCATAGTCGCGGGTCGCCCATCTATGGAAACGGCCTTCCCCCCTCGCCTCGACGGCTGAGCGGCCCCGCACCGCCGGCGCCTTACGTGCCGCCGTACCATGCAGGACCGGGACACCCACCACCGCACGGCAGCTCGCCGGGCGTTGGCAACGGAGCTCCGCCACCGAGGTATGAGCCATCGACTCACGCAATGCCATCGCATCCTCAGATCCCCCCGTACCCCGCACCTCGTGGAAGTCCCCCCATGCCGAGAAACGGACCGCCACTGCCGCTCGAACCCCCTGGGTCCTCGGGATCTGTTGGGCCGCGCGCACCGGAAAGCCGACCAGCGAGCGGAGCAAGCGCGAGTCCATCGCTGAGGAATCTTCTGTCTTGACGCGCGTCGCAGAGCAGACTTTGAAGCACACATGTCGTTGCGGCTTCCACTCCACAGGGTGCCTTTCGCCCTTGGCATTTCTTGGTTGAGAGGAGAGTGGGAATGACTGGATCGGGCTGGCTGTATGATTCGGATCTGGCACACGTGTCGCAGCATGCCCCGCGGACTACGGTTTGCCTTCTGACATTCTATCCGAAAATCATTCGGGTCGTGTACAGGAATTGTACAATACGGAAGCGAGGGACGGGAAAGTGGCTGATGGCGAGTTGCATTGCTCGCGAGGAGAAGAAACCAAGAGTACTTTGTGTCGAGTAGGAGGCGGAAACAGGGCAGGCAAATGGCTATATATTTCATACCATTTGAGCAAGTAGGCCGCTGGGGATATTGTGAGTTCGGTTTCCTCGTTGACTACACCGTATGCTACAGTCCATTATTGTCTCGTCGAAGCGAGAATCATTCTCCCGAGGACTGATCCTCATGCTACATGAATAGTGGTGATGTGCTCGTGTGTACTTTGCGCAGTCGTTACGGACGGAGTAAGTACAAGTGTGCAGTACGGAGCACATGCAGACTGGACAATAGGCCTGGAACAAGTACATGTACTTAAATCCATGTGTTCATGAAGACGCCACGAGGTCGCCCCAGTTTTATAGCTCTGTCATCGCCGGGTGGCGCAGGGGGGCGACCCTGACCTCGGCAAGGTGCGGCAGGGGCAACCTGCCTTCGATGTGGCAAGGTGGCTGAAATCGGCTGCGGCTGAGAGCTCGGTACCTAAGTACATGTACGGGAATGTAAGTAGTTGTAGGTACATTTAAGTACTCCGTACTCCGTATTGATGGCACATGTACAAGTACGAATTCCACTGGGTGCGAGTACTTACCTCCACATGTACTCGGTACTTCGTACTTACCGTTACGATTACTCGGGAGCGGAGCCTCAGGCTTGGCTCAGTCACTGGATCACCGTGGCCTTCGAGCTCGGTTCCCGCATCAGCGTCAACCCTCGAAACTCGTCCCTCCGCCCCCCCCCCCGCGAATCATCTGTCACCCTTCCTGCGATCTGTCGTGCCCGCCGTGACCTTGGACGACCCTACGGAAATTGCTGTTGGTCGAGACTACGTCTTGATTGAGGCGTTCTCTCCACCAGCTCGGCCTCCGTTGACCGGAAGCGTAGACCCCAGGTTTCGACGAGCAATCGGCAGCGAATCGACTCCATTTCGGGTCGCCTACTTCCATCATGGCCCAAATAGTCCTTGATCTCTTCTACTCCTTGGGGAACTGCCTCAACTGCTTCCCAGGCTCCCCGACGCTCAAGATCAACAACCGCAGCTTCAAGATTCAACGGCTGCTCGGCGAGGTAGGCGCGCCATTTATCCCTCCCCTCGTTTGACTGTCTCCTTCGTGCTGGCTGACGACTGCCATCCATCCTCCAGGGCGGCTTCTCGTACGTCTACCTCGTCGAAGATACAACCTCGCACCAGATCTTTGCCCTTAAGAAGATCCGCTGCCCTTTCGGTGCCGAGTCAGTCCAGCAGGCGATGCGAGAGGTCGACGCCTATCGGCTCTTCGCCCACGTCCCCACCATCATATCCGCTGTCGACCATTCTGTCGCCACTGAGCGCGGCGCTGACGAGGCGACGAAGACGGTGTACGTCCTGCTGCCGTATTACCGCCGCGGCAACCTGCAGGACATGATCAACGCCAATCTCGTCAACCGGAGCAGCTTTCCCGAGAGGTACCTCATGGTGCTCTTCCTCGGCGTCTGCAAGGCCCTACGCGCCATGCACGAGTACCGACCTGTGCCGGCGGAGAGGATGGAAATGGGCAATGAGGATGACCACAGCGCCGATGGCAGGAGTGGCCCCAACAGAGGCACGGCGGGGGCCACGCGCGGGACGCGCAACGAGGAGGATGAGGATCGAGAGCAAGAACGCGGCCTTATGGAGGGTGAAATGAGCTCCGATGGCGGCGGCAAGGTCCGCGCGTATTCGCACCGGGACATAAAACCCGGCAACATCATGATCGACGATTCGGGCTCCGGGCCCATCCTCATGGACCTCGGCTCCGTCGTCCCCTCCCCGACCCCCGTCACTTCGCAGTCTCTTGCCTTGCAGATCCAAGACACGGCAGCCGAACACTCCACCATGCCATACCGCGCACCCGAGCTCTTTGATGTCCGCACCGGCACCGTCATCGACACCAAGGTCGACATCTGGTCTCTCGGCTGCACCCTCTACGCCTGCCTCGTCGGCAAGTCTCCCTTCGAGATGCGGTCGGACGAAACGGGTGGCACCCTCAGCCTCTGCGTCCTCGGTGGCGACTGGCGCTTCCCCGATGAGTCCCCCGGCGGCGCAAAGCGCGTCAACAGCATTGGCCAGGCCAAAGCGAGGGCCGCCGCCTCCGCGGACGGCCACGGCGGTGACCACTCCGGCGGCGCCGGCGCCGGCAGCACCGTCATCAGCGAACCCATCCGCGAGATCGTCCGCAGCTGCCTCAAGGTTGAACCCGCCGAGAGGCCCGATATCGACGAACTTATCACGATGGTTGAGCACGCTATCGAGGAGCTGCCCGAAGGCGATGGCAACAGGTCATGAATAAAACCCATGCGCCTTGGTATGCTTTCGATTTACTTTTCCCTCTTCAAAGCCCCCGACTGCCATGTCCTTTCTGTTCCTGGATCGGGGTTTTGTCTGCAACTGCGTATGGCGGCACATCTACATTGTATCTTGGCATTCGGCGTTTGGGGACAGCGGAGTTTACGAGCATCAAGACGGAGTGGAGCGTCAAGGTGATGACAGAGTTCACCAGCTACGCGGGGCACTTTATAGTTCTCTGCCACTGGAATAATTGCAACTTCAACCCAACCCAACGTAGAATGAGCGTTCATGCTATGGTCAAGCTCCATAAGCTCGCAGTGCCTAACCCGTAATCTCGTTCGTCACCCTGCCTATTCGCGCATATCTCACGTCATAACCAGACCCATACCCGAAGACCGGGACCACGATACTTGCGATCAGCTTCGTCGCCATCCTATAGCTG
Source organism: Drechmeria coniospora (assembly GCF_001625195.1). NCBI lineage: Eukaryota > Fungi > Ascomycota > Sordariomycetes > Hypocreales > Ophiocordycipitaceae > Drechmeria > Drechmeria coniospora. Next base: position 7,755,495 of record NC_054390.1, on the reverse strand, counting down.
AAGCTTGTACGTGGCCACCTCAAACGGCCGGAGATGGATGGCGAATTGCCCGTCGGCAGTCTTAATCTCCTCCATTTCATCTTCGAGAACATTCGTCTTGCTCACTCGTCTGACGTTGAACTGTGTCTCGATCGTACCTCTGCTATGGCCGCCAAGAGACTCGTACACACGAAGGATGATGCTCTGGCCCTTGTTCACACGCAAGCCCTCGAGCCGGGTGACGTCCTCGTCATCATGGCCGCGCTTGACCGTGTCGAGGATAAGCGAATCGGACTCATCGTTGTTGATTAACTTGATGGGCGCACAATGGAGCGATTCGACCGTGGTACTGGGAGCACAAAGTAGCTTCAACGGATTGTTGAACGCGTACGCGGCCTTGACTGTAGCTGATGACAGGGATCCCTTGTGAGGGAAGATGGCCCAGCGAATCGAATGATGGCCCATGTCAGCGTGCGCATCAGGAGCCTTCGGGGATCGGAGCAAGGACAGGCGCATCGTCTTGCCGGCGGTGGCAAAGCCGTACTTGGAATCGTTCAGGATAGACACGCCGTAGTTGTGCTCAGACAGGTCGGCGAACTTGTGGCAGCAAACTTCAAACTTTGCCATGTCCCAGCTCGTGTTGTAGTGGGTAGGTCTCTTGGTGATGCTGAATGCCGTCTCGTACGAAGCTTCATTGTTGACGATTTCAACGGGAAATTCGACCTTGAGGAACTTGGAATTCTCATGCCACTCCACCTCTGCGAGGCAGTTGACCTGGGAGGGCTGGCCCTTGATCGCTGCCGACAAGCTTATGTACGACCTCAGATTGCTATCGTCGCTGATCTTAATGTCCGTGACCAACGTGACCTTGTGAGGCTTGGACTCGTGAATTCTAGTTGCGCCGTAACGCAGGTTGCGCTGAGTCTGCAGATGGTACACCTCCACGTCCCAAGCCTCCCAGAAGAGTGGGATGTCATCAAAGATGACGAATTTGTTGGCCTTACCCCCCTTCTCGATGACCTCGCGATCGTTGATGCGATCGTAGAGGGAGGTGATGCATCCCTCCTGGACAACGACTCGGAGCTGGTCATTCTCCAGAACGAATTCGCCATGCGTCTGGGTCACAGACACGGCCGGCTTGTCCTTGTTCACCTTGAAAGTACGGAGAGGGAGCAGTTGACCATCGCCGCAAGCAATACCGACCTCGTCATCGGAGACCTCGACTATCTCCTTTCTATGCCACGGCAACGTGTTGAGAGCGACGGGTTGGTTGAAATACTCGGTTCGCACGTCGGCAGTGCCGAGTGACTTGTAAAGGTCGTCTAGAAGCTTTTGTCCGGTTTTGAAAAGTTCGTCGTAGAGCTACACCACATGCAGGGTTATTTGGAGGGAACACGAGAAGACAGCTCGGAGAGGGTGAAACCGGCACTTACCTTATTCGAGTCGTCGTAGCACATTTCGATGGAGCTTCCCGGCAGACAGTCGTGAAACTGGCAAAGCAGCACGTTCTCCCACATGGTGTCGATGTCCTTTGTGGGGTACTTGTACGACTTGTTCTTGATGGATGCGACAGCAGCCAGCTGCTCAATACTGCGGAGCATGAACTCGGCTTTTCGGTTAAAGTACTTGTTGTTGGCCTGGGTGGTGTAGGTGCCTCGGTGGAGTTCAAAATAGAGCTCGCCGTACCAAGTTGGGAACTCGTGGGCCTTGGGGGATATGCGATCGAAGAAGTCGTCGACGGTGAGACCCAACTTGAGCTTCGGGATGCCGCCGAGGGTGTTGCTAATACCGGCGCAGCGTCGAAGCTTCTCGAAGTGCTGCCAGGTCGGGCCGCCGCCGCCGTCACCCTTTCCGTAGACCAAGAGGGAAGACTTGTCGACGCGCATCGTCTTGTGCCCCGTGATGCTCCGCTTCAGGTCGCCAAAATTGGCTTCGGCCGTGTACGTTTCCGAGGGGGGCATGTGGCAGAGGACTTGGCTGCCGTCGGGGCTCACCCACATGAAGGTGGTGTGGGGAAATGTATTGATGTTGTTCCAGCTCAGCTTCTGGGTCATGAAGCGGTCCATGCCGGCCAGACGGCAGAGCTGGGGCAGCTGGCTCGAGTACCCGAAGGTGTCCGGCAGCCAGAAGGTACGGCAGCGGGTGCCAAACTCGGCCTCGAAGAACCTCTGACCGTAAAAGAACTGGCGGACGAGAGATTCGCCACTCGGCATGTTCGTGTCGTGCTCGACCCAGCTGCCGCCAATGGGGTGAAACTGGCCGGCGTTGACCTTGCTCTTGACGCGGGCGAAGGCACTGGGGTAATGCTGCTTGAGCCACTTGAACTGCTGGGCCTGGGAGCAGGCAAAGTGAGCCTCGGGGTAGCGGTCCATTAGGTCGCACTGGCTCGACCAAGACCGGCAGACCTTGCGCTTGGTCTCCGCCCAGGGCCACAGCCAGCAGGTGTCGATGTGGCAGTGGCCGATGCCGAAGACGACAGGGTCCTTTCCCGTATCGTATACTCGGTGCGAGTCGACGTCGGGTCCGAGAACCTCCTGGGCGATCTTCCGGCATTGGAGAATGGAGTTTTGGTCGTTGACTTGGAACGTGTTGATGATCCTCATGGCGACGGAGAGGGCTTGGTTCTGCTCGGCCGAGTCCTCGGGGAGCTCGCGGGCGGCATCGCCGAGCTCCCACATGTCGAAGTGAAGCATGCGGGCCGGCAGGTTCACGGCGGCGATGGTGGCGGTGCCGAGGGTGAAGTATCTGTTGGGGTCGGGGGGCGCAATGCTGGACCTTCCGTTGGGCGCATTTCCAAACATGCCGTTGCAGGCCATCTCGACGTAGATGACGTGCTCCTTGCCGTCGCGGAAGGACTTGGGCACGATCCACTCGGTGCGTTCGCCGCCGCCGGTGAGGCCTTGCAGAGGCATGCCATCGTCGGCCCAGACCAAGCCCTCGTTGTTTGCATCCCACTCGAGGACGACGAGTTCCTCGTCAAGTGCCTCCTTCGGCACCGTCAGGTGCACCCTGAACCAGTGCGTGGTCCACGACGGGCCGAAGGAGGCGCCCGTGCTCGTTTCCTTGAACTCTTGGGAGACGGCATCCTCGAAGCGGGGCCGCTCCTGGCCCGGTGCGCTCCAGGAAAAGAGCTTGACGTGCGGCTTGCCCGAGAACCTGGCATTGTACAGGTTGCTGCGCGGCGTGCGTCAGCGTGCGTGCCCGCGTGCGTTTGTTCAACGTGGCCTGCTTGGCCAGGGCGAAGGAAGATGGGTTGATGAATGCGGAGGTCAAGGCAGCGGTGAGGGCGGAGGTGGGAGACTCACGCAAGCAGGTTGACTTTTTCGTACTGACCCGGCTTGTAGAACGGCTCGATGCGACTCTTGAGAATGCTTGTTTTGGGTACGCCCACGGGCTTCTGGGCAAGGAGAGGAAAGGAGCTCTTGCTCCTCAGGTCGCCGCCGCCACCCATAGTGGACGATGGGATTGTGTGTGCGTGTGCGGGGGAGCTGGACAAGGCAGCGTGGGAGGCGGCGAGCAAGCCGATCGGTTCGTCTGAAAGCCGATGATGCACTGCCAAAGTACGAGGCAGGTCTGCTTGGAAAGAAAGAGTGATATGGAGGAGAGGCAACGGCGGTCGTTCGAGAGACTATATCGTATATTGAACGGTCCGGGAAGCTGCACTTTGCAAGCTCGCCGCGCCGGATGCGGGAGGTCAGCAGATAAAGTTGAGGTAGCAGCAGGGAGCTGTCTGACCCGGTTAGTGCAGGTACCTACCTAGTTGGTATCGATCAACTCCATCAATCAAGTCGTGTTGGTATTCTCGCCATGGCTGGAACGAAGGCACATGCGGTATGATGCTGCATCGATGCCGTTCACGGTGCGGGAAAGGACAATGTGATTCTGTCATTCGGACGCGGCAATGCTACGGAATGAGCCTCGAATGGCAGGATGCGAGCTGCATGAATGATGAGCAGCCGTGCGGAAAGGTCACAGCGCCTCTCGTGGCTGTGGCCACTTGCCGTTAGCTGCCTCGTTCGGCGGGGCCTGGGTGAAGCCGCCTTTGGGGGCTTTGGGGGGGAAGCAGGGGGAGAGGGTGATGATTGATTTACCACCACTTGTCGGTACTAGGCCCCCCCTTTGTGGTCACAAAGTAGGATGTAAGTACGGAGTACTGTAGTCATAGTACAGGTACCGGTAGTACCTCATCAAGTGCATCCTGCAAGTACATATACGTACACTTGTTGATGCCAATGTGAATGTGTAAGTACTTTTAGACGTGCTCGGTCGTCGTATTGGTGGGTAATTGTACTTAGGTGTGCACGACTACCGAGAACAGTGTCGGTGTACTCCACACAACCACTACTGTACTTATGTCGTCACTCGGCAGGCATCTACTTACTTGTACTTGTACGTACGGTCTACAGTATATGTAACTCCGTACAAGTACGTACGAAGTACACCGTACAGATACTCGCTCACCAGTTCGCCAGTTCGTCGTTGGTGGTGTGCTGACAAAACGCTATCACAGGTAATAAACACTCCGTACCTGCGTTTATTTTCGGTTGTGGTGCCTACTTACACCTACTAGGTAGTAAGTACATGTACTGAATTACAATTGCACCTAGAGCCCAATAGCTGGCAATGGGTTCCTCCGGTGGCAGTAATATAGCGTAAGTAAGTATGTGCAAGGTGTCAACGTATTACATCCTAGGCACTTGTGCGACTTGCCACAGCCGGAACGGATCATGAATCGCTCAAGTGGTGGGGCGGGTGCTGACGAACATCGAATGAACATGCCAATCAATCTACTGTACACGTACAACTGTGTACCCATGTGCATGCACGAGCAACTGTAAGTACACATAAATGTACGGACGACCGAATACGCGCACAAATCTCGGCTTAGGCACTCGTACACCATTGCATTTCACTTGAAAATGGGTATTTGGAAATATGCCCCCAAGTGTACGTACTTGGTTGCCTCTCCCTCTCCTCCTGGCCATATCCACATCCACCTGAACCTTTGCTCTCCCCGTCATGTTCGTCGTCATCGTCGCCCTGTCGTTCCTCTGACTTGGACCAATGTCCCGTATGCTCGGACGGGGAGCAGGTGTGAAGGTGTGTAGTGTGACTCGTCTCAGGACTCGAACGCATGACTTGGATTCAGGCCGAAAAGCGACCCAGCTGCCCTCGCAGAATGTAACTTCGACCGCCGTGATCCTTCCGAGGGTGCGCGGACGGAGACGACGTAAAAGGTGGTGCCCTTCAAGGTAGCCCAGGAGGCCTGCCTGGCCGCGTAATCATCCGTCAGATGCCAGCACGATGGTGAACGCATATTGTCACATACCTATACTTCAGCAAAGGAATACCGCACCCCTTCATAGGACCTGACCTCTTGAACATTGATGCCATTCTGAATTCCTAGAACCGACATGGTTAGTATTCGAATAGCCCCAGCAAGGTGCCTCATGCTGTACTACCACGTACCGCCTATAGTGTAGACAAGAGTGCGGTGTACGAAAGGAGATGATTCTTGTAGCCCATGCTGTGCATACCTGCCTGGATATGGTCTACAAATGTAGATGTTTGCTTGCGATGGGAACCATTGGACAACACTGCATACCTTCAATTGTGGTTGGCAGGTTATCGGGCGCTTCCGTTGGTGAGGACAATGTGATGCTACAGCAGTCATTACTGCGGCTTCAAGCATGTACGCCTGCATCGGTACTAACCTTCCTGTCTGTCTACGGGTAATAACAGTAGTGGCCGCCAGTGGGCGCTACCGCGGGACCTGCCTAGTACCTACCTAGTAGTATCAATCACTGGCAAGGCGACTGACTACATGTATTATTACTCCGTACTCCGTGCTTGTGGTCTGTAACTATGCCTTATGCTATATTAATTGGCACCTACGTACCCACGTACCTGGCAGTACGTCCACCGACATACTACAAGTACAAGTACTGTACTTCTGGTTCACCGCTAGAAGCGTACATGTACTGAACCAACTGCTCGCGAATATTTCCTCAGCGCAACTACTGGTGATGAATGAAATACGAAAACTGTACGCATCTACGTCGTCGCACCACCAGCCAGTTGTCCTCCTCCTGCCGAGGACTCCGTACTGACATCTGCTTTCTTCCACCAAACCGGTTTTCATGTTTCGCTCCCGTCGCTTCCATGAACTCCTCCTGCCTCGGTTCTCTGCCCACTCCTCGGCGGCCGTCCGATCGACACCCCATCCCACTCTCAGAGTCCTTCCCAAGTCCTCTTCCCTGTCGCCACCAGCTCTCCTGCAGTCAAGAGGTAAGAAGACGACGACGACCATCTCGCTTTCGGACCTGCCTCAAGGACCCATCAAGACCGAATCGCCGGGGCCGCAGGAGGATCAAGATGGACCTGGCTATCCCACCGTTGTGCTCCAGGCCCGTCGCAACATGCAAAAGTTCGACAACTGCGTCCTCCTGACCCGCGTCGGCGGCTTCTACGAGCTCTACTTTGAGCATGCTGACGAGTATTCACCGCTGCTGAATCTGAAGCTCGCTTCCAAGAAGACCAACGCAGGCCCGGTTCCCATGGTGTGTTGTGGTTTCCTCCGCTCTCCCCACCGTTTTCTCTCCCGTCTTGCCAACGTAGTCTGTCATGCTCGTCATACTCACCAAGGTCCCCAAAGGCCGGCTTCCCCTTCTTTCAGCTGGATCGCTTTCTCAAAATCCTCGTCCAGGACCTCAACCGCTACGTGGCCATTGCCGAAGAGTTCCCGAACGAGGCAACCGACAAGATAAAGTCGGGCGGGTTGCTGCATGACCGACGGGTTGCCCGCATCATCACGCCTGGCACTCTCATTGACGAGAGTTTCATTGATCCATATACGAACAACTATGTCCTAGCTATCCACGTCTGTGGAGATCATGGCCCTCCATCCAACGCAGAACCCGACCTGGCCAACTTTCCCAAACCCAGCTCTGTGTCTCTTGGTCTCGCATGGCTGGATTTGTCCACCGGCCACTTTTTTACCCAGTCGTCCGATCTCGCGTCCCTTTCTTCCATACTTTCTAGAATTGGGCCCCGCGAAGTCGTTCTTGACAAGGATTTCGAGTCTCAACGAGACCATGGCATCTTCTCCATACTCGACGAGGATCGACATCTCATCACCTACTCACCCTCGCCTGAGCTGGTCGACGTCGCCGAATGGACGCCGTTGCTCGAAACAGAGGTTCCTGAGAGCACAAGGAAGAGTTTTACCGACGAGGAAGTATCTGCCGGCAGCCTGGTGCTTAGCTACGTCAAGGAGCGCTTGCAGGGCATCGCCATGAAGCTCCAACCTCCCCTTCGTCGCCAGAGCATGCAGATCATGAACATCGACAAAAATAGCTTGCGGGCTCTGGAGCTAAAGCAGACTCTCCGTGACGGCTTTTTCCGAGGCAGCCTTCTGCATACCATTCGCCGAACCGTCACCAAAAGCGGCGCTCGTCTCCTAAACGAGTGGCTCAGCTCACCATCCACGTCGCTCGAGGTGATCAGTGCCAGGCAGAGCCTGGTCGCCCGCTTCATCGCCGCCAACGACCTTCGAGATTCCATCATTTTACTTCTGAGGCGGAGTCACGACTCGCAGCGCCTCGTCCAAAAGTTTGCCATGGGCCGTGGCGATGCGGATGACCTGCTAGCACTAGCCAACACCATCCAAGCCACCAAAGATATTGTCAATCTTCTCAATAGCGCCAGCTTTCCCACGGATGGGGACTCGGAAAGAGCTTGCTTTGGCTCCATAGTCTCTCGCATTCATCTCACACAGTCTCTCAAGCTCGCCCGGAGGATCAAACAAGCTGTCGATGAGGAAGGCGTCGTTCATCAACACGAAGTTGAGGACTCCGAGGCAAAGCGGATGATGACTTTGGCCCTGAATGTAACATCATTGGAGGGTTCGGAGGAGGTTGCAGCTGTTGCACCGGGGAGGAAGAAGCGCCCAGCCTCTATTAGGGAGTATTATGCCGACGACAACGAGGCCTGGATAATGGACCCAGCCGCAAGCCCCATGCTCAAGAATCTCCACATCCAGTTAAAATCCTTGCTGGACGAAAAACTGTCACTTGGAGACGCCTTGCGCAGCCGACTTGGCGCCTCGAGCCTCACTCTGAGATGGACCCCAGCCTTGGGCCATATCGCCCACATCAAGGGCAAGGATGTGAAGAATCTTCCAGAGATCACGGCTCTCTCTGCCAGTCGCTCAACTCGTTCATTCCACCTCCCAGAGTGGACTTCTCTAGGCCAGCGTCTCGACCAGACTCGTTTCCAGATCAGACGCGAGGAGCAGCGTGTTCTTCAATCTCTACGTGAGCAGGTTGTTTTGAGCCTCGTCAACTTGCGACGCAACGCCGTCGTGTTGGACGAGCTCGACGTCGCCACCTCCTTTGCAAAGCTAGCTCTCGAGCAGAACCTGGTGCGACCTCGGCTCAACGACTCGACCCGTCACACCATCATCGGCGGACGACACCCAACAGTTGAAAGGGGCTTGTTAGAACAGGGACGCAGCTTCGTCCGCAACGACTGCCTCGTCGGGTCGCAGACGGATGGCCTTCTGTGGCTCATCACTGGCCCGAACATGGCTGGGAAGAGCACGTTTCTTCGTCAGAACGCTCTCATCACAATCCTCGCCCAGACGGGTTGCTACGTCCCTGCCTCATATGCCGAACTTGGCATAGTCGATGCGATTTTCAGCCGCGTTGGCTCCGCCGATAACCTGTATCATGATCAAAGCACCTTCATGGTCGAGATGCTCGAGACGGCACACATTCTCAAGCAAGCCACACCAAGGTCCTTTGTAATCATGGATGAAATTGGACGAGGCACTACACCAGAGGATGGCACGGCCGTGTCATACGCATGTCTGCACCACTTGGTCACCGTCAACAAGTGTAGGACACTCTTCGCGACGCATTTTCACAAGGTTGTCGACCTCGCCACCAAGGAGGGACTTTGTGGGCAAAGCGGAAGTGCCGTGCACACATACTGTACAGATGTAGAGGAAGATGGCCATGGTGGGTTTGTCTACGTGCACAAGCTGCGAAACGGCGTCAACCATAAGAGCCATGCGTTGAAAGTTGCGCGTCTGGCGGGGCTTCCGGAGCGTGCTATTGACGTCGCAAGACAAGTCCTGGACCAGAATAGTCTGCATTCAAATCTACACGAAGACGCCATGTCGGCATCATAATCGAGGACTGGAAAGTGTATCCCATGAAGGGTACGGCAAAACTAGAGGTGTGCCCAAGTCAGTCATTATACTCCAAACGGTGGCAAGTGTAAAATAGGCTGAATAGACGGAATGTCATAAAAAGTGTTTGGTGTCTTCAGGAGAGTTCAGGGTTAAAAAGCTCATGAATAATGTATATAATCATCCAAGCGGGAAAGAATCTGAAAGGAAAAAAAAACCAACCTGCCAAGATGGGGACCGAGCATTGCATGTGCTCGACATACACGTCAGTTCACGCTGGAATCTGGTTCAGTAGGCATCGCGTTCAGTATTCCCGTGTCATCCGATCGCCGCAAGAGCTTGCGAAATCTTGCGGGCGAGTTATCTACACGTTGCAAATCCATGAAACATGAATCGAAATGAAGCGAATGCAGCCTGTCGAACTCCAACGTGATGCACCGACATTTAGTCGCTGTAGGCACTGTTAGCTTGAACCAAATCATCAGGGGGCACAACAAGGGCACGTACAAGAGACCACCGAAGCCCTCATCATCCTCCTCTTCCTCCTCCTTCTCCTCCTCCTTAGGCTTGGCCTCGGCGGCGCCACCAGAGGTAGCAGCCGCAACAGGAGCAGCAGAGGCGTAAGCATCGGGGTTGGCGATGCGGTCCTTGAGCTGCTCAATCTCGGGCCATGTGATCTCGGTTTCGACAGCAACGGCTAAGAGGTTCTTGTACGAGTTGACGAGGGAGTGCATAACCGAAGGCAAGGTGGGGAAGTTGATTGCCAGGGAGATGGTGGCGACAGCGTTGATGCAGCTGCTCATGGCCTTGAGGAGCTGCTCCTCACCAATGTCGAGAATCTCGGCCGGGAAGCTCTGGCCCTGGTCGTAGACCTGGGCAATGCCCATACCGTAGGTGAAGGGGGAGATGTTGAGCATGTTGAGCAGGGTGGCCTCGGAGGGACCGACCTTGTTGCCGGCCTCGACGAGCTTAAGATCGGTGGTGATCTCAATGGTACCACGGGCAATCTTGGTAGGGACCTGGAGGGCCTGGAAGAAGGACGTCTTGCCGGGCTCCATGCCGGTGTTTCCAGCGGGGACCCAAACATCGACGGGGGCCAGGGCACCGGCACGAGCAGGAGCGGCAACTCGGTTGGCCAGAAGACTGTCGCGAACCTCCTTGAGGTCGTCGTTGGTGAAAACGAAGCCGACGTTTCCCTTGACGTGAGGCAGGATCTTCTCATACTCGGGGGTGTCGAGGATGAAGGTTCGGAGCGCACGGCGGACCTGAGAGGGCAGCATAGTTAGCATCATGTTGCGATAAATCCTGCATGCGGAGGCGGTACCATGGTGTTCTTTCCCATCAGGACGACGCCCTTGCCGCGGAGGGCATGACGGATCTCGTGCATCTGCTGCGAGGAGACATTGTCGATGGTGACGATGAAGATCGACTTGTAGGCCTCCAACAAGCCCTTGAGCTTGTCGAAGTAGCCGGCCTTGTTTGCAGACTTGCCCCCCATATCTTCTTATTTATGAAGGCAGGATGTTTAAGGGCAAGGGAGTTTGTATAATTCGGTTGGTGGTATATGGGTGACGTGAAGTTGTCGCGAATTGGTGAGCAGGAGAAATTTCGGATTTTAGAAGCCGCCGACAAATTGTGTGATGCAGCAGCCATTGCTGCTTAGGGCTTTGGAGAGACTAAACCTCATTGGGGATTGATAGAGGGGATGCTCAATGACAAGTGGGCGTGAGATGTACCTGCACAAGTACATGTACACCGAAGTACTGAGGTATAGTACTTACTTAGGCACCTGCAAGAATCATGTGCGGTCTACAGCACAGTACGGAGTACATTTTACTGTGCTATAGTGCATGGTACAGTAAGTACATGTACATGTACTTACGTACTTAAGTACAAACTCCGTAATAGTTGTACAACGGCTTGACATACCTACAGTAAGTACTCCGTACAGTACTTACTTACCTACTGAACTCCGTAAGTACACCTAGTATACGGAGTACATGTACTCCGTACAGTATGGATGTATCTTTTTTCCTTCATGAGCATTGTTGTGCTTCAGATTTTGGATAGTCGGACATTGATATTCATCATCACTGACTGGCAAGTGGGCAGAATCGATCAAAGTGATGCTTGATTGAACTACCAGACGCTATTTTCCATCCAACGAAAGAACGATGAAGATTCCGTACAACCAGGTCCACTGCCGAGGCGACATCCTCTTTGCCGTTCGTGGAGGCAAGATTCACTCCTTCAACCTTCCAGACGGCAAACACATCTCAACATGGCAACACCCGGATGTAGAGAAAGTTACCAAGGCGCGCGAGGTTATTTCGGAGACAAAATCTGAGAAGGAGCCTTCTGTGGATGTTGACGATGACGTGGGGGTTGACGAAAGTGAGCCGCCGGCCAAGAGGCAGAAGACAGATGCCGGCGTCGACAACAAGGCAGTCGTTGACGATGCCGCAGAGGATAGAGGGGCCGGTCAACCTTGCGAAAGGAAGGGCAAATCGAAGGAGAGCAAGGCCAAGAACAAGAAGACCCATCATGAAAGCAAGAAGCACCAAGTGGCCCGCGTGCCTGATCGTCCTGTAGTTACCCTACTCACCAGTACCGAGGATGGCCGTCATGTGCTGGCTGTATCTGGTCACGATAAAGTCATTTGGGTATTTGCTCACGATGGGCATGGAAGTCTCACACGGCTAAGCCAAAGGTACGGCGTCTCGTTTCAGCCATACATCACTGGATTTGCGCTAACATCAGGGTAGAACAATGCCTAAACGCCCTTCGGCCGTCACGATAACCCCGGAGGCCCAGATCATGTGCGCCGACAAGTTTGGTGATGTCTACTCGCTACCTCTTATCATGAACTCTACCTCGGCAGAATCGGCGCCTCGCGTCTCCACACCAAATCCTGTGGCCAAGACGATCGTGCTCGAGGCAAACCCGCTCACCGTGCACTCCAAGCGCAACCGCGAGGCTCTCGACAATCAGAGGAAGCAGCTCGAACTGAAAAAGAAGAGGGGCGAGGAGCCAGCGAAGGATGAGGAGCCTGCCTTTGAATTGACGCTGCTTCTGGGCCACGTCTCATTACTGACGACCTTGGTGCTGGGAAAGTCTGATAGCCGAAGGTATATCATCACGGGTGATCGTGACGAACACATCAGAGTATCTCGCTACGTCCCACAGGCGCACATTATCGAAGGGTTCTGCCTGGGACACAAGCAATTCGTCAGCGAGATCATGATTCCATCCTCTAGGGACGAGATCCTAGTCTCAGGGGGAGGGGATGAGGAATTGTTTGTATGGGACTGGAAAGCGGGTAAAGTCTTGTCCACGACGAACCTTCTTTTACTAGCTCAAGCGAATGCCCCGGAAACCGCCAAGATCGCGGTCACAGGCCTGTACTCATTTGTGCACTCCTCCGAATCGGGAGAAGTTGTCTACGTCCTCGCCATCTGCGAAAGGTAAGCAGAATGGCCGTGACCACGAGGTCGGTATCTAACATCATGCAGTGTAAATTCCATCTTTTCGTGGCAGCTTACCGCCAGCAACGTACTCGACCATGTCAATGTCATTCAACTCCCTGCAACGCCGCTGCACTTATCCGTCGCCGCATCCGACGGTACCACACTACCACGGCTCATTGTCGCCATGGACCCAAGCCAGGTGCCTCAAGCCAAAAGCCTACAGATGTTCACTCTAGAAATAAGGGATGGACGGCTGGCCATTGACACGGAGCCATCTATCCATGACGAAGGGTTGGAGGCTGATGAGGTGGAAGCCTCCGAACAGGAGGTCCGCAGCCTGCTGTACACGGTTGAAAATCTTAGAAAGCAAACTGACGGCGCTGAGAACGCCGAGGCCGACGTTGATGGCGCCGAGGTTGGGGGTCAGGGTCCTGGGGCCGAAGTCTAAGGAACAACCGCGACATGTTGCGTCGTCACGGTATGGGACATTGGACATGAGACGCAGTGCCTCTGGTGCATCACATAAATGAAATGAACGTCATGCCAACAGGAGAGTTGCAAGAAATCATAATATTCGTAGGTCTACGTCTGCAGAAACAACCATCGAGTCATCTATACCCTCTATAACGCCAGACAACCAGATCAAATGCTTCAGGCCTGCTCCTCGACAAGGTCGTAGGCTTCCTGTGTGATGCTGCTAGTCCTGTGCATATCTCGCTTCCCCAGACGGACTCGGCGCTGCTTGTCCACTCTGATCTCAATCGGGCACCGAGGTCATTGAACGAGAATACGGGCTCGCAGGCGAGGACGAAATAATACTGCGCAGGTCGCAGCGCATGCTCATTCCACTCCGGCCTCGCGCACCAAGGGCAGCGAATGGTGTTGGACCCCCACAGGGATCGACGCGCTGCTTCAACACCGAGGTAGAACGAATGCCGTTACTGCGAAGCGCACTGCACACGCTCGGCGCCAGGGTGGCCGTCCTCATCTTCGTCCTCGCCCATCCCAGGGCTGCCAAAGACTCTGCCTTGGGCCTGGGTATCCAAATCCTCGAGATCGGCCGGTTCGCTAGTCGCGTTGACAGGCGGGATATTCTGAACGGAAGGGGTTGGAAGCAGTGTTCGAAGACCCTCAAAGGTGGCAGGATCCGACGACCAGTTCTTCTCGGGGAATTTGACATTAAAGTGGATGTAAAGATTGCCCAAGTCGTGGTGGCGGGGCGATGGCATACCCTGACCGCGTACCATCTTGACAGCGTCTAGGGTCGAAATTTAGCGAAAGATTCACCGGCAGGGATGAGACGAGCATTCTTACCAGGTGCGATAGCCTCGCCAGGCATGATTTCGATGCTAAGCCATCGCTCGTCCAAATGTTCGACGTAGATTATGCCACCGGCCAAGGCGGTAACCAGCTCAATATCGCACTTGTAAAGAAGGTCGTCATCCTTTCGCGTGAATCGGTTGTGGGGCTTCTGCTCAATCTCGAAGACAACGTCACCGGCCTGGACACCGGGGGACTGGTCACCCTCTCCACGAAACTCGACCTTGGTACCGTTGCGAACGCCCCTGTCAACGTGCACATGGAGAACCTTCCTGTCGACAATTGTCTTCTTGCCGTTGCACTGCTTGCAGCGGTCCTTCTCCTTGATTATCTCGCCCTCGCCGTTGCAGTCGGGGCAAACAGTCTGGAATCGCTGAATCATGGGACCCATCTGGCGCATCATCGTCTTCATACCGTGGCCATCACAGCCCTGGCACTTCTTGACGGCGCCATCCTTGCCGCCCAGGCCCTCGCATTTGGGGCAGATGATGGAGCGTTGTAGTGCGAGCTTGGAAATCTTGCCACGGTAGACATCCTCGAGTGATACCTTGTGGGTGTGGTGAATGGTTCGCGCCTTGGGGGGGCCACGATTGTTCATGCCACCAAACATGCCGCCCATGCCGCCGAAGCCACCGCCTCCGAAGAACTGGGCGAACAGATCCTCGGCAGCCATGCCGCCTCCACCAGCGCCGCCCTCAAGGCCGGCTTCGCCGTATTGGTCATAGAGTTGTCGTTTCTGCGGGTCGGAAAGAACCTCGTAGGCGTGAGAAACCTCCTTGAACTTATCCTCGGCGGCTGGGTTATGGGCGTTCTTGTCTACAAATAGTTAGAGTTGGTCCAATATGAACGAATGTTGCCGTGTGACATGCCAGGATGATACTTGAGGGCGTTTATCTTGTACGCCTTTTTCAACTCCTGCTCGGTAGCTCCCGGAGAAACCTGGGGCGTATGTCAGTTGAGTGATGGGAGGTACGGGTCGAGGACATGGGCATGGAGAGACACCTACACCAAGGGTGTCGTAATACTTGGTTTCCTTCACCATGATGCCCAACTACGAGGGGATGCGTTCGGGTGGAGAAATTCGGATCGAGAGGATATCAGCACCGAGAGCGCGCGAGAGAAACAACAAGGCGTCGGGGGCGTGTTTTCGGAGACGGCTGGCCTGATGCAAGTCGGTGCTGCAAAACAGATGAGTACGGGGCCCGAAGCACAAAGAGGGCAAAGGGATGGGGAATCAGAGAACAAGCCAATGTGGTCGTGCGGCACCGATCGCGCAAGATGGCTCAGGAGAGAAGTGTATTTGCGTACGTACCTCGAAAATCCGATATGTGAATGGATCAATGTTGGTCGGCTGTATGACAACGAGAAAATTTGCAGGATGGCTTGCGATCACGTGCGAACGAGTCTAGTCCTTGAATGCTGAGAAGACTCAGGGATGGGGTATCGAAGTAACGCAGGCAGTTGCCGTGTCTCGACTCCGGTGAACAAGACAAAGGTTGGTTCAAAAACGAGATTGAACGTTACGTCGTCAGGAACGAGAGGCAGGGCGTCTTGGAAGAATTAAAAATTAGAGGGAGGTTGCAGGGGTCGCCCCGAGGCTGATGCGCCTCATGGAACTGTATCGAAGAAAGTCGACACTGTGGCGGTGCTGATAGTGCACGACTTCTCGGCGGAATTTCGACACCCTAGTGCTCACTCGAAGAACGTTTGTAAGGGAAGAAAATTATGAGTTATAATAGCCTATCCGGATCACTTAGGACGCTTTCCATTTAAATGGCGACATTCTACACGTAGATGGTGATTTCGTGCGTTGCGAACGTCGATTCTGATGGTAAGCTCAAGGTCGATCGTTAACATCCGCTTAGTGAGGCGCCTTCTAAATTCATGTCTACATGTACTTGTAGCCTTTGCCATCCTAGCGCCCCTTTAAAACCAGGGACTAGCAGTGGAGCCCGTCACGGCCGCCAAGTCAGACTCGCAAGAGGGGTAATATTAATCAATAATCGATGCCAGGACGGAGTACTCCGTAGGTAGGGTAGGGACTTGTACTTGTACAGGTACTGTATGCATAAGCAAGTATTACTCCGTACTCGTGACAGCACAAGTAATGCTAGTACTTAAGTAGTGCTCCGTACTCGCACTGCATGAGTGCGGGTTCCAAACTACTAGGTAGTATGTTCCATACTATATTACATACGAGTCGAGCGTCATCCGGTCAAGCTGCTTACAAACCTGGACTGGTAGTCATACTTTGGAGAGTTTATGTTTGATGCGCTTTCAGGTGTTCGCTGCCTCGCCGCTAACAGCACAGGGTAGCAACCAGCCGAGCCGAGGTCTACTTAGACACCCGGTCTTGGTTGAACCTACAGGCGTCCTATGTGCAAGATCCGAGAGGAGGTCGAGTATGAAAACTATCAATTCCATGTAGTCATATCGCACGGTTCGGTCACTTCTAGGTACTAGGCTGCCTCCCTGGTCACCCGGATACCTGGTTACAGTACTACCCAGAACCTAGCACCTAGAAGGCATCGTCGCCCAGTACCAGGTTGCGGGCGCGATGACTTCGTACTCGCCGAGAGAGTCCAAATACGTCATGAGAAACAAGTAAAGGGCAGCCATAATGCCAGAATGGTATCACTAACAATGCATCAAGCCAAGGATGATTCCGACAAACGAGAAAAGGTACCCCTCGTGATGGGGTATCATCACGTCCTTGCACACTGAGCACAGAGTTTCTTCGTCGCACAACTCCGTCCTTCGCTTCCGTCTGCGACGAAATGGAGTCGTCCCTGGTAGGCACCCCTAGAAGGCATCCTCAAACGGGCAGTCGACGCTGTCGTGACCGTCCCGTTCGCACACGGCACACCACTTTTCCGGGTCCATGATGCCGCTCTCCTTGCCGGCGACGGGACCAGATTCCATGGGGTTTGGTAGGATCTTGACGGGTGGCATCGTGGTTGGAGGCATCGTCTTGGATTTCGCGGGTGACGTGGAAGGCGACTGGGAGCTGGCGAGGTCCGGTTGGGGGACTTCACGGATAGGGCTCTTGCTCCGCCTCCTCAATCCGACGAGGTTTTTGATGGGGGTTCCGACGGGGTTCGCGACGGGGTTCGCGACGGGGTCTCCAGCGTTGCTTCCGCCAGCGATTCTTGGGCCATCGGACGCAAACATGTTGGTGCACGTCAAGAGGTCGTGGCCGCCCGTCTCGCAAATCTCACACCAGAGGGTGCTGGTCTCGGTGGCGGTGGAGTATGCGTCGCTCTCGCGCATGCTGCCAAGGGTGTTGGAGCGCTTGTGGGTAGCTTCGCGTGAGCGCCGCTCGTGCGTAGGCGCAGGAATGACGGTATCTCGAGAGTCCCTGACCGAAGGCTGATGAGCAGCCACGGGGGTTTGAAGGGCGTCCGACTCCTGCTCCATGTCCGCCTCGCGCGTGTTCATCTGCACCGTGAGTGCCTGCCGCGTGTTCTTCTGCTCCGCAAGTGCCTGCCGCTCCCTCATCTGCCGTACCAACTCCTCACGGCCCATCTTGTTGTCGAAGGTATCGGCAGAATCGCCAGAGGCAACCAAGGAGCCAGGTCGCTGGAGCGCAGCCTGGTCTAGGATGGAATCTCGGCTGAGAGAATGTATGATCGCTTTGAGACCCCG
Source organism: Drechmeria coniospora (assembly GCF_001625195.1). Classification (NCBI taxonomy): domain Eukaryota; kingdom Fungi; phylum Ascomycota; class Sordariomycetes; order Hypocreales; family Ophiocordycipitaceae; genus Drechmeria; species Drechmeria coniospora. The sequence goes on along the minus strand of NC_054390.1, from coordinate 7,737,891 downwards.
AATCTCATCTTCCTTTTTCTCGAGCTCCTTCGAGAGCGCGGCATGCTCACCGTGTAAGTGGCCGCCGGATTCGGCCTTGTCGCGTTCGCGCCGCAGCTCCGTCCTGGTCCTCTCCACCTCGCCTCGGAGGAACTCGGCTTCCCCGCGAGCTTCCGCCTCACCCCGGCGGGCATCCTCCAGGCCCTCCTCGAGCTCCTGCACGAGCTCTTCGAGCTGCTTCAGCTGGCTCGCGACCGATTCGACGTCGAGGTTCCTCGATTCCAACTCCCGCAGGTCGATCATGAGCTCCTCGATGCGCTTCTCATACACTCGCTCGGTTTCCGAGCTCGCCATTTCCAGCGTGTCGATGGTGCTCCGAAAATCGGCTCGGTGGGCATCAAACTCTGTCGTGAGCATGGCAACCTTTTCGCTCTTCTCCCGCAGCAGATGCCGAAGCTGCGCCGTGTCCTTGTCATCGATGCTGTTCCTTCGAAAGGCGAGACCATCGGGGTGTTCCATGAGAGTCTGCAGCTCGACCAAGCTGCTCTCCATATCGGCCAACGTCGTCGTCTGTTCCCTCAGCTGACGGTCGCGATCCTCGAGCAGCGTTCGGAGTCGTTCGAGCTCTTCCTCGTTGGCGGCGTTGGCGCGCGAGGCGGGGCCAAGTGATCTCAGGTTGCTCGAGGAAGATGCCGAGCCGGTGCTGCCGTTCGTCTTGACTCGTTGCAGGTCCAGCAGGGCAGCCTCATCGTCCAGGTCGCGAGTGGAGCCCAAGGCGGAAGCACTGCGAGATCCTGTGGCGGCGGCGAGGCGAATCTTTTTGCTGGGGTCGACAGCCGCTCCCCGCACGCTCTGGGAGAATTTGTTGGTCGGGCTTCCGTATCTCGGAGGCACTTTGACGGGAGCGGAAATGGATGGGCGAGGGCCCGGCGTCATCTGGACTCGTCGAACGGGGGATTCGGATCGAGGGAGCGACATTCTCGGTTTCCTGCCATGCGGGCTCGGTGCCTTCGCAGCCGGGCCGACAGAAACGCTGAACTGATGGCGGCCCGGTGTAGGGGGTGTAAAGGTTGTCGCATGGTTCATGTTCCGCAATCCGGCGGAAGCACTCGGAGTCGGCGTCATCGGAAAACCCTTGACTGCGCTGTGGGAGAAACCTCGTCGGGTGACCTTCGAGACGGGAACGAAAATGCCAGCCCCGGGAAGGGTCGTCAAGAAGTATGCGATTCTGTCCCAGACGAGCACAGGCACGGCCATGTCAGCTACGGCGGGCGTCATTTCCATCGACGGCGGGGAGGAAGGGAGGGGGGTGTCCATGTGCGTACCCGTCCACATCGCCGTTGTTCTTGCCCTTGGCTGCGTGATCCGCGTGAAGGTCGATTCCGGCAAAGGTTCCCCTCTTCCCCTGGACGGAGCCGATGAAGCGGACGATGCCATGCATGCCCCCGGGGACGTCGACAGCGTCGCCGACGACGACGTCGACGGCCGAGACGGAGAGCTGTCCCGGGGTCGCGGGGGTCATCATGTAGGTTGAATCGCTCAGGACAGAGTCGAGGGCGTACGCCTCGCTAACATCGGGGATGCTGGCAAGCGAGCTCGGCGTCAGCAGGGCCAGCGAACCCTTGCGCGACAAGCTCGAAACGGGGGACGTCGATGAGCCTTGGGCGGCGTAGAGGGAGCTGAGGTCGGGAGTCGAGGCTGCGGTGGCGAGCTTTCGAAGGGAACGGCCAAAGGCAGGTCTGGTGGTGGTGCTGCTGCCGCCAGCAAATAGGGCACGGTGGCTGTGGCTAGGCGTCGTGGACGTTGTGCTGCTGGTTGCGGTGAGGGTTGCTGTCGGAGCCATGGCGGCGGCCTTTGTTGGTAGTGACCGAAATCGCGACCGACTTTCTCTCCGGGGACCTAAAATTCTTGATCCGGACAAAGATGATGTTAATAGGCCTTCGACAACCTATAGCCGTTTGTTCATTCTCCGCCTCCGCCGCCTTTGTTTGGGACCCTCAGAGGTCGGTACTCTGTACTGTGTCACCTTGTATTATTACTCCGTACTCCGTCCTTGAGTAATTATTATTAGGTGTATTAATTGATGATTAGTGTATCAGTGTAATTGTTGGGCGGGCCAGGTGCTGCAGGACGACCATCAACAATTTTGGAGGTACCGAGTACTGGAGAAGGTACCTGGAATTTCTGCAAATAAGCACATGTATTATTACCCGTTCGCTGTCGGTACTTGTACTGTACTTACGAGTTGTACTGTACAAGTACTGTACTACACTGTAAGTACGTATCAGCAAACTGCGTACTGTAACTGAACAATACTACAAGGTACCAACAGTAGGTAAGCAACCAGGCAAGCGAGAGCGAAGCTGACTGGCGATTTGGCTCAACCCCCTCGCTTCCTCCCTGGCAGATGGAAAAGAAAAGAAAAAAAGAGGATGGACGAAACAAACAAAGGCGTGCGTGAGCTGAGATGAAAAACGCAAGGAAGTGCAAGGCCAGCCTGTCAGAAGCTTGCTGACCGAGTGCGAATGATGCTCGCCTGGGAACGACCGACTGCGAAAACAAAGAAAGGATCGTTGCGGTTGAGAAGATGGCAAGAAGGAGGCCAAACGAAGTTGCAAGGCGATGATGGAATTTGAACAAAAAAAAGGGCCGCCAGAAAAAAGAAAATAAGAAAATAATGACACGGGCGACAACCTGTTCGTTGCCTTAGTGCCTGAACATTGAAGACAGACTGCCCGTCATTTCAAATTCAGGTCCACTGCTCGAGGACGCTTCCATCCAGGCAGGCGGCCGAGTGTTAGCTGTCGCTGTCGCTGGGCGACCGCTGTTTCAAGGCCGCCCTGCAGAAAATAATGAGGATCCCCTTGTACGACTCCATTGACAAGGGATACGACAAAGAAAAGTAGGGCTGGCAGTGACAAAGTGTTAGGTGCTCGCTGTGTATTTTCTCATCACCGACATGAGCTTCTGATATTCGCATCCGCTTCGATTCCCCCAGTGGCCCCCTTGGTTAAGGATTTCTCCTGTGCTACATGTACATGCACTTCCTTCGTCTGCCACTCATAGGATTTGTGCTATTCTACCAACGCGATCATATACACTAGGCGTGAAGATTCCCAACGAGGCCCTGTCGCATCCGAGTTGTCACGCCCTGAGGCATGTGCGTAATGTGTGCACAGGGCTCGGTTGGTTCCGAGCTCTCTTCCGTTGTCGAACCAGCATGCGTTCAAATCATGTCGTCTTCGTCGACAGCGGAGGTCGGCAGCCGATAGGTTTCATGTGAGAGCTGCACCATGTCATGATACTCTCGCCCATAGACGGACGTTCATCCGGAGAGAATCATGGCACGATGCAGCGGACCGACGTTTTCAGCGCTGCGAATCTTGCCAACAGCCACTACCCGGGTACCCTCACGGCACCGCGTGGTAGCCGCCGCATGATGGAACGATGCGTCTGCGTTGCTATGTCGGTGACCCGTGGTCTCGTTCAATTATATCTTCTCGTCCCAGCGGCCGCGTGCCATCGTTGAGAACCATTGCCTCCCGATGTTGTCGTCGAAGCCGCCTCTCCTCGGCCGAATGTTCCCTGGCTCGTAGAGGTTGTTGATCGGCCAGCTGCTCACCCGTGTCTTCCTCCACTTCCTTGATACTTTTTGGCAGCTCCTGGACTGGCCGCCGAGGTCCATCTTCGGCCATCAGTCCGGCATCCTCCAGGGCCCGCAGGCCACGCTTGCTCTGCTTGATGCGGGTGACAATGTCCACCAGTCGGTTGCTCTTGAGCTTCATGTACTCTCTGAACCTTCGACGTCGTTCTTTAGGTTCCCTTCCCCAATCTTGTTTCGCGAGCCATTTTTCGACAAACTTGGCCATGACGAGCTTGTATGCGCCGTACTTGTTCACCAGTTCGAGGATGAACATGAGACAGAACCGCTCGTCCATGTCACGCAGGTGATACTCATCCCAGTGGCTGTTGCTGAGATCGGGGGGGTCGTTGCTCTGCAGAGACAGCTCCAGCGATCGCACCAGAGCCGAGTAGGCTTTGGCATCATGGAGCTTGGACAGGCCGTCGAGTTCTGGGAGGAAGAGAAGAACCATTAGCGGGTCCGTCGCTTCCACGGCGGAACCACCGACAGCACCTACCCATGGTCTGTCCGGTCAGGAGAGCTAGCGCTCGCAGGCATCGTATTCGTTCGTCGCCGTCTGGTCTTGTGATTCCGTACAGAAGCGTCGTCGTCGTCTCCGGATCGTTGATGGCCCTGTCGCAGAGGATCTTGGTGGCGACTTCACGAACCGAGAAGTTTGGGTGCCTCAGAAGCTTATCTAGGGTATCGAGATGAAGCGCATCTTCTGTGTCCTGCGTGATGTATTGCGTCTTGGGTATGAAGGGCAGGATTTCGTTCTGGTCGCGGATGCTCTTGAGTCGCTTCACGATGGTGCTGACGATGCCCAACGAAGCAAGGCCGAAGGCCACTAAAATGACCCTTTCGTCACGAGAAAGGGAAACGAGACTGCTGTACCATCCCATTGTATCGTAAGAGGAGATTCTCCATAGCACTGTTGGTCGCAGATGGGAGGTGGTGGGAAGCCAAGCGGGAGTTGCCAGGAAGGTGTAAGTACTTGATTAGGTATGGTGCATTAGTGCACGTGCTGTGCTGTATAGGTAGGTAATTGTACTTAAGTAATGTACTCCGTACTCCGTACAAGTATGACGAGCATTCGTACTAGGTCACGTCACGATGGAGAAGTCACTCCTGGTTAAGTGCCTAGTAGGTTCTCCGTATTAATAATAGCATTTGGTTCAAGTACCTACGTAGTACTTAAGTACTTGTAATTTCTTGCAGGCAGTAAGCACGGAGAACGGAGCACATGCACATGTACAGTACTCCGTTCGGGTGCCTGTGTTGTGCAGTGTACTTACAACTTAGTACAGTATTACTACGTACTGTAGTACAATTCAAGTACTGAGTAATTACTCCGTACAGCACATTCCTGTGCCTACTGTACCTTACTACCGCTATGTACTTACAGAGCTAGTACTATGCATGCAGTGCGTGCAGTATTACTGTACTTGGGCGTGCACGTAAGTACCTACGCGAACGTGCCCTATTTCGTGACAGCCTCGTAACCGGATGTCAAGGTGCCGACAGGCTGTTAGGGTGGCGTTTATGTAAAGCACTTTCGTTCTAGTCAGTAATTTATCATACAAATACAGTAGCTATACAAACATAACACAAGGCATTGTATAGTGTTTAATATAAGAGCCTGTTAAAGTACAAAAAGCTAGTACATACAATAGTATGTATAGAGTCAAAAAGCTAGTACATACAACAGTATGTATAGAGTAACAGTAAGGTACTATAACGCTAATATATATTATCGCTTAACATACATTGCTACTCAACATATATTGCTGCTTCAATATATATGGCTACGTAACATACGGAGTATATTGCTACTTAATATATATTGTCGCTTAACATACTTGAAGGCAGCGATTGAGGCACGATTGAGGCAGCGATTGAGGCAGCGATTGAGGCAGCGATTGAGGCACGATTGAGGCAGCGATTGAGGCAGCGATTGAGGCAGCGATTGAGGCAGCGATTGAGGCAGCGATTGAGGCAGCGATTGAGGCAGCGATTGAGGCAGCGATTGAGGCAGCGATTGAGGCAGCGATTGAGGCAGCGATTGAGGCAGCGATTGAGGCAGCGATTGAGGCAGTGATTGAGGCACGATTAAGGCAGCGATTAAGGCACGATTAAGGCAGCGATTGAGGCACGATTAAGGTAGCGATTGAGGCACGATTGAGGCAGTGATTGAGGCAGTGATTGAGGCAGATAGAGGTACAACGAGAGTTAGTATTATTTACAGAGCAATCATTAGGTACGACAGTATATTGAGAAGTAACAGCTGTTGGTTGTACAAATAACTGTTAACTGCATATAAGACTGTTAAGTAATAAAATGGCTATTAGTATTAAAATATGTTATAATTATGACTATATTGTAATAATAGGCTGTTTAATTAGTAAAAATAATGTTTATTCGAAATTGCTAAAAAGCCAAAAAGTACTGTTGCTTTTTGACAGCCGGATTTTTATAAAACTGGCTGATACATCTACGACATAATAATTTTTACAGCACAGACTGTTAGAGTTGTTACTCTGTTCAATTGCTACAATATGTCGCAAGCTACAGCACAAACTAGCCTTTAACAGTACGTTAGTACGCGGATTTAGGTGTGACAGTACCGAATAGCTGTGAAATGCACTAAACATTATGTCTCGCGACTGTTCAAAAACAGGGGGGCTACAGGTATGTAAGTAAGTACCTACGAGTGCATGTAAGTAAGTACAGTATGTAGGTGTACTTAAGTAAGTACCGCCAAATTCTGGAGTCGAAAATGGGTTGCTTTAGGCCAGAGCACGGAACCATGCTCGGCTTGACAAAGTGGAGTATTCTGCGATGTTATCGATAAGAGACCAAGGTTCGAAAAATTCCCCCCCAAGTCTACTGGGCATGCTTCATTCGTTCATTGTTCGACTGTCAGGCCAGTGGAACGGAAACCAGTCGATCACTTGACAATCAAACTACCATGGCCGGTTCCCAGCTCAAGCGCCTTAAGGCGTCCTTGAGAGAACAGGGCATAACCGGACCTCAACAATCCAAGAAACAACGGCGCAAGGCCGCCGAGGACGGCAAGGCCCGCAACGACAAGAGGTTGCAGAGAGGGGTCATTTTGGAAGGCATCCGCGAGCGCTTCAATCCTTTCGACCTCAAGCACGCCAAGGGACCCAAGTTCGAGGTCACCTCGAATCGCGTGACCACCGGAGATGCTGCCAAAGGTATCAAAGGCCGGCCTGGCCAAGCCAGAGCCGCTGCCGAGGAGTTGGTACGCTTCTGTCTCTCCCGCAAACCCTCACGCCCTCTGTTCCTTGCCGTATTCTGAATGTGTTGGCATATCTAATGCGTTTCTCCAACAGCGCCGTGAGACCCTTCTAGTCGATATGCAGCGTCGGAACAAGGTCGGAGGAATTCTGGATCGAAGATTTGGAGAGAATGACCCGACAATGGCGCTAGAAGACAAAATGCTGGAACGATTTGCCCGAGAGAAGCAGCGAAGTCACAAGAAGAACTCCTTGTTCGATCTGGAAGACAGCGAACCGCTTGAAGGTGGCCTCACACATATGGGCAAGGCTCTAACATTCGACGAAGGCGCGGCAGTGGATGACTTTCAGGAAGAGGACCTGGACTACGACAGCGACGCTTCGGAGCGAGAACTTCAACGACTTAAGCGCGTTCGTGCCATGGCTGCCGAAGGACACGACGACCATGAGGAGGGGCAACCGGAACGAAAAAAGTCGAAGAAGGAGGTTATGGAGGAGGTCATCGCGAAATCGAAAATGCACAAGTACGAGCGGCAGGCGGCGAAGGAGGACGACGAGGAGGTTCGCGCCGAACTGGACAAAGATCTCCGGAATATCCAACTTTTGCTCTCCTCGAGCGGCAAGAACGGCCAGAAACAAGGGCGCAGCGAGCCGCTGGTTTCCATCATTGCTGGCGAGGACAGAGACGCATTCGAGAAGAATTATGATCTTCAGGTCAAGCTCTTGGCGCAGGACAAGAGAGCCCAGCCGGCGGATCGGACAAAGACGGAGGACGAGATGGCCGAGGCCGAGTCGAAGAGACTGAAGGAGCTCGAGGACAAGCGACAGAAGCGCATGAAGGGAGAGGAAGTCTCTGACAGCGACGAGAGTGACAAGGAGGACAGCATGGGCGCGGATGAAGCTATCGACGCCAACCTGTCCGACGAGGATGACTTTGGCCTTGGCAGCGGCATCAAGACCCGACCAACGGCTACAGAACTTGGCTTCGACGACGAAGACGACTTTATCATCGACGATGATCTCGTCGCAAGCGGCTCGGATCTCGAACTGATGGATAGTGACGAAGAATCGGATTTGGGTGATGCGGAAGAGGATGACGACGAAGAAGAGGACGACTTCACGAAAGGGCTGCTGAACAACGAAGAGGCCAGAAACCCACTCTTCGCAGCGGAGTCGACTGCTGTGCCGTCGGCGCTCGAGAAGGTGGACGGTCTTGACTTGCCATTTACGTTTCCCTGCCCTCAATCATGCGAGGAATTTGTCTCGGTCACGGCCAGCTATCCAAGCTCGAGCCTCCCGACTATCATTCAGCGAATAAGGGCGCTCTATCACCCAAAACTCGACAGCAACAACAAGGAGAAGCTCGGCAAGTTTGCCATGGCGTTGGTCGACTTCGTTTCATCAAGCCAGGACAGCAAGATGTCGACTCCGTTTCCGGTGCTCGAAAGCATCGTTCGTCACATTCATTCGCTTGCGAAGATGTTTCCGATTGAGATTGCCAGCCGGTTCCGACATCACATGCAAGAGATGGGCGGCGAGAGGCCTCTTGCGCTGGAGCCGTCGGATCTCATCGCCCTCACGGCGATCGGGACCATCTTCCCGACGTCGGATCACTTTCACCAAGTCGTCACGCCGGCGATGCTGACGATGGGACGCTATCTAGGGCAGAAGGTGCCTCAGAATCTATTCGACTACGCTACCGGAACGTATCTCTCGATCCTTGCTCTGCAGTACCAGCAACTGTCCAAACGCTACGTGCCCGAGGTGATCAACTTCTGCCTCAACACTGTCAACTCTCTGTCGCCCACCGCCACGGCCAAGAAAACGGGCAACTTTCCCCGGCACGAGCCGGCAGCCGGCATCCGGGCTCGCGATTGTGGCGATGTTACCATCCGGAAGCTTACCTTGGCCGACTGCGCTTTCGCTGACTTGAATGGGGCGAAGGCTGCGTCTCTCACAGTCGCCGTACTAGACACAACTCTCCAAGTGCTCGACGCGGCAGCCGACCTCTGGACAGGTAAAGATGCGTTCCTGAACACTTTCGAGCAGGTCGCAGGCGTAACGCAGCATCTGCGTGGAAGTTCCTGCCGGACACATCTGCCGACTCGGCTCCGCGAACGGGCAGAGAAGCTCGATGGCAAGCTCAGCCGGATGATGCGACTCGGCCAACTGTCGCGTCGGCCACTAGAGCTGCATCACCACCGGCCGCTAGCCATCAAGTCGTTCATACCCAAGTTCGAGGAGACGTTTGACCCAGACAAGCACTACGACCCGGATCGCGAGCGCGCCGAGCTGGCGAAGCTCAAGGCCGAGCACAAGAAGGAGCGCAAGGGCGCGATGCGAGAACTGAGGAAGGATGCCAACTTCATGGCGAGGGAGAAGCTGCGCATCAAGAAGGCCAAGGACGAGGCGTACGAGCAGAAATACAAGAGACTCGTGGCGGAAATTCAGAGCGAGGAGGGGCGAGAGGCGAATGCGTACGAGAGGGAACGAAATGCGAGGAAGCGGGCGAGGGATCGGTAGGTATATCACTGAGTGACAGCCAATTCACGCCTCCCACCGCTACTTGTAACGTATATTCTACACCACCAATGTCCGATCTTGGTCATTTTTGGAGCTGCACGTTGCTTGGGGTCCGCCAAGGTGCGTAACTACGTACGTACACTGTACATACTCCTGAAGATGCCAGAGACGAGGACAATACGGCATGAATTTCATCTTTTGGCGCAGAGACTTGTGACAGGCGTTGTTTTATTCAAGAATAGAAGCAGCATTATCATGGGCTTCGTCGTATAACGAATCACTTGCAGACGCTTCCACGAGCTGGTGGGTGTTGGCTTTTTGCTTCGGAATGCGGCCACGCTATTGAATCGTTACAAGTGTAGACGTACAGAAGCATAAATACAATTCGCGCATGTAAGAATACACGTACTCATCATAATTTTATTGACCTGTTCGTACGAAGGATATATCGTGTAATAAATATATCGGTCACGATCGGCTGTTTATCGAGTCGTGCTACGACTGGCTGGAGAGAAAGCGACTAAAAGTGGATCTCCATCGACAACGTCTAGTACTTACAGGCTACACAGTTTGTCACAGCCTCAACCTTTCTTCCTAGTTGTCTTTCTTCCTTTCTTCGGCATTCTCATCTGCAAGACCAACGAAAAGAATTTGCGGCTTCGGCTTTTGTTCATTCTCTCCTTGTTTGTTTCCCATCGCCGATGCCATCCACGCATGACACCATGGGCGCGGCGCGGCCAGGTGTCGACGACGATGAAGATGACTATATGAAGATGATTATTCAAGAACCCATCCGCAAGGAGACGTCCATCCAGCGCGCCGCCCGTCTAAAACGTGAGTCTCGAGCGCGCGGCATCCAGAAGTCGAAAGCGCAGCTCGAGGAAGAGGCAGTCGAGGCACGGGAAAAGGCGCTCGCAACCTCGCTCCTAGAGGACCCCCGTTCGCAGAAGAGCAAAGGACTGGCCATGATGGCCAAGATGGGATTCACAGGCGGAGGTCTCGGCAAGGAGGCGGGGATAACGGAACCAATAAGCGTCAGCCAGAAGGACGGCCGTGGGGGTATTGGTCTCGAGGCCCTGAGGAAGCGTCAGCGGGAGGAGTCTTCTTCAGGTCCTCGATCCGCCAAGACGGCCAAGCTGGAGGACTTCGACCCGGCAAGCTACCGCGAGAGAATGAGCAAGGAGCGGCAAGACGATCGCTTGGAGAAGCAGGTCGTGGCCGCTCAGCGGCTCGCCGAGCGACTCGACGAACCCCAGGCAGTCGAGGACAAGAGGAAGGCGAGGCGGCTCCTCAAGTCATACCCCGTCCTCTACCGGGGCTCTATCATCCAGCGATTGCAAAGGGAGCGGACGCAGAAACAAGCTGCCGAGCTTGCGCGTCTGCCCATCTTCGATGCCGGCGGCGAGGAAGACGCCGACGACCGCATCGCCCTCGGGACACAGACAACGGAGTATGAGGAAGCCGACGACCTGGACGAGGACGATGAGGAACTGGACGAGTTCAACGCGTCGCCAGTGGAGGGCCGATTGTCGACAGTTCTGGAGTACCTGCGGGAGAAGCACAACTACTGCTTCTGGTGCAAGATGCAGTATCCAGAAAAGGAAATGGACGGCTGTCCAGGCCTTACGGAGGATGATCATGATTGATGAATGCATTTCCTGTCGGTTCCGACCTGGCCCGAAGCGAAACGCGTGCCACGGCTTCGATGGGTGAGGGTGCATCATTGAGCGCCAACTCGACGCGAAAGTCAAAGCGTCTCGTCCCCTGCCACGACAATGAAGGCACAGTTTACTCTGCTCTTCAGGCTTTGGATGAGGGAGGTCGGCGTGCTCCTCGTGGAATTTCTACGAACGCTCAACCCAACCCCCGGGATCCCCTCCCCTCCATATCCAGGGCCATGTCGCAGCACGGCCTCAGGTCGCGACGATCGACTTGCCAACAAAGCAGGCCTCCTCAAACATCCTGCCATCGCTGGTGCCAATTTTCTCCAACCCGGGAGCGATGACAAAGTCCACCATCCATTCGTCCTCGGGGGTCTCAAGGTGGATGGCGAAGCCCCTTTCCATCGTCTCTTCGTCAAATGGTACCGGGCCATGATGGTATCCCAGATCATCGTTCTTTATGATGAAAAGGGCCCGGGAGCGTATCAAGATGACCATGAGTTGGGCAGCCCGTTGAAACAAGCCGGATATGGCTTTGCGAAGCTTTTGGCGATCGTTGAACGGGGCAAAAATCGAGATGTCGTCGAACAAGGCGTCCGCACGCTTTTCAATTTCGTCCTTGTTTAGGCCAATTTCTGTGTCGATGAGCTTTGCTGTGTCAAATTTCATCCTACTGATGATGCCGAGCTCGGTCGGGTTCTTTCGGCTCCTTCCTGCAGGTCGTCAATCGTCAGCGAAGCGCATCCCGCGGGCCAGGAGATGACGGTATGAGAGGAGGATGGGATGGCGGGATGAGGGGTGTTAGAAGTTTACTTATGGCCGTGTTGAGCATTCCGACGAATGTCTCGCCCAGAAGGCCTCCCCAAGTTCCATTTTTGGCTTGAAAAATATCGAGGCATAATCTATTCCAGGCGAATCGCTGGAGCAGGAAGGTCTGGAATTGCGGTAGCCTTTTCTTCTTCCACTCCTTGATCTCGTCGATAAGTTGGACTATCTCGGCGGTGCAGGAAGTGAGGTCAACCTCCTCGGCTGGAATCGTCAAGGTTGATGTGGCCATCTGCTGAGCAACGTAGTCTATTCCGAGCCATCGCTTGCAGAGCTCCCCGTCGAGCACTCTGTTCGGATCATGGTTGTCGTCTCGTGACTCCTTTTTCTTCAAGTCATCAATGGCAAGCTGGTACTCCTTGATGTCCTCGCCCTGTTTGTCGTGCCGTGCCTTCCACGTCCTGGCCGTTTCCTGAAGCTTGTTTTGGTTCTTCTCCAGAATGGCGCATTTCTTCTGGAGTTGGCCAATCTCAAGCCTCTGGTGCGCCAGACTGTTGGTTAGGATCTCTTCCGATTGTTTCCTTTTCTCCAATACCATGCCCTGTTCGACGAAGGTGTGGGCAAGCCAATCGAAATGCAGGATAGCCTCGTCTCTTCCTTGAGGCGTGGCACCGAGTCTGTGATGCGTGGCCTCTTCCTCCTCGGTTTCTTCCGCTTTCGTCTCGTCAACGGACCTGTTGCGCTGCTTGGAAGTGGCGAGTGCCGCGGCATCGGTTGCCTGCTTCGCAGACCTCGTGGACCGAGAGTTTCTTGTGACTGTGACTGTGACGGTTTCAGCAACGATTCAACGACACAGGTGCGCCGCTACTGAGATGACATAGCCATATGGTCAGAACATGCATCCCCTTTACCTTTCGGGTTCTTCAGAGCCGGCTCAGGGGTCAACTCATAGTCTTCGTCGGCCGACTTGACAGCACTTCTCTTTCGAGCCATAGCAGCGACGGATTGACGAAGAGCGACTTGTTGCCTTTTCCCGTCCAACGGCCTTGATTTCCGGTTGGATGAAAAAAAAAATGAAACGAAACTGTAAAGGCACCTTGCAAAATTGACTGACTGGTGTTGTGAGAGAAGGCTGGACGAGAGGAGTGTGTGAATGTGCAATGACGAGAAGGGAGGGAGAGGTAGGTAGGTGGCTCTGGTAGGTAGGTAGGTAGAGTGAATTACCAACGTCACCTGAATAGCTCTGGTCAAGGAATTGTCAGCGGGAAGCAAGACTATGTAGCAACAGCTGGCGAGGTTGACTGAGCTTGGGGCTTGGAGTGAATGCCGGGGTTGGATGACGGAATGAACAGAGGCAAGGAACACCAGAACAATGTTGCTCCAAGGAGTCATTAGAAATGTGCAGTTCCAGAAAGAGATTATGCGTGGAATGACGAATGACAATACCTACTGTCCATGTCCAGCTGAGGTGAGTGATCGAGGCAGTTCACTAGACTTAAGAGGCACCATACTCCGTACGCGCTTCTCAAATAGCAGTGTCACAAACCATGCAATTGTATCTCTCGCGGCAATCAGTTCGTAAAGTATCTCCGGCAAGCTTCTCTAGCTCTGCGTCGTCCTCGAAGTGGCCTCTCTCCTTCAATCTTCGTTTGCACTCCGCCTAGACCAACCGACATGGACAACGAAGTCAAACAAGATACAGCCATTTGCAAGAATTTTTCTATGCCAATCGCCGCAGGTCCTCTCAAATCTTCGGTGTCTCGATGGAATTCTTCCTCCTCCAACCATCTTCCTTGGGTGGGTTGTTGCGAGGCGGTGTGTGGTCTGCTCCTTATTTTGTCGCCTCACCATTACCTGAACCGTGTCATTGTTCCCATCTTTTTCTTTTGGCCATGCAGTGCCAACATCCTGGAAGCAATCAGCACTTCGATGTGTTCCTTCTAGGTTTCCTGGCCAACCTCGTGGTTCTCCCCGTGGTCCTTTGCAACCCTCAACCTCAGCACACGATCTCGCAGTCTGCCCGCAACTGCCTGACCTTGCTGCCGTGGCGATTATACACAATTCTCCCTTCTCCAGCTTTCTTTCTTCTGTCATTCTTCTGCTCATTTCTCGCTTCCTGTTCCCAATCAGCAATCAACGACTGCATTCCCGCATGCGCAATGCCCGCAACCTTCCAACCGATCATCATCGGCCTCGATTTTGGCACCACGTACGTCTTCGCCTTCGCTTCCCCCGTTTCTTCGGTTCGGTATGCCACTTTGCTCTTTTCTTCCTAACGGTAACAGCTACTCGGGCATCGCCTATGCTCCTTTCGGCGGCCGCACTACCGTCGTCGCTGGGTACAAATCACGCATGGGCACGAACATGGAGAAAGGCAAAACGCCGAGCACGCTGCAATACCAATCCAATGGAGATGAGCCTCTTTGGGGGTACGATATTCCCCCAGGAGAACTCCCTCTCCGCTGGTTTAAGCTGCTTTTGCTGGACGAGAAGGATCTTCCTTCCCACGTCCGCGACTCGCCCTTTGTCCGAAGTGCGAGAGAGCAGCTAAAGGAACAGAACCTGCACGTTGTCCAAGTCATCTCCGACTTCCTTCGCCAGCTTTGGCACCATGCCCTCGGCCAGATGGAGATCACCATTGGAAAAAGCCGGCTCGATGGTTCGATCTTTGAGCTCGTCGTCACCATGCCTGCCATCTGGCCGGTGTACGCCCGCATGAGAATGAAGCAAGCCATCGACCTCGCAGGCATTCTTGATTTCAGATCCGCTGGTCCCACCGCTCTAGCGTTCGTTTCCGAGCCAGAGGCGGCCGCCTTGGCCGCCATAGACACCTTTTCCCACGGGGCCGGATTCAAGGTCCGTTTTCAGCTGAATGCTGGCCGTGTTGACTCGCTGTAAATTAACGGTAGCAGAAAAACGACCAGGTTGTTGTATGTGATGCCGGCGGCGGTACAGTCGTAAGTTTGAAGGGCCCGGCTAACATTCATATACCCCTACCCCCCCTCCCCTTTTCTTGCTCTTGCTTGCTCTTGCTTGCTCTTGCTTGCTCTTGCTCACCCTGTCTTACCTGACCCTTCTAGGACATCATCACCTACAAGGTTGTCAAGGAAAATCCGGTCAAAATCAGAGAAAGCGTTCGTGGGGATGGTATCTAGCCTCTAATCCTCCGTCACTCTTCATTCAATCTCTCCTACACTGTCTGTTGCTAATGAAGGACGCAGGAGAACTCTGCGGCGCCGTTTTCCTTGACAACGCCTTCAAAGATCTACTACAAAGGAAGATTTCCCGCAAAATATGGAATAGGCTGGGTCCCCAGGGGATTCGCTTCATTATGCATCACTTGTGGGAGAACGGCATCAAGCCTGAGTTCTGCGACGAGTCCGCCAACCTCGAGTTTCATCTGCCGTTTGGGGGCTGCAAGGAGGATCGCTTCCAATCGCCAACAATGACGTTCACCCCGTACGTCGTTGCCTTTTTCCTCAAGATACTTTGCAAAGCAACAGGCCCCAAGTGACTGATAGAAACAGGGAGGAAATAAAGCGAGTCTACAAGCCAGTCGTTGCCGAGGTTGTCAACTTAGTTTGTCGTCAAGTCAGTCAGGCAAAGAGGGCCTCCAAAAGGCTACCCGAGGTGTGTTGTCGAAACGCGAAACGAGGCCATCGAGGTCGGCATAACACGATTTTTTACTGAATGAATATTATCTTACAGTACGTCATTCTCGTCGGCGGCTTTGGTGCCTCTCGGTTTCTAGGGAATGCCCTCCGAGAGGCGCTTGAAGAGCAGGCTCCCCATACAACAATTTTGCAGGGACAGGGCAGCAACCCGTAAGTCCTACATATCGGGTCTTTCGAATACTCTTAGCATTCTGGAAATCCTGACTATCTGCCTGCAGCTGGACCGCCATCGCCAGCGGCGCCGTTCTGCGAGGGCTCTCCAAGAACGACCCCAATCCCGCCGTCCATGTCGACGCTCGCGTGTCCCGAGCCAGCTACGGAACAGTCTGCAACATCCTGCCATGGGACGCCGATGGGCATGACGCTCAAGACAAGTTTTGGTGTCCCATCCACCGTGAATTTATCGCCATCGACCAGACAAGGTGGTTCATCCATAATGTAAGTCGTTGCCACCTGGCATTCATCTGTTTTGTTCGACTTCAGTCTGGTAACCGCCCGAACGAGGCTGTAGGGAGATACTCTCTATGAAGAGGAGCCGGTGCTCCATACATTCTGGCAAGATGTGGATAAATCGACGGATGTGATCGAGACCGAACTCGTGTACTCGACCGCCCGCACGCCCCCCAGCCGGTGCGACAGTTCGGTAAAGCACTTGTGCAAGGTCCGATGGAGCAAGTTACCCAAATTCCATCGCCTACCTGTCTGGAAAAACAAGAAGGGACAATTCTTTCGCCAGATCAGCTATGAGATACAGATGGTCACGGATGGCACGAGCCTTGATTTCCAGGTCCTCTACGAGGGTGCAATTGTCGCATGCCAGAACGTAAACGTTGACTATTCCCGCACCGGAACGTCTGTCGAGCACGAGCAAGGAGCTCGCTGCGTCAAGTCGGGACGATTCGGTATATAGTGCATCGAGGAGCCAGAGTTTGTGTTTCTGTTTTCATCCGGGATATAGGAACGGGGCCTTTTCAAGCAATCAACCTGTTGCTTTCGATAGGGAAAATGCATATCAAGAGGTACCCAGGGAGGGACGACACTCATCTCGCAGTCAGTGATGGATATATGTGACATGCTTACAGATGAAGCGAAGGCCTCCTGGAGACGTAGGCATGGGCGGGTCATCTGGCCTCTTTTCTTCTCGACAGATATTATTCTTGTTGCGCTCCGACCAGATGACCTGGTCTTCCCACCCAGTACTCTTTTCCAAAGTTGGCGCTGCGAATGTTGTATGGGTTTTGTCAAATGCAAACCATTCCCCTCGCAAATGCAGCTACCGTTTGTTTACCTTGTCAAAAGTCCAAGGACGCCTAAAATGTGCACCAGTGTGCTCCCTTGACACAACGTAATGAAATGGCCTGTCGATACAGATCACAATTTTATTCGGTTCGTCTATTCATCCGTCTCCCAACTCCAGGAGGAATTCATTGTTGCCTCGCCTCCGCTTCCACTCGTCT
The DNA here is from genome assembly GCF_001625195.1 of Drechmeria coniospora. Taxonomy (NCBI): domain Eukaryota; kingdom Fungi; phylum Ascomycota; class Sordariomycetes; order Hypocreales; family Ophiocordycipitaceae; genus Drechmeria; species Drechmeria coniospora. The sequence goes on along the minus strand of NC_054390.1, from coordinate 7,720,950 downwards.
CCACCTGGAAGCCGCATGGCTGAACTCGCCCAACCCCGACTTCGCCGGGCTTCTCCAATATACTGGGCGCTGTATACATTGCGTTGTTCTCTCATGCCAAAGAAGGCATGCCAAGGTCACCCCACCCCACTGCATCGGAGCAACAGGAGTTGCCTACCTCTTCTTGCTCCGTCTCTTGTTGGCCTTGCCGGTATTCTGAGAGCCAGATGCCTTGGCCTTGCTGAGAGATTCGGTACTCTTGTCGAGCATCTCAAAGTCTTCGCTGGCAGAGTCGGTACCAGTGGGCGTGTGCTGCGGTGTGTCGGAATCGTCCTGGGCGTGGCCGTCTGCGTTGGCGGCGCCGTTGGCCAGAAAGCGGCCCAGGCCCTTGTTAAAAATCCAGACGGGAAGTCGGACAATTGCAGTATCCTTGAATGTCGGCTGGAGAAGCTCGTTGGGCTAGGTGATGGTAACGTTAGCGTGATGGCTCGGGTCGTGACGCATCATGGTCATGGGTAATGACTGGAGCAAGCAGGACTCACGTCGAGGAGATACTCGTTCAGGTTCCCCTCCTCGTCCTCTTCCTCGAGGAAGACGTCGCCAACCGAGTCGACGACGAGAACCTTGCCGTTCTCGGCAACGACCCTGCGGCGCGCGCCGGCTGGGGCGGGGTTCGAGGAAGGGTCTCGTGACACGCTCTGGGCCTTGCGGAGCCTCTTGACCCGTCCACGGCTGTCCTCCCTCTTGGTTTCCCTCTCCTGCATTCGTCTCTGCCTTCTGTTCATGGCCATCGGCATACCATCTTCGTCCACGGGGGTGGAGGTGCCAGGGGTAGAACCAAGGGTGGGGCCCGAGGCAGATTCGATGTTGGGGATTCCTGCGCTGTTGCCCCAGGCCGTGGTCCTCGCAAACTTGACGTAGCGCTCGACGAACTCCTTCTGGCGCTTCCAGCTCATGTACAGGACGAGGTAATGAATGGCGCCGCCACCCAAGACGAAGAGGCCAAAGACGACGGTTCCCAGGCCGGGACGGTACCGGCTGTAGTAATAGTCGGTGCCCTTCCAGAGAGGGAAGCCATTGGCGAGGAAGTGATCGTATCGAGCGCGCGACGGCCCGCGCAGGATGTTGGCGATGAGAGACAGACGGGCCTGGCGCTCGCCGGCAACCTTGACGGCGGACTTGACCTCGGATGCAGTCGGCGGCTTGGCGGCGCGGCCACTGGGCTTCGAGGCGGCGGCCCTGGCGCGTTCAGCCTTGAGCTGCTGCTTCACCTTGTCCGGGTGCAGCGACCGGGTCTTCATGCGGTAGGCCTTGTTGATGTCATCCTGCGATGCCGACGGGGAGATTCCAAGAATGTCGTAAAAGGTGGCGGCCGGGTCGGACTCGTGCGAGGAGATTTCGTCGCGGATGCGGAAGATTTCACGATCTACTCGATAGCGACGTCGTTAGTGAACCGATTCAGCAGTCAGTCGGCCCATTCAGCGGTCAATGATTCAGCAGTCAATGGATTCAGCAGTCAAGCGAGCAGGCCGGCAAGGCGCCGGCGAAGCGGAGGCGAAGGGATGGGGCACGGCGCTGCAAAGTGTGCAAGCGCCCACAAACCTACCTTCTTTACTCCATGCCGCGCTCAGTGGCGTGAGGAGGGACAGCAGCCCGATGGAGAGGTATTCGATCTTCATGTCTGCTTCAACAGCACGGCGCTGAGTGAAATTTCGTTGAAGCTGACAAAATTTCCATGCAGCAACTGCTGGACGAGGGGGGTCCTTTCTCGGTGCAGATCAGTGTCACATAGGTGGCCAAAAGGGGCCAGGGGTAAAGCATGGAGCCTGCGGGACAAACGTGGGGTCTCGGTTCCAGTCTGGGGTGGGGCTGCGGATGGGGGTTGAAGGATTCATAGTGTCCAACAAGGCAACGACCTTCAACAATCAAAACAAGTTGCAAAGCAATTTGGCGCAGTGGAAGCGCGCCGGGCTCATAACCCGGAGGTCGCACGATCGAAACGTGCAATTGCTAACTTTCTTTTTGAGGCGGGATGACGCCACTCCTTTTTTTTTTGTAGAGCACACAAGCACTCGTACCTTGAATGACCTGGAAGCAATTGAATCAACCAACCTCTAGCTGTTTTGCTCTTTATTCTTAAAAAAAAAATCCCCCGGTGTACCCTCTGCACTCGCATTGCTAGAGATGTACGCACGATTCTCGCATCCGTCTTTTTTTCGGGTTCATCATGTCTCCTGGCAATCTACGGCTCGTGACGACAGGACAGCAAGCGCAGTACCACACAATGTCTCGCTCACACATGAGCGTGTTCTTATGTACGAAGCACATGGCGCCGCCAGGTTGAGCAACACAAGCGAAGAAGTCGAAGACATTCCAAGAAGCACACTCGGTTTTAGTTTTTTACCCCCCCTCCCCCAAAAAGATCAACTGGTCATGTAAATGCAAATGCCCAGAACAGGCGAGTCCTCGATCCGACGTATGACTCAATGTATTTCGTCTCCAGGGTAGGTACCAAGGCGCCCTTCTACGGCTGTGAATATTATCGGGGTGAAAAACCCATACCACGTATTATAACGTACTACTCGCCCCCCCCTTTGTTGCAGCAGGCCTCGCACTAAGGTGTACTGTAATATTGCCATGCTGCATGTTTCTGTACAGTATGGTGTGTCACTGGCAGCTGTACGGGGTACTTTCTGCAAGGTCGTGCGTCACTCCATGCAATGGCAACGGCAGCAACATGGCGAGCAGGCCTCCTCGCGCCGACGATGACCCCTACTAGCATCTCGCACTGACGCACGACAGCAGACAAATAAATACCTGCAAGGATTGCAGTACGGTGAAAGTACTCCGTACTCCGCGCTCCGTAGTAGAGTCTACTTGTACGGACTACTCCGTACATACTTGTAGAATACATGTAATGATGCTTAAAATCCACGCGCCGTACGCCTACTAGGAGGTACTCAAGAAGTACTTGCAGGTGTAGCACTCCGTACTCTCTGCTATTCCTCAGTAATTGTGCTGCAGTTACTCCGTGCATTTACTTACAGTACTGTATTACAGTATTCCTCTGGTTCTGGTACTTGTACTGAAGTACATACAGTACTAATAGGTACTAGTATGTACGGAGTACTTACCCCTAAGTACATACTTACTACACGCTTACATGTACTCCAGACTGTGTGCTCAGTACCTACCTAGTACCTAGGTAATAATAGTGCAGTTCGCCTACGGAGTACATCTAAGTACATGCTTAAGTACAGTAAGTATACCCATGTAAGTACGTACCTGATCCAAGCAGCAGAAGGCTTTTCTATGTTAAAACCTGTACTCAAGCTTGTACTTAATACTCGGTACGGAGTACATGCGCAGAGTAATAATACGGAGGGGGTACTGTACTCCGAACCTGCACGGAGCACTCCGTACTAATAATATACTATACTTACTGTACTTGTACCTGCACAGTACGGAGTACCGAGAACCCAACCACCAACTTATTCCCAGTATGACCACCAGCCACTCGAATTTTGGACACCGCCCGTACGAGGGCGTCCAAGTGCATGCGCACCTACTCACTGAATGCGCCTACTGTACAAGTACTCCGTAGGTGTACATGTACTTCGTGCGTCCGCATATAATGCACGGGGTACTCCGTACACCTTCTCGTATTTGCGTGAGTAGTACCGAGTACTTCGTGCTCCGTTGAAGGTTTGCCTCCGTGAATCATACTCACTTTCGCAGCTGCTGCATGACGCTCGCCTCAAGGTGTCATCCACCTCCCTCACTCGCATCATTCAACCTCGTCGAAGCACGCACGACCTCCCTCTACCTTTTCCTCATCGACGAATCGACAGCCCGTCGCTGCCTTGCGCGCTGGATGGGCTGAAAAGTGACAAGAGGCGGTGAATGTTCGCACACGCACGATTGTACGCTCACGAGTGGTCACCCCCCAGACGCCATCTGCTTGTCTTGCCCATCGTCTGTTCGACCTCGACCTCGCTCTCGCCTCGTCCCGTCCCTTTCCGTCTGTGCGTCTCGTCCGGTTTCCGAGCTCTTCATCGGCTGCAACCCCCGGCCCCTTGGCACCCGAGGCCATGACATTCCTTGATGGCCTCTCCGTCGGCCCGGCCGGTTTCTCCAGGCCCGCCGGCGCCCACCACCGCCGCCAGTCCTCTCGCTCACGGCACAAGAAGCGCTCCTCACGCTCGCGCTCGCGCTCACGATCCAACTCCCGACGTCGCGGCGCATCATCGCTAGCCGGCTCACTCCTCGCGGGCCTCGGCGAGAGCACCCACCACCACCACAAGCACAATGCCTCCAGGAGCTCCTTTTTCAGCCTCGGCAACTGGAGCCGTTCGAGCTTATTTGGAGGTACGAAAAATCGCCCAAGCCGGTGAAAGAAAACTGGTGGGAGGTCGCAAGCGGCCCGTCTGGCTAACCCGACGGCACCAGGACGATCCTCCTACTACAAGCGCTCTCCGCGACAAGGCTTCATGCAGCGGGCCTACAAGCGGCTCAAACACCTCCTCCGGGACCTCGTCCGTCATGCAAGGCGCAACCCATTGAAGGTGTTCTTCCTCGTCATCATGCCCCTCCTCACCGGCGGCGCCCTCACCGCCCTGCTCGCTCGCTTCGGCCTGCGCATGCCCCCAGCCCTCGAGCGCATGCTCGGCGTGGCCTCCCAGGCTGCTTCCAGAGGCGGAGGGGTCGGTCTCGTTGGCGACGCCGTCCGCATGGCTGGTGGTCTGGGTGCCACCCGCCGCCGCGACGGTAAGATGCAGTGGGAGCGGAAGCCTGCTTCTCGCCATCGTCGGGCCGCCGACGACGCCGACGGATGGTCAGAAGGCATCATGGGTGTCGCCAAGATGTTTATCTAACTCGCGATTTCCTCCCACGAGCCGGCTAGTGCTTCCTTCAACGGGAGACCGTTGAACGTGCACGAAAATAAGTCATGGCTCGTCAGGCGACGGGAACAGCCATCACGACCTCTCATCCATTGATCCATCTCAACTTAATCTCATTCGTCTGCAAACTTCTTATATCCGTCTACATCGGCATGGCCCGGGGAGCGGACGGAAAAGAGACGAAACGGAGGTAGGCTTTGCTGGTTCTGCATTCTTTTTTGAAGCAACTATGTTCAGAGAAAGCACGAGGGGTAGGGGTCGTCGTTGATTTTGCACCCCCCTCTTTGCGCCCTGCAGCCTCCCCAAATGGAGCTGACTGCAGGGCCAAGCTTTGTGATCATGCTAAATAACAATGTTCATTCGATCGTCAATCCCCCCATACACACTGCCAGAGATGCCGAGGTGCTCGGCCTTTCATCTCCGAAATGCCCATGGCCTGCCGTTCCTCGACAAACCAACCGCCTGAGCGACCTCGATGTTGTCTCAACCGAGTCATCTGCGAAAAGATGAGATGCTTCGAGTCCTGATCCGTCGAGCAAAAAAGGGGGGGGGGGAGGAGGAGGGGGAGATGTGCAGCATTACATAACATCCATATACATTCATGAGTGTGAGAAAGAAAAAGAATCGGCCCTTGCCGCTGCCGTTGTCCCCACCTGCTCGTTCGCTCCAACGTCAACTTCGTCATGATAGCGCGCCGTCCTTGTTGTTGCTGTTGTTGGCTTTCCAGAACTGCATCATCCGACCAAGACGCTGCTTCGTTTTGCTTCCCATCGACCTCCTGTTGTCCGACTCGTTGTCGAGCGTCATCTCCATCGAGAGCTTGCTCCTCTCCCCGTGCGAGCTGCTGATGAGTCGGCTCAAGCTGACCAGGCTAGACCGTCGCCGTCCGAAGGCGGCGGACGAGACGGAAACGGGTCGTTGCTCTCGGAGGCTCGGCTGGGACGTGCGAGCGTGCGGCGCGAAAGCGCTGTCCCTCGTCATCGTCGAGTTGCTCGACGTCAGGGACGGAATGTCGTAGTCCACCGATATTCGGACTTCCGGACCGGGCTCCCCCATGAGGAGCGATTGAAAGCTGTTCTCATCCATGACCGAGGACGGCGCCGTCGAGACGCGATTGGGCATCATGGACATGGGCGACCGAGGGGATGGGTGCGAGGACGACGCGTAGCTCGTCGAATACGGGCTCGTTGGCGCCGTAGCCGAGTTGCCCACAAAGGATGGGCCGAAGTCGGTAGGCGATAACGCTTTGCCGGGCGAAGACACCGTCGAGTCTGGTGCGCCGTAGAACAGGTTGGCGCTGCGGAAGATGATGGATGGAGGCTCCTGGGCGGCAACCTCGTCCGGTAGCGACGTCTTGGAGCACCCGGCCGCCGTCATCTGACCAGCCGCCTTCTCACCCTCACTTGGCCACGCGTCTGGCCGGCGCGGCCCAGCTGCCGCTTCGCTGGACGACGTGCCATCCACCTCGGGGCCGCCAGCAGGGGGTGTCATCTCGCCGTCGTCGGAAGCGTCGTCGCAGGACGTTGCGGCAATCGTGTCCTCGAGGTTGGCCTCCGATGAACTGGCGGCCGTGGCCGCGCCGTTGTCGTCTTCCTCCTCCTCCTCAAACACATCTGCCATGGTCGAGTTGCTGCCGAACCGGTGAATGCCGGCACCTGCGGCGTCAAAGGGTGGGAGATCCGGCGCGGATTCCGTCCGACGATGGTAATGCATGCCGGGCCCGCTGAACCCCTTCAGACCCTGTGCGCTATGCAGTCTCCTCTTGCCAGGGTTTCCGGCCGCTCGCTGCGCGGCGTCCCACTCGGGGTTTTGAGGGAGCGGGGTGTTGAACGGACCGAGCGCCGCGTCCAGGTCGATCATGAGGTGCGAAGCATCCTCTCCGAACCGCGGACTCTCCTTGGGGGTTGGCTTGTCCATCGCGGGAGGTGACTCCTTGCTTGCCACCGCTGGACCGCCTGCTTCCGCCGCCGGACGGTTTTCCTCGTCGCCGTCGTCACAGGGCCCCACGGAGGCGGGAGGCGTTGGCGGCCGCGCGTCACCAAGATTCGTACGCTTCTTTGGTCCTCGAGGCTTGAGAGGCAAGATCGAGCCAGCCCAGCCCTTGACTTTCTTTTTCTTGCTCGCCTTCTTCATCGCCTTCGTGGACGCCGCGGCCCCGTCCCTTCCAGTCTCGGTCGAGTCCGATTCGAGATCGGATGACGAGGTGCCGGATACAGCCTTGGCACCGGATTCCGATGAGCTCGAGCTCGACGATCGTCGCCTCGTCGGCGCCGCCGAGAGCAGGAACGGCGACTCGAGGCCAAAGAATGACCATCGTTTGGACGTCTTCGTGGTTGGCGCCGTGGTGGCAGAGGCGAGCGACTGCGCATCCGCAATGTTGAGCAAAGTTGGAATGGAGTTGCGCCGCTTCGGAGAGGCGCCTGCCACTTCGGGAATCGCAAACTCCATGGTACGCTCCAGGATGGCACCTGCGGTGCTGGGCCTCGAATTATCCCGCGCAGGGCTTCTAGCTAGGGACGCCGCCGTCTCGCCCCCGGAAGGGGAAGCGGCCGACATGATGGATGAAATGCTACCCGAAACCGAGTGCCCAGGCCGGGCAGTTGCCGTGCTGGACGTGTCGCTGGATACCAGTGACAGGGGCCTCGGTATGAACTCGAGCCTGTCGGAGAATCCAACACGCGCTCGTGCCGGCCTGGCGTGTCGCAGAGGGGCAGCCTCGGCGTCGGACGAGGGAGAGGTGGGCGTCGTGGGCAGACCTGGAGGTTGAGCAGCATCGTTCGGTCGCTTGCTGCTTTCCAGTATTTGCGCCGGCTCCAGCAGATAGGTGGGCCCATCCCGGAATGGCATCGGCGGTGCGTCGGTCGAGGTGAGGGTGGTTGGACTGCTCGGGGCACTACCGCCCCTGGGCATCATCGAGTCCAGCTGGGGCAAGTCGGAGACGGATATGGTGCCCGAGATGCCCCGCCGGTGGCCGCGTTTCGGAGGAGCGAGACCTGGAGAGGAAAATCCGCTGTCCGACTTGGTCGGGCTGGCGCCCATGACGGCAATGGAGTTGCCGTCGCGAATGCTGCCTCCTACAAATTCACTGCCACCTCTTCGATGTCCATGTCCAGCAGGCCGTGAGGATGGAGCAAAAGTCCTCACCGAATGGGGCGACAGCGGAGGGCTGAGAAAGGGAAGCGAGTCGGGGTCCGTGAGAAGAGCGGCTCCCGGGTTGAAGCTGAAGGCGGGAAGCGCCATCGGTCGACGAGGCCGATCGGCATTCTCGGGGGTAATGCTAGAATCCGTCATGCGAGACTCGATGGCTGACATTGGCCGTCGGCTGCTGAGGCAAAAGGTCGACAGCGGAGAGGATGGTAGAGAAGGCGGTTGGGGAGGAAAGATAAAGGTCGGATTCCCAGGACGCAGGTCGGGGAGGGAAGAAGGCTCTCGGGGCGAGCTGATCGGGGTGCTCTCTTGCGTTCCGGCCGGCAGTGTGCAGGAAGCGTCCTCGACAATTGGAGCAGGCGAGGCGCCGGTGGGAGCCAGATCAGGGCCACTTGCAGTTGCCATCTTCTCTAGCTGCGCGCCTCGGCAACTGAAAGTGATGGGCAACTACAAAATCAACTGAACCATAGGAGGCAGAGGGAAGGCGACGAATCGTGGAGAGAGTCTCGTTTCGTTCCACGTATATTCCCTGCTCGAGTTCGGGGCATTCGTCGGGGATGGTGTCGTGATCGAGGCAAGGGCGAGCGATAATCGATTCTGGGTGTTTTCGACGGGACGTGAATCTGGCCACGGGCTTAGCATCAATGCCACGACAGGAGGGTAGAAAAGGCCGCCGAGCGGAATGACGGCCGCGTAGGTATGAGGAGAAGGAAGGGGCACCGAGATGAGGCAGGGTGAAGGGCCAAGGGCGAAGCGGACGGTGGCGGACGAACCTAAGGACGGTAATCGTGGTAAATACAAATGCTGCGCGGAACCAAAGGGCAGGCCAAAGGCAAAACGGATGCGAGGACAAAGGAGCGGACGGTCAATACCAGCGGCGCCAACTCTTGACGAGATGTTGCAGCTGGAATCGCACCAGGGAGGCGGATTCGAAGATCGCACGGCGGGCGGAGGGTGCGTCTGGGGATGGGGAGAAGAGAAGCCGATGGTGAGAAGAATGGAGGAGGGTTGAGATGGGGAGAGCAGAGCGAATCCAGGCAACCCACCCCGGAAGACAGATTGGCAGAAGGTACCCGATACCTCACAGGCAACGAAGTACCAGGTACATGCTACTAAGTACTTGCATGCACACTACCTGGTTAGCACTGATGCGATGAGCCGGCAAAAATAGGTGTGCACCAAAGTGGGAGGGGCCATTCTCCATCCGTACTTGTACTGTGTACAGCCGCGGAGGATGGAATTCAGCACGCCGAGTACTCGTACAATGTACTCCGTACACGACGCATATTATACCTATACTGTACGGAGTACTGTATACTTGGCACCGCCATACTTACTTGCATGTACGTGCAAGTACATGTACACGGTTCCTGCACGCGCGGGTGCTTCCAGATTATTACAGTACATGTTGCCCAGTCATGCACACCTGTCCGTGGTACTGCCAGACCGCCCACGGACATAGGGGGCTTACCGTGAGCGACGAGAGGAGAAGACGACCGACTTGGTGCCTAGCATGTATGGATTCGTTGTGAAAGATGGCTCCGAAGTTGGAAACTCGACGCATTCGCGAGCAAGTCAATTTGAGGAAGTCCGGTACCAAGGTAATGCCATGCTAGCAGGCAGGCACCTATGAATACATGTATGGGTCGTGCCAAATTGCACTCCTGCGCTGCCCGAAAGAGTACATGCACGTACCTGTACTTGGGTTGGTACTTCGTCCGATGTACGGAGTACGAGCATGGCATAATGGCAGGTAATTAGCACGGCAAAGCCCCGGCTCTGACTGGAAGGCTATTTGTACAAGGTTTTCTCTGATATTCAACTAGCACATTATCCCTTCAGACCGGACTTGAAAAAAATTCCCCGAATAGGCGAAATGGGCGGGGATATACGCGTATCATCGGAATACATCTCGCAGCGTTGACACTGCGAATGACGCGAGTCTTGCCATGCTCGTATTCTGCCCATGGTCAGTGCCCAGCCATCCTGCGTGTGCGTGTGCAAGTCGGGGGGTACTGTAGGTGTACTGTATACATGTACATGTATTAGTGTACTTGGGTGTACTCCGCGCAGCATCGAAACAGGAACAGTAGATGTAAGTAGAAGTAGTTAGATGTATGTACTTGCCTGTACTTACGTGCATGCACGGAGTTCCCCCGTACTTACTTGTGACCGACCTGGTCAGCGGACGCCACTCATGCACATCAACTAACCCGCTGCGTCTAGCGCTGCCTCTCTTGGCTCCCCGCGCAAATGGCACCCTCTTCTTTCATCCGCATCTTGTGGTGCCTAGCGACCCGCCCTGCTGGCGGGGCCTGACTTGGAGGCTTGGCTTCCCGACTCCTCACTGGCTGTGCGAGTACAAACATCTACATGTGCTTGTACCGGTACCTACCGGGAGTAGGGTGTGGCTGTGCTCGTTCATGTACCCATACTTGTGCTGGGCTCGTACTGGAACTCGTCAGTCATCACGCAACGCTCCCTCCCTGCGGCCGTTCCCTGGTCACCCACGACCCTGAAGGGTGGCGGACACGCCTCAGAAATGTCACTCACCAAACCACCTCCCTTTCCTTTGGGGCGCATGCATGTACAGTAAGTACCTACCAAGTAAGTAACTGTACTTACTTGTACGTACAAGTAGGTACCAACCTAGGGTACTTGTGCGCTGTACTCTGTACTAGGCACCCAGGATTGACAGGACGATGCACCAACGAGTGTGTACCCTTGCTCGTACTAGCATCGGCGCAGCGTACCAGAGAGTCCGAGGACAAGCATGCTGGCAGGGGTTGTTGGTTGCGAGGACTCGCACAGAGAAGAGGACGAGCAGTTGTTCATGCGGCGACGAGCGTCTGCTGCCCCGGCAACAGCGCAGCACGACCCAGTTTGCTCTGCTGCGCATCGGAATCATTCAACCCATTCATCCAGAACTAACTTTTGTCCTGCAGCGTCAGCTGCCGTTTCGCCTTGCCGACGAAACAACCATGCAGTTTATACTGCTCGCAATCGAGGATGAAGCTTGTGCTTGTGCCCATACTTGTCCACAGCTGATGTGTACAAGTACAACTACGAGTAAGTACAGTACTCTGTGCTCCGTGTAGTCGCCACGACTAGTACCTATTAGTTAGTACCTGCGGAGTGCAAGAAACAGGACAGGAGAGATGGGCGGAGAGGCTCGTTCACTGCCGCTCCCGCGAAAGCCGTTCAATGCTTCCATCCCAAGTACTGTAGGTGCACGGATACCGGAGAACGATTCGTCGAATTCAGACTGTGCATGGGAGAGGTACATTTCATGCCAAGTACAGCGCACGCAAAACAATGTACATGGCCGGAGTACTCCGTACTGCCAAAGGAACCTGCGCCAAGTACTCCGCACAGCACTGTGGTTGTACTGTAATTCCTCTGTACTTACCTAGTACAAGCAGGCACTACAGAGCATGGTAACTGCTACCGTGCCATGGTGACGCCGTCCATCCCATGCGTTATCATCCTCCAGGTCGAGCGAGACAAGATTGAAAAAAGTATGGACCCCTCTCTTGATGGAGGAAGCAGGCTTCGAACGAAGAGAGATATCGGACATGGAAGCCTCCTCCATGCGTCTGGTGCCTCTCATGGCAGGGTTCGACATGCCTTGTGGCTGCATGCCATCCCACCTCGAGGCCAGGTTTCCTTTTTGCTGCCCTCCCTTGCTTCCTCGGCGCCGATGCTACCCAGCTCACTCTGACTGCCCGCCACGTCAACCACCAATCGCAGCCCCATCCTACTGACAAATCTGTCATGTCCGAAATGGCTCGGTTGTTCTGACACGTGATGAACTCGAAGCTCTGGCGATACGATCAACGGCACCCGAGCCAGTTTTCGATGCGAGCTTCCTCCGATGCATCCATAGTTGTAATCACGATGGTACATTTAGGTGCACCGTACGGAGTCGAGAGTGAGTGGACGTTGCGAGTGCCATGCTGCTCCGAAAATGTACAGTACTTTAATTACTAGTACCTTGGTATAGTTGTGTGCACGTAAGTACTCCGTACAGTACATGCGCAGCTAAGTTCTGTATACTCCGTACTGGACTTTGAAACAAGTTTTCGTACGGAGGTTCAAATAATGTCACTTGTACGGAGTACTCCATATCGATTGCTGCTTTGATCCAAGTACGGAGTACTGTAAGCATTAACCGATGATTATATATTATATGGCACTAAAACCTTCCATGCGAGATGCACCCGAGATGCACCCGAGAAGTATGGGTCCTGGGGATCCGCGCCCCTCCGCCCCTCGCCCAGATCCATGGACGAGGAAATTTCGTCCAGTATGAATGAGTATCTGCAACTCATTGTTGGGTGGGTTTCCTTGTCCTCGTACGGAGGACATGCTTGTACTTGCACTTGTATGTAGTTGTAGTACTCGTTCTCGTATCTGTCCGTGAAATGCAGGTCAGCACTCCGCACAAGTAGATGCCCTTGCTGGAGGTAAGGAATTGTGCCTACTAGGTAGGCACAAGCAGTACTAGGCACCTAGTAGGTAATATTGTGTGCCTCACATTTGCAATATACCTACTAGTATTTCTCACTGTACTACGGATAGATGTAGGTTCATTCATGTGCAGCACTCACCTGCATGTGAGTACTAGGTAACAGGCACGTTAGTAGTTGTACACATGTACTGTAGTTGTACAGTACAACGTATTGCAGGTGTGCAGTGCACCTAGTACATGGGCTAGGTTCACCACTGCACCCCTTATTACACCTTCTGTACCTTGCACACTGGTAGCGGTAGTACCGAGCCCGTGCAAGAATTACTATGTTGTAATTACTTATAGTACTTGCACCCAGCTCCATACAACAGAGTACATGTAAGTACCTAGGTACTAAGGTAAGTATGAGTGACGCTTCGGTGTACATAGGTGTAGGTACAGTACAGTACAACTAATGCGCGCACAATCCGTGCTTGTTTGCACTCAAGCCAACGGACGAATACAAACCATGTGTTAATACTAATACTGTTAGACTCTAGTATGTACATGCACGGCGTGGGAATGAAAACGTACACTGACTGGTACGATAGTATGGAGTACGCGTATGTATTAAAACGAGACATTGCGGGCGCAGGCATGTTGGCAGGGTCGTCGTCGACAGCCCTTGAGAAATGTTTCAGGGCCTAGCATGTTCGTCGCCGGCGCCTCATCCGCAGAGGTGCTTTCTCGCCCTGTCTCACTCAAGCCACCGCAGATCTGCCAGTATCACTGCAGGATCTGTCTACCTGTACTAGTGCGGTCTACAGTACTTGCAGGTGGTATCTTTGGCGGCGCAGAGACGAGGGTCCCTGGGCGCCATCGCCGAATGCACCGACGAGCAACGTCGCGATTGAACAAGTCAACAACCATGCTCGCTGAAGATTGCCAGCAGTTATTTTAGGCGCCGCTACCTTGCTGCACTGAATCCTGGGCAGGGGAACCTGCTTGCTTGGGTAAGTAAGTACTAGGTACTCCGTGCAGTACTGAAAGCAAGTACTTGTACTTGCATGTCGCGTTGAGCAGTGGAGCTAGCAGGGCCAGCCGCGAAACACCTTCTATTATTATTACTTACAAGGTATTAGTTGAACAACGAAGTATCTACTCCGAACTCCGTCCTTGCTTGTAGGGAGTTCTTGGCGCGTTACGGACACAGCAAGTGTGCTAACTTGCAAGTACATTACTGGAACTGTACTCCGTACCTTACTGTACAGTACTTGGTCAGTCCAAATACTCGTATCTGCCCCTATAGCACCTGTACTACGACCAACTCTCGACCCGCACAGGGATCCTTGCTTCTCCACAGCAAAAATCGCAATCTCATGCTTGTCATGGCGGCCGCGCTCACATCGTCATAATCCTACCTCAACGTCGTAGCGAGGTGCGAATCCGTCAATCTATAGGCTCTAAGCCACCTGCAATCAAAACGTCTCGTTCGATGCCTTCCGGGTTACTGGCGATTGTTTTGCGAGAGCCAGGCGTCGTTGCACCTGCAGTGGAGTGGCCTCCTGAGTACGGAGTAGTCATGTGCACATGTACGTACGTGACCTTGTATCAACGCTTGATGCGGACAACCTCCTGTGTCGCAGCCGCGCCTCGTCATACATCAGTTCTCCGCACATGCATATATTCAAGTACACCTGCTTGAGGAAGTAATATGCACGTGTACTCCGTACTTAAGTAATACTGCAAGTACGGAGAACGGAGTACAGTACACATGCAGATACCGCACGGAGTACCCCGTGCCCGGTTGCTCCGTACTTACCTTGTATTACATGTACATATAATTTATCATGTACGGAGTACTGTAAGCGCACAAAGTACTGTACTCGCGTCGGAGGTTGAGATGCTCCTGTGTCTCGATCCGATCCTTGCCCCAGGCTGAGCTGAGGTAACCGCTATTGTCAATTGCATCCAATAATTACAAGCTCGAAGATTACAACGACTTCGGGTACAGCTACACGTACGGAGCATTATTACTGTTTCATCGCCTACTTCTTACACCACCAGGCACTCTGACGGCAATAAAAGGTAGGAATCGCCCGCAGCAGCATGAATTGGCAAGTTGGGGAATCCAGTGGCCGTGCTGCGATTTGGGTTTGAAAGGAGGTCGTATTGTTGGGAGGATCAAAACCATCTGGACACGATTCTAGATTCTACCCATGGTTTCTCTTGATTGAGAAACGCTGATTGCGACGGCTGTGAATGAAACAATATACATGTGTTACTTGAGGTTGGTTGGTTTTCGATGTGTGTACGCTTCTCGAACCATCCAAGACGCGTCTGCAGGCACTACGATGGAGTACAGTACCACACTGCACGGAATACGACGTACTTGGTATTACTGTTTGGACCAAAGAGGGGGCCGGCGGGCGCTTTACTACAGTATTTGCACTTGCTCACTGAATCCCAAGAGTGGATGCTGTCTTGTGTCACGCGTACTTGTGCCCGGAGGCCTAGGCGTTCATCCTTCGTGTGCACCGCTCAGCTGGCTGTATGGACAAGTTCAATCTCGGTACGGAGCTCCGTGCTTATCGTATCGTGCCCACCCACGATCCACGGCCATGAAGAAGTACGTAAGTAGTGATGGATAAACGGAAAGAGAGAAACAAAGGTCTTCGAAATCAGGATAGGCAAGGGAAGTGTATTTCGGACGATGGCCCAGGAAAGGTACCGAAAGAACGTCGGAAGAAAACATCCCGAAAAAAAGAGAGCGCAGGCAGCTACAGTATTCCGGGCCCAGTCGTTCATCTGAACATGTTCTACTCGCCCACGAAGCAAGGCAAATACCAAGGCGAAAATGGCAAGCCGACCTTGTTCTTTTCAGGTAGGTTGGCGACGAAAATTCTGTAGAAAGATGGGATAATCTTGGACTGCTGCGCTTCACATGACTGCATTAGGTGTGGTTGCTGCACAACCAACAATGTCTCGTGCTGGACGTGACGTGACGATCGTGCTGTTCAACCTCCACCATGTGGGCAGCAATACCCCCGCCATTCAAGGAAGTGCTTAAGTAAGTAAGTACATGTACATGTACGGAGTACTCCGTACATTTGCACCTACTTACTCTTGCGTTGCAACCATTGGTCGTACCTGTACATGCCCCATGGCAATAAGTCCTCGTACATGCAACATGTACAAGTACGAGTACAAGCACTGTACAGAACGAGTGCAAGTATTTTTACAGTACTCCGTACAGTCTGGTGCACTACACTGGCTGTACTTGCAATTAATCCTGCTCCGTACTATGTACATGTACGGAGTACTTGGGTGCAACATCTATTCCTCAGTGCATGCTCATAGTGCTGTACATAGGTACCTGCCCTTGCACCAACTGTACTACGGACCAAGTACAACTAATTACATGCTACAAGTATTATCCAAGTACTCCGTACTCTGTCTTCACAGTAATATGTCTTTGGTACAAGCAGTTGTACTTTATGCTGCAAGTACTCTGCAGCAAGTGCAGAGTGCAGAGTACATGTGCCTGTACATGTACAGTACATTGTTGCTCCATCCACTCAGATGGTCGCGGACGACAAAATCGGCTCCACGCTCCTCCTTGCGATGCCGGGTTTCCCTACGAGGTCACCTGGATCAGGGCTCGACACTGCCGACAGTCGGTAATGGCGAACCTACAAAGCAACCCACCCGATTTGCCAAAATCCACGTCACCTTCCCGCTTTGGTGGCCGACACGAAGCCAAACCATCTTTGCCAGAGTTTGCCTCCCCGGGCAAGCTCCATCTCCATCCTCCACAAGCCGAGCAACGTCAGCTGCGTCCGCGTCCGCGTCCGCATCCACACGATGGCCGAGCACTGCGACCCGCCTTCGATCCACCGCAGGACAGAAACTCGATAGACATGGCCCGGTTGGAAGGCATGACGCCGTTGGCGAGCCCGGGCCAGAGCCGGAGGCCCAGCGTTTTGGTGCCGAGAGACGACGACGGCCCGAATGAGAACCACGATGGTGCGGCGAAGAGACTCGAACTGGAGCTGGAGCGGGACAAGGCCGCCGCCAGGTCACGGTGAGTTGATGCCGTCGGCGTCGGGTCCTGCACGTCGTCGCATCGTGTCATGTGCCTGACGTCGCTTCTCGACAGTGCCTTGTCGCGGTCGATTGCCCGGCTCAACACCTTCTCCACAGACATGACAAAACGACTGGACGACACCTACTACGCCGTTTTGGAAAAGACGAGCACTCTACACAGCACCGTCATGGCCCTCAAGGACCTGGCGCAGTCGTCCCGGGACATTTACGATTCCTTCGACAAAGACTCTCGTCACCTCGAGAGCGACGTTGCCGGCCAGCTGGTCGCCATCGGACGGTTCGAAGGGCACGAAAGACGAATCTCGGACCTCCAGAGCAGGATAAGCCACGGCCGGGCGAAGATCGAGGCACTCACGAGCCGAGTCGACGTTGTGAGGGAGCGAATAGAGCGCTGGGAGCGCGCGGACAGGGCGTGGCAGGAGAGGACACGCAAGAAGCTCAAGATCATCTGGTCCGTCACGTCCGTCGTGACCATCGTCGTCATCGCCCTCGTCGTCGGCATCAACTACGCACGAACGGAGCTGGACGAGCCGCATCACCGCGGCTCCGACTCGGCCATGGCGTCGTCGTGGTACGCCATCTCCAACACGTCCGGGCCGTCGACCGAGGTCGTCGGAGAGTCTGGCAGGTCCCTCCTGTGGAAGACGCCGCTTGACGATGGGGAGCATCTCCGGGCGTTTGACGAACTGTGACGCGGGTGACGGGGCTACGCAGCGTTGCGGCGAATCCGACGCCGGGCCCCCAATGCCCCGTTGCCCTTGTTGGCGTCGCATTTTCATTCTCCTTCCCGCTTGCATGCAAGCACCTGGCATGGACGGCGTATTGGGCATCTGTTTCTGTCACGACAGCCTGGCGTTGTCGGCACCTAGACATGTATGAACCTGACGGGGGCTGCTGCAGTTGTTTGTTCCGCTCCTGGGAGACTGGCAGGGTGTCGTATCGGATGGCCGGATGGCCATTCGGTACCGCGTCTGCTCTCAGTCGACATGCTTGACACTTGACAGTGCTGGAGGTTTCATCTTGGCGCAAAGCACGAGTACGAGGGTAGGAAACGGAAACGTTACCCTCGCAAGCATTGCTGGTTCGCTCTGAAACCGTGAGCGGCTTGGCAGAAGAAGCCTCCATCGAGGGTGATGGAGTGAGCCGCGCGAACTCTACATACCCCATCGAAGGGTGCAAGCCCGGTAGGCACAGTTACTGAACGGCTCGCCAAGGAAAGCTAGAGGGCGAGGTCAAACTCTTTCTCAACCTCGAAAGGCAATTTAGGGGCGAGGCCAAACTCTTTCTCAACCTCGAAAGGCAATCTAGATGCGCGCTGTTGACGCATTGCTTGTACGCCTTGATGGATACTTACTAGGTACCTACTAGTTGTGCAGTAAGTCAGGAGCACTACTTAGAGTCTAGGTGCCAACGCTTCCCTCCCAGCTGATGTCGACCCCTGTAATTACGGCGTACAGTACGTGTACTTGGCACCTATAGGCTATTTGTAACGGAGGGTAGTGCTGGTGACTACTACGGATGAGCCACCAGGCATCTTCATCCGTGCCATCAGCAACAATGGGCCATCCACCATGTCGATGGCGGCTTGTGGAGGTAAATTGCTTCCGGCGGAGTGAAACACAATTACCTCGCACCATGACGGAGTGCACCAGCAAGGAACCCTGTCCTCTTTTCTGTTCACATTTTCGTGCGTGAACACCGTTGACGAGGCAGTGCCCGTCGCTGCCGCCATGGCCGACGGCAGTCATCCGTCCACAGGTGGGAGGCCCGAATCGAGAGTGGCTTGGACCCCTGTGGCAGCATCACGCTCCACGCCAGTGGCTATTCTCAACCGCTCAAATGGAGGCTTCTATGGGGCCATATTGGCAGCACAGCCTGTCCCTCCACACCGCGATCACACGGGCCGCCATAGAGCCCTGTACATGTATGTCGAACTTGCACAGCCGGCGCAGGCGGCAGGTGCTCGGCGGAGAGTGCTGCGCCGGCCCGAAGGCTGTGTGTGCGCGTGCGTGCGCCTGTGTGGTGATGAAGCCTGGGCATCCGTTCCTCTGTTCTTGTTGGCACGGTCGGATGCTGTTCCTAGGGCACGACTGTCAGTAAGTTGGTGTGCTACAACTTGGGACTAAGTAGGTCTACTGTGCGCAGTACGGAGTACCAGTAGTACTCAACTAATACCTAAGGTACCTAGTAGGTACTAGGTAGGTAGTTGTACCTAAGTCAGTACCTGCTAACTTCCCTCTCTGCACTCCGTACGGCTGCATTCAATATTACCCGCTTCTCTGTGGTTGTAATAGGGACAAATACATGTTATGTAGTACATGTATTACATTACTGTACACCTTCGGGTACATGTTTCTGTACATCGTCTGGTCATGGTGCTGGCGGTATTACCTTGTACAACTTGCCACAAGAGGTGGAAGTGCCTAGCAACTCAGGTACCTACAGTACCTACCTTAGTAGTAAGCGGTACTGTACTAGGTAGTTAACACAAGTTGTAATGCCTGAGTAGTCCTCCAATAGGTAGGTACCTAGTACCTATACTAACCTGCTGATGCGATGCTTGCTACTAGGTAGGTAGGTACTTATCGTTGTATGTACATTCAGCACGGCAGATCCTTGATACACTGACAAGATGTACCTACTGCGTACCGCATCAAGACAGTGGCTAGCTACAATATAGCACCAAAGGCTTTCCTCTTCGGCAAATATCAGCAGGGGTTTCGCGCTCCTGCGTTCCGTGTTCGTCCCACGGTGTGCATGCTTGGGCCGTAACGAGTGGTGAACAAACCCAACTCACCAAGTTCAACCCAGCAAGTGTTTGCAGTATGGAGCGACACTCCGTACCTTGTGCTTCAAAAACCGTCTAACACAAATACCAACTA
The DNA here is from genome assembly GCF_001625195.1 of Drechmeria coniospora. NCBI lineage: Eukaryota > Fungi > Ascomycota > Sordariomycetes > Hypocreales > Ophiocordycipitaceae > Drechmeria > Drechmeria coniospora. The sequence continues at coordinate 7,701,484 of NC_054390.1, read as the reverse complement.
GTACCAGGGCATTTTGAACTAGTACGATACTTGTACTGTAGTAGTACGACCTTGCTGGTAGTACGGAGTAGTAGGTTACCTAGTAGTAAGTAATATATGTAAGTACTGTAGTTCAGTCCAATGGTAGGGAGTACCTCAGTACTTGCAAGTGGTCTATGACTTCGTACCCGTGCTTACAGTACTTACAGTACTTACAGTAATACCAAGTTAGGAGGTTCCGGCTATTAGTACGAGGTACCCCGTACTTTGCAGGTACAGCCATGCTTTTAATAGGTACAAAGGTAATACGGAGTACTCCCCGTAACAAGGAATGTGCTTGTAGGAGTCTTGGTGCAGTACAACTACTTACATGTACGTACTCCGTACCCACGGCCAAGGTATTTCACCCCTGAACCCGTGTTAGTGCTGCGACCGCAACACTGACGACACCAGCGGCTGCCCCGCCACATCGCTCCGTCCAAAGCTTTTGGCTTTAAAGGACCTCCTCGTCTGCTCGCCTTGCTTTTCTCTCCGTACCAGCATTGTTCCCGCCTCCTTCGCCTGGGTCTACGACCCGAGTCCCCGCTCCAGTCAGACCAGCAGAAGACCGTCATCTCCCAGCGCCGCACATCTCGGCACTCTCGTCGTCGCCGCCGTCATACGTCGGGCGAGAATCAAATGGTCGTCTCGTACGCCATGACTTCGGGAGAGGGAGAGAAGCCCGAGGTGGGCGTCAAGCCGACGACGACGGCGTTGCCCATCCGCACGAGCAGCAGCAACTCTGTGCCGGCACCCGAGTCGGTGCTCGTGCCGGCGCCGCGGAACGCATTGACGGGGAAACAGGAGCATTGTGCGTCGTGCTCGTGCCGACGCTTGTGGCACCCAGCTCTGCTGACCGTTGTCGTACGTAGACCTCAAGCGCGAGTTGATGTCCCTGCAGGTCAAGTGGGAAATCAACGAGCTCAACTCCCCGACGGCACTTCAACGCTTCGGCGCACCCTTCAGATCCGAGCATGGGGAGGTCTCCCCGCAGGAGTCGGAGCTGCCCGTCCTCCGCTACATCTTCGTCAACCACGTTCGGGACTTTCCCTTCCTCGACAAGGCGAGGGAGAAGGAGTTTTGGCAAGATAAGCTGCAGGTGGTACGTCGAAGCCATGACGGCTGCACGCCGGCCTTGCTCCGTTGGCGGTCACGCGCTGATGAACGCCCCCCCCCCCCCTCCCCCAGTTTCTCGAATCTTTTGCCGGCAAGCAAATCTCCTCGTCCGAGGACCGCCTCGAGGAGACGAAGCGCCGCAAGCTCGCCATCAAGGCCCAGAAGCTCGTGGAGCTGATGATGGTCTCGGGCATCGGCACCTCGTCGGGCTTCGAGGAGCGCATCCGCTTCTCCGAGATCGACATCGTCGACAGCAACGCCATCGACACGGGTGTCCTGCATACCATACCCGAAGGCAACTACATCAACGGCTGGGACGTCAACGTGGCCGGCGTGCGCGTCACCTCGGTCAGGAGAAACATCCGCCAGCACAAGCACGCCGAGTTCCTCCTCCGCATCAAGAGAAAGGGGGAGCTTGAACACTTCGTCGGCCGTAGGTACGGCGACTTTTCCAAGCTCTACAAGCACTTGAAGACGGAGCTTCCCGGGCGAGTCTTGCCGCAGCTGCCGAGGAAGAACAAGTCGAGCTCGACGGCGTCGGGAATCCTCACGGCCTTCAGCAACGGCGACGACTCGGATGCGTCGTCCGTCTCCACGGTATCGACCCGCACGGGCTTCCAAGAGGCCGTCGCCGCCTCGCCGTCGCTGCTGTCGCCCACCGAAGGTACGGACCCCGGTCGTGTCGCGAACGCCGCCGCAGCCGGCCATGCTCACGCATCGTAGGGAAAATTAGCCATCGGAGGCCGGGATCCACCGCTTCGGCAAGATCGGTGCGCTCCAAGTCTCCCCGTCCGTCGGTCGATGATCGTCCGAGTCCCCCGGCCCAACCCGTGAGTGCCAGCAAGGACGAGGTGCGCGCGCGCTGCAGCTTCGAAACGTCGTCTCTCGATGCTGACGCCTACCCGCAGACTTTCGTTCTCTGGCGTGAGAATCAGCGCATCTCCCTGCGCGCTTGGGTTCGATCGCTGCTGCACAACCCGCAAGTGGCCAACACGAAAGCGATGCAGGATTTCCTAGGAGGCAATCCCATCACCCCGACCGACGACGACGTCGAAGACATCGTTCGACGAAAGGCCGTCGACGAGAAGCGCATGGAGGAGCAGAAGCAGTTTTATGAGATTGCCAGGAAGCGTGCCGCCGACCTCGACGAGTACATGGAGCAGTGCGTCTTGCCTCGGTCCCGATCGACGACGATGCCTCCCGGCTAACGTGTCGCAGATTCCGAAGAGACATCATCGAGCGAAACGGACTCACCATGCTCTTCAAGGAGATCAAGGAGAAGGCGACGATCGAGGACCTCAGCATCCAGTATCGCAAGTTTGCCGAGTGGCTGCGCATCGAAATTGCCGCCGTCATCTACCATCTCTTCCTCGCCGAGGACAACTCGCCCGAGTTGTTCGCCCAAGCCCGGCGAATCCATTCTCTCATCCCTTACTCGGTCATCAAAAACGTCATCCGCATCGCGAACCCGGCCGCCGTCATGTCGGGCATTCTGGATATTTTCCTCGCCCAGCCGTTCGGCACTCGATCGTTGATGCAGCGAATCTTCTCCCTGACGCTGAACGACGGCATCAAGAGCTTCCAAAAATCCATCGAGGTCCTGACGAGCAAGATCGGAGACCCCGTCTTCGCCGAGAAGATCCAGCGATACACCAACGCCGAGGAGCGTGTCAAGAACACGATCCGCGAGGAAAGCGAGGACGAGCATGTCGACATCATAGTCGCCATTCTGCGCTCGGACCTGCTGGAGCCGGAATTGACAGGCGAGCAGATACAGCGCTTGTTCAACGCCTACGTCGCCTTCAACAACGCCGTCGAGAACATCGACGAGGAGCTCAAGCAGGGCGCCCAGCTGTTCTCGTATCTGAAGCAGCTGCTGAAGCTGTGCACGAGACAGCGTGACAAGACGATGATGCTGCACCTGATCGAGGAGCCCGTCACGCTCCAGCTCTTCCGCGATCTCTTCACCATCTTCTACGAGCCGCTGGTGAGGGTGTACAAGTCGGCCAACGTTTACAGCAGCGTAACCGACTTTGCCGAATTCATCGACGACATGATCCAGGTACGTACTGGGCCGTCGCCGACGAGCGGTGCCTTGTCCGTGGCGCTTGGCTAACATGCGAAAGGTGGTCGACAAGTGTCGGGAGCAGGATGCCTCGGCGGATCCCAACCAGACTGTCCAGGCCTTCATCGACCTGTGCCAGCGACACGAGCACAACTTTTACAAGTTTGTTCACGAGGTCCACACCCACGACAACGGACTCTTCACCCAGCTCATGGGCTGGTTGGAAGGCATCCTCGAGTTCCTTCGCAAGGGTCCCACAAACGGGACGCTCAACGTCAACGCGCTGTTCGAAGGCGGAATCAGCGCAGGTCTTCTCGAGAAGCAGACGGCCACGGAGGAGATCAACGCGCTCATCGCATGGCAGGAGTCTCGAAAGAAGTGGCACAACGACAAGACGCGCCAGAAGATGGCGGCCGAAGGGCAGCCCGGAGGCCACTTGGGCATGGGAGCCGTGGGCATGAATTTCAGCTCGTCCGATTTCGGCCTAGACGGCCAAGATCTTCAGGAGATGACGTACGACGACGGCTCCGAGTCCGAGGAGGAGGCCGAGAAGGAGGACGAGCTGGACCCCATAGAGGCGGAAAGGAGGAGACGGTCGAAGCAGCAGGATCGCCTCCGACGGTCGGCCGGGGAGCCGTTGAAGCCGCCGGTTTCCGAAGTTCATAAGCTGAACGATAACTTTTTGGTCATGCTGCGACAAGTCTTGGCAGACTAGGCATCGTTGCTGTCCATGCTACCTCGAGCGGAAAGGTATGCATTCGTCTTGGATTGGTAGTGAGAGCAGTGGATGCCTCCAGAGCGTCATTTGCCGGACTGGGTAGGCCAGGCAGGGTAGGAGAGATAGAACACATACATGCATCATCATTCATATACATACATACATACACCTATACACACATAACGAGACCTTGCGAGTCCATCTTTACATTTTTGCCCGTCGTCGAGACGTGACTCACCAGTGACGTGGCCCGCGTACGTTGGGGTATCTAGTGTTGGACCTTCTCCTTTAGAGATGGCCAGATCTTGTAGCAGTAGGGGCATCGGACTTGAACCTCGTTGGCCGCATTATCGTCGTCGGGGCCAAAGAGGATATCGTTGTAGGCCAGGTATATTGTATCGCCTTCCATGTGGAAGGTTTTGTCGGGATCCGTCCCATTATCTTCTCCGTTTCTAGTCGCAAAGGTTGTGGCCTTTTCCTATAATTTGTACATCATATCCTGCTTTGATTCGTTGCCTCCGTCTATTGTGCTGGTAGTTACTCTGGCTTCTTTGTCCTCCTTCTTTTCCCTTCACCCTAGATCCTTTTCTATCCGGCTAGTAGATGTATACCTAGTCGGGCTATACTCCATTCTGGGGCTCCTGGAGGTTGGGACCGATAGGGTTTATGCTTGCTTGGATTGCGTAGCTGTAGTTAAGAGGCGGGCTGCAATCGTAGCGGATCTCGTCTAGAGCGTACGTCGGCCACAATGTATAGTTCGTGCCTGCAACGTCCTTGGCTTGCGATTTAGCCCGTGCTTTGAACCCGTTGCCGATGCTATTTATTACTCCTGGAGTGGTCCCCTGCGATCCTCTCGAGGCGTGCTGAAGGATAGCAGTGAGCTGTGGGTTGGGGAGAGAGGTGATTGCCTGTCTTGAGATGTGATCGGGAATATGCACCCACCAGACACGATGCAGACCAGACGGATGGCATGCTGAGGTAACTCGTGTGCGAATTTCTACTATTACCACGACAATTAAAAGATTCGATTTGCTTACTCCGTAAGTACTTACACCTACATCAGATCCATGGTATCCTGGAGAACATAATACAAGTACCTTCAGCAAGAATCCAGTATATGCATGTATTCAAAATGCGTATTTGCACAGTATCTCAATAAGAGTCAATTATTAATAGATACGTATTACATATGGAATAAACATGTAAGTACTTACCATGCTTGTACTTGTACTTGCACATGCATGCGGAGTACAGAACCATATATTGAAGTGCAGTACGGAACGGAGCACGGAGTAAGTACTCCGTAATATAGCTGTACTTATAATACTTACAATTGTACTGGAATTAATAGCGAGATACATGCAACCGCATACACGCAGACGTGCATATAACAGTGCCGTATGTACTAGCACTGAGCGATTGCGTCGGACGCAGTGTAGTCATTACCGTGAGCGGATGGTGATTCAAAGCGCACACGAATTCTTCTCGATTCATTCAGTTTGCCAGCCATCTTGGTGTCCAACCGCCTTGATTTGCGTACTTACATGGTGGCACTGGGTAGTAAGTATACAACCACTCACTTACACTGTACATGTACATGCAATGCACGGTACTACTTTACTTGCTACTCATATTCAAAGTAAGCGTTGCATCCGTGTCAGTGACTTATAGTTTGCTTCCGTGTCACGTGAGTACGGTCCGCGTGCCTGCAGGTCCTATGGACCAACACAAGTGCCCCCGGTAGTACCTGTCACCGCTGTGGCCAGGCGCTGTGGCCCACTGTGCCTTCGGACCCTCCTCCACCTCCAATTCTTCCCTACCTCTACCTATCTGTATTCTCTCTACACCAGTCCATTTTTGTGCCCATTTCCACACCACGTCCCCTCGAAACCCTCAACCCCCGTCGACCATCCACACGATACGGCGTCGACCTCGCACCTGCCAAGGTAGTCGATCATCCTAGATCATACTTGGTGCTCGAGTTCCGTCTTCGAATGATTTGTACGTGCTCCCGTTCTCTTCCCCTGCCGTCTCTGCCAATCGACACCTGCCGTGGCCGTTTGGATCATCCATCATCGCCTCAACCGCCACGCCATGGCACCCCCGGGTCATGGATCCCCTGTACGACTTGCAAGCTGTGCTGGTTGGAAGGAAATGACGGTTGCCGATGACACGGACATACTGTCTTGTCCTGCCCTGCCTCCTCGTCATCGCCTTGGCCTCCGTAACCACCACCTTCTTCATCAGCCTCGCCTCGGCCAAGAGTCACAACTATGCGATATCCGGAATTGCTCCCTCGTCCGGCATGATACGGAGCATTGAGAAATAATTTTACGTGTCGCCGGAGTTTCCGTCCTGCAATGGAGCCATCAATGCACTGCAAATCCCGACAGCGTCCTTGCTAACTCGTTTCGTTTAGCAGGCAGCTCTCGTCAAAGCCGCAACGATGTCCACCCCTACTGAGGGGGGTCTGGTCAACGGTCACTTGTCGCCCGATGATGCCGGGGATACGACCACCTTTGCCGAGCGCGGCTTGAGTGATAGCGATCTATCCGACACTCGAGTCACGCCTATGAACCGCTCCTCCCCGTCGGACACGGAAAACCGCAACGGTGACGCCTCAAACCACTTACACCACGATGACCACATGTCGGAATCCGATGGAACCAGTGAAGGCGACGCGTCCGATGACGGCGACTTCGAGGTGCAGGATGGCGTCGTGTACGAGCCAGAGGAAGCCGGAGGCCAAGATGATGCGACCTCGGCCGACTCGTCTCGCCCATCCAAACGCAAGTCACCGGTCGCCGAGGATGACTTCATAAAAGCCAACCCTGAGCTGTATGGCCTTCGACGCAGTGTACGTTCCTCCTCCGCAACATGCCCGCCTTGTGGTATCGACTGCTAATTCGAATGGGTAGACGCGAGCGAGGGAACGTGTGAAACTGGTGTGTTCATGCCTCGCCTGTGCCGTCGCCACGCGCATGCCGTCGACGAAGCTGACCAGACTCCAAGGTTGAATCGAGTGACTCCGACTCTGATATTGGGCCGACGAGCCGGCGACAGACCAAACGTCGCCGCGTGAACCCGTCAATGCCTCGTGAGTTCCATGCGCCAAACAGCCATCTCGCACATGCTGTCCTTCGACTAATGAGCGACGCGCATGCCAGATTCAAAACGAGGCACTCCTGCCATGCAACCTTCAACCAACGATTCCGACTCGGATTCCGACACATATGGTGGGGCGAGGGCTAAAAGTCAGCTGAAGAAGGCTAGGTTACAGCGCGAAGCACAGCCCACACTCGCCTTCGCCGAGAAGCGATGGTCGAACCGTCGCGCCGCGCAGCAGGTCCAGCAAGGTGCCTACGAAGAAAGCGACTTCGATGATGACGAAGATGCCGAGGCTACGACTGGTTTCTACGTAGCCGACTACGTTGACGACTCTCCGTACGTTGAAAAGGTCATTCGACATCGACTGAAGGATGGGCTGGAAATCCAATTCGACTCGGGCCGGCACGATTTCGAATACTTTATCAAGTGGGAAGGAAAGTCGCACATGCATGACACGTGGGAAACCATCGATTCGCTTCGCAGCATGCGTGGATTTCGAAAAGTCGAAAACTACTTCCGCAAGGTGGTCGAGTACGAGCTGGACATACGCTTCGGGGAGGATGTCGCGCCAGAAGCGAAAGAGCAATTCTTCCTTGACCGTGAACGAAACGAGAATGCCTACGCAGACTACACGCAAGTCGAGAGAGTTGTCGCCGTCCGCAACGGCGACCTTGACGACGAGTATTTCGTGAAATGGAAGGGACTTACCTACGAAGCATGCACCTGGGAACTGGCCACGGACATCAGCGTCAAGTTTCAAGACAAGATTGACCAGTATTTGGACAGAGCGTCGCGATCGTGGAAGTCCGACCGGCACGAGGCCAACTTGAATTCGCGCACGAGGATGACCATGCTGGAGAAGCAACCCGAGTACATCGTCGGAGGTGAGCTTCGCGAGTTTCAACTAAAAGGTCTAAACTTTCTCTGCCTCAACTGGACTCGTGGGAACAACGTTATTCTCGCCGACGAAATGGGCCTCGGTAAAACTGTGCAGACAGTTTCCTTCATCAGCTGGCTTCGGAATCAACGTCATCAGGAAGGTCCAACACTGGTCGTTGCGCCGCTCAGCGTCATTCCCGCCTGGTGCGATACTTTCAACAATTGGGCCCCCGATCTGAATTACGTCGTCTATCTCGGTCCCGAGGAATCAAGGACGCTCATTCGCGAAAACGAACTCATAATTGGCGGCGACCCCCGAAAACCCAAGTTCAACGTTCTCGTGACCTCGTACGAATTCGTGCTGCAGGACTTTGCTTTCCTCTCGACAATAAAGTTTCAAACGCTCGCCGTGGACGAAGCGCATCGGCTCAAGAACCAGGAATCTCAGCTGTACGGCCGATTGCTGGGCTTCGGCATCCCGTGCAAGGTCCTGATCACGGGTACCCCGATCCAAAACAACCTCTCGGAACTCTCGGCGCTGCTCAACTTTCTGAACCCTGGCAAGGTGAACATCGACGAGGACTTGGATTCTCTCTCCGCCGGCGATGCGCAAGAGAAGCTGCAAAATCTCCACACCGCCATTGCACCATACATCCTGCGAAGGACGAAGGAGACTGTGGAGTCCGACTTGCCCCCAAAGACGGAGAAAATTATTCGCGTCGAGCTCTCCGACGTTCAGCTGGATTATTACAAGAACATATTGACGAGGAACTATGCGGCGCTGTGCGACGCCAGCGGTGGCCACAAGAACTCGCTCCTCAACATCATGATGGAGCTGAAGAAGATTAGCAACCACCCCTACATGTTCCCTGGCGCCGAGGAGCGTGTCTTGGCCG